>NW_028075471.1:26263684-27483138 GCF_014824575.4 Sturnira hondurensis
TTTTGGATTCCTATACTTATCTAGGGACGAGAAATCCTTCTGTTCATCAATGGCAAACGCTGGCCCATGGGATCCGCTGTTATCTTGGTGTTTGTGTGAACAACTTCAAAGTGTGGCCACCTGTCCTTGCTGATAGCATGTGCTCTGAAAGTATTTTATCTTAAGAAAAATTGGGGCAAACTTGTGAGGGAGCCCAGATTAGAAACCTGATGGAAAAGATTTCTACCCTACAATCCAGGAAGTTGTGACAAAGCTTCCCAAGGTGTGAGAGATAAGAGAGAAAACTGCACAGGGCTTTGTTTTTGTTTATCTTACTGGGGGGGTTATGCCTAAACGCCAGGGTGCTAAAATATCTAAAACCTGAGAAAGAGGGAAAGTCATGTTTTTGAAGGGAAACTTCCTGGAGAAATATTTTGAGGGTCTTCTGTTTAGAGCCGGGATGGGACACCCTGAGGGAGAAGCTGTGCCTCAGTCCTCTCTAGAAGCCCACAGCTTTGGGAGCTGGGGGACCCGCTGCACCAGGTGTCCCCTCTGTCAGCTTGCGGGTGGAGCAGTGGAACGTCAGGGCCACTCCCTTGGAGAAGAGGACAGTGAAGTCAGGAAGGGGGCAGCTGGATGGGTCTGTACAACCAGGGCACAGGCCAGAAGGACACGGGCAATGGGGAAGCGGCACAGTGACCGGGGGCAGGTCCCCCTCTGAGCAGAGAGCGTCCCTTCGGTTTTTCCGTAGGGACCCTTAAATGCCTCCGCATGGAAGCCCGCCCATGTCCACTTCTCCTGGGGAGGAAGAGACCGGGAGAGGCTGAGTGCTGGTCACCTCCATGTACATGGAGGACTTTCCTGCAAGACCTGGGCCCGTGGGGGGAGAGAACTGGGTCCCGTCTGTTTCAGTCAGCTTACTGCTCAGACCGTTGTGGTTTCCTGCCTGCGCCACGCAGGGCCACCTTCCAGAACCTTACCCCAGCCGTCCTCCTCCAGTTCCCCTCCCGATGCAGTCATGCATCTTTAAACCCAGGGAAAAAATGTGTCCAAATCTTTAAAACCTCCTTGGACTGCAGGCAGGGTTATCATTCCCTCTCTACCCTCATGACAGCCTGTCTAGTTCTATTATGAAGTGTAAGGGGAAAAGGATTTCCAAGTAGTATGGCCTCTCTGTGTTCCTCTTGAGGAGACTGCTTCAGCCGGGTGTCAGTGCTTGGTAATTTAATAATAATAATAACAATACCACCACCACGCTGGCAGGCCCGGTTCTAATTGCTTTAAAAATTCAGTCTCCACAACAGTCCTATGAGAAAGGTTCCACGATTGTCCCCCTTTTGCAGACGAGGACACTGAGGGTGGACACATTATGGAATTTGTCTCGAGTCACGGAGTATGGACATGCAGAGGCAGGGGTAATGCCCAGGCAGACATGTGACCTCACACTCATTTCCCAGCCTGTGCTCTGGAGGAGGAAACTGTCCAGAACCTGCACAGGGAGAAAGGGCAGAGGCCAATGCCCTCCTGTGTGCATTGCCTGCCTTAGGCCTGGCCTTTCAGAATTGCTAATTCTGTGCTGAGTGGTTAGGTGGAAGCCCCCGGGGCCCAGCCCAGCACCCTGCCTTCTGTGGAAGGGCTTCTCGATCACCTGATGCAGTCCAGTTTCCTGCCATGGCCTTTGGAGCTGGGCAGTTGCTGGAGAGAGAGGGAGAAAGGAGCTTCGCATATTGTTTTTGAATCAGCAGATTTGGAAACTTTGAGTGTTTGGCCCGCAGGATGGTGGAAAGGCTCCAGCGTTTCCTGTGGCCTGCAGTCTGGGTTCTGAGATAGGGAGCTGGGCCTGAACTCTGGGACATCCCTCCACTGGGGGACGTCAGCCCTTGTCCCCGAGGCAGGGCTTGTGGGGGTGGGGGCTGGGAAGGGGGGAGCCCGCACTGGCATTACAACAGCCTAAAAGGAATTTGAAAAGCAAATATCCAAACACCAGGACAAGGAGGGAAGTGAGTGCGCCTTGGTCTGTAAGATAATGAATTTTCCATTTGAGATGTGCTTCTGTCCTTGCAGAGAGCTCAGAGCGAAGGGCTGAGAACCAGCAGCCTGGCTCCGGCCTCCTCTGGTTTTTGACAGAATTTCTCCAGGAGGAAAACTAATCTGAAGTCGACCCCATTTTCACCTCTGAGTGCCTCCACTTCTATTTCTGGCCAGTGGGACAAAGGACTTGCTGCCACTTCAGGAAGTGCCTGGAGGTTTTCTGTGTGAGGAATTCTGGATTTTTAAAATGCATCATTGGCTTGAGTCATTCCTCACATTTTAAAAAAGAATCTCTGAATTTGCTTTTAAGGAAAGAGTGATTCATTCACTTGTCTGAGAAGTACTTATTGAGCTACTATTTGCCGTGCCATCTGGTCAGGTCAGAGGCACAGACGCAGTTAAGATATATAGTTTCTATTCTTGGGGAAATCATGTAAACCTGGAGCAGAAGGTGTGCACAGGTGGCTGGCAGGTGCAACGAGGACACCTACAAAGAGGGCACTTTCTCCTCGCTTGGGAGGCTGGAGGGTCAGGGAAGGCTCTCTGAGGAGCTGGCATGTGCGATTGGCTGCGAAGTCTAGGTGGGAGTTTCGAAGCCGCTCCAAGAGGAGGGGAAAGGATGTTCCAGGTGGAGGGCATGCTGTGAACAAAGGCAGGAGGCAGGAGAATGCGTTGTGCCCAGGAAATGGCAGCAGCTTGATGAGGAAGGAAATAGCCAGCATGGGTCCAGGTGCCCTTCTCTCCACCCAGGAGACGGTGGTGCACCTGCGCAGGTATTCTGACCTGCCCAGTCTGAGGCTTGCCTTCTTTAAGCAGTGTTATGGGCAGCCACTGCAGAAGGACTGTTGGTGACTTTGAGGGAAAGCCTATTTGCCACGTTTGTCTTACAGCCATCTCCTGTGTCTGTGGGGATGAGTGCAGGGATGCAGTTGGTGGGGAAGGGTGCATGGGGGATGCTCAGAGGCAGGCTGGGCTGGGCCGTGGAAGGTTCATGTGCTATGCTCCCCAAATCACCATGCAAATGTTATCGGTGGAAGTGGGGTTCTTGTGTCTAAAGAAGAATTTCCTGAGACCCCCACGGGAGGATGTGGCTCTCTGGCATGGTTTACTGATGATATTCAATTACGAGGGTTCCCTCCCAACCTTCCAGTGTCCCATCTCCACCCGTTTTGCCATAGAAAAAGTCCAGTGTTGTTTTCACTAGGGCCAGGGTGAAGGTCACTTGCCCAGAGTATACACTCCATATTAAAGTCCAGTCCAGTCCAGCATCTGGATAGCCTAGCGTGTGTTCCCAGCTGCAGTCCCTTGCTGGGCTTCAGCATTCGGGCTTCCTGCTGGAGACCACACTGCACAAGTGCGGGTCACAAGCGAGACAGAGAGAGGGCTCCTTGTTCCCTTGGGGTTGTAACCATGAGCTTGGGTTTGGGGACAGACCTGGTGCTTTCTCAAATGACCAATCAGCATGCCAGACTTCCCATAGGATTTGGACAGGGTCAAACCCCACTTAGACTGACAGGCCTCTGGTCCACCGCCTCCTTTACCTGGATGCCCTAGCAGTCCAGTCCCGGACAGGGAACGGGAGGAGTGTCCATCCCTTGGCAAAGCAGCGCTGTGATCCCCTGGGGCGTGAAGCTTCAGCTTCTTGGCTGAGCAAGCAGATAAGCTTATGCTGCCTTCCAATGTCTCGTTCCCTTGGCTCTCCCTTTTTTCTTTTTTTAGCTAAATACTGACGGTGACACAAAGATTTAAAGCAGGAGATGAGATACTCAGGTTCTAGCTGTCACAAATACAGATATTCAGTTTCTCTTGCTCTTTAGCTTTAGCTACTTTGCACAGTAGAAGCTGTCGTTGATTGAATTGTCACTGGCCCACGTGAATGGGAAAGAGTTCCTCCAGAGAATTGGGCCGTTTTCCTGGAGCTGTTCCCCCAGATGCAGGTGGTAATCCGACGTGGGACTGAAGTCAGGAGTGTTCTCTTCCACTTTCCACGGCGTTTCTGGTGAAGACTGTTTGGCAATTCTTTTTCCTGAGAAACCAAGCAGGCAAATGGTGTCAACGCATTGTTTGCCAGAGTATCCCAGAAGAAACCAGTGCCACCAGATGCTCCCTGAGGGGAGAAAAAGTGGTTTTTGGACACATACATTTGGGAAATACTGTATATGGCATGTGGAGATTTCACAGTCTACACATATTACATTAAAGGCCCCCCACCTCCTGTAGTAAAGGAACCTTCTTTAATATAGGTGATAGTGATTAAAACCATCCTGAGGAATCAGACAGGTGTAGACCTGGTGGAGTGGGCACTTAGACAGGTGTGAGCAGAGTAGGAACATAAGCCAGGTACGGGATGTTACCAGGGTGGAGAGTCCAGGTGCCTAGTAATGGGTGAAGCTGAGAAAACAGTGTTCTAGGCTAACACCTTTCCTTGCCCAGTGTGTTGCTAGTCATGCAGTTGAGAGCCCTGACCTTCCATGTCGCTCCTCATGTGGTTTAGACCCCTCAGGAGGAACAAGAGGCTGGAGCGTAGACTCATGTAACTACCACACAAGCCCTTGCATGGCCACTCCCTTAAGCATTAATCTCCCAGGACAGGGAGGTTCCGATCAGCTTCACATAGTTTTAGGAGCAAAGCCTGAGGTCTGCTTACTATAGAGACAGAGCTCTGGTCAAACTAGAGACGACACCTCGCGGTTTGATTCCCAGTCAGGGCACATGCCTGGGTTGCAGGCCGGTTCCCTACAGGCCAACTCCCAGCAGGAGACCCACGAAAGGCAACCATACATTGATGTTTCTCTCCCTCTCCTTCCTCTCTAAAGATAAATAAATAAATAAAATCTTTAAAAAAAACAAACAAACTAGAGACGACACCTAAGGCTGAGTTGTGTTGTAGCTCCAGGCCCCGAGGAGCAGCAAAACCAGATGCTGCCGTCATGACCAGATGCAAGGACGAATTCCCACCCCTGCCCTGTGGTGCCAACCAATTAGCGGAGACCACAGCCCGGAAACAACACACCGAAATATGCTCTTGAGATCCTCCCTTGAGACCTCCCCTAAAATCCCCACCTTTGAAAGACAGCTCTTGAGACAAAGGTCCCCGTGTGTGCACACCTGTGCGTGTGCGCTCCCTCTCTCGAGCACCTGTGCCTTTCCCCACCACCACCTTTTCCCAGGGGTGGTCTCTCCCCAGCATGCCCGCACCTTATCCTCTCTTCTTCCCTCAGACACGATAGCTTTGCTGTCTTTCTCCTAAGCGTCAACAGCTCTTCTGTGGCCCCTGTACCTTGTTGCCTGAGTCCCAGCAGCCCAGCTGGGTCACTTCTTCTGCCTCGGTGACTTCCCAAATAAACTTCTTGCCTGGAGGGCTTGGTTACCAGGCCCTTGAATTCTTTCTCAGCCAAACGCAAGGACTGAGGTCTAGCTCCACTGTTAACAGTCTGAGGTATGGCTGGGCTTCCTGTATGACCTGGGACTTCAGGCAAGTTAGTTAATGCCTGTGCATCTCAGTTTTCTGGCCTATAAAATGTCTTATTTTTAAATGGGACCTATTTCATAAGGTTATTATGAAAAATGCTTAGAACATCAACTAGTTAGATATAATTAGCTGTTTTCCCATTTAGTGTTTTACAAGAGATTTGACCATTTTTGGCATTGCATTAATTAATATTTCAAAGGAGCAGTGTGGTGTGGGAAATGCCAGACTGAGACTAATTCCTGCGGTGCACACACAGCTCCTGTTGGCAGTTCAGGAGAGGAGAGGCCGTCAGAGCCGCCATGGGCTCTGTCAGAAATGTGGACCTGCAGGTACCAGAGATCGAGAATACAGCAGAAAAACTATGGTTTCCACTGGGCTGCCAGGTTCAATCGTGTAGCTTCAGTGAATGGTTTGGATGCTAGTCATGTCTCCAGGGAATGGCAGGATTCTAACTCAGGTCAGTGAACAGACACAGACCTATTGCTTGAGCTGAAAGCAGTGCAGAAACAGCAAACACAGGAGGTATACTCTCTGCTCTTCTCCTTTAAAGGGCTCTGTTGACATTTTGGACCAGATCATTCTTTGCTCTAGGGGCTCATCCTGGTTACTGTGGGATGTTCAGCAGCATCTCTGGCCTCTACCCACTGGATGACAATAGCACCTTCCCCTTGGTGACAATGAAAGGGTCTCCAGATGCACAAACGTACCCTAGGGGGATAACATTACCCCTAGTTGAGAACCAGGGCACTAAAGTGACTGATTCTAATCTTGCTTAAAAAATGATACAGAGCAACTTTACAAAGTAGGCATTAATAGTCATAAATATATAGCATTTTAACTGTGAAACAGGGAGATGAGAAGTAGAAAAAAGACCATTTAAAGAAATACAAATACTGCCTCTAAAGTTACTAAAAAGCAACAGGAAAGAATAGATGTAAAAACCGTACCACTTGAGGACAACTTTGTAACTTTTGATTGACGGCAGCTCCTTAGTGCACTCCTTTTATAAAGGAAATTTACATCTGGAAAGCAAATTTCCATTTGTAAAGGTGTCCCTTTTGTCCCCCCAAACATTTCAGAGACAGCTCTGTCTCCTGAGAGGGCTTCCCAGCACACAAGGAACCTTAGAAACAAGCCTACATTTCCAAGCCACCAGGTTGACCCCCCCAGAAACCACACCCCCTTTCCTCTGTTTAGCCTCCTCACACTTCGTCACCACTTGTACCCGGTGTATGAGCTCCGAATTCTAACCACCCCTTTGAGCTCCCGAGTTCCCCTGCAGCTGTGCACGTTGCATGAGTAAATAAATGCTTTCCTTTCTTTCTGGCTAATCTTTGTTTACAGGCCAGCCCCCAGTAGCTGCGCTTACCAGGGCTGAGGAAGGGTTTGCTCCCTCCTCTTCATAGTACAGGGAGAGGAAAGGAAAGTCTGGTTTCAGGGACGTGTCAGAGGCCCTTTCGCTTCCTCCCTCACCCGAATGCCCAGGGAAAATGTCGTCTATTTCTTTATCTATCAAAGACCGCTTGACGTTGAACTATGGGACTAGTGCTCTCTCCCGACTATCCCCATAATTGTTATAAACCTCTTATCTGTCCCCAATGGAATGCGAGGACCAGTGGGAGAGGCACTCGGAGCAAAGGAAGGGGCAGGGGAGTGAAAGCCAGTTGTTTCTCCAGCTGCTCAGTGTTTCTTTCCCATTGATCTGCCTTTTGGCCTTTCTTGACCCATCTGCTCCTTGCAGTGAAGTTGTGGGCACACAGTTCACCAGGGCCAGCGTGTTAGATTTCCCATTGCTCAGCTCCTACAGGGGCATTATAGGCTCATTTTTTCTCTGTGTAATAGAAAGACCAGGCATAGGGTCAAAGGGTTGAAAGCTATTGCAGGGACCCCAAACTAACACTATATAGAAACTTCAGAAAAAATATGGATCCATTTTTTTTAAGATTTTATTTATTTATCTTTAGAGGGGAAGGGAAGGAGAGAAGGAGAGAAATATCAATGTATGGTTGCCTCTCATGCGCCCCCTGCTGGGAACTGGCCTGCAACCTAGGCATGTGCCCTGACTGGGAATTGAACCTCGATCATGTGGTTCGCAGGCCTGCACTCAATCCACTGACCGCCAGCTAGGGCTGGATCCATATTTTTGAACTTTTTGAAACCTAAAATCTCATCATGCTGCCTGGAAAAACCTGTAGAGCAGGAACAGATCTGTGAGCGACAACAGTGAGGTGAGTTTCCCACACAAACAGACATGTAGGAATTCGGGCGTGAACAATGTGTAGACATAGACAGATTTCTAGATGGGAATCAAGACGAGTTTCTCTCTGTCGTGTTGGAAATATGACCCAAGCTAAGAAGGAGACATTCAACAGAATGATAAAAATTTCAACTTACTCAGGGGTTATGGAGTCCCATCTAACTGATCTGTGGACTTCAGTAACTACAAATAAAAAGTGATTATTCTGTCTTATTTAATTAACTCAACTATAAACAAGCCATTTGATATTCATATTAAGTTTATAAAATCTTTAATTTTATTTTTTATTAGTAAACTCATTGGGGTTGATTACATTGGTTGATAACATATAAAATTCAGGTGTGCAAATTTATCACACAACACCTGTATGCACAACTCTATTATGCACTCTTGTAGACTTTTTTTTTTAGATTTTATTTATCTATCTTTTAGAGGGGAAGGGAAGGAGAGAGGGATAGAAATATCAATGTATGGTTGCCTCTGGTGTGTCCCCTGCTGGGAACTGGCCTGCAACCCAGGCATGTGCCCTGACAGGGGAATCGAACCGCGATCATCTGGTTCGCAGGCCCACGCTCAATCCACTGAGCTATATCAGCCAGGTCATTCTTGTAGACTCTTAATATTAAAAATGGAATAAAGTGAATCAATCAGCAGACAGGCAGGACCATTGGAAACTCTACACCCATTTCCTAGTTGTTTCCAAAGACTGGGCAGATAGTTCTGTCTTACAAGAGAAAATGGTTGGACTTCTGGTCAAGATGGCGGCATAGGTAGACATGGCCCTCCTCTTCGTACAACCAACTCAAAATTACAACTAAAATATGGAACAACCATCACTAAGGAATGAGGCAGAATGGTTGGAATGTCTAGTCAGCTGTGTAGACATCCCACTAGTGGTTCTTAAATTTTCGTTTGCATGAGAAGTATTATATCAGGTTGTTTGCCCAAATCATGTAGCTTATATATACAGCCAATTTTGACGATACTAGATGCAATTTTACTTCCAGCAGCTCTGATGAAATGTTGGTTGTAGGGAGGATGCGGGTGGCTGGCAGCCTGGGGTGAGAGGCCTGCCTGCCCTGCTGCTGTTGCTGTGATCAGGGCATGTTCCTGCCTGTACAGTGTTCCCGCTGGATGGGAGTGAGTCAACCAGTAGTAGCCTGAGCTGCAAGCGTGGCCCTGGGGAAGCAAAGCCCGCTGTCTTGGTCATGCGTGGCCATGCACAGGCCTGCATGATCATGTTTCTTAGAAAGCCTGATGAGACAATTTGTCTTGGGTCAAGTTCTGCGATGGGTGGCCCAGAGCACCTGGTAGCTCACCGTGTAACTGGAGGATGATTTTGAGTTCAGAGGACACTTGGCAATGTCTGCAAACGTTCCTGACCACCTCGGCTGAGGGGGGTTATCGGCCTCTAGCAGGTAGAGGCCGGGGATGTGGCTAACCATCCTATGATGCACAGGACGATCTTACAACAAAGGACCGTGCCCCCCAAATGCTAACTGGGTCAAGGGTGAGAAAGTCTGTGCTGGAAACTTCCTTCCCTCAATTTCATCAGAAGCAACAGTGACTATATATAGAAGCCTGGAGAGCTAATGGCTCCCTAGAGGAAATATACATTCAGGAGGATGAAGTGTGAACTTCTGAGGATAGCGATGGAGACTGGATTATTTATTCTGCAACTGTGCACCGGACCCCACCCTGCGGGGGCCCGGCTGCTCCTGTTCATGCTGTGCGGTAACCTGAGGAAGAGGGATGCGGTCTGATAGGACTCGGTTAAGCGAGCTCCCAGGGGATGCCCCGGCCTCGCCACCCTGAATGGCTGCTTTGTGTGCAGCTCCCCTGTATTCTCCATGGGGACCCACGGAGAACCACGTTATTGTATTCTCACCTGTTCAGCAGGTTTTGTCTGAATGGCCTTTGAGAAATCAATACCAGCTAAAGGAGAAGAAGAGCACACCTGGCTTTTGATTCCTGGAAGGCCGGGTGACCCCTTTCCGTGTAATTCTAGACTAGTTTGTGTGAGGTGGGAGGTGGGTGCTCTAGATGCATTTTTTGTTTTATTGTTTATTTTCTTGGCCCTCAAGACTGTGCTCTTTGCTTTGAATCCTGTCACCTAATAGTCACAATGCGTCTTGTTTTGCATTAGAGCCTGTTGTTTTGGTTCTTATCGTAGGGCATGTAATTGAATCTGGGCCGATGTACCATGGTACAGATATAACACATTGTCTTTAGAATCACAAGTGAACAAAATGGTGTACAGACTACGAAGAGGAAGCTCCAGGCACTGCCTGCCTGCCTGCCTGTATTTGCACACATAGGCTCCATAGTTATTTAACCTGTCTGGTGTTGAATATTCAGTGGTTTCCAAGTTTTGGGAATTGCAGACAAAACAGCAGTCAGCATTGTTGAGGTTTGGTTAATAACTATTTCTTGAGGAAACATCCCAGAAAAGTAAACTTAACTCAGAAAGAATCTACAGTTTTAAGGTTTTTGGAGCAGGTTGCAGAAAGTACCTCTGGAAAGTTGTACCAATGTGTACTCTGAATAGATATCCATGGACGTGAACTTTCTTCTTAAGTCACAACCAAGGGTAGAGTGTGTACAGGGTCAGGAGTACTGTGAATGAACCTGTCACGTTTGACCCAATGACTATCAGAAATTATTACCATTGTTCTTACTTTCTTGGCTTTGGCCAGTCACCTGGTTCAGGAACATCCCAGACAGGCCCCTGCCTCAGGGCTTTTGCACTTGCTCTTCCTGTGACATAGTTTCTCCAGATGTCTGCCTACATGGCTTACCTCCACCCCTCTCCTAGGTCTTGACTCACATCCAGCCTTGTCAGTGCCACTTTGCCTGGCTTTCCAACTTACAACTGGGCTCCGGCCCTTTCCCCATGGACACTCCCAAGAGCTTCAGGCTCTCCTTGCTCTCCATTGCTCTCCCTGTACCCCAGTGACATCTACCATCTGGGTCCCCAGCGTTGAGGACAAGCACAGAGTGGGGCTCAAAAGTCCTATGCTGAAGGCTAAAGAAAACATCAGCAAAATGAAAATGGAACCAACCATATGGGAAAATATATTTGTCAATGATACCTCAGGCAAGGGATGATCTCTAAAGTATATAAGGAACACACACAGCTCCACTCCAGGAAAACAAACAACTCAGTTAAAAAATGGGCAAAGGACCTGAACAGATACTTCTCCAAGGAGGACATACAGAGGATCCAGAGACACATGAAAAGATGCTCAATATCTCTAGCTATCAGAGAGATACTAATTAAAACCACAATGAGATACCACTTCACACCAGTGAGAATGGCCATCATAAACAAATCAACAAACAACGTGCTGGAGAGGTTGTGGAGAAAGGGAAGCCTTGTGTACTGTTGGTGGGAATGCAGACTAGTGCATTCACTGTGGAAAACAGTATGGAATTTCCTCAGAAAACTAAAAATGGATCTGCCTTTTGACCCTGTGATTCCACTGCTGGGATTATACCCTAAGAATCCTGAAACACCAATTCAAAAGAACCCATGTACCCCAATGTTTGTGGCAGCACAATTTACAGTAGCCAAGTGCTGGAAGCAACCTAAGTACCCATCAGTAAAGGAATGTATCAAAAAACTGTGGTACATTTACACAGTGGAATTCTATGCAGCAGAAAGAAGGAGCTCCTACCTTTCATGACAGCAAGATGGAACTGGAGAGCATTATGCTAAGTGAAATAAGCCAGACACTAAAAGACAAATACCATATGATCTCACCTATAAGTGGAACCTAATCAACAAAACAAACAAGCAAGCAAAATAGAGCCAGAGATATTGAAATAAAGAATGAACTGACAGTAACCAGAGGGGAAGCGGCAGGGGATAATGGGGAGAAAAGGGGAAGGGTCATCAAGGAACATGTATGAAGGACCCATGGACAAAGGGGGTTAGGATTGGGGGGGAGGTGGGGATAGGTGGGGTTTGGGGAGTAGTGGAGGGAAAATAGAGACAACTGTACTGGAACAATAATAAAAATAAATAAAAAAGATGTTCATTCAACATGAAAGAAAAGCATGGGAGAAAAAAATTCTGCTCTGTGGGAGTGGATGTGCCCTCACTGGTGAGCGCTGATTACCCTCACAGCGGGCTTCCTGCGTCATCCCAGACCAGAGGAGCAGTCCTGTTGGAGTGCATTTCCTTTGTCTGCGGCTCTGGTGAAGTGAGTGGTTTATGTAACAGTCCATGCTGTTGAGGCTGCCATTCTTAGCTCCATTTCTATCGTCTCATTAACGTCCACCTGCCGTGAGGTGGGGCTGACAAGGCTTACTCTGGCCTGATAAAACCCCATGAGTGTGTGTTTGATCTTCTTATGGAGATCAATGTCTCAAACAAATGACTGAGCACCCAGTAGAAGATGGGCAGAGGCCTTGGACAGTTCACAGAAGAGTGGACGTGGGAATTTTTCTTTTCAAGTTCAACCTCACTCGCTGTAAGACAAATACAGGTTAAAAGCTCACTGAGATCCATTTCTTCCAAAGTGTCGGGCGTGCCAAAGTTCAATCTGTTGCTGAGGCTGTGTGTCAGTAGGCAGCCTCGTTGGCTGCTAGAGGGAGGGTGGATGGGCACAGCTCCTGTGGAGCGATATTCGGAAATGGGCATTGGAATTTAAAACTGCCTGTGCTCTCTGACCCAGCAGTTTCACTCCAGTGACTCTGTCATCGGGATGTGTTTGCACGTGTGCAAAGTGGTGTGCGCATACAGTGATTGACCATGTCACCATGTTTGTGACAGTCAAAGGGAAGAAATCCCACAGCACACCAGGGTTGTGCGTCGCAGACAGCTTCATCAGATAGGGTAGTTCCATTCCAAGAATGGTGGTGATGCTGGAAAAGGAAGCAGATTGCAATATTTGTACCAATGTGGAAAGATTTAGAAGATACACAAAATGAAAAAAAAACACAACAGAGTAGAGAATGCTGCCTTTTATATAAAGGGGAAAGTGCAATATATTTTTGCATTTGCCTTGTGTATGTGAAGAAATTGTAGAGAAATGCAGAAGAGACTAGTACCAGTGGATAGATGGAGGGAGGGAGGGGGTCCAAGTGGATGTTGGTAGGTGGGCCACTTCAAAAGGAGGGAGACTGTACTTTGCATAAAATCACACACAATCACATTCATATTTTGAATCATGTAGTGTTTTGCTTGTTCAAAAATATTAAGGTTAAAAAAGCCATCCTAAGGGAGGTAGGCTAGTCTGGGGGAAGATCATCTTGCCTAGTTTGTGCCAGCAGCACTGTTGAGTCAAGTGAGAATCCCAGGTCTGTCCTCCCCCTTGGGTCCCCAGCCTTGGGCAACGGTGCTTTGTGTAGACCGGCCTAGGGGAGGGAGTGTGTGTGTGTGTGTGTGTGTGTGCGCGCGCGCCTCTGTGTGAACCTGGAGCCATGGCCCCTTCCTTGTGACATCCTGGTTGCTATAGTACAGGGCTCTGTTTGTGACACTGAGAAAATACTTTAAAGAAACTGCTTCCTGACCATGACTTCCTGGGCAATCTGTCCTTCCGGAGACTGTTGAGTGCGAGGGTTTCCGTACCTTTCTGGACAGAGTGAGTCCTGCTCACTCAGACCTCGGGCTCTGCTGGGAATAGAACCTGTGGTGAGGGGTTCCTCGCTTCCCACCCTCCCCTCCCCCCAGAAGAGTCAGGAGGCTGTCCCTCTCAGGGCCATGTCTCCGGGCAGCGTTGACTCAAGGGCGGTGGCACCTTCCCCTCCTGTGTCTTGTCTCCTCCGGAGCGGCCAGTGGTGCAGTTGGCGCCCTGTGCCTACTGTGCTCGGAGCCGTTTCTTATACCCAAACCGCCAGTGGAAACAGGAAGTGATGCAGCAGAATCCGCCTTGCATGTGCACTGAGGGACTTTCTCTCTTTGTCATTCCTCCTCAGGGGTAGACACGTGTGGCCGTCTGTGCTGCAGGAGCCCAGGTGCACCAGCTGTGGACACTCTCCAGGTTCACAATGCCACCACCAGCGGACATTGTCAAGGTGGCCATAGAATGGCCGGGCGCCTACCCCAAGCTCATGGAAATCGACCAGGTTGGTAATGCCGGGAGCCCTGCGGGGGTTGCGGGCGGTTTCCTCTCTGTTCTGGAATTTTCATGGACTTTGGACGGCTCTCTCTTCCCCCTGTTCACTCTCTGGCTGTGTTGGGGAATCTACACAGTGACACTGGCAGTGTAGTTTGATTTCTGTGCTCCGTGCAGCAGTGACGTGTGGGCTTTTCACTCCTCTGGCATCTCCTTGGCTGGTGTCAATACAGGGCTTGTGTCTGACGCTGTGACATAGGCGGGAGGGACGCGTGGACGGCTGGCTCTGGGCAGCTGACACAGTGGAGGCTGTCCTAGCCCTGCCTGGCAGGGCCTCGTGAATATGGGCAGATTGTTTTATCATAGGCAACACAGAACCTAATTTTTTGAATCGTATTGCTCTCCCAGTTTTGCAGAAGCAGCCAAGTGCATTATATTAACAGCTCAATAATGAGATTAGTGTGGTGGGTTCAGGCCTGGATCCCTGACCAATGTAATTTTATAACTAGTGTGAAATGTACTCTGAGTCTAGAATATTGCTGGGCATGTAATAACTACTGAGCAAATGTTCACTGAATGGAAAAATAGCAAGATGATTAAAAAATGATTTCACCTTCTAGCTTAGGTCTCAACAGTTTGGGGAGGCAGCTTGGGAAGGTTCCTTTGTCCTTCTAGAGCCAATGATTTTAATGAAAAAGAGTCAAGACTTAATACACAGTTGAGGCTTTCATAGAGCAACCAACAGGATGCTAGGTGGCTATTTACCTTTTCAAAGTTAGGGCACTGTGGAAGTTCACTTTTTATTTATGTCCTTGATACGATTTTATGAGTGTGATCTGCCGGTGTACTGTTTTTTCCCCTCCTCAGATTTTATTAGCTGGTTGCCATATCCCCATTATATGGCATTGTGTGGATTCAGATAATTCATTAAAATAAGTTATAGGCAGCAAGTCAGAATGAGTTGGGCTCGAGCATGAACGTGAGGAAAGGTAAATGTTGAGGATTACTGCGATAAAGGTATCATCAGCTGGCACGTCCTTGTCATTTTGACTGCTCTCCGGTAGTTTCTGGGGCCCTGGAGGAAGCCCGTGCAGGTAGAAGAGCCTGCCCCGTAGTTTTCCATGCACGCAACAGCTGTTTGTCCCTTTCACGTGCTGTGTGAGAGGACACCAGTTGGATTTTATTGTAAAGTGTGCCTGGGACTGCTTGGTGCAGGCTGAACGTGGTTGGGATTAGGTTGGGCTACCTGGTAAGAGAACCACGCTTCAGTGAGCTAGAAGGTGGCTTCTGGGCTGTCACGATGCTCCGCTGTCATGGGCCCAGGTGCCTCTGCCTTGTTCCTTTGCCTCCTCCACAGGGCTGAGGACCCATTGCTTGGGCCTCCCCTGGGAGCTCGTTAGACACACAGGGGCCTGGACCCACCTCAGACCTGCTAACCCTGAGCTGCATTTTCACCAGCTCCCTGGGGACTCCTGTGAGGCGTTAAGTCTGAGGCGTATGGAGCTGGAAGCCCGGTGCCCAAGCCTGAGGTCTCATGTGAACCACCTGGAGCCCCGTCCCAAGAGTCCGGTGAATGATTTCCTTTGAGTCCTGCCGTGGCCCAGCGTGTTTGGGGACATCTGTGTTAAGACAGCAGGCAGCTCCTGACCCACTCTCGTGGGGCCTGTGGAGTCAAGTGTCCCTCCCAGCCTCTGGGCATGGCCTTTGCAGTGTGCGTGTTAATGATTTAAAAAAATAGATGTAAAAATATTTTGGAGCAATTTTAGGTTTATGGACAAACTGCCAAGATTGTACAGAGAGTTTCCACATACCCTTCACTCAAGTTCCCCTAATGTTAACGCCTTACTATGACAGCGGTGCATGTGCCAGAACTAAGAAATTAGTGATACATAAGTGGCCACAAGACTGCACACTATTTTTGGATTTCACCAGATTTTCCCCTAATGCCCTTTTTTCCGGTTCTACCGATTGAGGGCTGTCAACCACGTGGTTTTGCCGCTGTCCTGTTCCTTGAGATTCCTTGAGGCTCCTGCCCTTTCTCAGTCTTTCCTTGTTTTCTGTGGCCTGATCGCATTGAAGAGTAACTGTATTTTGATAGTTTCACACACAGAGAAGTGGCGGAAATAGTACAAAGAACCCCTGCCTGGCTTTTACCCAGAGCTGTGAATTATTATTGTCCTCCATTTGCTTTATTAAATGTTTTCTCTATTTACTCTCCCTCTCTACTATATATCCTCTCTCTAAACCAGCTGAGGGTGATTTAAGAGTTATCGTCCCCATTGCCTCTCAATACTCAGTGTCTTTCCTAAGAACAAAATCATTCTTATGTAACCACCGTCTCTTTATAAAAACCAGGAAGCTGCACATTAGTTCAGTGCTTTCATCTGATTCCAAGTCTGTAGTCTGTATTCTGATTTTATTGGTTGTCCCAGTAGGTCCTTTATTGGTATCGTCCCTACAGTCTGAGAGCCCACCATTTACTGTCGTGTCTCTCTGGTCCCCACTGATCTGGAACAGCTCCTCAGTCCATCCTTATCTTCTGTGGTCTTGAGGGTTTTATAGAGTACATGCCAGTGATTTTGTGGGATGCCCTTTAGTTGGGGTTTCTCTGATGTTTCCTCCCTGCTTGATTCAGATTTTGCATTTTTGGCAGAAAAGCCGGAGACGTGACATGGCGTCCTTCTTGGGACATCGTCTCAGGAAGCTGACGGCATTACCCTGTCTCATTCCTGGTGATGAGGCTGGTTTTATAAACACAGATACTGAGGTTCCTAGAAGTTGGGTATTTGCTGGTCAGTGAGACCAGAACGCAAGCCAGGCTGCCCTCCCCCTCTGAAGCCTGGATTTGTCTATAGTTGGCTGAACTGTTGTCTCCTGGTGATGCCATGCGGGGACCCGCACAAAGCATTAGACACCCAGCCCCTTGTTGTCCAACAGCTACTGAGGTTGGGGCAAACTGCTGCGTGGCCGGTGGTCTTTCTGGATTGAGTGAGAAGTTGGCACAAGAACTGGACATCCGTCTTCATGTGTAATAGAGACTTTAGCCATGACGAGTCCTTTCATTTCACCTTATTTTTTGTCTTGTTCAGTAAGGGCCACGCAGTCTGCCTCTCTCCCACTGCACATCACCTTCATTTAGAAAGCACTTTGCTCCTTTTTTACCTGAGTAGCACCTAACTCACTGACTGGTGTTTCTGGAAGTGGGGATAGGCGCTGCTGCCCCATGTCCTCTGGAACGTCCGCTTCTGACACTGTATTGCTGCTGTCTGTCAGCTTACACCCGAGTCAGCTTACACCCTTTCTCCATGCCCAAGAGTCCCCCAGGGAGTTGTGATAAGTGCACATGCCTGACCTGGCTACACAGATTTTGATTCTGTCGCCTTAGGGGTGTGGCCCCTAATCTTGTTTATATTGAGTAATGGGGATCCAATGCAAGCGTCCCACATTGCAAGACCGTGGGGGCTGGTGAGAGAGAGCAGCCCATGAGCTTCTTCTCTCCATTGGGCTGTCTCTCTGGTGCCCCATGAACAGGCCTTACCTAAGGATCGGAGATTTAATTCATGAGTAACTAGGACAGGGAGCCCCCTGGGTGGGGACCCACTCTGCCCAGCCATCCTTCAGCAATGCTTGCAGAGTTCAAAGGGTATCTGCTCCCAGCGGACTGATTTATCTCCCTTCTAAGTTTTAAGGAGACAGTTCCATAGGAAAAGTGCTAGGAGCTCTTCACAAGTGGGGTTGACTGGATCCCAGGCTGCTGCCAGGAGTCCTCAGCTCACCAGCTATGGCTCCTGCTCCAGCCCTCACCATCCATTGTTGGGCCTTCAGCCTCAGGACCACCTGAGCCTGCAGGTGCACCGAGCTTGGCAGGCATTCCCCTGCCCCGTTCTTGTTAATCTGCTCTCCCCTGAGCTGTGTGTTTCGCTGTCAACAGTGTAGAACCCCCGGTGCTTTGATGAGAGGCAGTGTGGCCTGACTGACACGGGACAGGCTCCAGGACATGGAGAGTGGGGTGGGGGCCTCTAGGAGCCTCAGGATTGTTGTCTGGTAAAGGCTAGGTGATAGTTTGCCGCTTTTGGGATTGTTGTGAATGTTAAAGAAAACATGTGAAAAGAATGCAGGGCATTGCCTGGTGTGGAGTAAATATTCCACACAGGAAGGCAGGCGCTATTGCTGCTGTCTAAGCAAGTTCTCATTGGGTAAGAAAAGGAGATGCTGTGGTTCTCTCGTTCACCTGCTCTTCCATCGTGAAGCTTCCCTCCTCTCTCCTCCTTTGTCTGCCCAACTTTCTTATTGATTTTAGCGAGAGGGGAAGGGGTGGGGTAGGGAGAGAGAGAGAGAAAGAGATTTGTTGTTCCCTTTATTGATGCATTCATTGGTTGATTCTGTATGTGCCCTGACTGGGGATCAAACCCACAACCTTGGCACATCGGGCCAGCGCTCTAACCAGCTGAGTTACCTGACCAGGGCCCTCCAAAATTCTTAAATGTTTAGGAAAGAGAGACAATTAAAGGGCATGTGGGAGGGAGGCATCCCCCAGTAATAAAGGAACCCGCTAATGGGACATGCAGTCAGTCTGTGCTACGAAACGTTCGCTGGCTCCCTAGTACTGCCCCACGATGTGTTCTTCCAGCCCTTGGCTGCTCACCAGCATTCCAGGCAGCAGGCCTGTTCTCTGCACATGCTCTTCAGGCCTCCGTTTCCTTCTTCCCCTCGCACGCAGTGTTTTCAGGGAGTTCACTGAGCACAGAAAGCCACCACGTCTCCCTCTGCCTCAGAAGCCCCTGCCTGCGTATGTGTGTGCTTCCACAGAGAATTCGAAGCCCGTGTCTCCAGCCACCCTGGCTTGCTCTTCCTCGGCCAGCGGAAGAGGGCAGTCTGTCCCTGTCCCCCGTCCCCCCGCGCGCCCTCAGCCCGGCCAGCGCNGGCCCCCCCCCCCCCCCCCCCCGTTGGTGCACCTGTGTTTTAGCAGTTCTTCCCCTACCCTGAGGCTTTGCCCCATCGATGTCCCGTTGTTCTTCTTTCCTCCTCTGCCTTCAGCAGGAAGCTCTTCTAGTCCTACCTTGGAAAATGCCCCTCTTGACCTATGAACTTTCTTGCTAGAATCCACTTTATTTTCTCTCTCTCCATTCCAAGCTGATTGAAATATTGTCAGTATATGTCCCCTATGTTGCTTCAGCGTCTGCTGAGCTGTAGGAGGAAGAACAATTTTCCTCTCTCTGCAGCTGCCCTGTTTGAAGGCACCGATGCCTTCTGCGTTGCCGCAGCACATGGTCATCTCCACACCGTGGCTGGCCTTGCGCCCTTGGGTACGCTTGGCAGAGCTGTGCATTCATACCTTTTTGAAGCCCCCCTCCCTTTATTGGGCTTCAGTGCTGAGATCCCCCATCCTTCTCTGATTGGTTTTTGTGAGTTTCACTCATGATTCCATGTTTTTCTCCTTTCGAAATCCGACACAATGTCAGTGCTCCGCACTCTGGATTGTGTTCACTAGTGACCTTCTTTGTCTCAGATCCCGTGTTCTCCCGTGGCTTCGAGGACAATATCTATCTAAACACCACCAGTTCGGATCAGCTGCCTGGCCCACTGGCTCATCGCTCTGTTTGTTGTGTGCGTTAGTCCCCTTTATAAACCTTCAGTTGCCTACAGAATACAGACAAAGGGTTGGTGAAGTTGTTCCAATGTGAACCCGAAGAAAGGTCACTGATATAGCAGAACTCAGTTCTTGAACTTGACACATTCTGGAAAACTGTTTGAGAAGCAGTTTGTTCCAACACCGAGTCTCCTTTGTTTGTCGTCAAAGGGACATGTGGCTGATCAAGCAGGTATCAGCGTAAAAGGGCTGCTGGGTTGAGAATGGAGACCCAAAGTTTTGTTGGATATCCGAGATGTTTTTGCCATGAACAATGTGCATGAGAACCAAATGGTCTGAGAACTGAGACATCCCAGAGCTGAGGAGGTTCGACCGTGGTCTGTAGAAGAGAGATCACTGGGTGTGCTGTGTGTGGCTACAGGTGCGGAAAGCCCCTCCTCCCCAGACGAGAGAGCTGGTCTCACCTGTTCTTGGGAAAGGTGAGCCTGAGCCATCTCAGTAGGGAGAGTCCTAAGCATCTTCCTGGTGGACCCGAGTACATCAGACAGACACGGGCAGGTTGTCATGCAGCAGGGGTGGGCCCACAGACAGTGGTGGGACCAGGCATGTGGTTTTCAGCCTGGGTCCTGCAGATCCTTCTCCGCGGGTTCAGGGGTGATGGGGTGTATGATGGGCTTCCGGGCCTTTCTAGAACACTTTAGCCACAGCAGCTGCAATTGACCTGTTTTCATCTGTGGATGCTTTGGGAAAAGATTTTGCTTGAAGAAAGTGTACCACAATTTAAAAAAATTGTAAGTGAGCTTTGAGCTTTCCAGGGACCCTGAGATTTGGGCCAGATTAGCCGCTTTCCCTGGCTTTCTCTGTGCATCGTCCAGGTTCACGGCTCATACAGGGGCTGCATGCACTCCTCACGTGTCCTCTTGTTTTGGAGAAGCTGCCCCTTTATGCATGGGTTTGCCATGTATACATACTTTTAAAAATGTCTTGAAATTTTTTTCTCGTAGTAAGCCTGCTCAAATTCCTCCTGCCTTATCTTCAGCCCTTCACTCCTCCCAAAGCAATCCTGGCTTTGCTAAGCCCTGTGGAGGGTGAGCCTTCTTCGTACTCAAGCTTTTTTTGATTATGTCATAATACAGTCATTTCTGCATCCTTCTAATTCCTATACCATTTTCTTTGCCTGTAACTTTGGTTTCCAGTTAATCCATCTGTTGCAGTGGATTATAAGCCCCATATGGTCAGCCTGCATTTCACACACATTTGTGTCCCGAGGTCCATCGCATTGACCTCGATTCTGATTGCAATAGTGAGCAATAAAGATAAGAATAAAACTTTGGTATTCCCCATTCTCCAAACAGAAAGGTTGCAATGGCAGACGCTCCCTATATGGGGCTGGGGGTTTTATTTTTCTAAAGGAAGCACAGCTGTATGGGTTGTTAGGTGTGTGCCAAGCTGCTGCCTGCGGTTTTCCCTCGACCACCCTACTTTTACGGTGTGTGCAGATATAGCTCAAGGTGCATCTAGCTGATTTACTCAAGACCTTTGTAAAGCTTATGAATCACATAGAGCACGTTGAAGTTTCTGTGTGGGACGTTGGAGTTTAGCTTCTTTTTTACTAACAGTAGCAGCAGTAGTAATAGTAATAGCAGGTACCACCTCATCGGCAGGACTGTGTGCTGGGCAGTATGAGAAGGGCCCGGTGCAGGCTGATTTATCCTGTCGTGCAGCCCAGGGAGGCAGCGGAGGCTTCCCCGTCCCTTGTTGTCAGAGGTGCATTCGTTTGCCTGAGGTCACGTTGCCAGGAAGCTGCCCATTTGATGCCAGCACACAAGATGCTAAAACCCAGGCCGTTTCAGCCCAGCCATAAATCTCCTTGGTAATTCTTTTTATAACTTGTTTCTCTTCAGCTTTATTGAGGTATAATTGACAAAAATAAAAGATATTTAGAGGATACATCGTGGTGATTTGATATGTGTCTACCTAGACACAGGACTGCCCCTATCACATTAATTAACATGTTCCTCACTTCATATTTATGGTTTCTTTCTTTTTTTGGTGAGAACATTGAAGTTTTACTCTCTCTGCTAATTTCAGTTATGCAATACTGCGTATCAGCTGTAGTCCCCGTATTTTCCATTAGATCCTCAGGCCATTTTTGTATTGTAGCCGAAAACGTGTGCCCCTTTAGCAGCCTCTGCCAATTGGCTTCACGCCCCCAGCCCCTCCGCCCCTGGCAGCCACCCTGCTACTCTGCATCTGTGAATCTGGTTGTTTTTTAGGTTCCGCATATGAGTGATACCATGTTGTATCTGTGTTTCTCTGACTTACTTCACTCGTTTGGTAGTTCTCCTTGAGTCTCTGCATTTCCCATGCTTCTACTTAGCGGATCCGTCTTAGCTGCTGCGTGTTTGAGTGGACACCAGGCATTGCCACGGTGCCTGCTCTGCCCACTGGCAACGGGACTCCCTGGGACAAAATGTGCCACGGAAGCAAAGAAAACCTTAGGGAAAACGTGGTGAATGGTTTGGGTTGTTGCAGAAGGAGCCTACCTGAAATGAGACAGAACCTCGCCAGGTGGGTTCCTGGGGGTCTGCACGTGGGGAGAGGCTGTTGGGCGTGGTGCCCGTGGATATGGACTTGGGGCGGACTGACTTGGACTCCAGATCTGGGCTGCTACTTAAGTGCTGGGTGAGTGGGGACAAGCCTCCTGCTTTATGAGAAGAGTTGGCACTGTCCCTGCATCCTTTCTGGCACTGCAGGGCTTCAGTGAGATAATCACTCAGCACTCTGCTTAGTAATGGTAACCATTAGGAGCCAATTGTGATTTATTCACAGTGGTGCACAGAATAGAACTAGCTTCTTAGGTTTCCAGCAAGACTGGAACCAATCATACAACCTCCCCCCCCAGTGCATTGAAGCCAGTGCTTCAGCCTGAAAACCCATAATTCCCTTAACATTTAAATATTGAGAGTCTGGTAAAGGAAAATGACAGTCGAGCTCCACATGAAGAGTGTTAAATTCCGGCCTGTACGATAACATAAAACACACAGTATGAATGCGCTTCATACCATGGAACTGTACGTTTAGAAATGGTTACAATTGTAGGTTTAAATGTTCCATAGGATCAAGAAAATGAGATTGAAGTTCTGGAAAGTGAGGTTCCAATGTCGCATGGCAGAAATGCAAAGTCATGTGATTTTCCTGGCCTGTCCTCGCCGGAGTGGGTGAATTATATCAGGGTCTCTCGGCCTCAGCACTCTTGACATTTTGGACTGGATAATTCTCAGCTGCGAGGCCCATGCTGTGCATGGTAGGAGTTGAGCATTGTCCTGACCTTTACCCTCTGGATGTCAGTGGCATTTATTTCCCCAGTTGCAACAACCAGAAATGTCTCTAGGCATGGCTGAGGTCCCCTGGCCAGCGGACAGATCTCCCCCTGCTGGATTGGATCAGGGGCTCCCAGGCTTGGTTCTGCATCAGAGTCACTGATGACATGCACTGACAGAGAGGATCACTTGTAGGTGCACGCTGAGGCCCGGGGACACCTGTTTTTGTCTGACTTGCTCACTGGGGTTGCTGATGCACTTGGACCGAGACTTGGAAGTCACATTGTGACAGTCTGTAGACCTGACATTCACAGGAAGTTTCAGTGAGGGCCTCAGTTCTCACATGGTCTGGATAATAACCAGCCCCCCCACCCTCCTCACTTTACAATGAGCATGAACACCCCTTTCAGAGCTCCTCTTGTGAGAAAGGTGTAATCAAGCCTGCACGGCGTCGCTTTGTCGCTACTTGCTGTCATTACAAGGTAGAGTGATGCTGGGAGAGCAGGTGTCATCCCTCATCTGATGTTTGCATCTTTTAAGTTGGGTATTGTAACAGCTATTTCTTAAACTTCCTTTAAAATAAGTGACTGGGCTACTTCCCTTTTTGGTTTCGGCTCTCTTTTTCTTTGCGTGCTGGGGTCTACAACATCTCATGAAATCTTAAAGTTTGCCATGCTTTGAAAGAGAAAAAATGGGAATATATTTCCCCCCTTACCTGAGAGCACCATTTAACTGAGCAGGAATGAATTGTAGCCTTCTACTTTTCCTTCTGAGAATGAACTAAGGATTTTGGTTTGCTTTCTAGGTAGCTGGGGTGATATCCTCTTCCATCTGGTTCCCTTCCCCAGCTCTCTCATGAAGAGTCCATTGAGTAACTCAGGACAGGCCCTTCACCAACTGTGTGTTCTTGAGATTTGCTGACTAAGTCATCTCACATTCTAGAACATTCTATGCATGTCACCCTTTGAACTTCATTTGCCTGGTGGGTCATGTGGCCATTTGTGGTGGGGTATACAGATGCCTAGGTTTTTGCGCGCAGAAGGATTCTGGGTCCCCAGAGAAAGGCTTGGATCTCTCCCTAGGAATGTAGACCTGTACCAGGTGCCTGGTACTCAGAAAATGTGAGCAGCCTGAGGGAAATAAACATGTGCTTTCCTATGTTCCTTTTTGTAGATTTCACTCAAATGGCCCTATAAATGTGTGGGTCAGTGGTACCACAGTTGTGCTTGAAATCCCCCCGACTTTCACAGCCCTTCACATAGCAAGCCTTGTCGAGTCTGCTTCCTAAATGGGCCTTGGTTCTGTCCACCTTTGCTCTCTCTCACTGTTACTGCTCTAGCTGACCTCCACCCGTTGGCTCCAAGGAGCGGCCCCACTGTCCTCCTTGCCAGTCACTTGCTTCCTCTCCAATGCATCCTCCCCATCTAAAGCACCCTTCCGTGGCTCTCCCATGTGCTTAGAATAAAGTCCATACTTCCTTGCTGCGGTGGCTGGGGCCCTGCTCTCCCCAGCCCTAGACTGCGTCACCAGCCTCGCTGAGCATCCCTGTGGCTTTCCCCAGCCTCTGTATTTGCATTGTCCATCTGGGTGACTTCTTACCTTTTATAAAAGCACACTTCTCAGAGCTTTGACAAATGTGATTTTCTCTGAATTGGAAATTACCACCCTCACCTGTCTTCCTGTTCTTTCTCCATCCCTGATGAGATGGAAGGTCCTTAGAAAAGGTCTGTTCTGACTCCTCAGACTCGATGAAAGCCCTTGTTATATGCACTGTAATGTCCTGTGTGGCTTCACTCACTCGCTGTGTGATGTTCTGCAAGTACCCAGCATCTTCCTAGTGCCCAGCACAGGGCCTGGGATGTGGCGAACTTATAATGAATGGTGAGCAAATGAGGTGGCTGATATGTTGTACTATCCCTGTCAAATGATATAGATAATTACATGTGGTCATGAAAGGGAGCAGCCTGGGCACAGGAGTGTCCCTTCCATTGTTTCTACCATGCATTTTAAATGAAGGGTTCAGCAGAAGTGACGCCATTGAGTGCAGTTGGGAGGGTACGTGGGTGTCTCGCACGAGATGGACAGCACTTGGAACATTTCACCTAAAATGTCAGAGGGTGTGCTCGAGTGTGGTGTTGTTATGTTACAGAATCACATGCTTGTGATATTGTAATAAGAGATCTTATGTAATAAAAAAGGGGTATTGTTTGTGTTGGACCCTGTATATTATTACAGTTCATGAATCGACGTTACGAAGGCCTATTTTTGTCCTTCCATCAAAGCCGTCCATAGTCAAAAGACAACCCACAGACTTCGGAAGAAGCTGTATCAGATTTCAGAATGCTTACAGACGCACCGTTGCTGCAGGACAGGTGTGTGGTGATCTGTTCGCATCCTTCAGCCCCTTCACTCTGAAGTGCTGGTAATTTCCAGCTGTCACTCCTTCCGTGACCTTCTGACCCATATAAACAACTACCTATCTTCCTGTTCGCCGTGACCATCTGGATGACCCTTCTACCTCAAACTCACCATATTCAAATGCCCTGCATGGTTCCTTTCTCCCCTAAACCCAGGCAGTTGTGCTTCTCTTCCTGTGTCCCTTGTCATGGTGCCGGATGTCAACATACACCAGTCTGTGGGAGCTGAGACTGAGTGCCTTTCTAGACTCCTCTCTCTCCCTCAGCTTTTCTATCCAATAAGTTACCTTAGAAAACTTGCCTGCATCTGGCCGCTATGACCATGTCCGCTGTTGCTGTGGCTGGGCCTCTTCTCTCTGGAGGATCAGAGACGGAAGGGAGGGCCTTAAAGTACAATAGCCTCAAAGGAAGAGCTTTCAAAGAGAGAAAATAACATCTACATACACAGGAGGATGGGGACCCAAAGTAGGTGGCTGTCAGTTAAGAACAAACGGACATGAAAAGCACCAATCAGAAACCGTGGAGATGGAAAGTATACATATAGTCCACACACTGTAAAAAAACAGTAAAACCACAACAGCAAAATAAAAACAAACACATAGACAAAGTCAAAGTCACTCTATAGTGGGTTTGGCTAAAGAGAGACTCTAGAGCTTGGGGGAAGAAAATGAGGAATTTATCCAGAGCACAGCCCCAAAGGTAAAGGACTGAAAACACACGATTTCGATGCTGTACTTTCAGAAGATGAGAGTTTCAGAAGCGGTTTGTGAGAGGTGAAATCCAGAGAGATTAGTTAGACAGCTGGTGCCACAGTCCAGGCTAGAGACAGTCATGTCATGGCCAAGGGTGGGGACAGGGAGACAGAAAGAAGTGAGGCATGTGTCTCTTTGAGACATTCGAGGAGGTAAAATTGACAAGAATTGATGATTCCCCTGCACTAAAGCAGAATGAAATGTTAGAGATGATTCCAAGATTTCTTGGATGAACAACTGGGCGTGTGGTGGCCACAGCCACTGAGAGAGAAAAAAGTGAGGGAGGAACATTTAGGTGGACTCACATTCCTCATGGAAACCTTTCAAATGGGTTCAGGAAAGTAGGCAGGCAGCTCTGTGGTCAGATCTCCTTTAGATTTCCCTTCGGGTTTTGGTGTGCTGGCCAGTTTGCCCCCCTAACTGGTCTCCAGGTCTCTGCATGATCACCTGTTATTAGAAAGTGCACACTTGGCTATGTTGTGCTCCTGCCTCAAAACCTGTGATGGGTCCAAATCGCCAGAAGTCATTTATAGGATTGAGACATTTCGGGGGATATTTTCATTGTATTTTTCCATTTCTATTTGTCACTGCCATCCACTCTCCAGCCCCCTGCAATCACCACATGGTTGTCTGTGTCTGTGAGTTCTTTCTCTTTATTAATTTATTTTTTTGCCCGTAGGATGTAGAGATTTGTGCCTCTACCTTGCCCTTTTAGCTACATCTCTCATTCATCCTTATGACGTTGTCGATTCCTCCATATGACGTTGTCGATTCCTCCATATGACGTTGTCGATTCCTCCATATGACGTTGTCGATTCCTCCATATGCCATGGGAACATCCATTTAGCCATGTGATTGCATTTATATACCTCCAATCAGAAGTGCCCGAAGCGATCCAAGCGGCACCAATTTTTAATTGCTTCTCTCTACCCACAGGCAGAATAAAAGAGGTGTAAGGAGCTGCCATGGAGATTGGCTCAGCGGGACAGAAACACACACAGTAATGAGAAGGGTGGACTGACAAAATGTTGGTTGCAAGTGTATTTTCCGACCAACTAGAAGAAGAGGAATAAAAGTTCAAAACTGGGAAAGGGAGTTTGGGGTACAATTTAAGTTTGAAGTTAGAATGGCCTGAGACAAGAAGGAACAGCAGAGATGTTACGGCTGGAGGTGTTGATTTGAGCATCGAAAGTGAGAAGGGGGAGAGAGCTCTCCCACGAGGCATCAGAAGTTTCAGTGCTAGTGTAGCCTTTCCTCATCATTTATGTGGACAATGCACAAGGCAGGCTCCCCTGTTCTCCTGGCAGTGCTAACACATTGAGCTTTGAATAACGTTTATCAAGGACTCACTGTGGGCAGCAACCAAGATACCCAGAATTCCAGCACCTGTCCCACAGGTGTTTGCTCTGGACCATGGACTTGTTTGTGGTGACCAGGAGTACGGAGCTGAGGTGGGGTTAATGAGCAGGGATTCGGTGATTGTACAGCTCTGGGTTCAAATTCTGGCTTTGTCACATGTGTGGAGGCTTTGAGAAAGTTACTTGACATCTTGAGATCCTCATACAGTTTTCTCATTTGTAAAGTACACTTATTAATGGATATATGGTAGCTCTTCAATAACTAATATCTGTTACTGTTACTATTATTAGAAGGACTGGCCAAGTGATAAGAGATGATAAAAGTTTGGGTGAATGGTATATCAAAGGTAGGGGAGTTTTGAGAAAATGCATGTTCTGGGTCCTTTTTGCAGAGCCTTTTCTGTTCTTCTTGAAGGCTGTGGTTCAGCCTCAGTTGCCATCGTCACACCCGTGGGGATAGACATTTGAGACTTGGGCGCCAGTGTTCCTCCACTACTTGCTGGCAGACGTCTCAACACATCCATTATGACTCAAGAAAGAAGGATGAATTGGCATTAACACACGCATCACAAACAAGTTACCCAGCTACACGGCCAAGGGAGACAAGAAGTATAAGGACAAAAACTCAGTTCAGTTGTGAACTCACTTCCTAGTATTCCCCTTGCCACCAGCTCCCCTCGGCATTCTTTTGGTTGCTCCTTGACTTCCAACCTCAGCTTCTTTCCGGTTGATTCACTACTGTGATTGTGTGTTTAAATTAACCCGAGCCCCAGTTTGCTTCTCAGGCTTTCTCATATCTGCTCCTCTGGTCCAATGGTCCCCTACCTGTCAGGGTGCACAGTCATGCGTTTATCCTGCGGAGCTGGTCCCACATTTTATTTTTAAGCCACGTGCATAAATATGGTTAACCTGCCATATACGAGTTAAACACAAATAAGTAGACTGTTCTCCATGAGTGAAGGGAAGCAGGCCATGAGATCTGAATTAATTCACAGTGTGAATTAGTCATTTCCACATGGGAAAGGGCACTTGGTTAAAGGGTGGGGTGGAGTCCGACGGCGTGTTAGCCAGGGGGGGTCATCTGGGAGCACTTCCCCGGAAAACTGGTGTTCGGGCAGGGCAGGGGGGGGATGCGGGAATGAGCCAGTTGGTTGCTGCGGATGCTCAAGATACTGAAATTTGAGGATACAATTTTGTTCCTTGTATCCCTGACAACATTGATATTGGAACAATATTAAGTAGTTGAGGACTAGAAAGAAGACTCTCAAACGATAATTGGTATCAGTGGCGCTTTATTCTTACATTGTTCATGTCTTTTATTTTTTGTCATCTTCTCTATAATTGCAGCTTTCCTTCTGTTGAAGGGAAATACCATTTTTACCCAGTAGAAGTATATCTAATACCCCAAAGAGGAAGGTATGTCTATTTATCTTTATTCTACTAACGCAGCCATTTTCAACCTTTTTCATCTCGTGGCATACATAAATTAATTACGAAAATTCTGCGGCAAACCAACAAATAAATTTTTTGTTACACCTGACAAAAATGAGGTATAATTTTGATTCATCTCACACCTGATGGCTGTTGTTGTGTTGGTGGTTGGCATTTTCATATTTGACAACAGAAGGGAGAAGTGGTCAGTGCCCCTCACCAAATAGGTGCTGCTTGTTTTAAAAATGCTTGCGGTACACCAGTTGAAAATCGCTGCCTGAATACATGGGACTGCTGATTATGTATATCTTTGCTCATTTATATAGTCCAGTGATTTTTATGACACAAAGATTGCACTTTATCTTGCTGACGTCTAGTATTAATTAGTTACATGAAGCTTGAAACAAGTCCTTTTTAGTAAACCATTTTGAAATGAATCATTGTTTGTCAAGAAAAAAGTGGCCTAGCCTGTCATCTTTCAGTTTTTTAAATTAACGCAACCCATGGTGTGACTACTTTGGAGCTGCAGCCAGGAGTGCCTTCGTCATCTCTGACGGTCGCCTGAGTCTCGTGTCAGTGATTCACGTGTGGAGCTGTTGTCACAATACTTGCTTTCCAAGAAACAGCCAAATTTGCCTCAGGGAAGTGTGGTTTTCTCATTAGCGTCCCAATTGTTGAGGCTTCTACTAGGAAAACAGAGTAGCACACACAACTCTCAGAACAACACCAGATTCCCCCCGGAGGAAGGTCTAAGGCTCGGAGCATGGGAAGTAGTCACAGGGCATGTTGAAGGGAGAGTGAGGCTGTCCTAAAATGCCTGGTGACATTGACATGATGCCAGGAGGCTCCTCCCAGAACTGCCTGGGTTGTCACACAGTAAAGTTGCCCCAAGTCACAGCCCAGGCTAAATCATGGTCAACATATGTGTCCCTTCCCGGAGGTGTGCTGACGTGGCTTTTTTCTTTTTTTTCTTTCTGGGCCAACATCACTCATAACTGCTGTGCAGAATGTGTTCAATGAATTTCCGTGTCTAAAAGCAAAGTCAAGTCCCAACACTGTGCTGTGCCCCCCACCGAGTGTCAGAATAATGCATCTGTCGCATTCTTTTAAAGCACCGAAGGAAACGTTTTTCATCAAGGAGGACCAAGCACGTTCTGTCTTTGTGGAACATCGTTCCGAGGGCAAAGGGCTGTGAGGTCTGCTCGGGGGCAGGGCAGGTGCGGGATGGTGAGCCAGCATCGCATCTGCCTTCCACCTGCTGTGTTCTGTCCGCAGCCCTTCCCTGAGTTTCAGGGGCAGCAGAACAGGACCAGGAGAGAGGAGGAGAAGAGCAAAGTCTGCAAAAGGAACTGTGCTCTTAATCAAACACTGTTCTTAAATTGCTTGCCTTGCGGGGGCCTAGCAGCCACTCACTGAGGAGGTGGCAGGGGTGGCCTCTGCCTTCCAAGCGAGTCTAGTCTAGTTGGCACAAGAAAGGAAAATGAGTTGAAGAAGAAAGACCAGGACGAGACAAGTGCCAAAGGCAGCCCAAGGGGGGAGCGGGCTGGAGTCGCTCGATCAAGAAGGAGGAATGGGATGCTTCTTCATCTAACTTTTTCAACCAACTTTTGAAAAATGTGCCTGCACACATCCAGACGGTATTCCCTCTTCATAGGCAACCTCTGTCCAGCTCCTTGCTGTGGACCAGGTTCTCATTCCAGGGCCTGGCCTGTGTCGTCAGTCCTCGCCGCCCTGTGGCAGGCAAGGCACGGCCCTTTGTCCCAGCAGAGACCGGTGCGGCCTCGTCAGGAGGAGTGATTGTCTGAGGTTGCCAATTCAGGGCCTGTGAACGTCCAGGTTCAGTCCCGGGGAGTCTGTTTCCAAAGTCGTTCAAGAGCTCATAGTTGAGGAAAGATAGCGAAAAGCCAGTAGTTGATAAAAACTCACCACTCTTAGTTCTTTTCTGGTGTCCATTTCTTTAGTGTTACCTCGTAAGCATCCCCACCCTGCCCCGCACCGTGTGTCATTAAAAGCATTGGAAATGATCAAGCTGTCCATGAAGCCAGGCTTTCTTCACAGGGTGATGCCCATTTTAGGACCTCCATGGGCCTGAGAAGTAATGCCAGCAGTGAGAACTGCAGCCTATGCCCCGTAATTCCTAACAGGCCTGTGGTCACCTCGGATGGGGGCGGCCAGACTCATGGGCCTGTGTCAAGGCAGAAGTGGGGCAGTGCGGACTTAAGACCTCCAAGGTGAGCATGTGGGCTGGGTGAAGTTCCCAGGCCAGGTTCCTTGGCGACAGACAGGAGCAGGTGTTTGTACAGGGACTGAGTTCATCAGAAGTGTGACAGGGCAGGGGGTGGGCACTGATAGGGAATGACAGCTGGGCCATCCCCCAATGGGGCTGCAAGGTTAGCAGGATGACTCTGCCACTTCCTCAGAAAACAGGCAGGGGCTCTCAAGGGTATTTCTTCTTGGCATTCTGGTCTCTCGTGTCTTAAAGGAACCACGCGGTATGGGTAGGAGAGTGATCAATTTTTTATTGAACAGATACAAGGGAGGCAAGAGGAGGAGCTGTTTTATAAGGAAGAGGGTGGAGCGTTGAGTTTGAAGGGGAGGCAGGGCATCCCCAAGGATTCATGCCGGGCGTTACTGGAAATGCAGGACCAGACCTGAGAAGATGGGTTAATGTGGGAGGGCCAGATTCAGGACCGTATGACACCAACAGTGCATTAAGGTCAGGGGTCGGGGCACCGACAGGAACGCCAAGGACGAACACCCATGCTCGGGAAGAGAGAGAAGAAGGTGCCCTGTTGCAGATGTAGATGAAAATGAGCTGCTAGAGCAATCGGCCATTCTCAGGAGTCTGGTTGATTTTAGGAAGAGTTGATACCCCAAGTGTTTTGTATAGGAAATGGTTGCTTTCTAGACTTACCGCTTTTTGTGAACTGAGTTAAATAAAAGAATTCTTTTGGAGAATGAAGAGTTAAAATAAAAAAGGAGGGAAGAATCCTTCAAAACGACAACAAAATAGCTGCGCCTTGGACGCAACCGGGGCACATGGCGGTGCTTTGCCAACAGTGCATATGGAAATGCATACTCTGCGTGGCAAATAAAAATATTTTGCCAAACACGGAGATTTTCCCAGAATCATATAAAGTGAAGAAATACTTCTGCGGGGCTGTGAGGTGACCTCCTCACAGCTTGTTGCTAAAGGGAACGGGGAGGACAGTGTGTTCTGGGTCCTTCGCGCACACAGTCCTCCTGCACATGGTAGTCCGGTAGCTGCCTGCCTGCCTGCCGACACTCCGGGCCCTCTTTAAAAACACTCCTGCTTTTCCCCTCTTGGTTCACTGTGAGTTCGAGATGGTAGTCTTGACCTTCAAAGCAAAAAGCTTAAGGAATTTAATTGTAATTTTTATAAGATAAGAAAACATACTTGGGTCTTTAAAGTACTTTAGCCTCAATACTTTAAATTCAGCTACAGTCAAATAGATTATAGAATTTTATTTTTAGTGCCTTTATAGCTTATGGAGTCACAGAGGGGGGAAAAAACAGTTTTCATCCTTTTAGACCAAATTTTCTTTTCTCCTGGGCTGTCTTTCTCCCAGTGAAGTGAAGGCACGTTATTCAGCTGCTCTGCGGAAAGCTGTCAAGGCGATGCCCTGTCACTCTGCTCCTGCATCTTTGAGAAGCTGGTAGAGGGACAGGAGCATCTCATGCAACCCGAGCAAGTGGGGATGAAAGCCCAGCAGAGCCTGTGTTTGGCTTGGAATCGAAGTCAGTGGTGAAGCTGCTGACACACCGAGGGCCGTGCATGGGCAGCGACGCCAGAGGAGTGTTTTCTGTTTGCGGTATGCTGTTCAGCCCCTGTTTAGGGAAACTGTGCGGGTCAACCAGGGGCTCCTGCGTGGCCTTGCTAAGGGACAGTGACAGTCACTTGATTGCTGTCTGTTTTATTGCCTGTTGAATTACACTCTTCATCAGCTGTGTGGCTCAGTGCTCTTCCAGGCTGTGAACCACGTAACACCCTCGTGAGGGGTCAGTGCAGTCAGGACTGACAGCGTCACACATCTGCCAGTTTGGAACCAGCAGCTGCGTCCGGCCACCCAGCAAGGGCAGATGTGGTAGCAAGTGGGCTGATGAGTGCAGGTTAGCCTTCCAAAGAGTTCACTTTTTGTCTTTCCCAAGAACGTTCGTGTGTGGGTTTCCTGTTTAAGAGAAGTGTGTTGAATCTCTCTTAGATCCATTGATGTCCTATGCACTGTGGAAACTAGTACTGAGTGAAGGAGAAGGTTACAATGGTGCATTAAGATGCCCTGTTCACAGGGAGAAGAAGGTACAGAAGTCCTTAGGAGTACTTTGGACCAAGAAGGGGTGGTCTCTCTTTCAGGAGACTGGGGACGTGTGCTTAGAGGAGGTGGCTTTGGCATGGGTATGAATGGTAGGTGGAGTTCACTGTTAGAGATGGGACAGAAAGAAGAGAGGGACATTTCAACAAATAAAGTGAAAGTGTGGAGGATGTATGTATATATTTGGTGAATCACCAACTAATTTAGAAGCGTGGGAACATGTATAGCATCAGTAGAAACTTTAATTGCTTGAGACCAGATTGGGGAAGGCTTGGACGATCAGCTAAGGGATGTGTGCTGTGTAGGTGGTGGTCACTGGGGACCTATGGAGGATATTGGAAAGACTGACATGAGCAAGTTTGAGGGGAATTCTAATTTTGTCTGATTATAGTTCAGGTGAAGATTGGAAAGAAAGAACCTTGGAGGTGTGAAGACTCATTTGCAAGGGTCCAGTGGTGGCATCCTGAGAATGCTTCATGGGAATGAGTTCTGGGAAGGATACAGGAGAGTGGGGGAGTGGAGGAAGTAAGGATGGGACTTGGTGTCTTGTGCACATGATCATCACAGAATAAAGAGGAGGCAGGTTCTCCAGCAATGCACAGGGAAGAGCTACCAAAGGTAGGAAGTCATGGAAAGTAGGAATCAGAGTGTGAGGTGCCAGTGGAGCCTTTGACTGGACATTCCTGGCAAGTAATTGGCAAGGATGGGCGGGCACTCAGGAAGGTCACTGGGGCTGGGAAGCAGAATTGAGGGGGACAGGATTAGGCGACAATTCTTTTGACAGCAGGAGTGGGAATGAGGAGTGTCAAGATTTTAGAAGAATAGTTAGGATGTGGGAAGTAACAATGTGAACATCCCAGAGGAAAATGCTACACAACCTTGTAATTAATTAGACCTGGAGGTGACAGAAATAAAGGTAATGACGGTCCCAGGTGGCAGTGGAGTTATAACAAAAGGGAGAAGTCGAGGTGGATGTGGGGGAGCTTGAGGGCTTGCTGATTTGGGGGTAGAATGATGGGTAGGGATTGGTGAGAGTGATGAGTTCTATTTGTATGTTTAAACACGATGCCTGAAGAAGAGTTAAATGCTATATTTAATAAGCTGTCAAATATTTGCAAGAGAGCGTTTGGGACCAGAATAGGCTTAGGGCAGTTAAAGAGAATGAGGAACTGACCGATTCAGTAAAAGCAGAAGATGCAAGAACAGAACAGGGAGCTTGGAAGCTAAAGTAAAAGAGAAGCCATGAAGGATCTCTCGGATTTTGTTGAAGGATTGATTCTTGGTTATAACTGCAGGAAAATGGAGGACATACAACAGAAGCCCTGGAAAGGGTCTCAAAAAGAAAGTAGTAGCAATAGTGTCGAGTGAGGTGGACAGGTGAAGGGAGATGAGAACTCTGAAAGTCATCGTATTAGCTTTGGGTGCTGGGGGCTAATGTTTCACTGGAACAGGCAGAAGAACGGAGGGGGCAGGTGTAGGAAGTGGGCTGTGGGAGCAGCCTCGTCCTTTCGAGTCATTCTTTCAACTGCTGGGGCCGCACTGTGGGTGCACGGTGTTGGATTAACTGCGGTTTTTCTTCCTCTGCGGTTTGAGTTTTTCTTCAGTCTTCCTCTGTTAAATCTTCAAGCTTTGTTCTTCACAGTCTTGACCCCTTTCATAGACCCATCTTCAGAGTATCCTGGATATAGTAGTTCTAGGAGTCCATAGACTTCTGCCTTTTCCAACCTGATTCTCAGTCTATGAATCAGACTTGAATGAAAAACCAAGAAGTTCCCCTAAGAGACCTCGACTAGGGGGTTCGATTCTGGGAGGTGTTATTTTGGGAGCCTTTTCCTACCTCGAGAGCAGTACTTCCTTGGCCCGATCTGCTGTTTTGATTTTATTTAAGGCCGAGATCCAGCCCTGTTTCTTATATTTCAGTTTTGAGGGTGCAAGAAGTAAGATTAGGGGCCTTAGAGACAACAGGTCCTCACGAAATGCTGATACCCTAGAGAGGCCCCTGGCAGCTGGAAAGGCAAAGAATCCTTGTCTTGTGAGAAAAGTTTGGTTCCTAAAGTTCTTTTCTCATTTGGTTTGACCCTTTTACCTACAGCTGAAGCCGTAAACAACAGATAAGTACTTGCAGAGGCCGTGGACATCTGTGACATGTAACTGCATGCTACAACCCAGTCCCTATTTCTAATCTTGTTCTGAAGGAGACCAACTCAGGATGGCAAGAAGACTCCACCATCTTTCCACTCCCCAATTCTCGGGCCCTCTTCCCACCCTGCGTTCATAGTCGTCGGCAGACGTTGCTTTGCACACTCAGCCAGAGAGGCCAGACCTCCAGTGGGAGGAAGTCACTGTGGGACCACAGGGGCCCAGGTCAGAGGTTTGAGAGGGACAGGAAGGCCTTAGCAAGGACTGCAGTTCCGAAGTCCCCGGGAGTGCAGCTGTGGCAGCTTTGTGTCCAAGGACAGAGAGTCAAGAGGAACGTGAAGCTCTTCTAGTGACATGGGAGGCAAGGGAGCCAGAGCCCTAACCCCTCCTTGTGTCTTTTGCCCTTTGTATGAATTGTAATTGAGTTGAATTGAATTGTTATAGTAGCTTGAGAGTGGGTGGGTCCTATGCCCATTTTACAGATGAACTAGTTGAGGTTCGCAAATGCAGGACATTGTAGTTCCCACTGCAGACAAGTTGACGAGCCAGGATTGAAACTGGTCCTGCTTGGGACTCAGATGTACTTTCCCCATGCTGCTTTGCACACTTAAATGCAGACAGTTTATCCTGGTGTATCTGAAAATCCCGGACTGCTTGGATATTTCCTTGATTTCTTTTCCTTACTTTCCTTTTTTTTTTCTGGTCATTCTTTTGGTTGACACACTACTGTCTACCCCAGGCAGAAGACAGAGAGGGTCTGTTTACCTCCAAAGCAAGAGAGTCTGCTGACATCCCCGGGCAAGCCGTGGGTGCCCATCGGCCGCATTCCTGCTATCTGGAGGCGGGTGGAGCACAGCTGTGGCTGTGAGGCCTGAGTGCAGCTGTAGTCACCGCCAGTTGACACCAGGGCACATGCTGTCCTGGTCCCATTACGTGAGCATGCCCAGCTCTAGTTGCTGCGTGATTGGCATTTGTCGGGGCCTAGGTTATGGAAAGAATTCTTTGCACTCTGTAGGAAAAGTTTCACAGTGCCTCGTAGGGCATTTGCCATTAGTTCTCATAAAGCTGTCCCGAGTGCGCGCTACTTTGCATGCAGCCCGACTGCTGCTTGCCCGCTGCGCGTGCTCCCAAGGAATTGTGCTTGTTGCTTGGCCCTGGCAGCCTTCATTGCTGCGGGGATCTTTGATGGAAGCTGTGACTCCATCCCGATTTCAATGCAGCTAACTTACAAGTGATGTACATTTTGTTCAACTAGTAATATTAAGTATAGAAAAAAGTACCTCCAGGGTAATAAATCATCAGGATATTTAGTGGTGATGGCTGGTAGAATATCGCCTCGAGAAAAACAACAGACTCATTGAAAACAACTAAGAATAGCAAATGGAAAGTCTCCTAGCTTAGACCCCTTTTTACCAGCCTTCTTCTCCTTTTTTAAAAATTTAAAATGATGAAATGAAACTAACAGTATTTCCTTTTTTTGCCATTTTGCAGAAAAAACCGCTGTCTGCAATAATAAAGGAAGTCTGTGACGGGTAAGTGTTGTTGCTTGGGGCTCCTCGGCGGTGTTGATGTTTCACAACCTGAGAGGCAACCAAAGTGTTGCCCGGGCAGTTGTCAGGCCCCATTCCCAAGTCACCCCTGACCTGCCCCAAGACACCAGGAATTGCTGTTTAAGGTTTGCATGCCCCTTTCCACCAAAAACCCCCAAAACATTGGTGCCCTCAAGGAGGAGAAAGTGTGAACTGACAGGTGTGTGCACACCAGGATGGGCTTTATTTATTTTGAGGAAAAGGGGTGTTTATTCGCCCTTCTCAGCAGGGCACCGTCTAAAGTTCCTGAGGTTGAATGCCCACTTCATTTGGTGTGAATTGGGAGGACCGCTCCAGTCCTCCAGATGAAATTGTTTAAAAGACAAGTCAGCGGGTCACTCTGCTGCCACATGAACATCACGATGAAGATGGCTTTCCCACTTCACCTTGCCCACGCAAATGGAAGCTGCATTCTTTTTTCTAATTTTTAAAGCAGAACTGTGACTAGAGGATTACTTGGAATTTAAGACCTGGGAGACTAGACTAGAATGTTCCAGAATGCAGCAAGGGTAGTGGTTGGGCATTGGAGAGAGCAGAGACAATTATGGAAAATTTAAATGTATTCTTTGCCTTGGTTTTCCCTCTGCTCTCCACTCCTTCAAAATAAGGAGGAATGTAACTTTATGTTTAAATACCACCCCTGCCCCAAAGCCATGAAGATGAAATGCTTACAGGTGAGCAATAGGCTTGGAATAAGACCTAGACGAAGGAAATTATGATCTTAGGGTAAAAGGTGGGCGAATATTTTGGTTTTGAAACTACATTGTGGGGTTTGTTGAGTACTGGCCCAGTTCTAAACACGGAATGCTTAATTCATCTAACTTGATCAAGCCGTGAACATGGAAATGACCATTTCCTGCTTTTCTGACCAGTCTCTGCTTTTATTTTAAGGTGGTCCCTTGCCAACCACGAATACTATGCCCTGCAGCATGCTGACAGTTCTAACTTCTACATCACAGAAAAGGTAGGCCACCCCCATGACTTAACCTGGGGCACTTGCCCTTAAGGAAGTTAAAATATGACTGACCTGCCACCTGCCCAGGACGTCACGTGCTGGCCTGTTTTGCATCGTCCCTCCATGGAAGTGGAGTCTGCAAATGAAGACCTGTGATGTCGGTGGCAACCATGTGGCACTTGGCCCACCCAGGAGTGGAGACCAGACACATGTCTGGGTCCTCTTTCAGCAACTGCATTCCAACAGCGCATTTTCTAATTATCTCTCTCACTGCTTGGTTAAAGCTTTCTGTGATGCTTAATGACAATCTAGCTCCCTTTTTCAGACACTTTCCCGCCCCCTCCGCCCAGAGCAGTGTCTAAGTCCTCTTAAAGTAGTTGAAACAATGACAAGAAATCTTTTCACAGGTGGCATTGGGCAGGCACAGAACGCTCAGTGAAAAGATTTCTTGTCATTGTTTTGGGGGATCCTGCTTTCTTCTTGGGTGACTTTTCTGTTCTGGGAAGCTTGGAGGAGAAGGAGGAAACTGGGGAGACTGTGGGGACCCTGGAAGCAAAGAGGGATCAATGTCTTAAGAGTTCCCTGATCAGAGAAGGGAAAACAAACATTTATGCAGAACCTCCCAGATGCCAGGAAGTGGACCGCCAGGCACTTTAACATCTGTTTGTTGGTTTCTTTCCAGGACTAACCTGTGATATGCATAATATTGACTTGGGGGGTGACCGATAAGACACTGAATCCTAAGGGTCCAATGGCTTGGTCAGAACCACAGGCGCAGTGAATGAGAGGGCCAGGAAGCAAATGCAGATCCGTGGGCTTTGTCACTGTTCCTCTGGGGGATTTCTGGAGGAGCTGAGTGTTCAGCTCGGTTTTATGGAGCAGTCACCGCAGTGCAGAGGGGCCACTCCTGGCCTCATGCAACTTGCAACCTGGCAGGGTTGGCCAGGAAGGGACAGGCAGCCCTGCGAGCAGTTTCCATCGCAGGGAGGGGTCAGTGCAGAGGCAGAGGTAAACACAGAAGGCCCTGGGGGGAGGGGGAGTGAGACAGTGCAGGCCCCTGGCTGTGTTGCTCTCAAGTTTATCCTGGAATCAGGGGGTGGTGGAAGATGGGTGCAGGAACACGGGTCTCATGCCCACAGTGACTGCTCGCTCTACTTGGGGAGTATGTGTGGGGGTGGAGCCCTTCAGTCTAGTCCGCAGGGAGGGTAGCCACAGCCTAGAAATGCTTCCAGAAATTGCTTGGTTCTTCCCCGCTGGAAACTGGCATTTTCATAACCCATCACGTCTTCCACGTCACCCAGATAGCCAGCATGCTGGAGTTAATGAGAGGACCAGGTTTCCTGGCCCGGGTTGTTCATCTCACTTGTTTGTTTTTTAATTCATTCCACACTCAGTTTTCTGTCCTTATTGTCTTCTTGCGCATTTTCTTAATATTTTCATGTATTTTATCCTACCTTTATGTGATCTGCATGCTAGTCTTTGGAAGATTAAAGAGGAAGTGAAGTTCAGTGGTAGCAGTTAAATGTGCTGCTGTTGATATCCTGAAGCAGAAGGCTGTCTCGTTTCAACTCGGTTCGCCTTTGAAAGGCAACTGAAATATTGTGGCGTCTGGGGTATTACTGGAAACGATGGGATGGTTTTCTACCACAGCGATCTCTCACCTGTCGCAGGAGTTACGTTCCAGAGACCCCCGCGAGAGGTGAAAATCCGCGAAGTAGTGGCATTATATTTATTTTATTATTTATATATATATTAAGGCTTTATAAACCCTTCCCACACTCCTATAAACCTTTCCCACTCTCTTATTAACCTTTCCCACTCTGTTATAAACACTTCATATGCTCTTAAAACACTTTTTACACTCTTAAACCTATGTCGTTTTAACAACATATAAAATCCTATATGGGTACCCACCAGTGAAGTGTACGGTCTTCCCTTGCTGTATCGCGGTTCACCTATTGAAGCTGCAAGAAGTGAACCACAATATAGCAAGGGACGACGGTATGTGAGTGATGATATGAAAAAGTGTAACAATTATTAAGTGCTAAAATTGTAGGACACTAGAAGTTATAATAGGGGTTTTCAGGCATCGCCAATTAGTGGATAGTGAAATCAACTTCGTAAGTTGTGAGGGTATTACAAATTGGAATATAATAAATAGAGTAAGTCAGAGTGTATCCCTTGTGTGGTTTGTGAAATACCTGTGCTATATGCACATACACAACACACGTGTTTGTGCAGGATTTTTACCCTGGGTTGAGGTCCAGAAGCCCCTGAGTCACCAATAGCACTGCCTTTGGTTAATCGCCACTGGCTTGGTTCCCCTGGTGGCTGCCCTGTCTTCGGCCACCACTGTCAGGAGATTCCTCATGACGGGATTCTTAGGTTCTCAGACTAGAGAGCCTAAGCATTGCTTAGAGAGAACCTTTTAAAAATACAGGTTTTTAGACCCTGGCCCCGGCGACTCAGCTTGAGTAGCCCTGGATGCAGCCCAGGGTTGTGCATTCGAAGAGCCCTCTGGGAACTTGGAGCAGGACACCTGGGGCCACTTGGAGGACCCCTGCTCCGGGGCCCCTGCTGTGAAGGGACAGGCTCCGTGTGCAGCAGGCGCTGCGCACCGTGCTGAGTCAGGCTCTGAGATTGACTTAGGAGAGTGTGTGCGCGGCTGATTCTTGGAATCATTAAAAAATTTGTGTGATATTTATGCTTTCGTTCTCAGGAAAATTAATAGAATATTGAACCTACTTAGAACAGTGGGAACACGATTATTTTATTGGGCGTCCTCGTCATTGTCTGGGAACATTGTTTTGCCTGAGGACATTCTTCGTGTTGAGTTTAAAAGGGACCACCCCCTGAGTCTGCCCTCCATTCTGTCCCTCCTCAGTGGGCAGTAGTAGGGGTCATTCTCTTATTAGGAGCTGGGGCAATGAGAAGACTCGTCTTCCTGATCAGAACCTTTTGTTTGTAAAGACGATGTCATGCCTCTTCTTTCATGGCTGTGTGTGTGGACAACACAGGACTCAACATGCACAGGGCGATAGAGGGACCTCAAACCCGGGGTCCACCGTAGCCCACCTGGCTGCCTTCAGTCTGCTGTGAGGTATGTCTAGCTCCTTGCAAGTATTCCTAAAATTAGAGGCCATTTCCCCCTGTTTAAAGTAATGTGTTTAGTGTCCTCTGGGTTACTTACAGCCCAGTGAGTTGTTAGGTAATATTTGCATCACCATGGTAACTGATGACTAATTTTTGAAACCTGTGCATGTTCTTAGTTACTGATTCTCCCTTGTGTACGAGGTGGTCTCCCTGCCTCGGCCAGACATAAAATAAGACCTGTCATTTTAGAGAAGAAAAGTGCCCCAGGCCGGGCAAGCGAACACATTTGGGGACTGATGGATGGGCCCTGGAGTTTCTCAGGGAGGCACCTCCCTGCTCCCCTCACGTTATCCAGGCCCATTTTCTGTAACAGCCTTCATTTGCTTATGGGGTCATTATCTTCGTATTTTCAGTGTGGTGGGAAAAATGTCATGGGGCTGAGCAGTGCTAAGCAGAATGCCTTAGAGAAAGTTAAGGTCCAGCTTGTTTGCAAGTTCAAATTCTGCCCCAGAAACTTTTATATTGCAGGGTGATGTCTGGGAGAGGGGAGGAGAGAGAATGAAAAGTCACTGGTGTATTTTTTAGTTTTATCAAGGTGTAATCGACAAATATATAAAATTATAAGATACTAAATGTACATCATGGTAGTTACATATATGTATACATTGGGAAAGGATTTTCCCATCTACTTAATTAACCCATCCGTCACCTCGCCTACTTGGTGAGAACATTGGAGTTCCACTTTCTCAGCAGATTTCAGCTATGGAATACACTGGTATTGACCGTAATCACCATATTTTACATTAGGTCCTCAGTCCTCATCCACCTCGTAGCTGAAGTTTGTGCCATTTTTCTGAGCCTCTCTCTCTTTGCCCCAGGCCCTCAGCCCCTGGACACCACTTTTCTGCTCTCTGTTTCTGTGTCTGACTTCTTTTTCAAGATTCCACATAGAAGTGATAGATGTTGTATTTGTCTGATTTATCTCACTTGGCATAATGCCCTCCAGGCTCATCCATGTGGTTGCAAATGGCAGGATTTCCTTCTTTCTCGTGGCTGAATTATATTCCATTGTGTATCTTCAGACCACATGTTCTTACTCATTCATCTACTGACAGACACTTGGCTATTGTAAATGCTGCAATGAGAACCATAGTGCATATATCTCTTTGATAACTTGTTTTTATTTCCTTTGCACATATACCCAGAAAGCAGGATTTCTAGATTATTACACTAGTTCTGTTTATGGTTTTATGAAGAACTTTCATACTGTTTTCCATCATGGCTGCACCAGTTTACATGTCCATCAGTCAGTGTATGAGAAGTCTCGTCTTTTCTACATCCTCTGCACACTAATACCGCCCCCCGTCCCCCACTTTCTTTGGTAATAGCCATTCTCACAGGTATGGGATGAACTCTTATTGTGGATTTAATCTGCATTTTCCTGATTATTAAAGAGGTTGAGCATCTTTTCATGTACTCATTGGCCATCTGTGTGTCTTCTTTGGAAAAATGTCAATATAGCTCTTCTGCCCATTTTTAAATGGAATGTTTGGTTTTTTGATATTGGATTGTGTGAGTTCTTTCTGTATGTTGAATGTTAACCCCTTATCAGATGTATGATTTGTAAATACTCTCTCCCATTCTGTTGCTTGCTTTTTTGTTCTGTCAGTGTTTTCCTCTGCTGTGTAGAAGGTTTTTACTTTGATGTGGTCTCACTTGTTGATTTGTGTGAACTGTGTGCACACTTTAGATATTCCAGTAGAATCTGCCTTCTGAAAAGGAGCAATAAGCATTCAAGTTCACTACCTTCATTCTAGTCTCAGGATGCTGGTATCATTATCTCCATTTTACCTTGAGGAACAGGAGACCCAGAGGGACGAGGCAACAACGTGTTCAGGCCGTTCAGCGGGGCAGGGGTCAGGCCAAGGCTTGGACCCAGGTGGGTCCACTTCCGGTGCCTTCTGTGCCACCACCTGGCAACCCTCCCACTGGCTATCTGGCCGGATTGGTGTGTAATGCCCTGTCTTCACTGACACCAAGCCAGTAGTTCTGACAGAAGTTGCCTTGAGGAAAGAAACATAGGAAGTTACAGCCTGTGAGACTTGGTTACAAGCTTTAGTCTGTGATTTCTGAATTCCTTAAGAGGATAACTTGGAGGAAGTGGTGTGTAATCTTCCACTTATTAGAAACTAGCAAGTCCATTTTCATTGGCCTTCAGGGTCGATTATAGAATTGTCTAAGGGAGTGTCCTTGCACTAAGGGCAGTCTTTATAGGCAGACAGGACTGTTGTCTTGCCATCATTAATTCTAAGCATGACGGCCGGAGGTAGATACCCAGAAAGCATGGTGGGGGATGTCTAGGAGACTGGGCAATGTGGACAATTGAAGTCTTATCACGATTTCAGAATGCTGCTTGATTTTCCTCTTCTAAGACCTACTTTATAAATTATGAAGTAATTTAGCTAGTGATCTAGCTACCTTGGCAACATCTTATTTTGATAAATTCTTATTTTGTAACAATGGACGTAATCATGCCTGATTCAGGCACTTCCTGCAAACCTGAGGCCAGGAACCTTCGGGATGGAAGTGGCATTGTTTGGTTAGTGCCCCGTCCTGTGCAGTCCCTGCTTCCTAGGTGCTCCAGGTTCTCAGACGGGCCCTGAGCTTCCCAGAATCCCGGGGCAGATGCCGGCGGTGTGCCCTTTGGAACAGGTGTGTCTCACCAGGTCAGGAGACTACTGAGCCACGTGGAACTCACTGCAGCTGTCACGCCGTGTGTACTGGGCTTTTCAGAGAGCTTAGTGAGATGAATATGTTCCATTCTCCACACTCACGTGTCTCAAGGTCTAGTTGGGCACAATTTAGGAAGAATAGGAAGGAACTGAACAGAAGACCGCCCTTAATCTTGGCTTCAGTTACCTCGGTCAACCACGGTCTGGAAATGTTAAATGGAAAATTCCAGAGGTAAACGATTCATAAGTATTAATTTGCATGCTGTTCCGAGAAGCACGATGAAATCTCACGCAGCCCCACTCTCTCCCACCTGGGACGTGATTCACCCCTTAGTCCACGCTCTCCACCTGTTTGTCACTTAGCAGCCACCTTGATTATCAGGTTGGCCGTCTCGGGATAGTGCTTATTAAGCCCAAGTAACCCTTACTTTACTGAATAATGGCCCCAAGGCACAGAGATGCTGGCAATTCAGACCTGCCAGCTGGAAAGTGCTTCCTTTAAGTGAAAGGTGAAAGTTCTCAGCTTAAGAGAAGGGAAAAATCATACAACGAGGTTCTAGGATCTATGGTAAAAATGAATCTTATATCCTTGTGAAAAAGGAAAAAAAATAGTGCTAGTGTGCTGAGAGTGACTCCCTTCATAGAACTTGTATTGCAGTATATTGCATGTTTTGGTATTAGTTATTGTTATTAATCTTTTACTGTGCCCAACTTATAAATTATACTTTATTATAGGTATTTCTGTATAGGATTAAATATAGGATATATAGGGTTTGCTACTATTCTTGGTTTCAGGCATCCATGGGGGGCCTTGGAGTGGATGGGGGGCGGGGTCTACTATTCCGAAGAGAAGAGGGACCCAGAAGGGTCCCGGAGAAGGCTAACTGAATTTAGATCCTGAGAGACTAGCAGGAAATGACTCCACTCAGAGGCAGCTCTTCCTGTGGGCTGTATGCACACTGCCAGGCCGGCTGGGGAGTGACCTGCCGGGCACCACTGAGGCTCAGGGGGTAAGTCACAGCAGGGTAGGACCTGGGAAGTCTGACTCTGGAGCCATATTCTGTACTCTGAGCTGTGCTGTGGGACTCATGGGCTTTCTGGGATTCTGACCACACCGTACCACAACCTGGAGGCACCCCAGTGCTTGGTGCTGGGGATGGACATTGGCCTTTCCATCCTGTTACCTCCCTGGTGTCCTCTGTGAATGGTTTTCATTTGACCACCACTTAGTCCCCCCAAAAGCATTCCATCCTATACACACCTTTGACCCATTAACCCAGACTGATCAGCATGGCCAAACCAAGTGATGTGGCTTAGAAATTCCCCAAAGTGCACACACCTACAGCAGAACCTCCCCACCATTTGGATGGGGAACCGGTACCATTGCAGTGTGGGCAGGTCAGCATACTGCAGACACTGTGCATGGCCCTTCTCGGCTGTGGCAGATGACACAGGAATGCATGTCTCTGTTGGTGGCTAAACAAAGTGAGAAGGGCAGGTCATATGGCTGTCTCAGGAGCATTGTAATGAAAACAGTTCAAACTGATACCTGCATGTTTCCATTTCAGACATGCTTTTTCACGTGGCAGACACAGGCTGCCTACTGGAGGAGAGCAAGGCTGTTGCTTTAGCCGCATCTGCCTGTGTGTGGTGTAGATGTGCCCTAGCCCAAGGCCTCTCATGTCATCTCGGCTCATCTTTGAAATGTGGCTGAAACATTGTGGAGTCTGGGGTATTGCTGGGAAAGGGGGAGTTTTCTTCTACTTTGAGTATAATGTGGAAAGTGTAAAATTGTTTTTAAATGATAGTTATACAATATACTGAGGTAATAGTGCTTTTCCAAATTGCAGGTTATCACTTATTAGTGGGTATAAAATCGATTAGGTAGGTTGAAGGAGCATTAAAATAGACTAAAATTGAGTAGGAAAAGATCATAGTATACTATGCATGTCATTTTCTGAAATACTTGTTTCATGTGTACTGCTATGCCGTGAGTGAATGGTATTAGTTTTGACCCTGGCTTGGGGTCAAACATGTTTGATAATTGCTCAAAATCATTACAATGGGGGATTAAGGAGAATAAAGGCAAGAGTTATATGTTAAGTGTTTTAAGGAAGGTATGTTTGGAATGTGTTTTTCCTTGAAGGAAGTAACACACACACATAGACTTGCACACGCACAAACACATACACACACCCCCAAGCCACCACCACTGAACAAAATCAAATGCAAGCTGAGATGTGTGTCTTCTTGGGGGGAGCCGCCCTGCCTCTGGTTTCTAGGAGGGGCAGTCTAGGGCCTGGGACTGTGTGTCCCTGACCTCTTGCCTCCACAGCTAACTGGGACCAGAGGTTGCCATCTGGGCCGCCTCTACAGGTCTTAGTGACTCTTGATCAAAGAGCTCTCAGCAGGATGGGCATTTTTACGTGAGCCCTGAAATGCTGTGCGTTCTCACCCAGGCACAGAGCTCAGACTGGCAGGAGCTTCTGCATTTGTCCCACAGAAGCCTCTCTGGCTGCCTGTGCCTGGTTGCGGAACTCTTTCTTCTCTGACTTGTGACTCACCCTGGCTTCTCTGGTGGATGCTCCAAGACCCGTCGGCTGCCTAGATGCCTGTCACCAGCCTTTGGGAAGCACTGGGCTCTGGTGGACAGGCTGAGTGGCTTGGCTGTCCCACCCTGTCATGCAGGGCTGTCAAGAAGAAGCAGTCATGCCAGGAGGAAAAAGCCAAGAATGTGTGGAGTCGATAGAGCAAATTTGTATTGACCTCCCGTGTGTGCCAGGCTCCTGCGGAGCTCCATCCTCAAAGTCCAGAGGCACAGAAAGACAAATTGGTACTGATTCCAAGTTAACCAGTTACAGCTGAAAGTGCCACAAAGGACAAATGGGAGTGTCCAGACCTAATTTAATCTGGAACAAGGTGACACTTAAGCAGAGATCTAAAAAGAAAGATTGGGGAAGGCCCCAAACATGGGCAAGATGTAAGGCTGAAGAATTTGGTGTAAGCCCCAGTGTTCCATGCCCCAGAAGATGATGTTCAGGATTTTGAACTTGATCCTAAGAGTGTTGGGAAGCCTTCAGGGGTGTTAAGCTAAACCTGACAACAAAGGTTTGGACTGTACACTGGCCCCTGTGATTAGTCTGAATGCACCATATTGGAAGAGTGCTAGAGTCTGTGCCAGAAACGGTCAGAAAACAGCTCACCGTGGAGAGGAGAAGAATGCAAGGCTGTTGTGAAACGTGCATAGAGATTGACATCAAATGCTGTGTAGCAGATGGAACCAAGAAGATAAGAATCTTCTTGGAATGTCTGCCTTCAAAAGCCAAACCTCCCTGACATCTTGGTGAAGGGTGACAATAATGCTCTGCAGTTGAAGGATACTGCTCATTTCTTTTATTTCCACAGCGATGGATTCTTGATAAATTTGTTGATGTGCACAGCCTGATAAAATGTTGATACCTAGGTACCTTATTATCATATCGAATTTTAACTTTCTTTTTGGATCTCCTAATTTAGAATATAAACATTTTCTGCCTGATATTCATGGATAAAAGAATAGAGAAACATCTGTAATATTTTTTCTGTGGATTGGGGCCTAAAGGTGCAAGGGGGGGAATGGATTTGCTTCGATTTTATAGTTAACTATGTGCCGAGGTGAGTGAGGTAGGACAGTTCTCATTTTGGAGTTGTCAGGCTAGAGGTGGGCTGGGTTGTCACCAGATGGAGATGGGTGGGGATCATGTTTGCAAATATTATTGGGAATAAGATTTTTGAATCAATGAGGTTTATAATCTGACACTGTATTTTTGGGCCCATGAAAAAATTGTTTAGGTAAGATATGAGCTTTTCTGTTTTGTTTTTGAAAACATCGTTATTGATATATATACCATAAAATCTGCCCAATTGCAGTGTACAATGCAATGATTTTAGTGTATTTATAGAGTTGTGTTGTGCTGTAGTTTTCATGTTTTTTGTTGATTTTTTAAAGAGATAGGAAGAGAGGGGAGGAGAAGAGAGAGATTTATTGTTTCACTTATTCATGCTTCATTGGTTTATTCTTGTATGTGCCCTGACCAGGTATCGAACCCACAACCTTGGTGTGTCGGGTCAGTGCTCCAACCAACTGAGCTACCCAGCCAGGTTGTGCTGTATTTTTTAGACAGTAAAGCTGTGTCATTTCTACCAGGGTTATTTCCATCTTCCAAAGTGGCTGCTCTCAGATTGAATGTGGATCACAGCCTCCACTCTAGAGATTGAGAGTCAGTGGGTCAAGGCTGAGGTTCCAGTCTCTTCCACAAGCGTGAGTGACTGCAGCGCCGTGTTTGAACACCGCCCTCCCCACTAGAAGTGACGGGAGCCTCTGGCTCTTTCCCCCTATTCCTGTGCACGATGGAAACCCACCCTGTGAGTTCTTACTGACTCGTCGGCCTGTGTGCTCCTGCACTGGAGGCATCTTTCTGATTGGTTTCTACTATTGTCGAGAGAGAGAATGAGCTCACTTGACATGGCTACCCAGGCATATCAGAGTCTAGTCCATGTCTACATTCTGAATTTTATTTTCTTTCTCTTGTTCACCTAACTTTAGACAAACGACCTAGTGTTTTCCAAATAAATCTTGTTCTGTCTCCCCAGGGTAGCTATATCTGGAATCAGCACCTGCCCCCACTATGTTTCGGGTACTAGATTAGGTATTGGGGATAAAGATGTGAAATGACATATCCTTGTTCCAGGGAAATGAGCCTTAGCCGCAAACATGCACCGGCAGTGGTCAATGTCATTGATAGAACTGTTATTTCAGGACAGCGACTATCTGACGTGGTTTAAGATGGAAGAACCCTTGGCTACTCATCTGAGATCATCTTAACCCCAGTTTTGGAGAAGAGTTTCTTAGTTCAGTTCTCTTCTATAACTCTTCCCTTTCTCTCTGCTGCTACAGGAATTACTGTCTCTTTAGTTTATTGTCTTAGTTTCTTTTTCTTTTTCTTTCTGTTTTTTTTTTAAAGCTAACTATGACCTGGCTCCTTACTGTGGCCTTGAACTGTTGTTTAACTGTTTGTGAGCTAATTTGTATTTTCCCACCAGCTGGATCGGATCCCAAGTGCCTTACCTTAAAAACTGTGTCTCCATTGCTGGGCCCCCTCTGGTGTCTAACATGGTTCCTTAACATACTGTGTAGGTGTTCGAGGGTTGTTTGAGTGATGTGTCTTCCTTTGCAAGGTAAAAAGTGCAATTAGTTGTATAAAACATTATGTGGGATGTTGGTTCATTCCATTTCCAGAATATGCACGTACCCATTCATATTCCTAACAGTGGTGGATTGTAGAGTGAATAAATAATCTAAATGTTCCTCTTCAAGAGAATCTTCAGTCATTGCTAGAAAGTTCCAGTTGGCTCTCAGTCTCCCAAACTGATTATCTTTTTCAAAATAAACACACACACACACACACACACACACACATAATATCTGTACTGTGCCGGATGCCAACTAAAATTTTTTAAAACTTCAGGAGATTTCGTAAAATGATACGTAAACCCAGTCGAATGGATTTGACCACTCCCTTTATTTAGAATAAACGGTGTCTCTCTGACAACTTGCTCAGCTTTAGGAATTTATCTTCAACTCACAGCAATAGCAATTGGAAGGGGAAAGTAAGAGACCCTTTGGTACCTTATATTATACGGAGAAATTGCCATTATGCAGATAAACTGTAATATAATATCTGAGTCAGCATTATCATTTTTATTTTCATTGCAGCAAGTAACCTCTATGAACCAAATTGTAGTTGTGAGAGTAATTTTCCTCAAATTATGTGATCATTCAGGTCTGAGAAAGTGAGTTTTACTTTTCTTCCACCCTGTGGGATCCATGAATTTTCATGTGGCTCACCCACCCCCAGTGTTTTATTTCAGACAGTTGCTGAGTGGTCACGGCAGTCACACAAGAGTAGAGAGAATCCTGGGCTTAAATACAGTCTTCTGAGTTTCCAAGAAGGAAGCCGTGGGCGATGACTTAGAAACCTTGTTGGCATTCTCTCCCCAACCTCCTACTCTCTCTTTCTCTTTTTTAATTAAATGAAGAGACATTTTCGATAGTCACACTCCACTGTGGGGACACATTTTCCAATAACCAAGGAACAACTGAATGTAACTCTTTCCCTTCAGAATTACATGTACAGATGGGGGGAGCAAGCCACTAACAACAGAGCAAGAATTTTAACCAACAGGAAAAATGCTTTGAAATTTGTCAACTTGGGTTTGCTTGGGTCTCAGCCCTTTTGGGATGCTATGACAAAACACCATAGACTGAGTGGTCTATAAACAACAGAAATACAGAATTAGGTCTCACTGTTTCGGAGGCTAGACGTCCAGGGTGCAGAAGGGGCTGGGTGATTCAGTGTCTGGTGAGGGCCGCATCTGGGTTCGTCGATGACCACCTTGTCACTCTGCCCTTTCCAGGAGGAAGGGGAGAGGGGGCTTCAAAGGGGCTTGGGTCCCATTCACGAAGGTACCACTCCCATGACCTAGTCACTTCCCAAAGGCCCCACCTTCTCATACCCCGTCATTGGGCACTTAAGACTTAACAAATGAACTTGAAGGACACACAAACATTCAGTTGGTAGTACCTTGTCCCAGGTCAACCAAGACTGTTTTCTTTGAGACCAGTGGTCCCAAACCTTTTAGGTACCAGGAGCAGGTCTCATGGAAGACAATTTTTCTATGGACTGGGGAGGGGGGATGGTTTGGGGATGATTTAAGTGCATTACATTCAAGCTTTCCTCCCGCTGTGTGGCCTGGTTCCTGACAGGCCTGGACTGGTCCCAGTCGCAGCCTGGACATTGGGGACCCCTGCTTGAGGCCTTAAGTTTTTAGTTTCTTCAAGTCAGGAATCAAAAAATGTTTAATATTTCTTTTAAGAACACACTGGATGTTTCCCAACTTGGTCTTCAAAGACGAAGGCAGGCATTGAGCTAAAGGTAGGGTGGTAGCCACATGCCACCCCAAAGTGTCCGGTTCCTGGGATGTTGTTTGGGACAGGATGATAAGGACTGCTTTGGGGTTTCCTCAGGTCTTTCTCAGTCCACCCAGCCCATCTGGTGGACACTGAGATGCACACATGCACACACATGTACCCACATACCCCCTCACACACATACACACACATACACACACATACACACACATACACACACATGCCTCAGGAGTTATGCAGCCCTGGCCTTCAGCCCACTGTTTCCTTTTAAGGGGCTGTCACCCCACCTCTATCTGGGTGGCTTTGCTCTCAGTGACTCAAACTGAATTGGCAGTAGATTCTCTGATGTCTACTCTAAAAACATTTTGGGGGTGGTTTTAGAATTTTCTAATTAGAGTTTGGGAATTGGATGGGAGCCCTCATTTGAAATCATTTGGTGCTCTCCCCTCACTTGGAAGAGTATATGCTTATTTCAGGGTGAAGGGAAAAAACGACAGGCTACGTTGAGTCACAGAAGTGAGAGGGGGCAGGAGAGAGAAACGGGCCGCCTGCCACCAGCATTACTCAGAGGACGGTGGGTTTTATGACATGTTATTTAACGTTCACCACGGACTGCTGGAAAGAGGCTCCACTGCCACGATCCCGCGGGCAGCTGACTTTTTTTGGCTCCCTGGCTTGGGTTTGGGAAGGTACGCCCGCTTCCAGAATTGTAGGCAAAGATAAATGCCAGAGGTCACGATAATTCTATGCTCTCCAGTTTGGCCATTAAACCAGTGGCTAGGTGGGCTCCACTCCTGAACCGCTGGCCCGTGTAAGCTCAGATGCGCTCAGATGCAGAATGAGTGACCCCCGGGTTTCCTCCACATGCACCACGTGTCTACAGAAGACCACCCCCGAAACTCTGGAACACCGCTTCTGGACGAAACTAACAACAGTAGACGATAGAAACCCTGTTATTAGAAGAGACTAGTTCAGAGAGCAGCTCTCTGACTCTTATAAAGTGTTCCAAAGCTAGAAAGCTCATTTCAAATTTCCTAAACACAATCCTGTCCTGTTTTTTATGGTTACTTTTGAATAGCGATGAGTATTTCTCAAAGTTTGAAGATGGACGCTATAAATATCCTATGTGTGTGTCAAAGTTGACACCAAAGATTTGTGAAACAATAGTCACCACACTAATTCGAATGCTTGTTTGTTGCTGTTATTTTTAGTCTATTGTTTTCCCTTTTGTTTTGTGGCTTGAGAATATTTGCTGGGATCCCTGAGGGTGAAATCCTGACTGTTAATGGTTGCAGCCCACAGTTTGAAAAACACTTTTTTATACCTTTTGCTCTCCAAGGCCACAAAATTAGCTCTTCTCACCTTTGTTATCCCAGCAACAACTGGACAGGGCTCAATAAATATTTTTGTTTAATGAAAGAATGAATACCCACTACGACCTACTAAGCCAGTGACCCAAGGGCATAACGAAGACCAGGAGGAGAAGGAGAAACAAAAAGAAAGTGAGGGAGTTTGGTGGAAAGATGGGAGACAGAGCTGAGGAAGGAGGTGCTTTTCCCAGGGAAGGCAGAGCACCTGTAGCCGTTTTCTGGTTGTGACATTTCGGTGACATTGGATTCTAGATTGCCCACTCTTTTTTTCCACAGTGCTCAGAGTTAACTTACAGGAACAGCTCTTATATCATCATTTTTTGATCTTCATTGTTCCAGTCCTCTATATTATTACGTTAAAACACACCCCCAACTTAGTAACAAACAAACAAAACCCACTGTCAGTGGAGATGGTGAGTTCTGGCCCTGATCCCGTGGGCAGGTATTTGGACCCTGCGAAGTGCGAATGGTGGCTTGTCCCTGCTTGACAAGGTCTGGAGTGTCCTCTGGGCAGACACAGGCATGCCTGGGGCGGAACCCCTTGGAAGCTTCTTCCCTGCTATGTCTGACTCCTGGGTTCAGCTGAGACTGTACACTGGAGTGCCCGCATGTGGCCTTTCCATGTGGCTAGGGCGTCATCCCCGCATGGTGGCAGGGTTCCAGGAAGCTCCCTGAGACCTGTGCTCCAGGGGAACCAAGCAGAAGGGCCTGGTGCTTTATGCCCTGGCCTGAGAAGTTCCACAGAACCTTCCGTGGTGCTCCCCCTGGAAGCCATCTCAGCCTGCCCTGGGTCAAGGGGAGAGAACAGGGACCCTTCTTCTCCATGTGAGGAGTGACGAAGAGCTTTGGGGATTTTTAATTAAACCAGCCTTTACCTTTCTTTCTGGGGGAAAAGCTGTCCATGGGGTGACTGCTTTGTGTCTTTTACTTCTGCTAGCCTTCAACTTTGTAAGCTAAGGGGAAGAAGAAAAGCTAGAGAAAGCAAAATGGAAGCCAGTGTCCATCTTCAGACCTAGAGCAGCAGGGAGACAGGTTTTCATAGTGATGGAGGAAGCAGGAGGAGGAGGGGTCACTGGCTCCTCCTTGGGCAGCATGTGGAGCTGGGAGGACAGTTGTGGAAACAGGAGGGGCTGACGGTCACTTAGAGGGCATTTATGAGGCCTGCCACTCCTCGTAATTTCTTCGTTTGAGTCCAACTTTTGGGGAAATTGGTTCATTTCCTGTACCATCCCTGCAGATTGGAGTTCAAAAATGAAAGTGGTGAGTGTTTTGGTACCATCCATGGCACTCGTAACCCAGTTTCCACTCTTCATTTTTTCAAAGACAGGCTTTGTGCTTGGTGCCGAAACCAAGGACAAAGGCCTGGCAGGTTAATGCAGTCCTCCCAGGTCTCTGGGGCTGGCATGGGTCAGGGTGACCTTGGCTCTCGGAACACTCGTCATTCACATCTCCCTTCTACAGGGGAAAAATACAGAAAAACAAAAAATACCTTAATGGTGATTCATTATGATCTCGTTTAAGACGTTCCATTTCATTTAGAGGTCAAGTGGAAGACACAGCTTCCTCCTAAAAGGCATTTTTTTTTCTCCCCTTCTCTGGCTCCCTGGTGTTTATTTTTCCTTTTTCCTGTGCTCCCCCCCACCCCCCCCGTTTCTTCCCGACTTTTCTTTTTTTCTGTCTGTAACTTCCTTTTTCTTCTATTCCATTAGTATCTTCTTTATTGACCACCTTTTTATTGGATTATTGGCCACCTTCTAAAACATTTCTCCGCCTCTGTTCATCTACTATTCTTTCTCTTCCTCTGTGTTCAGAGGCTCTCTCTCTTGCAACTTGAGACTTTCAAGTGTTGTAGTTAGGTTCAGATTTTTAGATACCCAAAAAACCAAAAAAAATAAATGAGGTACCACCTCACTCATTGAATACAACTTGTGTAAAGCATTCTTTTTTCCCCTCAGTACCTGTGGCTCCTAAGCAGACACGAAATCCCTAATTTCATTTAAAACATTTCCACCCACAGATTAAGCACATTGGAGACAGAAGAAAAGCAGAAGGGCAAATTGTTAATTATCAGAATCTTCCTTTTCAGATAAAACCACTGACATTTTATTATATATACATTTTAGTGTGATTGAATTTGGGTGTGCATTTAGTTTTGTAAAATGGGATCATAGCATATACATTCTTTTATAACTTACATATTAATTAATACACAGTGGGTATCTTAACAGGTTCATTAATCTACTTTGCCTACTTTGTTGCATGATGAAAATTAAATAAGATCATACGGGCAAAACACTCCTCAGGGCTCTCTGCCCAAAGTCACATCTCAGTGAGTCATGTTCCCTATTTCTCTGTCAAACTTCCTTAACGGCCGGAATGTGTTCAACTCAAGTTTTAAATCAGTTTTTTTTGGTTCAGACCTTTAGGTCAATTGCCCCCCTTCTTTTGCTTTTGTTTTCTTTTCAAAACAATGCTGACATGCCCACTCCTTCACTATCTCCCTATGAAACATCAGTGGAAGTTGAGTGATGAGTCAGAGACACCCGGGTCTCCCAGACTGGTGGGGCCGCCCTTGACTGAGGGTCCAGCCACTTTTGTGGGCGGTTTCCTTTAAGCATTTCAGGCTCACAGGTGCCTTAGGGGTTCTGGGGCTTTAGGTCACATAGCGTCCAAGAGTCAGCTCTGGACATGAAACTGATCCTCCATACTACTGTGAAGAAAGTTGCATTTTGGGGAGTTTGACAGGTGTGTCAGGAACTGCAGACGTATTTGATCTATACGACCTTTTAAAATGTTATGTTGAACTCTTTAAACATGAGTGAAAAATCCCCGTGAGCTGTACTGATAGCTTCATCATCATTAACTTCGGTTGCCAGGTTAAGCTGACTTGAAGCAGACTTTCACATGAAGCACTTCCTTTTGCCCATTTCTGTGCGTGTATTTATACTTCTCATGGACTTGGAAGATTGCACTGTTTTATTTTAAATCAGGCACGACCCACACACTCCAAAACTATTTCAGCAAGCTCCCCGCTGCCACACCTGTGTGCTGGCTCATCCACATCACGGAGCACTCAGGCTTCTTGGCTTGGGAGCATGTCAGGTGTCCAAACACGGGGGAGAACCTAATTTTGTTTCTTTCTATAATTTTTGGGTGCTTTCTGCCCGACTTCCAATATTCATGATAAGGAGTAAAAGTTGAGATTAGGTATTAGGTATACGAATTTGGGGAAAAAAAGTGTTTTACTTTTTAATTGAATTTATTGGGGTGACATTGGTTAATAAAATTATATAGGTTTCAGAGATACAGTTCTATAATGCATCGTCTGTGCACTGTGTTGTGTGTTCACCCCCCAAGTCAAGTCTCCTTCCATCACCATTTATTCCTCTTCACCTTCTTCTACCTCCCCCACCCCCTTCCCTCTGATAACCACCACACTGTTGTCTTTGTCTTTGTCTTTGAGTGTTTTTTTCCCTTTGTTTAATCCCTTCACTAAGAAAAAGTATTTTGAATGATACCTTTCCAAGCATCTGGAGAAACTACAAAGACTTCAAGATAAGCCCTTAAAACAGTCGCCTGTGACAGCAATATGCCACATGCGGTGGGTGGAATTCCAAATGGCCTCGCAAGTTGTCACGCCTGGTGTTTGTCCCAGGCCCACTGTTACCCTCTCCCCTTGAGGGGAGTCTGGACCTGTGGCTGTGGTGGGATATCACTCCTGTGACCCTGTCCTGTTGTATGTCCAAGGGATTTGCAGATGCAGTTAAGGTTGACCTTGGGTTAATCAAAGGAGCCCTCTCCTGGGGGGGGCCTGAGTTAATCAGGTGGGCTTTTCAGAGAAAGAGAAGCAGTGAAGAGAAGCTGTCCTTCCACTGGCCTTGAGAACAAAGAGATCACCAAGTTTTGGTGGGAGGGGAGCTGCAGAGTGAGTGAAGAGCCCGGGGGTCCCTGGTCAGTGGCTCGCTCACTAAGATAACATGGGAAGAGGGGCCTCAGTCATGTACAACCACAGGAAATGGGTTGGCCGGCAGCTGGAATGAACTTGGAGGAGGCCTCTACATGAGGAGGCAGCTACCTGACAGCCCTGGGAAGCTTGAGCAGAGGGCCCAGCTGAACCTGCCAGACTCCTGACCCGTGGAAGTGGCCATGTCGCACATTCCTGTTGTTCTAAGCTCCCTGGGTGGTGGCCCTTTGTGACGCAGCCGCAACTGAAAACTGGCACACGGTGCGAATGTCTCTAGATTTTCCCCACACAGAGGGAGATGGCAAGGCGCAAAACCAAAGTGAATGTAGAAGCTTCTTATGTTATTGTAATGATCATCCGTAATTCCAGATATGGAGTTTTTAGGTTACTAGGAGGCCTCATTATTGCTGCTGATTGTTTTAATAAACTATATATTTACAAACCTAAGCCCATAAAGCATATTCATATTAATACAATACTGCTTTGTCTATTTTAGGCTCTGAGGCACCCTCTGAGGGATTTTTTCCCTCTCTAGAACAAAAGAACTCCATTGTTTGAAAACCACTGCCTTGACTAATAGGCACTTTTTTAAAAAAGACTTCATTTTGGTTGTTTTAAGAATGTAACTGTTGGCGGGGAAAGAAGGGCAGGATTGTGCAGGGCTAATTTATAGTCAGCACATGGGTTTTAAGTATATGTTTATCGTTAATTGTTCCCTCATTACCAAGTAATTCACAGATGTGAGGTAGCCAACCACCGCTTTTGATGCAGACAGATGAGTTTTGCACTGGTGATGCTGTTTTTGACAGCAGAATTCGTTTGAATAGTAGTTTAAAATGTTTTAATCATGAAATAGTTCAAGCATAAAAAAAAGAACAGAACATGGTCAAAATGACACCCCTAGACCCAATCACCTGGGGTTAATAGATGTTAATGTTTTGCCTGCTACTTTACATCATCTCTCTACCAGTGCGCAAGTCCCGCCGAAGTCCGACTGGATCATTTCTCCGCCCCTTCTATTGATTTCTTCCTTCCCAGAAGCAAATGTTTGCCTGAAATGGATGTATATTATTCTCATGAATAGTTTATAGCTTTTCCACTTAAGTGGAAAAGCTTTTTCCACTTATTTCATTTAAGTCATCGCTATCATACTGTAGGTAACCTTTCACAATTTAATTTTTCATTCAAAGTTACGTTTTTAGATGGATTATGTGTAAGGCCCCATGGCATAAGGAAAAGACCGTTGGTTTCTCCGTTGTCCCCACTGGTAGGCAGGGGCGTGCCCAGCCCCGGCAATAGTGCTCCCGTGCGTACCTTGTACGTGCATTCGCGTGGCCCCACTGGACAGTTTCCGTGCAACAGAATGCAGAGGATGTGTCCTTCTCCACAGGATTCTTATCCTTGGCTTTCAGCCGTGCTTAAAGTCAAGGCCATCCGTAACCTGAAAGTTTCCTGTCTGCCTCATTATACAGGTTCCCTTTCAGCATCCCCTAATGAGGGGGCTTTGGAGGAGTCAGAACATCGGAGTCCCAGCCCTCAGTGGGGCTATGGACTGGCTTCCTGATTTAGACAGTAATAATCACCTTTGGCCCAACTTGGTCATGTACCAACGGGGTATCACAGTATTCTGAAATGGTGAGATTAGGTAGGAGATGTTTAACAGGCGACATTTAAAACACCAAAGCTCGAGCCCTGACTGGTGTGGCTAAGTTGGCTGGGTGTCGTTCCACAAACCAAAAGGTCACCAGTTCTATTCCTGGTTAAGGAACCTGCCTGGGTTGTGGGTTTTGTGTATATAAGAGGCCACCAATCAGTGTTTCTCACCTTCTCTTTCTCCCTCCCTTCCCCTATCTCTAAAAATAAATAAGTAGAATCTTTTAAAATGTAAGTGAATAAAATACCAAAGCTTGTGGATTGTTATTTTAAAAAACACATGTTCAAATTGCATCTCTAAAGGCACTGTCAAAAAAAAATAAATTTAAAAGGCATTGCCATTCACTTTAAAAATACAAAAAAGTTGACTAGATATTGCCCAACTGCTTTTCAAAGTGGTTTTACTGGCCCAGGCCCACACACAATGTACCTAGAAACTCGTCTATGGCAGAGGCTAAGTCTGTAAAAGAAATGCCTTCCCGGGCAGTTAATTAGGGTCAGCTCTTGAGGAGCACAGCCCTCCTCATTGAGTTAGACTGGCCTTTACATTGCTCACTGCTTTGCTACTGCTTAGCCTGTAGGGTAGGTGTCCGCAGCAGGGCATCCTCTGGAGACAAGGCCTGGACATCCTGGTTCGGTGTGCGTGCTCCAGTGAAAAGGATGAGAAAGCTCAGAGGCAGGTGACGAGTTTTTAATACTTTCAAAGGTCGGCCTGTTTAATTTCTTCTCTTACCTCCGTCATCCCTACTCACTCCTCTGGAAAAGTCTGTTCAGACTTTCCCTCTCCTCTTTGTGCATGGAGAGAGAGGAGCGGGAACAGAGGGAGGAGCCTTCAGTGGGGAGCCCAGTCTTCCGCTCATGGGTGCTGCTGGGAGGTTCCACTGCCAGCGAGGAGCCCTGTTCTTTTAGGGCTTCTGTCCAGCCCCTTCTCAGAGCAGAGCCCTTCCCCTTAGGGCTGGAACTGGTGAGTTTCCGGGGCTGGTTCTGCACGGTCTTGGGAGCCTGGGGCTGGCTGTGACTTGGCTTCTGCGTTAGGACAGCCTGAGTCCGTGGCTTAGGAGAGGTGGGTGTCGTGGGCTTCCTTTCCATTTTCACATCCTGGGGAGTGTGGATCGATAATGGAACACGAGCAAGCATATCTCAATTCTAAAAAGAAAATGCTGAATGATACCTGTAGGCATGAAATGAATACCCAGTGATTGACCGAAGGTTGTAGGATAGAGAAGGAAAGGAAAAATGCCCTGTGGTTTGTCTGTACTGTGGGGGAATGGGAGGGCCTGTGGTTGTACCTTTGAAGGCATGAGTGTCCAGTTAGCTTTAGTTTACACATATACTGTGGCTGTTGCTTCAGGCCAAATTATGATCCACATATTGATTCAGTTCATTCAAGAAGTCCTTTCTGAGCACATGTTATATAGCAGACATTCTTCGGCATAGCTGATGAACACAGTGTGAAGACGCTCACTCTTGGCATGCATTTATTCTCGTGGCTGTGGGGATAGACAGGAAATGTAAAAAAATGAACTAGGTACTTACTTTCAGATTGGGGTGAGTGCCACAAAGGAGATAAGGAGAGTAACATGATACAACTCGGAGGTGGAGTGGGGCAGGCGTTGCTGTTGAGGTTTAGCAGGCCGGGCAAACCATAGAACAGAGGTTCAAGAACAGGTCAGAAATGTGACTTGGCCTGGTTCAGGTTTACACATAACCAGACGTAAATGAAATAAGGCGATAGGAGGGGGCCTATGGTTTTCAGAATCAGGGACTTACGGCCCGTATTCCTTCAACTATGCGAGCTCCGGGAAACAGACTGGACCTCAGGTCTCAGGTAGTCATTCTGCTCTTTGGATTTGTGCTCCCTGAGGTCATGTCTGGGTGCTGGTCTTCACCTTGGGGCCGTGGCTGCCCGGAGACCATCTGTCCCTGTCTACAAGGCCCCAGATATCCGTTGGCCGAGAGCTCTGTATGGCATCAAGGACTGTCTCTCCAAAGAGGTGACATTAGAGCTAAGACTTGAGTGTAACAAGGAGGCAGATGCTAGCACTGCAGGGAAAGGAATAGCCGATATGAAAGCCCCAACACAGGACATGTTTGGTGTGACGGGGAACCAATGGAAACGGGGTACTGAACCGAGGTGGGAGGAGGGGCAGATAGGATGGCTGGGAGGTGGCTGGGGTTGCTTTAGGCTGGGGCTTTGAAACCACCGTAGAATTTGGATTTCCTTCTAATAATGGTGCAAACCTACTTTTTGACCTGAGGTCCTGCACCTGTATATCTGTAGGAAAATGCACATTTTGCATCACTTCAATGACACGTGGGGACAACAGCCACGTGTGAGTAGTGTCTGTGTCGATGTCACCAGTGGGCATCGTAGTCCTTTGCCTTTATTACTGTCACTGAATGTCATTTGAAACCATTACACTGCACTGGAAGTTACGGTGGTTATTAGACCTTATGATGGGTCTTGTCATTCTGTGCATTAATGCAGGGGTCAGCCTGTGGGCTGAGGCCAGGCTGCCGCTGGGTTTTGTAAGTAATGTTGATGGGGGCGCGGCCATGCCCATGTGTCATGCAGCTGCAGTGGAGACCTTCTGGGCTGCAGCGCTCTGACTGTTAACATACCTGGCTCCCTCTGGAAGAAGTTTGCTCATACCTGCACTGCTGAAGCAGCATGTATCTCACTGTGATAGGATTTTTAAAGTATCTGGGTAATTGTTGGTGTCTAGGCAAGCTTGTGTATTTTATTTTATACATTTCAAAACATTTTTCAGAGAAGAGCTCCATGGGCTTCCAAGACTGCCAAAACACTCACGACCCGGGGAAAGAAGAAGGGACAGACAGTCCTGACTGATGGGAACAGAATGGCCTGGCCTGAGCTTCTGTGGCTGAGATTCCTTTCCCCTTTCTTAGCGAGGCAGGTTTTCTGTGTTTCTTGTACCCAGCACTGAAGCTGCCTCTTCTCCACGGGTGGTGCCGTGAGTCCTTTTCACGGGCCGGGCACAGGCTTTACAAGCACTGTATAGTTAAGTCCTCATGATGTACGGTCTCCGTGTGCCTGTCTTCATGTAGCAGTGACGCAGACCCAGAGGGGTTGGCTCATGCATGCCTTCACTTACTGAATAGTCACCAAGCACCTGCTGTGTGCCAGGTGCTGTGCTCATTGCCCAGGTGACAAAGCTGTTAGTGGTGAAGCCAGGAGTTGAATTGGGCCTGTCCGATACCAGTGGCTGGGTGGCCCACACCACAGCAGGTGTGTTCTGGATGCTCTGTGACACCACGCTGTCTCTTTGGAGCCAGACAGCCAGCTTGGTCATTCCTGCTTCTCTGGCATGTCCACCCAGCTTGGTCCCATAGCCCTCCACTCTGCAGGGTTACACCTCTCCCTCCCTCCCTAGCCTGTTGGTGTTGCCTAGAAGAGGCTGTGCAGCCGCTGTGGCCCAGCTGTAGCAGTGTGCTCAGGTCCCTGCCGATGCCAGTGCCACTGCAGCGGCCATGAAAGCTGGTTTTGGCGAGCAGGAACTTCTTTGCTCTGAGTGCAGCTCTCTTCTCCAGCCCTTTGTGGATTTCTGGGAACCACAGGCTGTAAGCTGCTGGGCACAACCCAGGTTTAAACATTTGCACATGTGCTTTCATTGGGGGGTAGGTTAGAACTGATGGCAGGGAGAGGGGCCGACAGTCAAGCTTATACCTCAAAAGAATGAGAAAACTGGCCCACAGGGGAAGGCCTGCTGCATACGGCCCTCCCCAGCTCAGACAGATCCCTTCTGTCAAACCAGGGGGCTCTCTTCTCCCCTAGAAACATGAACAGTCCGCGTTAGCTGGTGGGCCAGCTGGGTACTCACAGTGTCAGGCATGTTCCCTGCTTTCTTTCCTTTTTTTTAAAACATGTTGCAGGTGAAGAGCATTGTTCATGTGATCATCCACCTGGCCTTCAGTGTTTTTATACACACACACACACACACACACATGCACCCTTTATATTCCATCAGTTTGGACTCACACTGCAACGCTTTTGGTTTTGTTTGTTGGTTTTAATAGTATTTTCCAACTATAGCCAGCAATATTATATTAGTCTCAGGTGTGTGACACAGTGATCGGACATTTATGCAATGAGTCATTCCCCCAAATATTTCCAGTGCCCACCTGGCACCATAGCTCGTTATATAAATATTATTGGCTGCGTTCCCTGGGCTGTACTTGACATCCCCGTGACCCCACCACAATCCTGTTTTGCAACCAGCATTTTTCACTTCACAAATGTGACATGTTCTCATATCATTAAACATGCTTTGATACCAGCACTTTCATGCCTGTCTTACCGTATTTTTCAGACTGTAAGACATGCTTAGGTTTCAGAGGAGGAAAATAGGGAAAAAATTTTGAAGCAAAAATGTGGTAAAATATTTAATAACATAAAATATTATTTCATCAATGTAAATGTAAAGCTACATTTGGACTATAAGACGCACCCCCTTCTCCTCCCAAATTTGCGTCTTATAGTCTGAAAAATACGGTGGGTGTATGTCATCAGCCTGCTTTACCGCATCTGTATAAACTTTCCTTCATTTTGGGGGGGCATATGGAAGACTTGCTGTATTACTGAGGGCCGTCAGAGTAGAGGAACCGTGCCATTATTTGAACAGGGGAGATTTAAAGAGGCCCAGGTGGGGTGGTGCAGTTGGCTGGAGCATCCCCATACACCCAAAGGTGGTGGGTTCGATTCAGGTCAGGGCACATACCTAGGCTGTGGGTTTGATCTCCAGTCGACCAAAAGGTACCATTTAATTATAAATTAAAACTTTAATCTAGAGAAACCAACTAACTGCGAAGAAGGGGTAAAAGAAGGAGGCATGGCGGCCAGGTAAGCCTTGGGTCTGGGGAGGAGCAGGCAGTTTAAGAGTGGGCACTGTCTCCCCCAAGGCTCCTGAAAGGGCGCATGGCTGCCCGGGGATGTCACCCCGTCAGGGAATAACATAGGCCTGTGCTGGAAGGTTGCGGCACTGCTCAGAAGTGGCCTCTGATAGGACATGGCCTCTGGTGGGACAGGTGGGGCCCGAGGGGGCCAGAGTCCTGAGAACTTCCACATTGAACAGTAATGACAGAGCTGGTCCAACAAGCAGGGTCACTTCAGCGCCCTCTACTGGGGAAGCGCAGCATTCTCCCAGATGGCAAAGGGAGAATGCAGCAGGGCCACTCTGTCGTTATTCTAGACTAGGCCGGAGGGTGGAGGGTGATTGGTTTTGACTTAAGGGAGAATGAATGAATGAATGAATGAACGAACGAATGAATGGACGGAAGGAAGGAAGGAAGGAAAGGAAGAAAGAGGGAGAGAAAGACAGATTTGGGCTTTCTGTTAGTTTTTGTCTCCGTTTCAAAAAGGCTGCTGCAATGGACATCATCTGTCAAGTGTCTTCATCTCTGATGGTTCCAGAGAGGAAAATGCACACAATTTGATTTGGAACACTTTTAAGGCTTATGAAATAACCCACCCAAAATTCATCCCTGTTTATTCTCTTTCAAATGATGTCTGGGAGGAAAGGCATATATATTCTTGTCACAGAAAGGACTCTATGAACTTTTCAGGTCTCGTGTTTGTTTGTTGGATTGTTAACCTGGAGCCTGGAGGTGCTCAGAGCCAGCCCTTGAGGGCTGGAGCAGCAGTCCGACTTGGGGGGGACATGCGCCCAGGTGCTGGGAGGGACCAGCGGTGGTGGTGGTGGGGGTCCTTCATCACTCGCCCCCACCTCCTTAGCTTGCTCCCTTTCTGCTTCAAGTCCCTGGTGCCGTCGGATTCATTTCTCCGGAACAGCCCTTTCCTCAGATCAGCAGTCTTGCTCAAAAGCCTTAAGCGTTTCCTCTGCATCTTTTACTGAGTGTTACAGTGACCCCAGACACTGGGCCCATCGCCTCTGCTCTGTTGATGAGGGAAGTGAAGCAAATTGCCCAGGGTTGCACGGCAGGTGAGTTGGCCCAGGTCCCACCTGGGGCTTCCCCCCTTCCAGTCCACTGTGCCTCCCTGACTCCCAGACCCCTGCTGGCCCATCGCCCCCACCTTCCCACTGTTCTCCCAGGACAGTGCCAGCAGCAAGTGATGTTGACAAGTGATGAGGACAGTGATGAATCCTGGTCCTCAGCCTCCAGTGGGCACACTGTGCCTTTGCTGGTGCTGGCCCACTGCCTAGGTGGCTACTGCTGTCCCCCTTAGCGGCTGCACTCTGGGGCTCTGGGTCTTTGGACTTCAAGGTCAAGTTCAAGACTCACACCTAAATAATGACCTTCCATTACTTCTTAAGGAGTTGGACGCAGTCAGTTCTTATCCCAGGGTCTTAGAAAGACATGAGCAAGGCTTGAGCCAAGCTTTCAGTTGCTGGGGAAGCAGCAACTTTCCTGCCTTTCTAAATGGGTCCCCCCCCCTTTTTTTAGCAGCAGTGAACACCTAACAATTCATGTTCCTTTAAGATAAATATGTTCTTAAACCTACTGTCCTTTATGTTCTGCAAGTGGTTTAAAATGCTGAGGGGGACAGGAATCCTCCTCACTGGTCCCCTCGGGCTCACTGTGTCCCTGGGGCTGCCTGCTCACATCCCTCCATGCCTTTCCCCAGGCCTTCCCTGATAGAAAGACAGCAGACCTTCCACGTGGGACAGGCCCTCCTCCTTCCCGATCTGTGTTCACCCCCCACAAATAGGTAGTCAGCAGGCATCTTACTTAATACTTGTCTTGGTCATTCTTCTCTCGGTGTTGGGAGTTGTGTTAACGGTATCTAGTGCTGTGACAAGTAAAATGACTTAAGAGAAACAACCACTGAGAGGAGAATAGAGGGAGGAGCAAGAAAAAGGTGTGGAAACGGAGTCAAACCCAAGTCCTTCAATGAGTGGCTGGAGACGAGCTGCTGAAGCTGTAGGGGGCCGTGCTGGGACATGACCCTGGGGAAGGCCAGAATATGACCCCTGGGAAATGTTCAGTTACCGCAGTCTGCCGCCCTTTCTTCCATATTCCTCTTCCTCACCCCGCCTTGCACTCCCTTTCTGCTGGCTTTGGGGGTTCAGATTTTATTTTTGGGTGTTTCTAGTATCCCTTCTCCAACATTAGTCCTCTGTCTGGAGGCTTTGCTCGGTAACCTAGCAACCGGCGCATCATATACTGTCTCCAGTTACTTCCTTGAGCTCGGAGATTTGAAGATCACCCAGGTGGACACAGAGGACACACGGGACCAGGTGTCTGTGCAAAATTGGTCTCGGTGATGACTGAGCACTGGAGGTGAAGAGCAGTGAACATTACTTTGTAGAAATACGTCTGAAGTAATGATGTCATTACGTCTGAGGTGGGGGATGAATGGGGTGGGGGCAGGGAGGGGGGGAGAGAAAGAGCTGGGGAAATCCCTGGAGCAGCCTGCCCTGCAGGGGCCTGATTGTGGGGTCACACGTGTCCCACCCCCAACTTTCTGTTTCCTTGCTGAAATAATAGGAAGAGGAGTAGAATCAGAGTTTTTGACCAGGAAGTTGTTCTTCATCTGTCTGGCTGAATAGAAAGTTGGCGTACTGAGGCAGAGACATTTCAGAGGACAAGTGTGACAACAATGACAGTTTTCTGCATGAGCTCGTTAGCCAGTCCACACAGAGGCCCGAGTCTCTGAGCACCCTCTGTGGAGAAGCACAGAGGCGCCCTAGCGAGACGCCGGTGACAGTCAGGGGCTGGCACAGCCTGGCACTGCTGGGTATGAGGGACACGGCAGTGGGCTGTAGCTGCCTCCACTCAGTGTCAGCTGTCAGCACCCTTCCCTAGAGAGCTGTTCTTTCTGCTGCTCTCTCCCAGTCATTCATTCACATTTTCATTGAGTTGGTTGGGGTGACATTGGTTGATAAAATTCTACAGGTTTCAGGAGTAGGAGAGTGCTGTAGTACATCACCTGTACAGTGTACTGTGTGTTCACCCCCCCAAGTCCAGTCTCCTTCCGTCACCATCTGTCCCCCTTCACCCTCTGCTACCTCCCCCACCCCCTTCCCTCTGGGCATCACCGTGCTGTTGTCTGTGTCTGTGAGGTTTTTTAAAATTACTGTTTATTTATTTACTTTGCTTAATCCTTTCACCTTTTTCACCCAGCCCTGCATCACCCTTCTGACGGTTGTCAGTCTGTTCTCGGTATCGATGAGTCTGTTTCTATTTTGTTTGTTCGTTTCTTTCATTCATTAGATTCCACACATGAGTGAAATCATACGGCACTTGTCTTTCTCTGACTGGCTTACCTCACTTAGCATAGCACTTTCCAAGTCCATCCATGCTGTTGCGAAGGGTAAGATTTCCTTCCTTTTCCTGTCTCAGTACTACTCCACTGTGTCAGTGTACTACAGCCTTTTTATCCACGCATCTACTGATGGGCACGTGGGCTGTATCCACATCTCGGCTGTTGTGAGTAGCACTGCAGTGAACGTAGGGGTGCATATAGACTTTCAATCAGGTGTTTTGGGTTCTTTCCGATGTATTTCCCAAAGTGGAATCACTAGGTTATAAGGCAGATCCATTTTTAATTCTCTGAGGTATTCCCATGCTCTTTTCCACAGTGTCTGCCGCAGTCTGCATTCCCACCAACAGTGCCCAGGGGTTCCCTTCTCACCACCTACTCACCAGCGCTTGTTGCTTGTTGATTTATTGATGACAACCATTCCGACAGGTGTGAGGTGGTATCTCACTGCGATTTTGTCTCATTCGCTTCAGCTTTTGTTATGTGGCAATTCAGAGCCTTCTTCTCACAGGGCTGGGCAGTCTCATGAGTTAGATTGAGGTGGTCAAAACTTTATTGAGCTCATAGTGAAAATGCAGCTTCCCAGTCTCCTGAGTCAATGGCTCTGGGGGTAGAGCCCCCGACATCTGCATTTTGATACACAGCGTGGCAATTCCGAAAATAAAATGAAGACCACGTCACAATGGAAGGATTACAGACAGATTTCCCAGAGAGAAGCTCGGGGCAGTTTCTTGGGGCTGTGAGTTGACAGATATATTCTTTGTGTTTGCAGAATTCCCATCTCTGTTGAGGGGTGCTCTCATTGGTTCCTTTCCTTCCCCACATGCTTTTCTGTGTCACTTAGTGGTATTCTTGTCTAGCCAGAGAAAGGCGACCCTGGCTGAGGTCATCACGGCTGGGTGGCCCTGTGCAAACTGCTCCCTGGCCATCACCAGCACAGTGGGTTGACAGGAGGGAGCCGGCCAGTGTGTTGCTTGTGGTGGTGACGGGACTACACAGTGTTCAGCTGTAGCCGCATCTCGGTGGGTCAGCTAGAGATGCAGAATCAGTCGGAGATGTATGCAGAGAGACTTGCTGCAGTGAATTGGCTTGCACGGTTGTGGGACTGGCCCGGCAAATCCCACACCCTCAGGGTGGGCTGTGAGGGAGAGCAGGCCGGGGCTCCGGGCTGGGAGCTGGGTCTGCTCCCCGCCAGTAGCACTTCTTCCTGCTCAGGGAACCCTCAGCTCTGCCTTTAATTCCTTTGCATGTATGGAATCAGGCCACCCAGGTCATCTAAGAGAATCTCTTCTACATAAAGTTAACTGATTCTGGGCCTAAATCACGTCTGCAAATACCTTCCTAGGACCGCCGGGATCCGTGTTCGATTGAGTGGTAGGGATGGCAGCCTAGTCCAGCTGACACCTGGAAAGAGCACCACGGGGGGTCAGACCGGGATTTCCCGAAAACTGAGAGGTGGGTTTGGGCTGGTCTTTCACAGCACTATGGGCCCTGCTACAACAGTCGGGGATTGGTGTGGGCAGCGGAGAATTTCAGATCAAGGGACTCAAAGAATCTTCGAGGGAAAGCGGTTGGTGCTTTGGAAACGAGAGCGTAGGAGTCTTTCAGGAAGTTTCTCTGATGGGCAGTCATGCCATTTGCTTACCCAGGAGACCCTGGAAGGGTAAAGGGAGGCAGCGGAAGAGGGTGAAGAGGTGCCCGAGGTCCCGTGACTGTGGACAGTAAGGCTTGGGTTCTCGGCATCAGCTGACTGCGGGGGAGGAGTCGTTTCCTCTCAGCTCAGATGTGTGATGCTCCTTTCCAAGGAAGAGGGACACACGAGCCTTGTTCCTAAGCCATGAGAACTGCAATTCTTTCGAGTACTTACAGACCCAAAGCATCAAGCGCAGATGTAGCTGCCTTCCTGCCAAGCCAGCCCCTTCCGTGAGAGGACACATCACTGATGGCAAATCTGAGCTGGAAGCTCGCCCCACGTACCCTCCTGCTCCTCTCTCTTTAAATGGCGGAGGTCGGTCTGTCTGCCTTTTTGTGTCACGTCGCTCCCTTTGCTGTGTGCCCCAGGCTGCAGGGTCACTCCGGACTTCGCTCTGTTCCGTGAGGGTGTTGGGTCCAGATGTGCTGTTTCCTTTCCCCGCCTGGGAAACCCTCGCGTAGAGCAAGGACCCTCTCCGGCATCGCCGCCTCCAGAGGCCCCCCCTCCAGTCCCTCGCTGGTGCCTACGCAGTGCCGGTCCCACACTGGGGGCCGCCCACCACTCTTCCGTGGGGCAGGTGTGATCAGTACATGCCAGTCTCTCTCCCATGAGTGAACCCCCAGAAGACAGGAGTTAAGACTTACTTACTTTGTGTCTGCCCCAGTGTCTCATCTATGGCCAGGCATGAAGTTGGGCTTGTCGTTTATTCAACATATATTTATTCAGCACCCACAGTGTGTGCCAGGCCACAGATATTTACTGTTCTAGAAAGGAGCCGTATAGTCGAGGTAAACTGTCTCCTTTTATGGAGGTGTCTCCTTTTATGGAGGTGACGCTCTGAGGGCGGAGGGAGACAGCCAGGGAACAAGATAAGTCAAATCATAGGCACAGGGGCCTGAGTGGAAGAGAGGCGTGGGGGCCAGGTTGCCAGAACTCCTCCTTGGCCCTGCCGGTCTGCTGAGTGAAGAGGTGCCCCTTTGCTACTGTTCCGTTCTGGGAACGAGCCAATGACGTTAGTCTTATACTTAGGATGACATGGATCACGCTGTTGCTTTTTATGGACCAGATCCCACGTAGAGGCTAACTAAAAGCAAGAGTCCGCAGCAATGTACGTTTGGGATGTTATTTCTGTGCTGAATAATGAACAGCTGACTTCCTTATTTTTAATTTTTCGGAGCATTTGCAACGGGCCAGACTCTGTTCCAAGCACTGTAAATGGATGATGTCATTCAGTCCTTGGAACACCCTGAGGGGACGGGCACTCTCCCCATTTGGCACAAAAGGAAGGGGGTGCACAGTGATGTCACCCGTCCCAGACTCCCCAGGTGAGAATGGGTCAAACCCAGCCTGCCTTCGCTAACCGGAGACCCTCCTCTGAAGTGATGCTCTGCTCTGCCCACGTGAAGTTGGTGAAATCGAAGCAAGTGCAGGGCTTTTCCTGCATTAACTGAGTTTCTGCTCCAAGTCAGCCATTCCTCAGTGACAGAGCTGTCATCAGCCCTGATCACAGATCCCATTGACCTTCCTGATGGGCCACCGTGGCTTCCCTCTTCAATTCTGGTCTGCCTTTCCATGAGGACCTTAAAGTTATTAATGTCTACATTAGTAGTTCTTTTTAAAAACGATTTTATTTATGTATTTTTAGACAGAAGGGAAGGGAGGAAGAGAGGGAGAGAAACAGTAGTGTGTGCTTGCCTCTCAAGTGCCCCCTACTGGGGAACCAGACCACAGTCCAGGCTTGTACCCTGACTGGGAATCAAACCCGTGACCCTTTGGTTTGCAGGTTGGTGCTCAATCTACTGAGCCATACCAGCCAGGGCTAATAGTTCTTTTACTTATGTTTTTTGTTCCAAAATACAAAACACTGATTTAAAGACACTATTTCAGGGGAAAGGAAGAGAGAGAAGACTGATGAACCGTAGCTGGGGAAGGCTGGGGTGGCAGGGATGGGGCTGCCTTGTGAGCAGTAGCCACTTCCACGTGGGCGCAGAGCCTCCACCAGGTCTAGTTCTTACTGCATTCTCCAGGCACTGGGAAGAGAACGCTTGGATCGGGGTGACGAAGTAGCTTGTGCTGAGTACACACAGCAGGTATTTGAACCCAGCCAGCTCTGCCTGTCGGAGGTTTGAATGCTGAGATGGTTTTTGCACAGAGTCCTCAAGGCCCTTGGATCTTAGGAAGCTGGGAGCCAGCACTGCAGGAGTCTCTGTGGGAGCTCGGGAGCTAGTGGCTTTATTTCATCTCGGTCAGTCTCCCACCCAGTGCCCCACACCCTTATGGCATCACAGGGACCCCTGGGAACCTGCAGCGCATTCTGTCTGTGCTCTCATGGATGTTGACTAATCAATGAACTCGCCCTTGCAAGGGTAAATGCAAGGTCTAGGTCCTTTTCCAGGGAAGTGGGGTGCAGCCCATGTGTGTGGTGGGGGAGGGTCAGGTCCTCTCAGCCCCTGTGATGTGCAAGTAACCCACCCTCTCAGCAGCTTTGGTTTTTGACCTTGAAAATGGGGAAAGAGTTATTATGATGGTTAAGTCAGCATTACAAAAACAAAACAAAACCTAAGCCCAATGCCTTTCAACAAATGTTAGTTTATTGCTATTATCAGAAATGCTTCATCCCTACTCCATATTTCTGTGAGGAGAGATTATATTGCTAAGCCCTCCTGGCCTTTTCACCCCCCCACGGTCTATTCCCTACTTGACTGATTGTTCGGGAAGAATAGGCTGAGTCCCCTTTTTCCTCTTGGGAAGGAACCCCCTTAGCTCTTACCTCAACAGGCAACTAATCCGAGGGTTCAGTTAGCCATCTGCTGGTTCTTGCCCCAAGCCTCGTTCCTCATGATTACTAATACATGGAGTTCTGTCAACTGACTCTATTGCTCAGTTCATTTAGAAACCGAGCAAGAAAGAGGTATGCTATGATTTTAGCCTCTTTACTATTCCACAGTTAGTATTTGCTCTCTCCCTCTCCAATTCTCACAGTGAGACTTTCAGAGTTGAAAGGAAACTTTCTTTTAAATGACTGAAATTCATTTTACCATGTTGTCCCCGAGCCTTCCCGCAGGTGGCCATCCAGGTCTTGCCTGCACATTTCTGGTGGTGGATAACGGCATTGGCTTCCTCAAGGGGCGGCCCAAGGTGTCTGGCTGAGGGTGCTCTGGCTTGGGCTGGCATCACCCACGGAGGGCTTGATTCCGCAGTGTTGGGCTCTCGGGCCTGCACGGGTGTGGTATACAATGTTCAGGTTGGGCTTTCTTTGGGAGACAGTACTGGCTGGAAGCCTCGGGGAGACAGCGAGCATTCTCCGTGTTTCTGGCATCTGATCCTGAGAAATTCCCCACCTCCCTGGTGCACCTGCCACATCCTAGCTCGTGCCTTGTCTTAAACCAGGCTGGAGAATGAGCCTCGGGGCATGTTGTCCCCTGGGTGCACCCAGGTGGGCCCCGGAGAGGTGTGGCTCCCATGAGGTCACCTCCTGAAAGCTGAGTGTGGTGCGTACTCTGGTGGCAGAAAATAAAACTGCCTACAAAATTCTGTTTTCAGTGCCAATGATTCTAACTGAGCACTGTGGAACCCTCACCTGGAGGTGAGGGTTGCCCTGTGCAGACGGACTGATTTGGGATCTGCTCGTGTCTGCTCTTTGTGCTTACCTTTAAGGCAACAGCCAGTGGGAACTAATAAATGATAAGACACCAACCTTAATAACCTTTAAAAAAATAGCTTTGTTGACATATAATCTACCCTCCCCCATACTGACCTTTTTAAAGTGTGCAACTCAGTGGTGGTCAGTATATTCTTAGATTGGTGAAACCATCACCACAGACCACTTCAGAGTGTTTTCATGGCTCAGGAGAGAAACTCTGCACGCATTAGCATCCGGTCTCCGTTCCCTCCATTCCCCCCCCCCCCACTTTGGAATCCCCTCACCTGCCTCCTGTCTCTGTGGGTGCGTCTATTCTGGACAGTTCATCCGTGGAGTCACACAACTTTGTGCCTGGATTCTGTCCCTTAGTTGGCTGTTTTCAGAGTTCTTCCTATCGCAGCAGCATGTGTCGATACTTCATTTCCTTTTATGGCTGAGTAACATTCCGTTGCCTGGGTTTGCCCCTTTGTGTTCATCCGTCCTTCAGGCCGCACACATGCCCGGCAGGTTGTTTCCACGTTTTGGCTATTGTGAATAATGTCTCTATAACGTTCAGGTACAATTGTTGTGTGCACATGTATTTTCAATTGGGTAAATGTTAGTAGAATTACTGGGTCATAGCTCTTTAAAAACCTTTAAAATGGCTTTTTTGCTTTGCTATTTTGCACCCTGTGTTCCCGTTCTTTGGATGTATATTCATTTCCTCTGTGCCGACTGTTGTCTGTGACTTGATATAAAGTTAGCACATCTGGTACCCAGTTTAAAGTTATTTGTAGGAATAATTAAAAATGATTCAAGTGAGGCTAAACAGACCTAAGGATGCTTATATAGTCTCCACCAAGTCATATTCACCTTGTTCTCTTCTGTGCCCAGCTTTGATGGGAAGATTTACAAAGATTTTTTTTCTTTTCCAGAATCGCAATGAAATAAAAAATGGCACTATCCTTCGATTAACTACGTCTCCGGTAAGTTGATCTTCATTTATAGCTTCCTGTTGAACGCTTTGCTCTCCTGTCCCTCCTCATGTGATTATGGATATTAATATTTGAAAATGACTTCGGTGCAAAATAGGAGGTTTCTGGAATGTCCTCACGTGCAGCTTCTAGGCCATCAGGAATGTGCTTTCCTATACTTCCCATCACAGACGAGAGAGCCTGTGCTCCAGGTGAAGTGCAGGTAAACTGACTGTACGGGTCGGGTAGGTGGTCGTCTCCGCACTTCTCATGTCACGGCTGGGCCGGCTCAGCTCCCCCGATGGGTCTTACCCACCTGCCCGCACGCCTGCCTCCCGCCATGAGAGCAAAGTCACACAACAAACAAGCAAAACCAGAGACAGCCTGTTAATTTCCCACCAAGTCAGTGTGTGTGCATGTACAGGTGTGAGTGTGTGTACGTGTGCACCCATGTGCATGTGTGAAAGAGAGGGCTTAAGCATTTTTCCAGTCCGGTCAGTTATTATAACAGTTCATGCAAATGTAGCTTGAGAGATATATTGGTACTTACGCTGTCTCACTGACGGCTGATTCTGGATTGAATGTTTTGGAGATCTTCCGAATGAAAGCTGCCGCACGGAGGGCGGGAGAGTTCCGACCAGTGACGACAGGGCTCATCTTCGTGTTTCTCACTGGCTTGTAGATGCTTTAGGTAGTGCCGTTCGCATGTTTAAACTGTATTATTTCACAGAGCGTTTTCTTGCTTTCCTAAAAAATAATCTGCATGAAATACACCAAGTGTTACTATTTTCACTCTGCATATGTGATGAAAACTGTGTCTAACTCTCATTTTCAGTTTCTACTGAAGCCATGTGGTGGGCTAAAAATAAATTTGAAAATTGGGTAAAGCATCTGGCTAAAATTAAATTGTGGGTACTGTAACTACCACAAATTCTTCTTGCTGAAAATTATATTAGAGGCTTAAAAACGCCTGAACATTCTGCCCAGTAACATCTTGAACCTGAACGCAGTGATGAGCGCACCAGCATGCAGTGCTGGACGTGGCCGGCCTCTCTTGCCATGCCTTCTTTCCCACTTCATGGCAATTACAGTTTATACTCATTTTCCAGTGGCTCTATGATGAGCTGAGACATTTTTGTTGGACTTGGCACTGGTCTTCTCACTTGAGTCAGCAAGAATTAATGTTAATTTGACCTTCAGAGACCATGGTTTCTCTGGGTTTTTGTAGTTCCCATTTATCTTGCTGGGCCTCCTCCTTTGCTTGCTGGTCAGAAAGAGCACGTCTCGTGTTTTGTTTCATTGGAGAAGTAGGCTTCGTTTTTAATTTTTATTTTTTAAATCTAGGCCTTCTGCCAGAAGGTCTAGAAGGCCCAAAAGAAGTCAGTTCTCTCTCTCTCTCTCTCTCTTTATGGCCATGTGTTTATGACCAAAATTTCCCCAGTGCTGAGCCGCTCCTTGAGACAAGGCTCGGCATGTGGCGGAGGGAAGTCAGTTGGCACCCTGGAAGCGTGTACACTGATGATGGTGTGGCTCTGTCCAGCACAGCGGGTTTGTCCTGTGCAGGCAGTGACCTCCACGGTCCCAGCGTGCAGAGGCACAGATATGACAGCTCGTGCTCAGGGAGGATTTATAAGATGAAGTCCACCTGCAAAAGACTGGCTCCCATTTTCTAGAGAGCAGTGGACCCCACACTGGAACCCAGAGAGGAACTTGAGAACGCGATGTCCGGGCCCTTTGTGAGAAGCTGGGTCGTGGTGTCCCCTTCAGGGACCTGCGTTTGAAGGAAGCGCTTGACGGTCGGCTGGAGCCGGCCGCTGTGTCTGGATGTGGGAATTGCAGTGGAAGCCAGATATTTTGGATTTGCAAACTTCACTTGTTTCTGGTAGATTATATGTTTCATTATTTTGTGTTTAACTGAAAAATATGGTTCAGCATATGCTAACTCTTTCACTTTCTACATGTGCACTAAAAATATGTTTACGAAAATGGTCTCCATCAAATTTGCTAGGGAGTGTTAGAGAGGCTTGGAGAAGCCAGCATTGGTGTTGTATGGGCTTTTACAGCCCCTCATCTACCGTAGCTGAACTCTCTCTGCAGCCAGATGAGAATGCTCATGCACCCACGTGTGTGCACACACCCCTACATGCATACATGCACCCAGACACACACCCACACACACACGCATCTGCTCTTGTTTTAGATTCTGTGCAGCTGTGCTGAGTTTTACCTCCACTCAGTTAAAGGTGGCGTTTTTGTTGATTTTTGTTGATGAATATGTTTTCTGTCTTCCTCTGTCACAGACAACCCTTTCTGGATTGTTTCTGGCAAAATAGGAGATTGATAAGAAAAAAATCTAAAAAAAGAGCAGCATTGTTACTCTTATAAAAGCCCTTCCACTCGGCTGATGGTCCTCCTTTGCATTGAACAGCTCAGACAGTCACTGGAGCGGCCATGTGCACACCTGTGTTGTTCAGGCATCATATCTCTGCCTGTGTCCCCACCATCACGGACATACAGCCATGGGCATGCCCAGAAGTGGGTGAGATGTGTGTGTGCACACAGAGTTTGGGGAGCTTCTGGTGCTGCAGCTAGGTGGTGTTTTCTTCTCCTGGCCTGGCAGTAACAGTTGTGCAGATGGCCCCAGAGGTCACAGGCCGCCTGGAGCTGAGTGTAGATAAAATTTGGCTACTGCGCTAGTAGAAGAAACATGGGGTTGCCAGACCGTTGGGCTTACTTCCCTGAAATTTTGTTGTAAAAAGTCCTCCCAATGAATCTGTTTGTGGTCTTGCCCTATGAGAAGCCTGTCCACGTGCAGTACAAAACCTCAAGGACAAAAAGGTTGATAAAGTTTTATGTTTGGAAAGAATTCCAGAAGCAGAGTCAAAACCAGCACACCGTTGGCAAAAATAGCAAAAATCAATTGGTATTATACATGATAAATAGAGGGCTAATTCCTCAGCTTGCAGGGATTATAAATAAATAAGCAAACTTAACCCAAAACGGATGGTGGAAATGGATAAGGGAAAATGATCTATAGGTTTCTCTACATCAGTCTCTCTCTATCTCTGTTGATCTATCTGTCTATATATCTATTTATCCTGGCAAGCCAAGCCAGGATAAATATAAATATAAGTATATATGTAGATCTATAGCTATAGATAATAGATGTATATATATGTCTATACTATAGATCCTAGGTATATATATAGAGAGAGATCTATAGCTGTCCTATATACATGAAAGAAGAAACTCAATCTCTCTCCTAAAAGAGATGGAAATCTACCCTCCTCAGTGATAAAGGTGTGAGGCAAGATGCTACGGTCTTGAGAGTATGGACTGGAACAGCCTCTTAGAGGGGCATTGTAGCTGTTTCCTCCCAAGTTCAACGTGCATGTGTCTTTTCCTGACAGTTGTACTGCTGGGGATTTATCCAATAGACAGACTCTTCAGGACACACACCGCCCCCCCCCTCCATCCACACAAGGCTGTGTGCACCGTTATTATTAGCAATCAAAAACTGGGATCCTGGTAACTGTCAGTTGACACTAGTTAAGTCCATTAGGTCATATCCAAGTGACAGAACCATGCCTAGCAGTAGCAATAGTGTGGCATGTGCTGCCTTCAGACATCACCAAGTATCAAGTGCAAAGGCAGGTTGCAGACCCTTCTTCCTGCACAGAGCGAAGCCAGTTAGGTGTGTGGAGAGGAGGTGCTTGAAATGCCGAATACAGGATAAATTCATTCTCAAGGGACAACTTTACAATGGTGAATATTGTGTGTATTTTATTTTATAACTACTTGTAGTACTTACATATTTTTATACCATGTGCTGCTATTATTTTTAATTAAATAGACACAAATATCATAAGGCCACCCTAGTGTATAAGAGATGAGTCATAATGTTCTATGTTAAAAATATTTCAGTATTCCACACTGTTCAATTTTCAGAGCCCTTTATGTGTGACCCGAATTCTTCTTGCTCATCATTTTGGCCATGTGGACGTTGTAAATAGAAAAGGCCAACAAATACCTACTATTGCTTTGTCATCTCTGCGCGTAATCCTCCCTTAACTGCTCTCTCTCCTTCCAGGACCAGTATTAGAGGCACCCCCGCTGGAGGGCCGGTCACACTGGTTTGGGGGACTAGTTACTCTGGCAGAAAGCAAAATGACGTTATCTCAGTCACTCTGTGGTTTCCGGTTATCAGAGGCTCTTAACAAAAAGACCATTAACAGTTTTAAAAACAGTTTTTCTTTATGGACTTGAGAAACTATACAAGGGTTGTAAGTATCTGAAGGTCTATTTCTGGCCATTGTTCTATGAGCCTGAGTTAGAGAGAAGCAGCCAGGAGAGGTGTGTAGGCAGAGGAGGGACAAGATCCCTCTGGCCGCTGCCCAAGAGCAGAACGCCAGGGCGGACAGGGGACAGGTTAGGGCTTTGTCACAGCAGGAGGTGGGGAGTGTGGGCTGCGGTGGGGCAGGGAGGGTTGCAGGAGGGTGTGGAGGGAGAGCCCCTGGGACTTCCTGTGGAAGGATGTGGCTCGAGTGTGCCTGGTGTTTGCTCAAGGTGAATGGTGGTGCTGCTGATGGGATAGGAGGTTGGGGAGTGGGCAGTGAAGGGTGTGAGATGCTGTTACGTGTCCAGGAGGACATGTCAACCAGGCAGTCAGGTGTGTCTGCTGGACAGCCACCATCACGTGTGTGATGGGCTGGGTGAGGTCCTGGGAGGGAGGTGGAGCCCTGGGCACACTGCCGGATTTAGACGGGGAGGCAGCCAAGAAGCCCAGAGAAGAAAGTGTTCCAAAGGGGAGGGAGACAGGAGGTGCGTTGAAGGCTGCAGAGAGGGTGGGAAAGGTTAGATGAGGGAAGTGACCCCTGGACCTGCCGCCTGAAGATACTAATAACATCCTGGGGACCCCCCACTCCCCAGTGTATGGGTGAGGATGGACGCATCACTGGGGTGGGAGGAGAAAGGGGGCAACTGGACCCAGTCTGCATTGCAGAGCCGTGGCTGAGCCATGCAGTGAGGGCATGGCTGGAGGGGAATTGGGTCAACGGAAGTTCATACACTTCTGTTTGTCTTTTTGTGACGGGAACTATTGGAGGTTTCTGCAGCTGGAAATGACCTGCTGCAGAGAGAAAACCCAATGATACAGAACGAAGGGGGAGACTTTAGAAGGGGGGTACTTGAGAAGGCAAGGGGGGCAGGGATAGGGAACAGCGGGAAGGGTTGACCTTTGTAGGAAGCGGGGAACCAGGTAATGGTGCCAGGAAGAGGCAGACAGGTGTCGGGGGCTGTACTCTTGGCAGTGGGATAATGAAGGGACCTCCTGGCTGATTGCTTAGATTTCCTCAGTAAAATGCAAGGCAAGATCCCTGGTGTGGGGGCTGCAGGGGTGGGGTAGGGAAGTTTAAGGGGAGAAGAAAAGGTGTGGAGGAGTCATTTGGAGGGACATTGCAAGCATCCAGGAAAGGGAAGTTCGGCAGCTGGGCAATGTTGAGTGCACCTTTGAAAGTATCTGTGAAACTTGGCCACTGAGGACCTTTTAGATGACGTCTTAATGGCAGTCACGTGCCTAGACCCACCCTGCAAACTCCTTGGGGATAATTTTACCCTGATTTTCAAGAACACTGGGGAGGAGGAAGGCGGGTTTCTGAGCAGCTGTTTGAATGGCTCAGAATGAACCATGTTTTGTGTTCTAAAAACAACACCAGAAAATAACTTACATTCTGACATTATCACCCACACAACTACTAGACTCTTCTCACTTGTGCTGACTACTTGAAAAATCAGAGCTAAGGCTGTTTTCTTTTTTAATAATGTTGATCCCTCCCCCAATGTGACAATATTGCAGCATCATGGAAAACTTGAAAAGCGAAGCTTGCCACAGAGAAAATTATGCAGACCATTAGAATTCATAAATAACCACAGGTCCTATCTTGATTTGTTTCTTTTGGTCATTTGGTGCAAATATATGTATATATATGTGCATATGTATTTCTGTATTTATTCATTCATTTAGTGGAATTTTTTTGAACTCTTAGTAAATGCCAGGTACTGTTCTAGGGACTGGGAATAAAGTGGGGAGCAAGTCTGACAAATTCCTTCTCCTGTCCACACGCACCCCTGCCCACAAACAGTAAAATCTGTCTGCATCGTGGGGATGTGCCCAGTGCTATTTCGCACTCCCCGAGTTTCCTTTTTAATTCCACGTGGTAGTTCATCGGTGACACATACGAGTTATTTAACCATTATCCTACTGTTGAACGTGGCGTCTGCTTCCAGTGTTTGAATCCGTAAGCTATTTTAAGTGCCCAGAGGTGGCACACATCTGTCTCTGAGAGTGAAATGCACCCTTTCAGTCACGGGACTACATCACTGGGCGGGCTCCTCCTGGGGGCTGCTCAGGAAACCGTAGGCTGTGTGCCCCTCCGGTCGGCCCTGCTTCCCCCTCCCCCTTCGCCCACCAACCACAGACCCACTCTCGTCCCCTCCAACACGCCAGGCCTGCGCCTCCTGTTATTCCTTTGTGCTAACCCTGCCCACTGCCCAGGAATCCATTCACTTCATGTGGAATCTCAAGAACAAAACAAAATGGAAACAGACTGGAAGACACGGAACGGAATGATGGTTGCTGGTGGGAGGGGTGGGGGGCTGCGTGAGAAAGGTGAAGGGATGAAGAAGTACAGATCAGCAGTAACAGCGTAGTCACGGGGCTGGAAAGTTATAGCACAGGGGGTACAGTCAATAGTATTTATATAACTGTGTGGTGCCAGGTGGGTACTGGGCTTATTGGGAAGAATCACTTTGTAAGGTACATACGTGTCTAACTACTAGACTGTACACCTGAAATGAATACAAAATAATGTTGAATGTCAGCTGTAACTGAAAAATAAAAATATACGCTGGTAAACATATAAATAAAACATAAATCCTGCCACTAAAAAAAAAATGAAATCCAGCTTCCTCCTCCTCAGTGCGGTTGGCTTCTGATCGACCAGCTCTGTGCTGAAATGTCATTTCCTTGGGCTGCTCACCCCGGAAAACTGCTCTTTCTTAAAAAGCCACCCCCCCCTCTCTGTCACATTCCCAGTTTCAGGTTTTGCTATAAATCTCCTCTGTGTTTAGTTCTTACTGTTACCTTGTTTCATTGCTTGCTCCCCCCACCCCTGCACCCCTGTAGGGTATAAGCCCCAGGGTGGCGGGCACAGGACTGCCGTGTCGGTGGCTCTGTCCCCCCCACACAGAACAGCGTATCACGCAGGGCACACCTTCCAGAAAAGCTCTTCCATCAGGAGTGAGGATTCTGTCTGGTTTTGTAGGGGCCGGGCTTGGGAATGGGCAACCGTAGGCTTGTCTGGATAGAGCCCAAGTAAAATTCTCCGCAGTGTAATTTTTGGCCATACCTGATGCCAAAAAAGTGCATTTTCCTTACCAACACCCAGTATTTTCATAAGAAAACTTTTTTCTTCCCGTGTTAATTTTTATGATAAGAGTTCTATATCCAGATTATTTAGAAATGAGAGAAGGTAAAAAAGAAAACATTTCTGGTTCCAACTATAGAACTATTGTCTTCAAAATGTCCCAGAAGTTGGATGTAATGTTTTGATGGGGGCTCATGTCTGGGGGACTGACTCCAATTTGGCACCTGTTCTCAGGAGACTCTGTGATGAGGGTTCCTGCCCACCTGAGAAATGATCTGTGACTCTGGGGGCTGGAGGGCATCTCAGACGTGACCTCATCACTGTCCCTCCGTGGGCCAAGGGGGAAAACAAGGCCAAGAGAGGTTAGGGGGAGTTTGGTGAGGTGGCTGTGCTGATCAGTAGCAGAGCTGGTTAAAGCCCCACATTCTCGAGCTGCGTTCGGGGAGTTACTCACCACCAGCCACCAGCTGCCCATAACCCTCCCATCTGGCAAGTGATGCATCCCCTCCAGGTTTGCTTGTGTCTCAAAAGCAAGAGGAAAATTCACCCGACAGCAAACACTGCGGGAACTCTGTGCTTTTATGAAAAGTTTACTCCTTAGTTTATGTCCCCCAGGGAGAGGAGTAATAACTGGCTTGAAGGAGAACAGCACAACATAGTTCACCTGGCAGGACGCCCTCTGGGCCTATCCATGGGGTCGCAGAGGGCGAGCTTTCATTCTTCTCTATGGCTGAGTCACACTCCATTGAATATCTGTACCACATCTTCTTTATCAACCTGTACACTGATGGGCACTGGCAGCTTCCACGTCTTGGTGATTGTAAAAACTGTAAATACCGCTGTGGTGAGCATAGGGGTGCACGTCTATTCGATTTGGTGTGTTGGATTCCTTCAGATAGATACCTAGGGGTGGAATTGCTGGATTCTCTTTGTAATGTATGTGAATGTCTAATTGCCATGTTATACACCTGACACTAATATGATATTGTATGTCAATTATAAATAAAAAATAACTTTAAAAAGTTTTTAAAGAAAGGACACCATTGTGCAAACAGGGCAGGTGGTTCCCAGGCAATGGGTTGAGCACAGGAGAGGGCGGATGGCTCCCCAGGAACTTCTCCGCCCTGGTGTCTGGGAACTGACCATCGCAGAGGGACACCATGTGGAGGACGCTTTTACCACTGTGGGATGTGGCTCCCTGGCTGAGACCCTGGCGGTCGTCGGGGTGTTACTGCAGTGTGTGACTGTCTTGGAGGAATGTTTCTGGGTTCCAGGCGGCAGCCTGTTAGTGGTCCTGTGGTTTGGGACTTCCGTCTTCATTCCTCTACTGTGACACTTGTCCTCTTCAGGACTCTGTTGTCATCTCTGGGCACGCCTCTGACTTTAGATGAACAAATTTTGAATGTTTAAGCAGGCAACATTTCAAACGCACAGAAGTGGAAAGAATGCTGTAGTAAACCTCTTCTACCTGGACCCCACCATTAGTGGTTTACTCTTTTGATTTCTTAGCAAATATTTCTTCTGAGACCTAGGCACTTTCTAAAAGGGCAAGTAGATCGCCTTTTTGGTGCAGTCAGCCAGGATGGGCAGTTGTGCTGCCGCTGGGGACACGTGATAATGAGGAGACAGAATCAGAGCCCCGTGCCCAGTGGGGCTGGGCTGTATGTCCCAATGTGACCAGGAGATGGGAGGCGGGGATAGTGGTTTAGAACAGTACTCTGCATGTGATTCCGGACCAGCAGCAGCACTTGGGAGCTCGCTACACATACGACTTCAGGGACCCCACCTGAGGCCCCCAGAACCCAAGGCTCTAGGTGAGGCCCAGGGCTCCGTGTTTTGAGAAGCCCACCAGGTGGCTCTGATCATGCAGCAGTTTGAGACCTACTGCTTTCCAGCCCGTTGTCCAGAGTCCAGAGGCCCAGGTTCTATCTTAGCTCCAGAGCTGCAAGCTGTGTGACCTTGGGCAAATGACTTAACTTCTCTGAACTTCTGTGGCCTTTGTGAAATGATGATGAAGGCACCCACCTGCTAGGGCTGTTGTGCAGGTTACATGGACTCCTCCATAAAGATCTTTACAGTCGTGGCTCGTGGAGAGCGCTAGGTGCCTGGGTGCTGTTTCCAGCTTTGATAGTAACAGCACCAAACAATGGTAGTTAACACTGATGATGACAGTGAATCACTTTGGGTACTGATTGTCATCATGACTGAAGTGAATGCGACTTCCTGCTTGAAGAAAAATGTGGTTTTCTAGGAATTTAAAGTGATTTGCTTGGGTTAAGTATTGTATGTTAGCACTAATGCTGTACATCCATTTGATAGTTGTAGAGAATAGTATATCCTTGAACAATTTAAAAAGGTAAAGTGATTCTCGCTCAGCTCTCTTTTGTGCCTCTTTAAAATACAGGAGTTAGAGTTTGAGCAGTTTGTCAGATAACTGAGGATCGTTGAATGAATGAGTAGGGAGGGTTCTCTTTCTCTCCTTTCTTTTCTAACTTCTGATACAAAATGTCGGTTTTGGTTATAATGCACGGCAGACCAGTCTGTCTTTGACCCAGTGACAGGGGAGTGCGGCTCACTTGTCTTGGTCCCGAAAGCATGGCCTTGCATCCATTCCTGTTGCATTCCTTTCTGTCCTCGGGGCTACCAACAGCGAAGGGGCAGCCGGGCGTGGAGGGAGGGGCCGTGGCTGCGGAGCCTGTCTGGGTGGAGCCCCTTTGCCCCCAGGACCTGTGCAGATCCCCTTTCTCCACCGAGCAGCCTTCACTTGGTTACAGTTCGCACAGGGCCCCTCAGATATTTCTATTCAGTTTCTGTTCAGGAGAGGAACCTCATGGTGGGGCTCAAACAGGCATCTTCCCCCATCTCTGAAGCGCAGTGTCATTTCAGAGGAAGAAAGCGAGCCCCTGAGAGGGGGAATATGAGGAAGGCAGAGTGCTTCGGCCATCAAAAGTTTGAGTTCAAGAATAAAGACAACAGATGTGGACTTATTTCTATTAAGCAAAAAAACAAAAAAACAGGCAGGAACACTGAATCATTTTTTCTTCTGGCCGCTTGGCCTGACTGAAAGACAGAGAGGAAAACCTTTCCTAGGAGGAAAGAGAGAGAGAGACGACAAGTTCTTATCCAGAAGTTCAGCTCGCCCGGTGTATTTCCATCCCCTCCTGCCCCGCCTGCACGAGCCAACTGCCAATGCCTCGAAAAGCAGCCTAGTTCTAGGCGAAGCTACTGATTTGGTTCCCTAATTATTTTGTTAGAAATTTGTTCAGTCAGTAGCAGATGTATGGGAAACACATGTTGTCAGAAAGTGAGGTTTGGAAGCGTCATTGTGTTGTGCCGGGAGATTGTCAGTGGCCCAGAAAGATTTTGGGGTGTCTAATGACGCTGTCGAGCACCGTGTGTAGGCAGTTACCACTCAGAGTACTGGCGGAACTGGTGAACACACTGTATAAATTTGCGTAATTGCTTAACTAAGCAAAAAGCTTTCTGTCGTGTACAGATAAAAATTTGACTTAAAAGGTAAACACGTTCCCCAGTTTCCCCCCCTCACTGCTACGCCTGTTCTGTTTCTGGGGAAAGCTCTTTTCTGCGAGAGATGGAAATCTGGGCCCAGCGAAAGAAGGCGACTGACTCATTCCCACGGTGAATGACCAGATGTGGCCTGAAGGTGGAGTCGCTGTGGCTGGAAGCCTGCCATGGGGCTGTGTGCACGTTGTCTCGTGCCTTGGGCCTCTGTGTCCTTGCTTCTGGTCGGGGTGAGACACTAATTTTCCTTGTTGTGGTTTCCTCCGTTTTTGCCTTGGGAAGGCCCAGAACGCCCAGCAGATCCACGAACGCATCCAGTCGTCCAGTATGGACTCCAAGCTGGAAGCCCTGAAGGACTTGGCCAGCCTGTCCCGGGACGTCACCTTTGCCCAGGAGTTCATCAACCTGGACGGCATCTTCCTCCTCACGCAGATGGTGGAGAGCGGCACGGAGTAAGTTCCTCTCACCCGGACTCCAGCCTGTCCTGCCCTTTCTATCATGCTGGGTATTTGTTCCTTCCCTCACATTGAAGTTTCTGGTTTTAAAGACCAGAAATCAGCTAGATTTGGGAAAAATAAAGAAAGGGTTTTCTGGTCATGTCTGGGGAGAGGGTTTGCCATTTGAATATCGCTATATAGTCTACCCACCAATGAACCAGAATCTAAGACCAGGTTATTCTGTAAGATGACCTGACATTTCAGATTTGTGAGGAAAAAGATGAGGTCATTATCTCCCAGGGCTTTTCCAACACTAAAATAATAATCCTACAAAATAGAAAGCCCTTATATCCCTCATCTATCCACAAGAAAAATGTCTTCTCTCTGACTCAGTTAAACAAATTGAGAATGACTTTTTACAGTCTCAAAGTCTTAAACCAGGTCAAAAACAGCATCCCTGAAGTCAGTTTTTAAAAATCAACATTCGAATGATGAAGTGCACGACCTTAATTACCTAAAATTAAATGCAGTAAACATTTATCTAATGCTTACTGTGCAAAAGAGTCAAACTTGGGAATATTTAAAAAGATGTGAGACTTGCCATCCGAAAATTTATGGAGGCAGACACCAGCGCAGGTTGAGTTCCTTCCGAGGGCTTAGGGTCTGGAGGTAAGGCCAGCTACACCTGGAGCCCTACAGACAGGGCATTAGTAGTGGACCTTGAAGGAGTTCAGTCCCAAGATAAGCAAGAAAGAGCCAGGCATTTCAACCGGCCGGGCTCACCTTCCCAGGGAAGGCTTTGGTGCTCCGGCGGATGGGGGAGTGTCTGAAGCTAGTTGGGTGTGGCCCTTACTTGTGTGGACAGAAAACCCCCTGGACCACTGGCTGCCAGGCAGGGCCACTGGACATGGCCCATTCCCACAGGGTCAGCGCCACCACCATGGGCTGTTAGAGCATGTGGGTTTGAGCAGGCGAAGGTGCTGACTCAGTTAGTTACACATTAATATGCTAACTTAATGATGGGCAGAATTGGGTAGACATTCAGAAAGGGTATCTGTGAAGGTTGGGGTTTAAACCTGGGTCCCTTAAATCTCTCTTCAGTACCTGGCAACTCAAATAAGTGGATGACTGCATGTTGGAGTCGTCTCATCTCCCTCCCTCTCTTCCTTCCTGCCTCCTCCTACACTGGGTATTATTTAGCCTCTGCACTTGGCACCAGTGAAAGATTCTTTTTTTTTCCTTATGGAAAGAGAGGATGTTTTATAGCAACAAGAAATCTCCCATATAAGAATGTTCTGTAGTTTGGAGGGGAGGGTCCTACCTCACAGACAAGTAGAGACAATAGTTGAGAGGGAATGAGGACGATTAACAAATCTCAGGGCACTGGCAAGCAGGTGCGGGCATCTGCCAAGGGTCAGCTATGGGCAGGCATCATTTATTTTTTGATGGAGGCTAAAATATGGCTCATGACATTTTTGGCGAACATCAGCTGGGAGTGGGCCCGGAAACTTGCGTCCTGGGCAGTACCAGGACTGGAAGGGGTTCCTATGAACTGGAGCTGGAGCTTGAGATGGCTGGAGGCAAACTGAGAAGGTTGTGAGGGATCCAAGTGGCCTGATGAAGGGAAAGGACACGGGGACTCTGTGCCTGTGTTGGGAGCTCCAGGCCAAGACCCCAGGTGGCACATGTCTGAGCTCTCCTTCCTTGCTGCTGGTGATGACACCTTCGCTGGGTGTCCAGCTTCTCCCTGGGAACCGTGCTCCTGGCCAGATGTGGGGCCCTGCAGGGCTCTGCCTCGGTCACGTGGCGACACGTTTCCCCCGAAAGTCAAAATGTTCCCCCGTTCATGGGTTTATCAAAGTCCCCGCCATGGAGGCACAGCATCAAACGCAATGTCCCTGGTGCAGTTGTCACGCAACCTGCTTACGTGGGGCAGTTCTGCCACAAACACCGAGGTGTCCAGGAGCTGCAGCTTTCCGAATTCGGAACACTGTTGTGACCGTCGGTATGAATTTACTGCAATTGCCATGGCGATTCCAGGTACAAAGGCAAACATACGTAAGGCTGAGGTCCCTGTGAAGTGCACCCCACATTAAGGGCTGGGACACTGTGCCCTGGAACCTCTCGAGGCTTGCCATCACGCATTCTGACATTTTTCACCACATTAGTTTGCTATGGCCGCCGACACACAACGCCGCAGACTGGGTGGCTTCCACAGTGGCTGTTTATCGTCTTACAGTCCGGGGGTGTCACCGGGGTTGGTTTCCTCCACCGTCCCTCTCCTGGGTTTCTAGGTGGCTGCCTCCCTCCTGGGTCCTCATGTGGTCTTTCCTCTGTCTGCAGGGAAACTTAATGTCTCAGTGTGTCCATATTTTCTCTCCTTATCAGGTCAGATTGGGTTGGGACACACCCTTACGGCTTACTTTCACTTTATCACCTCTTTGGAGGTTCTCTCGCCAAATACTGTCCCATCCTAAAATAGTGGGGGTCAGGGACTCATTATATGAATTTTGAGGGGCACCTAATTGAGTCCAGAACACTCATCAAAGGGACAACACCTATTTTGCTTAAAAAGAAAGTTGCTCTGTATTTGTCTTTTGACATTATTACTTTTTGTCTGTGCCACTGCCTCGCTGTATGACTTACCTCTGTCTCTATGGGGTCCCAGAGAGTCACATCCCTCAGACAAAAGACTGGGGACTCTGTGAGAGAACGTCAGTACCGAATGACTATAAGTGAGCCGCAGTCATTGAAGTCCTTTTATGAAAAAGCACATTCTGCTCAACGTAACATTTAGCTATTTGTAATTCATAAGCCATCCTGCTTCTTACCTACAGCCGGGTTCTAGACAGGTGAACAGGACTGAAGGCCAGATCTCCGGTGAGTTCTGCTCGGCATTCATCTTCCCAGCACACTGTGTTACTCAAAAGGACCCATGTCTCTCTAGAGCGACCGTTTTTGCCCTGCTCACCACTTTACATAAGTTCAAAGTTGTGCTCGGCTACCTGCCCTCCTTCAGCAGGGTTCTGCCACCCACCCTGAGAAGCTGCTCATTTGATCCTAGCTGTTTCCCCCCCCAGATCTTTTGTTCAGATGGAAAAGAAAAGAGAAAGGCATTTTTCTTATAAGGAAAACCTGGCTTCTCAATTAGACCTCGCTCAAGACTTTAATTAATTACAGGAAACCTTTGGAATGGAAACCACACAAATTAAATCGATCCTGCAGTTGGAAAGGCATTTAGTCAGGACGCTGGGTGGACTTCCAGCTGGGGAAGGCAGAGGTTTCTAAGCAGGACCTGTGGAAATGTTAGAAAACGCTGAAGAAATGTAGCTGGAATTTATCTCCTGACTTTGAGCTGTAATGAGATTCAGAAATTACCCGCCTGCATGTCATTACCCGAGGCTGAGCTTTTAAAGGTCTTTCTCCAGCTGGTACCAGGAGGGGCCACGGGGCAGAATTAGGCACAAAGGAGCAATGGGGAAGTATCACTTTGGCAGAGTACTGCATTTAAAACCCAAATTTAATTTTTCTTCCCTCGTGGAATTTGGAAATTCCGTTCCTAGTTTCAGCTTGAAATGGAAGTTAGTGTGGAAGCCAGTGAAGTTGTGGGGGAACGTGGTGCCCCAACTTGAGTAAAGAGATGGCAGGGAACATTCTGGAATGGACAGCGTTTTTAAAAAATGGGCACGAAGAGATTTCCTAGAAATAATGTATTTTATTTGGTTTGAAAGAAGAACAATTTGTGCGTGCAACTCTCAGTTCCATGTGGTGAATAGCCCTGCTCTCTGTCAGGTTCTCAAACCCCATGTTCTCGGTGTGTGCCTCTGCGTGCACAGACGGCTGGCAGCTTGCCCCGGGTCCTTCTCCGGTGAACAGTCGGAGAGCGGGCCAGGCTGCGGGGCATTTCCCAGAATGAACGGCAGCACTTGAGAGTCCCCCCCTGACTTGGCAACATGATGGGAAAGCCCGCTGTTGGAACCTGGGTAAGCTGTTAGCACTGCCCTGTGCAGAAAAGCCTAGAGTGAAAAAAGTTACATTTGCATATTTACAAAACGTCAGTTTTTTTAGAATTACTTTTCTGTCCTCAACAGACATTATAGTTATTGTTTAAAAGTATTTATTGTAAGAAGCAGGAAAGTAAGAATCACACCTAACCCACCTTTCCCGAGGCAGACATTTGTCACATGGTGGTGTGCACACTTTTTCGTCTGTTCTTTTACATTCCCACACACGAGTGCAGGCTTCACAAAAGTAGAATTGTGACAGTCGTGCTCTTGGGAGCCTGCCTTCCATATCTGACAGCAGTGTCGTGTGACCCCACGTCAGGCCCCGCATCCTATTTGTGGTCTGCGTATTGTCTCATTTTTAAAGCTTCCTTGGGGTCCAGTTGATGCACAGTGTAACGGAGTGGGAAGGATGAACTGTTTCCCTGCTGTTGACCATTTACACCGTTTTCCGGGTGTGTTTCCATGATTGTGAGCATTTTGCAATCAGCTTGTCATTTAGTAAAATCATTGTGAGAATCTAAATTATTTTGTTGGAATAAAATTCCCGATTCAGAGCCTATACCCAGTTTTAAAGCTGTTTTAAAATAAGAATGTCCTTGTAGCTTGCTGAAATGTCTTAATTTATACTTGAACATTGGGGGCACGAGAGTGTCTATTTCTACCATTCTGGTCAATACACAACTGATGTTTCCTTAGGGATTCTAGGTTTTCTAAGAAAAATAGCAGTGAGGGGTGTGAGTTCACCCTAATGTGGGGAATTTATAAGTACTTTGTATCTGCTCAGTTTTAAGTCGTTCCTCCCAGGTTTGCTTGTATCAGGAACGGTGGAAAGAGTCCTGCAGTTATTTTAGACGTAGGGAAGGCCTCCCAGTAATGGCCTTAAAAACGAACAGCATTAGACTTCCGGCCAAGATGGAGGTGTAGGTGGAAACACTGTGCCTCCTCGCACAACCAGGTTTCAAGACAACAAAGTTTTAGTAACAAAAACACAACCAAAACACAGAAAATTGAAATGTACTGAAGTCCAACAACAACGAACCATTCAGCCAGACCAGTAAGAGGGGTGGAGCCAGTGGCAGAGTGGGGTCAAGCAGGAAAGATCCCCCGGACCCACCCAGGCAGGTGGGTGGCGGTTGGCGGATCCCAGGTGTGGGGTGGCAACAGGCGGACCCAGTGAGGGCGCAGGGTGGCAGGCTGACCACGGTCACACATTCGTGCGCAGATAAACCAGGGGAAGGAGTGAGCAATGAGACAGACCTTGCAGGCCCCAGAGGCAGGAAGCAGCAGAGGGGACCGCCATTGCCCCTCTTTGACCCCTCCTCCACATACAGTGCCACAACCCAGCAACTGAGTGGCCCCTCCCTGGTGAACACCTAGGGCTCCGCCCCTCATACGAAACAGGCATGAACAGACCAAAACATTATGGCTCAAGAAGAACTCAAAGCCCCAGAGCCAATAACTCTAAGTGATCAAGAAATAGCCAATCTCTCAGATGCATAGTTCAAAATACTGGTGATCAGGATGCTCACAGAACTGGTTGATTTTAGTCACAAATTAGAGGAACAAATGAAGGCTAAACTAATTGAAACGAAGGGAAATGCACAGGAAACCAATAGTGATGGAGAGGAAACTGGGAATCAAATAAAGTGAGTGGACCAGAAAGAACAAAAAAATGACCAAACAGAAAAGAATGAAGAAAACAAGAATTTAAAAAAATGAGGAGAGGCTTAAGAACCTTCAGGACATCTTTAAATGTTCCAACATCCAAGTTATAGGGGTACCAGAGGAGGAAGAGCAGCAAGTGGAAAACTTATTTGAACAAATAATAAAGGAGAACTTCCCCAGTCTGGCAAAGGAAATAGACTTCCAGGAAATCCAGGAAGCTCAGAGAGTCCTAAAGAAGGTGGACCCAAGGAGGAACACACCAAGGCACATCATAATTACATTAGCCAAGATTAAAATGAAGGAGAAAATCCTAGAAGCAGCAAGAGATCAGGGGACAGTCACCTACAAAGGAGCTCTCATCAGACTGTTAGCGGATTTCTCAAAAGAGACCTTACAGGCAAGAAGGGGCTGGAAAGAAGTATTCCAAGTCATGAAATCCAAAGACCTACATCCAAGACTGCTCTATCCAGCAAAGCTTTCATTTAGAATGGAAGGGCAGATAAAGTGCCTCTCATAATATCAAATTCAAGGAGTTCATCATCACCAAGCCCTTATTATATGAAATGTTAAAGGGACTTATCTAAGAAAAAAAAGATAAAAAATATGAACAGTGAAAGGACAGCAAACTCACAGTTATTAACAACCACACCTAAAACAAAAGCAAACTAAGAGGACAGCTAGATCAGGAGGGGAACCATAGAAATGGAGATCACATGGAGGGTTAGCAACAGGGGAGTGGGAGGAGGAGAAGGAGGGAGAAGGTTTAGAGAATAAGTAGCATAGAAAGTAGGTGGAAAATAGATAGGGGGGAGGGCGAGAATAGTAGGGAAAATATAGACTCTAAAGAACCTGAGACACGTGGACATAAACTAAAGGGAGGGGATAGGTGGGGGAGGGGGTGTGCAGTGTGGGGGTAATGAAGGGGGGGAATAGGACAACTGTAATGGCATAATCAATAAAATATATTTTAAAAAAACAAACAGCATTAATTGTATCAATTGTTAGTTCCCTCCCCATTCTTTCATACACACGACCCAGAAAAGATGGTCGTCCTGCGTGTGTGTGTCTAGTTATATGTGTTTGTATTTATAAAGATTGTGGACATCTTCATTAACATGAGCAGATTTATGTTAAACTTCGATTGTTCGATGCATTTTCTCCTTGCTGGAATCAGTGTCTTCTCGGAGCAAATTGAAGTATGCCTGGCGTTGGGCTTCCTGAACGATGACTTGTCTTTGGTGTTGCCCAGTGCTCACACTTGAGAGTGGATTTGTGGGGTTTATTCATTTAGCAAAGTGGGTGTTATCTGAGTGCTGAATATTCCTGACCCTGGATTAGGCACATGGGGTGGGGGCGGAATGCAGAGTGGCAGCTGACAGTTTCGGACTGCGTATGGCCTTGTTTGGAAATTTTGTCCTCACACAGAAGATGAATTTCTCTTTTGAAAGTCACTTTGTTCGTCTCTACGGACATGGATTATCAGCTGTAACTCACGCTCTTGCTTCTGAGAATTTGGTGTGGCTTAGAAACTGGGGCTGTTCTGGAAGGCACAGTGCAGGTCTCAGGCGCATGGCCTGTGCTTCCCCTTGGAAGAGCAAACAGCTCCCCGGATCCTGCCCGGCAGGAGCTGCTCCCTGTGGTGGCCTTGGGCTCAGCTGCTACACGGCTGCAGGTGTGCAGTGCCCCCTGCCTGTGGTCCTGGCATGTGCACCCAACAGGGCTGCGGGAGTTCCCGGATAGCTGCCTGGCTGGGTATTTGCATCACAAACGCCAGAGAGGCCAACCTTCAGGGCTTTGTCAGGAGCCCTGGAGCAGAAACTTCCCACCACTTGATCCTCCTGCACCCCACCACTGTTTGCTTTGTCTGTGTGTCTTTGTGCCTCTCTCCCGTGAGGGGAAGGAGAAGCCTCCCACAGCCTGATGGGAGAGATTGTCCTCTGCTGTGAAAGAATGCCATCTCTTGGGCTGAAAGGAAAGGCATGGGGCCACTCAGAAACATCAGCCTTTCTGGAAACATTTGTGCTCCTTGTCATGTTGCTGTAAAAAGGGATGTTGTGAGACACACAGAGAAAGAAACTTGGTTAGGAAAACAGACATCGCAACAAAACAGTTCCTCTTCTGCTTTCGCTTCACACAAAGCCTGCAGGAGGAAGTTGAGAAGGAAAACATCATGACTTGTGACACGGCACTGAATTTATCTCTACTCTCTGGTCAGGGGCAACTTGCCAAGGCCAAGGGTGGCTCAGGAAGGTGGGACACACACAGAAACCCGAGGGCGCTCAGGCACCCAGCCCAGAAGGCTATTTTGAAAAATTTCAGGGGCTGCTTTATGTATTACTTACATATACACACGCTTTTATGATTTATTTTGAAATGTTTTCATTCAAAGATAAATCGAGGTATAATAAAATGCTAAGAATTTATCTGAGCACACATCAGCTGGAATCCATCACACCAAGCTGGAGGTGGTTAGGTACTCTGCCCCAGCAGATACCCCCAGGGCAGGCAGGGGAGTGCAACTTTTTGCGGTCTCTGGGCCACACTGGAAGAAGGGTTGTTTGGGGCCTTTTTCATTAAATACACTGTGACCCGTAATCACACACAAAAAAATCATAATATTTTAAGTAAATTTACGATTGTGTTTTGGGCCACATTCACAGCCATCCTGGGCCAGAGGCCACAGGTTGGGTGACCCTGCCCCAGGGGAAAGGCTAGTATGGAGAAGAGGTGGAGCAAAACAGGGAAATTATTTGACTGGCTACAGTTCAAGCCTAGTTGGCTGTGATGGGTTGAAACCTTGAGGCAATGACTGGCTTAGATTTTGGGTTGGCTTTCATAGGCCACCAAGGCATTAGCACTGCCTCAGTCCACTGACCTCCTGGTTTAATTAACTTAGCATTCACACACTGAATGGAAGGGTCACAAGGTCAAGTTTCAACAGCTTTCCCACCCGTGTCCTTTAATATCAATACAAAGATAGAACTGAACGAAGCACTGTGCATGCAGTTGTGCCGTTTCTTTCTAATCTCCTTCAATCTGGAACTCTTTCTTTCTCTCCTCTTTCCACTGACGACCTGGGCGCCTGTTAAGAACATAGGTCAGCCATTTTGTAGACTGTCGAATTCGGGTTTGCTAAAAGGTCGTTTATTAAAGGTAATTTTCAGGAAAAAGATAAAAGCATGGCTTTTACATAAAAATGAACGCATGTTAAAAGAATTCATTTCACTCATGGGAGATGAGAGAATCAGGCACAATGTTTTAACCATTTCAAAGGAAAAGTTAAAAGGGCTCACATTTATTTGGAGCCCAGGAATGTTGAAATGAATTGCAAATGGAGACAAAGCTGGTTTTTCACCTTCAGGGAAGAAGTCAAATTGCTACCAGAGAGGATACGATACATACATGCATCGGCTGGACGATGAGGCAGCAATGGGAGAACCCAGAGTAGTGTACTCTCCGTGTAAACACTGCGTGATTTTCCGTAGAACCCCCCCACCCCCACACACAGTTTTGCTCAGAGTTGAGACCTATGTGTATGTCTCTGGCTGGGATAGCACAGATGCTTCTGTGTGTTCGCTTTTTTAATTGCACCCTATTGACGACACGTATATGAGGTCTCTCTGTCTCATTACTGGTGTTCCCTTTGACTGCTTAACATAGCGCCTTCCGGGCGTTGGTGCTGTAATGCTCCCCCTTTGTAATTAATGCATAAATAATTTTGGAGTAATTACGCCATGGAAAATGGTACCAGTCTGTTTGTTTTCCCCCAGAGGCTTGGGTCATCAACGATACCGGCACACTGTCTAGAAAACAGTATGGACTTATTTGTTCCTGTTTTTCTCCAATGGGCTATAATCTATCACCTTTATTATTTATTTTGATGCTCAGTTTGTCCCAGCTTTGGCTGTCGAACCTTCTTCAAGCTGCACTCTGTGTCCTTCCAACCCGTCTCCCGTTGTTCTTGGCTTTCTCTGCCTTCTGTCTCCATGAGCCGTCCCGACTTACCCAGATTGTTCCCTGCCCCAGCCCTGGCTGGAGTCATTTCTCCAAGGAGGCGCAGGTCCTATATTGGAAGGTGATGTCAGTCCTTCCAAGAGGGTCCACCTGTGCTCAAGCCTGCCCCCCAGTGGCCACCTGCTCCTTCCCCCTACCCAGGGTTCTTCAAAGGAGGAAGGAAGAAAGCCAACAATCTCTCATTGTTTTTTAGAAGAAGGACAAGTAAAGGAGGGGAGAAAGAAGAGGAATATCTCTTTATATACATTTCTAATCCTTCAGTTTTACCAAAGACCAGATCTGCTCTTGTGGTCAGTTAGGTTTCTGAAGTGGTCACGTTGTATGTGGTTGCAAATGTGAAACTTCACTTCGGAAGAGCTGCATTATTCACCAACCCCTTACAGAGTACCTACCCCGACTCTGCGTGCACCTGGCATCAGAGCGGTGTGTCACAGTGCAGAGGCCCTGCCCTCAGGGAGCGGGACAGACAGTAGGTGTCCTGAGCCTCACGGCTGAGGTAGCCTCGGCACAGGCAGACTTGGGCGGGCTCACTCTGGTCAAGGAAGGGGAATCAGAGCAAGGCTCCAGAGGGACAGTTTGGGGTAGGACTTAGCTGGGTGGCTGGGAGGGGTAGTGTAGTCAATGGAGAGGGAAGAAGATACTTAATGCCAGACAGGTTTGGCAGCCTCAGGGAACGCAGGTGGCTGGGTAAGGTGAGAAGCACTTGCTCCCTTATCTTCATGACCCCAGGGTCTTAAGAAGCATCACGGGCCTTTCTTTCAGACAAGATTTGTGTCTTGCACACTTTTTTTTTTTCAGGCTACCGCCTCGGAGTCCCATCCATTGTCCAAGACTATTGTAGTGTCTCAGCATGTCTTCCTTCAGGTTTTTTTTCTTTCAAGAAAAGGGAAAGTAAAATCAGTGGACATTTTGCCCAAGAAAGATAGGCCACAGTGTCTTCATTATTGAGGATATATTTCAGAACAACCAGTCTGGTACTTTTAGGCTTCACCTTTTTCATTAAAAATGTACCCATTCTTTCCTCTAGGGATCTTTTCTGCCTTGAACACAAATCTGTTCTGAGGCAAATGGAGTATTCTTGTTGCCTTTACTCATAAGTAAATGTCATAGGTTGATTACAGTAGTTTAATCATGTCTTTTTATTATTTCTTATCATTAGAAAACACCAGTTTATTTCTTTGAATAATGGTTCGGCGTGAATAAGGTTTCCTTATGTCACGGCAGTTGAGTCTTTCTTCAAGACACGTAACCTGTGTAGAAATCATCACTTTCAAACCTGCTCCTCACGTGATTGTTCTTCACTTTTGCAGACGATACCAGAAGTTGCAGAAGATCATGAAGCCTTGGTAAGAATTTACGATCGTTGATTCCGATTATATAACACGCTCTGCTTCTCCGCATCGTTAGCCCAGTCCTCTGATAGCTGTGCATGTAGCTATTTTGAGTAAGTGATTTTGTTTTGCTGTTTGATGTTCTTATAAACAGGTTCTTTAGAATTTTATTTCCCTTTTCTTTCGGCTTTGTGACAGAAAGGGTGTTTTATGTTTGCAACCACAAAATGAGCCCATCAGGATGGCTACCCTTCCCCTGGAGCAGGGCGAGGCATGATTTTCTGTATTGCATTAAACAAAAACTTTCTCTTTGGCGGCCTATATGATGTTCAAAGTCAAAAGCCTTTGATTTTCTTCAATGGCTCAGTCAAAAAAACCACACGAAACTCTGGGTTGAAGTGTGGAATGAAAATGATCTCCTTTGAGTTGGAGGAAGTCCTCAGTCCCCTGTCTTAAGTGAATCGCACCATCATTTCTCCTGGAGTTCTCAGAACTTCTTCCACCTTAGAGCTTTTCCTCCTTGGTGTCTTTCTTATCCACTTAACGAGATGAGACCGAAGACGTCTAACAAACTCCGTGTAGAAGGCTGAACATGTTTCCATTTGGCCGAGTTGTCAGGCAGATAATTCCAGTTTAAGGAGTCAGACTGAAGAGCACCTGAAAGCGGGTGCCTTGCTTTGTAAGCCCTCAGAGGAAACCCTGATCACCTTCTGCCCCTGACCCTCTGACCCCCAAGGTACCGGGGGTGTTGTTCTCAAATGGTTTGCCCTCTCCTGCCCCTCCACACAGTAAGATGTGAGTTGCAGGAACTCTTCAGTTATTAAATCGTAATCAAGGATTGAAAGCAGTCTTGGGTTTTTAGGATAAAGCCTCTGAAATCTTACTTTGATGCCTATTTTCCATACAGTACAAGCACTGAAGGGTGATGGAGGTAGAGCCGTCTTTGATGAGAGTTTATCGGAAAGTGCCTGGGCACTTGGGCGTGTTTGCACTCATTACTCTGATTCATACTTGTAGCTGCCACACAGGACTGGTAAAATTAGCATCATTTCTGTCATGCAGGAATTAAAATCAGGTGGTGGAGTGGGATTCAAGCTGAGTTTTTCTCTTAACATAACCTCATGCAACTTGCTAATGTCGAGGAATCTGGGGCTCTGAAGCCGAAATGATGCCTTGAAATTCATCTCCAGTAGTTTTACTCTTAGGTACGCAGAGATGTTGGAAGTGAGACTGCGTGCGAACCATGGTTTTGGTTCATCCCTCGTGGGCAAGATCAGTGCTCAGGGCCCTGGTTCTTGCAATGGCAGAGTAGCTTACTCAGACTAAGTAACGATGCTGAGTCACCTTGATAGCAAAACCTGAGAAAGACAATACAGGAAATGAAAATTATAGATCACCGAGTGAACAGAGATGCAACACATTACAGATAAAATCAAGCAATATCTAAAATGGATACTGCCTCACAGCCAATGAAGGTTTACTTCAGGAATGGAAATGTTTGGAAATCAGTCACTGTGTGTGATTCAGCACTTAGTAAAATTTTGAAGGGAGAGAGAAAATAATCTTAATAGATACAGGAAATAGATCATAGCTACAGAAAAAGCACTTAGTAAAGTCCAACATCCTCATACATATTCTCAGCAATCTTGGAATAGGGGCAGCTTCTTCAACCTCAGAAAGGTGACAAAAATGCATTCTTCCTAACACTAGAAGGCTGAACTTCCTCCCCCTAAAGACTGGAGGAAGGCAAATGCGTTTTGCACTTCTGTTCAACATCGTACTAGAGTTTTTAGCCGTAGCAGTAAGTCAAGAAAGAAAGAAAAGATGTATGATCAAAAAGGAAGAAGTAAAAACCAACTCTGTTTGTAGACGATGTGATTGTTACGTGAAAAATCCCAAGAAATCTACTAAGACATTGCTAGATCTCATAATTGAATTTGTGGGGGCGACTTTCCTCTCAAGTTCCCCCCGAGTGCCACAGATGAGAGTAAATATGACTGAGACATGATGTGATCTGCTTAGGGAGGAGAGGTGGCCATTTTCCCATGGGCAGTGGCCAGTTTCTCAGGGGGAAAAGGTCAGCAGTAGCCAGTTTCTCCAAGGAGAAAAAGGCCTCGAGCCCCCTCCTACAGGGCTTTTATTGGGTTCTAATACACAGAATACAGGGTGGCAAGGATCAAACTATCAGGAAGTCTTTGTGGTGCCAGATTTTTCCCCAGGACACACTCTAGCAAGGAAAGGAGCTGCACCCCTCCCCAACAGGAGGTATTCAGGCTTAAGGGGATTCGAGCCAGGAAGCACTCCCCCCAGAGAATGAGGGGACTCAGCTGGAGAGGGGGGAAGAGTCCATTGCTCTTTGTTGCAGCCCCCCTGAGTCCTTCCAGTCTGGCCTAGGTTGCCCCCTGCTGTGAAGGGTCTTACCAGTCATTGACTCCCAACCAAGCTTTGGGGGCAGGGAGAGGAACTGAGGCAGTGTTTGCTACCGGAGACAAGCTTTGACTCCTGCGGCTCGAATTCCAGAGGTCATCCCTTGCCCTTAGCCACAAGGGGTAGAGAGACAATTCCTAAAACCAGGCAGAGCTGTGTGCAACATGAATTTAGCAAGGTTTCTGGATACAACACTGGTATTTAAAAGTGATGTATTTATATACACTAACAACAAATAACTGAAAAATGAAATTTAAAAACTTCTTTACAAGGTGTCAAAAATCACAAAATTTTTAAGAATAAGTTTAATAAGAGACATGCACTATCTGTTTAATGAAAAATAAATACATTGCCAAAAGAAACAAAACAAGAACTAAATAAGAGGAAAAGGTACCGTTTCAGGGTTTGAAAGACACAGTATTGTTAAGATGTAATTCTTCCTCGATTTATCTTCAGGTTCCATGCAATACAATTTAAAAAAAAAAGATACTATAAGCCAGTCTTTAAGCTTATAAGAAATGCATAGAATAGCCAAAACAGTCTTGAAAAAACAACAAAGATCCACACAGTTGAGGGATTTCATGAAATGATTTCAAGACTTAACTACTATAAAGTTAGTTCTTAAGACAGTGTGATATTTTTATAAGGGGATGGACAGGTCAATGGCATAAAGAGTGTAGAACTGATCCAGAGTTAACTTTTTAACAAAGGAGCCAAAAGAATGTCCACTGACATAAATCGTGCTCTAATTCTGAAGGTCAAAGCGAGGCCTAAAGGGTGATGTAGACATCCATACGTCTCGATGTATATACGTTTTACCACACACAAGAGAAACGTTAGTAAGTCCTTACTGAGCTTCATCCATAGGTTGTCGAAGACGCGGCAACATGTTACACAGGGAGAGCAGCCTTACCGCAGGCTGATTGATATAAACGAGATTTAACTGCTCATGGCATCTCATCAACATTATATCAACATGCCATTAAACTGAATGATGTTATTCAAGAACCTGCTGTACATGGAAAAACTCACAGAACAGGCCAGAACTATATTCATTAATGTTGGCAGTTTAGGATGTATTCAGTGTGATTTATGGAGAGCTTTAAAACTGCCCTTTGCTTCCCCTTTCCTCCACTTATCTTGGGCACGGCACCCCATGGAAACATTTAGAAGCACAGTTCTTTTACAAACCCAGCAGCCTGCGTTCCAGTGCTGGGAGATTGGTTGAAACCTGCTGGAACGAAGATGGTCTCTAGTGAGTGGGTGAGAAATATTTCTTTGCATCGTTCCAGCACACAGGGTGTGTTGGCTGGTCCGGGGATTCTTTACCAGCCTAGGGAGTGTACAGTTGGCGTGATTTGTGGCAGGCAGCACTGCAAAATCTTTACCTGAGCGTGGCATGCAACATTAATAAACCAAACGACTCACAGTGCTCCCTCGGGGGCCCGGGAGTTGTTCTGTGTTTGATCTGAGGCCCCCAGCATGGGGCTCAGAGGTCAGGCGTGGCTCCTGCCTTCCTGTCCTTGCAGCTGGCACCACCCCTCTGGTGGGAGTGGGAGTCCACACCTGCGCCTGGGTGGGGCGAGAGCTTTTGGGCTGCCTCATTCATCCTGGAAACGAAGCAGTGAGTCCACTGATCTGGAGTGAAATGGCATGTTAGCTTGGCCATCCTGCCCTTATAGCTGAGGGTTTGCAGTGGACTTTGGAAAAAGTCCTCCCTCCTGGAAAGCTGGTGCACCATCCAGCAACTGGTCAGTAATTATAAATGTTACCTATATGCTGTATACATAGTATATTGTGTGTATTATATATTTAATAATATAATAGGCAACACAGCATATACAGGTGTATCTAATGACATTCATGTATCTATCATAACATGAAAACATCTATATAATATATAATATGGAATTATATTGATACATATATAAAATAGATTTAAATGTTATTAGGTAGTATTTATATAAAATGTCATATCACATGTGTATAAAATGTTGCTAGATAGATCAAGAAAGTAATCCTCCCTTCGGGCACTTGGGTGTGGGATGTGAAGAAGCTTTTCTTCCCTCACTTACTGATCATTCACACTGACGGGTAATTTGTACAACACAGGAAGCCCTGTCTGCTGTCTCAGAACTGGTGCTCCACCTCCTTAACCACCGTGGAGATGGGAGCGCTGGCCCCAGAGCCGCGTGGAGGTCTGCAAACCAAAAGAGACTGGTCCCCTTTCTCTCCATCTTTTTTCCAAGGCCTTTCCGCGGGGAGTCTGTAGGCAGAGTTCTGGAGCATTTGGGGATGAGGGACCATCCCCAGACATTACCAAGGCCACGTGAATTATGGGTTCATTGAGCAAGGGGCAAAGTCATTTTGCCTTCAGATAATTAGAAGCATAAATATAATTTAGCTTTTGCTTCTGGAGTGGTTCATGAAGACGAATGCCATGTCCACCCCAGCCTCGGCGAGCTGCAGGGAATGTGAAGAAGAGTCTGATTCCCACAGTGCGCGCATTGCTCGTCACTGCCTTTGCACTGCTTGCTCTGTTAGCAGTGGCATTGAGGCCGCTCCGGGGCTCAGTCAGGAGGCAGACAGCGCTGTCTCCAGTCCTGTAGGTGGGAATCTTCTAGTGGGTGAGGTCTTGTGGCATGCCAGGCATGAGCAAATGGCAGCCATTAGTGATATGCTTGCCATTTTCCCTTTTTTTAAAGTTAAAACGTTTAGCTAATATTGTATACTACTAATACTATAATAAACTAATTAGCTAATAGTTTTACTACCAACACTACACATTATTGTATAATAATGTAACTGTGGTTACATTATTATACTAATGCCTGCAAAATCTATTAATAAATCTTACTAATACTTTATTATCTGGCTTGCTTGCCTTCTGTCTAATGTTTGGATTTCCTTGACTCATTGTCTGTAGAATCACTCGGGAATTTCATTTACTCTTTCTTGCTGCTGTTTTCAACCCGTTTTTCTCCTGTCTGTCTCTTTTTCTCTCCTTCAAGGGAGTTTATTTTCTTGTCTGGAATCTCTTTACTGGCTCGTGATCCTCTGATGCCACCTAGGGCCACCTGTAGGATGGGGATGGCCCAGTTGTGACTCAGAAAAAAAGCCTTTTGAAAAAAGCATTTGTGGCTTCTCTGTACGGCCTGAGTGGTGTGGCTTTCCTGCCAATTTTATTTTTCTGGCTCCAGAGGCAGATAATCTTGACAAAAGGAAGGCAAACATTTGAAAATCACAGGCTCAGGTTACGTTGTTAAAACATCACATTTGCATAACGATCACAGCTCACACTCAAAGGCTACTCTCCACCCACTGCCTGCTTTGTGGAAGACTTTCAGCAGGGTAGCTTGTTTTACCTCCCAGACAATCCTTGGGGTTAGGTATCATCACCACCACCACCAGCATCGCTGACCCCTTTTTCAATAAATGAGGAAACCGAGGCAGAGACTGCATCAGAAACTTCCCATGGAGAGCTGGAGGGGACCGTCTGTTGTCTGGTTCCAGGAGTCACAAGCTTACCCATTTCTGTCCCTCCCATCTCAGGGCCCTTTCCCTAGAGCCGCGTCCTCCCCTGTGGGTTCCTTTACAGCAACCAAAGCTTCTGGGTGAAGCAGGCTTTCCAAGGTCATGACTGAGGCTAGACTTTGAACACCAAGAAGAAGGAAAATTGTGCAGCTGTCTTAAGAGAAACACGAGCCTGCTTTCTATTCTATTAATTGAAAATTGATGGGAATAGTCACTGCACACATTTTATGAGACCTTGTAGTGTAGCAATGGTGGCGTATATGAGTCTACAGATTGAAAATGTGAACAAGCGACTTTATTTTTTAAAAACCAAGCCCATGAATCACTGTGGTTGTGTACAGTGTAGAAATCCTGATGAGCAAAAGCAATGAACTTGCAGAGTACAGCTTTGGAGAGTTTCCAGTGAGTATTTTTCATGATGAAAATTTACAGGAGAGGTGAGTTTCCGTTGAAGATTCGTGTCCATTGAAGTGTTGGTTTGAAGGCACTGGAAATCAGGATATTGTCTGATAAGGGACAAGACAGCTGTCCCCTGAGCTTGCTGCATTTCTGGTTGGGTGTCTAACGCACACACGAGACCTTTCCTGCAGGTCTCTGAGCCACAGTGTGTCTGTTGCCTGCCAACTGTCCTTATTTCCATAGATACCGTGTAAAGACAGAACACGCATGCACACGCTGGTACACAGGGACCACGCAGATCCTTTGCAAAGTGCTAATGCTCTTGAAAGCATTATTCCTCATCTTCCCTGTTGGTTCCCATGGACAGTAAAGGGACTTTGTTCCTTCCGGGTCTTTCCTTGTGCTCGCTCCTGGCCCGTGACTGTTGTGCCTCCCTGTGTTTTCCAGCTTTGGAGACATGCTGTCCTTCACCCTGACGGCCTTCGTGGAGCTGATGGACCATGGCATAGTGTCCTGGGATACGTTTTCGGTGGCGTTCATTAAGAAGGTAATGCACACGGTGCCTCCTGGGGCTTAAATTGCTTCCTCCATTCGTGAATATTATTCTCTGCTTTGAGGAGGTCTAAGAGTTGTTCCTTTAGTTCTTTGCTAAAAGGTGGGTGGGTTTTTGATAGTATTATATGTAAAGGGGTCAGGGCACCTAAATTATATGTGAAAATGGTATTTTTCTCCACACTGAGATCTTAAGGGATTGCACAGAGTCCACAGTCAAGAAAAATCACGAGGCCACATTGTTAAGGTCACACAAGTGTGCGCTGCGTCCCCGTGCAGGACTCTGCTGTTCTCACAACCAACGCACAGTTTCTGATGCTTCTGCTGAATCTTCTACCTTCACCCCCGTGCTAGGAAAAGGGAAAGAGGCCAAGTACACTCATTTCCTGCATGGCTGGGTTGGAAGCACGGCAGTGAGAAAAAGAGGTCCGTGCCTCTTGGGCAGAGTAAGGCTGCTCATTGTCAGGAGGGTGCAGTAAGCATCTCTGTGATTGGTCAGTTCCACTGTCTCCTCCTTTTGTAGGAGGAGCTTATAAAGACACCTCCTGTAAGGAGAGGGCGGGAGAGCCCCCCCCCCCCAAACCTGCAGCTGCGTGGTCATAAGGGCAGACCTGCACACTTAGAGCTCTGCTTCCCATCTTCTAACAAAAAATAAACAGACTTCAAAGCTATTAAATGATGGGTTATTTCTATTAATTCATTAGCTTATTTTGCCTCTCTCTGTGTTTGTGAAATGGTTTATAAATGGAATGGCATGTTCCTTCTGTTGTATTGTTCAGGAAGAGATGTTCAGAATGCATAAATTTACTTTCTAAGAGTGTAGGTTCCTGGGAAGGGTTTTCTAAAATAAGGAATTTCAGAGAATCTGTGCAAAAGTTGGAAAATCAAAGTAAAACTCAGTGGAGGTAGGTCGCTAGAATTTTGTAAACCTTTTATTTCGAAATCATGGCAGGCAGACAGAAAAGTGGCAAAAGATAATATAGAATGTTCCCTCCCGTGTGCCCTTCACCCAGCTTCCCCTGACGTTAACGTTCTGCGTGATGATGGCACAACCGTGGATGACAACTGAGAAAGCAACAGTGGTGCGATGCTATTGTGGGTACTGGAGTTCATCGGTTTCTCTTCTAATGTCCCTTCCCTGGTTAAGGACCCCGTCCAGCACCCTGCACTGCACTCGGTTGTCCTGTGTCCTTGGTGTCTTGCAGTCTGAAAGTTCCTCAAGTTTTCCTTATCTTTTGTGACTTTGACATTGCTGAACAGTACTGAGCACTTATATTGTGGAATGTCCCTCAATCTGGGTTTCCTTGACACTTCCCTGACGGTTGAATTAAGGCTATGCATTTTTGGCAAGAATGCCCGAGAAGTAATGTTGTGCCCTGCTCAATGCATCGCAGTGGGGCACCTGCTGGCCATATGTCTTCATTAACAGTGATGTTGACCTTGACTATGTGGCTGAGGTGGCATCTGCTGAGTCTCCCTGCTGTAAAGTTATTCCTTTTCCTTTCAAAGTTAATATCTCGAGGGAGATACTGCCTTGAATTGAAGGACGTACCAGAGCCCCTAGTCTGTCCAATGAGGGCATCAGGACAGGACCCCCACGGACTGGACCCCTGCATGATATTGCATATTTATTTCAGACGAGAGCTGATCGGGAACCCAGGGTGCTCTTGACATGCCTCTGAGCCTCTTGCCTTCCACAGGGGCATAAAGCCAAGGATGATGAGCAGCGGGACCCACTTAAAAAAACACCCATAAAAGGGGGTAGGCCCCTTTTTTTCCTCTGTGTCAAAATTGCTGAAGAGAAAAGGAGAGAATTGGAGACGAGGAAGCCAAAGGAAATCTGAAGTGTTATGAGGGACTTTCCTGAGGGGGGAGCAAGGAAGGTCAGCCACAGATTCTGAAAGCAGAGGGCAAGTTGCTGTTGTCTGTCTTGTCTGGTGAAGGTTCTGGAGAAGCAAGTTCAATCTGAAGATCCTGGTTTTTGTGGATTTTCGATACTCAACAGAAATCACTTACTCTGAATTTATGGCAGGCCTCCTTTCCTCCATTCCATTTGCCTTGCTCTCTGTTACTGGAGCCTTGTTTTGCCGTAAAAACAGCGCTCTTCTGAAGGCAGATTCCTGGAAGTCACCCTGTGTGTTCACAAGCCACATTACTTCTTTTGATCCCAGCAGGAATTCCTCTCCAGGAGAGAGAGAGGGTCTTGTTATTTCTGGTCAGGAGGCAAGGACACAGTGGCTCAGAGGCTCAGTGAGTAGGCTGTCCTCGGTCCCCTGGCTCAGGCTCCTGCCCCCATGCACATGCACTTGTCCTTGTTTTCGAGTGGTGGAGAGAGTAGCCCCTGAAGACTTGGGCCACCAGCGCTGCCTCTTGTTCAGGCCTATCTGACCTCCCTGGTGTACAGTTACGCAATTCCTTCTGCTCTGATTCTCTTCCAGTCTCGTGACTGCCCCTGTTCCAGCACTTGTCACACTTCTGCGACTTTTCGATTCACTGGTCACACTTCTGTGACTTTCCGATTCACTGGTATGGGTCTCCCACTGGACCATGAGTCCTAGGAGGGTGGAACCGCACTTTCTCAGTGATGCTGTGCTCAGACCCTGGCACCAACGTTAATAAATATCTGTGACATGAAAGAATTAAATCTGCTTCAGAAGCTTTTTTTTAACCCTAGAACTTGAAGGAGAGAAGGAATACAGAGGCATTGTATCGAAGTATATTTCAAGTAAAATTTCGGTTCTAAATGGAAAGGAATGACCACACTCTCTGCTTTAAATGATGTGAGAAGTGAGAATGAATGACAATAATTTAATTTCCTAACTGCTTAAGAAAATGTTTTCCATTCACTGAAATTAAATGATAAGTTATAAGAAATTAAAGAAGCAGACACTAACAATCTTGATAGTTTTCATAAAAAATGAGATGTTTTTTTCAGAAGGCAACACATTTAACCTATTCCATGTCCTCGTTCCCATTCTCTTTCCTTTTTTTGCCAATAAGATCTCAACTTCAAATGTGAATTTGAATGGTGGTCATCCAAAAGTGACTTTATAATTGATAGTTCTTGTAAGGTTCATTTTTTTCACTCGTTAGCTGGATCAAATTCAGTGGTCTGACAACCCAGGCATTGAATGCAGACAACTATCTTCTCAATGGAGCTTTATCAGGACCAAAATCGACTGACAAAAGATGCTTATCTCTGCGATACAGACTTGCCTCCCTGTTAAAGCCAAATTCATAGTCCCCACCAGCCCCTATCTTCCTTGGCTACTCCTTTGTCCATTTGGTTATGTGTGGACTTAGATTCTAGTTACAAACTGTGTTTGCAATAAATAACAGCATTTCGCAAGTCCTTTGACACTTGGAATCCCTTGACACCGATATATAATGTTGTTGCTTTTTAAAGACTTGGCTACTTAGGGAGAGGGTAGGAAGACCGGGAGAAAAAAGAAATGAGAAGAAAAACACCAAACTGAACCTCGCCATCCCCCCCCCCCCCACCCGCCCCGGAACTTTTCTGTGTTACGAATTGGTTTTCTCCTCGCCAAGGATAAAATCGGTGCCTTTTCTTGGCAGGGAGGTGTCATACAGATATGCTCTGGAAATCTCAGCTCTGTGGGAGGGCCTGGATCACGCTGCGGTGTTTCCAGTGCTGGACACGCATCCAGCCGTTTCAGTTTAGAGACCCAGTAATTGTTGCCTCTGAAAAACTTGTGAGATTTATGGCCTCTGCCTGGACACTTTAACTTACGGGAGCAGAGCTCCAGGCTCTCCATGGTTCATTTTGGTTCTGATAACATGGGAGAATTTAAGACCTCATTCTAAGCGATTCTAAGAAGGGTTTACGTGGTTCTAATAGTGTGTCGTTGACTCATGCACCGTGAGGACCCTTAGCTCCTTAAGGCCACCCAGAGAGTCCTCAGTTGTGTTTACGTAACACTTGTAAACGGATAGCCGCATGCGGAGACAGTGTGTGGAATTCTCGCCGGCCTCTCTGCCCTCTGCCTCCTTATGCTATAGATCTCCATTCAAGAAGCTGTGCTTGGGCTGGCTTAGACTCTGCCACGTATGCCCACCTGAAGGGCAGCGATGAAACTTCAAAAAATGTACAGGCAAAAGAAGTCATTATTGATTTGGGGGGTGAGGGAGTGACAAGGGAAATTAAAATTTAACTGGACAGTCTTTACCTTTTAAAGTAGAGATTGAATAGCATTTGCTCACCCTCTGATACGGAGCCTGGCTACAGTCATCATATTTGCTTAATTGAACCAAAGACCTTGGTTATTAGTACTCATTACGTTACAGAACAGGGACGGGGGAGCCGATACACTATTACCAAAAAGAGCCCCCACTAGGTTCGCTTGTCCACCACCAGAGGAAAGACATCTCTCAATGCCAGAGATTTGTGAGAAGGAAAGGAAATGTTTATTTAAAGCTATACAGACTTAAAGTAGTGACCTAATGTTTTCATTAAAATACCAAAGTCCTTTAGGATACCCACAGACGCACACAGTCCTTCCCTCTCCCTCTGCCCTAGTTTGGGTACCATATCTCAGGAAAAGAGGCAGATTCAGGCTCCCAACACCATCAGCTGTGTCATCGGCCAGGATCAAGCTTCGTGGTTCTCCCTGCAAAGCTGTGGGGGTCTGCACTCTGGCCAAAGCCACGTGGTTCTCCCTTCAGTGGCTGCCACGTCTGGATTTAAATCCCCACACCAATCTTCCTCTGCAGCCCCATTTCCAACTCCTTCCACAATCGGCTGCACTTGGCAGCACTCCCGTATCCTTCCAGCTTTACTGGGCTGCCATAGTGGGTCTGGGCAGGCGTGGCCACATGGCGTGGAGCCAGTCATCTCCAAGCTCTCATGCAGGCACTGTAACCATGGGGAGCTGCCTTCTAGTTAAGTCCTGGGTGGAAGTCACTTCCATCCCCCTGGCTCAAAGCATGGCCACAACTATTTAACATATTTATGCAACCAGTTAAATGACCATGCCAGAGGTTAGCTGCAAAGCTGTTGCTGTACAAAACAGCTCTCCGTGTGTCTGCTCCGTGTGTCCCTTCCCCCAATCTCACACGCATGTGGGGAAGGGGTGAGGACATACTTATATGTCTTTCTAATATTTCCTGGACACCTTGAGTCCTGGACCCCATTCCAAACTTCTTTTGGGGGGGCCCTTCTTGGCTGTACCCTGTTATACTTAGAAGAAAATACTGGGTCCTTTCAATGTCTGGTTAAAACCACAGACAAGGAAAAGCAAAAGATAGGAGATAGATTCAAAAAATTACTAGTGCCTCCTAGAGAACGGAACATAGGACCGTAATGGGTTGTGAGCCTGCTCTCCACCAGCAATACGAGCTACACGAGACCCACAGATGTCTCATTTTGTAGCCCGCAGTGGGATTGCTGAAATGGGGGTTTCCCTATGTCAAGAAAGAGGTCAAATACAAGATTAATTTTAAGGAGGTTTCATGAAGATAAGTGGTTCATTTCAGTTAGTTCCAGAAACTGGAAGTGGAGATGGGCTATGAGAAGGCCCAAATCAAAGCAAGGCCCACAGGCCATTTCGCCACCATTTCAGTAAGCCCGTTGGATGCGGGTGAGAGTTAATAATTGGTATTTACATAAAATAAAACCCATTGTAAGAAGGCGTTACTTTATATAAAAGAATATTCAGAGTTCTGATTGTATAGTTCCAGAACATTGACAAAAGAATGTTTATGGCAGTTGAGAGTGAATTTATGTTAGAGGGAAAGTTGCGTTAGAGGCTCTGGGGAAGATTCTGCCTCAGCAACGTGGGAATGAGGCGGGCCACAGACCAGTGCTGTGCATGCAAACCGAATGCGTCCCAAGGGGAGACGGGCCAAGTGTGGGTCTGAGACTGTTAATCACTGATGACGTGGCAAACTGGGGAACGGTGATCATCGAGACAGGAGGCTGAGGACATTCTTCCGACAGTGAGATTGGTTTCCACCCCATTTATTTAGCCTTTGCTGGAATATCTGAATGGAGGTACTCTTTCTGATGTCAAGAAAAAACATAAGCACTTAATGTACTTCATAGTAAGTGCCTTTTTCTCCATCTCTGTCTACTGGACTACAAGGTCCTTGAAGTTAAGAGTGGGCATTGCTCATCTCTCTTTTCTGACCTCAGATGCTACCAGCCTGTTCTGTGGTGTGCGATGAGGGCGTGTGACTTGAATGAATGGAAAGAGAGGATGCAGGCTGGCAGGTGGGAGGGAGCTTGATAGGAAACTCTCAGGTGGAAAATTCTCCAAGGACCCTTAGAGATACATGCAAATTTACCAAACGGAGGCCCTAAAAGGATGCTGGAAAGAGGAGAATATTAGTACAGATTAAAATCAGATGCATGACCAAAGACATTCTTTGGGAGTTCTGCAGGTTTCTAGCAAGTGCCCAAGCATTGTGCTGGGATAACGAGAAATGTGTGGGATGGCACTGATGGGAAGGGAAGACATTTCTATTCCGTTTAAAAGAGGTCTAAGTTAAGTGCTAAGCCATAAGCATAGTTTGAGAGGAATTGGACTTTTGTTGGAGAAAAAGGGCTTTAGAAAAACAGTGGGTTTGAAAAAACAGAATCCAAGGATAAAGGCCAGGGCTTCCCAGGGCCAATAAACACTTTGGAGAAGTTTATTAGCCATGAAATGGGCTGAAGTGATCGGATGATGGGCCAGAGGAATTCTTTGGAGAATCTTAAAATTCTCATACTCTTCCCATAGGTTATATTATAAAATAATAGTGTTTGGAATATAAAGTCATAATGTTACTCTACTTTAAATCATTCATTCCCCACCCTCTGAGATCCAGATGTATCTTAGGGTGTCTGTGCCCTTACCCTTACTTTTGCCAGAGAGTCCTTGGGCTGAATGTTGACATGGTAACAGCAAGTTGCCATGGACACCTTTGCCTTTTACCTTGTATAGAGGTGGAGAGGGGGTGAGGAGAAGCAGTTGATGGGACAGCATAAAGGGAGAAATGAGTGTTGACAGAGGGAAGCAGCAAGTGTCAATTCGTCATGGAACCAAATGGTTTAGCTTTTACGAAAGCAGTCATTATGTTGATATAATAAGAGCCTGTTAGCGTGAGTCGTTAACAGACAGTAATAACTTTTAATGAGGCCTCTACAATCAAACCTGGATGGTACCCCCATGTTTGGGTGCCTGTGACCCATTATTCTAACCCTTACTTTGCTTCTCTCTTACATTGTGATTTATTATGTTTAAGGCCTTAGTATTACTTCCTCGGGGAATATATGTTAGTGCTTACACTGTTATTGTAACTTTTCACACTGCTCATTTAAAGGTTTTCCTGTTTGCTAAACTTTAGAGAGATGAGAAGAGTTTATTTTAACCATATAAAATGAAAGGATGGGGGAAAGGGAGTTCTGCTGAGGAATCCCACAAGGCGTAACCAGCGACTGAGGAGTTGCCAGTTGAACTGTGTTGACAAGTGTAATTTGTGGAACTCTCTGAAGAATGTAACAGCATCATAATAACATGAAAGTCATGGACCCTGTGGGTGGAGAAGGAGCCTGGGAACAGAAAGCAACAGCGTTCAGTTCCCTGTATGTTGGAATTACCATCTCGGAGAGACACGGGCCCTTATGCTACATGATCAGCCCTTCTTATGGGTGGGTTTCATATCCATGGATTCCCCTCCCCCTGCAGAGAGAAAATGCTCTTGGGGGAAAAAATAAATCCCAGAAAGTTCCAAAAGGCAAAACTGGAATTGGCCAGGCCCCGAGCACTACACTGAATGCTCTCAGGTGAAGAAGAAATGTGCCAGCGAACCCTGCTGAAGCCTGTCTGCAAATGAACATCATACGCAGATACTATCCCCTTCATTTTATATGAAGGACTTAAGCATCCATGGGTTTTATGTGAAGGGTGTTCTGGAACCAATGCCCCATGGGCGTGTGGGGACAGGTGTCTGTGTTAAAAACGTCTGCTCTTGAATAGTTCCGGAAAAAACCAGACAATAATTCTTTGACGTTGCCCCTTTTAAAAGTTGCTTACTATTGAATTACAGAAATCATATATAAATAGTGCTCCGTAGTCACAACGAGTCATGGTGGGCTCTCAGTGCGCTCCTTGCTGGGTGGCTGCCACCCCGGGGCCTTTTCGTCCCTTGTGTCTGGTGTTTCTTAAACCAGCTCCTGATTTCCTTGACTGGCTCCCTTCTGTCCTCCTCTGCTCTGCTTCCCACAAGCAATCACCTGTATCCTGCTTGGATTTTCAGATAGCAAGTTTTGTGAACAAGTCAGCCATGGACACCTCCATTCTGCAGCGGTCCCTGGCCATTTTGGAGTCCATGGTGCTCAACAGCCACGACCTCTACCAGAAGGTGGCCCAGGAGATCACCATCGGCCAGCTCATCCCACACCTGCAAGGGTAAGCCCGCGGAGGCCCCACTGTGCAGAGGGGAGGCGCTGCAGTTGCCAGGGTGCCTGGGGAATGTGGCTCATTGGTTTAAGTGCACAGAAGAGAAATCTGGATTTGGTGTTTCATCAACCATGCATACACTCGCCCCCATCACATGTGACTCACCTGTGATTAGGGTTGGCAGATATCCATAGAGTTTTGCTTTTCACACCACGTAACAGGCTAACTTGTTCTCTTTGGTTCTCAATGGAGTGTCTGCTCGATCATTTACAATATTGTCTTCTGTGATGTGGTGAGTATTTCCAGAGTCAGTTAAGAATTTTGAGAGTCAGGCCTCTCTCTTCAGGCTCCAGGTCATTACAGAGACCTTCATCATTATTTTTTATTTCTAGAGGCTTGAGCTACAAGACATGGCCCTAGCTAGCAGCCTGCTATTGCTGGGGCTTTCCGCCTTCTCCCTTCCCCTGGGCAACTAGTAAGGTGGTCTCTGATGGACTGAGAAGGGCCCTGAAGAAGAAGCTATTTCGTAAATTTCGGTACTTGGGTTCAAGGCGACAGCAGACATCCTGAGCTTACTCAGAACAGGGAGTTGATTGAAAGGATGCTGGGGGCCTTTGGAACCCAAGAATGACTTCAGAAGCTGAGCCTTGGGCAGGACACAAACTATGGCCTTTCTCCTAGTACGAATGGGACAGGGCTCCCAGTAACTGCCATCCCTGTCCCCAGTCTCTCAGGCCACGTCTGCACATGCTGAAGAGGAAACCCGATGCCTGTCTGGGGTGGGGGTGCAGGGTAGGGATTCAGCACTTCTCAATCTACCGAGACGTTCACTGTCACGTTCTAATGTGAACCACCAAAATGTGCTTGATGTTTTCTGCATTTGGAGGGAGGATGGTGACCAGAAGGTAACGGATTAAGTCACACAAGCTGAAGATTGTGGCCCCAGGGAAAATGAGCACGTGCTCTAGAATGAGGGTCCGGTGTGAAACCTGCCTACCAGCAATAGTTGGTCCTCCGTTCCCTGAATGCCACATGTGTTATCTTTGCAGTCTGTCTGTTTCTCATCTCAGGGGCAAACTTGTGCAGCCTCAGTGTCATTCGCCAAAGCGGAGAGTTCTCATGTGCCAAGCACTCTGCTCAGGATTTTGTGTTCATCACCTCAATTTATCCAAAAAGCAGCAACCCCTTGAAATAAGTGTGTTCTTACCAGTGTTACAGCCAAGGAGATTGTGTCTTAGGGACACCCATGAACTTGTCCAGGCTGCACAGCCCCCCTCTGGTACACTGGGCCCTGAGTTGCCCCCCGCCAAAGGCCATGTTCTCGCCTCCGCCTCTCCTGAAATTGTCTCTAACTGTAGCTCCTAGCTGCTCTCTATTTATGCCTGGTTCTCTTTATTTACTCTTTACCATGTGGCTTGCATTAGTGCCTCACGTGGAATTTCTGATTTCATTCTGGTGAAAAGCAAAATTTATAAACATAAAAACCTGATCTTTTTTTTATAAGTAGAGGGTTTATTTTATTTTTTTTAAGATTTTATTTATCTTTAGAGGGGAAGGGAAGGAGAGAAGGAGAGAAACATCAATGTATGGTTGCCTCTTGTGAGTCCCCTGCTGGGAACTGGCCTGTAACCCAGGCATGTGCCCTGACTGGGAATCGAACCGCGATCGTGTGGTTCGTAGACCCGTGCTCAATCCACTGAGCTACACCAGCCAGGGCAAAACCTGATCTTCTTGTCACTAAAAAAGTTTCTATTGGGAAATAGATTTTTAGAATATGTGACATCACTACCATGAAGACAGAGCTGTTTCCTTTATAATAAGCTCAGGCCTTAGGGACCCCCACGTCTACTCCCAGGTACATGTCGTGCATCAGGCAGAACATCACACACACACACACACGTGCACACACTTTTCACCCACTGAGTTTATGCTGTTCATCTTCCCAGAGAGGAAAGTGGAGGGAGCCAGCGGCCACCTGAACCTCCTGTGGTTCCCACCAAGTAGTGTGTTCTCTGACTAGCAATAGCAACTCCCCCGCCCCCCCCACCCTACCCCCCCACACTGTGTTTCTAGCTTTGTGGTGGTTGAAGAACGATCTCGGTGCTAAGTGCATTTTCTAGGTCCTGCCTTTCTCTGTCACCTTTTTTGGGGGGAGGCGACCGTGAACTTTATCCCTGTCTGATTCAGGGGAAGTGTCTGACTTTCTGTATCGTTTTGTGTCTTGCAGCACAGATCAAGAAATCCAAACCTACACCATTGCAGTGATCAACGCGCTCTTCCTGAAGGCCCCCGATGAGAGGAGGCAGGTGAGTTAAACGTCTTCTGTCACAAGACCGTGCCCAGGAATGGCAGATTCTGGTGCAGAGAGAACCCTCTCCTGCCCCTCCCGGGACTTGCTGCCAGCCTGGGATCATTCGCACATTCAGTGGGCACTGGGTGGAGGTAGATGGGCGGGCCCCTGTAGATGGGCGGGCCCCTCATTCCCTGTGTGAGGAAGAGTGATGGAATGCTCCAGCGGTAGAGCCCTTTCACCACATGAAACCAACGTGGAAGCCCCCGGACATGAAACAGTGGCCCCTCGGCAGGCTCTGGAGAAAGAAGCCCCTTCTGCCTCTGGAGGTAGAAGCCCCTGTGATCATGTCATTTCATTGAACGCTCCCTGGGGCAAGGAAGGCGTCGTCCCACTTTTCTGATGAGGACACCGAGACTATGAAGGGAGTCGACGTTGCCCAGGGACCTGGGGGATGGAACGTGAGGATTGCTGCCTGGTTGAAACGACTGGTCTGGTGTCTGAGGGGCTCTTCGCTCGGTGGTGTTTCTGCAGCCCGAGTGTGGATGTGGCTGGGAGGACCGAGCGATGCATCCCCCTCCTTGGAGTGCACCCTGCCCTGTGAAACCCATGCTTTGAGACTCTCCTTTGCCTATAGATCTTTGGTTTTTCTTCACTAAAGGAAAGAATCATTATAGAGGCGTGTGGGGAAGAAGTAGAATTTTTGTCTTGAAATTTAGTTCAGATCTGAAAATCCATTCCTGTTTTTTTCACATCAGTGTAACATACTGTTACCTTGGTCACAGTTCACTTGTGTAAAAACTGAGTGGAGACATGAGATTTTTCAATGATCAGAGTGGGTGCTGGGGCCTCTGGGACGGTTGCCAGGACGGTATTCGGGAAGAATTTAGAAAGCTAGCATCAACTGAACACTGTGTCAGGTATTTCATTTTTTCCACTGTCAAGGTTTTTAAACCTCAGTGATTAAATAGAAGGGTTTCTGCTATGTTCTCTAATCAGGATCGTTTGTGCATGCCAGGGGACCTTTGCACAAGGAGCGTAGTGACTAGGGAGTGACTTTGGAGTTTCCTGTTCCTTTCCTTTGGTGTTATCTGCAGCCTGGAGGGGCCTGCTGGGGCTTTAGGCCGGGTTTGAATGGGGTGGTGCTGCAGGTCACTTTGGTGGGGGCTGCTTATTTGCATTTATATCTAAAGGCTGAGCTCATAGTAATTCCTAGCAGCTCAGCCAGTGGCCAGGCAGCCCTCATGTACTCAAGCCTGGCGTGGCCACTGGAGAAGCTTGAGCCTCCCGCCGGGCAGGCCAAGGGTGCCTAGTCAGACAGCCTGTGCCCAGACACCGGGAGGACTAGGGCTATGGGAGGGGGGTGCTGAGCTCCAGCCTGACGCAGGAGTGGCCCCTCCTCCTGTTCCAGAGGAGGCTGGACCTGAGGCGGCAGTGAGAGCTCATGCCCTGCAAGGTGCTGTGGTTCCGCTTGGGTCTCTGGGTCTCCACATGATTAAGACGCGTGCACTTTGTGTCTTCGGGTGACATCGAAACCACTCTTCTGGGCTGGACCAGGGTCGTATGACTAATTTAGTCTTTGCAATGAGTGACAATAAGGATCATCTTACTGTTTTCATGGCAACTGTGGTGGCAAAATCCGTTCCAAATTTCACTACAGATAGTCATGGTTTTGATCAGCCAAATTAAAAAAAGGTTTTGGTTAAGAGGTTTGGTAGAGAAGTCAGAAATTACAGATTCCAAAGGGAGAAGTTTTAAAGACAGCGGTGATTGAGCCCCCAGTGGGAGACCCGCTGTCCTTGCTCACTGTCCCGGGGCCGAGGTCCTGTGTCCTGCTTCGTGCCTGTGCAGGTGCGCCCGCCCACACCGTACCTTCCCAGAAGGGATCACACTGCGCACACTGCTTTGCTTATTTAAACTGCTTTTAACATGACGTGAGATTGTGTGGACATCTTTCCATATATATATCCCCAGATTTAAGTCAACTTTAGTTTGACAACTTTGAAAACAAGTTTTTTAAAAAATCAACATGTATTAAGTTCCATAATTCTTATCTATTATTAACCAGATAGTAAATCCTGTTGTCTTTATAGCCATAAAAATGTTTTACAGAATAGAAAATAGAATTTCTTTTTGCTTGAATATAATTCCTGCAAGTTGTTTGTTTTAAATTTGTCAGTGGAGACAATTTACTTAAATAAACCATTAGTATTTAAATAAATCATTTGTATTTAAAATAAAAATGTCATTAGTATTTTATACTTAAAGAAATCATTAGTATTTCAAATAAAAAATGTACCTAGGTCCATATTTATAGCTATCTATACACCTTGATATCATCTCGACAGTATAAAATACTTGCCACGGAATTGCTTGTTCAAACAGTTCCCTGAAGTTGGACCAAGAAGAGCCTGATGAGGACAAAGCTGTTTTTCCTCCTGGACCAAGCTCATGTTTCTAGAGGAGGGTGGGGGAAAACACTTATTCATTCTTTTATGAAACATTCATCACCCACCCTGGGCCAGACGCTGAGTGCCGGGCTGGGAACAGAAGATGAAGAGGGCTCTGTCTGCGTCCTTGAGGCGACCGTTGTCACAGACACACTTGGAAGAAGAATGTAACCGGAGAATTGCCACCGTTGCTCTAGATGTTGGAAAAATATTGTCTCTTCTGAGTTTAAAATTTCATAAACCAATGAGCTAGAATAGGCACAGAGAATATTGTTGTTTGTGTGGCAATAATTTTATTTTTATAAAGGAGAGAAGTTAAAACCTAGAGAACCCTTTGGGGCTTCAGTTTTTCATGTGGTTTAAGGGGAAAAAATGCACCATTTTATTTTGATCGGGAAGAAAGCCCTGTTTTCCATGCATGTGGAAGGGCAGGTTCCTGTGGATTTTGCCATTAACCTGTTCCGGAATGCCTCCTTGTTTTCGAGACATTGGAAGAGGGCTTAGTGTTAGATTTCGACTTTCATGCTACCCAGTGTTTTCAAAACACCTTACAGTGTTTATACACTGTCCTCCTCAGTGTGGTGGGTCGGCAGGGGCACCGCGTTCGGCCGTAACCTCTAACAGACCCTCTGAATCGCCACCCCTCTTCTCTCCTGCTTGCCTTCCTTTCTGTGGTGGCGGTGACGCTGTTAGGTTGGTGTAGACAGCAGTGTTGACATCCTTGATTGTCCTCTCACTGTAAGTCCCCACGTTCCCTTCGCCGGCGCTACGCCAGCCCTGAGCGTTCCTCCTGGCCCTGCCTGCCCTGCCTGCGCCCCCCACCCCCCAATACGTCCTCCCCGTGTTCCGGTCCTCCTTGCTTTCTGCAAATTGATTTTAACCTTGACCAAATTCGTGGTGGTGTTTTTGAATCATAGTGTAGTTTCTTCTCTGCTCAGTAAGAGGAGCAACACTAAAAATGTACCCCCCCCCCATAAACCACATTCCAGTGACTTCCTGAATATGAGCAGTATTTTTTATTTTTGAATGTTTGTGAGAAGATGGTATTCAACCATCTAATTTTCCCTTTGCATCCACTCGTCAATGTTTGGAAAGTTCATCTGCACATTGTTTCATGTTATAAAGTTGCCCCCAAATCTCTGTGCTGAAGCACCAAGCATGACCTGCAGAAGTGAGGGCTGTTTCTGGAGCTGAGCGTCTGCCCAGACGTTTGTTCTTTGCCAGAACTCTAGCCACTCAGTTCATTTGCATTGACTACTTTCGACTCTTGGGCTACATACTGAGTGCTCTTTGGTTTTGCACAGATTGAGAGGACATTTAAAAGAGTTAGATCTTGAAAGTGATATTTCTCTACTACTGATTCTCATGGCGCAGGCACACATTGCCTAGGGAAAGTTCTGTGCGCACATCTAGTCCAACAGTAGTAAGGGCCAGCACTTCCCTTCCCAGTGCTTGGTTTTCAGTCAGCCTTCACCTTTTCCTGGAAGGAAGAAATGTTGAAGGAAAGGAGGGGGGGAGGGAGGGGGGAGGGAGGGAGGGAGGGAGGGAGGAAGGAAGGAAGGAAGGAAGGAAGGAAGGAAGGAGAAGGAAGGAAGGAAGGAAGGAAAGGAAAGTAGATTATAGGTGCCCGATTTTTTTTTTTTTGCTTTTAGTCATGGCTTTGTTTTCTGAACATAGCATTCAAAAGGTAATTGCAACACTACTGCCCATTTGAGTCCATTCTTTCATAAGAAATACTGCTGATATCCAGGTGTGACATGCGCCCCAGGATCAAGTCATTTTGCACAGTGTCGAGCTGGACCTTTCTAACCTCAGCTTTGGGGGGGGCGTGTTTCCCTTCCACAGGAGATGGCGAATATTCTGGCTCAGAAGCAGCTGCGGTCCATCATTCTCACGGTGAGTACCCATGTGCTGTGGCTGCTTGTTGCGGGGGGTGGGGGGTGGTCTGGTGCGTTTGTTTATTTCTCGATTCTTTGGGCTTCAGTTCGTGGTTTGTTCTGGGACGTGCCTGTGGGATGAAGCAGTAGGAACTGGAAAGCAGGAAACATGTGCTTTTGGAACTGGAATAACGGGCCTTTCCCACAGGAACGCCTCCTCTAGGTGGAGGGAGGGGTCTCTGTCACTCACTAGGAGGGAAAGACTTTCTGGCAGGAAGGGTTGGGAATCTCTCAGTGGGGCAGGTTCAGTATCCTGGTTGTGGCTTTAGCTTTGCCAAAACGTACACTTGCGGAAAGCGGGGCTTCTGTGACTTAAAACACCTACCAGTTTGAGTTTATACTCTGTTTAATGAGGGAGCTAGCTGGAAACACATCAGACCCTGGGAGAAGTCCTGACATCTCACCACCGTTTCCTGGGCCCTATACAATGGAATGACAGAAGAGGCATCCACGGAAGCCACTCACCACTGCAATGCAAATGTGACCTTGGTGGGAAAGAGGATGCAAACCTCTGAAAATAAAGGAAGTACCAAGAATTCCTGGGACCTTATCTGCTATTTGACTTTCAACTAAAGGCCGACGGAAGCACATGTGATTGATTCCAAATCAGAGTGTTGCAAGCGTGTGTGTGCATGCACACGCATTCCAATATAGTGAGGCCATTAAAAATGAAAAACCGTATGAGAGCAAACAAAATAAATATTCTAGAACCCAAAGCCCATAGGAAGAACCACAATTTCTCATCAGCTTTGATTTTAAACTTTCTGGCTGTTTAGGACAAAGGGAGCCCATATGAGTGTAATTTTCTTTGTTTGATCAAGGAGGTACCCCAGTTCTTGGGGGATGCCATATTTTCCTCCTGGAATCCGAACTGGGTTTTGGTAGAGGATTGGAATAGATTCTACATCCAAGAATGGTTTGGTAGAAATTGGAAAATATTTCCTAATTTTTTTATGCTGGCTCTCAACACAAGTGGGAGCTGTGATATAGAGGCATAGTTCAGGGAGGGGGTCTGTGCAGGGGGCAGAGAGTGGGAGAGGAAGGACTAGAAATGTGGGGTGAGGGTCTCAGCCTGTTGACATCAGCTTGGTCCAGTGATCAAGTTGGGATGCCCTGAGGTGGGCTGGGTGGGGTCACTGTAGCCTCCCCGTGTCAAGGATCAGTTCGCTCCACTGGGGCCTCTTCTATGAGACTTTGAGGTCAAAAGTTCAAGGTTGGCATTCTCTGGCAAGAACTTGGAGTGCAGACACTTTTGAGTTGCAACTAAAATAGATACCCATGTACGTTCGCACCCACATACTTTGTCTTTTTTAAAAAAATTATTGGCCACATTCGATATTATTTTTGTATTGGTTTCAGGTGTACAGCACAGTGGTATTTTTGTATTGGTTTCAGGTGTACAGCATAGTGGTTGGACAATCACATCTGTGACAAAATGATCCCTTGATATTTCCAATACCCACCTGGCACTGTACATGGTTATTACAAGGTGATTGATTAGATTCCATATGCTGTACATTAAACATCCCCATGACTCTTCCATGCCTACAATTCTGTACGTCTTTCTCCCTTCACCTTTTCCACCCATCCTTCCAATCCCTCCCTTTCTAGCAACCATGAGTCTCTGCTGTTTCTGTGAGCATTTCTCTTTTGTTCGTTAGTTTGTTTCGTGTTGTAGGTTCCACGTGTAAGTGACATCATATAGTATTTGTCTTTCTCTGACTTACTTCACTCAGCACAATGCCCTCTATAGCTGTCCGTGCTCTCCCGAGGCCATCTTCTTACACTGGGTACAGAAGAAGCTCAGACTGGATTAAAGACTTAAATGTCAACACCCGTAAACTTTGGGTACTGGTTGTATACTGCGCATGAGCAGTCTGTTCTGGAGATGGAAGGACATGAGTTCTTTTTTCTTAAAGATTTTATTTATTTATCTTTAGAGAGGAAAGGAAGGAGAGAAGGAGAGAAACATCAATGTATGGTTGCCTCTCATGCACCCCCTGCTGGGAACTGGCCTGCAACTCAGACACGTGCCCTGACTGGGAATCGAACCGCGATCGTGTGGTTCGCAGGCCCATGCTCAATCCACTGAGCTACACCAGCCAGGGCAGGACATGGGTTCTATTCCACCCCTGCCTCCCATTGCCTAGTTTCCCACCCACTCAGCCTCCTTCATTTTGGTTCTGTGACTTCCTTCTAGTCCTCATTCTTCCCTCCCCACCTTCTTTAATAGGCTGTTTTGATGGGGTGCTCACAGCCAGGGTGTGGTGCACGCCAGGTTGGGGGCACGTAGAGAAAGTTCTTTCGGACAGCAGGACATGGTTGGGTCTGGCACGTTCAGAATAACTGACTGGAATGGTGGTTTCCCCGCATTGACCAGTCACGCTGAAGCCATGAGCGTGCTCCTGCCAGAGAGGAGGGAAGGTGGACCCAGCTCTGGGGGTGGGGGACAGAGGCCTACCTAGCTAGTGCCCTGCCATGCCCGTTATACGTGTGCCCTTTACTTTTCATTTGGGCACGAATAGGTGAGTGCAGTAACTCCCATGCAATCACTTGCCGCATTGTGGAGGCAGTGGGTGGCCTCCCTGCAGTTTCCACAGTGAGTGGACCACAAGTCTGAGAGGAGCTTTGCCTGTGGGTGTTGCTGTGAAATGCATCCCCATTTGGAAGTGGGGTCCCCTGCCGGAGACAGCTGTGGGGTGAGACGACGGCAAACGTGCTCACAGTGCGTGTGCGTACGCCCTGTTCTGCGTGCACGCTTGCTTCTGCCTCCACAGTCCATGGTTCTGCTGAGATCCTCTCATCCCAGGCACACCTGCTCTGGGTTCGTGGGGCCGAAGTCACCAGGCGTTTCCTTTTGTCCTCCTTTGAAACTCCTTCATGCGCTCAGAGATTCTACTGGGCATAACAAAGGGGGTTAACTTTGTTTGCTTTTCCTTTTTTTTTTTAAATTTCCATTTGTGAACCATGTCCTCAGCATGTCATCCGAGCTCAGCGGGCCATCAACAACGAGATGGCGCATCAGCTCTACGTGCTCCAAGTGCTCACCTTTAACCTCCTGGAGGACAGGATGATGACCAAGATGGACCCCCAGGACCAGGTGAGTGCTCGCGAGACGGCAGTAAAGATACAGGAAGGTGAGAGTATGTCATTAAAGGCTTTTCTTGGGCTACTCTGAAACCAGGTGATGGTAGGTGATGATTATCGATTTATTATCATATCAGATTTCAAATTTGGGTGAATATGGGATCAGAAAATGAGATGAGCAGATTATTTCATTACACATCAAACACATGTATTCTCTCTGTATTGGATAAGAAAGCTTGACTCCCATGGCCATTGACCTTGGCCCTTGGCCGAATACCCTCCATGGTGATAGCTTTGGTCAAGTTCCCAGACAACTGGGGCCAACTGGTAACTCTGGGCGATCTGATTCTGCAGGTTGAGGAAGTGATTTCTGTTCTCCAGGGATCAGAGGTGGGGGTCACAGGTCATGCCTGACTTCTGGGCTTGCATTGGTGTTGGTTGGCTGTTTGCTGTAATTTTCTCTGGGCCTCTGCTTGTGCACAAAAGGTTATGCCTCCATCCAAAAGGCCTTGGGGAACTTGAGTGGCGAGGACAGAGTGAGAGGAAACAGCTGGGAGGCCTGCTGGTGCACATTTTCAGCTTAAACAGCGCTGCAGCTTTGGAAAGGAAGGGGCTCCTTATTGGCACGCGAGGGCCTGATGGATCGCAGATGTGCGCCACACATGTGAAGTGTGCAACCGCTGTGGCGCTTCCTTCGCGGCACGAGGCCATGTGGCTGAGAGTGATAGAGAGGCTGGGAGAGGCCACCTCACGTGCCCAGACTCCTGGGAAGGCCAAGTGCAGTCATCCCAGAGAGAGGAGACTATCATCTTACCGCTTCTAGTGAGGAAGGCAATGCATCTTAACAGGAATGGCCCTCTCTGTTTGGAAGCCCTTCCTTGTATTTATGTAGAGTGTCCTTTTTATTATGGTAAAATATGCACGGACTGTACCATTTTAACCACGTGCAAGGGTTTGTTTCTTGGTGGAGTTAGCATCCCTCATCATCTGAGTGCTGTTCGTAAACCTTGTGTGCCTCTCATTGTGTTTATTGCAGCTATTAGCCCCAGGTTCTTGAACTTGGCTTTCTCCACTCCCAAGCCTGTCATCATATTTGGGGCTCCTTTAAGAACTCCGGACAACTGACAGAAGTGTTTCAAATGACTTGGCCATGAGGATACTTGTGGGATAAATCCAGGGCTGACCGGGAGAATGAGTGGCAGAGCCCACACTCACAGCTTTGGATGTCTTTTAACTGTTTTTTTTTTTTTCCTCCTGAATGCAGTGACTCATGTCTATCCGGGGAAATGGAGTCTGTAGAATGCCTCACAATGGAAGTAACTGTCCTCTCCTCTTTCTCCCCCACGCCCGCAGGCCCAGAGGGACATCATATTTGAACTTCGAAGAATTGCTTTCGATGCCGAGTCTGAACCGAACGCCAGCAGCGGCAGCATGGAGAAGCGCAAGTCCATGTACACCCGGGACTATAAGAAACTTGGCTTCATCGTAAGTAAACCATGCTCGGCGACCTCACAGTGCAGGGGGCTGACTTGGGGCTGACCTTGGCCGCCTACCTGGTGGCTCCGCTGAGCACGTGGTCCACTTGCGCCTGCAGAATCGTTTTCATGTTTTCCAGATGTTTAGCTGGTTTACACAGGATCACATGAAAATCTCTTCTGGCTGCAGTGAAATGGAATAACTTGCACAAGTGTGACTAATACTGAGTTTGTTTATTCAGCTCTGATTAAGTGTAACCAAGAGTAGTTTGCCTGGAGGCATCGCGACTTTATTCAGTCTGCTTCACAGGATGCTTAAGGTTCTGTTTTGAATGAAGCAGATGATGGATCAGATCCCAGGGTTAGAAATTGAATACTTTCACACATCGATTGCATATAAAAATCAAATTGAGATTCTCCTGAAATTCAACCACGATGAGATGAGATGTGTGCAATAGACATTTTCCTAAAAGTTTTGTCCTGCTACGAATGCTAAGATGTCTCCAAGACTCTCTTCTTTTTTCAGTTTGCAAGTCAGAACACAGCTTGTCCTGAGTGTAACTATGCCTTATTCTTGCCTTTACTACCACCATATTTCTGCATGACCGTGGGCTGATTGAGCTCAAATCCTGCATATGTGAAGCTGGGTTTCCATTTTAACCTCCATCATGTGACAAAAAACTAGGCATTATTTTATAATTGCAAATACTATTTCCTTGAACACACACAGACATTAATGTTGATACACATTGATATTATACTTCATGTGTGACTTGGGAAAACTTGTCATTCATGGGAAATGTTTTTGAAAATGTTTCCACATCATTTAACATGTACTGTTTTTTTTTAAGATTTTACTTACTTTTAGAGAGGGGAAGAGGAGGAGAAAGAGAGGGAGAGAAATATATGTGTGGTTGCCTCTCCCATGCCCCCAACTGGGGACCTGATCTGCAACCCAGGCCTGTGCCCTGGACTGGGAATCCAACTGATGACTCTTTGGTTAGCAGGCTGGCGCTCAATCCACTGAGCCACACCAGCCAGGGCAAATGCACTGTTTTTTATTACTGAGGAGTTTTTCATTATTTGGATGCACCACCGTTTATTTAACCCAGCCCGTCTTCTGAGCCTTTCAGAGCTTTGACACTGCCATCGGGTCTGTAAACAACGTCCTTGCTGCCCGTTTATGCTTGTCTGTGACCCTGACTTTAGGATAAATTTGTGGGACTGTTGTTTCCCCCGTATATATTTTTAGGGCTTGCAATATTAATAAATTCCTTTGAGTATTTTCCATTTTGACCAGCAGTGGATCATAGTGGTTATATTTCTGAAACTCTCCAAAAATGTTTGTTACACTTTAAAAAAAACCTAATAATCTGAGTTACTATTTTTATAGCAGCCATCACAGCAAGTCTTTTTTAGCAAGAATACTTTTCAGACATTGCCTTTGGCTCTGGAACCTCCTTTGCAGACGTATTTATCATACCTTCTTTATTCCACCATATCCTATATTTTAACTACGATGTTTCATTTGATCTTCTAGTCGAATCGGTTATTTTACATTTTAGCCACCAGTCTTATGACTTATGGGCCAGGTGTGTGTTCTCTGTACCAGGTGTGTGTGTCAATGGTCGAGCTGCGTGGGTGGCCCCGGCCCGTCTCTCACCTGCGTGTTGGCAGGGCCCATGTTCCAGGGGTCTAGCCCAGGGAAAGCAGCGGGGCGCACGTGCTGCCTCACCCTGTTCCTTCCAGGTTTCACCGTTGAGCACTGAGCAGGCTGTACCCAAGGACCAGGGAAGCTTTCAGACTCACCCTGCCCTTCTCACCCTGAGTCCTATCACCACAGCCAGGGCGCATGCCTTCCGAAGGCCCCTGACTCTTCCTAATGTCCAGGCTCAGCATACTACACTGGGTTACTGCCATTTCTCCTTCCTCCTTCAGCCACAACCTGAATCTCTGGTGTGTTTGAACCATGTAGGAAATACAGAAATCTAGCTCTTACCACCTCCTGCTTCCTAGGCCCAGAACCCCTCCTGTCTCTGCCCTGGGTCCTAGTGGTTTTCGTCAGGGCCGTGTGTGTGAGGAGGAGGGACTCAGGTTAGTGCAGGTTACAGGTCTCGGGGAAGGTGTTCATAACGGGGCTGGAGGTGGGAAGTACCCCTTTTTATTATCACCAGAGTCTGCAGGAGGCAAAGTCATGTGACTTTCCCCAGTGGAGCCAGGTCCGTGTGTCCTAACCTCATTGTTCATGTCCCCACAATTTAGTGTTTACCTGTTTTATTTAGTGCCCACTAAGCGTTCTGTTTCATGAGTTCTTGATGAACACTGCTTTCTTAAAAAAAAAACCAACATTAATTTGATGTACTTTTAAGGCCTTTGCCACTTCTGTGGCCTCAAAAAGTCATTTTAGGAAAAGCAAAGACCTTGGACAGAGAATAACCCAACGAGAGGGTTGGTTTCTCTGATTTTTCTATGGGTCATTTCATCATTCAGTTTCAATTTTAGGCCTTCCTCTGACACTTCTCCCAGGCCACGTCTTCCAGGAAGAGAGCTGGGAAACTGGGAAAGATTGGTGAGAAATGATTTCTAACACTGGCAGCCCTGACCAGCAGAGGTTTGCTCTGTGGAGCATGGGAACAACCAGACTCGGACAAGCCGCGGGGAAGGGAACTGCGTGCTGCCTGCGCCCCCTAGAGGCCACCGTGCAAGCACGTGGAGAACTGGCGAGTTCACCCAGGGTCAGGCCACTAATGATCTGCGATCTGGGCTTGTAGACGGTGCTGGTGCAGACCTCACTCTGTGCTGTCACCAGAGGAATGGTCTCCCTGTTAACTCTTTACTGAGCTCCTTCCGGTTAGCTCCTTTTGGAGCAATCTGAGGTTTGGATAATCTTTTGGCTTTCTTGGAAGGAAAGTTCAGTTTATAGGATGAAGATTGCTGTTTCTCATTCCACATCTTCCAAGTAGGCCCAGGAGGTGTCAAATGACAAGGCCCAGGAGGTGTCAAATGACAAGTTTGGGGAGTTAAGTGGGCCTAGATTTCTTTTCATCCTCACAGAGGCTATGTTTATTGATCTGAGAAAGAGAGAGAAAGAGAGGGAGAGAAACATTGATGTCAGAGAGGAGACATCGATTGGTTGCCTTTCCTTATGTGTCCCAACGAGGGATCGAACCTGCAATCTGGGTATGTGCCCTGACCAGGAATCGATCCCGAAACCTTTTGGTGTACAGGCCTATGCTCCAACCAACGGAGCCACCTGGCCAGGGCTGCATGGGCCTCAGTTCTAATTCTGTCTTTCCTACTCACAAGCCATGGGCCAGCAGGCCTGAGATTTAACCTATGTGGGTGCCAGTTTCTCACGTGACACTGGGCAGGTAGGTTGTTGCAGACCCTGCAAGACCATCTGTCAGCAATTGGCACAGCCCTTGTGGGGGGGGGGGGGCGGGCGGGTGCCCAGCAAATGGTATTTCCCTGCCTTGCTTTTCGGAGGGCACATACCATCAGTATCACAGGCAGGTTTTACATTTTCCAAGCTGGAAGGGGCCGTTGCTCCAACAGGGCACAGAAAACAGCTTGTTGAAGGGTCGCAAACAAAGCACAACACCTTAGAGAAGGCAAGCGGGCCTCACATTCTTTGTTGGCACAGCAAAACCCCACGCAGAGCAGGTTTTTCTGACGATGTGATTCTAAAATCTCAACCTAAAGCGCGAAACGGCTTGGTGTGGGTCCTAGCACAGAAAAACACCTGTTGCTAAAACAGAGCTGCCTAATCTCCTAAGTCTCTTAGTTAATGGTTCTCTAGTTTCAACCCTGGTGGGAGGAGGGTCTTCCGGTGGTCCGAGATATTAGCACCATTTTTATTGGAACGCTAAGGAAGTGTGCATGTGTCCTCAAGGTGATAGAAGGCAGATTCTCATTTTTGGAACGAGTTTATGCTGAAGGTAGGAAATGCCTGTGTACAGACTGTACCCGGTTGGTTGCCATGATGAAGAACTGTCATACTCTGAAGAGCTATGTGTTTGACTGGAGTTCCAGTAGGATTCACCTCTCTTGATGGTGAACGGACAGCTTTTCTATTTGCGTATTTTACCTTCATCCAGTTTACTGGACAAACATTAAAAAGGAGGTGTCTGTTCAGGCAGACCTCAGAGATGTGGGGGTTTGGGTCCACACCACTGAAATAGAGCGACTGTGGCAATAAAGAGGGCCACGTGAACTTTTTGGTTTTCCAGTGTGTGTAGAACTCATGATTACAGTACATGTAGTCTATTAAGTATGCAACAGCATATGTCTAAAAATGTACATACTTTGAGTAAATAAGTACTTTCTTGCTCAAAAATGCTCGCCATCCACTGAGCCTTGAGCTGGTGGAGGGCGTTGCCTTGGTGCTGGTGGTGGTTGCTGAAGGCTGGGGTGGGTGGCTGTGGCCAGTACCGAAAACTGGACAAAAATGAAGTTTGCCCCATTAATAGATTCTTCCATTCACGAACAATTTCTCTGTAGCATGTGATACTGCTTGATAGCATTTTACCCACAATGGTAAAATGCCTCTGGGCAGTCCAAAATGCCCAGAGTTCCCCTTGTGAAGTAAGGTTTGCCTGCTGTGTCTGGCCTGTGAGCTGTTACCTAGCACTTATATCTCCTGACTTGCCTAAAATATTCAATATACCATGCATAAAATGGAACTTCTTCCAGAATTGAAATTGGTCCTCAAACCCTGCCGCTGCTCTGTCAACTCAGTTTGTGTCGTAGTTTAAGTCCCTTGCTGTCATTTCAATAGTCATCACAGCATCTTCAGCAGGAGTAGATCCCATCTCAGGGGACCACTCTCTTCGCTCAGCCAGGAGGGGCGGCTCTTCAACCGTGCAGTTGTTATCATGAGACTGCAGTGATTTGGTCTAGTTCTCCCGCTGTTTGTACCTCATCTGCATGAACTTTTTCCACTAAAGCCTTGGATGAGGGTTGGAATCAACTTCTTCCAAACTCCCCTTAGTGTTGATATTTTGACCTTTTCCCATGAGTTGCAAATGTTCTTAATAGTATCTAGATGGCAAATCCTTTCCAGAAGGTTTTCAATTTACTTTTCCCAAATCCATCAAAGGAATCACTCTCTATGGTAGCCATGGTCTTAATTAATGTATTTCTTAAGTAAGAAGACTTTAAAGTGAAAATTACTCCTTGATCCCCGGGATGGAGGATGGAAGCTGTGTTGGAAGGCATGAAAACAACATTAACCTCATTGTGCGTCTCCGTCAGCGCCCTTGGGGGGCCGGGTGCTCTGTCATCGAGCAGTGACATTGTGAAGTGAACTTCTACTTCTGAGCAGTTGGCCTCAACAGTGGGCTTAAAATATTCCATAAACCATGTTCTAAACAGATGTGCTATCTTCCAGTCATGTTTTTCTATTTGTAGAGCACAGGCAGAGTAGATTTAGCATAATTCTTTTTTTTTTCTATCCTCACCTGAGGACATTTTTCCATCGCTTTTAGAAAGAAAGGGAGAGAGAGAAACACCTATGTTTCCCGTAGGTGACAAGTGACATGTGGGACGTTACAGAGACCACCTGCCAATCATTTGGCATTGCTTGGGATAATCACCAGGGGAGTGTATAATCCAGCAAAATACCACACCCCTGAAAATTGCTGAAATTCCCTTCTACAATGAAATTTTCATTCTGAAATCTTTCTATGTAGAAGAGAACTCAGCCTATAGCATACCTGGTTTATATTTCTGCATCATTCCTAAAAACTTTATCATAAGGTTTTGTCTCCAAGAATGTGAATCGGCCCCTTGAATTAGCAAGACAAGAATCTGTGTGTGTGAATCGCAGAGTAAGTTATAACCTTCACCTAATTTTCATGGTGCTCTACTCTCCCAACCTCCTTTCCTTGACGACTGGAAACCGCAGAGTAAAGCAGATTTTTTTTAAATAAAGGAAATCACTTTCCCCCATAAGAATGGTTTAATAATTGGGACAGTATTCTTAACAAAGCACTTGGCTTTCAAATAATTCAAATATGACCCATAAACAGAAAATTGTAAAAGCAAAAGACTACCGAATATTTTTTAAACTGTCGTTTGCTGAAACTCTCTAAGTTCTAGCCACACAATCCAGGAGGTCCCAGTGTGGGCTGGGGTGTCCTTCCAGGAAGTTACGGCCCAACCTAGCTGATCCACCTAGTCCCAGCCGGTCCCTTCCGTGTGAGGGACACTTGGGGAACAGGTGGCAAAGGGATGACCAGTGACTGAGACCTCTGCATGGTTCAGTCCAGAGGAACTCATGGGCTTGTTCCCTGGAATCAGATCTTCCATTTTCTGCCTCATCCTCACTGTGTTCTGGTCCAGTCTGGTCAGACACTCCCTTCTCCAGCCCCAGTCATTTCTGAGCTTGCTCCATCCCTGTGTAACTAGCCAAGAAATCCGTTATGAATGAAACCAGAGCAGAATCAGCCACCAGAGGGCGCAAAATTGCAGCCATGGACTTGCAACCAGACCAGCTGAGCTCAGAGGCCCACCCCAGGGACACTCAGGGACCTCACAGATAGGCTGATCAGCCAGCAGAGTGTGAAGCTCCAGGAACAACAAGACAGGGGTCTTGGGAGCTCTGCAGGGGTCTCTGCAGCTCTCACCCAGCCCCACAGGGGCTCAGAACAGTCCAAAATGCCCAGAGTTCCCCCTGTGAAGTAAGGTTTGCCTGCTGTGTCTGGCCTGTGAGCTGCTACCTAGCACTTATATCTCCTGACTTGCCTAAAATATTCACTATACCATGCATAAAACCAATGATTTTTTTTACGCTGTCCTGAAAGTCTTTTACAAGGGTATAATCTATACATCTAGCATTTTCTTCTGTTTTAGCATGGAAATGCAGGGGAGCAAGCACTGGAACGGGGGACAGCTGGGTGAATGTGGACTAGAAACAATAACAAGTTTGGGGGCAGTTACAACATGTACAGTGAGGTTCTGTGACAGCGGTAATGGCCAGGGGAAGGAGAGGCGAATGGCATCACAGGGAACCAGCGTCGTGGGCTGTGGAACAAAGCTGCCTGGGGCCAGTTCTTGACCTGTTTCCCATGTAGGTAGAAATCTTTTAGAACCAAGTTCTTTTCTTCTCTAAGTAGCCACTTCTGAGTCATATGCTCACAGGTATCATGGAGACTTCTGTCTTCATGGGGGGCAGCAGGACTTGATCCTGTTGAAAAATGTTTTTCTTTTATTTCTGCCTTTCCCTTCCTCACACCAACAAACAGCCAGGATTCTGGAGGGGGACGCAGCCAGAGGGGACGGCGCTGCCTCAGGCTACCGAGAGTTCAAGCAGAACCTTGCTGCTTGCAGGTGTTTGTTCTGTTCCCATGCATGATTGGCAGGCAAGCGCCGGGTCTTTCCGAAGACGCCTTCCACATCGCCGCCCACGCTGACAGGTGCAGGCAGGGCTCTCTGGCGTCTTCCTGGGATGCTTCTGATCCAGCGAAGCAGGGCCCAGCATCCATTCACTGCCTTCCTGTTTGGTTGTAAGTGCAGAGCCCCTGAAGGGAAAGTCAGCTTTGGAGAGACCCCTTCCCGAACGCAAGACTGGGTGTCAGGGTTTGTTTTTCATCGTGGACCCGAGCAGAGGAGTCACCCACCTGGATAGAGCTCCTGCGTGGTGACTCTTCACAGGGGCATCCTCAGCCTCAGGGGGACACCTCTGTTTCAGGGTGGAGCCATCGCACTTCCTAGTGAGGCAGACAGACAGACGTCCAGCAGTGCCATAGGGAATACTGGCAGACCTGTGCTTCCCTGCTCTTGCTTTGCCCTCTGGCTGGGGTGGAGAAGGGCCGTCAAAACTGGGCAGCCCTGTCACACACGCTCCGTCTGTCACTGTCAGAGGTGCAGAGTGGGCCCCGTGTCCTGGCTCTTGCAGCCATTTCTATCAGATCAGTGACTTTGCATATGTGACATGGTATTTCCCTTCTCCCCACCCTAGAGGGAGCTTGGGGGGGTCACGGAGGAGTCCTGAGAACGGTGTCACTTCATCCCAGAGTCAGCAGCCCACAGAGGCCCAGCATTTACCTGCTGTGGACACACCTGAAGACAGTGACAAACACACCCACCCTTATTCCCCACAAGGGCCATGTGGATAATTGTGCTTTAGAAATATTTTTATATTTTTACAGATGATATTCTAAAGGACAACTTTAAAAAACTAACGGTGATTCATCGGCACAACAGCATTTGAGCTTTGTTCTCCTCTTGTCTTTTCCGCTATAGTTAATTCTAAATCCAGGCTCAATTTCTCCAGGATAGCTTACTGAAAACTGAATGAGGAGTCAGGTGGTTCATTCATCCCCTGTGAGAGAGCTGAATTTATTTTCTAGGCACTAGGGGGCGCTCCGAACAAAGGCATGTGTGTCAGATGCTATGCAGGCTGATGAGTGTGAGAAGGTGGCGTACTTAGTGGGGTAATTTTAAATAAGGTTCCAAAGCACCCTGCCCCAGCTAAAATCTTCTGCCTCCCATTTTTGGCTTAACGCCCACACAATTCTGTCCCCATTGAAACATGGCTATGGCAGAAGGAGGCAGCTTATGAAACAGTTGTAGTTATTAACCTCTTAGCATATTGTGCACACTCTCTTGGCATTCTTGGGGCCCAAAGTCAGGTCCAAGGGTGATGCCCAGGGCCCGCAGGCTTTGTAACATGCTGACAAGTCCGTTTTGTTCAAGACAAGCATTGGATGAGCGCAACCTCTGGGCGGAACTGCCAGGTGTTGCATGCAGGCTCCATCGCTAAGTGGCCTTGGTCAGTTTACCCGGCCTTCCCTACCTCAGCATCTTCAGTTATTACTGGTGGGCATAGTAACAGGGCCTCCCTGAACTCGTCAGAGGCATTAATGAGTTAATAGATGTCAAGTTCTCAGGAACCTGCCTGGCACTGAGAACAGTTTCATAGATTCTAATGATTGCTGTTACCTTTTGGACCTGATGGTCACAGTGGGTCTGGGGTCTGCATTGCGCCCCTGAGTGGTTGGGACACTGCATTTGACTGTAACCAGCTGGGTCAGAGAGTAGGAGCTATGTCGCTGCAAAAGTGGAGCTGGTGCTGAGGGGCAGTGTGTCCCGAAGTCCATGGACTCCAGAGAATTCCAGAGTGGCTTAGCTGGGCAGCACTTGTGTGCCCCTCAAGGACCCTTGTTAAGGAGGTGGCGGTTCTTTCTCCCGGCTTTCCGCTGTGCCGGAGCTGGCGTGCAGTCCCGTCGCCGAGGAGGCCCATCATGGGGCTGCCTGTGGCAGGCCTCTGTTTCCTGAGAGTTTTCCAAAGTGGGGGGGTGGGGAGGGGCTCAAAAACCACAACGAAAATCAAAGAAATGTTGCTGTGGACAACAGGAAGCACTTTTCAATCAGGGGACTCCATCCAGGATGACCCCCCAGAGCATCGTGGCCTTGAACTTAGGCTACACAGCACTGAACCTGAGCATCTGGGCCGTTCTGGGGTTGAAAAGTTGTTCAGCTTTGGGTTTTCAAGTTGTTGAAAACCTCCAGCTCTCCCTCCCTCCCTTTCTCGCTCTCTCTCAATCGTTGATCTCAATCGTTGATCTGAGAGAGAGAGGGAGGGAGAAGCTTCAGTTTGTCATTCCACTTACTTATGCACTCAGTGGTTGATTCTTGTATGTGCCCTGATTGGGGGATTGAACCCATGACCTTGGCATATTAGGACAGCACTCTAAACACTAGGCTATGTGGCCAGGACCACCAGCACTTCTTCAGTTGCTTTGCTCTCACTGCCTGGCCTCTTGATTTGCCTGCGGTACAGTCATTATCACAAAAGATCTGAGGTCAGTGCTGACTGTCCTGGGGCACAGGCAGTGGGCGAGGGAGTGGCCGGTTCAGAGACCCCTGAGGCAGGCGCCTGCTTGCTGTCAATTAGCTCCACGTAAGTGGGCATGCCTTCTATTTCTGTCCTCCTTCCTGACACTGTTTTCTTTCCCCCTTCTCCACACACGGTCCCCATTTGGCCATGCATTTCATAGCTCTGGATTCGGTGTGATGTGACCTCAGGACGGGAGGTGTCAGTCAGCACGACATCCAGATCTGTCCCCTGTCTGGGAGGAAGTAGTTGATGTGCCGGTGCTGGCTTGGTGGCGTGGGATTCTAATTCTGGACATGGCATTTTGTATGTGTAGGAAGACTGTCAAGCCTTCCCAATGGGAAGGGACAGGCACCGGTCTGAGAATAGCATGGTTATGCAAGCGCCGTCCCGACGGAGGCATCCTGGCCCACTTCCTGTGCCTCTTCCCTTGGAAGAGGGGAGCTGGGGGCCACAGGTGTTCTGCACAAGCCTGTGCAAATTGCCCAACCTTTTGGTGAGAGCAGTCAGGCTCCTGAAATGGTTCTGGGGACAACAGAGCTAGAAGGGGAATGGGGTTCTTATGAACCCTTTGGTTCTTAATATGCTTGCCCCTCTTTTCTAAATTTTTTAATTAAAAAATTATCCATTGATATTTAGAGAGAGACTGATCTGCCATTCCTGTACTCATGTACCCACTGCCCGATTCTTGCATGTGCCCCGGGCCAGGGATCACACCTACAACCTTGGTGCATCGGGAAGATGCTTTAACCAACTGAGCCTCTGTCCTTAAATGTTTACCAAATGGATTGACTCACCTGTGGAGAACATCTGGTTTGTAGATGGCCCACAGGGGTTTCCCCTGGTTTTAGTTTAGTGACAAAACAGCCCCCAGAGCCACCCTACCAGCCGTAGCGTCTTGGGAGCGTCTGAGGACCTGGACCGATGTCTCCCGTGCAGCATCTCCGCTTGACTCTACAAGGTGCAGCTGCAGGTCTTCCTCGTTTAGGAATGAAGGAAAGGAGGCCTTTGGCCTTGAAGCAACTTTAAAAACTGCCCAGGGGACTGCCTGGTTTGGGAAGGACACGGAAACCCTTGCAGGCTGAAAGCTGCTCCTTGAGTTGTTTGGGCAAAGGTGCAGCCCGCGGTGCAGGTGAGGCGGCGACAGACGTGTCGACTGGGCATCTCTTTCCCTGGCCTCCAGACTCCTGATGGTGATGTGCACTGTGGGGACACTCCCCACTCCTGTAGTGTCCTGGGGGGTTGAGCAGCCCCCACAACGTCTGTCTCACCAGGGCCTTTTCCTTCCCAGGCTGATGGCACTGTGAACAAAGACCTGACACCAGCCACCCACTTGCTTCTCCACAAGGCAGCAGGACAGGCCCTTGGCTTTGCTGGCTCTCACATCGCACTGGGCAGGAGCAAGGCCCCCTAGTTTGGAGGCTGGAAGCCGAGTAGCGCTGGCTTGTTCTTATAAACAGCATTCCTTCTTGGGTTGGCCGAAAAGCCTATTTAGTTTTTTTTCTGTAAAATAAAAGACACAGTTTTCATTTTCACCAATAACTTTATTGATTTGGCTATTTTGAGTATGTTGGCTACCTCCTGCATGGTAGAACATTGATTGTTCTCACTTAACGTCTCGATTTGACCGCTAGCAACTTTGACTGGTGTCCCAACCGTGGAGCACGGACCAGCAAGAAATCTTCAGAACTTCGCAAAGCACTTTTGACACGTTCGATCAGCCATGGCACCTTCCCCATACATGGCATTAATCTTTTTTTTTCTTTACTTTTAGTTGCATTTTTAACTTTTGTGCAATAATAAAGCATAATATGCCAAAAATATTGCATAGTTTCTTCCATCTTCAATATGAAAATGGCTACACAAAAATTCACCAATTTTGATAAGATCTTTTAATGCACATTAATATGACAGCTGTCACAATACAATCTAACAAAATTGTTTTGAATGAAATTAAAGACACTAAGCACTACTAGTGAGCTGTTGTAGGGAAACAAAAACTTTTGGGCCAATCCTACAGTTTTCCAGAGGCCTGGAAAGCCTCCTGCAGCTCAGAGCCAGCAGGGGGCAGCACCAGCACGTGGCACTGTGGCCTCCCCACTCTGCTGAAGGAAAAATGAAACCGATTGGTTAACCTCTGCCTGCTTGCTCAGTGTTTCCATTTGCATTTCATTTTTGTTTCTGTACTTCCTTTGCCTCTTGCTCCTCTCCCTCCTGACTTGGAGCCTCTTGCCCTCAGAGATGCTTCCCCTGGACCACACTGACCTTCACCTTGTTTTGTAGCGAAAGCCTAGCCATGAAAGGAAAGGAGGCACAGGCTTTGACGACCAAGGTCCCGAAAGCCCACCCTTCCAGCTCCTGGGGGGTCCAGGAATTGCCTGTGATTTTTTGCCACCCCCCTTGCTCACGATCCTGATGTTCGCACTTTGCTTTTGCTTCTCTCGACCACCCAGCCCTTTCACGTGTTTCTCTGGAAAGTTACCCATGTCATTTCATCAGACTCTGAAGGACTCTCCCGCGTGCCCAGTCCTGTCTCTGTAACATTGCTCTGCTTCCGTTCAGTGTGCTTGTCAGAAGAAATTACTTCCAAGCTAAAAGAGATTTCAGTGTCCTGCTGGGAGGCACAGGGGGCGGGGTCTGGGGAAGCCCACGGGGAGGCAGCCCGAGCCCTGGGAAGTCCTGGGCAGTGTGCTCGAGGTGTGCAAACACTATACACGGAACATTACTTGTCAGGCTGAATCCTTCAGATCCTGGGGAAAACTCTGGCCTCTGGATCCGGGCACCTATCGACCAGGCTTTGTTTGGTTTGGTTTTTTGAACTTTTGCCCTCGTGAACTTTTTCTTCCTGCTTTTTCACAGTATGTCTCTCTGATTATCCACTTACATCATCTCAATTGTGGGAACTTTGGGGAGAAGGGGAAATGGTGAAGGAGCAAAGCGAGGCCTCGGGGAGCCTCAGGGATACCCCATTGTCCCGCCCTCCACCGGCCAGCACAGCAGCCTCGGGTTGGCTTGTTCCCCCAGCTGCTGTTTCTGTGAACTGTGCTCCTGACACAGCCGATGGCCTGTGCAACGTCCTGTCATTCCCATGCACCATCAATAAGCCTTGACAAAAGTCACATGTAGTGGCCGAATAGCATTTCATTAAGTGACTGAGCCATAATTTACTTAGGTGTTCCAGGTTCTTAAGGGTTTAAAAACATATTGCACAAAAAGATTGAGTGGCCACATCGTACAAAACGGTTTGTCCCCATTTAGGGTTATTTCCTTAGCAGAGATGATTAGATTCTTGTGTCCAAACATTGGGACATTTCTGAAACTCTCACTTATAGTTTTGTTTACTTATACTTTGTTTTAAAATTCTTCTTTTCGTGAATTGGGTTAATATTTATATTGTTTCTAACTGCCTTATTTGAATTCTTGTGGAGTTTTTAAAAAACTGTTCTAATTCTGAGAGTGGGATATATTTATTGCATGGAATTTGGAAATACAAACAACCCAAATGATTCAGATAAAAGTCGGCGATATCCCCCTGTATACATGTGATATCATTATGATGTTGATGCATAGGTTTTCAGATATTCTCTAGTGGTTTGTGATGGACTGAGACATATTTAGAAGTCCCCCAAAGCAGGTTGATTGGGGTGAATGTCTGAATCCAGGGTTCCTGTATTTGCATCCTATAGGAAGTGTGGTTTCCCAGGCTGCATTGTAGGGTCGTTGCCTTCACTGAGCCAATCACAGGGACCTGGGTCAGCAGGTGTCTGCAGCTGTAGTCCTGGTGCTGGGTTCACCCTGCCTCACTAGCCAGAGGGATGATCCCCAAACTCTGTCTCCCCATGTCTTTGACCTCTGAGCCACACAGACAGGGAGCAGACTCAAAGCAAGACCTGCAGGCTAGCGGTCTGAGCAGCAGCCCACACACAGTTTGCAGTTCAAGGCCAGACAAGACAGTTACTTGGTAAAACCAAGGAAACACCGCTCATTGGAGAAAAGTAACAGGATCCAGACTCTCTACAACTGAACACCCATGATGTCTGCTGTACCTCCCCCAGTTCCCTAAAGATGAAGAATGGAGATGAAATCCATCAAACCCAGCTCCGGGACAAACCAGGTGGCGAAAATAATGAACACTGAGTTTAAAACAACTGTGGAGACTATCCACAATGCAAAAAAGGCAAACTGTGTTTTTAATGAATAAGGTCTTAGCAGGAAAAATTAGAAGTCTCAGCAGAGAGGTAAAAACAGTAGGAAAGAATGAAATGGAGTTTCCAGAAATGAAAAGTACAATTTCTGAAATTCCTAGCACCGTAATCTTGTGTAAATGTGTTTATCGTTATTATTATTACCTGTGAAAACAAAGGTGAGCCGTTTTGCTCTTATTACACTTTTACTAACAACATACAAGCTGATAAGGCAATTCATCTTGAAACTTCATTCTCCTTTTCCTTGGGGGAAAAGAAAGTTCTGGAATGTAAATTGTATAGCACAGTCCCTCTGCCTTTTCTCTCCCCTGTGCTACTTCTACACTCTGTGTGCATCCTGACTGTCACTTTTCATAGAGAAAATTCCGTTTAGCTCCTCTCCCCGAGGGTCCCTGGGCATACGAGGTCAGCTTCTTGGTCCGCCTGACCCCTTCCCCTCACAGGAGTTGAGTGAATGTGCACAAGTGAATGAATGAAGCTTTCGGGTCCCTCAGCCCCTGTTGTTACCCCCCAGCCTTTCTCTTGGAACTTCCATTTGTGTATTGCAGTTGCTTTAGGGTGATCTGTAAGAAATTACATTCATTTCTGAAACAAGGTTTTTGACAGAGGACACTGGCAGAATGTTGGCCACTTTCCTCGCAATCAGGCTTTGTTTTTGTACAACATATGTAAAGACTGTGAAAACGAAAGTGAGCATCATTATAAATAGACCTGTCCATCCTCCCCTGTGTTCCCCACCATGTCAGGACCAGAGGTCACATCAACAGCATCAATCCCTGTATTAGTCATTCTGGGCAGTTTTTATGACGTCCTTTTCTAAAATAGCCCCCCTTTAAAGGGCGCTATAAAAGTGTGTCTATGCACGGATCCCTTCCCACCTGCACCGTGGTCATTGTATTCCAACTCTAATGTCCATGTGTTAGCCCTTTGGACATTTTTTGTAGAGATTTGAAGGGGAAAAAGTAGCAGAAAGATGAGCCCTCTTTATGGCCCACCAACCCCAGGGAAGGAGGAACTAGGAATTTTTTTGTCTGCTTATCACACACCAGGGCCTCTCCTGGGGCTTTGATGGGCTTTCCTCATCAATTCTTCACAAGGAGCTCATGACATTGATGCTTTACCCTCATTTTCTGTCTGGAAATCCCGAGGCTAAACACCAGGACTCCGTGGTCATTTCATCTCGTGCCCAAGCTGCTGTCGTTCAGCACGAGGCCCTGTGGCACGTCTGTGATGTGAAAGGTTTCGAGAACCCAGGGCTGCAAAGGAGGAAGGGGTGCAGGAGCGAGAGGGGTTCAGCTGCCTGGGGTGAGTTTTTACCTGTCACCGCCACCCAAACACATGGTGTGGTGGACCTCCTGTTATGCCTGCCCCTCCCGTGGTCTGAGAGCTGCTCTGTGCTGCCTCTTTTCTCTCACTCTCTGGGCACATTGGAGTGTAAGCAAGTAGCCATGGAGTTGGTATAGGAATCTACCCTCTAGTATTTGCCAGAGAATAAAATCCACACAGTGCATGTGTGAGATGCATGGCCAATGTCAACTACCTAGAGGGTGGGAAACACCTTACTGGGCTGAGCTGATCGTCTACCGTCTACCACCAGGGGGCAGCATCTTCCCATAGTTTCCTACTGACTGGCCGGCAGCTGAATGGGCCCCGTGTCCTCCAAGCTAAGCCCCAAACCCTGTAACTCTTCACCTCTTATCTCCCAAGCCTGACGACCCCATCTTCACTGGACACAGTGAATGCAAACCAGGTTTCTGCGGTTCTCTTCTTTTCAGGAGGAGGGCAGTGAGAGGGAGGGATTCACCTTGCATGTTGACATATGCATTAAAATCTTTGGTTCTTCATATGGACGGGTGTGTGGTGTGTATTCGGAGTTCTTTCCGTTACTAGGGTGCCCATTCCCTTTGCCAGGGCTGCAGTGCTCAGCATGTGTCTCAACCACAAGTTAAACCTTGTTTCCCCGAAGAAACACGGCAGTGACTGGAAAGTGCTTTATGGAAGGCCCGCTGTCCAAAGGGCCGGCTTCAGTCAGCTGACCTGTATTCACCCCCCAGTGTAGGCACTTCTTGGCTGTGTGACCTGGGACAAATTATTTAACCTCTCTGAACATCACATACTGCTCTGTAACATGGGGATTAAAATACATTTCTGCTTTCTTTTATTGAACATATATTTGTAAGAGTTTTTTGCTGTTTACAGGTAGAACCAGGGTATTATACCCTGGGTACAGTGATCTTTGTACATCTAGCTCCCAGTTGAATGTCATATAAGTTGGTCTCTTGTTTCTGTAGCTAATTTTGCATCTCTGTGAAAAGCCCTGACTGATGGTTAGGCGATTCAGAGGTGATAAAATCGAGGAGCACAGAGTCGAGGTTATTGAAGCTGTGAATAGTGACTCAGGAGCCACCCACAGACCCCAAGGAGGCGAGACAGGCATTCTGGCCTTGGGCAGCTGAGCCAGGCTGTGGGAGGAGGAGGGACTGTGGGGAGGCTCTGAGATTCAGGGGACCAGGAACCGGCCCTCGTTCAGGCCAGCCCTCTGCAGCCCCCCAGTGTGCGGGTACTTAGGCATCTGACAGTTTATAGCTGCCACTTGTTCCCATTTCCAGACTGGACTGCTGGGCCCTGGACTTATGGATCCCGAGGACTGCCTGGGATTCTTACTGTTAGTTTTGTTGATAGGACATTCACATAACATAAAATTTACTATTTTAAAGAAAAGAGTTCATTTAGTCCATTTGCAAACTTGGACACCCACCCCCTCTCTAGTTCTAAACATCACTGTGTATTGTTTAAACTTTATTTTAATAGAATTTTGAACTTAGGGAAGAGTAACAAGAGTAGTGCAAGGAACTCCTGTATAACCTATTCAGCCAGATACGCTTAGTAACTGTTTACTGTTTTACCCATTGGCTCATTGCTGTGCCTCCCTTTGTATGTATCGTCTGTTACGTGTAATATACATGATACTATTACACAGTATATGCACAAAGTGTATATAATATCCTTGTTGGAGACGTTATGCCTCTTTCCCAGTAAATATTTTAGTATGTGTGTGTTTCCTAATAAGGGCATGTAGTACAAGCACAAAACCCTGAAAATTTAACATTGATAAATTCTTTTTTCTAACCCAACATCCTTACTCGAATTTCATAAAATGCCCTTTATTTTATACCCTTTTCCCACTCGTTTCAATCCACAACTGTGCATTTCACTGAGTTGCCTTCCTTTCTGCCCCTCTTAATCTGGAGCAGTTTCTCTCTGATCCTTGACCTTGATCGGTTTTGAAGAGTACGGGCCAGTACATTTTCTCTCAATTTGAAATGTTTTTTTTGTGTGTGTGTGATAAGATTCAAGTTCTCATTATCTTCGCTGCCCTCCTCCATGGAAAAGTGAGCCCTGATTTCCAAATGCCAGACTCAGGAATGTTGTTTGTCATTCTACCTCTTCCAAAACTGGCAGTTGCCCGTGGGTGGCATTTTCTGGCTTTACATTGTAAAGACGCTCTGAACCCCCGTGGGCGAGAGGTGTTAGGTTCAGTTTTTCGTGACCAGAAAGTCTGCAGCCACGTGGAATCCTTTAACTGGATGTTTATGGCATCAGGACGGGAACGCAGTGATGGAGAATCGCGTGTAATGCTCTGTGTTAAAATCACGGTCCTTGATGTCCTGGGGTCAAGTGGAGTTTCCTGGATGTTCATCCTCTTGTCAGACATTGAATGAGAACAGAACAATTTGCAACATCAATTGTTAAGGTAATTCCATCTGTCTTCTAGGTCTTGGCTGAGAGTCTGAGGCCACCTGGGGGGCTCTGGCCCCCTTTCCCAGGAAGGATAGAACTTTCCATCCCCCCTGCAGTGCCATTTTCCTCTGCCGAGGAAAGACGCGTTGCTACCCGAAAATAAAAAGCAGATCAGCATCGTCAATTTTGGTTTTTTATTTGATGGCTAATTTCTTAGGACGATTTTATGACTGTTTTTACTGCGACTATTAGAAGCAGGCCCAGGGCAGGGCTTCTGCCTTTCTCCTCTTTCCTCCTGTCTTTAACCTCTCCCGATTCTTTCACTTTCCCCACCCTGCTGTGTTGGATAACTCAGCTTTTCCTAAAAGCATTTTGCCTTTTGCTTGAAAAATTGAAATGATTTAAAAGCTACATGCAGACGTACGTGGATTGAATTTGGATTATTTTTAAACCACACAGACAGTCTGTTCCCACTAAGAAAAATTCCTTTCTTGCTGCCCTTATTTTTTAAAACTTTTTACTCTGAGGCAATTTTAGATGCAGAGGAACACTGCCCCATAATTCAGGAGCTTCTGTGACCTTGAACACAGTCTCTGTGATGTTAGCATCTCACACAGTCGCGGTACATTTATAGACTAAACGTGAACGCTGAGGTGATGCTGTTAACTAGAGGTGATTAGGGTTCCATGAGTTTTTACCTGGTGTCCTTTTCTTTGCCGGGGTCCTGGGCCGCATTTAGTTAAGGGACTTCCTAGTCTCTTCTGGCCTGTGGTTGATAGAATCTGTCTTTTTTTGTTTATAGTGACGTTGGCATTTGAAATGGGTATCTGGTCAGGTATTTTATGGCATGGTCCTCCATTTGGGTCTGTCTGGTGTTCTCTCCTGGTTAGATGGTGTGGTTTTTTGGAACGCTGTGGGCCAGTTGCTTGGCTCTCCTGTACAGTCCTTCCATCCCCTGTAGGTGTGCGTGTGGCCGCCGGTATGGCCACGAAAGAACGACAGGTCAGAGCGTTGCTGCCTCGTTCTCGAGCACCTGCCAACTTCCAGCGCCAACTGAAAGGCGTAGGAGTCCTGAACAAAATGCACCAAATCTCGCAAGGTTTCTTTTCGCTTCTGTGGCACCCGACTCCCTACTGAGGCCAAAACTTGCCTCTCCGACTCTCACCAGAGGGATTACTTGGCTCGCAGGATCCGTGGCTGTCTCAGAAAGCCGACAGTGACCCTGAGGTGAACCTCTCCCTCCAGTACAGGGGGTGACAGCGATTGGGATCTCAGCTCATCTTCCTTCACTCCTGAACTTTGCGGGGCTGAGAAATAGTACTGCATTTTGCTGTGTATACTGCACACCCATGTTTTTGGCTCAGACTTTCAGAGAAAAAAATCTTTTGATTTTTTAATCCAATTATTTATTTATTTATAGAACCAAACCCGGTGGTTGTATTCCAGGGCATTATTTTGCACATGAGTTACTGCTTTCTAGAGTTACACTTTTAACGCATAAGCATAAATAAAAGAGTTTAAAACATTTATATAGGTATGGAATTAGTACTGCCCATGTGTTAATGTGCATCTTTATTTTCCCCTCAAAAATCTGGACAAAAAAGTGTGCATTATACATGGCATAATATGTAAGTTTAAATGCAGGTTAAAATGAGAAAGGGCCTGAGTAACCCACAGGCAAACATCAGTGTGTGACCCCCGTAGCTGAAATTGTCATTCTTGGGCTTTCTCTGGTTAGTGGCACGCTTTAGAAATCTTTTTTACTTTGAGGTATAATTGATGTGTATCATTGCATTTGTTTTGGGTGTACAACATAATGGTTTGATATTTATACTTCATGCAGAGATCTTCATAGTCATGTCCTATTGAACATAGAATGGCAGAAATAAAATTAAACCCACAACCAAAGCAAACACGTACATACCTACTTAAATAAAGTGAATCGTTAGCAGGAAGGTCACTTTTGTTTACATCCTAAGATTTACTTCCAATTAGGGTTCTCAGAACGCATTCAAATTTTGTGGCATAGCCTGAATATCACTAATTAGCTGTGCTTCCCTTTGGGGGGAGGAAAGGAAATGTAATTAGCTCTGACATTTGAGAACTGACGCAGCAAGTGCTATTTCCATGCCACTGGTCCTTGCGTTCTTGGGAAGACCTGGTATTCAGTTGCAAGCATTTCTTGCTTGATGTGTGAATGGATTTGGCACCCAGACCACAGAGCGTGTTGTATGTGCTCAAAAGCCACGTGCAGGTTCAGAAGGTTTTCCGACAGGGTCGAGAAGAGAAAACCTCAGACCTGCTACAGCCCGCATGCGGTCTTCTGTTAGACGTGTGTGTGTGTAAGGCGCGGATACCTGGGGGCTCTGATTGGCAAGGCGACCTCTTGTGATCCCTGGAAGCTCTTCATTTCACCGCCCCCCCCCCCCAGGACTCCTCTCTCCACTTCTCGTCTCATTGGTAATGGGTTCTGTCTGTCTCCTGTGGGTCTCTTTTCTGGCTAGAATTACTGCATCCCCTCTTCCTTCGCTGCTTTAGTTGCTATACTTTCCCAGTGAGCTCTACACTCCACTCCCATCCATGTCAGCATCGTCTGATGTCGATTGTATATTCCTCTAAAAGTGGTGAATGGTGTTTCCATTTGTCCCTCTTGAATTTTTCTTTCAATATTTGTTCATTGCACTGCACGAACATCTGCCCAAACATAACAAAGAAACAAAGGAAAAATCAGTTCTGTGTACTCATTATAATGAACCATCTATTTTCATTTTGCGTTTCTTGCCATTTTTGATCATATGTGTAAATGTTTATGTAAATATAATGCTAAAGGACAGATTATTCTGTATTTTCCTTGGGTTGTTAGAAGTGTCATTTCATGTTACATCATTCTAATGTCTGTTCATTTCACTGAGTGGGTGCACTGCCATCTATTTATCTATTTTTAATTGTTGGGCATTTAATGTTGCCGCATTTTTCTATTTATAAGCCGTATTCTATTGTGCATCCTGGTTCTTGTAGCCTCCCTTGCCTTTTGAGCGATCTCACTGGGATAGGTCACTAGCCAGGGTGTTTGAGGATTGCCAGCGTCCTTGGTTCAATACTCTGCTTTGTTTTTGTTTGTTTGTGCACAGAGTCACTTCAAGATCTTTAGTGAAGGTCTTCGGTTGAACAAGGATAAGGAAGCTTTTTTTGGAAACTGTCTTCTTAAGTGACATCACTGTTGGGATTCTGAAGACGTTCCTTTAGGAGATTCATTTGTTTAGCCCACTGTGATCCACATGGAAATTGTTTCTGGTCACTGACACCCCATTCTCAACAATACCAGATGCTGTTTTAAAACGTGCGGGGGTCTCCTGTCTGCATGAAGTTTTCTGTCTGGCCCAGATGTCAACCTGCCGTGGAGACTCATTTGCAAGGATAACGGCCTCACTTGCAGTTGAGCATGGCTGCCTTTGCAGAGAGAGCAGAGATACTGTCCATCGACCTTGACCATGGGCTGCTTCGGGGTTTGGAGTCAGCTGGGAAGAGTGGGGGCGTGTCCCTGTGTGGTTTAAAGATGATCCTTGAAATAACTCCGGGGCAGCGGCTCCTTTCTCAGTACCTGTCCGGTGTCAGTGTGTCCCAACAGGAGAATTTTCCGTTTTTCCAGAGTCAACACTGTGCTCTGTAGTAATGCTTCCAGAGAGGGCTTGCCCCTGTTACCTCCTTCAACTGGACACTTTGAAAGTTTGCTGTGCAAATGTAAATACTCATTTGAATTGGGCAAGGTGACGATGACAGTGTTCTGCAGAGCTCGTGTTTGACCTTTGACATTGATTAATACGCTCACCCCACAAACCACCCAACCTTTAGTTCCCTTTCACTCTGTCTTCTGTGGCTTTTCTGCTGATCTGCCCTCTCTCTGTGTCTTTTTCCTGATGTTTTAGTCACTGTTCTCCTCCTCCTCCCTCCCTCTCTCTTTTTCTTTCCCATGCCGCCTCTTCTTTTTCTACGTCCCTCCTCTCTCTCCTCCCCCTTCCACATTCGCACCTCCTTTTCTCTCGGTTTCTGCTGCTCTTAATCCCTTTTTCTTTTCCTTAAGGAAAACAGTCTTTGAGTTTTAACTGTGCTAAGGGAGAGTCCTTTCCTAGAGCAAAACCGCAGGGTTCAGGGGCTGCAGGTGCACTTTCCTGAGAACAGAGGCCGCAGAAACTGGTGCCCCTAGGAGAGGTTGCAGGGCTGGTGGTGGCCCAGCGTGTCTGGTGGATGCGGTTCCACTGGGGGACAGCTGGATTCCATTCGGGTTTGTCACTAACAGCACGTCAGCCACAGATCATAAAGTGAGTGCCACTCACATGCTGGTGCCTGGAGTTTGTCTCGCCCAGGGGAGCTCGTGGGGGAGGCCTGGATGTCTCACTGGGAGTGACATTTAAACTCCATTGCCTGATGCTGGGTTAGGAGAACCCCGACCTGTATCCCACGCAGCTGCTCAGCACAGATGGCCGATGAGCTCGGAAGCTACAGGCGGACGTGTCCCAGAGCCCAGGGGCAAACTGACCCTTTTCTCTCTAGGCGCGGCATCTGTGTTGGTTGTCTAGAAAAAAAGCCAAAGACGTTTTATTTTCCAGCCAAAGCTTGCGGGGTTCAATGTTTGGTGATTCAACTAGACTTCTGAATAGAAGTCCCCCAGCCCCGAGCGTAGTGAACCAGGACGCCTGTAGTGAAGTGACTTTGCCTCGTGAGATGCGTGTCACGGTGAATTCAGTCCTTTTCGTGGCCTTTGTGTCGTGTGTTGGTTGTCAGAAAACAAGCTGACTGCCAGGCATACTCACCGAAGAGAAAAGGAGGGAGGGAGGGTACAGAACACGGAATGGCTAATACTCATTTGCTTTCAATGCATGAAATAACTGGAGTGGGGGGTACAGGACAGAAGATTTAACACCCCCGTCCCCAGTCATGGTTTCATTTTCTAATTAAGGAATACGGCAGAGTGGTTCAGACAAAACCAGGATGAGTGTGAACCACCTTCCAGGAATCCCTTAGCTCTTGCTCGGGACACAAACCTGGTGGCTTTAGTTTCACCAGAAGATGGACCGATGTGACTATGTTGCCCATTAGTAGTTCTCGGGGTCCCTGGAGGCTGGGGAAGGCGGCCCTGTCGGGTTTACCTTTGTTCGACTTCACAAAAGCCAACAGAGAAGGTGTAGCGTTGTGCGTTCCAGTTTGGGGTGGTCGTTCTGAGATGAGCCCAAAGGAGAGAGAGGAGAGCCCCTTCAAGAGGGAAACATTCCTCTTCCTTAAATATGTTTCGAGTGTAACAAGCTGCCATTAAAGAAGGAGTTCATGTTGGGTTGAGGCTTGGGTTCTACCTGTGCAAAGGTGCAGCCTCGGGAAGGGAGGAGGAGGAGGAGGTTGGAGAGGGCAGGCAACCTGGGCTGTCTGGAAGCCCTTTCAATCCACTGATTGGATCATTCACTCAGAAACACCAGAAACCTGGGCTGCGAGCTGTTCGAGCTTTTGCAATTTAACTTCAGTGTTTACCTTGAAATGAATTCTCTGGTAATTGGTCCCATGTGAAATCAAAGGCAGATTGGAAATAACACATTCAAAGGCAAAGTCGAGGGACTTTGCGGGTTTATGCGTCACTGCTTCTTTCCATCAAAGGGGACTGTCATGATTTGGCCCCTGGTACCTCCGTGGTTCCTTTTTTTGACCCTCAGATGGTGACAGAGGGTTTACAGTGCAGGGGGAGGAGAAGGGACGGTAGTACAAGAATCAATGGCCACCATTCCATGTGTGCAGGCTGGCCAGGTCTGAAAACAGGGAGACACCACGGTAGCCATCAGACCTCATTTCAAGCAGGGCATCTCTAGACTTCAGTGAGCTGGCCTTAAATGCAGCACACGTGGAGGTATTGGCATCCTTTGAGACGTTTTATCAGGTGGATTGCATTCAGATACAGGCACTGGTGTTTCACATTTCATCGACGGGAAAGGCAGGTCTTGGGGAGGCTGCCGTGTGTGTTTCCACCGCATCGCCCACCGTCTCAGGCTCGGTGTGCCCCGTTGACCTGTACACGCACAGTACAAGACCCAGCTTGCTAGGTGCTTGCTGGGATGAGTGGGAGCCCTCTCTCTGCCAGTCTGGGGAACTTGGGGTCAATAAAAACAGTCCATGGAAACCTCTGTTTGCTGTGTCAGGCGTGGGCACTTATATGCATATATGGAACCTACTCACGCGGCTCTGGCGTTGTACGATGACTAAGGTGGCAGTTTGCCTTCCGGGCAGAGCATTTACATGCACCAGCTGGGTGATCATGGACTGGGTGACTTGAGTTGTGCTTCTGGTCTCATTGGTGTTGTGCCTGCTGACCAAGGTAGGCTATTTGGGCACTTTAACAGCTTAATCAGGGTTGCTAGCACCTCCTAATAGTGAACAGGCTCCATCAGTTTACTCAGACATCACTCACAGTATACCTTTTTCTTTTTGAATTAAATTGTTTTTCAGTTACATTTTATGTTCAGTATTATTCTATTTTAGGTGTAGAGCATAGTGCTTAGACAGTCATGTACTTTACAAAATGTTCTTCCTGATATTCCCAGTACCCACCTGTCACCATACCGAGTTATCACAGTATTATCGACTGTTCCCTACTCTGCTACACTTGACATCCCTGTGACTGGTCTGTAACCGCCAATCTGTACTCCTCCACCCCTTCACCTTTCTCACCCAACGCCCCCAACTCCCTGCCCTTTGGCGGCCATCAGTCTGTTCTCTATAGCTGTGAGTCTCTTTCTGTTTTGCTTGTTGGTTTATTTTTTTAGAGTCTACGTATAAGTGAAATCACATGGTATTTGTCTTTCTGTGACTGACTTATTTCACTTAGCATAACATCCTCTGGGTCCATCCATGCCATAGCAAATGGTAGGATTTTGTTCTTTTTTATGTCTGAGTAATAGTCCACTGTATAAACGTACTGTGGCTTTTTTACCCAATTGTCTATTGATGGGCACTGGGGCTGCTTCCATAGCTTGGCTATTGTAAACAATGCTGCAGTGAACATAGGGGTGAAGATGATACCTTTTCTTAACTTGGCTGAACCTGTAAAGGGGTAGGGAGGACAGGAAACTGGTTTTGGTGTGGATACAGTATTTTGGATACAGGTGTGGAGAGGAAATGCAATGAGGGGTGCATTGAACTCTCTCGCTCAGCCCTTCTCATGCTAACAGGAACACCGTGCAGACAGCTCCTAGCTGTTCAGAGTAAATGCCTTTTCCGAAATATCCTAAGTGGCTCAGAAAAGAATTTCAGTATGAAAGTCTGTTTTTAAAAATGAAAGCATAGAAATTTCTCTTTCTATTCTCAACCCTTTATAGAATTTTAAAGGAGAGAGAAATGAAAATGAAGTTAACGGGAAATGCTATCTAAAATTAAAATTTTCCACATGAAATTGCTTTTATTTTTCTCCAGACAGTACTCACTGTAAATCCTAGAAACTCAGCGACATCTTCGAGAATTTTCTTACAGGATGGTCACCAGAGGCTCTTTTAATGCTTAGCTTCTTCCATTGTATTTTCTCAATGGTGAAAAATGTGCTTTTCTAAATGACAAGCTTTTATTTTAAAAATATCTTTACTTAAATATTCAGTAGATAATAGTGCAAAATTCCAAAGATACAAAAGGTAAAAGTGTGGTAAAAAGTGTTCCTTTCACCCTTCCCCAGCGGAAAATACCTCTCCCAATCTCATTATTTTTAGTCTTTGCTTTAGATCCGATCGGGTTTAGGAGCTGATTTGGTATAAGTAGCTTTTTATGCTGCAGGTAGTTCGTTGGTCCCCATCAGTGTAAAATGTAGCAGAAGAGGAAGGAAGGCCTGCTTGCCGCGGTCAGTGAATGGATCGCCTGGAGCTCACCTACTTCTCTCCTGGGTACGCTTCCCGCTGCCGTCTTCACGATACATGCCCAAACTTCATGGTCCGAGACGCCACTGTTTGGTAAAGAAAACCTAGCCAGTGAACCTAAAACTTCCTGTTATTTAAGTATTTAAAATGTATTTATTGAAAGAGTGCTGGTGGACTTCATGATAAATTGTGTAATGCTCTTATAAACACACAGAGGGAAAAATCCCAGGGAAGTAGACAAAGTAAGTTTCGATTCTGAAACTTCTACCCCTGGAGCCCAGCCCTTCTGTGTCACTTTGCCTGTAGCGCTGCTTCACTGTCTGGTTTTGCAGACCATTTGGTGACGTGGTTATAAAGAACCTGGAAAAGCGTGAAGAGCCCCGTGCCTCACTCTTGGCTCCCCCACTCCTGCCGACCTGTAGAGTTAGCTCGTCCAAGGGTCGCTGGGTGGGGGGTGGGGGAAGCGGCCGGGTTTGCCCCCACTCTGGGCCCCCCACTCCCCTACCCATCGTCGTGGGGCTAACAACTGCTCTCCTATGGCCCCTGAGTTTTGTTCCGCACCCGCTACTCAATTCTGCTCCTGTGATGCTGGTGTTCTTAAATTAAATTTGTCAGGGTGACCCTGGTGAACAGGACTCTACAGGCCTCTGCCCACGTGAAGAACATGACTTTGTGGTGGCTTTCTGGTCCTGAGCAGTTGGAAGGTATTCTGCCCGAATTTAGAGCCATGAAGATAGGAAAACCAGTGCATCTCGGAATTGATGAGAGGGGGAAATGTGAATTCTGAGTCTCATTCACTACAGTGGAATTTCTAGACTTCTTAATCTTTCCAGTGAGGACGGCATCTAGATGGTGGGCTTGTGTGGTGTTCACAAGTCAAAATCAGAAGCTTTGGTACGAAGCTTTGAGGTTTTGAAACATCTTAGATTCTTGAGTGTGGACTTACCTGCCTTGGTACACTCACCAATAATGACATGCATTTCTTTACTGGAACATCTGAAGGGATCGGCTTGAATGTTTTAAGTGGTGGGTTTAAAAACTAGCCCCCCTCCCCCACTAATGAGCCAATACTTGGTTCGCTCTTAAGAAATCCAGCCCTGGCTGGCGTAGCTCAGTGGATTGAGCATGGGCCTGTGAACCAAAGGATCGCAGTTCAATTCCCACTCAGGGCACATGCCTGGGTTGCAGGCCAGTTCCCAGCAGGGGACGCACGAGAGGCAACCGTACATTGATGTTTCTCTCCCTCTCCCCTTCCTTTCCCCTTTAAAGATAGATAAATAAAATCTTTTTTAAAAAATCCAGAAGCAAGAGTCAAGGATAAGCTCAGTGACGAAGGGGAAGACAACCCCAGCAGTCCGTAGTTGCCACCCAGCATGGTGCATGGCGCAGCTGTTTTTCCCGTCCTTTGACGTGTGTGGTATTAGTGCCCATAGGTCGCTAAGAAAGATTATTCAAGACGTGGAGGCAGTGAAGCAAACTGCACAGTGGCACACCCCTTCACTCTCACGTGGGAGCCAGCAACAAAGCGTCTGGCCCAGGATTCTACAGTTCTCCAGGAGTGAAATTGTGCTGGGCCTGGCTGTGGGCTGCCGTGAGGGCCTAGACCCCGGCACGTGGTATGTGACCGTGCAGATTTTTAACTGGCGGACGTGTCCGGTGGGGAAGCTTCTTCCCAACGCTGCCGTGCTCTGCAAGGCATGAACCAGCTCTGTCAATAACCCAGGGATTTTACCCTCAAATTCTTTTTGCAAATGCTACAAATACATCCCCCAGCAAACGCTCTTCAAACCATGGTTTCTTCGTGACTGAGCTGGATGCATTTTGACCTATGTTGATTCCATAAGAGTTCTACTTTCTATGAGTCGTGTTTTACATTCTTGAACTTTTTACTCTGTCAACATTTCCGTCTCTCGAGTGAGACAGACAGTTGTGGACAGGCAAGTGGGTTTGGGTGTCATTCACAGGAACCTGAGAACGTGACGGTGTGTGTTTACCAGGTTCAAAAGCAGGTCACCGAGGCCGTGCATGAGTCAGCCTTCAGCCAGTGGTTTCAGGGTGATTGGCAAATGGTGATGCTACTCACGTGGATGAGAAAGTTTCAGGAGCTGGAGCTGGACTTGTGTAAGAAATGGTAGGAATCCAAGCAGAGCTGGAACTGGGTGCAGAATCCCGAGAGCTGTTTTGGGAGGACACTCTGGGGGTGCAGGCGTCTGTGTTTCCCCACTCAGTGCCAGGAGTGGGGTTTCTCAGCTCCCCACCATCTGTGCCGGGGGTCCCTGGAATCATCCCCTTTGTCCTTCAGGGAATATCTCAGTTCAGGTTAACTGTCCCCACTCCCCAATTACTCTTTCTCTAGCTCTCTCCTTCGTCCATCAGGTCCATTTTCCCTCTCTCCTTTCTTCTCTCTGCTTCTCCACCCCCTAACAAATGCTCCCTGACTTGGAAGTGTGGAAGATGACATCATTTGAAACTGAGATATATATATATTCATTTGATTACTCCAGGCTTTCTCTAATGCCTTAGCGGATGGCAGCATTCACAGTTGGTGCCCATCAATGAGACACATACGGGTTGGTGAAGAGGAAAGTCCTGTGTATTTGAACGCTGCATCGATCATCTTATCTGGTGTAGCATACCTAAGCTGTTATTAAAGTATTTCTAAGATTCTTATTAAAGTATTTCCTATCAGAAGTGGTTTTAGGGTCACCGATTCTGCCTTGATGGAATGTTCCAACTACAGTGCTGCATTATCTTATGTAACTTGGTACCTAAGTCAGGTAGAATCTTGCTGAATGTATAAACGAGTGAAAAATGAATGCTATGGAATCTTCTTTGCCAGAGTCTTTATAAATAGAACAAGTTACTGTCAGGGTGGGAGGCTGAAATTTTCCACGCTTAAATGCAGGAAGATGCAGAAGAGTGTCCCCCAGGATCTTAGGGACTTTTGATTCTTCACTGATTCTGGTCTGATCCTGGGGTACAGGGGGGCAGTTCAGGAAGGAGCCCCTCAGCCCAGTGCCGGTGAGGTCTGCGCGTCTGGGCTGAGAGGGCCTGGGGCCCGAGGTCATGGGGCCCTGAGAAAAAGCCCAACTTCAAATCAGTGATATCCGAAGCCTAAGAATTCAAGGCCAGCCACTGCCCTGAGGGAGCCAGACCTAAAACAAGGCCAGGACTTTGGCCCTGGGAGCTGTGGCAGATTGTAGTGGAAGACACCGTGCCTCTCTAGGGGGAAAGTGAGCCAGCAGCAGGTGCGATTTCCCCGGTGCCTACCCAGTGCCTGGCTCTGCTCAAAGCGTTTTTCCTCCATTTTTTTTATCTGGTGTTGACACCAGACCCATGAGAGAAGCAGTACCTACACAGTGTTCCAGCTGAAGTGGTGGCTTTCAGAAAGGTGACGCGTCTTCCCTAAGAGCATCCACTAACGTGGCAGATTGCACTGGATTCTGGGTGGGTGTCTCCAAACCTGGGCTCCTCGCCTCCAGGCCCCCTGTCCTGACACACGTCTGTTTTTCCCATGCCGTTAGCCAGCCGCTTTCCCAACAAGAGTCCTTGCCGGGTGTGCAGGCCCAGGGCCTTTCCTGCCCGTGCCCCGTCAGCTGGGGTGGGCATTGGCAGGCTGTTTTGGGGCTCTGTGAACATGGTACGCACAAGATCCCGTGGGCGCTCTCTAGGCACCCTGCTCTGGGGGTGTGTTTCTCTGGGCTCTTTGGGGGCTGGCTGCTCTTCCTGCGAGCTGCCCCTTCAGTTTTCCCTTCCCACTCACTGCACACAGGGCCACTGAGCACGGTACTAGCTCAGCCAACTTCATAGATGGAGAAGGAGCCCTTTGCGAGTGGGCAGGCCTAGCCTGGCCACGCTCCTGCATGTCATCAATCCATGCAGGAGAAGTCAGCACATCGCCTTCAGACCAGGAGAAAAAGGGTCCTTGACTAGAAAATGGGAATGAGAACAGCATGCTCTTCCGTGGACAAGGGAGGGCCTTATAAAAATATCCTCTGAGTGGTTCCACCAAGGCTGCCACAGAAGGAAGGAACTGAGTGTGTTCCAAAAAGATTGGTTCGTGGCAGACCGAAACCTTGCTATTGGTGTTCCTTATCTGAGAGAAGCAGGGACGTCTCCTGAATTTCACGAAGGGGATGTGAAAACTGGCCTTCAAGGGTCTTCTTTAGTATTTTTCATCCTCCTGCGTGGTTGGAAATGCGTTTCAGTTCCACCACACGTGCTGGCTTACAGCACAGGAGACGGGCAATCGGTGGGAAAGTCAGGGCGACTGCAAGCGCCTGATCGCGTGTCTGCCAACGCTTTGGGTCTTACGTTTTATTAGTCCGTAATATTTAAGGAGCAAAGTCGCAAAGTTATTAAACCTGCTTTAGTTCGCTGTGATTCAGTAAAATTAATAATAGGTAGACTTTTCATATTCAACTTTTCATCATGAAATATTTTGGTTAGGGAAAAAATGATAGAATATGAAAGGCATTCATGTACATACCCACCACTCAGATTTAATAGATACATTTTACTTGATCTTCTGCAAATGTCCTTCTTTTGGGAGGGAGGCCTATTAAGAACATAGGACAGACAGACTTAGTTGATGGAAGTTAGTAAAAAACACACATTAGCTGCAGTTTCTTGTGCCCTCGCCGCCTTGCCCTCACCCGTGGGGTAGCCTGGCGGTTCCTCCTTCCACGCGGGTCGGGGGCCTCTGGGGCAGAGGTCTTAGGGCACGCCAAGTTCACAAGGACGGCCAAGAGCCTTTTCTTTTCTTCTTCTTTTTGAACACGGTTTTTAAGTCCATTTAATCTGTTTGCTAACATTAGGGGCATTCACCTGCTTTTTACCTCACATTTCCGATAGTCCCCGTCCTCTCTCAGGGCTTACTGCTCTTCTGATTGGGAACGGTCTCCAGTCCTTAGTTTTGAGGTCTTTCATCTCAGGGCTGAGAGCGTCCCACTCACCCTGTCTACGGCTGGGCAGAGTCACGTGAGCGAAAGCAAAACAAACTGGAGGTCGCCGGTGTGCCTGCTGGCCCGGCTGAGTGACACTCAGGAGCGGAGGTCATCCCTCCTTGGTGTTGGCTGATTTCACAGTGGAGGCGGGTTTGTTGTGTGCCACACGGTGCATTTCGTGTCGGTGCTGATTTTCAAACCCAAGCCATGGCCCTCCCTTGAGTCTCGTCCTTGGCCCCAGCGGATTCCCTTTGGCATTGCTCCTGCTACAGTGTCTAGAAGGCCACCCCCTGCCAAGAACTCTCACAATCACAGGGGGATTCCATCTGTTTTAGCTTCCTTGTTACGAGGTTGTGCCCATGAAATTCCATTTTTGCAGCAATGGTTGGGTATTGGCAGTGCCAGTGTTCCGACCCAATACGTGTGGGGGACACAGAACAGTGAAAGATCCTTGGGCTGGAAGGTGCCATCAAGGTCACGTTGCTGTCCAACTGCCAACATTTACAGACAGTCACCATGGGGCTGGCCCAGGGGTGCTGAGTCGGGGTGAGGTAACTCACCCAATCGAAACCATGATCCTCCAGTCCCCTGATGAACTATAAAGAGTGGTGCCAACTGTCAGGCTCCAGGAGGGGGCGGTTTAAAGCATCAGGATAAAGAAAGGGGCTCCTTTAAGGTCAGAGGGCTGTGGTCTGGCAGGGCAGGCAGGTTGAGCAAACACTCTGCAACAGCCCAGGAGGCCTCAGCCCTTGGAATTGCCCTGGTTCTGAGAATCCCGATCAGACAGGGCCTCTTCCCGGTGTTGTCCACCGAGGAAAACCCTCTGCACCCCACGCCGACTGAAATGCTGCTTGCAGAACCTAGGCCACGCACCTGCCCACGCAGGGCTCACGTGGGCAGGTGGGGTGAGCCACTCTGTCTGGGGAGCGTCCCTCTGGCACAGTGGGGGGCTGACCTGCAGGGGGGCTTTGGAAAAGGCTCGAGAAGGGTCCAGGCTGAGAATCCAAGTGGCATCTCATCTTCGTACAGGCTGCCCCCTATTTCCTTGTTAGAGGATAGGCACGTCTCTGATTTAAAAAAAGGAGTCAAACTAAATGCACTGGAGGGCATTGCAAAAATATGGACAGCTGGGAAACAAATCTCCTTCCCACACCACAAATAATTACTATTATTACTTTGGTAACTTTCTTTCTAGTTTTGAAAGCACTTAAAAACTATAAATACATGCTATGTTTACATCTCGGTATTTCTAATACTGATCTACTGTATGGAATAAAAATATATGGAGGATACTCTATGTAAAATACACGTTGACAAAGAATATATACTACCATAGGAATTCTGTGTAGAATAGGACATACATTTCACATCCCTCTCTTCCACTGCTGATGACTGAGTGCTCTATGAAGTGATTCTAAAAGCTGTGCCGCAGTCCAGCTGGGGAAGTTTCTTTCTTTAAAAAAAAAACAAACATTTTATTTATTTATCTTTAGATGGGAAGGGAAGGAGAGAGGAAGGAAACATCAATGTATGGTTGCTTCTCGTGCATCCCCTGCAGGGAACTGGCCCTTGCCGGAAACTGGCCTGCAACCCAAGCATGTGCCCTGACTGGGAATCGAACTGCGATTGTCTGGTTCGCAGGCCCGTGCTCAATCCACTGAGCTGCACCAGCCAGAGCTCAGCTGGGGAAGTTTCTATAGTGCCCTAGGCCAATGGTGATTAAGAACTGGAGCTTGGGAGTGTTGGGACCAAACCCCTGCACAATAGTTGTGTGGACCACGCTCGGCCTTACATTCTTTATCTTTAAAAGAGGCATGAAAACTCGTCATACTCTGTGGTGGAAAAGAGACCACAGCCTCCAACCTGAAAGGCCAGACTTTGCCACATACAAGAGCTGCACTGAAGGAAGGAAGGAGGAAGCCCGACCGGCCACCACCCAGATCCCTAACGTTTCTGTCTCTGACTGTGTCAAAGGCCCCTGTGAGGTCTGCTTTCCGTCAGCAGGAGTGAAGGGGCCCGGAGACACAAGGCAGGGTGTTGAGTCAGGGGCTCAGCCCACTGAGAACATTGCTCTCGACATAACATTTACAGAGCGTGGAATTTGTCCAGGGAAGCCGCCGGGGCTCTTTAAAGTCATTACAATATTTATCCAGGGAAGTAAAGCATCGAACATTTACAGAAGGGCCACGGTGTTGTCCGGCGGGGTGCAGAGAATTGGCATTTCTCTGTCAGTCGGTTTTTTAACTTTGGGTTAACCCTTATCTCAGTGAGTTGCCATGTGGACAAATGCTCAGAAGAGGACTCAGCCTGCTTTTCTTGTGAAAGGCCAGGTAGTAAATATTTTAGGATTCTGGACTCATGTGCAAAAGCAGCTCCAGGCTGTCTGTAAGTAAATTACCTTGGCTGGATTCCCGTACAGCTTTCTCTGTGGACACCGGCAGGTGAATTTCATGTAATATTCATGTGTCACAGGTTCTTCTTCTTCTTTGGATTTTAAAAAATTAATGTAAAAATCTGCAAAAAAAAAAAACCTTTTAAATTCACAACTGTACAGAAGTAAGTGGTGGACTGGGCCTGGCTCCTGAGTTGTAATGACCCCTGGTTGGGCGCCAGTGCCTGGTGCCTAGTATGTGCTATGAATGTGTCTGCTGCTGGTCCCATGGTTAGCCCTGTCATTGTCACCACTGACCTCACATGAGGGCCAGCAGTGCCAGGTCCTCGAGGAGGCTGGGGTTGCAGCCCACAAGCCCCTGTACCCCTCTGACTGCCCTTGAGTTCATCGGCAACCACTGTGGCCAGATCAGCTCTTAGATTCTTCACGGTCAGGGGCTTTGTCTCCCAGGCCAGTTTCCTCTTTGGTCCATTTCTTCCAAACCAAAGATGGCCTGGATGGCTGTGCTGGGCTCCAAGGGCCTGGGAGTCCTCACCAACCAGTGAGATCTGCCCTGGACTGGTGGCTCATGCTCTGAGTCCCTTAGTGGCCCCCTGCCCCCATGTTCTTCCTGGCGGTGGGTACCAAAGGGAGGTCAAGACGCCACTGCACATGAGCAGTGCTGGTTCCCATCCTGTTTTAAAGTGACGAGGTGGGGATAAAGGGGGATCTAGGTGCCACAGTGACAGAGGAGCTGGGGGTTACGGAGGAAAGAGCAGGGTGTGGTGGGCATGAACCATGGGGCCAGGGCCATTCAGAATCCTGCCAGGTGCTCAGCTCGGCAGGAACAGTGCAGATTTTTTATAAACCGGGACAGCATCATTTCATTATTCATGAAGACTGAAAAAAAAAAAAACATAACCAGCTTCATTTTAAAGGGAATTAATTCCCAAGGCATTTTTTTAATTGAATTTTTATGGTAATTTTGTGTAGTAACTTAAATCAATATACCTAATAAACGCTGTTCAGGTGCCTCCTCTCACTCAGGAAGTCTCCCCTCCGCCTCTTCATGACAAGGACACTGAATTGAACCCAGATTTCATGTGGCATCATGGATGTGACCTTTTCTGACCTTTGAAGAATAATTTTAAAAAGTATGATATTTTTTGAACGAAGAAAATTGGCCTCAAATTCAGAATCTCACTGTGAGAACGTCCATTGTGTGTACTGGTTACCTGTGTATGTGCACACTTCAAAGCCGCATTGCTAAGGCTTTGGACAACTCACTTCCGAGACAGATGTTTCTTGAAGGCAAGCACTGTTTGGTTTTGAATGTATCATGTCTGCCCCCCACCATGCCCTGCACAGTAGCAGACATCCAAAATCATTGGATGAGACAAAGATCGACCCAGGCGCTGCGAGGCATCTTGAAGTCGTTTGCTCCCAGCCCCACCCTTTGAAGTTCTCTGCACACCTCTGCCCAGTGGTCCTTGCTCTGTCTTTCTAAGGATGGGGCGTCTCTGCTGAGCCTGTTTTCTGTATCTGAACAGAATAATACTGATTCTTCAGATGCGTAGAGACAGCAGTGGTCCAACCCACAACCCCCATGCTTCCCCTCCGACACACCCCTCACCCCTTGCACTTCCCTCACTTTCCTGACATCCTTTCTGTTCAGATATTTCTGCCTCTTCCAGCCCACTCTTGCTGTGTATCCCCCAGATCTGTGTGCTGCGGCCTGGCCCGGGCTCTGTCCAGGGAACCGCCCCTGCCCTTCTTCTTGGGCTCCTGTTAATGAACCCCAGCAAGTCAGGGCCTGCCGACCTCCCCATGAAATGGACTCCCCTGGAACATGTTGCCAACTCTGTTGGCTCTTACTAAGTATGAACAGCCATGGACTTGCCTAGGGCGTAGCATGTTCTCAGGGAGGGGCTCCTTTAGTGGCCGTGGGTAGTGAACTCAGCTGAACCACAAGTATTACCCAAAAGGTCAGATGGGGGCTTCCCAGTCCAGGGAAAGCAGAGCCTTCTTGAAGGTCAAGGGTGGGTGAATAGAATGAGACAAGCAGGGGTTTTGGAGAGTCTAGACTGGAGGGAGGTACAGTAAGGAAATGAGGGCATTTGGAATCTGTTGGCCTGAACCCTTAGTGTCTTCCAGGGTATTTCTTTTATGCTAATCTGTGCTTTACCTAAAAGAATCAAATTTTAATGATGAGGAACTGGCCTCTCATAAATTATTCATAAGCCAGATTTCCTTTACTCCATAGATGTGTTCTTGAATTTTAAACAATTTTCTTAACAAGATTTTACATTTCTCTAACTAAACTTCTTCTTGCTAATGGGGCCAACCTTCTTATTCTCTAAAGACCTTTGAACCTAAACAGGAAATGAAGTTACAGAATTGAAGTGGTGACTTTGCCACTTAGCAGTTGTGATCTTGTACAAGCGGCAAGTTCTGACCCTGGTCAGAACTTGGAAAGTGAGGAACATTGGCCTTGTTAATAGCACTTGCCTCATTGGGTAGTTGGGAAGGTTAAATGAGGTCGTGCATCTGGAGTGCCGGCTCGATACCTGCTCCCACCTGGTCACAGGTGTTTTTCTGAAGTTCAGTGTCTTCACCATCTTGCCCACTCTTAGGTCAGACTTGATGGCATGGCTTCTTTATTCTCATCCAAGCTATTGATTCTTGTTGAATTTAATGGAGAGCATTAAAGGCCAGAATCCAAAGATGTCTAAAGGCTACTTCTAGGACTCTTTGGGGCGGGGATCACAAAATCAAATATGTTAGTGTGTGACGGAGCCAAGTGAGAGAGTCCTGGGCCTATGTCAACTCAGAGAAAGCTTGTCTCACCTACAGCCCACGTTTCAGTAAGAGTCACTGTCTAACCAAACACTTGGGACAGGGAATCAGGGTTCCAACGCCATTGGCTAGTGGGTGTGGGTCCCTTGCCCACTCTTGTACGGAGTGACTGGCTTTGGGGCAGTGGATCCCCCAAGGACGGTCCAGAGGCCATCAGAACATGTGGGAACTTGTGGGAAAGCAAATTCACAGGCTGAGCCCAGGCCCACTGAATCAGAAACCCTGGGGGTGGGGCCCAGCCACCTGTTTGAACAGATAGACCGCTGGGAGACTCTGGGCATGCCCAAAGGGAGGCTCGCTGGTTTGGGGAAGTGTTCTCAACCCTGACTGGACATGGGGGTCCCCTGGGGAGCTTTAAAAATCCATTGCCTTGATCCCCAAACCAAGAATTCTTCAGTTAACTTGTTTAGGGTACAGCCTACCCATCAGGACTTTGCAAGCTTCCCCAGGGGATTCACCCGGGGTATCCAAGGTTCATAATTGCTCTTCTAGGGGTCCGTCGAAATGCCCACATACTCCTCTCTTCTGGGGGTGGGGGCTGAGGAGTGAGCGCCCTGTGTGGTTGGACAGAGCTCCCAGGTGCGCTGCTTCCCCCTGGAGAAACTGACCCGAAAGTACTGGCCTTGAGCAATACCCTTGATACGGCTTTTCATGGACTGAATGAGCATTCATTCAGTGTGATTTGCTTTAAAGGTTGCTTTTATTATTGTATTTGTTCAGCAAATGTAGGCATTCATGTTGCACAAATATAAACTCCTAAATTCTCCAAGGCTGTCCCCATGATACGCCACCTGGCAAGCATTATTGTAATCAGCACTTTATTATCCTCCACACTAATGGAGGCCTCACAAGACATTGGCCATTGAAAAGCACAGATCACTCAAACATCATTCAGGCTTTTTGACCCTGCTCCCCCATCCAGGAAGCATCCAAGGGCAGAAGATACTGAGTGATGACAGTTTCCTGCCTTCCCTGTGGAGGTACGAATACATATTATTTTTGTCAGAAACTTGAGCAGTAGAAGTGAAAGGGTTTTCGATTGTAATTCCTTTTTCTGAATAAAGGAGTCTGTTTTCTCATGGAGAGGCCCATGTGCCAAGGAGATAAACAGCAAGTATATTTAAAATGCATTTGCAACTTGGAACCAGTGGGTTCAGAGCCTGGTGTGGTGAATGCTGCATGGGACTTGAGGAATTAGTGGGTGTAGAAGGCAGGTACTTCAGAGCTGGCTTTGATATTTCTTGTGTTATTTGAGATGAGCCAGTCTAGCCACCTGTGAACCTCAAAAGTGTGCTTTCCTCCGAGCAGCATAAACATCCCCTGGGAATTTGTCAGAGATGCAGGGACCCCACCCAACTCTCCCAAATCAGAGACTGTGGGCGTGAGGCCACCGTTGGGCTGTAACGAGCCCTCCAGCAGATTCAGATGCCTGCTCAACTGTGAGCACCCCTGCTTTCCATGAAGGGCTCAGTTTTCTTGTCTATAAAAGAAGGCACTGGTCTGGCTTATATTGAGGTCCATTCCATCTCTCCAGCGGCCTTGGCATTTGACCCTGGAATGGGTTGAACCATTCTCTGTCTTACACCTGAACCTTCCCGTGGATGTGTCACTGCAATAATTCAGCTAAAAAAATTGGCACGTGGGTCACAGCAGAGAGACAAATCTCCAGAACGCAACACCCAAAACCCACATAGCATGCTCACTATGCAGAAACAAATTGTCCGATCTTCAGCGGTTTGTGTCTTTTCCCCAAAGTGAAGAACCCGGGTGCTTCGGAAAGGGAGGCAGCCACTCCCCTTTCTGTAGGGGCTGAGGGCCTGTCGGATGTGATTCATGGAGCGGCATTTCCGCAGCAACAAATGGCATTTCAGAAGGATGCAGAGGCAGGCAGACTTTGCTGTAAAACAAGGGAAAATTTTAAGCCATTTATCAAAACTCACGCAGCTTCTGTTTCAAGACAGGTGGGAAAAAAATATCACAGAACAAGGAAAGAAAATAAATGTGTACCCAAAGCATCTCATAAATAAGAAAGTGAGGGGGGGTACTGTTGGCCTGGCTGGGTTTTCAGAGTATTTTTGTCACTGCGTAGAAAGCTTTGCAGTCTTTCAGCCTGTAATTCCTACGGTCTTCCTGCTATCAAAATTTGTGGTTGTAAAATGATTTCGCTGGCTGTTAAAACCAAAAGAGAAAAAAGAAGCAATAATTTCAAGGACCGGGGAAGCTGGAAAATGGGACCTGGAGTTAAAAAAGAGAGAGAGAAAAAAATAATAATTTTTTGTCATTGGACAAAGCAGTGATGCTTTATAATTTAGGGCAAGTCCCAGAAAATCAAACGAAATTTTCTGGCTGACTTTGGTGTAGTAGCATCCTATTTGCCAGAGACAATAGGAATAGTTTGTTGAACATGAGAGAGACTTAGATCTGCTATGTCTGGGTGGGATGGAGAAATTACAGCTTTCATTACAAGGGATGGACAGAGGCCCACTTCGCCTGGGCAAGCAGTATGCACCCAGGAGAACCTCAACAATCAAGGACCTCTGCATTGGACGTCTTTGTGAACTTCAACAACTTGAAACTAGAATCCTGGTTAAGAGTTTGTACTCTGAATATTAATTGGCCCCAGAGGCATGGGTGCATTTCTGGGCTCTCTATTCTGTTCCATCGATCTATGTTTCTGCTTTTATGCTGGTCCAATGATGTTTTGATTACTGTGGCTTTGTAGTATAGTTTGATATCAGGCAGCATGATTCTCCAGCTTTGTTCTTTTTTCTCAAGATTGCTGTGGCTGTTCAAGGTCTTTTGTGGTTCCATATAAATTTTTGAAGTATTTGTTCTAGTTCTATGAAATATGCCATTGGTATCTTGATAGGAATTGTGTTGAATCTGTAGATTGCTTTGGGTAGTATGGCCATTTTAACAATGTAATTCTCCCTATCCATGAACACAGTATGTGCTTCCACTTCTTTGTATCTTCTTCAGTTTCCTTCTCCTGTGTCTTATCATTTTCCAAGTACATGTCTTTAATTCTTGGTTAAATTTATTCTGAGGTATTTTTTATACAGTTGTAAATGGGGTGGTGAAATTATGACTCTAAACTCTAATTCCTCAGACACCCAGTGCCTCAGTTTCTTTCTTTGTCACAGGAGCCTACTTTATTGGAGTTTTATGAGGATTAAGAGTTGGCAAATGCAAGGTGCCTTGCAGAACGCCTGGCACAGCACAGGCATCATTTTACTGGGACTGTTTGCTAAATAGCTATATGTGTCTTTAAAAGAATCCTAAAAATAAATTATATTGTTTCTTAACTGTAAGACCTTTGGAAAGTAGCAGTGCCCTATTTGGTGCCCCCAGTGTGTGCCTAAGGGGGGTGTGATTGATAGAAGGAGGCTTCGAGGGGATCCTGGGAGCAAATTCAAATAAGACCGATAACTCTCAGGCTGTGGGGACCCTTTCCTCAGCCAGTTTCATGGACACATAGCTTTGGGGGGCTGTTCAGATTAGACAGAGAACAACTAATTTTTGTCATTTGGTTTCCTTTTGGGTATTTATTTTTGGAATAGGCTCATAGACCAACACTAGAAATAGGTCTGAAAGAAATGCCACATTTCTCTCTCTTCCACCTGACACACTTTTCTTTGTTGGCTGGTCCGTGCTGTGTAGCAGCTAGTATTGATTAGCCTGGATTTTCCTCAAATAAACTGTCCTCAGGCTATGCAGAGTCCGGATGCTAACAGAGCTAACGCAGGTGCTCGCAGCAACGAACGCACTGGGGGTGGTCTCGTTGGAGCTGCGGTTTCCTCGGCAATGCATTGGGGACCATAGTGCCCACTGCCTGTTTACTGGATGAAATGATAACGTGAAAAACATGAATGTACTCAGCAAATACTAACCTTTTAACACATTAACTTGTGTTCGTGAAAATCTACTGGATCAAAGTCAAAAAAAATACATTTAGGTGTCATGGGAGAAGTTCCACTATTTTTCTCTTAGGACTAAAAGTATGACAAAGTCTTCCATCACAAGTTACTTTTTAGACAAAAACCTCTTTTCATTTATTTGAGGCATTTTGGTCCCCCCCACACACACACTATTGAATGCAAACCTTACTCCAAGAAATAGCAGATGAAAGCTGAGGCCCCTTGCCTTTGATACGTCCCGTGGATTGCATTTTTGTCCTGGTGATATTTATTTCATGAGATCTGCTTCTCTTAGAAGCAGTGGTGCTTTGGTGTGTTAAAAACTTTCCACCATCCTCATAAACAAATCAGGATGAAATGCTGAATGGAGACACTGGAGTCACTGCACTGACTTACCTTGCCGTGGAGATGCTGGTGGGGATGCTCTCGAAACTGTGGGACTGTGGCCAAAGGTCTGTCGTTTGTCAGCTCATAAAATTCTCTTTGCAAAAATGTCATCGGCATGGAAAAGACAGCTTACACATACTCTTAAATAACGCCCAGAAGTGGGGGTGGTTTGGGCCTTGAGCCAGCGAACCAGAAGGCCTTCCTGAACTTGAATTAGAAAAGAAATTATAGTTAGCCGAAGTTTCCCTGGCAAACCAGAGAGCCGAACTGCTTATTCAGAAGTGTTTAGACACAAAACAAAAATACGTCATGTCATACAAATTACCTCTATTATGAAGTAAAAGCAGTTAACATTTATTTTTCAGCTCTTTGACAAAATAATGAGTTCTCTTAAACTATCCACCATTCAGATAGGAATTTTCATGACAAGTACTAGTGATCGTTTTTGGTGATTAGCAGTGGAGAGTGGGTTTTCACTCTGGACAGGAGTCTTGTGGTGTCTGCTGGGTGACCTTGATCGTGTGGAGAACTCACTGGGCATGTTTGTGCCTCCCTGGTTTGTGCCTCGTGGATGCTGACCACAGGCCAGAGCACTCCTCTGGTGCAGCCAGATATCAGGACCGTGTGGATGTGGGCTTTATGTCAGGTGCCTGTGCCCAGAGGCCTGCAGATGGCGTAACTCTGGACAGCTCACAGATTCCAGGTACCAGGTGGCCTGGCTTTACCTTTGGAGGCATGGGGAAGTTAAGGCCCAGAAAGGTCAAAGGCAGAGATGTGGCTTTATCCCTGGCTGGTCTTTCTCCCCAAATGCTGTTGGTTCCACTGCAGCAGTTTTAGAGAGGGGAGAGAGGGAGAAAGAGAGGGAAAGAAACATCAGTGTGTGGTTTACCTCTCAAGCATCCCCTACTGGGGACCTGGCCTACAACCGAGGCATGTGCCCTGACTGGGAATCGAACCAGTGACCCTTTGGTTCACAGGCTGGCACTCAGTCCACTGAGCCACACTGGCCAGGGCTGCATGATGTTTATTTTCCCTGCAGTGTTACATCTAAGAATAATCCTATCCTTTGACCTTCAGATGACTTTCTTAACCCCAGGTATGAAAGCTGGCTTTGCAGCACTTGGAGAAAGAAGCACCCCTGACCACCACCCCAACATGTTTCCATGGAGATAAAACATGTCCTTCCTACTTGGTTACTTGGTGTTTGCCTTGTGGCACTTGCGTCTGGAGGAGGGAGCCAGACCTCTGGTGCCCAGTGACGTCTGCTGAGGAATGAAGCTGACCAAACATTTTGTTCTCATCACAGAATCACGTGAACCCAGCCATGGACTTCACCCAGACCCCGCCCGGCATGCTAGCCCTGGACAACATGCTGTACTTCGCCAAGCAACACCAGGACGCCTACATCCGGGTAAGCTCTCGGCCCCTCCCAGCGGGTGCAGGTTTCCTGTGGAACTTGAGTTTCAGACCTATGGGTGTGGAGGTTTTCCCGTGAGTTGGGTGGCCCCAGATCTTTGGCTTTCATTACTGAGTCAAGTAAAAATTGAAATGAAATCAATCAGGGGCAGTGAAGTAAAGACCTTTACCTCTAAGTCCTTTTCATATGATAGCATTTAAAAATACAGTGATCCTGGAAAACTCTTTGATGTGGTCCAATGTTTAACTTTGACAAAGCTCTTGGACATAAATAACAAGGAAGATAAATTAACTATCTACCAAAAAGCTGCACAATTCCAACTTGAGTGGAAATCCTTGAACTATTCCACATCATGAAAGAGGCTCAGGATTCTCTCTCATCCTGCTGCAAGTTCACTGCAGTGCTGGGGACACGGTGAGCTGAACAGAGAGGAGGAAGGGGAGTGCTGGGCGGGGGGGGGGGGCAGGGGAGAGAAACNGGAGTGCGGGGGGGGGGGGGGGGGCAGGGGAGAGAAACTCTAGCTACCGAGGTGGATTCCTTTGTTGGTGTGGCAGAGGGAGAATAGAAGATGCTGCCTGCAGATTGGGCAGTGCAGGTATGGGAAGGACCCAGGGGAGATGAAGGGGACTTTAGGGATGGTGACAGAGAAGGCCAGTCCTTCTGGGCTGCTGCACGGGAGTTCCTGGATTTGTGCTGACACCTGATGCCCGTCCTCAGGGTGAGGGACAACTAATCAGAGAATGACAAGGAATAGGGTGTGAATAAATGGGACAAGAGGGCTGGTGACCACTTACAAGGTCAGCTGGACCTCAGCTTGGAAAGTGATCAGCGAATTGTCTAACACAGGAAGAGTAGGGCTGAAAGTAGAGTAAAGGAGGAGTCTGTTACTCTTGTGCTTTCTCTTCATCCCTGGTGGTGGCACCAGCTTCTTGGAGACTGGGGTTCGAGGTCCAGCACGTGGTTGTCTAGCGTGTCTCGTGATGTGAATGTGGGCCGTTCCTTCTGGTCTGGGCTACACTTTCTTGTCTAAACAAGGGAGCAGTGTTCTTCTGGGGGGCATTTGGAAACGTGTGAGTGAGTTCCTCCGGTTGTCGCCATGTTCCGTGGGTGCTACTAGGCCACACCTGTCATTCAGGGACGGTCTCCATGGTGAAAAGCCATCCTGCCCAGCAGCGGCCCCTGAAAAAGTGATGCCAGGCCTCAGAGCCCTCTGTGGGCACTGTATTTTGACTGGATGAGTTTTTCTATATATGCAATTTGATAAGCTTTAACTTCTACTGGAATATTATGTGTTATTTGATGATATGAAGAACTTTATGCATTTCTGTGAAACGTGAGATCAGGTGCTTGGCCAGAAATGCAATCTTCCATAAGAAAATTTTTTCCCTTCTTCCTGTTTTATTGAGAAATAATGGACATATATCACCACCGTAGAAGTTTATGACATTTAGCATGATGGTTTGATTTACATACCTGGTAAAGAAAATTGTGTTTTTTTAATAAAAGTTGTGTTTGGCTTGTAATGTGTATATATTAATTGCACGGATTGTTTTCCTAGGAATGTAATCTGCTCTCACAAAAGTCAATTAGTATGTTTGAGACACCGTGTAGTACAGCCTTAGAGAATTGTGTGTGAAAAGAAGCCATGTAGAAATTGAATTTAGAATTAATGATTAATTTTTGTGGGTGAATGTTCCCAAAATTAGAGCTCATTGATGCTGAATATATTGTTAATTGCATAAGAAGAATGTGTCTTATGAAAAGTAATTTTATGTTTTCAGCTCATTTTCTTCAGTGTGTTCTCTAAACTGTATAAGTGAAATGGTTTGCTGGAAAACCTGATAGAACTTTATGTGTAATAGGGACTTAAAGGAAGAACCCTTTCTTTGTGCCCTGACTGGGTGGCTTGGTTGGTTAGAGTATCGTTGCATGGACCAAAAGTTTGCAGGTTCAATCCCCACTCAGGGCACATACCCATGTTGTGGGTTCAGTCCCTGGTTGGGGTGTGTATAGGAGGCAACCAACTGATGTTTCTCTCTCTTTCTCTCCCTTCATCGCTCTCTAAAATCAATTCTTGGGTGAGGATTTTTTTTTTAATCCTAGTTGTTTAAAGTATGGCCTTTTTTGTCTGCATGCCCTGTTATTCATTGGGTAGACATTCCTATAACTGACATGCCCATTATTTTCTCAGAAGTGTCTCTCTCTGTCTCCCATCTGACTTTGGATCTGACTGGATGGGAAGCTAAGGCTGCGTACAGGGATGAGGTCCTGAGACCGTAGGGGGAGTCTGAGATGTTCTGCAGGAAGGGTCTGTGGTGACTGCGACAGCCAGGTACAGCCGTGACTGTGCGGCTGTGATGCAGACACCGAAAACAGGCAGCTCGGACAGCTAACTGAACGTTGATCTGTGAGCTGAGCAGTCTCTTCTGCAGCACAAAAATGAGTTCTTTTTGCTAAGTTTACATTTTTATGAAATTTGTCTCTTTTTTTCCCACCAGGTAAATTTCCTGTCTCAGTGCCGTGATTTATTCATTATTTGTCCGTCAGTCAGTAAGCACTGGTTGTAGGCCCGTGCCAGGCAGATCTGCAGTGAGATTTGTAAAAGAAATCATAACACACACTTGCACACACAAATGTTCCCTCTTTGAGCTGGGTGCCCTCCTCCCCCATTACGTTGGCTCAGACACTGTGCCTTTGTGGTTTCCCAAGCCGTCTCGTGCCTCCTGTTCTGACGCGCCTGCCACTCACTTTGCCGTGCCCTGTACCGCGGCTGCACCTGTCACTGTCCCGAGTGATGTGGGGCAGTCTTCTCTGCCCTCATCTCCACCGCCCTCCCATCCATACTGGACACTGGTTACCATTCACTGGTCTCTCCAGCTGCCTGTCCTCTTCTCCCCTTGGCTGCCCTCCTAGTCTCTCCAGTGGGTTTTGCTCCCTCTGCCTGACCATTGGAAGAACATGGTCCCCAGGATTCTGTCTGTGGACCTTTTGTTTCAATCACTCAGGCTGCACAGGTTTACAGAGTAGCCACCCAATGTCCATCAGTGAGCTAGCGGATGGGGACTCCCCAAGGACCAAGTCACTCGTGAGCCCTGTCAGTGAGGAGCTTACTGTCTAGAAAAGGAAAGGAGGGTGTGGTGGGGGACAGGAGGACGAAATAAATATCAGGCACTTTCTGGGTCACTGGGCATGTATTTTGATTGGGGAGGTGGGGAAATTGGGGACCCAGAGGACAGTCATCAACACAGGTGTGGAGGTCAAATCAGGAAAGCTTCCTGGAGGAAGCAGTACCTACTCTAAAATCTGTTGGATGGCTCTAGTTAATTGGGTGGAGGGAGTGGGGAGGGAAGTACTCCAAGCAGAAAGAAACAGTGAGCTAAGGCAGAAAGGCACGTGCTTTGTTCAGGGGACCAAAAATATTATCATAATATGTCTACAGTAGGGAGGGCCGCCTGTGACCAGGGCTGGAGAGGCAAAAGTAAGCTTGTTCATTAGGAATCTTTCAGCTCTCTCTAGGGTGGTGTTTGGGCTTTGACCTCAGCACAGTGGAGAATTTCTGAAGTGTTTAAAATAAAGATGACAAGAGTTAATTTTAGAAAAACCACTCTTCTGCCAGAAAACAAATGTGAGAAATCGCGACTAGCAGCGAAAATAAAATTTGGGAGATTATGGAGAAATGATGGTAACCTGAACTAGGATGGTGGCAGTGGCACTGGGGAGCAGCAGCTTGAATGAGTTATTTTCAAGCGAAAATGAACCACAGGGTCTCGGAGGAAGAAAGAGGGAGATTACTGCCTCGAGGGGACGGGTGGACAGCAGCATCAGTGAAAACGTGTGGGGCTGTGCGGGGGTATTCATTCGGAGCTACCAGACCCTCCCATGCACACGGGACACCTGTGTAGGTGGACCTTCTGGTGGGCAGTGAGGGAAGGGCAGCAGAGATCAAATCCACGTAGACACTGCATTCTGTGTACTGTAAGTCCCCGTCCCTTCTAACCCCCTTTGCATGACCGTGGCTGGGGTGACCTTTCTAAACTGAGGTCAGAAGGCTTCTGGGGTCACCCCTAGCCCACAAGTCCACCTCTTGTGGAACCTGCCACAGGGTGGATTTTCATAATGTCCTGTTTGTTAAGTGAGTAAAGAGTTTCTTTAGTTTCTTTTTAAATGGTCTCTTGCCAGCAATCAATATGTTTTATCATCCGAGAAGCATGGCCTTTGTGCTTTTGGCAGTTACTATCTGGAGGTAGGTTTTTGAACATGAATTTATTGACCGGCAGCCTGGTTTCGTATGTGTTCTTTGAATAAGCTCTGTAGCTGTGCCCTAATGGGAGCAGTGGATGCAATTGAGTTACCCCACGGGGAGTTAACTCAACGCCCCCCCACCGGGGTGGGCACGGAATGTGAGGAGGGATTGTGAGTCCCGACAGGCCCAGTGCCGGGAGTCAAATTAGGAGTCCTGGCGTGACTTCCGACTTCTGGACCTTTACTGACTTGGGGCACTCGAGCGTCTACTTTTCCCGTGGACACTTCTCCCTGCTCCCCCACCAAGGCCCATCTGTGAGAGATGCAGGGCTGTCACTAGTCCACAGACAGAACGGTGACACATGCTGAGTGTGGCATGACTTTGTTTGCCTTATTAATATTATTTTTTGTTCTTTCTGTACTGATAAGCTCAGGGTCTCTACTGGAAGTAAAACCTTTGGACTTACGCATTCTCGATGTGTTTAATTATTCACGGGGACCTACAGAGAAACCCAAACAATTTGGTTTTTGTTGGGTTCAACACTCTTGCTGGCTATTGTGGGAGCCGAGTTTCGGCCACAAAGTAGGAGGTATTGGCAAGAGAACATGAGACTCCTACATACTCGACTGGCCAGCTCCGAGGTGGAAGCGAAGCCCTAAAAAGTACTCGGGGAAAATGCTACAACGAACAGAGCAGTTTCGGGATGAAGTGAATTCTACATCAGAATAATCTTCAACCCTTAGTGCTTCATGTGGGTTGGGTAACATACAAGAAATACTCTGTAAATTAGCTCCTTTTTTCAGGAAAAGCCTATAATATAAGCATTGCTACCACGTCGTATAGATGTGGGATCTGGGACTCGGAAGAGGATCAGAGAATCTCTCTGGGTGAGACAACCAGCTGACAAGTAGAATTTGGGCCGACGTCTTTGGCCTTCAGATCTCAGGCTTTTTCCAGCTGGAAGCCTTCTGTCTCTGGGCTTGGAGTGTGATAGACACAACAGGTCTGTCCCTGACATGGAGGGAAAGGGGACCAAATCAAAGGAGGAGTGGGTAGAAAACATGGGGAGTCTATGGGACCATCAAGCAAGCACCTGTGTTCAGTTTTGATCTTCCTAAACCCAGCGTGATCAGGAGTCATTCTTAAAAGTGAGAGAGGCAGCACCCGCCCCCCACACCGTTCTTTTCTATTACAAACTTTGTGTGCAGTGTCACAGTGTCTTTATTAGACTATACATGCTTGGAAAAGCAAGGCTGTCTTCTTCCTGTATATCACCATATTACCAAATGTTTGATGGACACTAAAATGATTCAAGTTGTGTAAAGGAATAAATGAGCCCATTGAAGGGTTGTCTGCACAGCTTTCTAGATTTCAGACTAGTAGCCTGAGAAGGAACACGCAGAAGTATTTCGGGAAGTCAAGGGAGTCCAGAACCTGCTCTCAGCCGTCCAGCGCCTCTTGGCATTACCGCCGGACAGAGCGTGCTGTGCGTGACCCCAGACCCCAGAACGTCAGATGAGCTATTTCACTGTGCAATAATAACAGCCAAAGGCATGCCAATGAGATAGTTCTTTTATTGTTTTTTTCCCCCTGAGGAAAATCAAATTCACACAGAAAACAAAAATGGTTTTTAGATGCTAAAAACCATCTAGCTAACGGAAGGGCGGTCCTTTCACGTGTGTTCACTTCCTGACTCATTCAGGAAACATTATCGTGCACCTGCCATCTGCCAGGCGGCGCCATGCACAGTGGACGTGGTGGCCAATCAGGAAGGCCGGGGCGGGTTCCTGGGTCCCAGAAATTGGAACCTTGAGCGAAGGAGGAGAGTAGGATGTTCACTTGAGTCTAGTTTTGTTTCATCTTGTTTTTGATTTCCTTTTTCCCTTCTTTGGGATCTTGGTAACTTCTGGATTTTTAGATATGACCTACTCTGCACAGATCTACCAAGTCATAAAAACTTTGCTTCTTTGCAGCTTTCCACAATGTATTGAGTGGATGCACAGTTCACTGTTCTGTAAGTTATCCGTGTTTAACGGGCTCCAAATCACTCAGGACTTGCTTCCTTTCCCAGTGGCCTCATTTTAAACAGTTCTTAGAGCAGTAGCCTGGTGTCGGGTCAGCGTGGAATAGGTCAGACCCGACCCCTCTCACATGCGTCTGCTCTTTCCCTGGGTTGATGCTGTGTCATAAGCAAAATGTGATTTTAATGAGGCTGTTACCCGCTAAATGCAGAATTTATACAACACTGAGGCTTCCAGTACAAAATAAAAAGAAAATTCTGGAAAAGACTTTTTCTTTATGTATACTGGTATATTCTTAAGAATTCTACATATATTCTGTATATTCTAAGAATATATGTAGGTATATTCTTAAAACTATACCAAATCAAAACAAAACTTTATAATACATCAATAAAGTAGATTATAGAAAAAATGGACACTTGTACCTAACAATTGTTTTCTTTAAGTTCTCTCATTGTAGCCTTTTTATTGAAGGCTGAAAAATTTGAAGTATGTATATACTGTTTCAAAACTTTTCAGTGGAGTCTTCCTCCTCATGATGCATACACAGTGAACAATAGTTACTAAGAATAGTTGGGAAAATATCGGTTTAGATCCTAACTCGCTGGTGGGACATGGGAGGTGTGGCTCTTTAGGCCGCGTTGAAGGGGACACGTCCAGCGAGGACCCAGGAGGAGACACGCTCCCATCTTGGGACCTTTTCATGTTTTAGAACTTAAAATGTAAGTGCTGAACATGCATTATTCTTAATCTTCCCTCAGTACTCTCAGAGATGGGGAGATAAGGTAGCCTTTGTACCTTCTTCTTCCAGTACGTAGATCCTTCTGTCCATTGAGGTCTACCTCTAGTTCAAAGCCATTTGGGGGACACTTTTCAACTTTTCTCTTCTGTTATAAACATAATTAATAGCAAGCACAGAACTTCCTATAAGGTAACAGATATGCTAAACCCTTTTAATAATTTCTTATAACCACTCCTGTAGGGTTGGCACTCACTTCCATTTTACATCATTATTTCCATTTTACAGACGAGGAAACTGGCACACAAAGAGGCCGGGTGGTTTGCCCAGGATCGCACCCCTAAGAAAGGGCCAGAGCTGAATTTAAAACCAAATAATCCTCTCCTAGTATTCAAAGCCTGTGGCTCTTAAGCACTTGTAGGGTTGTAGCCACAGTTCAAACGAGTCCTATGACTGTGTTTTGCTCAACTGGCTCAGTATTTTTAGTGGGAAGGTGATTGACTTGCCTATAGGAAGGGTGTCCATTCTCTCCCCAAACAACCAGGTGCCAGAACTCCCTATTACACTCGGTCTGGCTGCTTCCTGTCCTACTAGTCATCTACCTGGTGCCACAGGGCTTGAGTCAGTGACCACTGATGAGGTGGGCTTCAGTGACCTTTGGAAAATTCTGAATGCACACAGTAGGTGCTCCGTTGTTCACTTACCTTTTCTTTTTCCCTGTTCATCAAGCTTTACTCAATTCGTGTTCCATCTCCCAGGGGTTTCATACTTATGTGCTCAGTGTTTGTCGTCCTTCCACTTTTGGTGTCAGTTCCCAGAGAGCAGATGCTTTATCTTGCCTTCCGTGTTTGTTCTCTTGCTAAGAATAAGGACTTTAATTTCAGCTTCCCAATAGCAGAGAAAAGGACTGGCACACTTCTCAGATTCTCCTGTTGTAGGTATTCAAGGGGGAAAAAAGCCGTCAGATCTTACTATAAATACACTGGACCAGTGTTCTTGGAGACCCAGCACAGTCGGCCCTCCATGCTGTATGTCAGACCATGCCAGAGCCCCCCCCCCCCCACTACCTACCAGCCTGTGTTCTAAGGAAACAGGCAGTGAATATCCCACACACACTAAGGCGGGTGCTGGGGGAGGCAATGCCGAGTCTTTAAAATAAATTAGGGAACTTCTAACATTTCAAGGAGGGAAATGAGCAGTTTCCCAGGCGACATAATTACAGGACAGTGTGTAACGTGTAATTAAACTTAACTACGAAGCAAATGGTTGGAACAAAGCTTGGTGGCCCATCACTTCTTGTCCCCATAGTGCTGACAGATCCCCCCTCCCCTTGTCCCTGAAATGCCTCCAACAGCAATTGCTCCTAATTTTTTTAAGTGAAATTACATGTTGCCAGTTAAACACAAGTTTTGTGTAAAGAAGCCTTTTTTTTTTTTGAGTGACGGTTTCCTTCTAGGTTATCTGGAGCACAGAATCGATTTAGAATAACAAGGATCAAGGCACAGCCTTGCTGGGACTTTAAAATGACTCTTTTGTCTAATAATTCATGTAAATACTTTATATCTTGCTTTTGTATTTATTCCTTCTTTGACCAAGCTTCACGGTTTGGGGGCTTATTTTTCTGTACAGAATTTTTTTCATGTTTTAAAAATAGTGGCATTAATTTCGTTGATTGTGACTACCCAAGCTGTCACTGCCAAACAATCAGGACCTCTTGAGAGTGTGAATGTATGTGATTCGATTTACTAATTGCACTGGAAGGCAGATTTTGTGACATCCGAGCCAACGATTTGAATGGAATGCTTCAGGCCTCGGGATGAGATCATTGTTCAATTTGGGCTTGGCTGTTATCTCCGAAGAAAACCGGAGTTCCACGTGCAGTAATGGAACTGGCTACAGCCCCTGTGTGCTCTGCATCCCCACTGCCAGGTTCTTCGGGGACTGGGGTCAGGTCTTGAAATCTAGCTCAGGGCTAAAACATGGCAGTTATCCGTTCTTTCTCCTTTCCTGCCAGCATGACCTGGGTTTGAGGGTCAGAATTTTTGTTTTACTGTTTTCGTTTTGATTTTTAAACAGTAAAATTCAGTGAGATAATCCCTTGACTGGTGTGGCTCAATGGGTTGGGTGTTGTCCTGAAAATAGAAAGTTCACCAGTTCGAGTCCCCATCAGGGCATATGCCTGGGTTGCTCTCCAGGTCCCTGGTTGGGGGCATATGCAAGAGGCAACTAATTGCTGTTTCTCTCCCACTTCGATGTTTCTGCCTTCTGTCTCCATTCCCCTCTATAAAAATAAATAAATAAAATCTTTAAAAAAAACCTCAGGGAGGTTTTAAAAGCATAATAATGGAGAGAAGAAAAACAAGCTATATAATGAACAACAGGCACCTGACACACTGTGGACCTATGCCCGGTGTGAACTTCAAGGTTAGGAACTACAGACCCACACACCTGTGGACGACTCCCTCACTGGAGTGCTGGCGAAGCCTGTAGCCAATAGTCGCTGTCCTGGGGGCTCTGTCTTAGACCCAGGGATAGGCTCCCATCCTTTTTCCCACCTGGCTCTCCCTCAGTCCACATGGTCCGTGTTCATGTCTCTCTATGCTAGTTAAATACATAATTACTGAGTCCATGTTCTGTGACAGGCTGCCCCCTTTCTCCTATTGCTTAGCAGGCTTCCACTTTCATTAGGCATTTTTGGTTTTTACTTCCCTGTGCAAAGCTCGGTAGCTGCTGTGGGATGAGTTCGCTGTGGCTTTCTGCTCTGATGGCACATTGTAATTTTTTTGTTAAGGGTTGGATGTAATGTATCGGTAACAGGAACTGAGATAAATGGGCCTTTGGTGTGCGGTGTGAGGTTTTATGTTTGTCCGGCCAGGAATTAGCCTGTGTGTACGGTTTGCCGTAGCTGCGGGTGTCAGAGGCAGAAATTTCTTCTGGGCCCTCGCTCTGTATTGTCTTTGGGTTTCCGTGGAGACTCCTTCTTCAGTTAGCAGCTGAGGCTCGTGGTTCGCTCAGCTGTGATGTCCTGTTATTATACAGGAGCCCTGTTGATGTGATGGGAAGGTGTGGGGGAAGGGAGTGCCCCACAGCCCTGTGACCGAGTCTCAGTCTTTCAGTGGGCATGTGCCCTTGGGCTGCGACCTTCACAAAGTCCTTCTCATTTCCATCCTTTACTGTCACAGGAGAGTGGGCTAACCATAGCTGGAATTGGGCTTTTCTTTCCCCACGTTGGTTAAGCTCTGGTAAAATCCAGGCAGTATAAGCTCTGTTAAAACAGGTCCCCTGGTGGGCAGGCCACTGTTAAAGAGTGGAATGCTCTGGAATTATTCTAACATGGTCGCTTTTCCCTCTCATCAAAGCAAGAGAGGGTTTTGGTTTTTTTCCCTCTGATAGTCACCTGGAGAACAGGCAGGGCTCCTGGAGATGTTACTCATGAAAGCTTAGGGCTGGGCCCTTGCCTCTGAAGTGCCTCCCTGTTCAACTCCAGTCAGTTGCCCTTTCAGTATTTCTATCCGGCTCTGGCTTCTGCCCCTAGGTAGCTCTGATCCCCTGGATTTTCCTGTATTCCCCATTTGGAGGGGGACAGTTTGCCCTGATTTTTTTGTTGGAACTGGGGAGAGGTGTTGATTTTCAATTTGGCCAGCCTTTTTCTGGTGGGGAGTTTGGGAATGACAATTTTCAAGGTTTTTACATGTTGGACCAGAAGCCAGAACTGCCCCCTCTTCAGCTTTTTAGCAGGAAAAAAATAAAAATAACATTTGAACCATAAAGAGGAGCTGGTAGTTGTGCCCCATTTCTGGAATTTCCTGTACTCAGTTATTACTTCGTCTCATATGTCCTTCCAGCAACGGGTCACTTTCTCCAGGGGCTGGGGCTGGCTAAGCTTCCTTGAAACCTTGTTGTTGAAGAATTTTGGGTACTATGTATGGGTCAGTAGACTCCCCCTCCATGCCTCTGAAGTCTCAGGCTCCTTTGCTTTTCTGGACCCGGAGCTAAAACACCACCGAGACCTAGGCATTATCCCTGGGGGCTAATACTTCAGGGAGAAGTCATACAAGGGCCTGTGTGGGAGTCATACGAGGCCACTCTGTGGCCCCTTGTTCCTCCCTCACGGGGTCTGCCACGTGACTAGTGACACGTCAGGGGAAAGAAGGTCAGGGAAGGGTCTGAGCCATATGACCATCAACATGAAAGGTCAGGGGGTCTAACCCACATGACCGGAGATGGGACAGTTCAGAAGGAGACCCAAACTGCACGACCAGCGAAATACTAGGGGAGAACAAGTCACCTGGGGGCGAGGCCCTTCTTTTCCCAGCTTTGCCTATTGCTGGGCCCCTGGGGCTTTCTGCCCTGTGCCTGGCCCATTATCCTCACTCTACTCATGCCTGATTGCCCACCACACAGCCATTAAAAAAAATAAATTTGTTCAACCTAAAAAAATTAAAATCTCTGGCTCTCAGCAGGTGTCGGTGAGTTCTGGGACCCTGCCTTCTGGCCGGACGGCCAGTCACCCCGAGGCAGGGAGCCGTGAAATGGGTTTCTGTCTGGAGCACATGGCCTCCCTGCGCTCGCTCTTTCCCGAAAGGCCGAGCAGAGATCTAACCCCCCTGCTGCGGCCGCCCCTCCGGTTGTCCCTCTGGGAATGGAAACCACATTATCAGCTGTCTCGGCAGGCTCCCCCACCCCCGTGCCTTTGTCCCAGATATGGAGCTCATGCTTGGGTGAATCACTGCTGACTCTCATTTTTAAATTGTATTCATGTGGCCGGGGTCCAGCCTGTATTAGCGACCTGCCTTCCGAATCAGAAAGCATTTTGTGGCGGTATAATAAAATTTAGGTGGTAGTGTTCCCGATTGTCCTGTTGTGTTTGGTAAAAATAGCTTTCCCCTTCGGAGCTGCGCAAGCCACCTGGTGTACCCAGGCGTGTTTGACATTGTCAGGTGATTTTATTTTTACCTTGACCTTAATTTTATCAGCTTTCCCCCTGTATTGGTAAAATCCGAGATTTTAAAATTTAGTATAAATCATAAATAATAGACAATAGTTTTTTTTATAAGGTGGCTGAAACACTTAGTAACAAATATAACAGCCCCAATGACTAATTTTTCTCTGGCGGGTTTATCAAACGCTCTTCTGTACAAGGGTCCTTGCACTTGGTGGCTGTTAGAATTCATGACCTCGCTATAGGTCATTCCTACCTGTCTGCAAACTTGCAGTTCCCCTGGCCAGGAAAGCCAGCCTGGCTGACGTTTCGGTTCTTGAACGGTGATGCTCCTGTGCATGAACTTCGCACATGAAGTTCCCACTGGCTCGGCCTCCCCTTTCCCCATCCCTGTCCGGGCGTCCATCTCACTCTCTTCATCCATTCTTCAGGCCTTCATCCTTCTGGCTCGTTTTCTGTTTTCTTCTTTATGTCCTTGGTTTTGTTTCCTTATTACTTCCTTTATAGCACTTACTCAATCTGGAGTTAGATAATTATATGTTTTATTATTTGATCGTTATCTTTCCCAAACCTGACACTTTTGAATGTCCTGGCAGCAGGGACTGTGCCCTTTTTGCCCTTGGCTATCACTCTCTAATGTTGGGCCGTTTGGAATAACTGTTAGATGAATGAGTATTTGATAGGCTGAATTCCTGAGCAGCATCGCTTCCGTCATCCGCTCCAAAGTCCTTCGTGGCCCTAAGTGGTGTGTGTCAGAGGGTCAGAACGGGAGCCAGACTTGGAAGAAATGCACATTTACTGAGCTGGTGGGACCATCAGACTGGCCATACTTTAAGACTGAGGAGCTACCTGGTATGAAGCCTTCTTCAGGGTCTCGGTTACCAAAGCCATGAGAACCTGTGTGTGCTACATGAGTAGAGTTCTGTATCAGAAAAGGACGGAGAAGACCAATGAGGAGGTCGTTATTCCTGCAGAGCGGTCAGTTCTGCTGGTAGCCTGGTGGCTTGGGGCTCCGCCCAGCACAGGGTAGGAACAAATGAAAGGCAAACTGTACTGAATCATGAAGGTATGCCAGGTGCTGTTAGGGACACATATTTACTTCACTGAAGGCTCACAACAATGCTATAGGGTAGACACTGTTATTGGACCCATTTTGCAGATGCCGACGCTGAGGCTCAGGGATGTGATGTAAGTTGTCTGGTGTTATAATAGACTGTAGAAAGCTAACTTGGAATCTGGACAAAGGCCATTTTCTCCTCCCGTCCAAAGAGAATATCAAGGACACAGATGGTCCTTTCCCACCCTAGGCCCATGTTGGCCCTCCGAAATGATCTTTTTAAAAAAAGTTAAGGCTGTACTTTATAGGAGAGTTTAAACGTCACAGCAAAGTCGAGGGAAGGTACAGAGACCTCCTGTGAGTCTCCTGCCTCTGCACATGCGCAGCCTCCCCCATTGTCAACCTTCCTCACCAGAGGGGTGCCTTTGTTACACCCGATGGACCCACACTGACACATCGCAATCACCCCAAATCTCAGGTGTACACTAGGGTTCCTTCTCAGTGTTGTATATTCCACAGGTTTGGACAAATACGTGGTGACACGTAGCCACCATTATAATATACCGAGTGTCTTCATGGCCCTAAAAATTCTCTGTGCCCTGTCTGTTCATCCCTCACCCCTCGAAAAATGCCTGGCAACCACCGATAAATACATTTTAAGTGACAAAAGTATTAAGATCTTTTGGCTTCACATTTGCGTTTCTGGAATGCATTTAAAGGAGATAATCTTGTACAAGAGCATACACATCGCTGAGCGAGGATGTTTATCGTGAGGCCCCCCTAATGTGCCAAGAGGACATCTGGGTGATGGGAGGGGTCTGGACGCAACACACACGTGGCAGGGGGGGCAGGCCTCGGCTGCCTCGGTGCAAATGCAGATGCAGTGTGGAAGCTGAGCCTCTGCGCTTGGCAGCCTTACGCTCATTAGGAATTGAGCTTTGTTGTTAAAGAAAAGGTTCTGAAGTGAAGAAAAAGGTGGAGTCTTTGTGGAATAGAACACCTGTGAGATAATCGATCTCCCTGGTGTTTAAGCACTTGAGCTACTCACCGTGGTGGCTGAGCCGGGGCACGCGTGGCCTGCGGGTACCTCCTGTGGTGGAAGGGGGGGCTCCATCACTCCAGGCGGCAGTTGGGGTGGGCAAGGCTGCTTCCTGGGAAAACCACAGCAGTCGCTGCTTGCCCACCATGCTCTCCTCCCCTATGCATCCGTATTTTCAGAGACTTTTGTCAATGGTAGAGTAATTAAGACAAATGTCCTCATTCATCTTGCTTTCAAGGAATCCTTTGGAGTCTCTTACCTTCCATTTTTCCTAGTTCTGCAAGCATCACAGATTTAACAGAGACAGGCCTGTCTTCAGACAAGGAACAGGGGGCTCACCAGCAGGGCTTATTTCCAGCTGAGCAGGGGCCTCGGACTCAGGTATGGTCCCCAGTATGCACCAAGGAAGTTCAGGGGCACCATCACCTAGGAAACAGGAGTTTCCCTTTTAGTCTGGCAACATGGGAGGCCAGCCCTCAGCCCCACTGCAAGTTGCCCCTTCCCTGTCCCCCACCACCCACACCATGATTCTTGGGCCTCATTCCTGGTACCAGGAGGGTAAGGAGTGGAGCCATTGTGCCATGTGGGCGTGTGGAAGGGAAGTCCCTGTGCGGTGGGAGCTGGCTCCCTGTCATCTCGTTCATTTACTCCTTCTGGTTCTCACTCACAGTATTTACAGGAAGAGTTGAGAGTGAATACTTGCCGAGTGATTTCCATAAACCTACAACTGAGGACATCTTCACACACCCCAACGCTCTGTAAATGCTTATTCTCACAGTGCACAAAGCAGGTGATGCACTGATTCCCTGGACAGACCTTTGAGCTGGTGGCTCTGGCCCAGAGAGAACTGGCTCCTCCGTCTGTTCTGCGTCATGGCCCTGTGCCCGCTGGAGCACCTCAAGCATGGGCAGGGGGCTCAGCTTCTACCTGAGTTTCCTGCGCAGCTTGGATTCTGTGGGCAGCTATGTACTCCAGCTGCCAAGAAACTTCTGGGTCCTGAGCAGAGGAAAGCATGACGTCGGAGGTTGCCGGGGAAATCCCAGAAGCCATTGCTTCTGATAAAATCCACGGGGGAACAGAATGGGGAGTGGGGCTGACAGAGGCTGAGCAGATGACAGTAACTCAGTTAAGATGCTCGTGAGTGTGCAGAAATAATAAATTGTGGAAGTTCTGTTGCTAAAGTCAGGCAAGTTGGTGCTCCCATGACGGACAGAGACGCCCCTGGACTCTTAGGCACCGCCAGCCAAGTGAGAGGCCTGGCTTGCAGCCTGTACTGTCCACTCACTTGTCAGTCATGGTTTCATTAGTAAGTGACGGCTGTGTGACTCGGCTGCAGGGTGGCAGACTCACAGGTGGCTGACATGTGCATCCTACCCCAGGGGCTCAGCCCTGCCTGGCAGAGTGAGGTGCCTGTACTTCGCCACAGTTTGGGGCAAAAAGTGACAGATTTGATAGGAAAGGTGTAGATAAGGCTGTGGAGTTCTAGAGGAGGGAATTGTGTGTGGTTCACCGGAGAAGGTGACACTGGGGTGGGTCAGAAGGAGGAGGGAGATTCAGACAGGTGGGGAAGGCGTGGTGAGGGATGGAGGAGTGTCCGGGGAAGCGATTTCCATAAGAGAGCACCACACCTGGACAGACCCCTGCAGGAGGGCGTGTCCCACAGGGGAGAGCTCCTTGTTAGCAGATGTGGCCAAGATTTGGGATGCTTGTGTAGAATGCGATGTAATGAGAAGAAATGCATTTCAAAGGCTAGGTTTATAGGTGAAAAATTTCCTTTCCACACACCATTAAGTTCAAGTAAATCAACATCTGGCTTAATCTCTTAATCAGATTTCAGTAAGCAATTGCCCTATTTTAGCTATTTTAATATGTGTATCAGAAATTATGCAATCAGAAGATGTTTCTGAAAATGTTGATTCATTATTGTCCAGAAGATGGTGATAGGAAATAGTTCTTGTTCTTCACCTTTGCCTCTCCTCAACCGCACTTCCCCAAACCAAAGTGAACTTATGAATCTGTAAGTGGACAAATGAGGTATGATCCGACTTACAGGAGTTTATTTTATCACTCGCTCCCCTACAATGTGTTTGTTCAGTAAAGCGAGTTATGTACCCAAATACATTTCAGACAATATATGTGGAGTGTAACTCAGCTTTAAGACAGCCATAACTGTTAAGACAGTGGCGACAATTTCCCTGTGAGAAATCAGCCTTGAGAAATGTCAAGCCCAATTTTCCTCCGGCCATGACTGTCAGACATCAGCCACGTCCTGGCATCGCTGTGTCCCGCTGAAGGAGACAGGAGGCATTTGTATTCAGCGGTGCAACGTTGAGGGAGTCAGACCTGCCCTGTGATCTGGTGATTTATGGCCATTATTGCCCAGGATGCAGAGGGGCTTCTCTGACTTCATTCGGGATCTTGCAATTCATCTTTATTACCTTCTGTAGCTCACCTCTGGCTTGCAACGTTAAACACACACCTTGGGCGAGAGCCTGGAATCAGTGCCTCCTTCAAGGCTCATCCTTCGGGGGAAGCTCATCCTGCCTGCCCATCACGTCTCACATGCATGTTCGTCACAAAAAAGATTCGTCCTTGTAAAAAAGGCAAATAATACTGAAGTGGGTAAAAGAGATTCATAGCGAGTGAATGCCCACCTTACAAAGAACATCCCTTCGTGTCTTCCCAACAGATGGCAAGCCCCCAAAGGTGGTATTTTGTTCACATATGTGTTTTTAGCATCTAGCAAGGTATTTAGCAAGAACAAATGTGTAAAGAAATACTTAGAATGACTGAATCAGCGAGTACAGGAGAGAGTGGGGCTGGAATTTCAGCGGCAGCTTTGGGGGAGCACAGTTTCTTCCTTTTCAAACTGTGGCCCTTGCAGCGGTGGCGGCCGCATTCCCTGGGTGACCCAGCTGCTGGAGCTGAATCTGCATTTTCACAGGGTCCTCAGGGGGGCCGGGGGGGGGGTGGGTGCTTTCTGTCTGCGAAAGGCCACACCTAGCATGTGCCTGCAACAGAAGGAGCGTTCACAACCAGCTGCAGGGGAGCGTTGGGTGCCGCGGAGCCCTCAGCATCGTGGGCACTTGTGGAAGGACTCTGTGAGGCCTTCAGGCTTCAGTCCCCTCTCAGAGTCAGTGTGGCTGTCACTGGGTGTTGTGCTGGGTGAGCATCCTGGGCCATTTCTGACCTTTCCCCTCCAGCGTTCCTATCTGGTCGTTCCTGAGCCTTGGCTTGGAAACAAACATTCCATTCCGCCCCGTGAAACAGTTCAAAGCACAGGGTGGGAGTCTCGAGGCTGCCTGTGTGCTCAGGGAGCGGCCCGTCACATTTTAACTGCTCAACGGAGGGCATGTGACTTGAGCTCCGAGGCACAGTTTTCCCATCTGCCCCGTGCCCTTCCTTGGTGGCTCTTGAGGACCGAATGCGTAGAATGCTGGAGAGTTTGCATGTGGTGATCACTCCATATGCATCCCTCTATTTTTATTCGAGGTCAAATTCACAGAACATAAAATTAACCATTATAGAGTGAGCTACTCAGCAACATTTAGTACATTCTACATGCTGTGCAAACATGACCTCTATTGTGTTCCAAGACATTATAGTTACCGTCACTCCAAAAGGAAACCCAGTACCCATCAGCTCCCCAAACCCCCAAACCCCAGCCCCGGGCAACTGCCAATCTACATTCTCTCTATATGCATTTTAACTCTTATTAATGATACTTTTTATCAGTCACAGAAACCCCCCACCACCAAAATCAGATTAATTTCTTCTTCCACCTTCTCTCATTGCTTTCTGTGTCTTTAAAACTAGGTTTGCTGGGAGAGTAGACATCGCATAATTTTAAATCAGCGGTTCCTAAGGTGTGGCTCCAGCCTAGCAGCCCCCACCGTCCCTGAGCAGGGGTTTGAAATGCAGATTTGTGCATTTACCTGGAACAACTGAAGGATAACTGAGGCGGGGCTCGGCAGTCTGTGTCTTAATGTTTCCAGATGATTCTTGTGTAAGCTCAAGTTACAGAGCCACAGCTTTGAATACACAGGATGTGACTCTTCATGCCTGGAGTGAGGCCTGCGTGTACCTGCGTGTACATGGGTACCGTCGCTAGGCCCAGGAACACATGTACTGGCCTAAGCGAGGAGGCCTTGGAGCCCTGTTTCTCTGTTGCGGTGACATCAGGGTCATGGTGCAGACCCAAACACAAGTCACCCGTGCTGTGATTTGCCTTGTCCTTCCTCTGTGCTACCAGCTTCATCCTCAGAGGGAGCGAGCTTTGCCACAGGGGCTGCTGGGAGCCCCTGGCGCATCCTGCTCGCCAGTCGCTCTGTATCAAAGTGCAGGCAGCGTTTCTTTCCGGCTGATCAATGTTCAGTTCGAGGTCTATTATGAACCTCCAGGCTTTAATTACCACACCATTACCCAGTTGATTCCTTGCCATTTTATATTTATGGCTTTTATTAGGCCTCTCTATGTGCAGTTGCCTGATTTTTTTTCTGGAAGGATTTCACCTCGTTAGCTGGGTTTTATACCATTTTTCTCATTTGTCCAGAGTTTTATTTATCTCACTTCCCTGTGTGCAGTTTCTACTCTGTTTTCTCCCCAACATGACCCTTTGGGCATTCTTTCCCTCCGTTTCCTGGGGTGCATTGTTCTCTTGTCCTTCGAAGCAGCTTTTAAAGTTTGACACACTCTGCTCTGTGTGTCCCTTTCCTGGTCACACTCTCACCCCGGTCATCACATCTCAGCTGCGTGGTGTCATTGGCCCTGTTCAAAGGCCTCGAGGCTTGCTTGTCAGCCTGGACACACCACAGGCAGCTGCCTCTCTAAATGGCCAATTAAGGCTCAGGGGAGGTGTACAGATGGAACGCTTTTCTTTTTTGGAAAATAATGCTGCTAAAAATAGCACTGAAGTTTTCCCTGAAATTCTTAGCTAACACTCCCCCCCTCCCTCAGTGACCCCAGTGCCTCAGAAGACTTCAGGTCACAGTCTGCCTACATTTTCTTTTTAGGCCCCACCCCAGGCCTGCTGAATCAGCCCCTGGGGGGGCAGCCCAGCAGTCTGCATTTACCCCCCACATGGTGCACATGTTGGTGCCATTTAAGTCTGAGAGCCACTCTCCTAAAGAGGCTCTGAAAGAACCCGTCTGTGTCAGGAATAATGAGTGTACCACCCAAGTCCTTCCTTTATCAAAGATCAAGGTCAATAGTCTCTATAGCAGTTGAGTTTTGTTTTCTGTGGTATGTGTTTTTGTCACCAGCTGTGCCCCAGAACTAAAAGAGTATTTTGGTAAAGCAAACGGTAACACCCTGGAGCAAGACGCCATGTGATTATTATGACAACAGCAGATCCATGGTCTTTATCTCTGAGGGCTGGGCCTGTCTCAGGTGCTGAGAAGTCTTGACCTTCAATTTGTTGTGTCATCTAATCTTTGCAATCCTTAGAAGGTAGGTGTTCCCATCCCAGTTGTTTTTTAAATTATATTTATTGGAGTGACATTGGTTAGTAACCTAAGTTTGAAGTATATAATTCTATAATATGCAATCCATATATTACATTGTGTGCCCACCACCCCAGGTCTAGTCTCCTTCCACCATCATTTTCATAGGAGAAAACAAGAGTGAAAGAAAGTCCGTAAAGTCACCAAATCTTTCAGAGGTGGCTCCGGGAAACCGTTTCTGTCCAGAGTCAAGGTGCTGTCAACTCGTCAGGACTTTCCCGATCAAAGCTCTATTACTATTTCACCCTCTCCATTCTTGGTAGGAATAGGCATGTGTTTCGGTCGGAATCAGTAACCAAGACTGTGACCACTGGGTTCCCGTGCTGGCTCTATTGATGTTGGCATTACCTGACCCAGAGCAGATTATACAACATCTCTTGGCCTCTGTTTCTCCAGCTGTAAGGTGGGAGGGTCCAGGATTTCTGTCAGGGGGTGTGGTACATGTGACCTCAATGAATCACTCAGTGAAAGCACTAAGAATGAAGTCTGCTATTTTTCTTTTACTGCTCCCCGGGCTGCACCTTTAAAGTGAATTCCATTAGGTTTCTCTACTTTAGGGGTCACTTCCCCTAGCTGTAAAAGGGGGGGGGCTGTAGGTCAGATGGACGAGCAGCCTTGGGCTCTGTTTTGTCCTGGTTGGTTTTCCTGCTCGGCATACTTGCTATAATTGAAGTGTTCTTTGTTCTCTGCCCATTTAGAATCATCATATTAGGGCTTGGGCGTGATTGTTTGATTTTATGAACTTGCTCAAATTCATGATTGCAATTAAGCTCCTGTGCAGCCCCCTCAAGGCAGCTCAGTGTTTTTCTTTCTTTTTAAAAAAATATTTTATTTATTTATTTTTAGAGAAAAGGGAAGGGAAGGAGAAAGAGTGGGAAAGAAATATCAGTGTGTGGTTGCCTCTCATGTGTCCCCTACTGGGGACCTGGCCTGCAACCTGGGCATATGCCCTGACTGGGAATTGGACCAGCGACCCTTTGCTTCACAGGCCCGCGTTCAATCCACTGAGCTACATTAGCCAGGGCAGCTCAGTATTTTTCTAACACTTCTCTCTGGTGCTTTGGGACCCATCGCCATTAGCGTTGGTGGGGATATAGGAAAAATGGCTCCTGTGTAGCTCCCAAGTCTCTGTGAGTGGACCCCAAGCGGGGCTTACGCTTTGACCTCAGAAGAGGTCTGGGTCTTAGGGATGTGATTTGAGGTCTAACACTTCATTCTGGGCTGTTCCATGCTTCTGTTTAATGCAGAACTACTCTTGTGTTGTCTCGGGGGTGGGAGGCTCACTAGTATTAATCAGGCTTTCGGTCTGTTTATTTGTTGATTTAACATGGAAGAACATTGGCATTTCTCTGGTGGGGTCAGGACACAGGTTTTAACAGAGCTTGTGAGTTGATAAGACTCTGAGGATAGGGGTGTCCAATGGTGGCTGTTCAGTTTAGCACTGGGACTTGATCACTCAGTTCACCAGGCCATGACTTGTTCTTTGGGGTCCTTGTGCCCTCTCTGTGCTGAGAGCACCCCCATTTTCCTGTGGGAGAGTCCTGCTCAAACATGAGTGCAAAGCAGGACATCTGTCTGGTATTTCTGATGGAAGTAGGTGACCACCATTACTCCATTTGCTTCTCATCACGAAACTCGAGGAGAGCCTCTGCTGCCTGTTGTCCATCCCCCGAGGCTGGTCATCAGGTTACTGCAGTCATGTTGTTGGTTCAATGGCTGGTGAAAGTTTGCACATAATATTGGCTTCGGCCACACAGGAAAAGGAAGAGGAAGGGCAATAAAGGGGTAACAAATGCCGCCTTGGAGTTCTGTTCTAGGCTCTTGACTTTTGCATTGTGATTTAATACACATGACAGCCCTGTGAATACGGCTTTAAGGAACTTTGGCCTGTCTCACCAAGCGATGAGCTGCCTTGTGCAACCTCACCCTGGTCTTGCCCTGGCTGTTCACAGCATCGATGCTTCTCCTAGCGTCTTTGTGATGGAAGCAGGGCAAGACAGACAATACCTTCTCTTTGGAGAGAACTCAACTAGTCTTTTTTTAAAATTTTTCAATTACAGTTTACTTTCAATGTCATTTTATGTTGTTTTTAGGTGTACAGCATAGTGGTTAGATAATCATATATATGATTTTACTTATATGTAGAATCTAAAGAATGAAATAAACAAGCAAACAAAATTGAAACAGACTCATAGATGCAGGGAGCAAACCAGTGGTTGCCAGAGGGGGGCAGGGTGTGGAGGGTTGGGCGTAAAAGGTGAAGGGATTGAAAAGTGCAGAAGGGTAGTTACAGAATAGTCATGGGGGTGTGAAGGATCACGGGGAAGTTGCCTCATGTGATCCTCAGAGTCAAAGCAACATGTCAAAGAAGCCTCCAGAGATGAGAGGCGATAGAGGAAGAAGCCCTCGGGGCTTACCTGGGGCTGCATGCAGGGAGAGCTGAGGGCTGGACTTGCCCCCGGCGGGGAGTGCTCAGCAGAAGTGGAGGAAAGTGTGTTAGTTTCTGAATGCCGCCAGCAGTGTAATGTGGAGAGGCGGAGAGATCAGGTGGCCCTAGGGGTCAGAGAAGGGGCAGTAGCAGAGTGCAGCTGGCCTGGTACTCAGCACGGGATGGTCATGTCCAAGTCAAATAGGTTCGTGATCTGCACCGATGGGAACTCAGTATTTATGGAAATAAAGCTTGTGGGGACAGTTCACATCAGCTTTTGGGCACTCACCCTGAGAGACTGTTACCCATCTTCAGGGATAAATGAGATCAGACAGAACCTTATACCTTTGTCCAGGAGGTTCTGGGATTTATTGACTCACTTCGATGAAACAGAGGACATTAATCAAAGTTCTTTTAGCCTCTTTGACATGAAACTGATTAAGTTTTATGGTGGCATGCATGTGAAGACAACTGTACGCTGTAATGGGACAGGGAGAGGTTTGGGAATTGAAGACTTTTAGAAATGGAATTCTAGGATAGGGCTGACTTAGGCCAGCTCTTCCTCTTGGTTCAACATTTTTAATAGAATCATAAATCCCTGCCTTACCAGTCTTATGGACTTATTGGACATCCGTTGATAGATATATGTCTATACACCCTGTGAACTATAAAGGATTTGTATGTGTTATACTTACTATTGAACAAATACCCAGTGTTTTATTTTATAAAACATGCAGATGGTTACAGCTTCTTTAGGTGTGTGCCGTATTCTATGATGGGTGATAATAGCGAGTTTCAGTGCTGTCTCCGTTGTGGCTTGTGTTCCAGTGTGTTTGCTCTTCACACTGAAGAGTGAGGGAAAAATAAAGATGAAAAACAGGCCTTGATGTTTCTAAAGGGAACTTTTCAAAATATCTTAGGTAAACATGGTTAATGCCAGAATGTTGGAATTGAACACAGATAGAGCAGTGTGTTAAATTTTAAAACAAGGTACTACCCAGTTTAAGACTTATTTCTCATTATTAATATCTAATTAGTAACATTCATCACCGTAGTCTTTCCTAAAATATTTCTGTAAGAACGTTGGCCTGAAAACCTATGCAGGTGACTTGAAGGATTTGCATCTGCCTTATCTAAAGAAATAAGTCAAGGGGGAGGGTTATTTTTCTTGAGGCAGGTAAATATGATACGATAGATGGTAACTTAAAGAATAAAGAGTAGGGTTTCTCCAGACTGATTTACATATTGATGAATTAAATTACTCCTTAATTTAGTGCCTGCTAATAAACCGTGGCTTGGAAATGCTTCCAGAACATTTATTGGCGGCAGTAATTCTACCTACAGTGTATGCAGATCACAGTCTCATTAAATATTGATGAGCTCATGAAATGTTAATAGGATGTTAATGTGAAATGCAGGGGAATGTCCTCCTGGGGAACTGGCTGGAAACTACCTGCCTCCTGTCTTTTATGTTCTGTCTTCTTGCTCTGTTTTTTCCATCCATTTCCCATCATCAGGAGATGTGCCCCTCGATACGTATGTACGGCTGTCTCAGAGACTCGATTTTTAAAAGAGAAATAAGGATTCCCTGGTGGCTGGGAATTTCATTATCCCTCCCTCCTGCTTTCCTTACTTGGAATTCTTGGCTGGAACCTGAAAGGATTCTTCTAGAAGGAGGAGGGTGATTCAGTCTCAGTCAAATGAGACTCTGTGCTCAGCAGATTGTCCTGAAGAGACCCTGAGGAGGGAACAGAATATTTTTTAAGGTTTTATTTATATATTTTTAGAGAGAGGGCAAGGGAAGAAGAAAGAGAGGGAGAGAAACTCAATGTGTGGTTGCCTCTTGCACAGCCACTGCTGGGGACCAGGCCCGAAACCCAGGCATGATCCTGACTGGGAATCAAACCAGCAACCCTTTGGTTCACAGGGTCATACTCAATCCACTGAGCTACACCAGTCAGGGTGGGAACAGAACTTTCAAGGATCACTCAGGAGTTGCTCTCTTGTGATGGGAGTAAAAACCAACGGACCCAAACCTGTGTTTCCTAAAGAGACTGCAAGGGGGAGTTTTTCTCATAAATCCCAAGGACAGTAAAGGGCACGTGCATGGTGATGTGCAGTGTGTCGTCATGCATCGCAGTAGATGTTGCAAACTTGGGATGGTTCATCGACCTCTCGGACAATCACGAGAGGTAAATCACGTGATAAAGCGATCATGATGAAGTCTGCAAAAACAGCCACGATGCCTCAAGTGGGCCAGGAGACTGAAAATGCAACGAGGTGGTTGTTACAGCTACATGTAAATGCCTTGCTGCAAGGAGCGTCCCCCTTTGGGAAGGGCTGGTTTGTTCCCGGGGGCCTGTCAACGCATATAATAACTTGCGCCTGTGTCTGTGTGTGTGTGTGTGCATTATGGGCATGGTGTTTATGCAGAAAACAGTGGGAGCATGGATTCATTAAAATCCTGCTTCTCTGACTTAAACAGTTCACGCCATGCTAATCTCCCCCACATTTCTTCGCTATTTAGAAACGTGTGTCAATAAAATAGCACCTTCTTTTACTTCTTCCCTTTTTCCCTTCTCCTTCCTTCTTCTTCCCGCCCTTTGGACATTGTTCCTTCGGTCTCTCCTGTGAGTCTTTCTGCCTTTTGTGATTATTTATGACCATGTGCCGTGGGGCTGCGCAGGCCCAGCCTGAGCTCCCCTCGTTTCTGTCGGGGACACGGCCCAGGCTTTCCAGAAGAACAGTGCTTTCTGTCCGCCTCCCCACAGAGCACTTGCCACGCACGTACATCTTTTTAAAACAAATCAGGTCACACCACTCACCTGTTTAAACCTCAGGGCTGGCCTGTCAGAGTCTTATAATGGCCTGTCCTCACACAGCCCTGGGGCAGTGGCTCTGGCCCACCTCCCGGGCTCCTGGCTTGCTCGGACTCCCTCGGCCTCCAAACTGTGGCCCCACACACCCCCAGACTCCTCCCCACTGTATGCCAGGGCCTGTGCTGGCCTGCCCAAAACACGTTCTATTCAACTCAGGGGCTCTCTCCTTGACCCCTCTACCTGGAATCCTCTCTCTCCCAGACCCTAACTTACAAGACCTTCCTCATCCTTGGATTCCCAGTATTCACCTTGTTGTCTAGACTTCCCTACTCCGGCCTTCCCCTTCTCCTTTACCACCTTGGTCACAGCACCTGGGTGAACTTTGATCACCTCTTTTCCTACCATCTCCCTAGACTAGAATGAATGTTCCTTTATGAGGGCAAACCCTGGTCTGTCTTGTTCCCCACTTGACGGGGCCTGGGCATCTTTCTGGTAGATAATTATTTAGCTCAGTTATTATTGTTGGTTGAATGGATAAACACAGTTCCATTCCTGCCATCGAAGGGTTCGTAGCCTCCGGGGAGAAACCACACAAGCTGACGCACGGCATTACTGCAGGTGCTGTGGGCGTGGCTCTCCAGGTCCCAGACAGTCCACCAGGAAGGCAGAGGTGGTGTCAGACGCGGATGAGCAGGGGATTCCTTTTGGGAACAAGTGAATGTCAAGTTTAGTGACTTGAATCTGGAATTTTGTTGTTTCATTTTACTTTTGTTTAACCCATAGGTAGAATGGCTTTCTTAGTTGTAGTGAGAACAAGGAACAGGAGAATCAACGGGGTAGACCACAGGGTTGAAGGACAGGGAAGGAGCTTTGCTTGGGGAACAAGTGGGACCAGCCACTCAGGGCCCCCCTGACTCCCACTCCTTTCCTCTCTGATTTTCTCCACATTTTGTCCTTCTTGTTTTTACTGTGGGCTCACATTTGGGCAGCTCCTGCACTCATACCCGCCATGTGCTGTCAGCATGGTTGGACCAGTCCTCCCCCTTTCCTATGATCAGTCCCGAGGAAGGACTCCATCGGTCCAGTTTGTGTCCCATGTTCCTCAGGTGTGGTGCCACCAACTGAGGCCAAGCCTGAGATCTTGTAAGGACAAGGCAGGCGCCTTCCTGGGGAAGCCTGGGCGAAAGTCCTGGAAGAAGAGTTGCTCTTCCCAGGAAAGGGAGGACGTGGCTGAGGGGACAAGACAGTGATTTTATCACTTAAGTAAAAATGTCTCTACTGTGCTGTTCTGAAAAACTCTCTTTAGGCGTCTCTGTAAGTGACCACACCACGCAAAATCTCCTCCTCCGGGGTCTAGGAAGGCTGTAGGAGACCGGGAAAATGTGAGAGTTTTAGGTTCTCTAGCCTGAGAATATACTCAGAGGAGAATTTTGTCTGGCCCTGAGAGCCTCGGTTGGGTGAGCTGGAGTGGGCCTGTTTCTCTGTCCCACGGAGCCCATGTCTTGGATGTTCCACCTGAACTTGTTCCCCATGTGACCCGTCTGCTTTCTGCTTACAGATCGTGCTTGAGAACAGCAGCCGGGAGGACAAGCACGAGTGCCCCTTTGGCCGCAGCAGCATAGAGCTGACCAAGATGCTGTGCGAGACCCTGAGAGTGGGCGAGCTGCGTAAGTACCAGGGCTGTGCCCGACCTGCGCCACCGGCTCCCAGAGCGCTGACCGCCGCTCCCCGACACCAAGTGGCCCAGGTTTGCAGTGTATGTATTTCTGCACATCTGCTCTGGGAAGAGATGTTATTAAAATCTACGAGAGTAGGAAAATGGGCAGGCCCTGTAACTGAACTTCAAGTCTTATAACAGTGAGTATGTATTCAAACAGCCTTGCATTTATTTAATACTCGGTTAGGAAAACGGCCTGTGAATTTCTTTTCCAAATGCCTGCTTTTTCACCAACCAGTAGATCATTTTCCTTTCTTTCTTCTGAAACCATTTTTTCTCCATGAAGAAAAGAAATAATGGAATGCCTTAATGAAATCTCTCCCAGTATCACACTGGTTTAAAATGCTTTTTCTAAGAAAGAAGGAATTGTTCAAGAAAATGGGGAGCTGACCAGTCGCAATGTGCTCTTGGAGATATGCTTATCGCTTTTTCTTCCTTTTATTACTAATTTTGGAGAAGACACCCAGCAAAAGAGGGCATAATGATGTTCTTACCTTTCACTCATTGGCATAATTTGGCTTTAACCTGTCAAAGCGAATCGGGTGGAAGCTGGGCAACAGGCTGTCTTCCAATCCCTCCAACATTGGTGGAGCCGACATACACAGGAAATCTTTCCCTGTGGGCTTTTCTGCGTGGGCACCAGAGAACACTGTTTGTACCAGAGGACTGTTGGGTGTTGGGAATTATTGTGGAAGCATAAATATTCAGTCACCTGCTTGAGAGCTTAAAATAATGATCTGAAATGATGAATGGGAAGAAATCCAACTATGGAAAAGGGGGTAATGTTTTATTTACAGTGTAGAACTGACTGCAGTACAGCTGAGGTAAATGAGAAAATTCAGAACTTAGTGAGGAAAAAACAAAGAAGTTGAGCCTGTTTGTTGATAGGCACAGCAGACGTTACCCTCCTCCAATCTTGCGGGGAAAGAAGCTGAAGTTCATTACTGAGGAGCCCAAATCCCGGTGTTTTACGTGGGTAGCCTCACAAGCTGCCCTGAGAGGTTTCTGTGCCATCTCCTTGGGTCTCGGCTCGCTGACACATCTCAGTTAACCTGGAGCCTGGGTGTGGGTTCTCCCGCCTCCTCCTCATTACACCACCTGGTTGAGATTTATGTCTACTGTTTGGCTTACCGTGTATTCCGTGGAAGGATCAAGGTCCTGACTCAAACCAATTCCACTGGTTTCCTTAGTCGGATAACTGTGTTCGTTTCATGTCAATCTCAGTTTTATGGGGGAAACTGTAGAAAGTCACTGGCTGACAAGTACCGCCAACCATCTAAAATCTTCAGAAACCAGAGACCTGTCATGCTCCACGTGGCTGACACATCTCAGGTCCCGGTCACGGCCCAAGTGGTCCTTTCCTTGCCCTGCCCTCATCCCATCCTCCCAAGGGCCTGCTTGGGCCCGCAGTGCTCACCCTGGCAGCGGCGGCAGAGACCCTCTGTTTTGCTTTGACTGCTATCTCCAGCTTCCTGCTCTTCCCTGTCCAACAGACACGTGTCTCTAATGTTCCCAGGTAACACAGAACAGAGATGTGGTGGAGGACAAGGAGGACATTGGGAACAGAGGGCATCTAGGTTCTCTCTCTGCCACATCTTCGTGTCCTTGGGAACATACAACTTCGCCGTGCTCCTACTGCCCCACCTTTTATACTGTCGTACAGTGTATTTACTATGCTTTATAAAATGTAGTGTTATGCTGCCGGCCGCAGCCTCATGCATCTTATTTACTGAGTCTCTTGATTGCATCATTTCCTCTGGGGCTTGATTTACTGCACATTGTGCTGTGCAGCAGCATCCTGTAGGGGCTTGTAGCCTGGGAGCAATAGGCTGTACAGTGTAGTCGAGGTGTGCAGTATGCTAGACCGTCTAAGCTTGTGTAAGTGAACTCTGATGTTCTCAGTGAGAAAATTGTCTAATGACACATTTCTCAAAATGTCTCTCCATCCTTGAGCAGAGCAGGGCTGTGGTTGTGTTCATTTAGGCCTGATTGTAGGTAACTTCAGTGGCTGAAATTGCAGTCATGGGAGTTAAAGAGGTACCTGGGAAACAGATAATATTCACCCCAAGGGCACTGACTTGGAAAAGACGGTCAAATTCCAGGCAGTGTGAGAACAGAGTGCATGTGGATCAGAGAAGCCCCACCTGGTGGGGGGTGGGGGCAGCTTCTTAGCAGACAGTGTCGCTCAGGGAGATGTAGGCTCTGTAGTTTAGAAGTTGGGGGGTTGAGGTATAGAGCAGCCCTCCCCGCCTTCCAAGAACCTGGCAGTCAAGCCAGCTCATGTGAGCTCAGATGGCTGAGTGGGGATGAAGGCAGAGACCTGGGGATCTCTGGGGGTGCCCCAAGTGCAAGAGCCCTGGAGGCTGTCCCACACCCCACCTTCTACTGGATGGGTGACTGTCAACATTCTGCACCAGTCGCTCAGCCCCTGGCCAAGCCTGGTCTTGGTGATGAGGCTGAGCTTGGACAATCGGGGCCTGACATACTTGTGGCGGGGCCCCTTCACCCGAGGTGACAAACACACTTATTCATGCATTCCATAACAATCTATTGATTACTTAGAGTATGCCAGGGACTGTGAGGGACCTAAAGGCATAAAGGGAATGAGATATGGACCCTGTGCCCCAGACATTTTCACTTCAGAAAGTATATGAACAAGTTGGGACTGATAGTTTTTTCTGTTAGTTGTAAGTCACTTTATATGTATATATGTACATATATATGCTTGTGTATATATGTATGTATAGGTATAAATATATATGTGTGTGTGTTTGTGTGTATGCATGTGCATATGTATGTATTTAAATGCCTGTTACCAGTTCTAAAGCCTAATTTTTGCAGTGTTTAAGTTTTGATAGTTTAAGTTTTCAGGTTGACCAGTTGCTCGGCGCCTATTGCAAAAGCCGTTCTGGACATCTTGCAAGGCTATCAGAAGACTCCTATGTTTCCGGAGTCAACGTGCCCACATGAGTTGTTTTCTGCTCATAAAATAGTAAAGGACTACTCCACTCCAATTGAGTATTAGATGACAGATAATGAAACACCTTGTGGTAAGAGGGAAATTGCTTTTTAATGGATTGCCTTGTGCCCACTGCCATATTAAATAAGTCACTAATATAAAAACCGAGTCTGAGCACACCCTTATGTCGCAGGGGATGTCTATTTTTCTTCTGGGAAAATTAGTTTTGCAAACAAATCCATCATCTTTTGGTTTGCTTGTGTCTGCTTTTCTCCTTTTCTAAGTTCATGGTTCTTCTCAGGTTTGTGACAGTAATGGACTCGAGATCATGGCCATGTTAGATCAATAAACAAGTAAAGACTCACCCACCCCCAAATCTAAAATTCATATACAAAAGTGGAACAATTCAGTTTTCTGGAAATGCTTTGTCTTTTGATTTAACCTAAGGTCTTTTGAGGAAACTCACTTCTGAATTACCAATTACATTGTGGGGTCTAAAGCAAACATTTAACATTCAATTAAACAACTGATACCAAGTCTTCATGTGCAGGGTTTTTTAGATTACTTTTTTAAAGTGCTTGTTTTATGGTTTTCAGTTATTGACACTGCAAGAGGCCAGTGTGTGATGGTATGCTATAAAAACAATGCCTATTTACTTTCTCAGAGCACTTTGTCCAGGTTATTTAACTGAAGCCCGTAATACCCAGAGGAGTTAATTAAGATCAATGGCATCTCTGTTTAATAATGAAGAGAACACTTGCACTTACTGCATATTGGCCAGGGTCCCTGAGCCCCACATGGTGTTCAGGAGGCCCAAAGAACAGCGTAGGAAGAGGAGGGCAAGGCCAGCGGTTGCATCTGGGAACCTGGGTGACCATCGTTGGGTCACAGCTCAGCCACACATTGGATGACTTGCTGTGTTCTTCTTCTCAGTTCTGTGCTTCTGGTTTCTTACCTGCAAAGTAAGCCGAGCCCTTGCTGCAGGTAGTTGTTGGATGGACCTGGGTGTTGCCATAGTTGGAAGGTGGACAGTTCTGCAAGAGAGACTCTCACGTTCCATAAACAAACCCCAGGTTAAGCTGGGGAGGTGTGGAGTGCTCCAGCATCAATGACAGCTGGAACCAGGACCTGGGATGATATCCCTTGTTTCTTCACTCTCTGCATCCTGACTAAAATGATTCTTTTTTATCTGCTTCCTTCAGGAGGTTCTTTGGAGAACAAGGCACGTATTTTCCTTTAGTGTTGGTTTTAAAACTCACCAAGAGGACTGTTTATGGACCGAGGTACGGTCCCAGATCCCCATGACCTGAGTTGTATAATTGGCGGCCCCACTTAGAAGGAGGGGATTAAAAGTAAGGGAAGAGCAAGTCTTCAGAAGAAGAGGCATATTTGTATGCAAGCGGGTGGGGTGAGGAATGGGGAGGTGGCATGGCGTAGACAAACCCATAGGTGCTCCGCATGGATGTAGAGTCCTGCTGAAGATGCAGTCCGGAGCTAACAACCCGTACTTGTCATTTTTATGATTATAGTACTGTCCTCAAAGCAGTGAGTTGTTGAGGGATACAAGGAAAATTGGGTTTCTGATACAAATAGGGCAATTACTTACCTTTTAAATATGTAGCACCTAGCCTAGTTATACTCCAAAGTTAGGTAGAGCTAGGGTGAAGGACATTTCTTCTTGTCTCTCATTCATTCATTCATCCACTCAGTAACTGTAGGGTCCCTTCTCTATAAGTCATGGTGACATGGACTTAGAACACACCCTTCCATCCTCATGCAGCTCACATGCTCACTGGAGAGTCCTTCACATGAAAACATTTTGCATCTGTAGCATTTCATTCAAGTTATATTAGTGTCATTAGGAGATGGTGTTTGGTCCTTTTCCTTCATGGGGAGCTGGGCAGGCTGAGGAAGGGAGAGTCTTGGCAGGTGTGACACAGAAGAATCATGAAGATGAGAAGAGGAACTGGCAGGTACAGTGTGCCCGCAGCGCGCAGTGGCTGCCGAAAATCCCAGGCCATGAAAACTGGAGGTGGAAAGACCAGGAGGTTCCGAGAATTCTCCGTCCATCTGGCCGAAGCAGACAGCCCAAGGAAGCAAGCAAACAGCCAGCGGGAGAACGGGCATTGAATGCCATACTTTCAGAGCTGAGCAGGCCCTCCGGTTGGTTAACTGGTCAGTGACGCTGTCGAGGACCCACGTCCTTTCCATCTGTCGGTTCTTTCCACCCTTGGTGCGTCACATTGTCCTTAAACTGGTAGTGACCGTGGTTGAGAGGAGCAAGAGGCGGTCCCACCTGGGGAGCCTCTTTTAGGTGTGTAGAAATATGTCCAAAAGCACTTCAGCAAACTTTCTCTGATGTCTAATTATCTAACACCGTGGCCTGCTCCTGGGCCTAACCCAGGCATTGATGAGGGGAATGGAACCTTCTGGAAGTCAGAGCTAGGGTGGTCATGAGCTGCTCCCTAGACTGGAGCTGAAACCAACCTTTCCTGAGTACATGGCCACAGAGTGGCAGGTTGCTGAAGAAAATTGGGATTTGTGAAGATCAGGAAGGTGGTTTAATTCTGTCCCTTTACTTTAAAAAGTCTTTTCTGCATTTTCCTGACTGCTGCAGAAAACACTAACAAACTGAAGTCAGTGTCCAGCCCTCTGTCCTTTTGCCTTTACTGGGAGTTGGGGAAATATATTGGTATTTTTTAATGCAGCAATATCAAAGATGGCAGAAAATGGAAGTTGAAGTCTTATTATAATGTATTTTATTTTTCATCACTAAGATGCCTGGGATCCACTGCTTACCTTTCCTGTTAGCACGTGGCCGTTTCCACATCCTCAGTTATGCTTTTTTTGGCGGGGGTGGGGGGGTTATTCTCAGGGGTATTTTGAGGGGCAGAATGCACATGCAGTTCTGATTTGTATCTCCATCTTTCTTAGAAACAATTTTGCCATCTTCACCTCTTAGGCTATCTAATTAGGTTAAAACTTCATAACTTGTATTTTAACTTTGTTCAAAGAAAGAAAAAAAACAAGCACAGAAATCGAAAAACTCATCCAGTATGAAAATGTTCAGCACTTCCTTACTTTGTCTTTCCATGGCGATATTTATCATCACACCCTGGGGTGCTGCGTGCGGCACCTGGTGGAATTCATCACGCAGACGTCTCTGCCTTAGTGACTAAAAATAGCACCGATGAGCGATCCAGGGGCTCGCAGAGCAGCGGCCGGCAGGGCAGCACTTGACTCTGGGACACCACGGCATTCATGCTTTGAGAAGGGCCATCCACCACTTTCACTCTTAGAACATTCTGGCTGAAGAAAACTCAAGAACCTCTGCTTTAAACCTTTGGTCCTCTTAAGGCCTTCCTGTTTCCTAACACCAGCTCGTACCCACGCTCCGTGGAAAGCTGGAACCCCTTGGATCTTGACTTTATTATGTGTGTTCCTGTTCCGCTTCTACTTTCATGTTCTGCATCATTCTTACATTTAGAGGGGGAAAAAAGAACAACGGAACCAGAACAAAATAGCGTAGATGTTCAAGGCCTGAGCTTGGCTTTAGAAAAGTTGCACCCATTTTCGGCTCACATTAAAAATGCCGTAGGAGAGAGCAAGAATTGTATTCCGGAGTGCTTGGTTAGTGTGATGGGATATGATAGGAGGATATATGAAAGTATTATCACAGGCAGGAGGAGTGCCTGGAAAATTCTCACCTTTAGAATCCGAAGCCCTGGGTGGTGGGCCTAACTGATGGAAGAGTTTTTGTCAAGATGGTTAGGCATTTTTCTCTCTGTCCCACCATTTGTAACATGCGGTATTATCCTCATGACCATCGCCATTCCCATCCCCATCCCATCCTCCTCCTCCTCCTCCGAGACTCAGCTGAGAAAAGGCAGAAAAAGTCTTCTGTTAACTGGAAACTGCTTCTTGGTGAAAGACATAGTTGCCCAAACACACACAGAGGCAAAGACACGAGCTACAGAGTCTTCACCTCTTTTTGTGCACTGAGTGGCTGTCTTGAGACTAGGAAGTTGCATGGTGGTTGGTTGGTGTTGGGGAAGGCAGTGCGTGGAAATGCCTCTACAAGCACCATGTCCTGTTTCTCTCCACGGGGAGTGATTACGGAGAGAAATCAGACTTGGCAGGGAAAAGGAGAATGTGGCAAGCACATCTCAATTATAAGTGGATGGAGATAATTTATATTTGTCATCGGCTCTGTTAGGACTCGCTTGTATTCACACTGTTTCCGAGGCGATACATGGCATCCTTTCCTGCTGTCTCTTAAGTTACAGATGGAGAGGGCAGCCTGGGGATTTGCCTCCCAATGAGGAGAGACCCAGACGCCCACCCTCTTGTCCTTCTGTTCTGCGGGGTCACCTGGGGGACTGTTCTGGTCCATTGTCCGACACCCACAGTGGAAGGCGCCACACCCTCCTCTGAAGTCCTGGAGTTCATCCTCTGTGCCTCTGTCGTTCTACTTTCTACTCTTCACTAATATGTTTTTCCTTTAATTCACAGCCCCTTCCCCCTAACAGCTGAAGTGGCTTGTAGAGAAGCATAATAATAATTCAAAAATAAATAAATGGTGAAAACAAAGGCACAGAAAAATAAAGCAAAAAATTGGATTATGAATGTTTACAAAGTACCTGTCACAGAGGCCTTTGTATTCCTCCCATCAGACCTTCAACTTGGCTCAAAGGTTTGCTGGGCCCGGGGAAGCAGAAGGAGCTCAGGTGCCGAGTGCGGCTGGGCTTGTATCTCCCCCGAGCGAGTGTGATGTGCCGGCCCCGTGTCAGCTGACCCTGCAGTAGTAGCTGAGAGCATGTCACGCCACCTGTTAAGGATGATGGACTACGAGGAGGATGCATTTTAACATCGTTTTTTTTTTTTTTAAAGAAAGCTACTGTAAAGCAACATTCTAATATTTTAAATGGTGATAACCAAATGGGTTTCCTAGTAAAAACTAAAACTAATGCAGAATGATACAGGGAGCCAGGATTCGCCATTATTATTTCTCCTTGATCTGGGAGACATAAACAAATACAGGCATAGTTCCCTGATAGAAACAAAGTATTTTATATTATAGACATTAAAGCTTAGTTATCTAGAAATCCCTGAAGAAGCAAAGAAAAGGCTGTTAGAATTAATGAAATTCAGAAGAGTAGCTACGTAGCAGAGAAACAAAAGTTAGTAGCATTTTTATATGTCAGTAGTAATTAGGTAATTATAAAATGAATAAGAGGGAAGTTTTTTTTTAGCCATGACAATAAAAATGTAAACTGTTGCAGAATAATTGCAACAGAAAACATCTTATGGGAAGAAAACTGTAAGACTTGACTAAAATATACAGCACAAGTTCCAGATAAATAAGCAAGTGTTACCCCAGGTGGGACGACATTAGCATCGTGATGAGGATGGAGGCGCCCCCAGAAAAGTGCATGGGGCTCCCCTCCCCTCCCAGACTTCGGACGGGAACGAGGGTGGAGACTCCCATCTGACTGCAGAGTTCATCTGGAAGAATACGAGGTGAAAGGCAGTGTGGAAGACTGATAAAGAAAAGTGACGAAAAGTAAATGGAAATAAAATATATTTCTTTTTAAACAGCACTGCTTGCAGAAAAGGCCGACGCACGCACTCCTGCCTGCCGCTCGCCTAGGTTTACCTCTTGTGTTAGCATTCCATCCTATTTGTTTTACCATCCTTGCCACAGACATACACACTTCCACCTATTATTAAAATAGGAAAAATATTTTCTTATGGCAGAAAAACATTTTAATGTAATTTGAGGGGAAAATCATAATGAATAAATCAGAATGACTTCATATTGGATCCTGCTCTGGCCTGTTGTCCGTGAGAGCAGAGGCGCCACAGGCTGTGCAGGGCAGCAGGCTTCTGAGCAGCCCTAGGGGAGGGAGGGAGGGACAGGACAAGGGTCCTGCCCAAGGTATCGGGCACCGGCAGTGTCAGGAGCATGGCTTGGGACCCCTGTGCCCCCATGAAGGTCTTGGGGTTGGGGGCAGCTCCCTACTCCCTGGCCTCCCCAGCGCAGGTCAGGCAGGGCGAACTGATGGGACTTACATGCGCCTTTTTTCCGTTCTGTTTCACCTCAGTGTGCTCACTTGCGCCCCGTGGGAGTGTATGTGAGGAACTGGGACTGCAGGATATGCGACTGCTTTTCTAAGTAGAAATGTCATGAAAACAATCGTACAAGTAACGTGATTTCTGTAGGTGAAGGAGGCCCTTTGCTGGGTGGCCCCTTGACTCCTCATCTGGGAAGTCCACCTAGGATGAACGTTCCACTCCCAAAATGGAATGTGGAGAAACCACCTCCTCTAGTTCGAGACACTGGGGTTTGGACCCTCCAGCTGTTCTTTCTCCAGAGCAGTTATCACCCCCACCGGCAGGTATTGTTGGGTTGGGACCTATCACTACCGTGAGCTCATAGGGCCTAGGGTGTTGTGAATGTCGAATATTAGAAAAAGCAACATGGAGCTAGAGGGCAAGCAAGTGTGATTGAAAGGCTGAAAGATTCAAATAGAGGTCAAGGGGAAAAAACTAGATCCCCTCCACCCAAAACAAAGGAATTCAAACAACAGGAACCAGTCGGGCTGTCAGGCCACACTGAAATGGCTCTGAAATGCTAGCCTGTAAGGTTTTTAAAGCTGAATGTTCATGGGTAAACAAATACAGAAAAGCAAACAAAATACCCCCCAGAAGCACACCCACAACTTTGGTCTTTAATGCACACCTCTGTGGAGGCTGCAGCTTCCCATGGTGGCAGTCCCACCCCCGACCCCCCACCCGCTGGGGAGTCCCCAGTGGCCACAGGGGAGGGGAGCAGAGGGCAGAAAGCTCCAGGATGCATTCACAAACTCGCCATCCTTAACCTGGGGCCTTGGGGTGGACAGGTTTTCCTGGAGGTTAGAGTAGGTTGAGATGTAAATGCCAGGGGAGTTTCTCAGCTCTGGGTACTTGAACTTTAACCAAAACCACTTGCTGATTTAAAGCTAAGTAGAAAGAATTAATTAAAAAACAACAACAAACGCTACTGCCATTATTAGAGGCTTCCTCTGTGGCAGACAGTTCTCCGAGGTCACCACTCTGTTAACCGTTACAAGGGTCTCCTTCACCAGTGAGGGACCTGGGACCCGGACCCTGGGGAGGTTGCATAGACCCAGGTCACCTAGGTAACAGATGCGGTTATCTACTGGGAAACTGTTGTGTGTTGGCCCTTCTCTGTTTGCACAGTGCCGGCCAATCCCTGCCTTCACTTTTAAACATCCTGTCTTCCTTTTATTCCATACGCCGCCTGAAGGTTAACCTCAGGGTAAATCTGTCTTTTATCCTAGCCTTTTCACCAGTGCTTTGAATATATATAGTCTGCTTTTAACAAATATTTCTTGCACGAATAGTGTAGCTTTCTGTTTGCTTCAGAGTCAGTTCTAAAATATTTTCCAGACATTAGTATACCTTGGGTGAGATTTGTTTTACGCTGAAACCCTTTTCTAAATTTAAGTGAAGAATGTGTTACAGCAACGGGCTCTTCTTCGTCCCTCCCTTCCTCCTCAGGTAATTTGGTGGGAAAACCTACAGAGTCCAAATTCAAATTAGAATATAACATGACGTATTCCCCAAAGAGGAAAGAAAATGATCTACTTTCAATCTTGTGTTTCAGAACACACAGCTGTGTGGCTTTCTAATTTATTATGTTCCCAACTGTGTCCTTAGCTTGCCCTCAGTTTGCTTCTGCTTTCCTACCCATCCCCTGACTATGGGAAATGGAGTGAACTTGAACCAGTTCAGAGCTTGGACTTCAGGGGGTACCGGCAATGTTTAGTGAAATGCATCTCCCCGGATACCTCCTGCCCAGGCAGGTGAGCCCAGCCAGTGGGACCTAAAAGGAGCCAGGTCCCCTGGGATGGTGGCTGTAGGCTGGGATGACCCTGCTTGCAGGGACCCACCACGGCTACCTGCGTGTCTGTGGAGTGTGGTCATTCCCTGCCTCCAAGGAGCTGGACAGGGTGTTGGATCCCAGCAAACGAGCCCAGCGCAGCTTCCCTTCACTTGGCTTTCCAAGGGTTTTGGCCACAAGAACAGATTGCAGCTTTGGCCTGAGCATCTTTAGAAGTATGAATCATATCTTTTTTCCCCTGAAGAAGCTATTTTGAGCTTTCTAATTGCATATTCCCTTGTTGTTTCTTCATAGAGTGAGTGAGGAGAATGACTTGCATTTTTAAAAATAGAAATCTGCAGGCTTCTGTGCTCTTCAGTGTTGTATAACCCAGACCAGTGATTCCTGAACTTGGCCGTGCATCCCATTCGCTTGGGGGAGCTTCTGTGTGATGTAAATTCCTGCAAGGGAATCCAGAAAGCAGTTTAAACTCTCCAGTTCCTCTCTAGGCAGGAACCCTGCCTGCCCTGATGGTCCCCTCCTAAATCTGGGGATCCCTTTTGAACCTCCTCTGCCTCCCCTGGTGGTAATTTGGATCAGAGTGAAATGGGTATTTTCATGGGGTGGTAGGAGCCAGATCGGGCATTAGCAGGCCTGGATTCTAGTGCGAGCCCCACCATCGACCCCTCAGTTCCCTTCACCGTGGATCCCTGTGCCTGCCCAAGTGGCCTCCACCCCGATGCTGCTGTGTGCAAGCCGAGTCCTTCTTATGTGCCCTCCTGGTGACTCTCACCACTGCATTCATTCACTAGAAGTTGGCCGTCATCACTTCTTGAGTGACATGTGTGTTTAACCTCGAGTGATATTGAATTCTGGGCAAGAGAATTAGTGACATTAACTAAGACCTTGTCAGGAAGAGCTCCTGCTGGTTAGACAACCTTGCGGGACTGTTTATCTCCCACACAGATGGGACCTCTCTCATCTTGTGAACACCAAATAGAGTTAAACGTGCTTTTCCCACTACGAATTTTTTATTCTTTGAAGTATCAACTTTATGGCTAGCTATCTCAAGAGTTCTTTGAGAAGGACCAAACCTTCATTTTGCCAGAAAAGATCAAAGAAATGCCCCTCCAAAAAAAGAAAGCCATTCCTCTCACTTTTTCTTCCCCACTTAGCTGATTTCACCCCGTCTCACCCCATCCTCCCCTCCCCACTGGGTGTGGTGGCTGTGGTCCCCAGCCTCTGCCCAGTGGGACTGGTGGGGGCAGAAGCAGCTGCTTCGCCCACTCCTACTTGCACGCAGGAGGGTGTGAGTCCTGCTGAGACTTGGAGGGAGAAGCAAGCCTCCGTGGAAATGCTCCTTACCATTCCTGCAAGTCACATTGATCTCCACCCCAAGCAGCTCCGGCGACTCCTTGGCTTTTATTGGCTATTTGATAGTTCGAGAAATTGCTTTTTCCTGGAGCCCACAAGATAAGACAAGAATCTTACAGAAATGTACTGACTTATTTCCTCATCCCAGCCTGTCTAGGTCAGAACAAATCCTACTGCTTTTCTATGTTATTAATATTATGAGAGTGAAAACCTCCCATTGAAGTCCTCTCGAGGTTGAGTCTTTTGATCATTTCGATCATTTGATATCCAACCTGTGGCCCATGGTCTGCATCTGTCCCAAGATGGCCCAGCACAAAATTGTAAATTTAGTTAAAACCTTTTTTTGGCTCATCAGATTTCATTAGTGTTTATGTATTTAATGTGAGGCCCAAAACAACTCTTCTTCCAATGTGGTCCCGAGACGCCAGAAGGTTGGACACTCCTAAAGAATGTTTATTTTAGGTTAGGAGTTACCTTAATGCATGTACTTGAACAAATTTTCCCACTTGGTTTTGTTATAAAATTGAGCTAACCCCATGTATATTTCTTTATGACTTGATTCTTTTCACTTACTATGTTAGACTGTTTTCCTTTCAATAAGTTGATTCATTTACTGTTTATTCAAATTTCTAATAGTTGGATGGTATTCCATCTCCTATATGTGGTCATATTAGGGATACTGAGATATACAGTATCCCATTTGATCAAAGTATGGGTTTCTTACTAATGAATATTGACATTGTGTTCACATTCTTGTTTTTATAGAGGGCATCAGGGTGAACATTTGCTCCATAAAAGCACAGTGTCTCAGCCCTGGGGCTGGAGCAGGAAACTGAAACAGAATGCCGTGCCTTCCCTTAAGTAGTATATATTTTCCTTGGAGAAAAACAGACAGTAAACAAAGAGAAAAAGTACATCGCATAGGTAAAAACACAATAGAGAAAAATCAGACAGAAAAGGAAGGATGTTGACCACAGATCAGATTGAAGTGAGGGAGTGAGCTGGGAAGGTGCCTGGGCAGAGTTTTCCGGAAAGAGGGAACCACAGTGTAAAGGTCCTGAGTGTCCATCCAGCACGGGAAGGGAAGAGCAAGGACACCGGCGTGGCAGGAGCCTAGAGAGCTGGGGAGTGAGGCAGAGTGAGTGGATAGGGGGGCAGAGAGACTCTGTAGGCCCTTGTAGGCCAGTCTGACAAGTTGGGCATTTACACTGAGGGCTAAGAGAAGCCATGGGCTGAACTGAGCACACATGTGACGTCATGTGACTTACAGTTTGAAAGGCTTGCTTGGCTGATCTGTTGAGACAGGTGGCAGGTGAGAACAAGGGGACAGTGCCCCCTGCAATGAGCACATTAAGAGGTAACGGGGCCTTGAACCAGGGCCTCAGCAGTAGGGATGCTGCAAAGTTGTTAAATTCCATAGAGAGAAATAATTTTTCCATTTCTGATTTTTTAAAAATTAAAAAGTAGTAAACATACAATATTGTATTCATTTTCAGGTTTATGGCATAGTTATTCAGCATTTATATACCTTTGTGCCTCCTGATCTTCCATTTCCACGGCCATGACCCTAATTCATCGTGTGACTATCTCCACACATCCCCCCTCATCCGTCCCCGTTCCATCCTGCAACCTGGGCTTCATGTAAGACACGTTCCATCTGATTTATGTAAGTGAGGTGGCTGCTGTTTCCCCTCAGAGTGAAGCCCAAACCTCTTTCCGCCACCCCCATGCTGCAGAAATCCCAGCAGGGCGTGCTTCCTTCTCCCTCAGGCCTTTGCACACCCAGGACCCTCACCCTAGAACATTTGTCCTCCTTACTCTTCAGCCTCTACTTCCTTCCAGCACCTTCCACAGGGTGGTCTTGACCCTTGAACTGCCCCGGTTGAGGTCCATCCCGTACTACATGAACACAACACATTTACTCATCTGTCTTTCCACATGGTCTTCCTCCAGTTTCATCTTCTTTGTAATTTATGCCAGTTTCATCTGGATTCTTCTCTAAGGTTGTCCATCATCCAGCATGGGTAAGAAGCTTGGAGAGGTTACATGGAAGGCAGGTAGCAAGGGCCATAGACATTAGGATCAAAGACAGTTTTGTTGTACAGTTGAATTTATTGGCATTGGGGCTATAATTTAGAAACTGAGTAGTCAATGAAACCTCTCAGGCAGGACAAGCAAGGTCATGTGAGATAACCAAAGTCAGGGGTCTCAGCCACAGTGTCTGACGCGGAGGAAGGGTTTGGCAGGTATGGCCTGGCACCACCGTCCTGAAGGAGACAGCCCGGGGGTGTGGCCAGCCAGTGTCTGCCCTCCGCTCTGCTGGGACCTGCCTGTCAGATCCTGGGGCAGCCACAGGCTGACATGTGTCTAGTAGATATCAGAATTCAGCAGGTGAGTCCTGCTGTTGCCAGGTTGTCACCGGTGTGACCGGCTCTTGTTGGGAGAGTGGAGCCCAGGGTTCTTTGCTGCTCCTGGTCCTAAGAAAAAGCCAGAATCATGGCCAGTGCCCCTGATTGAGCTATTTTGTCTGGCCAGCAGGTTGGGTTTTCAGATGATGAGGAAATAAATTAAAATGACAACAAAAAATCCCACCAAAATAAATTGAACCCTCTGGCTGCTGACCTACTTAGCTTCTTTATTAGAACATCCGTTGTCATGGCTGATATTGTGGTGCGAAGGGGACGCTTGGAGTTCTTAAATATTTTACTAGGTCCTATGCTGGGTGATGGCTGGCCGCATTTATGTATAAGATAATAATGTATTTCCTGTTGTTTCTGAATATTCCTCTTGAGTCGTGACCTTGACTCATCTGATTTCTAACTTTGAATAGTTCATGAGATGTGGTTGTAGACATTGCATCTCAAAAAATAGGAGAAAATATATCTGGTAGGAGGCAGGCAAACTGATTATTCTCTTGAAGTAATTGCGAGTGGTGACTCATCAAGGGTAGCGAAATCGCTTCAGTGAATTTTGAATAGTGTTTTAAAAATTGGAATAAAGCAATTTTGAGAGTGCTTCACAAATAGCAATGGCAAGCGTGTCATTTGACCGGTTTTGCGTTCTCAGGCATGCATGCTGGAGCACGGCACAAAATGTGTTTCTTGCTGAGGGTCACGGCTGGAGAAGTTTAAAAGCCCCACACCCCTGCTCCGTCATAAAGCAATTCACCTTGAAATGACTCACACAATATAGCATCGTCTGTTTTCACGTTAATGCACGCATTACACATTTTTTGATTCAGACATGTCATTCTGTCAGAGTTTATCTTAAGATGTGAGTTTCCTGTCACGCAGTAATTCATGCGAGGCGGATCATCATCGTAGACATACCCTCCATCCTTCCTACCTGCATCTTCTCTCTTGGTACCGCTTCTGAGTCTTAATGGTCTCCCCAAATTCCCAGGCTTGTTCCTCTTGGAAAGGCTTCTTTACAGATTAGAAAATGAGAATCGAATACACATTTGCTATGTGTACATAAGAGGGAGCCACAAGACACATCTTAAAAAGCAAGGATGGTGTCAGTCCTTTGTGTCAAGAGTGACTGGAGCTTTAAAATGATGTTTGTGTTTCTGATGTATTTCAGTGTCTCATCTGAAAGAGACCATTCTGTTTTAAATGATTCCAAATGGAAAGCTATCAACCGCCACTTCTATAAAAGCCAGTACGTAAAACCCGAGCAGAGATGTCTGATTAAATAATACACGCCTTTCATTGCTCCTGGGCGCCCTTTGCACGTAGTCGAGGGAGCGTGAGTGAAGATGAGTGGGATGTGGGGAAGCAATTTTGAGCCCCCCACAAATACAATCACGGAATAGTCGTTCACTCTCACTCACGCCAAGAATGCAGGACATCCCCTACTGCTTCTGGCTTTAAAACCTCTGAAATCTGGCCTCCAAAAACAAAAAACAAAACCACCACCAACAAAAAAACCCTCAAACTAACTACCACAACCAGCTTGCATTTTGCTTAGAAATGGCCCATTTGCAGGTCCCTAAACCTGTCAAATACCTCAGTTGCCCCTTAGCTGCCTAGCACTTTCTCCCACCCATGTTCTTGTTCTAAAATCAACCTGACATCCGTGGCTCTGGTTATTGCCACAAGACCTTTGGGGACCTTCCCAACTAATTTGAATTCAGTGTGCTCCTACTAAGCACCTGCCATGTTCCAAGAGCAGTGCTCAGATGTGTTGACAAAGAGGACGTGATTTAGTCTGCATTGTCTGTCCCTCCTGAGAACACAGCTTGCAGAATTATCAGACAAATGTCTGCTTAGCAGCTACATGCCCCATCCCTTTGCTAGGCACTGGGACTTGACTGGTCAATGGAAAATAATCTAAAAATCAACTGTGGATTTATCTTGTGCTCCAAATTAACTTATATTCTAGCATGAGTGTAACCATATGAATTAAACTCTGTAGAGAATTAGCGACATCTCCAAGCATCATTTTAAGCTGTTCAGCAAAGAGGAGTTCTATAGAAATGAAAGACTAATGAGGCTGTTTCCCCACAGCAATCCTTTGATTTCTGCTACCATTTAGACAAGTGATATCTTATAGCCTATATTTTAGTTCTAAATTTCCCTTATTATCAATATTAGAAGGGATCTGCATTTTTACCTTTAAATAAGTGATCACATAATAGCTCTTTATTTTTCTCTGTCATTTTTCTACTAACAAAAATTCACACAAAACCAGCATCGTATCACATAGGTATGTAATGTATTTTTTAAGATTAACAACACAAGCAAGCAAAATATAACCAGAGACATTGAAATAAAGAACAAACTGGCAGTAACCAGAGAAGTGGGGGTATGGGGATAATAGGGAAAAGAAAGGAAAGGGTCATCAAGGAACATGTATAAAGGACCCATAGACAAAGCCAAAGCTGGGTAGAACTGAGGGTGGGAGGTGGGAGTGGGGTGGGGGAGAATGGTGGAGGGAAAATGCAGACAACTATACCTGAATAACAATTTTTTTAAAAGATTAGAAAATCAATACATGCAAAATACAATTTAAAACAATAGCACACATCTATTGTTGAAATTTTAGAAGCTGGGAAAGATGTTTAAAGAAGAAAATTAAAGCCACCCTGTGTTCCGCCACCGTGGGATGGCAGCCCCAGGGACACTGGTGTATTTCCCCTATGCTCTGCTCTGTCTGTGTTTGTATCTGCACATGATCTGTATGTGTACCTATGTGTGTGTGTTCATATGTAAAAATGTGAGATCATACAGCCTCTGCAAATCAGACTCCTGTTTTTCTCCTCACTCAAAATTGTCTGTAACACCTTCCTGTACCTTAAGATAGCCTTCAATTGCCCTGGCTGGTGTAGCTCAGTGGATTGAGTGCAGGCCTGTGAACCACACGATCGTGGTTCGATTCCCAGTCAGGACACATGCCTGGGTTGCAGGCCAGTTCCTAGCAGGGGACACACCAGAGGCAACCATACATTGATATTTCTCTCCTCCTCTCCTTCCCTTCCCCTGTAAAAATAAATAAATAAAATAGTTTTAAAATTATTTAAAAAATTATAATAAAAAATAAGATAGCCTTCAAGGATGTATTCTTCAGTGACTGACGTCATTCCATTGTGTCGCTGTATCGTGTTTTAGACAATCAGTGTCTGTTTTTATATGTGGATGTTTTTCCTATTTTCACTATTATAAACACCTCTGGGGTGATTACCTTGATAGATAATCTCGAATTTATCTTTAATCTTTGACTCAGCATAAACTCTTAGGAGCGACGTGCACACTCTTGGGCTCTGGATACCATTTGCCAAGCTACTGTCTGATCAGCTTATCTCAGTAACTACGTCAACTGAATGTGACAGGTGACCTGGTCACCTCAGCAAGAACTGTCGTTGTTGAGAGTTCAAAATGTTTTCTTCTTGGCTCTTTTCTGAGAAATGGCAAACATTTTTTGACATATGTATCAGCCATTTATATTTTGTGTATCAAAAGATTGGCTTTATTCTAATTGCATGAGACTTGCACATGCCTTGTGCTGTCTAAACAAGAGAAACCAGCAACATCACCAGGTGGCACATGCTTTTAAAACAGACTAGGAAGGTAGATTCTCTAAATAGTGAGAATGGGTGGTTCTTGCATGGAACATCTATAGAGCGATGCTTTCACTTGGACATTTCATACTGTTTTGAAAATATTTTGAGCCCTGGCTGGTGTAGCTCAGTGGATTGAGCACGGGTCTGTGAAGCAAAGGGTCACTGGTTCAATTCCCAGTCAGGGCACATGCCTGGGTTGCAGGCCAGGTCCCCAGTAAGGGGACACGTGAGAGGCAACCACACATTCATGTTTCTCTCACTCTTTCTCCTTCCCTTCCTCTCTCTCTAAGAAATAAATGAATAAAGTATTAAAAAAATATTTTGAGATCGAGGAGCTGGGCCTTGGCTTGCATTCGGAATAACATGTGGAGTTGGGAGGACCCAAACCCTGTCTCTGAGGGGCCCCGTGTTGAACTCTTCAACCACNAAATATTTTGAGCCCTGGCTGGTGTAGCTCAGTGGATTGAGCACGGGTCTGTGAAGCAAAGGGTCACTGGTTCAATTCCCAGTCAGGGCACATGCCTGGGTTGCAGGCCAGGTCCCCAGTAAGGGGACACATGAGAGGCAACCACACATTCATGTTTCTCTCACTCTTTCTCCTTCCCTTCCTCTCTCTCTAAGAAATAAATAAATAAAGTATTAAAAAAATATTTTGAGATCGAGAAGCTGGGCCTTGGCTTGCATTCAGAATAACATGCGGAGTTGGGAGGACCCAAACCCTGTCTCTGAGGGGCCCCGTGTTGAACTCTTCAACCACTTCGGGGAACACTCTTCCCTTGACTGAGGTGCCAAAAGCCAGTAAGGGAATTGGGGTTGTAATTTATTTTTTAAGGCTTCAGTTGTTTTTATTTAATACTTTTATTAAAAGGTAGCATGTGAGACTCTGAAGCACTTCAAATGACATGGATTTAAAAGAAAGAGAATGCTGCTCCCCACCCTCAGCTTGTTTCTTCCTGAGTCCCAGGCCCCCTGTCCTTTTTCATTGTATTTACTGATGTATATTGTGTGTGTGTGTGTGTGCCATTGTGGAGCTCATTACTTCTAATGGCTGGGTAATCATTCAGAGTCAGGTCTGACCTAAGATAACGCTTGGAATGTGAGTGCGGACAATGGTAGGCTTTCCTGCCTGCAGGGAATCTTGTTCGCGTGAATCTGATGGGAAAACGGAAAGGCCGGGGCAACATTTTTTTGGCTAATGTTAGTAGGGAACATACTGTAGAGTGAGGTTTTCCTTTTTAAGTTATCCCAAATAAAGGAAGGTGATACCAACTTTAATTGTCCTCTTTACTCACTAAGTTGATCTAAATTTTGTAGCCTAATGACGTTTGGGGGAGAGGAGTAACAAGCTGTGTGTACACCCTCCGGGCCTCCCCCGGAATTCTGTCCAGGAGAGTTGAAGTGAAACACCCAGGACTGATTCTGTTCTTGAACAGGAGCCCCCTACCCTCAGGACTCTGAGACAGTTATGACATGCCTTGCGACTGTCTTCCCGAGAGCGTGAAGCCGGCTTTGTGGAAAACAATTTTTTTCTAGGATTGGGAGTGTGGTGAGGAGCATGGGTGTGTACGTGCATGTATGTGGGTGGAAGGGGTGAATGATTCATTCTCTTGTACCTACAATCCATCGCAATGGAGTCGTCTGGTTTCTCTCTCTCAAAGTGATGTTTTTGAGGGTCCTCTGGGTTGTTATATATCATTTTAATGCCAAGTGACCTTTCTTTTTTTTCTTTTTTTTTATGATCCTTTCTCCTTTAAAGTCAGGTTCATTGAGGTGTAATTAGCACAGTAAATTTCACCCTTCTTAGGTGTGCAGTTCTTTACTTTTGAAATATGTAAACAGTCATGTGATCACCACCTCCATCAGAGTATGGGCTATTTCTGTCCCCCCCAAAAAGCTTCCTCTTGACAATTTCTTTGCCTTTGACCACTAGAGGATCATGGAAGGCAAGAGTTGGAGTTAAATCTGATTTGTTTGCCATGAATCTCTTTATCTATTCATATTTTAGGATTATACAGCTATAGCTTGGTGAGAATGCCCCCCACCCCCACTCCTTGTGAACCATAAAGGAAGGAGTGTCGTGTAGAGAAAATGCACGGCATGTGTTCCTCTCCACTGGATTACCACTCTTGGCTTAATCCAGGTATGGTGGTTCCACAGGCCAGGCCAGAACCCCCTCCCTTTCCTTCTGAAATTCATCCCATCAGTAATGGCCAGAACCAAAAAAGAAAGCTTTGGTCAAGAAAACGAGGGGTCACAGATGACAACTTGAGGATAAACCTCATTTGCTAATCATTGTCTCTAATTGACAGCTATTTTCAAGTTTGCTTCTGAAACACAGGTTTCTGAGTGTAACATACAATTTACACACAGATACCCAAAGTTCACAGATGGCACTGGGATTCAAGAAGGGGTGTGGTTTTTAGTGAACTAACCACATTGATAAGCCCTTTTGGGGTCCTAGCCCTCCACTGAGATGAGAAAGAAAGAGCCAGAGGAGCTTGCATCTTCCTAGGAGTTTTTCTCAGCCTACCGTATCCTCTGCAGTCTGTTTGTCATGCTTCCCACAAGATAGGGAAGGCTCTCCAAACACTACAGAAGCAAGTGGCTTGAGCAGCGTGGCCTCTTCCGCCGTCAGATGACACTGTGAAGGTGGAGTGGTGAGGATTTGAAATGATGCTCCCACGATTGCTGTCCTCACACCCACCAAGGAATAGCTCCCAGGTCTCATCGGAAAGCTTAACGTTTAGCCAGATGGAAGCCAGCTTAAGCTGCATGCGAATACAACTTGATTTTTTCCCCTCTCACCATCCCGTGTGGAGTTGCCTCTGACAACTGATCAAATTCATCACATTTCCAAGCAAATCTAGGATTTCAGATATAAATATGCAGAATGAACACACCAATTAACTCAAGTTCTCCAAGTTAAAAAGGGTAAAATGGGACCAACTTCGCATAAGAATATTTTCAACGTAATGGTGCTGAGACAGAGCAAAATAACCCACAATTAGGTTCTGAAATTCTTCCAACTCATAGTTTCTATTCTAACAAAGCAAGTAGGAGCATCCCAGCCAAGTTGATCACTAAGTCTGAGACCCATTGTCTCATTCCCTTTTGGTGTAACATTAGAGAGGGGTTCCATTTGAAATCATTTTTCCAAAGGCTGACCTGCGCATGCTTGTTATGAAATAAACTGAAAATTTGGGAAGTGTTCTGAGACGTGAGACATTAGGAATTTTCGCATCAATTCACAGTTCACTTTTCACCACCACACTGAGGCACACTCTGAGAATTTCCCTTCTGAGGGATTTCTCCGTTTCATGCTTGCATTTCCCAGACCTTTCTTTTTTTAGTTCCTGTACTTCTCAGCTTTCTGCTGCCTCGTAGGTGAAGGGGCTGGTAAGTGATGCGGTGGAATTCGCTTTTCCTTTATCTGTTGGAATGAGGATTTCTAATTCCAGTGGTTCAGATCTAGAAACAGATACTTTTTCTTTTAAATAGGTCATTCTTCAGAACAGACTTGCAAGGTGTGGGTAAGAGCTTTTACATGTGTCTTCCCTAGGTAGACCTGGTGGGGAAGAAGGGAAGGGACTCTGGCCAGCCAGGAGTAGAAAGTAAAGGTGGTAATTGTCACCATGCCAGACAGTGCAAAATCAGAGTCCCCAGGAAGCCATAGGTACAATGGTGCAGGTGCGATGAAGTGTCCCAGGAGAAGCCACTGCAGAACTGTCCCAGTACAGTCCTGACTCTTAGCCTGAGAGAACAGGCCTTTGGGGACAAGTGACTCACCTAGCCTTTTAAAATGAGGTCATTAACACTTTTCTATTTCAGGGTCAGATTGTTACAGAATTTTTACAAACTGCTGTCCTGTAATTAATTTGCATCAACTACCTCTATGTTTAGGATCTATAGCCTTCCAATAATTTGAAGGTGCCATCTGATCACCCAGGGTACTGAATCACTACTAAGCAGTGTTTTCTTGAGACCAGGGCCCCTCCCGACAACCATCCTGGGTGAGCACCACCGTCTCCCCTCTCCAGCCCGGGCACTTGGAGTTTCAGCCCATCAGGTCACCCGCCATCAGTTCCACAAGTTTACACCTGTAGGTTGTGTATTTTGTTGATTTCCAAGTTACGTGTGCTGTCATTGTTTGCTGCTTTTGTGGGGCTGAATTTCTTATTTACAGTTTGCTCAGAGCAATGTAAAAATGTGTGTACCCAGGGAGTCTTGTAAGTCCCCTGAAAACTGAAATAGGAAGAAGGCCTGCATGTTTCCTAGGAATGAATGTGGACATGTTGCATGCACACTGGCTCTCACCTGTGACATTACCACATACGCATGGTCACAAATCATGTGTTCCTAGCAGGGGCCAAGTGCCAGAGCTGTGGGTGCATGTTAGATCAAGTGCCAGAATGTCTCTTTAACTCTGACACACTAACACCCTTTTTTGAGAGGGAGTGAAGGGGGCAGAATTGTGCTATGACAGCTGGGAACCACAGAGCTAACTGCTCAGCCGGTCTTACGAGTCTGAATTTAGGGCACACCTGGAGGTATGGGAACTTTCATGTGTGTCAAAATAAAGTAGGTGACCCATATTCCGTCTCTCTTCAATTCAGTGACATGGGCCATGCCCAGCTGTGGCCTGTTATTGTCACCTATTGATCTTAGTTCTCCTAGCCCAATATTTTGTCTTAATTATTCAAATGCGAATTTTCTGGGTATGCCCATAATCTTGAATTTGAGATTCTCATGGCAGCAGGTAGAGGCCAGACCGTTTTATTTATGAATGGAGTAACCTTCCTGGAGTCCATATTTCAAACTTGTTCTTGGGAGGTTTGTGAATGGACCCAACCCAGGGAGCACGTACCAGAACACATTGATCAGCCACATGACCTTTATTTCCAGAAAACATTTTAACCTTCACAGTGTTAGTTACAGGAAAATTCTCTGCCTTTAAAAATTTTTTTAATGTGAATTTAAAAAATGTTGCAGACTAACACTTTTTATTTCTGGTTTGCTATTTCCCCATCTAAAGTTAATACAGATAATTTGGAAGCAAAGATATTTTGATATATTTTAAAGATCTGATGGCATTTCTGAAGTCATCTCCCTTTTGATTATTTTTCTTACCCAGAACTCTCTGCAGCCTTTTCCCTCGTGGTAAAACAGATTCCTATACATCATAATGTAGAAATATCAGAAAATTAAATACATTTTAAAAACTTAACTCCAGCCGCCGTGCTTTACAAGTGCATTACAAGTCATAGTACCCCAGCATCCAGGAGACCTGCTGGAAGTCGCAAGATGCTCAGCCCACAGGTGTGGACTGCGTACCCTTTTTCACGGTGATCAACTCCACAGTGTTTTTGGCAGATGGGACACCTCTGTACCTTTTGGTTGAAATGTTTACTTCCACAGCATCATGTCTACAGCTGAATATTCAGACTGTCTGCCACGCTTTGCTAATTACAGGCATGCACAAATCTAAGAGTTTTATCTAAACACGAGTGGGTGAGATTCTGTAGAATCCAGGGGCCCCGATCTTTATAGGACCCTCTTAAGTATTTATGAGACAGAGTTTGCCTCATAAATACAGCTTTTGCAAAATTGTTCCTGCCCCTAAAGTTGCTCAGAGAATTTACTCCGTGGTCCTTCTGATTGGCCTCTCTGTCCAATCGGCTAAGAAAGTCTCGCAGGTTGTTGTAACCTACTCGTTTTTCTTAACTAGGTGATGCAGGTGGACTTTCAAATATTGGAGCAAATCTATCTGTGGCCTCTTATTGGGCCACAGATACATTGCCCTCCAGTTTCTTTATTTTTTCATTGAATTTCGTTCTACCTTTAAATATGAGCTCGTGAGTCCAGTTTTCTCACTCTCAGTAGCTCTTTGAGGCAATAAAGGCCACTGACCTGAAATTGCAAAGTCTTTTTTCAGAGAGTAAGCAGAGAAGGCCTGGGTGCTGGGTGCCCAGGGACACCCCAGCGTCTGCGGCCAGGGGCCCTACATGTGTTCCATTTCATGCCAAGGGACATTGCATTTTGCCTAGTTCTAGCTCTTGGGCTGTGCACTGAGCCACAAGTGGTTACAATGATGAACATGCCACACAACAAAGTGACTGCAAAGCTCAGAGTCCTGCAGGTTCAACTCCTGCTCTTCCTCCTATAACTTACAGCATTGATGTTCCTTCTTCCCAGACCGCTGAATGCTGTCCAAGGCAGCTGGTGCTCCGGGTCTTGACTTCCCTCCAGTCTGCTGGGGTTATAGTGCTTTTACTGTCAAAATTGATGCCTGTTTGGATCGGAGAACACAGAAGCCTGCCGGTGCTACAGATAATTAAGTCGGCAGTCATTGCCACATGTGTTGATGTTGAAGTCATAGACTTGGTACCATTTTCTTGAGAGAATTTGGAGAGGCACTAGTTGTGGTCCAGGACACAGACCCCTGGAAAACCTTCATTCTGGGACCTTGTAGAAGAAGAGGAGGACCATGGAGAGGGGAAATGGCAGAACTAGAAGACATAGAGGCACCCATGGGTCAGGTTAGAAGAGGACTGAATTGTGCCTGGAGAGCGTAGCTACAGTAGTTTCCACAGAGGAGCAGAGACAGATAGCAAAGCAGGGTGTGTGAGGAGTGGGCGAGAGATCTGGACCTAGAGATCTGGACCTGCTGATGGGGGCAGGCCCTTCCAGGAGCCTAGTGGGCACAAGTGGTTTGGGTCATGGGCTGGGGGTGGGAAGGGTTGCAATCCTGAGAGGTTATTTGTTTTGTTTCTGTTTGTGATGCTCTGTGTCTGCTTGAGAGAAACTACGACATGCATCAACAATGTGCTGGAGCCCGTCTCACAGTTTCAGAAAGTTTGGAGCCAGTTGTTAAAAAACTGGCAGCTTAACATTGGCCAGAGTAGAGTATTTACAAACACAAGGAACCCCTCCCCATTGCCACCCAGAGCTAATGGTTCACCCGTTAGCAGCATCCCTCTGAGCATACTGAATACAGGTAGTCAAGAGCTACCAGAGGAGGAGAGAGAGGAGACGCTGAGGGAGCTGATCTCTAAGGATGGAGAAGGAGATGAGAGCAGCCACTGATGGGGAAATTGACTTTCAAAAGGTTGAAGGATATCACTTTTATTTTAATAGGATGTAAAGAAAAAAAGATGAGAGAGGGCCAAGATTTACGAAAATGGTGATAATTACCAAACATTTCTGAGTGCCTGTGGTGTGCTGAACGCCCTTCACGTGCTTTGCCTCTTTCACCTCCTGTAACAGCCATGCGCCCAGACAGGTGCAGTCATCGTGTCTTCATTGATGAGGGCTCTGAGGCACAGAACGATGGAGCAGTTCGTCTGAGGCCTAACAGTGGTTCCATCAAAGAGCCAGGACTTGGACCCAATGGTCTGATGCTCCATCCCTCAGACGTGGCCTCTGAACTGTGAGCTGCACCCCAGAGAGTGTGCAGGTTTCATGGCAGGAAGTTGACAGGAGTTCCCTGCTGATGGTCTTTGTGTTCCTTCTGTAAGAATTCAGCAACATCCCCTTAGAGTAAGGGGAGCCAGTGAGATGCATTTAAGGAAAATAGAAAGCGTGTAAAATGATGTGGCCCCTGGGAGAGCAGGCTAACCAGAGAAATCTGAGAGGTGCCCAAACCAAGTGACCTGCTGACAGTTTGGGCCACAGATGAGGTCTTCCAGTGGGATTGTGCACCTTCAGTCACCTCAGTTGTCCCGTGCAGGCACAGAGGAAGGGATCCGTGAGGCTCCTCCATGAGTAGGATTATAATAGGGAATGGGAAAGAAGACTAGAAGGACAAAGGAGTTTAGGGACTTTGCAAGGTCTAGAGAGCAAGATTGTAATAATGGGCCATGGTCTCCAAATGGGAGAAAGGGGATGTTGAGGCGGTGGGGGCTAGGTGTCCTTGGGGTTTTGATGAGGTTGAAGAATTCCAGTAGCTGGAATACTTGAACTAATGAAGGAGGTAAGAGAGGAGGCTGTCTGAAGTATTGGAATTCATCGGTTCTGATGATTATGCCTTTTCTCAGGACTCTCAGTCCAGGCCAAGGCCAGGGACCACTGACATGATGTCAGAGGAGGGTGGCAGGAGATGAGAGCAGGAGCAGGTACTTGGGCTAGGAAGAAGGAAGGCAGGAGTTTTGTTGCAGAGATAGACTGCTGACCTAGTTCTAGAATGTTTTTTATTAAATTACACGTTATTTGCCCTGCCTGATGTGGCTCTGTGGATTGAGTGCCGGCCTGCAAACCAAAGGGGTTGCTGGTTGGATTCCCAGTCAGGGTACATGCCTGGGTTGCTGAACAGATCCCCAGCTTGCGGTGCATGAGAGGCAACCACACAGCAATGTTTCTGTTCCTTTCTTTCTCTGAAAATAAATATAAATGAATAAATAAATTACATGTTATTTGACATCTTTGTCTGAGGGACTTTTGACACAGGTGATACCTGTTGGTGATTTGGTAGTCCCCCACTTACCATCCTCGTTTATTGTATTTCTCAGAGAAGGGGAGTGCACACTAATTTTTTTAAAACTTCAATTGGTACTCAATATAGAGCCTTTTATTAGTACCTCCTTTAAAGATTTAGATTCCTTATTGGACCTGAAAATGCGTGCTGTCATACTAAAGAAATCCTAATTGGATCAATATGAGTCAAAGTTTAGTTATTCACCAAAAGCTACTTATTGACTTAAAATGTGGTCTTCACCTCTCTTCAGGTAATTCAGCGTCCAGGTGTAAACATCATGAATTGCATTGACAGTCTCCTAAAACTGGAAGCCTTGACCTTCAAACTAAGTTTTAGATCCCTGCCCTCTTTGCTCTCTCGGGCTTTCATGGAAACCTAACGAGAATTGGCACTCGTAACTATCTAAGTTTCTAAGTTACTGTGCACATTACGGGTCCTTTTCTCACTGGATGACTGTACAAAATCTCCTCCTATGCCTTAGTGCGTAGGAACAAGGTACCCGCCTGTTCTCTTCGATGCCTCTGGAATCCCTGGGCCTGCAGACGCTGAACCTGCTCAGGTGGTCCCAGTGGAAGGAGACCTTTCTCTTCCTGAGCGGTACCCCATTGCGAGTTACAGCTGTGAGTCTTGTTTCCCCTGGACCTCATCTTGGGGAGATCCGGCTCCTCTGCTAATATGAAACGTGGCCTAACCACAGTACTCCTTGCTTTGGGGCAGTGTTTCCTGGTGCTCTGAGTGGGATTAGTTTTCGTAACTTAATTTACCAGGTCCAGGAGGTGAGCTGTGGTTGCTATGGGAACAGTCACTGAGTTGTCTTGGTGTTAGTACATTTAACACACATCAACAGTGATGCTATAGTGTCATAGGTCAGCCTTCCTTTTCCCACTTACGTTTCTTCTTCCCTTTCTAGACAGATTATTGTTGGGGACAGGAGAAGAAGGACTGAATTTCATGGGCAAGTTTATTTGATATCGGAGTGTCACGTCCCAGCAAGTTATTTCCATGGGCATTACATGTCCAAAGGGAGCCCGTGTCTAATCCGGACTCCCCGCCTTTGGGTGCTGCTAGTGTTTCCCAGGCTCTCTAACCTCATGGAGGCCCTCGTGGAAAGAGAGAAAGCTGTGTCCATACTCGAAGCCGGGGTGCACAGCCTGCTGTCCAGACAGCACAGCCGCAGTTTGCTGTATGTACATGGCCTTGTGTACTGTGGTAAGTCATGCGCGTTCACCTTCCTTCTTGGCCACCATGAGTCACTCTGTGCTGAAATTGAGAGGCCTTGTGGGTTAGATATCTATATTTCTGTGGAGCACAGCTGTCAAAGAAGGACTTTGCATTGCATGACTAGGCCATGTAATCTTTAGCCTAACATTTGCATATGAATGCATAATTGTGAAGCATTATGTAAATTATGCATGGTGGTGAATATATTATCAAATGAAATTGCCTTTAGGGCTAATTACAGGATACTGCTTTGTCAACTAGGATTCTGTAGGTTGAAGGCTGAATACTTTCCGTAGAATGAAATATAACCTAGTCGGGGTTTATTTTCATCCAAAAGCATGAGTTTCTTTTCAGTGTGATTTTTTAAAATTTTGTTAAAAGAGGGATCTAAGACCTAGGGTTTGATAGAAGCTATAGGATATTGGGGATTCAAAGAATAACACTCTGATTGAAAAATATTAAAATGTGGGCACTTGCTAGGTTGGTAAAAAATCTAAGTGTTTGAGTCACAAAGTCCCATGAGCATTTATATCTTCCAGTATACTTATTCTTACATACTTTATTTCTTTTTAATTTTCATTTAAAATAGTCCATGCTTGTAGTCAAATGACGAAGAAAGTACAACCTTCTTAAGTTGTCCTTGACTAAATGACTTTGCTCATTTATGGGCTGCTTACAGGAGCCCTCCTTGAAGACCACTGCCTGAGTGTCTGTCTGCTCTCCATGAGTCTAACTGAGGGGCTGTTCTGTATGTGGTGGCAAGGAAGCACTGTGGGGGGGGGGGGTGGAGACAGGGAGGAAGAAAGGGAGGGAGGGAGGAAGGGGGAGGGAGGCAGGAAAGGGGAGGGGGTGGAAGGGAGGAAGGGAGGCAGTTGGGCCAATAAGTACTCCCCCACGGGCCTGAATTCTGGGCGAGAGTCACTGCTGTCACCACTTGTCAGGCTTGCTGTACTAGGACAGAGACGGCGTTTCTCTGCGGAACATGCGTGCTTGCATGAGGGAGATGAACGCATTTAGGTGTGTCTGGTGCTTTGAAGAAAGGCTACCTCTCTGTGAATATCTCCTGATAGTAAATGGTGGGCATTTACTCAGGGGGAAACATTTTATCCTAAAGCAAACAGGGTAGTATGGCAGGCATCCACTCTCCAAAAACAACATAGAAACAATAAACAAATGTGTAAAATCCAAACCAGCCATTGACCAAAAGAGCCATTCAGATGTGTGCTTGGAAATGTGAATCTCAGTCTGGGGACCCTCCCAGAGCAGGGGGCTCCTGAGCTTTCCTGGTCCCCAGCCCCCCACCAGACTGGGCTGGAGCTCGGCGACTTGGAACTTTAACCCACACGGTTGACAAGTTAGGGTATTTACTCTGTTTATTTATACTGTAAAGGAAATAAAAAGCCAGTGATCCAACATTCTTAAGGCTGTGTAACACAAAGGAATTCTTGGGTGGAGTTTTCATGTTTGGGTTCATCTAGAATTTTGCAAAGGGGCTGTGCCTAATTACAGACATTTCTGTTGCTTCCTCTGCACCTGGGTGTGAATCAGGCGGTTAAATCCCTGCTTTGCCTCTTGCTGGCTTGTGACCTTGGACGAGTTCTTCCAAAAGCCCTTCTGCACTGGCCCTTAGAAGCAGGGGTATAATGATTCATCACACAGGATCATCACGAAGGTCAAAAGCGATTATAGATGGGACAGCTCCTCACAGAGCGTCTCATCCATAGCAGGTGCCCAGTGCACATCTTTCCTTCTGCCCACCTTTTCTCGTTTCCATCCTCTGCCTGCAGTGGTGTCACGGAAACCTCAACGGGTGACGAATATTACAGCGGAGATGCCAACAGGTAGCCTGGCGCCAGGCTGTGCCTGCTTTTGGGCAAGTCACTTATTCATCATTCATTTGTCTTTTCTCTGTTTCTAGCTCAGACGCATCATTTGGAGCCATAGGGGACTAATGAGAAAATGGGAGCCATTGTTTTCATTATTGTGCTGGGGCTATCAGGGTCTCATGGGGGAATATTTTAGAGATGAAGAGAAAAAAAAAGAAGCCTGCCTAGAACTGAGCTGTGTGAGCTAGGGCTCCTTCAACGACTCCAAAGGCCCATCTCCTTACATGGGAGTTACAGGCTGAATCTCCTTGCGAGTTAGAAATAATTCCTAATGATTATCATAATAGCAAGTCATTTGCGGCTCTGTGAGATACTATTGATGGCGGTGGAGAAAAGCAGTCGAGCACGGAGATGGCTTCTGCCACACAATGAAGAGGGACTAGAAGAGCTAATAAATAGCCACGCAATATCTTCTGCTCTGTACTGAAAGGTGGACACGCCTAGTGTTAGTTTTAGACAAGGAGAGGTTACCTGGTTTTTACGGTATTCCCCGTGCCAAGGGCTGATGGGTTGATCCTAAGCTCGAGTTCCTGCCTTGAAGTCATTTTAAGCCACGGCTCGTGACAGGCACTGCAAGAGGCTGGCTTGCCGGGCTTCCTGCTTCACAGAACATCTGCCCCTGGAAAAGCTTCCCACTGATGTGCAGGTTGCCCTGGGCAGATCTGACGTAGCTCCTTGGGTTCATTAAAAGAATTAATCAATATGGAGAATAAAAAGGGGCTGTTTCCCCACACCCCTACCCCAGGTAGGGCCCTGGAAGAGATTCCAACATCCGCTGTCATCTGAGATGCTAGCCTTAGGGACAAATCGGGTGCCTGAGTGATTCTGGTGGCACATGCCAGGCCGACAGGATGCCTCACGCACAGCGGTGCTGTGTCTGACGGGCATAGGCCTGTCCCCATGGTCCTCCAAGAATGGAGAGAACCTACTGTGTGTTCCAGAAATCTCTGAGAAATCCTTTCTGGGTTTGGAGGAAATCAAACGGCTAACTCTGGACTCTCCGAATAACTCACTATCTTTGAGGGATCCTTCACCAACTATTGCTGGATGGGGCTGGTGCCCACATGGAATCTGCTCCTGTTGGATTCCTAGAGGTGTCTTCAAATGCACTCAATACTGGGAGACTCTCCTGACCCTGGGGGACTGCGCCAGGGGGGGCCTCTAGGGGGATCCCCTAAAGTGGAGGTCACAGCATACCTTGATAAGCAGAAGGAGTTTAGCCTTTGCTGAACACGAAGAAATAATTTATATACCATGACAGATCCACAGTGTCACTTTTCATCTTTTCCTCCCCGCATTCTGGTGAAGGCTGGGCAGGACTCTTCTTCCTCACTCTATGCCCACCCTGCTGTGGTTGGTGCGCCCCCTACCTCCAAGAGGCGGGAAAGAGCAGAGTCATGTGGGAGTGCCCTCGAAAACAGGAGAGTGGCCGCCACAGAGCTCCACACCTCTCTGGTTTTTTAAAGGGAATTTAAAATCTACAGTGAAAATAAGATGAACCAACTAAAAACTTTCCCACAAGAGGGGTTTTAGAAAAATTTGCACCTCTGTTGCTTTGATTTGAGTGATACTCATTGGAGAATTTAACATTTCTATGAAATCTGCCCCACAGAATTGAAAAAAGGAAGAACGAGTAGGGATCTCAGCATAAGGAAGTCCAGGAGTTGTGGATGGTGGATCCTATGGGCTGGACCAGAATTTTCCCCCAGCCAGTGGCATACACTCTGTGTGACGTATTTGCATGTGAGTGCATGTGCGTGGTAAAGTTGCCATCTGTCTCGTGCAGTGCTGAAGGACAAAGATTTTCTTTTTGTATCAGTGTTCTGTCAACTTCTTTAGGGTTAAAAATGCCTTCTCTTTATGAAATGGTGGTCGTAGCAGTAGTGAAATTTTTGGATGGTTTTCCTGGATACACTGCAAAGTCGATAATGTTATGTCAGTTCCCAAATGCAAAGGTAAATGTTTGCTTGTTCCCAAAAGACCCCAGATAACCTAGGCTCCCCCAAACTCTGTGTTTTAGATCAAGCTCACAGATGTGAAGTGTTCTCATCAATAGACACAGAGGGCAACACATTGTGGGCACGTGTGTGCGTGTGTGTGCACACGTGCACCCGCAGGTGTGTGCACAAGTGCACATGTGGTGCTTGGGTGTGCATGTGCAGTTGTGTGTGCAGACACTCCCTTCTTCTGATGATGCTCTGAGTTTTCCTGGCTCGGGGAGTGTTACTGCACTAGGAAAATGTCTCTGTATTTTGGAGACACCTGAAAGGTGGGTGGACAAAGGCTTTGCAAAGAATAACAGCCATGAAAGCGTCTCTTTTGTGGACCCTTTCCTGAGAGCCTTCCTTGTCCCAAAACTGACAGGTTAAATAGACCCCGTTGGTGGGCAGTGTCCTGTTTTGTGTCCTTGCAGACACTGGGACTCCATCTGATGGGCGACAGTTTGCGTTCAGCTTGTTCACAGGAGCTGCTAGTGGCCCGATCAGGGTGGTCTCAGCAGGAATTCTGAAGGGTAGCGCCCCCGGAATTAGTTCAGTTGTGAACTTATGTGGGACAAGTGGCTCCTGCTTGCCCTGGCCTGGTGCTCCTGTCACCAAAGTCTCTTAGAAGTAAGTGCAGCTGCTAACGCTTCTTAAGCGCTGTGCTTCTTTCCTGTGGGGTATCCTGACCTCACCAAGAGCGGGCCGGGGCTCTGTCGCCAATAAAAATAGCTCACATTTATAAATCACCTTTCCTCCAAAGTGTAAGAAGTCACCCACACGTTTTATTACCACTAAGATCTTCCTGAAATATTTAGGGGGAACAAGACCATTATAAATTATAACTTCTTTCTGGGCAGGATTGTGCTTTTACATTCCTCTTGTTCCTTTCAAAGCACCAATGGTTACTAAATACTTTGTGATTAATTGATTTCTCATTAAGGTTATGATCAATGTTAAAACTTGATGGGTTATGTGGAATCAAAGGTGGAAACCTAGGGCTTCCCAGTCAAACGAGGCTATGGACAGGCATTCCCCCTGAGAGAGGCTGTGAGAGCCCACCGTGTGTGGTTGGGTACTTGCCAAGTACAGGGCGTGTCATTCACAGGGCCTGCGGTGAGTATGGCGCCCCCTAGGGTTCAGCGCTGCTCAACCACATGCAGTAATGTAGTGTGGGCACAGTAGGACCCATAACAATTAATACAGATGTGATGAGCAGGAACACACCTCAGAAAGTTTCTTACCCTCCAAGTTACAGGAGACAGGACCAATGGGAGATCCCACTTGAAGGAGGGCTACAGCTAACACCCCCTTGAACAATTGATTCACTAGTCCGAAGGGGCACATCGTACAAAAGGATGGTGGGTGACCAAATTTTGTTGGTTCTTCGGAGAATATCTGGGCAGTGAGTCTGCAGAGGCAGTAGGTATCTTGACTGCTGAAGCTTTAATTCTGGGCTAACATACGTACCTGAAATTCATAAATCTGTGGACTTACAGGCCGAAGAGTCTTTGTTTGGTTTCTTCTATAGTATCAATTCCCAAAAGGTGAAGAAAGTATGGCTCAGAGAGGGAAATGAACCTGCCCTAATTCCCTTACCTGGTAAATTGTAAGAGGTGGAGTTCCCCAACTCTTTAAAACCCCTGTTGTTTGTGGTATATACGCTGATGCTTTCTGTTTGGACAAGATTTTTCATAGACACTCCGGCTCTTTGTTTCTAGTTACTGTCTCTGTGGATTTGTCCACTGGTCCCAGGAACCATTTTCTCATACCCTACATAATGGTCAGTGTTGTATGTTTAGGAGGAGGCACAGCAGCTTTTGTTCTGGGTGACGGAGAGACATGGGTGTCGTGGGGAAGCTCAGTGATAAGCTCCTCCGGAATCTGCTCCCGGGAGATGGAATAGGCTCAGCCCTTTTGCTTGTCAGCAGTAGCATCATTGCTAAGACAAGAAATTCAATGCATATGCTAATATGTGCATGAATGCCTGAAAAGATGTTCGAATGAAAGAAGCTTGTCTGTTTCACATTTACAGGTGATGGGATTGAAATTTTTTAGCAGGTTTTCAATGAAGATGGGAGAGGTGCCAGGAACTGGAGATTGCCACCCAGTGCTGCCTTCCTCTGAATTAACATAAGCGTGCTTCCTATTTGCAAGGGGTTAAATAAACTTATTTCCCATCTTGGAGGAATCTTAAAAAGATTCTATAAAATATTATATAAAATATTGCATATCATGCAAATTCCCCAGATACATTAAGCATAATCTGAATGGACAAAAATTCTTAAATGTAACTTGAATTGAGATTATACAGGTATTAAATTTTTATTTTTTTCACCGTACCCTGTAAGGTTTCCTTAAAGTACTTAATAAATTATTATCACATTTTGCCTGTTACAACTAAGCTCAATGTAAAAGTGGCCCCTTGGAGTTTTGTATATTGATTTACAGTAGGGTCTCCCTCCCTTGCAGAGTAGTTTTTGTGCCCATAACCAATTCTCTCCTCTTGTCAGATATTCAAAACTAGAGGCAATTTCTTATGCATCTTCCTGGCAGGCAGTTAATCAGTGCATGCCAAGGGGCTGAGGGTGAATGTTCTTGTTTTCGCAATCTTTAAAAGTAGGTTCTTAAAAGTACTATTATTGACAAAAATTAAATGGATTGTTGAAAAATCTTTGGTTTCTGATTTTACAGAAGAAAATATCAAATGCTTGCAGCCATTTGGGGTTTCCTAAATTTAATTTCTACCAAAAATTACTTTTTCTCTTTCATAAGTATTAACACGGTAAATTAGGCAGGTGCTCCAGATTTGGTGTATCTGGTTTCTAGCATGAGAGTGTGTATGAAGGATTTCCTAGAACCATGTTCTTGGAGGAGGCATGAGTTTGTCATACGCTGTATCTTTTTAAAGATCGGAATCTATAATCTGAATGAGAGCCTGCCAGCCATCCTTGGCAGACTTTTTAGAATACTCAAATCAAGTGGATCATTTTATCATTAAAGACGTTTAGATGTCCCAATAGGCTGAACCATGGGACCGATATCCAGGTACATTTTACTTGGATAAAATTCTGCCCTTAGATTTTTAGAAATCAGTTGTTCAAGTTTAAAACTGAAGAGACTTTGATCTGGAACTCTGGCTAAAGGACCTGACCATTTTAGTCGATGACAGTGTCAGTCTAAGCTCATGGTAAGTGGTTGTTAAGCAAACCCAGTGGCCTCTCAGGCTGTACTCAGAGAAATAGAGTTTCCAGTTGCAAGCAGAGAGCTAATAGTCACCTGATAAATACACTTGCTTCAGACCAGCCCTGGAATACTAGGAGAAATTCCGGGGTATGTGTTTTAAGATGGTCTTTGTCAAACAAAAGCACAGATATAAAAAGTAATGATGCCTTTAAGCAACAGTGGAAGAAGTGGGGTATGATTAATTAGCCTTGAGCAGAGAGGGCTAAGAGACACATTACCTTTCTTTAAGTATTTCAAGGATTGTCAAGTAAAAAGGTATTTGACTCACTGCATAAACCTCTAGGGGTAAACCGGAGCCAATAAGTGTGGAAGGTTTAGCAAACTGGGCAGCAGTTCTTTTTGCTGCTTTGGTTAAACATGTGGAGGTCTTCTTCAGAGCTGTGAGGCGCTGCTGCTGGTCTCACCAAAACTACACAACAGTCTTTTGTGATTGTTATTAATTAAGGCATTTTTTACAACTAACTGATGTACAAAATAGAAACAGGGGAATGGATACATGGAACAGACTGACAGCTGTCAAAGGGAAGAGGGGGACTGGATGAAAGAAGGTGAAGAGATTAACCAGAGATCGTATATGCATAAACCATGGGTACGGATAACAGTGTGGCGATGGCCAGAGGCGGGCAGGACAGGGGCTGGGTGAAGTAGGCAAAGGGGTGGAAAATGAGAACATCTGTAATAGTGTCGATAATAAAAATAAAGAAAAAATGAAAAAAAATGCATTTCCCCATGCCTAGAAATGCAGAGCCTTAAAGGAATACTCTAACAAAGTACCAAGGATCGAAGAATGGAGAACTGGGATATTTCTGTTTGACACCCACCTCCCTCCAAGACATGTGTTGAACATTCCATAACCCACAGCCACTGGGTCCAGGCTCTCTCTACAGAGGAGACAGTCAATAGGGAACCTTGGATTGAGGGGGTTCTGGTCATGGCTGTGGTTGGTGCTCTCCGTGGTGCTGAATCGAGGCAGCTGCTTTTAGGCTCCTTGCAGGCTAACCTTTGCTTTATCCCATCGCCCAACCCTGAGATATTTCAAGGTTTTGCCTCTGGCTTGTAGATAAGCCTTTATATTATGGCTCCATACAGATCACATCCTTACATCAAGCCTTCTGGTAACTCTGCCTGCCTTTCTGTTATCCAACCTGGACCCAGCCTGCTTTGACCCTACTCCTCCGGCCTCTCAAGGAGGTGAATGATGATGAACTCTGGAGGATGAGTTATGCCGTGGATTTTAGATTTGGGTAGGCAGATGTAGTAGGTAGAACATGACATTTATAGATCCCTCTTGACCTATCAAACCATGACACTTCTTATTACTTGCAGAGTCATCTCATGGTATATATTCATTGATTCTGAGTAGACTTAGACATGAAGGCAAATATTGGGTGAGATGGAAATCTGGCTGAGGAAGAGAGTGTTCAGGGTTTGATGAGGATGCTGATAAACTAAATAGAAAAATGACTATTTTTTTCTGTATACTTTTGGTATCTCTCCTTTATACAAAGCACAGTTTTGGGTGGCTACAGACACCAGTTCTTGACACTAACATGGCTTTGCATGGAAATGAAGAGCTTTGAGTGGGGGTTACCCCAGGAGAACTTGACAGAACATCTTCAGAACACAAGCAAGGATATGATGAACTTGGGTTGTACAGAGTAGAGAGTAATGTTCTGATGGTAAGAGAAGGACACCATTGGACAAGCAGTGAAAGGACTTCCTCCTGTGTGGGGGAGTCTCCCCAGACATGGAGTGACCGACTCCTGTGAGCTCTGCTCCACAGGCAGGTGGGATTGAGCTCAAGCAAGAAGGTCTTGGAACTCTTGAAAGTAGGAAAAAGAACTGCTAATAGAAGAGGATGAAGCACATGGAAGGAGAAGCCTGAAAATCTTTGTTATTTAATGATAATTAACTTATATAAAAAACTTTACAGAAGCCAAGCCACTTAAGATTCATAAATTATATAGCCAGATTTTGGTGGTAAAGTTGCTTGAGGAAAGGATATATTCAAAGTTTATGAGTTATAATTAATATATCAGTGCTACACCCAATTATGCAATCAGTAAACACTTTCCATAATACATGTGAGTTTAGAAGAAAGGGACGACCTTTTTAAAAATTCAGTTTTTGAGAAATGTAACAAGTGAAACAGTTAATCTTCAAGATCCATCCAAGGAGGTTTTGTGATTAAATAACATTTCCTATGAAGAACTTTGAGAGTGAAAGAATTTATACTGAATTATTAATTTAGACAAGACTCTTAACATCTGGTCAAGCTTGAGTGTAGAACTATTCATCTTAGGAAAATTATACAAATTGAGAAGAGTCACCGAAAAGGCAGCCCATTTATGAAATAATTCTTTTGAACGTGCTTTCCTGAGTAAAATCTCCCCCAAACTGAGGTGTCCTGGTGTCTGTATGAAAAGATTTTAGTGCCGTTCTCAGCCAGTGCTCTCAAGAGCCCAGGTAGACCAGGCCTGGGTCTGGTCTACCAGACCAGACCTGCCTCCCCCACCTTTTTTAGCATTGCAGTTCTTTCAAACATTTTGATGTTATTTACATCCACTCTGAAGGAAAGCCGTATGTAATCAAGCACTATGTAATGGCCACAGGAAGGAACCTGAAAATGCCACAGAAAAAATTCCCATGGGAAACTGCACCGTCATGGCAGGCCATGCTGTCCAAGGCCCATGGAGTAGCCTGGGCCCTCCTGTGTGTCGCCTTGTGTGGTTAAATTGTCTCCCGGGGTGCTAGTTAACCTCAGTTCGACAGGCCAAACAGCAGCAATAAATGTCTGACTTTGTTCCATGGAAGCACAGATGAGACTATTATGAGAACACTTCAAGTCAGTCAGCCTCTGAACTTTGTGTCTAGCTTGCTCAGATAGAGGTCATAGTAACTACCTTGTAGAGTTGCTGTAAGGCATTTGGGTTATGGTAGGGGCACAATAACTTCCCATTCTTTTGTCACCTCCCCATTCAAGGCTATGTTAAGTACTACTAAAAAAGGAAGACTGGGAGCTAGGTTTTTATCCCCGCCAAACAGGTCTTGCATCTTCGTTCTCAGTAAAGTTTATAGTGGACCCCTGTCCCTCTGAGGGGAGGCCCCAATGGGTGGCCTCCTGTGAATCCTGTGGCTAAATGAGACAAATAGGGCTGCTGACCTGAGCTCTTGGCTGATCCAGATGTCCTAGAGGAAAGAGTAAGACAGACACCCAGGAGAAAGCCCCATGTGGAGAAGCAAGCATCAGCTGATTGATGAGGTTCTCAATTTAAATTTGATCAAGGAAAGTGAAATCTTTTTCAGTGGCCAGGAAAATAGCCAGGTGGGAAAATAAGCTCTAAAACCACAAGGGGAATGGAGAGTGAATGCTTGTGGGTGTGAGGTTTCACTCTGAGATAAAGAAAATGTTCTAAAACTGTATTATGATGAGGGTTGCACAACTTTGTGAGTACACTGAAAGACATTGACTTATCACTCATAAATGGGTGAAGTTTGGGGTATGTAAACTATATGTCAGGAAAGCTGTTATTTTAAAAAAATATATTTATTTATTTTTAGAGAGAGGGGAAGGGACGGAAAAAGAGTGGGAGAGAAACATCAATGTGTGGTTGCCTCTCATGTGTCCCCTATGGGGGACCTGGCCTGCAATCCAGGCATGTGCCCTGATGGGGAATCGAACCGGTGACCCTCTGCTTCACAGGCCCGTGCTCAATCCACTGAGCCACACCAGCCAGGGCAGCTATTATTTTTTTGATAGTGAAAAGGTGGTATTCCCCAACAGCCCAGGCACTGAGGACAAGAAGGCTTGGGCTCAGATTCCCACAACCTTACAGTGTATAGTAGGCTGGCCCTGGGCAAGTAATTCAATATTTTTGCGTCTCGGTTTCCTTATCCCTAAGAAGAAAGAAGATCTCATTCTAGGGTTGTTGTGGGGGAAACTGGGATAATTTATGTAAAACATCTGGCAGGATCTGTAGCTTCGAGAAAGTGCCATGCATTGCTGGTCATTGGGAGTGGGGGATTTGGTGGTCATGGCATTGGGGGGAGAATTCAGTCTTCAGTTTGAAAGTTCAGAGCCTGGGAGAAGCGCTGTGAGAGCAAATCTGACCATTTCAGGATGTGTTTCTTCCCCCAAAACTGTATTAAAAGAAACGGACTTGATTGTGTTCCCTCAATAAGCCCCTCTCTCTTCACCCCTTCTCTGGGCTCAGCTGGAAACAAATCAGCTAACGCATTTCTGCAAGCGTGTGGTTGGAAATCAGACAGGATTCCCAAGCTCTTCAAGGAAAGCAGAGCAGGCCTGCACCATTAGCATCCCCACACCTGGTTCTTTTAGGTTGGGAGGGCAGACTTGCACAAAGAAGGCTGTTGAGCAGGTCCCAGGTCTTAATTACTGAAAACAGGCTACTGGCTGAATTCTTTCTACATCAGAGTGGTCTTTCCATGGGGGTGGGGGGTGATGTGATCAGAGGAGAATCCTTGTCGGCCAGCTGAGCCAGGGACCCCTTGGGGAGAGTGTTCAGGCTGTGGGAAGCTTCCCAACCCCCACCCCAATGCTGATCCTGCATTTATGTTTCTAGCTCATTTAATACATATGCACTGAGTGCCAGCTGTTCTCAGTTGTACAGTAGGTGCTTAGTGTTTATCTGTTAACAAGACAAATGTGGTGTTCCCCATCTTAATCACCAACATTCCAATGGGGAAACAGAGCAAGCAAGTTCAAAACAAATTGAAGAATTGTAACTTGTGCCAGTTTTGAATAAATCAAGGGGCTAAAGAAGAATGGCAAGGAAGTGCTTGCTTCCCAGCGGGTCTATCCACCCACATCACATCCATGAGGCTCGTTGAGTACAGGCCAGGGGTGCTGCTAAGCAGCCTTCCATGCATGGAACAGCCCACTCTCAACAAAGAATCACATAGCCCCGAATGCTGGTAGTACTGAGTCTGAGAAACCCGGGCCTAAATCAGGAAAACTTTCTGTCACAAATCTCAAGGTATAAAGATTTAGTTCCTCGAGGCAAAATCAACGATTTCTGATAAAATAGAATGACTTTTTAGATCAACTGCTATAGTAACTATTTAAGATAGTGACTTATCTGCTGAGCAAAGAAAGCAAGATTCTCATATTTTAAGATAGCTTTTTAAAAATCACTTTTCCCTCACAAAGTGGACAGGGGAAGAGAAAAGGATGGTATGACTCACTTTCCGAGGGACACGTCGCTGAGAGCCTCAACTGAATGCAGAAGGACTTCATGGTGACAGATGGATACTTTGAGCTTAAGCACTGAAGTTCATCTACTTAATTTAGTAAAGCCTCTCAAACTCACACACAGGGTATGTTTTTGTTTAGCTTGGAAACAGCTTGGCTGTGTATGTTGTGGTCAGGCATGGTTATGCTTGGGGCACATAACTAGAACAGGCTGGATGACCTTGTCAAGCAGGGTTTGCAGCTATGGGGCAGACTGAGTTTTCCAACCTGTGGAAGACCCTTGAATATTGGTGATGCCCTGGTCCCTCAAGGGTAGCTGTGTCCCCTCACTGGGTACTTACTTGTTCTACTCTGTATTCCTTGTACATCTTAAGGGCTCACCAGCCGAAAGACACCCAGCTGAACTGGGGCCAAGTGGGCCTTCTTGTCCTTCAGAGAACATGGACCCGCTTCTATGGCCAGACCGTCTCTCCTGGTTGTATATTGAAAAGCTTGTATAAGACAGCAAAAATCAGATAGAGAGAAGACAATTCTGTGATAGGCAGGTGCGCTGATTAATGAGCTGTTTCTGTGTTAACAAGTTATTTTGTTCAGTTGGCTATAAAGTGAAATACCAGGCCATTTGTTTTCAGCAAACATGGTTTATAGACCAAGTGCTAGAGGCCGGATGCAAAAACGCATCCCCCCTTCGCCCTGCCCCTCTGGACGTTCATTCGTGTGACTCAGCACTTTCTTTTTCTGCTTGTTTCTTAAAGAAGCATCTAGTGAAGATGGAATGCACAGGCTGTTATGTCAAGTGCAATGTGTGATTGATCCAAAGTCATTATTTCTTTATGGGGGACTCTGTGTTTTGTACATGTAGACAGGGGATTTCTGTTTCATTAGTGAGCCCACGGTGAGTGTTTTCCAGCATCTCCCCATGACTCCCACAAGCTGCACATCCTGAAAAGGCCTCTGTGCGTGGTGCTGCGGTTGCTCAGAGAGTGCCCGGGTTCCCTTTAAGAAACCAGAGTGTGAATTCCTATCAGCTGTTATTTTGCTCCAGAAACTAATTCCCTTGATCTCTCAAAGATCTCCCCTCTAGATCTATCAAAATCTCATACAAGGTCCATATTGTTGTCTTGGCCTTGATCTCTCCATGAGTTTAAGAGTGTTGGGATCAAGTGCAGGCATTTGCCTCAGTCTTTAATGTGTCTCATGCTTTGATTTTTTTGTTTTGTCTTGTTTTCATCACTCTCATGCCCCCACTAGATTCATCAAGGATGATACAATATCAAAGCATCCAACCTAAACCCCTGTGATAATGAACGCAGCCGCACGGGGTTCTTCCCTTGCCCATCTGAAGCCTGGACAGCAGCTCCTAGATGGATGCTCACGCGCTGTCATTTTCCACCAAGAAGGTGGCTGGACAGAGACCTGGGCCTTTTTTCCTCATATTAGTAAAGTGCTGATGTCTTGGGATTCCTTGTGGTGAAAATACAAAGAAGGCTTGATGTTTCTAGCAGAGTCATTTGGGATGGTTCTGATGTCTTGCGGTTATGTGTAGAAAACAGTTTTCTGTCTTTCAAAGGTTGACCTTGAGTTAGTCTGTTAAAATTGTGTCTAATTGCTAGGCAGTTATACATACTTTATATTTTCAAAGGAGACAGGTGAAATGTATTTTAGGCGACAGCGAAAAGAGCAAGCTAGCTCTTGACATTGATGTTTTGGAAGCGAGTGGGGGAGGGGGGGGTGGTGTGTGTGCCAGGTTCATGCCATGGTTTCTAACTGAGGATTGATTCTGAGTTTGACAAGATGCTTCTCTGGGCTTCTCATCCGTGGAAGGCTGTCTTCTGTGTGACAGTGGTGGCCCCAGCGCCAGCAGGGTGGAGAAGGTCATGGCACCAGCAGGGAGCAGACAGTCCTGCATGGCGTGGAAGGTTTTTCTTCATTTCCTTTTCCTTGTCTCTAAAATAGGAACAATTCTAGACCTCACAGCAGCTACCTAATGCATGATAATGGATGGAGATACGCTTTGTTAACTCTGAAGTAATGCACAAAATATACTTTTTATCATGGCAATATAGACTGTTTCGTAATCCTAGACTATTTTCGGGAATTTAGGAGAAAGAAGACTTTATATAACTATTTCCTTTTTTCTTAATTCCTCTGTGGGATGAGGCACTACATAAATATATAAATAACTCTTCCTCCTCTCAAGTTCAAACACGTGGTATTTTTAAGATTTAATAGAGAAGAAAGGACAGGGAAATTGCTGCAGAGCAAAAGCAGTTAGTGGGGAAATAAAAAGCACTTTGGAGAACAGCTTTGTGCTCTTGCGACTTGAAACACTGTATGTACCATCTTATCAAAGAAAGAAGTTATTTCGCTATAAAGAAATGCCTAACTTGGGGGCCACCAGTAGATAATGCAGAATTTCAGCCTCTGGTCCCATGACATTTTCCTCAGTGAACTTTATTTTTAGTACAGTTTTAGATTTGCAGAAACATGCAAAGAGTTCCCTGGACCCTGCACCCAGGGTTTGCTGTTGCTAACATTCTGCATCAGTGTGCTGTGTGTCTTACCATGCATGAGACCAACACTAACCGATGTCCACGCTCCATTCAGATTTCCCTGGGTTCTGACCTCATGCCCCTTTTCCATCCCATGAACCTCCCTGGGAGACCACTCTGCGTTGGGCCATTGCAGTGGACTGGCTGTGCGGTGGGCAGAGAACAGAACAAGGACATCTCAGAGTTCGGATTTGAACTTGTGATCATTTGTGATAGGTTTGCTCTGGCCTCCCCCCATGTCACCTGCATCTTTTTGTATATCACTGTCTGGGGTGGCAGCGTGCTGGGTCCACAGGCATTAGGCCATCATCTTGATACCACCAATAGGGCCACAGAGCAGGTCTGCTTTGGGCTTGGGCCACTGAGCCCCTCCTGATAAACTCGGGGAGGGAAGAAATCGGCCTGTGATTCACAGGCATCCGTGTCTGGCAGTGGGAATGGGGTTAGTACGGAAACTTGCGATGCGTTCCTCCGATACTGCCCCGGATAAACTGGGTTTACAAAAGCCCCCGGCCCTGAGTATGCATTTGCAGTGAAATGGAAGATAAAATACAAAACTCAAAGTCCCTATGAACATATAACTCTCTTCTGGAACAAAATAGAGCTATCAAGAAGATGTGAAAGCAGTTACATATTTTGTGAAACACAAATCGTGAATCACTTTATTTTCAAAAGTGTAATTAGCTACAAGTGTTTCATCAGGCTAGAGAATAAAATGAGGAACACCTGAGACCACTTTGGGGCAACTCGACCGACAACTGTTCAGTCCAGCATGTGGACCAGGGTGAGTGGCTGCTCTGTCTATTCATTTGTGTGTTCTCGTGGCCAGGTCACGGCTGTGCATTGCTCGATACTCACATCTTACTCTCCTTTCTTTGGCCAGTATTTCTTTTAACTTTGTGTCAGAAACTCATCCCTTCTGTCTTCTTTGCAGTGCTTTTCAAATAACGCCTTCCTCACTCTGAGGATTTGAGGGGGAGAAATTGGGTAAAGATAAAACAACATGTATCTTTCTGTCTGTCTGTCTATAGACGCAGTCAAACCTTATAAATGTGTATATGTCTTCTCTAAGCCGAAAATAGAAACCTTTTGGATGCCCCCATCCCCCCTTTGCCACTTCCTTTGCCACATGGAGACCACTGCTACTCTGATGGTGACTCGGGAGTCCACAGTGGATCTTCAGGGCAGACAGACCTTCGTGTCTGAGCTCTGCCTTGCATGTTTTAAGGGCCTGCAGCTTGTCCGTAATGAATAAGGCCTGCATGTCTTCAGGCTTGTGGCTATAAAATGACAAATGGTAACACTAACCTTCACATTGTTTCTTTTCCCTAAGATGTTATAGAGACAACCAAGGTCATGCGGCAAGTAGCCTAGAGTTGGTTTTTCTTATTTCCTTTCCAGTGCAGAATGTTGACATTTTTTGTTATACGTGCTGTGCTTTTCTATGGCCTTCCCAACCTCCTCTTCCCAAATAGCCTTTAGACTTACGTACAGCCTGAAAGATGTAAATATAAGGGAGGCACAGCCTCTATTTCTTATGCCCACTGTGCTTTGCCTGATGCGATGGGCTGTGTAATGTCCTAGTTCTCCTTTACTGATAGAGAAATTCACTGTCCAGTGGTGACATCATGTGAGAAATGTCTACTACTTCAACTTTGTGACTGGCTCTGTTCCTCCCAGGGCCCACTGTCAGTGCAGGCCTGTCTCGGGGAAGAGGGGACAGTTACCACTCTTAGATTATTGCCTACCACATCAGGCACATGCTGATAGCAGCCAGGTGCCTGTGTGTTTACAGGTTTGCTATTTCTGTATCAGTTACTGTTTTTATTATGATGATGCTGAATGCTTTTCACGCGGGCTCATGTCTGTTGGCAGAGAATCGGAAGACTTAATATTCGAGAACCCTCAGTATTTGCATAGACCTGGTCTATGCAAATAGCTTAGTAGCTTAGTTGGTTAGAGTGTCATCCTGATACCCCAGGGTTGTGGGTTTGATCTCCAGTGAGTGCACATACAAAAATCAACCAGTGAATGGGTAAGTGGAACGACAAATCTCTCTCTCGAAAAGAAAAAAAGAACGATTTGTGCAGTGTCTCAGCTACTCTTAAACAAAGCCACCTGTTTAACCTGTGCCGAAAGGGGTACTGATGAGTAAAATCATCTCAGATTATCAGTTAGCTTTAGTTCAGGGCTTTGAGGGCACTTTCTTTCTGGTAGTAGATGTCCACATTGAATGACTCACCTTTCGAAAACTGTGCTGTCCAGTATGTTAGCTATGAACCACCTGTGGCTGCTTACATTTGAACTAAATAGAAACAAATAAAACTCAAAACTTCAGTTCCTTTCTCTCACCAGCCACATTCCAGTTGCTCAGGAGCCACACCCACACACCCACATACATCCCCGCACACATTTCTGTTACCGTAGAAAGCACTGCTGGACAGCACTATCATGCAACATCTTTCCTTTGTAAAGTGAAAATTGTAAGTCTTTGCAGTTTTTAACAATTCTGGATTGGAGTCTACACTTTATCTTAAATCAACAGTATATTGATCATGTATGGAGAGGTGATAAATGCAGGGCAGGAAGTACGTCAAGTCAGATACTTCATTTGTCCAAATAAGTCACGTGGGTTACACGTGTTGATGGCTGCTAGTTTGGAAGGAGAATGAGGTACAAGCTGAACTACAGTCAGCTGGACGCAGTGTGGGGGGAGGAGCCTTCCCATCCAAGGGGCACGGGGACCACCAGACTGTGTCTTCCTGCCCACTTCTACGTCCAGGGTGTCGAGTGGTCTTTGTGCTCTTAGAATTCTGGTTTATTTATGATGGTGCTTCTTGACCTCGAAAAGTCAGCACAGCCTGACCTAGCATTTTACTTCCCCTCGTTGCCTGGTCAGTGTTAAGTAAAACTGCAGGGATGAATCTTCTCTCTGATTCTGTGGCAAAAAGGGCGTGAGACACAGTCTGTGAACTGCCTTGCCTGTCCGCCGGCAGCTGGACCCAGAGCAGGCACTCTGGGTGAGTGAGGGGGATCCAGCCAGGGTAGAAACGGACCCACCCTCCTCTTCTGCATGGCCCCCAGACAGCAGGCCAAGGAAACTTCTGGGAGGAGGCAAGGGGTGTGGACTCTGATCACAGAAAGAACATCAGAGTTTAAAACAAAACAAACCATTGGACCTCAGACTGCGGCATGTCGGAATCTCTCCATCTGACCCGTTGATGAATATGTGACGTGAAGGGCTACCCGTTCTGTGAGCCTATGTGAGCCCACTTGGCTGTCCTTGCAAACTAACTTATTTATAGCAGCAGTCCCTGGCTTCACTAAGCCTTGCACAGAGCTTTTTCTAATCCTTTGAGGAAAAATAAAAATGAATCTCAGAGTGCCCTGAGTTTGGAAGAGTAATATTAGAAGAAAAACATGTCACCAAGGAAGAAACCTGTCATACCTTTTCATTTCTGGGCTCTGTGGCTGAGAATTCAAATCCGTGAAGCTTAGAATATCCAGAGAAAGTAATGATTTTAATGGTGAGAGTTAAGGGAGACCAGAAAGTCCATCCCAAAATATCGCAAGCATCCTTTGGGTCACTGGCCTGGACTTATGACTCCATTGCCCCCACAAGGTTTCTATTAAAATAAGAGACATCGTTCCCAGGAGCCAGGGCAGGGCAGCCGGCGGACTTCCAGGGCAGATGCCTCAGGCGCCTTGTCTTTTGCTTCCCTTGGGGCCGTCTCTGTGTGGCTCCCTGACGGATGAAGCACAGGGCCTGGCTCCACTTCTGCGTGGAACCTAAAATCAAACCGAGTGAACAAGAAAACAGAAACCGACTCACAGACAGAGAATGGACTGATGGTTGCCGGAGGGGAGGGGGTTGGAGGGCTGGGTGAGAATGGTGAAGAAATTCAGGAGTACAAATGTGCAGTTACAAAAAATAGTCACGGGGATGTAAAGTACAGCATAGGGAATGCAGTCAATAATATTGTAATTACTTTGTATGGGGCCAGGTGGGGACTGGGAATATCAGGAGATCACTTTGTAAATTATATAAATGTCTAATCACTGCCGTATACCTGAAACTAATATAATATTGAAGGTCAACTGTAATTGAAAAAAGTGTCAAAAAAAGAAAAGAAATTTTTTCTAGAATTAAAAAAAGTGAGAAAAAAGAAAAGCACAAAGCCATGTAGGACAGTTAATATTATCTTCTGGGAGAATAAGGGAGCAGTGAGCAGAGCAGGCAGGTCCACCAAGCATTGTATGACCATTAGTCGGGACTGTCCCCTCTGGAAACACATGTTATATTCTTGATTGCAGTCTCCAGTCAGTTTCTTTCAAATAGGTTGACTTTCCCATAATTCCCATAGTTCTTTTCTTCAATATGAACACCTTGAGGGGCCCAAATTAATCGTACCCTGAGCCAGAGATGAATGAGTGCATCTGAGAGTGCAATTCCGCATCATCTATTCACTTACAACAGGTAATCTCTTAAAGCAAAAACAAACGAACATACAAACGAAAACCCTTTGAAACTGACCTGGCTAGTTTTTGAGTGTTTCTGTTTCCTACATGAAAACTAGGGAGACAGTTGGGACATCACAGGGGTGGAGAGAGGGAGGAGCAGCGGTTAAAAATGTTGCTCCCAGGACTGCTTTCTCATCTGTTTTCACGCACTTGGAAAGTGGCCCAAGTTTGCCTTCTTCTGCCTTCTGGGACTTGGGTTTAGGGGTGGTGGAGGATCTAGGCTAAGGACCGATTTCTGTGGCTTCTGTCCCACATGGTTACTTCCCACTAGTCTCTCCCTCCTTCTCCCGGTCTGGATTTTCTCAAGGACAGAGTTGGCTTCACTTGTGTTGTCATTGGGTCCTTTGCCAGGGCCTGCACACCTGCATCCAGTTGGCTCAGGCTCTCTGATGGCCCGATACCCGGTACCTACCACTCGCTGCCTCCTCCCCGTAGGAAACTGTGTCTTCCCAGGCAGCGGCTCACTTACTGTTCAGCCTCCTCTGCTATCAGTGTTGGGGACAGAATTGGCCGGCTCCCAATGGAAGAATAGCTGATCAGTTTTTTTGGCTGAATTGGGAAAAATACAAATATAAATAGCAACCTGGAATAAAAACAACAACTTTAAAGGTTATTAAAAGTAACAGAAAAACACATGTGAATCTCCCACCTCACACACAGGAGCTGCTGGCTGCAGACCCATTCCCCTGAGAAACCTCTCCGTTGCAAATTCTCTTTTGGTAAAACATGAAATGTCATGTTCTTCTCCCTTTCTATGAAAACGAAGAGTTGCCTTTTCATTTGCCGGGAGGTGAACTACTTGATGTAGAACATGCCACAAATAAAATTTCAAACTGTTATTCTATCATTGCATTAGAAGCCCAGCTTTTCTTCTGTCCTGACCCGACCGGCACTTCTCACCAGCAAAGCCCTCGCTCCTCACCGCTGACCACCTTCCTTCCTTGGCCCGGCTTCCCATTTACACTGGCCACTTTGCCCTCCGAGGGTTTCTGCACACGTGGGCCCTCTAAGCGATCTCTGTTTAGCTTCTCTTCCACCTTCCATTTGTTGAAAATTGGTTTTGACTATTTCTCTATCATGGAAGTCCAACCCCCTGGCGATATCACTTCTGGACCACCAGATCTTTCCAGAAGTATTTTTTCCAAACTCCAGTGTCTTGTATCTCTTTTAAAAAGAAGGGGGAAATTTACAGCCAAAAATGAATCTCTCTCCTTTGTGGACTTCCTTCTGATTTTCCATCCTCCCCTGGGCTCAGCCCAGCCCAGCTATCCTCATCCCTGACATTTTTATAAAACCAGAACATCTTTGAAGGTATTTTTTATACATTTTTTTCTCCTTTGATTCTCTCAGCTGTGTGAGATTGTGAGAAATGAAGTAATTCACCCAGAAAACATATGTCTCTTTTGTACCAGAGCATGGACTGTTACTTAAGCCTTCTAAAGGTCTAATTTCTTTCTTCTCCTTAGTGCTGCGGTCAAAGTCAGAAAGCTATTCACTGCTTACACCATTCCTTTATCTGCTGTTGTCTTTTTCCGCATCACTGAGGGTCCTGGACTGCCCGCCTACCCCTTTCTGCTCTGGGCACACTTCTCTCCATATGCTCTTTGTGGTCTCTTCCTAGCATTTTTTAATTTTTTATTGTTGTTCAAGTCCAGTTGTTTGCATTAAGATTTTATTTATTTATTTTTAGAGAGAGGGGAAGGGAGGGAGAAAGAGAACCATCGATGTGTGGTTGCCTCTTCCGCGCCCCCTGCTGGGGACCTGGCCCACATCCCTCTTGCTGGCTTTTTAAGGCTCAATCCATTCTGATAATCTTAGCCTCCAGTATTCTGTCCCCAATGCCTCATCATGGGACAGTGTGCCTTGCAATTACTTTTTCAAATTCCGTGTTCTTGTCAGAAACCCCTTTCATCAAAGACACGGCGTTGGCCTCATTTCTCCACAGATTCCCACATACTCTGGGCCATTATGTGCCTGCTTCCTGGAAAGGGACATTCAGGCCTTGACTGTGGAATGCTGACTTGCTCCAACATTGTAATCTAGTGTCTGTGGGGTTTTGCCCCCCTAAACACATGTCCGAGGCATTTTTTTTTTTGCTTCATTTTCCCCCAACATTCGTGAAAAACAAAGCTTTGCTTTCACAGAGCACTTTCCTCTTCCCAAATTCAAAGCACTCTGGCCGTGATCCATCCCTGCCATGTGCCTGTGAGGTAAGTGGGTGGCAAGTATTTTTATCGCCTTCTCTTCAAGTGGAGGCAGCATTCACCACACCAGGGCGCCCTGGAAAGCAAGCGCGCTGGACTGTGAGTCCCTGCTCTCTCTCATCCCTCAGCCACTGTGAGCCAGCCTCTGACGGAGCCCTGGGCAGGCGCGGAGCCCTTGCAGGCAAATTCACTCAGCTTTAAATGGCTTCCAAGAGACATTGCTTATGGAGTTTGGGGTCTGAATATACATGGGATTTGGAGTCAGCCCCACAGGATAATTGTTCTGAAAGAAAAACACATTTAGAACTGTGAATTCGCTGCAGCCCAGCCTTGGGTCTGCTTCTAGTGCCAGCCCCTCTAAGAAAACACACCTGCCCTCGTCCTGCACTGCTCGTCGCCCTGTGCACATTCTTCCTCAGTGGACCGCACTCCCTGTGCTTTCTTCTGCTGCTCCTCTGTGCAGAGTCTGTGCCAGCTTCTCTCTGAGGAGCCACTCCAAATGGGTTCTTGAATGGAACGAGGGAAACTAACTGCTGTTGTTTATAACTGTCATGGAGCCTAAGATTTTCCCCACGGGTGGGCCCCGAGCACCCCAGGTGACGTATAGACTACTGCAGTCCCTTAGTTGTCTTCTCACCGGGCTTCATACCCACTCCTTGGCCACTGATGATGCTGGAGACTATCCTTCTCTGTGGCCAAACATGTGAGTATTGTAACCAAGAAGCAAAGTCCACCTAGCTGTTTATCAACAGCAGCTCAGGGAGACCACCCTGAGGTGCCAGCCCCTGGGGGGACATCACATGGTGTCTTTACCTCCACTGAGCCCTCCCGTCCCCATCACTAGAAAAGAGAGCGGCGGCAGCCCGTGAAGGCCCCCTGGGAGTGCTGTGAGCGTCAGATGTCAGGCCTCTGAAGTATCTCTGCTGCTCAGATGAAAGGTGCTTTAAATAGAGGAGCTTGTTAAAAATAAATAACGCCAGCACTCAAGCTTCCCCCTGCGTTTTCCCTCCCCGGCTCCCTGAGATGTTTCCGAAAGGGCAAGGGAGCCCGCAAAATGGTGATAATGAAAAGGAAAGGAGAGTGCGTTCTTTTTGTTATAGGAGTGAACAGTGAGTCATGTTTCCTGACTCATCTCGAAAATACAAAGGAAGCCAATCTGTGTGTGTTGAGGGGGGTGGGGCTTTATAATGGGGAGGCTTCTTCAGTGACTCATGGGGAGCTGGGAGGAGGAGCAGCCAGAATGAAGCCAAACAGGCGTATTTTTAAACACAAGAGGGCGAGTCTCCTGGGCCATACGACGGTGAGCCCTCCACGCGCCTGTGCCTGTTTGAGCCTGGGCTCTGGAATGTGTGAGCATGGCTTCCACAGCCCCTACTCCTGTGGTCACGTTTTGTTTGGTCAGCGGGAGAGATGCTTAGTGATTCACTGGCACTGGCAAGACTGTCTTGCTGCCATATTTCACTGTAAGGAGATGAGTTTTTGAGTCCATCAGTCAAGGACCCGTTCAGCACGCATTCCACAGCCTTCTGAGTGTGCAGAGACAGGGAAGGCATAGTCCCGGCACCCCGAGGTCTCAGACCTCCCAAGGGAGCCACAAGAGCCCACAGAGCCCTGGGGAGTTGGCTGGCGGTGAGAGGGTGACGCATAGAAGTGTCAGCCTGTAGACAATGGAAATAGAAGTATTCTGTCATAGTGGTGGCACCACCATGCCAGATCTCTGAAGACCTGAGAAGGCAGGTGAGGTGGGGCAGGGAGTTTGAGGACGAGGGAAGAGCTTATGTTAAAGTCTAAGCATCTGGGAAACAGTTTAGGTGACCTTTCAGCCGTTCCATTTTGTTCTCAAAATTTTGAAGTTATTATTTTTCTTTCTACCCCCTCATAAATACATTCTGGACGTTTTATGTTAAAAAAAAAAAAACTTGTCCTAAGATCAGCTCTTCAGGATTAGCAAGGGTCCGCATTGGGAAGAGTTGTTAAGGAGTTTGGGTTTAATTATGTTCACAATGAAAAGCACCAATAAAACTAGGTGTATACTCTTGTTATCGCTATACCTGCAACTTGCTGCAGCTCTAGTGAAATTGAATGAACACTCATGGAGGGCAGAGAGGAAAGTGGTCCCTCCTGAGGGTGGGAGATGATTTCAGAGCCTTTTGTCCCAGCCAGGGAGAGCGGCGGTGGTGGTGGGAAAGGAGAGGAGGAGGTACAGTCAAAATGGTGAGGCGACTGAAGCAGGAGTCAAGGTAAACGTGGGCAACATTGTGAATGAGATAGCCGGATGCGCACCCAGTGAGTCCGGGAAGAGGTAATGAGGTCAGCTGGGTCACTTTGAGTCTGAAGTGACTGAGAGGCATCCAGGTAGGCATTGTCTAGAGCTCGGAAGAAAGCTGTGCTCAAAATAGACATTTGGCCGTTGTGAGCAGGACTAGATGAGTTCTCCCACAGAAAAAGTGGGGACAGAAGAAAAGAAAGATGAGAACAGAACCTTAGGCAGCAAAAAAAGTCTGAAGGAGACAGGGAGGAATGGTGAGGTCAGAAAGAAGGACAGGGATCCAGTGTTAGTGGCTCTCACCGTTTTCCCATCTGAAATCTCAATTGCTGTCACATACATATACTTGGTGGAATGTCTTTCTTTCTATTTTTTTAAGTTTTATTTAGGTTTAGAGAGATTGTAAGGGAAGAAGAAAGAGGGAGAGAAACACTGATGTGAGAGGGAAACATCAATTGGTTGTGTCCACACATACTCTGACCAGGGAGCAAACCAGAACTCAGGTATGTGCCCTGGGTGGGAATCGAATCTCAGCCTTTTGCTCTCCAGGATGGCACCCAGCCAACTGAGCCATACTGATCGTGGCTAGAATGCCTTCTTACAAGCAAGCATGGTGCATTATTGCGTCTCTTACAGTACATTCCAATGACCACATGAGGTGCCCCGGTCACCTGTGTGCATGTGTGAAAGAATGGTAGTGATAACAGAAACACCTTCTGTTTTCAGAGTATTGGGAATTTCTATAAAATGAAAGTTCTTAAATGCATTTGTGAGGGGAGAGGGGGAAAACAGTTTCAAATGTCAAGAGTGAAATTGAGTGACCATAAAGTAAAATAACCATCGCAAAGAATGGGAAAGAAAGCGTCTGAGAGCATTAACTTTTATTTCACATAGAAGGAAGGCTTGAGGACATCCATCAGAATCTTCCTCCTAACGGGAAAAGCACCTTATTTTTAGTCTCACGGAGGTGTGTTTTTATCTAAAGTGATCTGTTCCTGATGAGGATTTAGGAAGAAAGAGAGAAATATGATGGCAGAGACGCTGGAGGCCGAAATAACGTTTGCTGAATTTGGTTTGGGGCAAATTCCAGAGGGAAAGTAGTGATTGATTAACAGCACCTTAAAACCCAGGGTATTACCGAAACTTCGGGCTGGTGGTTACCGTTATATATCATTGAGACCAGGGGGAAGAAAGTAACAGACATTTAGAATAAGAACCTAGATAATGAAGGGTTAAAATATATTTTTACCCATCAATTTAAGGCTGAATTCCTCACAAACACACATTTCTCAGGCAAGATCAATGCAGGCTTCCAACCCAGTGATCCAGGAACAGAAAACCAGTGTTTTATTCGCTGGAATTTTATTAACACACAAATACTGGGTGGGATGAAAAACTAGCCTCATCCAAGCAATAACAAGAGCTTAAACCTAATTGTATTAGAGCACTTTCCTAATGAAAATAATTTTTATCAATTGCAAAACCAGATTCACCTCTGGGATGTCTGTGTGTTCAGGGCAACAAGACACATTCTGGGGAAACACCCTCGTGAATATGCCAAGTTCTACTCAGTTTTCAAAACCCCACCCCCAAACACTGGCACCTGTTTGTTTGTTTACTTGTTTTTGAGGTTGTTTCTGTGGCATAAAGAGACCCAGTCCTAAACGTAGTCTTTTGAGAAAAAACATCAGAGTGCGTTGGGTTGTTTTTAACAAACAAAAGCGATGTAGTTTCACTGCTTACAGCGGGTCCTGGAATAATGTTATTTCAATCAACTTCATTTTGTTGTAACATCGCTGAAATGTCACAGAAACGTAACCCCTGTTTATATCAATTAGCCTATGGTAAAACTGGTTTGGTTATACCTGGTTTCGCTGAACATTGCAGAACCTATCTACAGTAATAAGTGAGGACTCACGGTATTGATGTGAGATTGTAGAAGACAAGATACTTGGGGTAGTCATGGATACATGTGTGAGCATCCAGGGACAGAGGAGCCTGCGGGCCTTATTCTGTGAAGTCCAGGCCAGTGTTTAACCCAACAGCACTGTGGTTAGATCAGCTGTGCAGTTAGAAGCTGTGGGGGCAGGAAGACCTCTGAGCATACTGCTTCTACACGTATTTGGTGCAGAGCACAGCCTCTCACACTTACGTTGGCTCTGCTGCTCTCTGGCTGTGTGACCTCAGACAAGTCACTGAGCCTCTCTGTGCCTTGGTTCCCTCACCTGTGAACTAGAAATGAGAATCAAACCTGTCTCGTGACAATTCAATCATTTAATTACCATACACTCAGTGCAGTGGCTGGTATATGTTAAGCACTATATAATTGTGTGACGGAAAATAAATTGGCCTGATTTGCCTGATTTTCTTAATCTTTCAGGGTATCAGTCTTGCATGAAACGAGATGAATTTTTGATCTGCTTTATTAAGATAAGGATCTATTATACCAGTGAACAAATAAAAGGTTCCTGGAATTAAGGGTCTGTGAATTGTTGATTTTTCTCCTGGCCTTAGAACAGTAATATTTCTATGGGAATACACATCTGCCATCGCTAAATTGGAAAATACAGTAGTGCGTTACCGACTGTAAAACGGTGTATCCAAAAATCACCTGAGTTTGCAAGATCGAGTCTGCATTAAAGTGGTGGGTCTGACAAGCAAGAAATGGAATTAAATTTATTTTTAAATCACAATAAACAGTTGTTCCAGAAAGTATTAGCTTCATGCTTCACAAATCTCCCACATCGGGAAATTGCTGTCTGGTGAGTGGCAGGAAAACAGGGACTCTGGCCCCAAGCTGCTGATAAACCTGGGCTCTCCCCGCCGGTAGCGCTGTGAGCACAGCTTCGTCAGCCCTCTGTGCCTCGGTCTCACCATCTGTAGAGTGGGCACAGAAACAGCTGCACCTGCCTCGTGGAATCCTTATGAAGGAGAAAGGAGAAAGCACAGTGCCTGGGCCCCGGTCGTCTCTCACCTTTCTAGGCCGCTTGCCTTCCACTCGGCTGAAGCAGTGTCCCCAAGTGTCCTGTTATTGCATGAGGTCCTTTTCAAGGTGTCCAGCCAGCTGTTAACTGGTTGAATGTTTAATGGCTTCTTCTTCAAGTTGCCTCTCTTTGTGGCAAAGTCTCCATCCAGTGCCTGTGCGTTTGACCTTTCCCCTCGTTGCCATCACGGAGCTCGAGGACCTGCTTCTGGGCCTGGCATTGTTGTGTTCCTATACGGAGGGGCCCCTTGGCACAGACTTGCCTGTCTTAGCCCCGGGGAGGACAGAGCCACGCTCCTTATCAGGCTGCCCTGTGTGAGAGGACTGAACAGAACCACACACAGACCTGGAGATTGAGGATTAGGCTCCTTTATTTGTTCACCGATGTAGATTGCCATCCTCTCAAATCCCACGTTGGCAAGAGCGTGATTGTCGATGGGTTAGTCCTTAATCTCCATAGCTCCCTTTATTTCACCGCCCCCGGAGAACGCTTTGTTAACACTGTTATGCAATCTTCGTGGCCATCTGTTCCGTGTGATGGAGTCCGAGGAGGGCCTGAGAGGAGCACTGACCCAGCACCCCTGCTCAAAGTGAGAGTAGGGTCAGGGAGGCGAACTTAGGAATGGTGAAGGGGCCCCTGCCCCCGCCAGGGACTTGGGGTTAGCCATGGGTCTGCAGAGGAGGGTCACATCTCTCTATCTGGGGAACATAACCAGATCGGATTTACTTTTCTGTTGAAACCGTGTAATGAATTTGCTCCCTTTGTGATGTTCCTCATGTTCTCTTAACACCTACACTCAGGTTTCGGAAAATAGGGGGAAGATCAGGCAGAGGACCTCACTTGGCAGATTGAACTCTGAAAGCACAAGAGCAGCCTAGCCAAGTGCCCTTGTCATAGCAGGTGTGCTGAGACCAGTGTCACACAAAGTTGGGGAACACCCTGTATCCTGTTCCCTAAGCCTTGTGGGAAGCAGGGCAGGACAGAGACCACAGAGAAGAGAAGTTGCAGGTGCCGGGCGGAGGATGCCAGGGGAGACGGGCAGTGTCTGTGTGGGTGTGCGGGAGGCTGGCCCTGGAGAGCCATCGGGAATGCAGAGACTACTAAATCGAGCTTCCTGTTCCTCAGAGGCTCATGTCAGGGGGAGGGGCGTCCAGACAGTCGGAGGAGAGTCACAGTCGGTGGAAGCACAAAGGAAGAGGCGGTCGGACCAGGCTGGAGGGAAGTGTCTTCAGCACAGGGATGGGCTTTGGATTTGGAAAGGGACTTGTGGGCACCATGAAGGGGGAAACCCAGCAGCTTAACACATGCAAATTGCTTTGCTTGATAAAGAGGCGGAGACTGTGATTGACATAAGGCTTCAGTCATGCATCAGAGAAATGTTCCAAGGAAAGGAGCAGAGTCGGACCGAGGAGGGAGGGTTGCATAAAGCTACAGGTAATCATTGAGTTTTTAAGGGGATAAGAAAGAACTGGACGAGCCTTGGTATGTCCTCTTTTTTCATTTTGCGTGTAGCAGGTTCTAGATCACTGATTTTTTGGTTCCTTTTGCCAGCTCCCTAGGCCTGGCTAAATCTCCAAGCCCCCAGGTCAAGGTGTGGTCCGTGGTTCTGGGGGTCTTCTTCAGTCAGGCGCATCCCAGCTGCTCATTACTCCGCCTCTATCCCAGCATCACCCCCCAGTGCCCATTTTCACATGGTTGGACAGGCAGTTATTTATATCCATGCTAAATTTGCTGTGTGGCCGTCTCTTTTTGTGCCACTTCTCAGAATAATTTCTGTCTGAAGGGAGTTTTAAGAGGCATCCCGACATTGCTTCTTGAATATGCTCTCCTTTGCTTTCCCTTGCTTGGGCTGTTCTCTACCCAGCCAGAATGTTCCTCTTTCCTAGTCTCCCACGGCACCCACGCCGCACACCCAGTCCTCCAGCCACGCTGCCCCAGAAGATAGGCAAACTCTGTACAGCAAGGTAGGTGTGCTTCCCTCCTGGATTTGCATTGCTAACTCACACTGCACATTTGATATTTCTTTCCCCAGAATTCATTTTCTCTCCTGCTTTTTTCATCTTTGGGCCAAGAAAGAGCCCTCACATAGACGCACAAAGTGGATCCAGAAACAATTATTTTGCCAACAGATAAGATCTCAAGGGTCCAGGCTCCATTTGCCTTCCCGTTTGGGTGGCTTCCGTGGGAGGACAAAAGAAAGAGCAAAGACAGAGCCTTATCAGCAAGATCCAGTTTTCAATTCTAAGCAAACTTCCAGGGGTCACATAGCTTACTTTCCTCAGAAATCTTAATTTACTGGAATTTATGCATATTTTGTCTTTTGGTGAAACATCTCGCAAGATGATAATGGGGATGCAGTAACTTTCCAGGAGAACCAGGAGCCTTCACGAAGGGCGGTGAAAGTACTACGATTTCCCTGCAATCTAAACCTTACATTAAATTCACGATTGGGGGAGTGAATTACATACCATATTTATATTCCATACAATATCTTATGACTCACATTTATTGAGTGCTTATTATATGCCAGACACTTTGCTAAGTGTTTTATGGAAATCCCCTCACTGTATCTTAATTCATTTCTCCAAGCTACAAGTTACTGTTATTGTCATCATAATAAGACCCCTAGTGTGGTTGACAAAGAATTAGATCTGATGCCAGCCTACTTCTTCAACCTCATCTTTTACTTATCTGTCCTTGCTCCTGAGCCGGCAAGGACAGATAAGTCCTTGTATCAGATAAAGAGAAGCAGAGCCAGGATCCAAACTCAAGTGACTGGCTCCAAGGTCATGCTCTTAACCACCTTGCAGTCTGATGATGGATGGATAGATGGATGAATTGATGGGTGGATGGTTGGATGGACAGATAGACAGGTGGGCATGCACACCCTTGGTTGGAAGGAAAGAGTGGGGGAGGGAGAGAAGGAAGGAGGGAGGGAGAGAAGGAGGGAGGGAGAAACTCGTGACTATTCTTAGAGTTCATACAACCATTAAATCTACCACAGCTTTTCCATCAGCGGCAGCAGCACTCCTTAGTGAGGTCAGGATCCCCATCCACAAAGGAAAACGTGAACCCATGCTATTTCGTGTGCCCGACACCAGATGAAATTACACTCCAGTCCAGGTGTAGAGAGGGACCTCTGACCGATGTGAGGAGATGATGCCAGTTAGGATTAGGATCCTGCAGAGACAGGTTAGGATGTGCTTTGGTATCCAGCCAGAAACCTGGGCTGCATGCAGTGCCAATCCCTGGTTCCAGAGGCGACCAGCAGGGCAAACCCAGCTCTGCTCCTAGAAAGCCCATCTAAGTCATGAGAAACAGTTTTCCCCTGTCTCAGAAGCCATTGTCCTTTCTTATTCATGTGGAAAGTGCATGTCCTACTTTGTAAGTTAACTTTTAATGTAGGTGTAACTTAAATGCACTAAGTGTTCATTCAAATCCTAAGAACACAACACAGCTCAATGGATTTTCCAACCAACAACTATTCATTTAGCTACCACCTAGAACAAAATAGAGAATGTTACACAATGGCCTGAGACCCTACTGGGCTACCGCCCACCCCAATTTCTTCCATGAAAATGGCCTGTTTTGAGCTGTAGATCAATAGGATTCTATAGTATATTTTCATATAGGACTCCTTTTATTCAACATTATGTTTTTAATTCATTGATGTGTGTGGTATAGTTTTAAAAATCGTTTCTTTGTATATAATAAGCATGTTTCTATATGAATAAACTATAATTTATCTAATGAATAACTCTTAAATGGACATTGTGTTTATTTTAAGGTTTTGGTTTTAACAAATAGTGCTGCTGTGGACATTCTCATACAATTCTTATGCAGCGTGTAGGTATGCATTACTGTTGGGTATATATCTTCCTGCAGAATTGCTGTATTATGGGGTATTGAAATAAATACTACCAAACTGTTTTTCCAAGTGGGTAAACAATTCACACTCCCATCAACAGTATATGAGAATGTCATTCGTTCTACATTCTTACCAACATGCAATATTTTCCCTTTTTTTTTTCCTTTTACTATAGCCATGCTGGTGGAATTTTGAAAGTATATCATCGTTGTTTCAATTTACATTTTCCTAGTGACTAAAAAAGCTGAGCACTTTTCCATGTGACTATTGGCCATTTATACATTCTATTTAGTTAAGTGCCTATTCACATTGTGCCCATTTTTTGTTGGGTTGTCTCTTTTTCTTACTGAGTTGCAGGGCTGTTTGTATATCATGGATAGCAGTTCATTGTCAGGTAATGTTGCAAGTCCTCCTATGCTCAGGTCAGTATCCTTATTGTATCTTTTAATGAATAGTCAATGATTTTAATATAATTTGATCAGAGTTTTTTCCTTAGGGGTTAATGATTGTTTTGTCCTGTTTAAGAAATCAGTGCTCACCTGAGTGTCATGAATAGATTCTCCTGTGTTATACAGAAGCTTCACTGTTTTTTCCTTTCATACTAAGATCTGTAATCCACCTGGAGTTGATTTTTGTAGAAGGTGTAAAGTAGGAAATCATAATTCATTTTTCCAGATGCATGTATAATTGGCCCCTCACAAGTTATGGAAAATCCCTTCCATTGCTGTGTACCTTCGTCATAAATCTAGTGACTGCATATATAGGTCTGTATCTAAATTTCCTTTTCTATCCTGTGGTTCTATTTTTCTATCCATGGACCAATAGCAAGATGTTTCAATTACTGCAGTTTTATAATGTCCTTCTATCTGAAAGTGTAATTCCTTCAGATTTGTCATTTAAACTAACAGTAATCATTTTGCCATTAAAACTAGCAACAGCTAGCATTTACTGATTGCATATTTTATCTGAGTTAATGTATTGCTTAATGTAATGCATCATGTATTGCTTTGCATTTAATCCTAGCGGCAATCTGGTGAGATATAAGGCATTGTCCCTTTTTTTAATGAGGAAATAGAGGTCCAGAGGGAGTGTAATAAGATCCAGGTCGCATTGCTATCAACTAGGGACACCAAGATTTGCACCCAGGCCAGCCTGGCTCCAGAACCTCTGCTCTTTTCTTAACATACATTGCATGCCTGGAATGGGGCCTCGGGTCCTTGTTACTGAATTGGCTGTCTTTTGTGCTAGAGTGATTTTTCAGCCCTAATGCTAATCAGTACTTTTTTCCTCTCTGGATGTCCTTTTTAAAAAGCCCATAGAGAAGGTGAACAAAGAAGCATTGGATTAGCTTTTGTGTGTCTTTTCAGTGTCAATTTCATACTATTTTTAGGTATGATAGAGGATAGGAAAGAATTTGCGGTTCTATTAAACCAGGCTTCAGCAGCGGGGAAGAGCTGAGTGGGTTCCTAGCCTCTGATCCCCAGCCCTGAAATAGCAGGGGCGGGAGCTTCTGTATTGGCGGGACTCAGCAGCAGTGGGGGAACTTCAAGTTCTTTGCCCTCACTCCCCTTTCTGTCTCTCCCTCCTACGAGAGGTCTGAACTTTTAACATCTTCCCTCGCAGTACCAAAACTCCGAAACCAAGCCATTAAAGAATACCGCATCTAAAAATAGAGAATGCCAAGGCCACAGGGTAAGATTTTCTGCAAAGGTATAAATATACATTTGCATGTGAGAATTTATAACTACATTTACCCAGACTGACCCTAGTGCCACAAATAGCTCTAGTTTGAGTTTCTATGCTGTGGATAACAAGTATGTCTTTACCATCACTCTGGCAGTCCTCATGTGTCGAATGCTTTCATGGGCATATAATTCATCCCTTTCATCCTATAGCTCAGAGTTTTGAAACAAAATGTCCTTTGCGTCAGGCCAGTGCTTATCCCTCTTTCTGTATAAATAAATACTCAGAATGTGCCTGGTGCCTCCCCAATCTGTGACCCTCTAGTTGCTCTTAAATGGGTGTCCAGTGTCACTTAGTGTAACAAGGGTTGTGGAAAGCATGGAGCAGGGCTTTTTGGCATCTGGCAGACAGACATTACATGCATTCCCCTGTCATTCTGCCCTTATTGAAGCAATTTGATTATGTGATGGTCTGCATTAGGTGATATTAATAGGTTGAAAGGGTGTAAAAGCAACTAACAATTTTCTTATGAAAGGAAGAGTGAATACTAGGTCACCAAACACCTTCTAAGCCTATCTGATGCCACTTTGATGTCTTAACACCCTAAATGAAATGCAGAACCAGCCTGTCATTCAAGGAAACAATAATTTAGGAAATAAAGTTTAGGGCAGGAGGAGTCTCCAAGTCCTATTACAATATTATGGATGTGCACTAGGGAGAAGAAAGTGCATTCCGTGGTGTGTGCGCGTGCGTGTTACGAGTGTGTGCATGTGTGTGTCTGAGCGTATATAGTCTTGGAATGTTAGGCCTGGCAGGAGCCCAAGCAGTCGATCTCAATTACAGGTAAGAACCTTGGGACCCAGGGGCGGAGATGACCTTCTCAAGGTCAGGGGCAGCCCTGAGACCTGTTCTTTGTATGTTGTGTGGTAACCCTTGTTCCTTCTCTGAGGCTCCAGTACGGATGCCTGCCTGCGTTCACTGTATCCAGTGGAAGATAGGAAGAAATCAATGTTGAAAGGCAATTTGCTACCTAAGTGTACACTCCTTATTTTTTTTATTTTTATAACATATGTGCATGGATTATAGCTACTCGCAAAGCTGACCCATTTAGTGATGAGTTAGATGTCAGTAAATTAATATGAATAATTTTTACCCTCACCTCTGTGAATCAGTGCCTAAATATTCTAGACCTGAAAGACCATTAAGTTGATTTTTATAAAGTAGAATCTCATTGTGTTAAAAATAGTGTGAATGGAATTAACAATTCCGTTTTTTAAAAAGTCTTACTATTTTTGTCTCATTGAAAATTTCTCTCCAAATTTTATTTGTAACATCATTGCCTACTGATATAATATTTTTGTCTCAATAAGTGTTTTTTAAAAGCAATAGCAAGCCTCACCCCCCTGTTTTTGTTTGCTTGTTCATTTAACTATGAATTAAGGACCTTATTCTCAAGACTGAGGCTCTCCCACTAGGCTGCCGAGTGTTCACATTTATCAGTGGGATGGCCTGGGCCAAGCTCCACTGGATGTACACTGCCCATCATACACCGTGGGCACACAACTGCATCGAGCTTACTTCTGCAGTCACTGTGCCCCCTTCATCGTCACAGCCAGCTGATAAAAGTGCATCCTGTTGTCTCCAGTTCACGATGAAAAGACTGAAGCACTGGCAGATGAAATGACTTGCTCAGGTGACTCAGCAGTAGGTGAGGGAACCAGGACTTGAACCTGACCACCTGCCTCCCGGCGTCTTTGCACCCTTTCTGCCATTTGCCTTTCTTGTTGCTGTTACCTGCAAAGGAGGGAGGAAAACAGACCAGGTCATCTCGACAGGTCCTTCCTGCTTGATGACCCTCCCTCCTGAAAATGTGTAATTTGAACATTTTGGAGGGAAATTGTATTAATATTTAGTACTTTATCCTTGCCTCTAATACAGGGGCATTCTTAACACTAGGAGTCATAAATCCCCCAACACACTAGGGTCTTGTCATTGATTCTGTGTAACATGTCAAGGCAAAGTTATTTTTGATTTGTCGTCTGCCTATTCCTCACTGCCAGGGATGAGTCTTCTAAAGAGGTTTAGGATGACTGCAAGCCAGCCCTTCCAGGTGGGGGGTCGAAGGCACTGGCTTTGGGGACAGAGGGCAGGCTGGGAGTCCTGGCCCTGTCTCTGGAAGCCACTGAGCTTCACTCTCCCTCAGTTTTCTCTTCTGTGAGACAGGGATGTTTGTGAGCATTCGGAGTCCACACCAACAGTTTGTAACAACGTGCGTGGTAGGCACTGACTAGACTTATTGTGGTGATTATTTTGCAGTATATACAAATAATGAGCCCTTATATTGTGCACCTGAAACTGATACAATGTTGTGGTTAATTGTACCTCAATGATTTACGAAAAACAGGAATGATTGCTTGAGCCCCACCTCCTTCACATCAGTGAGACCCCAAAGACTGTCCACCAGAGTTTTCTTTCTCCCAGACTTGTTAAAGTCTGTAAGAAGCTATGAAGTGTGCTGATAGGGATGACAAAAATAACACCTAATAGCCACTGTTTACCAGGCCTATACTATGGCTAGGCACCTCACCACACCCTTTATGTACATAATCTAATTTGATGCTTGTGCAAATCTTATATCACGGGTGTCAAACTCATTTTCACCTTAAGGAGTAGTTATATTTATATGGCCCTAAAATTATTTCAACCCTTTGAAGGCAACGATGAGGCTGATGGGGCCCCCGGTGAAAATGAGTTTGATACCCCCGCCTTATATGGTCCTGTATTTTACAGATGAAGAAACAGATTCAGGAAATTTAACTGTCTAAGGTTACAAAGCATGCTAGGGCATGCCAGATTTGGTCATTGAGTGCAGGTCTATCTGACTATAACTGTTATATTATCCTCCCTCTTCATCCCTATTTCTTCTAGGGCATCCAATGATCTTGGACGTATGTTCTCTTATGCCAATATCTGTGTGCTTCCATAAGTTTGTTTCCATGTCAGTAATTTCATATGTATAAGAGTAACAGAAAACTTGAAAACAGTAGCTCAAACAAATTGTTTCCAACGAATTCTTTAGGAGAGCAGTTCAGGGTTGACATGCCGACTCAATAGTGTCATCAGGAGTTGCTTTAACTCTCTAAGGTATAGCCCTCATTTTCATCCTGACAAAACGGCTGCAAGAGCTCCAGTCATCATTCCCATGTTCCAACCATGAAAAAGTTGATGTGTGGAGGAAGAGGCAAAAATGACAAGCCAATGAAGTCTCCCCTCACTTTTAAAGGTCATTCCTGGAAACTCTACCCAGCAATTTCCATTTATCTGTTGGTGGTGGGGATTGTTGTAATGACCACTCTTAGTCACAAGAAGCTGGGAAATGTAGTTTTTAGGTGGGCGCACTGTCACACTGAACAAAATCAGAGTTCTATGAACAAGAAAGCCAATCTGTTAGTTTCTTGAAATAAGTCAAATCAGTGCATCCAGTGACATTCTCCCCCAGTGACTGGCTGGCTGGGAGAAAGTGTGGATGTGGAGAAGCTGACAGTGTCTTGAGGAAGGTGAAAGAGTCAGGTCAGCAGAAGTAGAACCAGGGAGACTGTTTCTTGGTTACTCCAGAGAGTCGCCAAGAGAGCAGCTTGGGCTGAGCCAGGGAGAGGTGGAGAAGGATCCAGAAGAGGATGTGGCCCTGGTGATCCGACTCTAACTTCACTCGGGTCATGGCCAGTAGGGAGAAAACAAAGGAATCCCAGCTGCTAGATATACCCTATGTGTGAACAGTTAAAGCTGTACCGTTTGCAGGATTTTTACTTTGTAAATATCACCTATGGATGGAAAAGCAATTCTTTCAGATGTGTGTTGGGAGCGGGGGTGCAGAGGAGGTAGGCTTGACTGGGAAACAGCACAAAGACATGAATGCAACAGAAAAACAACGGGCTTTGGGGGCAAGCTGACCTGAGTTTGTACTCCAGCTCTGCCACTTGGAAGCCACGTGATCTTTCTGACTCTTCTGGCACAAGTCCCCTAATCTTTCTAGCTCTTCTATTTCTTATTTTTTAAAAAGAGAAATGAGTGATCCTGAGCATGACGTGTGGCTGGTGGCAGTGGTGTGGCATGGTGTGGCCATTGTAGTCACCATCACATGGCCAGGTGTTGCCCATCACCCTGTTCTGCCTGTGCACCTGCAATCCCACGGGATCCCCGTTGAGATGCAGGTCAAGAGCCTAGTTCCTGGGGGAGGAGTGCAAGGAGATCACGGAGCTTCGGGGAAGACACTCATTTTCAAAGCGGCCAGTGGAGGGAAATGCCCTGAACTCTCGATGCCAACTAAGGCAGGAAGCCTTCCACTGGGTCGACTAAACTGTGGGTCTCAAATGCTCATTTGGGGCCCCCTGAAAAAAACCTTCATCATAGAAGGGTTAATTCCTCCCAGATTCATGTTCTTCATAAGGAAAATGAAGATAAGCATGATGCCTGGCTCCAGGGTTGTTGGGAGAATAACGCTGGTAGAGCCCTCAGTGCATTACATGACCCAACAAATTGTCCCTATTGTTAGAGATGCTGCCTCCCCCCCTTCCCTACGAGCAGGGCTTGTAGGTTCTCGTTTGCCCAGCTATCTCAGCTGCAGCAATCCCATAAAAACATTAGGACACGAAGTACACATATACTTACACTGGGCCAGAAAGAGCGAGTGTGATGATTTGATTATAAGGGGTTCTTAGATGGCAAAGGTGCTTTCAAGTCCTTCTGTAGACGGAAATGGCCTTGGCTTCAGAGTTTAGGATGAGGGGGATCTCCAAGAGCAGCAAACACACTGTCTGCCTGTGTGTGTGCATTCTGCGTTCCTGGAACAGCTTTACCCCTCAGGTCAGACCTTTTCTGCTCCTGCCATCTCTGCTGGTCATGCAGGCTGGGTGTTGGGTGACTTATGTGTTCTTGCCTCTAGTTTCTGAGATATGAACAGGCTGGACTAGGAACTGAGAGGAAATCAAAGAACAACTGGTGTTCCTGGAAAGGATGCACAGACCCAAGATGCCTTATCAGACACCACCTACCTTTCTCTGTATCTGCATCAGCTTTTATGCACTCAAAGCACTTTTCCAAGAATCATGTCATTTGATCCTCTTCAAGGCCTTTGCAGAAGGCAATGGAGATTCATTTCTAGTTTTTTTGTTTTGGGGATTTTTTTTTTGCTTAAGAAATACAAGGCTCAGGAAGGGGAAATGGCTTATTTCTGTTTGCCATGGCCTGGATCCAAACCCGTCTTGGGACCCCAGGCCCTAACCCTTTCTCTACAACTCACTCACATGGGTGCTAGCCTGTGTTCTTCCCTTGTCTGAAAGATTTCACCTGTTTTCATCTGGGGTTCCACCCTTGCGGGAGGGCAGGGGGTGAGCTGTCCAAACACAGAGCACTTTGTGGTCGTTGTAAACTGTTTCGGAGGCCAGGCATTCACTGTATGCCTAAATACGCCTAAAGCACAAAGACAGAAGAGGTTGGTGCGTAACAGCTGTGATCCTGCCAGAGCAGAGCATGTCCTGTTACGTTTGGTCCAGGCCCCTCTGCCTGCACAAGAGGCTTCTAGGTGGACTAGAGGCTCCACCACACAGCCACAGCAGGGCTCTCCACAAGTACCGAGGTCTCTGCTATAACCCGCTCCCGCCCTCCTCCTCTCCCGGGTTTCTAGGGCTTGAAATTCCACCATTTGGAGCCTTGAAGACTAAGACTAATTAGTCTTTTAGGAATTCTTTTTACTGTATTTAAGAGTACATTTTAAAAAAAACACTCAGGGCCCTGGCCTGTGTGGCTCAGTTGGTTGGAGTGTTGTCAAGTAAACCCAAAGCTCACAGGTTCTATTCCCAGTCAGAGCACATACCCAAGTTGCAGGTTTGATCCCCAGTGGAGGCATGTACAAGAAGGCAACAAAAGGGCAACCAGTTGATGTTTTTCTCCCCCACCCTCACCTCTTTCTCCCCCACCCCTCTCTCTCTAAAAGGAAAAACATTGTCCTCAGGTGAGGATAAAAAATTAGAAGAAACCCACTTTGGATCCTGTGTAGGGGAGCCACGAAGCCTAGTTCCTCGGGCCCCAGTGTCCTCACCCATTAGACATAAGCAGTAAGATGCACAGTAAGATCAAACGTGCTTCACGTAAAAGGGCTCTAAGAATGTAACCTTGACGGAGACCTGAGAAGAAGGCTGGGGCTGGGGCGCTGGTCAGGGAAGGGGAGCAGTGGCAGCAGCCAGGACTCAGAGCATGGGGTCTGCCCCGGGCAGCTCTGCTGCATGGGGCTCACAGCGGGGCTGGCTGACCTCCTGGTGTGGCCCAGGATTGGACCAGTGGCAGCCTTGCGAGCCATTTGGATTGCTTTAGCCTCCAGCCACCCGTGTCTGGAAATACAAAGCAATGGTTAATGGCACCAGATGGTTAACAGTCTCAAACGTCCCCTGCTCATTGCCTAAGAGGAAAAAAGAGCCCCCTGAAGAAATAATCAAGGATACTATTTTCAAAGTTGCAATTAATTGTGTATTCAGGAAAGCTCATCCTCTGCCAGTTATCCCGTTGGGAAAGGGGAAATTAAAGGTGAAGGAGGAGCTGTGCCTGAGAGGGGTGGTTGGCGTAGTCTTTATAAGGTGAGGGAGGCAGATGCAGACGCGTACTCAGCACCAGGGGTCCTGGAACGGCCAGCCATTAGGCTCCTGTCATGGTGTGGCTTAGCAGCTGACTTCCTTTCGTTAAAATTTGTGCCTCAGGGTAGGTCTGACCACCTGACCTTAAACTTTGAAGCTCCCATCTTCTCTCCTCGGAGTGCCCCCCACCGCTGCTCTTCCCGTATCACTTCTCAAACATCTTCCCTTCTTTCCCTTTTCTCTCCTCCAGCCAGTGAGACCTGCAACGACTTCCACCCGATGTTCTTTACCCATGACAGATCCTTCGAGGAGTTTTTCTGCATCTGTATCCAGCTCCTGAACAAAACATGGAAGGAGATGAGGGCTACTTCTGAAGACTTCAACAAGGTGAGGTGACTCTAGGGCAGAGGCAGCATCGTGCCATCCATGGTGCCTCCTCTTTGCATGGCCCCTTAGCTGGGGTGGGGGGGGGGGAGGCAGGTGGTAAGTTGGGAAAATGGGGAGGACTCTGGTTCTTATCTGCCTTGAGAGAGAAGAAAGAATGACCCGAGTCTGGGTTGGTGGTGCTCTGCTGTCTCTGGGAGTAAGCTTGAAGCAGTTTCATTCTGTTTGTGAAGAATAAGGCCCAGATGAGCTTTTCCTTTCATGGCATGGCTCTAGGATGTGTCGTTGTTGCAAGGTCAACTGGGGATAATGCCTTCCTCCCACCTGTGCAGGGGCTACCACAGGGAGAAAGATCAGGGAGCCTGTTTGGTCTAGGTCACTCGGTTTCTTTGTGGACTCTAGGTGTGTTGAGACAGTTTGCCCTTGGCTGTGTCAAAAAGGGTTATTGTTAAACCACAAGATCTCTTTTGGAGAGTTAAGTATATATGGAACTTTTTTTTTGGTTTAGAGAAAGCATTTGATTCTTTGAATGGAGGTGTCCTTGGGTTTTCTGCAAGAGTGTGAACTTCTTATTTCTTTCTGTGAGCAAATGTTGGGTGGAGGGAAGAGTGTTCACCGCCTTAGAGGAAGCAGAAGCATCGTGTACACTTTTCAAGATAAGCAAAGTCTTTATCCTGACATAAACGTCCTATTAACAGTAATGACAGTCCAGGTGTATGTAAGCCTTTAATTCTTCTAATTTGTCACTGTGTGGTTGGCCTCATGACCCATGTCTGCTGACCCGGTCCTAGGGACATGGCTCTTTCTAAAAGTCTAAGGGCTGGATCTCACAGCTAACCCAGGGGGGCTCGTGGGCTTGCGCATGCAACATAATGTAATACATGAATTCCAGCTCAGCTTGATACTCTTGTGGATCTCTACCTCTCTGCCACCTTTTCTCAGGACTTCCGTTTCCTTCTTTCGCACATCATGTCTCATCAGTTTGATCCCTCTTCTGCCTTGATTGTTCACTTTTAAGGGCACCTGTGATTACACTGGACCACCAGAATCATCTTCCCTATTTTAAGGTGGGCTGATGAGCAACCTCAATTCTGTCTGCAACCTAAACTCCCCTTTGCCATAGAAGGTAACACGTTCACAGAATCTGGGCATTAGCACCTGGCCTCAATAGAAGGGCCAGCATTTCCCCTAGTGTAATGGGTATTTAATTCGTAGGTGGATTGATTTATAGGTGTGTGTATCAGTTAAAATTAATGAAACATGGGCAGATGAGCTTTTTTTGTTGTTTTCCTTTTTGCTCGTAGACCAGAATAATATCAGCCACAGAGTCCTGGTAGTGGGTGCTCAAGCACAGGCATAATTATATCCCTTTCCTTTTATGTCCCTGTGTGAAAGCCACTAATCCAGTGTGAAAGATAACTTTCTGATTTTTTTCCCTGCTGTCAGTCTATTAACCACTGCTCTGTTTTAGCAGATATAAATTGGAAAAGAGAGATTTTAATCAGTTCACTTTTCTCCTTGTCATTAACTCGGAAGCAGAAGTGATTGAATTTAGGAACCAATGTGGGTTTGGTGTTACTGGTTCGAGTTAATGTTTTTTCTTGTCTCTCAAGATTGTCCAAATTTGAATTTGGAAATACTGTAAAGAAGCTCAACATCAGACTTAATTTCTCTTGAACTTTCTTTGACATCGTCTCAGGCTCTGGCCATTTTGAATGGAAGCGTGGGTAGCAGATTGGAACCTGAAACACGAGGTCCACCTTCTTTAGCTTATTACTGAAGGAGTGGTAGCCCTCAACCCAAAATTCAGTCTTCCCAGCAAACAAGACTCGATTCCAGCAGACGTGGGAGTCTCTTCGACATCCCACCTTGGATGGGACCGTAGCCTGTAGGTGTTGGGTGCGCTGGGTAGTCCATGCTGCTGCATGAGCTGAGATTTGAAGAGGGGCGGTCTTTCTCCTCCTCTGGACTTGGGAAGCGGCAGATGGGATTTTTTTTTCATGTATATGAGAGAAGTAGAACTAGAGAGTGATTAAAATATTTATACTTTGGAAGTACTTTCTTTGGATTTCTCGGTAGAGTGGTCTCTGCAGAGTGATCCTTCGATTCAGGCCATTGGGTTTGTATTCTGCATCTTCGCCCTTTATCACTGATACTCGAGAGCATGCATTATTCATGGTTATGAGCATTCGAGGGGAGATGAACTGCCGCTGGGCACCTTGGCACACATGGGGCCCTGTCATCATGTCATCGGCGCCCTCATTTTTGAGCAGGGCAGGAAAGGGGATGCAGTGATATGGATATTTCTGGTACAGGTGTCTCACGGGCGGATTTTGTCACTGGCGGCTCCCCTTAAAAAGTCTAACAAGGGCCTACACATCAGAATCTATACGTGTGTGTGTGGCAGTGTTTCTTAATCTCGCATTGGAATCAACAAAGGGGAGGGATTTGGAACCCTGTTAGCCCAGGGCCCAGCCGCTACACACACCAGCCAAATCTTAGGGTGGGGTCGGAGCTACCAGTGAAGGTTTTTGTTAAGGCAGACTGGATCAGTGAAGGTGGGTCATGGCGGTAGGGTCACCGTCAGGTGACACGTGTAACACGTATCACCAGCTGGTGGCACACATGGTGTGCACTGGTGAGACAGCCTGTCCATCAGTCTGAAAGGCCCAGGTTCTAATCCTGATTCTGCTACTCAGGAGCAGTATGCCTGAAAATAAAAATTCTTTTAAAAAGTGGATATCAGTATTTCATCTCTCTCTTTTACGGTGGTGTGGTGTTAAGTTGAAGTAATAACATGAAAATGCTTTGAAGAAGTAAAATGTCATATGCAGTGGTAAAGTGTTCTTTTTGTATGTAATAAGATAGATTCTGTCTATTAAAAATGAGTAAATGGCAGTTTTTTAAAACTTTTTATTAAATTTATTGGAGTAACATTGCTTAATAAAACTATATAGGTTTCAGGTGTATGGTTCTATAACAAATCATCTGTGCCTTGTACTGCATGCTCACCACCCATTCAAGTCTCCTCCCATCACCACTTATCCCCCCTTTACCTTCTTTTACCTCCCCCACTCCCCTTTGACCCTGGTAATCACCATATTGTTGTCTGTGTCTATGAGTTGTTTTTTTTAATTGCATTTTTTAGAAGAAGACATTTCTTGGCCATTATGTTAGAAAAAAGGGAGTGGAGTAAAGGAAAGCTGTCTGTATACCTCAAGTAAAGTTCTTAACTGAATTAAATAACTCATTTAGTGGCAGAGGTAGTGTTGAAGCTGAAAATTTCATGGATTTTGGTGGTGTCTTCCTCTAAACAACTTTATTAGACACCTCAGTTTTCAGTGTGATATGCCGTGGGAATCAGCCTAGAAATCAACAGGTCACACACCTCTCGTGTCCATAATGGCTGGTAGGTAATTACTCTTCAGCAGTTACCTAGTCGCCTAGACCTTTCTGCTGAGGACAGCTGAGGGGTGGCTGAGCCTTCTAGGCACCATCCAAATATTTGTTCGTGGCATTGGTGTTGCTTTAGATACTCTCAAATCGGCATTAAAAATCAAGTTCCAGTGGCATTGCTATGCTTTCAGATTACCAAAGTAGAAGAAACTCACCACCGAGAAACATAGCCACTCAAGAATAAAAGCACTATTTTAAAACGTCACCCAACAGCATAATAAGCAAAGCTCAACATGATAGAGGTTACAATCTCAGGTTTGCAGATAAGAATCCATCCCTTCAAACAGGAGACCGTGGGCCCAGGGAAGAACCAGGCCCACGGAACAAAGCCACAGCTGCCCTGGCCAGGCTACAGGCTCCCAGGAGTCAGTGGGAGAAACTCTCGGTCAGGGGGACTTAGAGGGCAGAACAGAGCAGGCATCTCAAGGAGCCCCCTGGGAGATTACCTGCGGAAAATACCCACTAACTAGTCGCATCTAGTAGGTTAGGGTTCAGTATGTAAAAGGGATTGTTTGAAACCTAAAAGCAGCGACTGCACAAATAAAAAAAAAAGAAACACATTTTGCTCCCAAATGGCTCCCAGCTTACTGACTTTCTGTGCATGTATCTCAGGGGGCAATTACATATTCAGGAGTCCCCTCTCTAGGCTAGGCCAGCTCAACGTGATAGTGAGGCAGATGCTGTTGGTTAGCTGAGCTGGCTCAGGGAATGAAAGGTAGTCTGTAACCCTCTGCATGAATAAACATGAGCCACATTTGCATGAGGCAGGTGACTGTAAAATATCTTGGAGCAAGTTGTGAAAGGAGGCTTTGTGCGTCTGCGCCCAGGGGAAGCTGGGGAGGATGCGGCGTTGTTTCTCTTCATTAGAATTCCATCTAGTGCTGCTGGTATTGATCGGAACCGAGGCCGGTGTGGCTAATAAAGTAGGTGTACGCTGTAATTGAAACATTAATATTTAAGGAGAGGAGAAGTCTGTTAAAGGGCCCTAATGTCATACAGTGGGGTTATCCATTTTCCAGCTGTCTAGGCTGTTTATGAGAATTTATTCAAAAGGCTTGTCATGTTGCACAAAGGCCTTTAGGTCTGGCACAAAGAAAATCGAACCTTCTCTAGAAGCAAATGCATCATATGAATAGGTTTATTTTTCCTCCCATGTTTCTGTTAGAGAGGTAGCAAATGGTTTCGTGTGTGTGTGTGTTCAAGTGAGTGCTTTTGAACTGTTCATTGAATGGGCTGCCACTGTTTTTCGTAGGGTCGGCTGTGTTCAGTTGGACAGTAATCAAAGTGTGTCTGCTCTGGCCTCATCAATATCAGTTATGCTACTGAGGGGCAGCAAGAGGGCCGAGAAAGAGGCCGACTTCGCGGATTTCTTTTTCAGTGGGTCTCCCTCCCGGTCCAGCCCAGTGTGTGCACTCACTAAAAGGAAACGTGCCCATCCCACGTGACTTGGGTCTGACCCAACAAGGAGGCCACTGAGCAGAGGCGTGTGAGTTCACAAACTCACATCACTGCTCTTCTCACAAGCTTTTTACATGTGCTTCCCTCCCGCCAAATTTTAATGATACAGATATATTGTTATCTGTTTATGTAATATGTGTGTATACACATATATGTGTAATATGTGTGTATACACATATATATGTAATATGTGTGTATACATATATATATGTATATATATATATATATATTGTGCTCTGTACATAAAAAAGAGTAGGTTGGGTTTTATTTTCCACCTCCAAGAACCAAATTTAACCACCTGGGGACACAACCTCCCCTTCCTCCTCCCCACCACTGAGAGTGCAAGGCAGGGAGGAAAGAGCCGAGACTGAAAGCCAGCAGAAGAGTCTGGTGACTATCCCATTGTGGCCCCTGACCAGCAGGGTGACCTTGAGCATGTCCTTTAGCTGCCACGTTCCTTCTCATCTGTAAACTGGCAGCAGCAGCAGCAGCAATAATGATAACACGCCTATGTCCTAGAGACATGGTGAAGATTATAATGGTCCACACAGGGTAGCTTTGTAAATTGCCCCCTACAAAGGAGAGGTGCTGATCTCAAGAGATAAACCTAAGCTGACAGGAATTTGCACTTGATCTTGAAGTATAATTGACCTGCTTTGATTCCCTGAGATAGTTTGTTCCAATATCTATCAACGCAGATCTCTCCATCCCTCTGAATAGAACTCCATTGGACTTTGTCTGCAAAAGGAGATGTTGGCCACAGCTTAAGGATTAAAAGCAGGAATGACCAGTTCCCAAGTGAGGAGTGCATTGGCTTAGCTGACTCACAGTGGCAGGGCACCGCTGCCAGCTGGATGACCTTGTGCAGGGGACCTAACGCCATGAGCTTCAGGCTCATCATCCAGGAGATGGAGCCAGGAAAATGCCCACAGCCGGGCGGGCTCAGAGCCCTCAGCCTTGTCGGGTGGATAAACAGCTTGACTCCATCCAGCCCGGAACACCAGGCATCTCAGTTCTAAAAGCTCTGAAAGGAAAAAGGCTCCTCGGGGCACCGCTGACAGCAACCACTCCCAGGGGAGGGGGACAAGCTCCTCCCATGTGCTGGCTGGTTAACTGAGTAGAAAGCCCATCTCATGCGCTGACACAATGGCTTCAGCAGTACAAGGTCAAATACAAGGTCAAAGTGACTGATGGGAGGACACTGAGATGACCTTGGAGTGGCCCATTGCTAGGGACTGTCCTGGGTTTGCCTTTAACAGCCCGGCCATACCTCCTTACGAGGGGGGAAATACAGGAGGATCCTAAGTCGTCCAGAAAGCATTAGATACTGCTGCCTCTGTTCATGTAATTTCCCCAAGACATGGCTGCACTGTTTAAAATCAGTTTCAAGCTTAACTACTGGGTTTCATTGGCTGAAAACACTGCTTATGTGCTTTGCTTTCTCCACATTCTCTGAAACTGGAGCATGTATAAAAAGGAGTGATATTTATGATGGCTTAGTCTCTTGAATAATTTTGGATAAGACTCATATCAGTAAGTATACCGGTACATCTTCTGAGTTTCTCTTTGTGTAAAGTCTGGCTTAGAGTTCTCATTTCCAAAGTCCTTCTAGAATCAGTGCATCTTTTTTTTTGCATGTGTAACATGTGCTAACTCAAGACTTGCCAACTATGAGAAGGAAAGGATTGGTCAGTTCTTCCACCAGGCAGAAGTGGCACGTGTCAGTCCCTTGGTTCCAGGGCACACCACCCCTGGACATGACAATTGTGATGACTCTTTAAGTTAACTGCTCCATATAACTCTCTTCGGTGACTTCTCAAACTTCTTCCCCTTCCATTAACTGCTTGCTGGGGCACTGTGTGGAATTCCCTGTTCCATTCTGGGTTATAGAAGGGACTTGACAATGGCCTAGAAATTGTTTTAAGAGTATATGACCAATTCAAAGGAAGTCACCTACATTTTAAGTAAGGCATAATGAGATTTAGGCATTTTAAATTAAAGGGCAGATAAGAATCAGAGTTGGATAGTTAAGAAGAATATGATTAGAGGTAATCTCATGAAATACAAAGTCCTCCTTGATTTAAAAGAAAATATTTACCTTGCAATTACAAAGTAAATTATGTTAAAAGGGAGTTGAAAATGCACATCTATGAAGGGATGTGTTCTTTAAGGCAAAACAGAAGATTAAGGAGCCAACTAAGGTCTCAGAAGGAGGCATTCACAGTCTACCCACAGAATTACAGCTTAAAACAGCCACTTCAACTGACTTATATACCTGCGAGTATGAGAAGAACTTCGGGGCTATTGGTATTATTTGTTACACAGCATTAGTGTGGCAATAGATGACTAAGATACCAGCTGTGCTAGTAATGTATCTCCCAGCTCTGAAACCTTCCCATTTGCCAAATGCCCTTCAACACAGCTCGGACCATATCATCCTTGCTTTTAGTCCATCTGTGTCCATTGCCCACCTCATAAAGTTTCATGGTCTTACACCAAGATGCTCAGATTTCTCTTTAATTCACCTAATGTATTTTTTGTGCTTCTGTCCTCACCTGACCTAAGATCTTCCTAGGCTTACCTGCCCACCATTCCTTGTGCATGCCATAATGCTTTCATGGCTCGGGTATCTGCTCATCCTCCTTCCCTCCACCAGAAATAACTCCCCCGTGTACCTGTTGGGATTCAACTTGAGGATTTTGCACAAATGCCACTTCAGTGAGATCGTGACCATCTTGTTTTCATTCAACATGGAATTCTGCACCCCTGCCCCTACAGCATGGAATTCAGAATTTCTTTCAAAAAGTGCCTTCTAGCTGTATAGGAGTAGTTTATTTATAAACCTGTCTTTCCAAATGAAGTCAACATATCGTTGGAAGCACAAACCATAGCTTTAAATATCAATATCCTCCAGAGGTATTTTTAAGTGGTATCTGCCCAATTAATTTGGGGTGAATGTCCAATGAATACATTGCCCTAAATATTTAATTCACTCATTATTTAAAATGGTCTGCCTGGACAGTAAGCTGAGTTAATTGTTCTGTTCCTGGAGACCATAGATACTTAGTATTGTGTAGTTCTATAGAATAAAGAATTTTCGGCCCCAAATGCCAACAGATCTTATTGAGAAACACTTCTAGACCTTTCATTCCAAATCTCTTCTTCAGATGTCAAAATTTTAAGGGAGTTACAAAATGATTTTGCCACTCATTTCTTAATAAAAATGACAGTAGTAATTATTTTTCACATCTGTGGTTTTATGTAAAGTGAGCAGAAAGCTGCAAAGACATTGAACAGTTGCAAAATAAACTGATGAGGAGCATGGTTGGAACCCTGAGTTAAAAAAAAAATCCCTCTGGTTCATTTTTTCACCTTCACTCATTTCTTATTTCTCTCTTAGGCCTGCTTAGCCCACCTACCCTGGCCTTTGAGGGGATGTTCTGTCTCCCCACTAGTCCTGTTTTTTTGTTTGCAGGCCAGTGTGGAAAATAATGTCAATAATGGGCCTTATCCCTTCCCAGTGGCTGCTGAGGGACTCTCCAGTGCAGAGGACAGGCATCCTTCCAGAAGCCCATGCCATTTAGGTGACGCCGTCTCCTCAGGCACACCCAAGGAACATGTGCAGCCGGCATGTTAAATAGAAAATGTGAGCACATCACACAGTTCACAGAAATCATCTGTTTCATGGTACCTTTATCTCCCAAAGTTCTCTTAATTAGGAAAAAAAATTGCTTTCCCTGAGAATGTCATCGGAGTAGAAAGATTTGATTCTTGTCCCAGTGATTACATGTTTTAAATGCTGGGGATGGCCAACTCCCTGGAACCCTTCTGGTCCTATTTCCTCATTTCTTGTTCTCATATCCCTTTGCGTGACTGGGCTGGATCCGTGGGGTCTGGCATGTGGCTTTTTGCCGCTTGAGCTGCCACAAAAGTAAATGCCATTGGCATATAATGCCACATTTCCATTTTGTAAATCACTGGGCATGGCCTTCTGTCCAAAAGCTCCCAGGCCGCTGTGTGTTCTTCGAGTAGGAGCAGAAAAGGGTAAGAACCATGCCTCAGAGATGCAGTTTCCAATAAAATGCATCATTGCAATAAAAAGTCTATTTAAAATGGGGAGGCTGTTGACATGAAGCGTGTTCAAAAAAACTGCTTGGCTTGTTTCACTGTGGCCAGGGCTGGATATTTACTCCAAATCTCAACTAAGCAGACATTGGTCAGCCAGGGAGGTAGAGTTGCTTTTGAATTTTGGAGGACAGATAAAATTCACCTGTGTACCTACCAGAAAAATATGACTGTGAATAAATGTATCAGTGGTTTTTTTGATGTAGTTTGCCAGAATATTGTATTCATTAAATGTGCATGTATCAAATACCGTAGGACCCAGGCAGCTGATAATGGAGGCCTACCTAAAGCCATCACAGGTCCTCAACCTTGGCCCCCACCCTTCATCCTGCTCCCTCACCCCACCCACCTCCCCACTCTCCAACCCTCTCCCATAGCTGAGGAATCAAGAAGAGGGTCTGGAAGTTCACAGAGAAAGAATAAGTTCAAACGATAAGTTCAATGAGTCAAGAGCCTTGAACCTGGACCTACAGCATGGGGTTCAAATCCTAGCTCCATGATCTCCTTACTGGGTGACCTTGGGCAGATTAATCACCTTGCCCTGCTTCTTAGTCTCTTTGTTGGTAAAATGTGGAACTTAACTTAGTGGTTGTGTGGGCCAAATGAGCCAATACTGGACTGATCATATGAAATGGCCAATATCTGGCTATTTCTGAATGGTAGGATTTTAAAATTACATTGGCTTAGCCTAATATATGTGAAGCACTTGGGCCATTTCCATGAGGGAAGGGACAAGAAGTGTTCCATGGTCCTCCAGGCCTGGTACAAGGTGGGCTCTGCCCCTAACTGACCCCATGACCCTGGTGGTCCTCCTACCTTACCACCCTTCCATTCCAGACAGAGCTGACCCCAGTGTGCCTGAGGTAGCTTCCTCCTTCTATGCTTTGCCTTCTCTTCCCTCTCATCTGCTGTGGGACTCAATCTGTGACCTCTTCTAACCCTTACATCATTGATCTCTTCTTGGATGCTGTCTTCCCACCAGCGTATGAATGTACTCAAATCTCCTGCATTTAAAAAACCACGTAAATAACTACTTGTCAATCCTCTACCCACCCCTCTGAGCCAAGTTTCCTCAGATAGTTGCCTCTGCTTACTATTTCTTCTCACTGCTCATTAATTTATTGATCTATTATGACCTGTCTTCTGCCCTCATGGAAAATATAACTAAGTCATTGATATGCCCCTAAATAGCACTAAATTATATTGCCAGTACTTGAAAACCTCATTTGTCACAAAAGCCACTGGTTTGTGACAAAGTCAAGAGTGATCTTGAGTAGACATACTTAAATCTCTATCTTATTTGCCTTTTTTGCAGGACTTGACCCTGCTGTCCACTTATCCTACCGTGGCTTTAGACATGAACACACACAGATATATACACAATGCTCTATGTATACTAAAGGGAGAAGTAAAATAATTATCGGTGTTCAAGTTACTAGTGTTTTTTTTAAATAAAATTTCAGAGGATAACTACAAACATAACTAAGTTCAAGAAGGGAATATGATTCTAACATGCACTGAGATATAGTTTGAACACCTGAAAATATTTAGCCACAGAAGACATGGTTTCTAAGGGGCAAGTGGAAATGGAGAGGAGTTGTTTTTCTAATTTAAAGCTAGAAAGAAGTCACTTACTTCAAACATGTCTCTGGCCAGCTCTTGTCCACGTTGAGACAATGATTCTGGCATTCTGGGGGTCCAGGAACCCAAAAGGTCCGAGATCCACTGTGGGCTCTTGGCTTCCTGCAGGAAAACATTCAAATTCAAGCCGGCATAGAGATTAAAGGGAAAGTGAGTTTATTAGAGAAGCGGTGAGATAGAGAGTGGGCTCCTCCACAGACGGTGCAGCCCTCCTATAGCAAGATCTGCGTCCTGTATTGAGGTTTACTGAATTGGCAGTTGGGCATGCCATGAGGGGAGGAGTATTTAGGATTTGTCCAGGAATGGGTGGGGATTTCTTGCAAGAGCCTCACTGGCCATGTGGTGTCCTTATATAGGCTTTCCATTTAGGGTAGCAGTGGCACTTCCTTAGCATGCTAATGAGTTACAGTGAGTATAATGAGGCTAGGGATTGCGGTGAATGAAATTAGTCACCATTTGGGTGGAGCTGGTCTTCTACCAGTTCTAGGCCGTAAACCCATTGTGGGTCGGTCTCTCCATCTTCTTGATAGTCCGTGTAGCCCTTAGCGGTTATAGCCACTTCATCACATACCCTGTCTCAACAATGCTGCAGAATCCTGGAAGGTACCTATTAAAACCATGGTCTTAGATGGCCCCTAGATTGTAGTTAGTTATCTATACTCTATCTTGACTCTACTCCCGAGAACAAAGACGAAAAGAACTATCAACCTCTCAACCCCAGGATGCCTACCAAAAGAACTACATGGTGCTCAACAAACGTTACCTGCCTTGAATGTTTATCCAGCCATCAGCAGAGAAAAAATAAAGAAAGAAGCTTGTAGTGTTTCTTTATTTTAATAAGCTGATAATGCTGTAAAATGGAAAGGCACATTCTAGAGTAAACTTTGCAAACTGTAGAACTAATTCAGTCCATAAGTGAAGAGTGTTTTGTAGCTAAGCTATAACAGGGGTAGGAATGATTCTTCAGAGTGACAATTGCTTTTAGGACCAGGAAAAAAACCTCCTCCAGGCATTTCCAGGAGAGAAAGAGGAGGAATTTGTATGTGTGCCGTAAAAACACCTTCAGGTTTGTGTTTTGGTGATATTTACTACCCGACAAAACCCAATGATCCTCCACACTGGTCTGTGTACCTGCACAGAGGCCAGAGACCATGGTGCTCGCAAACACACTGGCACCCCAAAGCAGGCTGCGGCTGAGCCTGGAACCCCTGCCTCCTGTCGTCTGTGAAGCCATTACCTCCCCTCCACCTGTCCCTCCTTTACAAGGGGCAGCAGACCTGCAGCTCCTCCTGCGAAAGGGAAGGAAGAATTGTCATCCACAATGACATTAAAGGGCTCCTTGCTACCACTCTGCTGGAGGAAACCTTGACATTTCAGTAGAATTTAGAGAAATTTAGGGGGACAGAGTTCCTGTTGGGAAATTCACCAACTGATGACCTCATTTATAAAGCTGGGCAATACAGTGCAGCTATTGAGAGTCAGACACTCATTCTGGGAAGAAAAAGAAAGGTTTGCATATAGATGTTCATTTTATTGTTATTTATAGCATCAAGAGAATGGAAAATAACCCAAGAATTCAGCAATGAGGATATGATAAATTAATGTATGGGCCCATTTATTTCTCTGTTAAATTTTTCAGTCATTCACAATGACATATGTGAATTGTATATGAATATAAGAAAACAGTTTTTATATTATGTTAAATGTGAGGAAGCAGGATGCAAAAATCATATCCTATCTAAGTAAAAAGTATAGACTAAGGGGGTTTTGACCTTGAGCTTCAATGATTTTTAACAATGATTTCTTCTGCATGGTGAGATTAATTGCAACTTCTTCTCTTTTATTATGTTTTTAAAGTTACACACTTTTCTCAACTGAACATCTATGTTCTTACAGTTCTTACATATTTTTTTTAAACTTTAAAATAAGGGGTTGCAGAACTGGCAGCCATCGCCAGGTAGGGTCTGGTCAGTGGTCCTGTTTTAGAGGGAATCCTTGGGCCTCAACACCTCACACTGTTACAAATTCAGGTGGAGTGGGCTTATTCTGCCTTGAAATAAAGTGTGGGTTTGAGCCAGCTGTGCTAGCTCAGCCTGCTCCTTGCATCTTCAGCCTGCAGTTGATTGGTGCTAAGATCAAAAGCCCTCTGAGGCTCCATTTGAGGAAGACTCATTAACTGGAAGGAAGCTCTGAGCAGATGTGACAGCCTAGGAAGACGTGAGCCAGATGGCAGCCAGAGCTGGCCCAGCACCTGGCCTGCTTGCAGAGCGGGTTTCAGAAGGGAAGCTCTCAGGAGTGCTTCCCTGCACCCCCTCTCTCTCTCTGAGGCTGGGTGGGGATCGCACGAGTGGGAGGAGGAAGGAATGGGAGGAAAATGAGATGAGTCACGGAGATGTTTTCAAAGATAGCTTCGGCTCATAACTTCATCCACGGTGTCGGGTAGAATGACAGAGAAGTACTCGGAAGGCTTTGGCAACTCCCCGAAGTGTAATGGTTTGCAAGAAGATTTTGTATTCTTGGCTGAGGTATCAGAGACATCTAGAGATGGTATTCCTGGTGTGGTGTTAATCAGTCTGGCGCTAAGGCATTCACAGAACTGGGGATACCTCCGGAAAGAGGTCATTATGAAAGAATGGGACACGTGCAGTAGCAAACATTGTGTGGAAATAAGTCAAAGGATGGCATCACATAGAGGGAGCACTTTCCTTAGGAGGGCTTTCACGTATGAAAAGGCGCTCACAAGGTGAGCAGAGTTGACAGGGAAGACGGGAAATAGAGGGAATGCAGGAAGAGAAAATTTACTAAGTGGAGCTTTATTGCTTTCAAGGTAAGTGAGGCCATAATCTTGGGCTCCCAAGACTTGAAAGAAACATGAGGCTCCTAAACATTACTTGAATGAATGGAGGCCAATTCTTTACTTCCAAGCTGGACTTTTTTAGTGAAATATATTTTTTCAGTGTATGTGCAGAACAGCTTATATTTCTAAAAGACAATGCATTTGCAAAAACACAAGCAAGAGTACCTGTTTGTGGTTGAGCCTGTGTGGTTGTTCGAAATATTTGCTTCACGATGCGTGTGGCTGTCTTGTCACTGGGTTGAGAGTATTGTAGGTGGTGCTTTGGGGACATCAGGTTTCATGACTGTTTGTGGATGACTTGGAGGAGGAGGATTTTGCATGTAAATGAATTGGTTATTGCCCTTTGGGGCCAATTTTTATTTATATTATTAAATTAACTTTCCTTCTTAAAATACTGGCTTAAAGATGCAGGCAAGTGCCGAGCAATTAAATAAAATTATACTTTATCTGAGGTGAATTTAATTGCTGCACACATTAGTTTGCAAAGCTCTTTCTTTAGGAGAGTTGAGAATAAACCTGTCAATATCACTTGCCTAGGGGTCACGATCATAGTTCAAAGTCTGCTTTAATTGGAGGAAGAATAGAAAACAGGAGGAAGTGATCTGGCTGTTACAAGCTGATGATGTTAGAAGACATCAAGAACAAGCCTGCCCTGTGGTGGCAGTCCTGGGCCACAAGGACAGGGGACAACCGAGCTGGTTTTCCTGAAGAGGCTCTGGGGTGTTACTCAGAGTCATTGGGACTCTGGGCACATAGTGTCATTGTGACTGGCTTCCAACAAAGCCAACTTTAAAGAGGACACACTCTAGAATTCCCTGTGATAACCTGCTTGGTCCTATGGAGGGTCTTCACCCATGGGTGCACATCTGGCTGTGCACAGACCACTTGGGCCCCCTTCTAAGCCCTCAAACTACTTCTGCTTTGCCTCTCCCTTCTCATACCCCAGAACATGGCCTTTTTGGAATTGACTGCCTAAATCTCTAGCACTTTCCCCCTCCTCCCTCCTTACCTGGGTCAACTGTACCTACTTACCTTTTTGAATTTCATGGTTTTCTCTTGCTCAGAAGCCCTCCACTCTTCCCCCTCATTGCCCTGTCCCAACACTGTGTGGTCCATGCTGTAAGAGGAGACCAGGACACAGGTCATCCGTGAATCTGTGAGCAGAAAGAGTGAAGAAAGCAAAGGCCTCCAGTGCTCACCATTTGATAAAACAGATTTAATCTCTACCAACTGCAGTGTAGTGGGTTTTCTGACTAAGAATACCAGAACATATTTTTTTTCCTGAAAAGGTAGAATCGTTTGCACATGAACTTGATATGTGTTGCAGAATTCAGAAAGGTTGACTTACGCATCTTATCTGAAAACCAAGGAGAAGGTGCCGGTAGCTGAGATGCTTCTATTTTTTCAGAAGTGAAGAAACTGTCCCCGTGTTCATCACATAAGACTGTCGCTCCTACCACTGGCCCTGTCGCTTTTTGCCACCATATTGCCAGAGGACGTGCTTGGCAGGGCTGAGCAGAGGGTTTTGGCATTTTCCTATTTCCTCTTGGCACGACTTCTCATCAGCCTGCCATCCTGGAATGCATTTCCATGGTATATTTGGAAAATTCGAGCTGGCACGATGATCAGCTTTCAGAATTCCACCTCTGATTCCTTTGCGGGCACTTGGAGAGGATGATGCATCGCCTGGAGCTTTGCTCCTGTCTCCCTGTCCTTCTCAGGCCAGCCCGTCCCAGGTGGTCCAGTCTGCCACGCCCCAAGGACTCCCACACCTGGACTCTCCAGCCCTGACGATGCAGATGATAGCCCCTGCCAGAGGTCATGCTCTGGAAGAAGGACGAAGAAACACATGGGTTGGAGATATGTCCGTGGCTGGCTCTGCATGTTGTTGGTCTGGTTTTACTTCAGTGGTTATAGGTTTTGCTTATATTTTAGGCATTTTAAGGGAAATACAAAAAGAACAAAGTCCAGATAGGTTCTTCATGCTAATGTCTCATAAATATGAGTTCCAAAATGTAACTCAGCCTTAGGATGCTATCAGAACAATCTCACCTGCTCCAGACCCCTTGCTTGTGGGAGCTCTGAAGCCATGGTGTACTAGGCTGCTTCACAAATCCTTAACCCTGGGTCTCCCCCGAGTGGGTGGTGACTGAGGTCATACTGCTTAGTGCTATGTGTCTGAGGCTCCCTTTAGGAAGACGGGCACTGTCACTGTTGGTACTTACTGTGTCTGCATTGGCTGTAACTCCTCCCATCTCCCATTGACGCCAAGGCTCTGTCCCACTGAGCTTAGCATCCCGGGACCTAGAGGTAAAACGACATCACAACAGGCTTTATAAGTTCTGCTCACGGTCACCTCTTCACGAGGTGAGGAGAAGGGAAGTAGCTCTCTGTGTTTGGGGATCTTTCTAGAGTGTTATAATAATTATCTTCCCTTGGGGATAAGAAGATGTAAAAGTTACCCCAACCACACTGAGTTGAGGTTTTGCATGTGTTCTGGTTCTCAAAATGCACTGTGTAAAAAAATAAAATCAGAGATAACTGTATACTGGTCAACCCAACTGACTGGAAAATATCTCTCCAGGGTCTCTTGAATGAAATATAGCCACTGATCTGAGCCAATAGTGACCGCACTTCTTACCCGTTGGGGCAGAGTTCCTATTCTGGCCTCATACCCTTGGGACACACGGTCTGGCCTGTCTGCTTCTGTTAGCCGGCAGATGTAAGCCTCTGTGTGTATGTGTGTGTGTGTGTGCTCATGTTGGCACGTGTGAGTGGGAGAGGGGTGACTTAAGGTGTGGCCAGAGGTAAGCCTTCTGCAATGCACACCCTACGTGTTCGGGCTTTTCTTGAGGCTAATCGCATTCCTTTTAAGAGTGAAACCAGCAAACAGAAATGGGGCTCACCGTAGTCATGTCATTAACAACGGGGGTCATAACCATCACATCGTGCCAGCGAGGAACATGATTCCTGATGAAAGAAAGGCATGCCCAGGGAGTGGAAGCGATCGCTCTTGAACCTGGACTCAGAACGGAAGGATTTGCCGTTAGTGCTACCCCTTTAGAAACAGAAGCCCCTTCAGCCCCTTCCAGATGCTCAGTGTGCATGCTATTCACTTGAGTGAGACCTGTAGGGAGATGAAGGAGAACTTAGCTAATTTAGGAATCATTCTACAATAGTCATTATATTTCCTGATCCAGAAACACATGTGCCCGAACAGAATTCTTTTTCGATTTGTGAATTTATTTAAGAAGTATTACAAAGCATACAAATTACCTCAGATCTGGTAATAATACATTCAATAAATCATGTTTACAGAAAGGAGTGGGACCGAATTAGCAGGAATCTGACCCAGGAAGATGCAGACTAAATGGGAACAGCAGGGCCTGCCCAGAGCAGAGCAGAGCAGCGCAGAGAGGACGGGCTGCAGCACAGGGTGACACGGAAGGAGGAGTCTCCTGTGTTTTTGTTCAGACGCCTGGGTGATGACTTCTCCTGGAACTTTCCCCATGACGGGTGCGGCGGTTTCCTTCTGTGCAGACAGCACACGGTAAACCTGGAAGTGGTCAGAAGCTTGAGGATAAGCACCGACAGTACATTCTGAGCCCCTGGAGGGCATGTCCATTAGATTTGTGCTTCAGACCAGCTCTCAGAGGCTTCACAAACAGTAGTTCAGGTATTAAGCCAAGAAAATGTAGGTCCCCCTGTCTCTGAGGCTCATCAGCAGCTCTCTGAGCTTGGACATGCGTTCGTCATCCCACAGTCAAGGAAGGAATACTCAGTGACAACTAACGAGTAACGCGGTCCGTGATCTCGGTCTCAGCCCTGGTAGACGAGGTTCCGCAGGGCGGTGCCTAGCAAGATTCCCCGAAGACTATAGCGATTTCATCTCACATGACCCCTCTGCAAACACGGGGGAGGCTGCTTAGTCTTCAGAACTCAAACTGTGACAAGCTAGGTGAACCAGAGAGCCTGTTTGCCGGCTTTTGAACAGATGAGGTGGGTGGATCAGACTGAAGGCCAAAATATATCCTCTGTGTACTTTGAAATTTTGTTTTAAAAATGAATTTTCTGGGGGTAAAAGTAACCCGAAGAAAGTGGATGACGTTCATGGTGTCCACGATGATAGCCGAGCTGCCTGTCTTACTGCGGGCAGGTCCGATAGCATCTCTAACTGCCTGGTGAGCCTGGCCTATAGGAGCCTGCATGTCCTTTCTTCGTGGGCCTGCTCACTGGCGTAGCTCCTGAGCTGTGAGTTGAACCCCATGACCCCCTCATCTGGAGAACTGGCAGCCATTCAAAGGGGGTGGCCTTGTTCTGCTGTAGATGGGTATTTGGGGAATGGTGTGAAGTAGTGAGACGTCCCCATTCTCCAAAAAAAAAAAGCCCTTCTGTATTTTATGTGTTAAAGATTAATTTAGGGTTCGTCTTCTCTTCTTTCATGAACAAACCTCTTTGTATATGGTATGTATACAAGTGCCCTACAGAGCTCGGGGAAATGTTTCCTGACTCCGCTCCCTGAGATTCTGGCTTCAGAGGCAGGCAGTGGGGCCCCAGAAATCTGCAAACAGTTCTGATAGAGATGGTCCCTGCAGGTGGCACTTCAAGAAAGTGGAGCTAGAATTTCTTGGTTCAAATTCCAGCTTTGCCCCTGTTTGTTTCTGTGGCCTTGGACAAGGAAGGTAACCCCTTTGTTTCTTGGCCCCCTCATTCTGTGTAATAGGGACAATAACCACACCCCTCAGAAGGGTTGTCCTGAGGGTTGACTTGGTTAATCTAGATCAGGTGCTTAGCCTGCAACTGGGCTGTTCATTGCTCAGTGCATGACAGCTAGATCAGACCCACGAGTATATGGAGGCCTTGAAATAGACTGTTTCAGATTGATGTCCTGTTCGTATATTGTCAAAATCAACTGAAGGGTACACGGAGTAATGCTGGTGTGTTGGGGGAGGGGTGGGAGTCAGTTAGTAGAGCACTTCAGTGGCTGTCACTGTTTGTAGTTTGACAGCCAGACTCGGGAAGGTGGTCTCTAGGGCCCTGCAGGTCTGGCCTCGGCTTCCTCTGCAGGCTCACCTCACAGCAGCCTTTTCATCAGGTCAGCTCGTTCTCGCTACCATCAGCCACACAGGCTTCTTGCAAGTCCCAGAGCTGCCCCGCTCCTGGCCCGGGTCCTGTTGGACGTATCACCACTGATACTGGCGCACGTATCCCCTCTTACATCTCAGATGCTACTCTCCTCCCCTTCAGTTCTTTGACTTGGACCCTTAGATCTGAGCCCAAACACCAGTTCTTGCAAGACACACTTCCTCCCCCCTCAGTAAGTCTTTTTATTAGTTGTGTCTTTAGACCCCTTCTATGAGAGTGGTTGCGCTGTAAGACTAAAGCAGTGTTACTTTGTGTGGTCACTAGTGCAGTGTTCTCACTAGGCATTTGTGAGTATCAAACCAACGGTTCAGTTTTGGTTCAGGGAAGTCCCGGTTGAAATGACATGTGTCTGCATAAAATCAGATTTGGACAATCATCTTGGGAAGGCGACAGGGCACAGGGGTGTGGGTCCCTGTGCTGGAATAGAGAAGACGGGACATGTTACAGATGTTCCATCGAGACAGCAGGGAAACGCTGAGGTCTCCGTGGCCCATGCAGGTGGAGGCAGTCTGGGCAGAGCTGAGAAAGATCGCTGGTGTTGAATTTGGGGGCCCAGGAAGCAGAACTTGGGTGAGAATTTCTTCCCAAGCTCACAGTGGCACAAAGAGGCAGAATGGAAAACCAGGGTTCAGATTCTGGAAAGAGCAAATCCAGCCTCAAGACCACTGAGCCAAAGCTGCACTCAGAAGTGGGTGGCAGTGGGGTCAGGACTGAGGGTCCTGTGGGAATGAAGGAGCCCAGGCTACTGTGGCTTGTGAGGCAGTGAGCGTGTGGTGAATGCATAGTTCACCTTGGATTCCAGAGCCAGAGACATACAAAGGAAAGGTCTCTGCCCAGACCCTGCAACCCCCAGGCCCGGTCTGTCATTAATGGTTTGTGGGCAGTGGGTCTGACAGAGAGACCTTTAGGAAAAGGAAGGTTCTCCATGATGATTGGGCAGAGGATAATTTTTTTCCTTCTGATGGAAGCCAGAATCATAGACCTCTTTGCCACTTAGCATTCTCAGTCATTAATCTCTGTAGGACTAGGGGCTTCTTGTAGACACCCACCTGTGCCTTGACCATCCTCTTATCTCTGCTTGGGTCCCCCCAGGCCAGGCAGCCATTCATTGCTCAGTGGTGCCCCCTGCTGTTGAAGAGAAAGATAGCAGTGCATCCAGAGTGGGTGACATTAGCTCTGTGCAGGTGAACAGGAGAATTTGGAGCAAACAAGGGAGGAGTCTGAGGAAATCCAGGGAAGCCCCCAGGGAGGCCTTGGACAGATGCTAATGCAGAGAAGAAGCTGAACCTAAAGATTATGCTTAAAAATCTTCCACAAACTTCCCCGGGGTAATTCCTTCAATTCCAAAGGTTTGCTAGGAACTGTGGCCACCATGCCTTCTCAGAAATGCCATTGCAAACTTTTATTGGGAGACTTTCTGAGCTGTTAGGTGACAAATCTCTTAAAAGATACCCCTGTCATTTTTAGGTGAACCTATGATAAGTTTTACCAAGGAGTGGAGGCACAGGAAGGGCTGTTTATTTTCATCCCAGGAAGGAATCATCAGAGTGTGGATCCTCCCAGGCACCCTGCTGGGATGCACTCTAGCGTGCACGCATTTCTGGGCACATGAGCACACCTGGTGTGCATGTGCTGTGTGTACCCAGGGAGGCGGTTACACGATAAGGACAGAAAGTGCACTCGAAGCGAAGGAGGGAGAAAGCAAACTCACAATCAGACCAAAGTAAGGAGAGGGGGAGAGATGAGATTGCAGTTGATTGTGGGTCTGGCAGCAGATGCTCTACACGATTCCAACTCGCTGCAGCCAGTCTGTTTCCATGGCAACAGAATCAGTAATTATCGAGCCCGGGCGCTCTCCCCTCCTTTCTCCCAACAAGGTGGAGGCTGATGAATATGAACTATCACCAGCCCATCACCAGCTTTCTTTTTCTTCTTCTTCCTCTCTTTTCTTCTTTTAGTTCTTTACGAAGGAAAGTGAGGGTATTGGGGCATACCAAGAAGAGGAGCTATAAGTTTATTGATGAAGGACATTAGGCACTAACATTGAAATGAAGTTATATTTTTCTCTTGTGAATACTACAAGAGAAGAAGCTCTTCCTAGAAAAGCGAATGATCCCTGAAGATGCTAAATAAATGAGCAGGAGTTTCCCTGAAATGGAGGCTCCTTTTGATTGGCCGATCTTTCCACGATTCCTGCCAATCGGAGCACCCCTGGGCTCTAGCCCCATAAACATAAGCAAAGCTCCATGCTCGTTCTCCTGGACTTGAAGTGTATGCCATTCAAAGGTGTGCGGCGAGTCTCCATTCACATGGCTCAACTGGAAACCTGTCTCATGCACAAGCTTACTCAGGAACCATCTGGTGTTCCCGCACATTGTTCTTCGGGGGGACAGCTCTAAGTCTCTCGGTGGCGGCAGCAGCTAAGAAGCAGCATTTATAGTTGGGAAAGATGCAGTTACGTGAGCTTGGTGAGTAAACCTCTGTCTTCCACATCTGTCCGCTCGTATTAGCCGGCGGATTTCAAATGCAGCTTTGTCCTATTGTCTGCCAAGAAAGCTGTGAATCGGAACACGCCCATGGAAGAACAGGCATTCTCGGGTTCCTGGGATGTGTGAGCCTGTGGGTTGCAAAGGCTGCATGCCTCGCTTGGCTATGATCACATTTGTAGACTGTGTATTATACTCGGACATTGGTCTGTCTTGTTACGATGAGTGTGAGGCGCCACGTTCTGCTTTATCTCCCTGGGGACCATTTCAAAGGAAGATGCTTTAAAACTAAATTAATAAGATTCACTGCTAGGAAGAGAGAGAAGGAGGCAGGCACAGCGCGGAGCTGTGAGCTGCTCCACTGTGTTGCTGGTGTTTGCTTTGTGGAGAGAGATGTTATTACGCTGGTTTGTCAAACACCCCTCAGACCCCCAGCTGCAGAAGGAAGTGTCTGTCTTGCATGTGCTGCTGTTCTTGTCTCGGGAAGTGTCCAACTGAGCTAGGTAGTGTCCCTTTTTCTTTGCATGAAACCAGTCTCCAAATTGAAATATGTTCTCTCTCCTTTAAAAAATTAATTGCAAGGATGAGTTGTGCATTCAGACAAATTTTAGCTGTCAGCAACCATGCTTTGAAATGACTCTGTTTTGCGTCCTTTTGAACCTCTGAAAACCAGAGAGGTTTGCAAAGTTATTGTATTCAAGGATTGGCTCTCTGCCAGGGGAAGGGATGCTCTGAGCAATTGGTCTGCTCCCCGGGGGGTTAATTTTCTGACACTGGTGATGAAATTTTCAATTTTGTGGGGTAGAAGCAAGAAGAATAAGACAGCAGTGTTGTGAACAGGCAGTGTAGGGGTAATGTGTGGAAGGAGAAACTCTTTGCCTTTAGGGACCCTTCTAGATGCAAACTTAAAATTATATGTGGCCATACAGAACTCAGACACAGCGTAGGATTCCAGAGGAACCGTAATCCTTCCGAACTGGAGAGGAGAGGCACTGTCTTTGGCGTGGGATCAGAGGGTGGGGGCTGAGCCTGGGGCTTCCACCCCCGCCTAGGAACCTCTTGCAGCGTCTCTGCCAATTCAGAGGCTTTGTCGCTGCTACTTTTTTAAAATGTGAGAATATAAGAAATATTCTCATATTCTGTGCCAGGACTTGAGGTCTCCTACAGTCCACTTGGGTTCAAGTAACAGAGAAAGGAAATGGAGGGGGGGAGTATTTCATGTGGTTTGTAAATAAATGCACGTGAAATGGTTGTACAGGGACATCTTATTGGTTTGTCCTTTAAAACAATGTCCTTCTGACAGAAGAGAGTGTCGTGGGTCCTCACGTGGCCCTGGAATAGAATTTGCCAGGTCCTCCGTGGGATCGGGGAGGAATGGGTCAAACAACAAAAGAGGTAGGAGGGTTTTGCCTGGAGAAGACTTGCCTGGGAGCGACCTTCTGTTCTTGTGACCAGTGAGGAAGTGGGCTGATACCACAGAAGGAGATGGAGAGTTTGCTGACTGTGGGTGACAGTACCCAGGGTAGCGGGAGCCTGGCCCCTTGACCAGGTTGGGGACCTGCTGGTTAGTTGAAGGCCTGTCTGGAAATATAGACTGTCCTCTGATGCCAAGGACTCACAGTGCTGAGCTAACTGGAGAATTGCGCCTGGCTGCCAGCACGTGTGTGCAGGTAAGCTCTCCCCGGGATGCCTGGAAACGAGCAGTGCCTGGAGGAAGTCTTATTCTTGCCCAGGTGCATTGAGTGACAGTCACCTCATTAGAATGACCCTCCATCCTTTTTTGGTACCATCTTTCCCATTGGTATCATGGATATGAGTGAAGTACTGGCACCTGTAGGCAAGAATGAAAAGAGACAGCCTTTTATGGAAGCAGTAAAAATGTAAAAAAAATTAAGAGTAGTTATTAACCTATTTTGGGGTAATGCCAGTTGAAGAATTTGAAAGCTAGGAAATTCTCCCCCAGGTCTTAGACAATTCATTTATGCATAATCACATAACACTTTGATGACAGCCCATTTCAGGGTTAAGTAGGATCTCTATGCTGGGAGAAAGCCAAGAATTTATTACACACTCAAGTTCATTACTTCCTTCTTGTGCATGGGTTCCCTGAACCCTGCCACAGCCCGTCCAGTGAGCTGCTGCCCTGAGCAGTAGCCTTAGTGCCTGAAGGAGGCCCCGGGCATCCTCTCCCGAGTCTCCAATCAAGAGGTCTGGGAAGTCACTCCAGAACAGGATGGTTTTCTCACTTCTGAGCTTGGAAAGCTGGGGAAGCTAGAGTTAAGGACCTTGAAGATGTTCTTTCATCTCTAACTTTTCTGAGGTATCACCACACTGTTTTCCACAGCGGCTACACCAATCCACATTCCCACCAACAGTGCACGAGGGTTCCCCTTTCTCCGCATCCTTATCAACACTTATTGTTTGTTGATGTATTGATGAGAGCCAGTCCGACAGGTGTGAGGTGATACCACATTGTGGTTTTAATTTGCATCTCACTGAAGACTAGCAACCCTATGTTCACTGCAGCGTTATTTACAATAGACAAAATTTGGAAGCAGCCGAAGTAGATTTAAAAAGTGGATAAAAAAAAGCTGTGGTACATTTGAGCAATGGAATACTATTCAGCTATTTAAAAAAAAGAAGGAAATCTTATATCTTGTAACAGTGTGGATGGACCTTAAGAATATTGTGCTAGGTGAAAAGAAACCAGTCAGAAAAAAGACAAATACCCTGTGATCTCACTTATGATTAGATTAGAATCTAATGAACAAAATAAACAAACAAAGCAGAAACAGATGCATAGATGCAGAGAATAGACTAGTAGCTGTCAGAGGGGAGGGAGTTTGCAGAGTGGATGGAAACGGTGAAGGAATGAAGCAAACAAACAAAACTCATAGACACAGATGACAGTGTGATGATTACCAGAGAAGGGGGTCGGAGCAGATAGGAGAGGGTAGAAGGGAACAAATGGTCCCACATAATACAATATACAGGTGACGTGTACTATATAATTTTATTAACCAATGGCACCCCAGTAAGTTCAATGGAAAAATAAATAAATAAATAAATAAAGTGTTCTTTCAGGTACCGGGCTTGGCTGCACCCCGTGACTGTTGTGTGTGCTCCCGGGAAAGGGTCCTTCCACTGCCTCTTCATGGCATCTGTAGGGTGTGGGCATATTGGAAAGAGGAATGTGAGCTAGAGAAAAGTGAGTTTCCTTGGTTTTCAAGGGGCCATCGAGTTGACCACTGTGAGTCAAGGTGAATGTAAGTAAGTTGAACCCAGCTCCTGAAACTCAGAAGTGAGGGTGGGGAGAATAGAATTCCTTGCTTCTCCCAGCAGTTGGAGTGAACCCGGACAGGACTTGTCCCTGCAGGACTCGTTGACCTGCTTTGAGTGTTCGCTGCATCCAGGGTACCGTTCAGTGCCTACGAGGTACATGCAATAACTTGCTGAACCTCAACAACAGCCCCAATAGGACTGGTTGGATACCTGTCTTCTAGGTGAGGAAACTGAGTCACCAGAATGTTGAAGAGCTCACCTGTGTCCATCCAGCCAGGCACTGGCAGGCACTTGGTGCTGGCACCTGTGTCGGCTCGCTTGTGTGCTGATTCGTGGATGAGGGCAAGGGAGTAGGGGGAGGAGGTCTCCCCAGCTCCCCATCTGTCCGATGGATTCAGGCCGCAGGGAGATGAATTCAGCAGTCATCGCAGCAAGTCAGATTACCCAAGAATCTGGGGCTGGGTGGGTGAATTACTAATAACGCCATTGAGGAAAAGAAGTTTGAGCTCAGTAAAAACTCATCACCAAAATGCACCCCTTGGTCCTCCCTCGTGTCGCTCTGTGACTTGCCGTCTCGTCCTGCAGAGCATTTATTTGTTCTGAATGGCATCAGAGTCTGTAGGACACTGGTGCCTCCTGGGCCAGCTGGGAGAGGTGGAAGGTCACCCATTCCATGGCTGCCCTTTGCTTGCATTTGCCAGACGTGATTTGCAGTTTCCATAGCAATGGTGAGAGTCCTGAAGGGTCAGGAACAGCAGGGCAGCCAGTGGGGGGCTCTGCATGACCCAGGATAGCTATGGGAGTCACCAGGCTGCCGTGCTTTCTGAATGAGCAGCCGGGATGGGCCCAGCTCAGAAAGAGGTTCCAGGTGGTGACAGTGACCACACATGGATGCAGCCACTGAAGACTCAGAAGACTAGGCCTGGAAATCACTGAGTGGCAGGGATTCCAAACCGCAGCTGCCCCCAGTGTTGGGGGGACAGGGAGCTGGGAGCATGGGTGTCCTCCACCCCAGTTCCACCAGAGCATCTCCACTTGTGTCTGTTTTATCAGCTGGCATCCCCATGGAGGTCTTCTGTGTGAAGCATGAAGGAGAAGGGGTTAGGTAGCTAAAGGGAAAAGGTGTAGATCTCCAAATATCCATTTGATATAATAAGGACATCGAAGGCCAGAGCCTGGAAGAAGACCGCATTGCCAGATGGAAATGGGATCTATGAGGTGCTAGTGACAGGTTTTACACACATGGGCTATTTGCTGTGCAGGCCTAACATTACACACTTTGCACTATTACTCTGGGTAGGCGCGCGCGTAGAGGACAATTTCAGTAACTATTGGAAGAACGATGTCCTACAGGGACGATGTGGCAGATGTCTTTCTAGACCAGCAGTGTCTAGAAATAGAATGCAAGTTATGCATGTAATTTCAGTGTCTTTTTTTAAAATTTCAGTATCTGGCATGTCTAAGATATTATTCCAATTCTCAACTCCAAAATCATTAACAAAATATTCATCTTCAATTTTTCATGCTCAGTCTTGGAACTCTGACATGTGTTTTACACCTACAGCCCCGCTCAGTTTGTAAACTGAATTTTCACAGGGAATCTGTATTTGAATCTCATAAAATGTATCGTTCAGGAAGTAGAGTCATGTAGGCAGTTGTTCCAAACATACTTAAACCTTTTCTGGTAACTGAAGTCTCTAAAATTAAGTGAAATTTCAAATGGAATTGCACAGCCCCACCAGCCCCACGTGTTCTCGGTGGCCAGTGGCTACTCTCCTGGACAGTGCAGTGCTAGACTCTCAAAGGACTCTGCTCAGATACCTCTGTCACTTCTCGTCACACCAGGGCACCCGCGTCCCTTGGCCCTCCGTGAGGTCCCCGGAAGACTTGCTGCAGGAACAGAGGGAGGCCAGCTGCTCTCTCTCTGCTGTTCACGAGCATGCTCGCCTCTGCCTCTCACCACTGCATGCAGCCAACACAACCGGGAGGCAACTCTCGGCTTCCTCCTCACACTGTTCGGCACGGGGAGAGCGAGAGGTGTGTCATTTCCTGCAGTGGGAAGTCAGTAGTCGCCATCTGCAGCGTTTTTCAGTTCCCGGATGTCTTGGCCCTGCTACTCACTGTGCTTGGGGCCCTACTACTCACACGCCAGCCCTTGGCTCAGTGTGTCCAGGGAACACAGGTTCCATTTTAACACCAAACTAAGCAGACCATGACTGAGAAGGTCATTCTGCTGCAAACAGGTAATTTTTTACAAAGACAAGTGTAGATTGAGGCCGGGGAATGATTTAATTGCTGCCATCTTACCCAATTCTGCATGTTTTGTTTAGTGAGAAAATGGTGGCTAGGTAGTTGTTCCAGTTAATTTGGTCTTAAAATCCTTATCTTCAACTTCAGATACTATCCCATTTATGCACTTTTCCTCTTTTTTTGTTTTTTAAATAAAGCCAACTATAAAATGTAATCAACTTCATCAATAACTAGACAAGAAGTGTACTGTAGAGTCTTTGAGGCCTCTGGTCCCACCTCCTGAAGAGCTCGTGCCATTGACCATCGAAGCCACGTTCGCAAGTGGGTGAATAAAACTCACCTTAAAAGCTTGGTCCCCTAAACCTTCCATTAACAAAGAGCTCTTTTAGAAACTCCACAAAACATGGAGAAAGGAAAAAAATATCCAGAGTTCAATGCCACCGCTAACACCAAGTGTGGCTTCTGGTCCAACTCTACCCATTTCCAGTGGGACGGACAGGGTTCCCAAGGCCTTAAGCCTGGTGCATTAGAGCACCCAACAGGGGTTTGTTGGATCAAATTGGGTGGGTCCTTGCAACTTCTTCTTTTCCATGGCATGACTTCATCCCCTTTTCCGAGGCAACACTGGCAGACCAAATGGGGTGAACCCTCGGCAGTGCTGCAAGAGGGAGAGGACTGACTTTTGAATCTGCTGTCATTTGGCCGAGCCAGGGACTCAGAACTCCAATGCAAGAGGAATGCAGCATTGGGGGACCCCCAGGGGTGCGGAGACGCTGGGTAACAGCTGTACATCTCATAAGTAAACTGATCACTGCAATAACTGTCTTTGCAATACCACCAGATTTGGAAGTCCACCGACTTGCTAGCTTATTGAAAACATTCTGCGGTCTAGAAATGAAGGGCAAGGAAAGTATTTGTCCAGTCAGCAGAGCAGCAGGCTAGAGTCTCAGGACTTGTGTTGTCTCTTGTTTTGCAATGAGATTTTGCAAGTCACTAAACTTTTATGCTCCTTAGCATGCCCACGTGAGTAAAGAGGATCTTGGACTAGGTGACTTGCAAGGTCATATATATATGACCTTGACACACACACACACACACATATATATATATATGTCAAGCTTCTAAAGAGTCTATTCTCTAGGGCCCATGTTCCGTTGGTCACAGCAGCCTTTCACACTGTACCCAGAGAGAGCCACTACGGAGCTATCAGAATCAGCTTGCAGCTGCAACTGATTTGTCATCCGTTCCCTCAGCCCCATGCCTTGTGCAAGGCTTTGAAAGGAACACGGAGGGAACTGTTACTGGTAGGCAGGGTTTCGGGATAGGGGAGTGAAAGCCCTTGCTCACCTCTTGCTCAGCTGTTCAGGGAGGCGTTGCCACCTGACAAGGAGGCTGCAGCATGGCACTTGGGACTCACTCTTCTTTTCCTTGGAGCCGCGACTGACACGAGACCTGTCGAGGAGAGCAGTTCCCTGGCACCATTCCCAGACCTGGAAGCACATGAAATCAGGTTTTATTCCGACTTCATTGGAGTTATAGCTGCACATCTGAGAGAGCGTCTGGGGCAGTGCTAACATCACCCACTTGCCTGGTTGGGAGGACGCACCCATCAGCTAATGGAACCCAAGCCTTCTGACTGGCAGCCCCAGCCAGGGCCCCTTGGGACAAGTTATTCTAACTCAAGTCATCCAGGCCCTGGGTCCTGGCAGGTGAGGTGGACTCACTCACGTCTGATGGGCCAGCAATGTGAAATCTGCATTTCAGAAACTTGATCAAACCAAAAACTGGTCTGGCAGCTGCCAGTGCTGGTGTTGACCCTAGACCTAGACTACCTAGAGTTCAGGGTTCAGCCCAAGGTATGGGTTCTGCACGTGTTACCCTGTCTGCTGAAGAGAGTGCTAGGGGCCAAGGGGTAAAAGCCCCCTGGATCTATTCTAGATTCTGTGAGCCAGGCTCAGATGTCCTGCAAAGCAGCTCCGAGAGGGTTTTCAAAGACCGCCTATGGGCAACTTCTCAGTCCTCCCTATAGTTCCCCAAGTACTAAGTAGCTGACTACTTAACTGCTTTGAACCTTTGTTTCCTCATCTGTAGGAACAGAAGTAATGGTGCATTTCTTACAAGGCTGTTGATGAATGAAAATTAAATTACAGTGATTTCTGTGTGAGAGATTGGCACGCCATGTGCTTTGCAAGGAGAAAATTGTAGGCTTGCATTCCCTGGACAGAAGCTGTTTATTTTTCATGTCTTGCAGAAGATCTAGCTCAGCTCCTTGGTGATGGTTGGTTCTCTAGAGGGACAGCCAGAGTGCCAGGAGGGTGCATGCTCTCTGCTCTCAGATCGCTCTCCTAACTCCTCGGACACTAATGAACCCTGCTCGCTCTGGGAGTCCCCAGAACCAAGAGCCTGGGGGAAAGTTCCAGCTTAGCCACACTTCAGGTCTTGCCATATTACCCCTTCAACCTTGGTATATTTCCTCACGGATAGAATGTAAATAATAGCTCCTTCCTCCGACACATAGAAATGTTTAGAGAACAACTGAATGAATGTGCCCCATGTGCTTTGTGAATTGTAACATAAGGTATTACTGTCATTATTTTAAGTCAAGAATCTTCTAACAGCCCAGCCTTGTTTCTTGAGGAAGAATAATTGGAAAGGTGCTCCTGGAGCCAGCATCACAGAAGCTCCAGGATGGTTGTGGACCCTTTCCTGACTTCGGAGGCCAGTTAAGATCAAGCAATACTGTGCTTTGAGGCAGATGTCTCGCTGCTTTCAGGGACCCTATGACCTGCCACAAATAATCAGTCCCTGCAGATGGCCCAGAAAGCTTTCTGGAAAGCCAAGCCTTAGTATCCTGCCCTAAGTTGGTCTTGCTTCTTCTTGGCTTGGAAAAATGGGCACAGTTTCGGTTCTTCCACATGCAGGCTCCCAGCCACCGCTGGGCAGCTCTCTTTCCTGCTCTGTTCCCCTAAGCCACACACTCTGCATCCCAGAGTTGCGTGGTGCATCAAGAGAGGAGAAGGTCTGATTTCTCCCTGTGTTACATCTGGTGATCTGTTTGCTGTAAACCCCTCACTCACATCCTGGCCCTAGAAGAAACCTGAGTCCTGGGATGGGAAACCGATTCCATCTGGTGACAGCTTGGCTCACTGGTGGCTGTCTCAGGGACCTATCCGTCTGTCTCAGTGCCGGGCTCACAAGCCGGGAAGGAAGGGTGGTGGCATGTTGTTACCTAAGTCCAGGTAAAGAAAGTGAGTCTCAGAGAAATTGACTGACTTGCTGATGTGTCTGTGTAAAAAGGGAACAACATCCAGTTTCCTCGCTCAGTTTATTCAACAACTAATAGTTGCTGAATGCCTACTGTGTATCAGTTCTAAGCCTTGATATTATCTATGAACATAGGTAATCTATGGACATCTAAGGTTAACCTGCATGGAAGTTTATTTTTTTCAGGCAGTCATTAGCCTCAAAGTCAGAATCACCCGGAGTATAGAGCAATGATAAAAACATTTCCAACAAGCCACAGTTATTCATATAATACAGACTAATTTTTTATACATTCACCATGCCTGTTCCATCAAGACTAAATAACCACTTTCAAAAGTTGGGCTTTTGCAAGAGTTATTTGAAAGCAACTTGAAAGTAATTGCTGAAAACAAATTGGCCAATAACTGCCCTTGCCTTCCTCCCTCGGCTGCTTTGCCAGCACCGAGTCAAAAAGGAGCATGAAGGAAAACGGAGCCATAAAATCAAACTCGAGAGCTGTGCACTCTTCCGGTTTGCACAGCAGCCTCCGAGGGGACACCTAGATGAACCACCAGTTTCCCACTGTACCCCAAGTTTCTGAACTTGGAGAATTGTCGGGGGCACAAGAAGGCACAACCGCGGTGATGAAGCTGTTGTCACTCCACTCCTGCGTCGCCCAGGTAGAGTTATAAATAGCAGGGGACAGGACAGCCTGTCAGCCCCAGATCTGAGCACCCTGGTAACTGTTTGATGGTTGCACCAGCTGCATGCGTGTGGGGCTCTGTGTTCCTCCCAGCCCCGGCGTGGCTGTCGTGCATCGGCTCACTCCCAGTGACTTGCTCCAAGGTCAGAGCAACGTCAGGATCATGGGAGTGGTGGCTATGAGTGTGATGCCTTCCTGTGTGGTGGGTACATATGCATAGGTTATTTTAATGGAATTTGCCAAACCTTTATTATTTTTTTGTATAGCTTTTGTTTTAAACTTACCACGTGCAGTGGTCCATCAGGATATGAGATTTTATGGAGAGTGCCTTCCGCTATCCTCAAAGATGGAGAGGGCGGGGATCATGGAGGTGTCAATGCCCATTCTCAGTCTCCAGCCTTTTTCCCAGCACAGCCTCAGGAGAGAGTGAAGAATGATGTTAAAAGGTTTTGTATCCCCTTTTGCAGATAAGTAAACTGAGTCATAAAGAGTTAGCTGATTATCCATCTAGTAAGTGGCAGAGTGAAGTTCAAGTCCAGGTCTGTCTGATTCCCAAGCCCATGTGCCTCCATTTCAGCCTCACTGCCTGCCTGTTGATTTATTCCTAATACATCAGAAACCTAGTCTTGAACGTCAGCCGGGTGCTCACTCCCCTGGAGGGTGTGAAGATGTTTCACCGGAAAGGCGGGCATGGGTAGTTTTAAGGTCACATCCATTTTCACATTCCCAATTTCTACATGCACATCAAAACTGATGCCCTTGAGACAGCCCCAGTGATCCCCCCAATACCCTTCTCCCATCACATCTTCAAGGGCATGTTTCCCAAAGTGTACAAACCTTCTTTGAGAATCAAACAAAGGGATGTGTGAAAGATATTTTCAATAACGACCCACAAATGGGTCCCCATCTCGTGAAGAGATGCAGTCCCAATGAAATCTTGCTCTTGGGTTTAACAGTCATCAATATCAATAATTGTTTTAACCATACTATTACACTCAATCCAGAAGAATGCTTTTGTTTTAGCCTTCTGTTCACAGGACATTATTTTAAATCGGATTTTAGTATATACATGTATTTTTTGTTTGTTTCAGAGAGTAGAATAGTATGACTATGAGTTGCCTTTTAAACCAAGAATTCTGTGTGAGCGGAATCTAGATAGAGTGGGAGTCTAGGTCTGGGCAGGGGTTGGCAAACAGTGAGGTCAAGTGCAACCCACTGCCTCTTCTTGTGCGTGAAATTGTACTGGAACACTGTCCATTCGTCTATCGCTGTCTGTGGCTGCTGTTCCACTACAGTGGCGTCACCAGGTCACCAAGACAGAGGCAGAGGCTGCCTCAAAAAGCCTAAAACAATATCTGGTCTTTACATAACAAGTCTGCAGGCCAAAAACGATGATGTTAACTTTCCAACTACTAAAAAAAGAGCTCATTCATATATTTTTGTATGAATAATTATGTATAGCAAATCACTGTTGTATGTATATTCAAGGACACCTTTCAAAGTAATATAACAGCTCTACGTATTACTATTATAATATGCTGAACATTATAGTCTTTAGAATTGTTTCAACATTGATAAAAAATATTTTGACCATCCACATAAAAATGTGTGAGGGGTACATAGATTTTTTTTAATAGAGAGTTAGGAGACCACAGCTCTAGGAAACAGGGCGGGGGATGTGGCTTTCCATGGTTCAAGGCCATCCTGGGATGGACAGGGGCTTGCTTCTTTCTCTTGGAGCAAATCGGGCCCCCTGTGAGTACTTCAGCCCTTACCAGCTGTTCTCCCACAACTGCGAGGGGCTGCTGATCGAAATGTGGGACTCTTAACAGGACTTCGTCAAAGAGTGGTTCCGTAAATGCCTGGTCCAGTCCTGCAGATCAGAGAAGTCCTTCCCGGGTCACTCCCTGGGCGCCTCTCATCAGCCAGTGGGGAGGTGAAGAGAACAGTGGGTGTTTTAGATGTGCCTGCAGAATGGATGGACCCTGGGTTGTGTTCCAGCTGCCCCGACTGTGGGGGGCACTGCTCGGTTTAAACCCGCCTGGTAACCTTGATGCATGGTCTCGGTTGAACTGCGTCCTCTCCCAAAAGAGGCATGCTGGTCCTACCCATCAGCAGTAGGAGGCAGCACCTTTACAGAGGTAATCCAGTTCAAATGAGGTTGTCAGAATGGGCCCTAATCCAGGATGAGCTGCTGTCCCGTGAAAAGGGGAGATTGGAACACAGAAGTAGACAGGACAGCCATGTGACACGCAGAAACCCAGGAAGAAAACAACCCCCTGCAAGCCGAGGAGAGGGGCCGGGGAAGAACCAACCCTGCTGACCACCTCGACTTCAGACTTCAGACCTCCCCCACGCAGTGAGGTAAGGCATGGCATCCACAGCTCTTTGCCGTGGCAGCCTAGCAAACTAACACGGTGCAGTCGAACACGTAGGTTCCTTAATGGGCGTCAAAAAGCCCAGTGGCTTCTCTGTTTACCGTAGCCGTGCTTTGAAAGTACTATATGACATGGCCCATCAGGAGACAAGGTGTTATCAGTGTGCCTCTGAAGACGGAGGACGGGAACCGGGGAGACTTGGTCCTGGCCCCTAGTTCCCCTTCTTCCCCTTGGATGGTGTCTCAGCAGAGCAGTTAAGATAAAAAAATGCTGGAGCCAGAACTCTTGTGCTGAAGTCCTATGGGCTGAGTGACCACGGGGCCTGAATGGCCTTGCGTGTTCCACAGAATAGTGGTACCTGCCTTCTTAAGTTATGAAGACCAGCTGAGACTTACATACAAGATTCTTACTTAGTGCCTGGCATGTATTAAGTGCTCAACAATGAGAAAAGCTCTTATATCAACCTCTGCCTAAGACCGCCCCAGACCCACAGGTCACCTAGTGAGTACTACTCACATGTTCCCTTGTAATTCTGCAAGTTTTATTTATGAAGTGACCATATAAATCATTGAAAGGGGGGTTTAAAAATCTATGATTTTCTTTTCTCTTTTTTTAATCCTATCTTATTCTCAGAAGGGCTAATCTTTGAGAATAGCTAGCATGCCTTACTGATCCTTCAAAGGAAAAAAATAACATTGCTTTGGTACCAGTTGGCAGTAAGATTTCATCAGTCACTTGAGATCATGGAGACACTGGCTGATCTTTTTACCCTTTGAGCTAATTAGCCCTTGGACAAATACAGCCAGTCACCAAAGCCACAGCTGACCAAACACGTCGCAAAGAGTAAATTTGGTGGGTAAATAATGCCAAGCCTGGATTTCTCTATAATATTGCTTTTCTGAGTCCCTGGAATCTCTAGAGTCTTTCCTTCCCAGCAAGAGTTGGGAGTGGGGTGTTTACAACCTCGCAAAACAATAGAGAAATGTGACTAATTCAAACAGCTTTCTCCTCCCTTCCCAACCCCCAGCCCCACTTACAATTTCTTCTCTTCTGCTTACAAATAACTAGCCCTGTTTGACTTTAAATGGCCTCAGTGTATCTTTTGGACCCTTGTTTAACAGATGAAGGAGACTTCCTTAGATCCCCAGCTGAAATGTACTTTTTCTCAATTTAATTCCATGCCTCACCATAGCCCAAAGGCCTGTTACGTAGGAGTGGGTAAGGATCATATCCCCTTAGACAGTGTCTGATGGAACCCAGTGTTTTGAGACCTTCCACTTTGGGGTGAGGAAGACTCCAGGTTGTCCTCTTTGTGCTCCCTTCCGTTGCAGTGGCTGCTTCCCAGAGTGTCCCACAGCCTCTCCAGGGAGTCTTCGGTAGCTGCCGGGGTGACCTCTCCCTGGCCTGAGGACTTCCCCTGGCAGGGGCAGGGAGGATGGTGTGCCCGCCTGTCCTGGTGTCCGGCTCTCCTGGGCAGTCTTCCGGTCTCTGCCTTGATGTTCCCTCATGTGGGCAACCTCATACTTTGTGTCCATGATCTTCTGAGTGACCGCTGCCCTTTCCTGACACCACAGGGCAGAGTCCTGGAGGAGAAGGGACCCCAGAGTGAATGACCAGCTCTGACATGGCACAGCCACGTACTGAAGTCGCTCAGGGTTTGGTTTTTATTCCTTCTTTGGGGAAAACAGTAAATCCTTTAGCTCTTATTTCAGAAGAGCCGTAGAAGTGTGGCCATGTTGCATTGTCAGCAATGTTCATTGATTCAACAAACATTTATTAAGTGAATACTAGCTGCCCAGCATTATGTGAGAAGAATAATGAGAAGAATCCAGAGAGAATACAATCTAGACTTTGCTCTCAGGGATCTTAGAAAACAGTGAAAATCTTAGGAGATAGTAAACCATGTGTAACAGTATTATCTAGTTGGCAACGAAATGGTAAGCCTCCAGTGGACTAAATCCTAGGCCACCGTCCTGTACACTTGCAAAAATGTCCCATGCTGCAGAGCACTGAACTCCATCCACACTTGCACATTAGGGTCTGGTTGACTGGGTAGTTTTGCACTTTTCGTTTACCTGGAGAGGGTGTGGGAGAGGTAGAGGGAGAAGGTGCTAGCTAAGGCATTGCTAGCCTCTTCCCAAAACCTAAGGTCTTTGGTGCCCGCTGCTTCCATCCTGTGCCTTTGATCATTGATCCCTAAGAAGTCAGCTGTTCCTTGCCAGACACTGGTGTCCCTGTCAAAACCACCACTCTCCCACTCAGGGGTCTGGTCTTCTTTTCCTCCTTTTGTCTCTCTAACCTCCTTTTCTGTGTGAGTTTCCAAAAGCAGTCAGCCCCTCTGTCCCTTTACCAGAAGCACAAAATTTGGCCAACACTCCCCCTAGTGGCAATATAGCAAATCTAATAGAACTTACCTAAGAGTCCAGGCTAAAACCTGGTGGCCAGCCTGAGATTGAGTCACCTGCCAATGAGATGTTGCTGGGCTCCACCTCAGGAGTGTGTCTCAGCAATATGTATTTATTCCTTTCTGAGCAAGTAGCCTAGGTATTTAAAATATTCAAGTGTGGGATCTGTTGACCTAGATTATACATCCCTGAATGTTGTAGGAAAGAGAGGCAATGTGAGAAGAAATGCTTGTAAACAGTATTAATGTCCAAAAAGAATAGAAGTCAGAGGTGTTTGCATAAATTTCCTACAATGTGCACTTCTGAGAATGCTAGCTTTTCCTTGGATTCCCTTTGCTACCTGCAAATATATGAGAGTATTTAGGTAACGTCATTAACCAATGTTACCCAATACATGTAATTTAAGAAAGTGAGTTACGCCTAGGCGTCGTTGCTTTATTATTCTCCATTTATATTTCTAAACATCCTCCAAACCTTAGATCTTCTCTCCAGTTTCTAGACAGCCAGGGCATTAGGAACAGGTTGCTGATTTAATCAGCAGGCTGCTTGTCATGTTTTCCAGATGGTTAATGGGTCTCTTAAATAAAACTGGCCCTAATGCTAACTGTTGTTTCTATTCCCGTCCCCTTGCAGAGTAATTTGTTTCATGGCCCAAGTTTCTTTTTATTATTTTTCTGCAGTCTATGGTNACGCCTAGGCGTCGTTGCTTTATTATTCTCCATTTATATTTCTAAACATCCTCCAAACCTTAGATCTTCTCTCCAGTTTCTAGACAGCCAGGGCATTAGGAACAGGTTGCTGATTTAATCAGCAGGCTGCTTGTCATGTTTTCCAGATGGTTAATGGGTCTCTTAAATAAAACTGGCCCTAATGCTAACTGTTGTTTCTATTCTCGTCCCCTTGCAGAGTAATTTGTTTCATGGCCCAAGTTTCTTCTTATTATTTTTCTGCAGTCTGTGGTGATCCCTTTCCCCCACTTCTTTGTGCAAAGCTATCCGATTGCACATTAATTCAATTCATTGATATTAATCACACATGCTGGGAGAGGAGACCGTTCATATTAAGATTAACACATTGCCCAAATCATGTGACTTTTGCACGTAAAGTCTTAGAGGGCAGGCTTGTCATTGTCGTCGATGGAGAGGAAAAAAGCCATGTTGCTGCGGAGTCATGTACTGGAGGCTCCCCTCACTCCTCTGCTTCAGGAAAGGGCATCCTTGTCCTATGAAAGGGAGTTACTTGGGAGCAGTATGTGTGGACCAGTATATATTTCAGGAGTCCCATGTGGAAAACCATGGTCCTAATTTCAATGCTATGCAAAGGATTCCAAATATAAGTAACCTTCGAGCTGCCCCCTAGATTTCAGTTGGATTCCCATTTCCCAGGTGGTTGCCGAGGTCTATACAGTTAGGTCATTTGAAAGTGACATTAGAACTTGTGCTGGCAGAACGCCCGTGTGTGACTGCTGCAGCCACGAATGGCTGGACGTCGGCGAGATAACGTAGGTTCTGAATGGCATTGCATCCTGAAAGGAAGGCAGCCGGAGGTGCCGAGAATTAACAGAGGAGCTACAGGAGAAATGCGGCTCTATTACACCACGCGCATTTCTCCTTTCCATTCTGTTGCCTGCCTGAGATGGTTTGGCAGAATTTAAAAATAAATGAACCGTATTCCCCTTTTCCTTCAGAGCTTTGCTTTGAAGGCATTCTGGAAAAAACAATAATACAGTACTAACACAGTCAGTATGAGGGGGGTCAAGACATGCAAATATAAACGTTTTGTTCAGCAGCATGTATATATATATATATAAGAGCCCATACTCCTCATGTGGGGAGAATACGTCTGGTTCCAGTTCAGGATGTATCACACGTGTCAATGGGATGCCTCAATGAGATGTTAATTATCTGCTGGGTAATGCAGAGGAAACAGTGTTTTTGGTGGGTTTTAGCAGCATTTGAACTTTTACACTGTTATCTTTATACCACAACATATAGTGGCAGGGATTAGTTTTTTTATAGCCACTCAATTCCAATTTTCAGTGCCAACTAGAGGCAGGATTCTTTTGTGGGCATATCATATATGTTGATCATTGCTTTTCGTGTTTTATTTTAGCTGCCAAAACCCTTATTGTAAATAGCAGACCTTCCCTCAGAAGCCCACACACCAGCACAGCTAAGCCGCGGGGTGGACCTGAGGCTGGACACCTTGGAGTCCCCACTGAGCCCCCCTCCCCCTGAGCTGAGTGTGAAGCCTTTGAAACTGTCTCTGGGAGTGAGAACAAGTTTACATCTCTATATTTTGGGGTGGGGATGCCTTTCATGAGACACTCATTCTTTGATGGAGCAAATGTTTATTTACTCGGTGCCTGTTACAAGCCAGGCCTTCTAGGCACTGAGGATGTAGCAGTGAGTAGGAGACACCAAGAGCCTGCTCTCTCCCAGACACAGCGAGGAGACAGCCAGGCCGCTGGAGGTGGCGAGTGCTGAGAAGACATTTTGAAGGATGGGCCAGGAGAGGGACCCTGGGGAGAGGACTGACTAGGGAGAATGGTCAGGTGAGGCACATCCAGAGTTTGGGGAAGAGTGATGCAGACAAAGAAAGCTCCCAGAATCCCCGTGGCAGGGGACTTCAGCACATCCACAGCCAGGCCAGCGAGGCAGCTGGCGGGGGGGCCCCCACGGGGGTGGGGCTGGGGGTGGGGCTGTGGCAGGCAGAATGGTCTCAGTGAGCAAATCCATTTCTGGAGGTTTCGGTAAGCCTTGATGAAAGTCCTGGACTTCACATTCTATTTTGAATTTGCTGTTAATTGTAGTTTAATTATTTGTTATTAAACTACTCATGATTAAGCTCTTTTACTTCCATTTCATTGACTTCCCAGATGGCTTTGAAGTAACTCACATATGTGATGTGTAAACACAGGTTCATTCCAATAAAAGTTCAAGACCAGGCAGGGAGATAAATAAGTAATAGATAGTGGGGCTGAGAATTTAAAATGTAGCTCTGTGTTTCCTCAGAGCCGGGGAAGGCAGGGCGAGGGGAGGAGAGAAAATAATGGCTTATATAATTCTGATTAGTTTAAAAGGAAGGCTGTTTGTTCTTCAGGGGAGAAAATTCTCAAATAAATTCCGAACCTAATGTATTCCATTGGGCCTTACACAAGAACCATCAGTAATTCTCTTTATGAATATTGAACATTCTAATTCAACATTGGCAAACTGTTGCCGCACGGGGGATGCAAACCTTAGTCAGACACGCACCCTGCCTCCTGGGAACTTGAAGTTTAACAGGGTGCACAGCAACCACGCACAGACGATGACACGAAAAGCCACACCAACCGTACAAATTAGAATTTGTTTCCCAAGTGTCTATTGGGTTGGCCAAAAAGTCTATGGTTTGTTTCAGTAAAATAAAAGATACATTTTTCATGTTTACCGATAACTTCATTGATTTGGGTTGAGGATTTTGAGTAGGTTGGCTATCGAGCTATTGGCGTCCAGTGGGTAGAGGCCAGGGGTGCAGCTACACATCACCCAATGCCTCAGACAGCCCCACAGCAGAGACTTATTTGGCCAAAGGTCAACAGGACCAAGAAACTTCACAAACCACTTTTGACACGTTCAGTCACAGAACCTTCTCCATGCACTGAACAAATCTTTTTTTGTGTTTCAGTTGTGTTTTTACCTTTCTTGAAATAATAAAGCATAATGCACCAAAAACGTATATTTTCTTCCATCTTCAGTGTTAAATTGGCTGCACAAAAATGAACCAATTTTGATAAGTTTTTTACAAATTCATGCTGATAGAACAGCTATCACAATAAAATCTAACAAAATTGCTTTAAATGAAGTCCAATTAAGTGCTACTAGGGCCATCTTATGGAAAAAAAAACTAAATGAACTTCTCAGCCATGTCAGTAGAAGTGGGCCTTCATAGAACTTTCTGTCAATCACAAGTATGGCATTAAAGCCTGGCTCTGGGTGTATTTCAGGGTTGGGGAAAGAGTTAAGGTAGCCAGTCAGGTCTATAGCTTTTTAGTAACCCAGCAATTTCACACACAGTCCTCAGGGGCAGGGCGGCAGGGCTGGCTCTGGAGACCATCTTCCTTTGCTTGCATGTCTGCCCCACCAGGGCTGGTGGTCATTTAGTGCCAAAGTGACTCTGTCAGGAGCCTGGAGGCCAGGTGATCTGCACTGCTAATTTAGTGACATATATCCTTTGGGTATCAGGTGTGTAGGTGACAAATTGATATTGGTGTGAACATTGAATATTTTTTCCTATCAAAATATGTGTTTACTAATTGAACGCATTCAAGTTTATGAGGGAAAATAGAAAATGCAGGCATCACAAAAGGAAAAATGCCTCTAATTCATCCCTTGAAAGGAAAACACAGTGAATGTTGTGGCCAGTACACCCTCAGACATGTTTCTGTGTGTGCATCTTGGGAGAGGGTCACGCTCTCTAAACGACCCCCCTCCCACATCTCTCAACACTGAGACATGCAGTTCCACGTATCACTACTAATTGCTACACAGCGTCTGGGGTATAATTATAATTTGCTTAAACCAATCCTCTAAAGTTAACTTACAGGCTGTTCCTGATTCTTCACAATTATAATCAGTGCTGGGATAAACTCTTTGAAATATACCTTTTACACTTTTTCAGGTTTTTTTGTTAATGTTTTTTGAGAGTGGAAGGAACCGTGATCTCCATAGCTATCCTCGTTTTGAGTCGCACGCATACCCAAAGCTTTCCTTAAGACCTCTGCTCACTGCCTCTGATGCAAACGGCGCTGAGCTACACTCTGACAGAAGGATGGGGCTCCAAAGCATCGAATGGGGCCCTGAGTTTTAGATTCCCATTTGCTTTTCCCTTCTTCCCATCCCAACTCCATAAATTCCATCAATTCAGTTACCCAAGCTGGAGCATGGAGGGCATTTTCAGCTCCTTCTATTTACTCAATGCCTACCACATCCAATTAGTCACCAAGTTCTTTAAGTTCTGCCTTCTAAAAAATGTCCTGAGTCTGTGGTGCCCTCCTCCCACTTAGTCCATGTGGCCCTGGTCAGTGGCCCTGGGTCCCTGAAGAATTCCCTGCCCGAAATGCTCTCCTCTTCTTGGTTTTCTCTCACCTGCGAATCCACCCTCCATACTTCATTTTCTGGTAAATCTGAGGATGCCATACTTTGCCTCAAAGTTTGCAATGGCTCCATACTATTGCTTTCCCAATAAAATTCAAACCGTGCAGCTTAGCATTCTGTTTCCAGATTGAGTCACCTGAGCCTCCCTCCCCTGTGACCCCAATGCTGGCAGCTTGGCCCTTCCCAAGTTTCGAGAAGGACACTTCGGAAGTGCTGGTCTGCTCAGAGCCCACCAGAGAGAGGAGGCCCACTACAGCTCGGCCCTTCCCTTAGCCATGTCTTAAATTACCCCGCACAATGTGATGATTTAGAAAAAAATTCCAAGCATTCCACCAAAGAGAGGCAGGTTTGCAAGTGTAGATTAGAAAATCGTTTCCATTTAGGAAATCTAATTTAATTAAGTGACATAAATTTTAAGCTATGATAGCTTTTCTTGCAGAGTCAGGATTTTTTGCTTCTGGGCTAATGCAAAGCAGGTGGTTGAACCTCATGCTCCGTGCTTGACTGTGTGGAAGCTTGAGTATCCAGTGTGGTTCTATGGGACAGACAGTGAAAAGCTAGTTTGTCTAAATCTCATTAAAGCACTATGTTCAAAATTTTTTTTCAATGAAAACATGTAAATGTTAGGTTCGTAGAAGAGTAGGCTCAAAGGGCTGGAGGTGGGAGTGAGCTTGTTGTGTCTCATACCAGCCAGGCAGGTGGTGTATCAGGAGGGTGGTGATCAAGAAGGTGAGTGGCCTGGGACTCAGAGAGCGAGCCAGGGCTGGTGTCGCGGGGCCCTGTAGACCACCATGAGGACCCTTGGAGGACTGAGAGCAGAGGAGGGACATGATCTGATCAGACCTCTGTGACTGCGGGAAAGGAATGGTAACATGAGGCAGGTGAGGAGGTTGCTGCTGCAGATCGTGGGTGAGTGAAGGCTTAGCCTAAGGAGGGAGGGTTGGAGCTGGTAAGGAGCGGTCACATTCTGAGTTTGTCTTAGAGGCAGAGTCAATGGGACAGGCTGACTGAATATGGTGGACTGGGTTTAGGGTGGGAGAGAATGCGTGCAGTCAGGGTGACTGTGGGTTGTGAAGGAGCTGTTTATGGAGATAAACAGGTGGGAAGAACAGATTAAGGTGACAGAAAAGGAAGAAAGAGTTGAATTCAGCCTGTTGGATGTGCATACTTGGTGTACAGCCAAGTGCAAACATGGAGGGAGCAGTCAATAGATGCATCTGAGTCCAAGGAGGAGGGTGGTGGGACTAGAGATGCAACTTGGGCGTTGTGCAAATGTAGATGGTTCTCTGTCAGACCATGCAGGGAGCGAGTGGAGATCAAAAAGAGATCCAAGGACAACAGTTAGCGATAGGGAAGATGAAAAGAACTCAGCTGAAGAGCCTAAGAAGGCCATGCTGGGAGGTAGGGAGTACACAAACAATGACCACAACAAATGTGGGGTGTGTACCACAAGGAGAAAGGCTCTCTAAAGAAGAGGTGATAAGCATCTGTTTCAAATGCTGTTGTAAAATGAAGATTTTAAATTGTCAGATTGGGTCTGATGAAGGTCATGGGTACCCGTGATTAGAGCAATTTCAGTTTGAATTCATTGTCTGATTAGACAACTTCTCTTATGATTGGTTTTACTTTCTTAGTGAGATGGGAATCCAAGTTACGATAAAAACCGAGGAAGAAGGGACAGGGCCCTGGACGTTTGCACATAGAGGAGAGGCTTTGAAGAGTGAAGCAACTCGGGAAATAATAGTAGGCTTGCAAAAAAGATCTGGAAACTTACTTGTCAGTTACGGTCATGGATTTAAAATGAGACTCGATGACACCACTGTATGCTTTTCTCCAGCCGCTTTCAGCTGTAGAGGTGGGTGGAGGCGGAGAATAGGGTCTAAGGAAGGCGGGTGTTTTGCTAGGCTGTTATGATAGAGGGAGGGGCTGCTGTGGGTTGGGGGTGAGTGGAAGGGAGTGATTGTGGTTATAATGGAATAGAATTTAGGGAAGGGTGAGAGGGAAGACAACAATGGGGTGATGGACAAGGAAAAGGAGGTGATGTCAACAGTCACAGCAGGTTCCAAGAATTTTCAGAATGGGGATGCTAGGAAGAGTGAGCTGAAAAGATGAAATGGGACTTGTAAACTTGAGACTTTGGTGATGGTGCTGGATCAGCAATGACAATGTTTAGGGTATAGTCAGCAGTGACAACGTTTAGGGTACAGTTGTAGCAAAGGGTAGTTTAGGAAGTGCAGTGGACAAGATCATTGGATTAAGGAGGCCATGAAACTGAGAAGTTTGGTGTTGGTGTGGGTCATCTGTGAGGATATTTAAATTACCAAGAATGATGACAAAGAGAAAGAAAAAGGACAGATCTTCAATAAATGGTGGGTACAACCAGGAGGAGAGTAAATAACATGAGGAGGAAATGTGGGTAGTAGCCTGGGGGTAGCAGCTGGGTTCCTGGACTAGGGTAGACAGGAATGAGAGGCATGACAGGCTGGGGGTGAGGGGTTAGGATTCCAGTGAAGTCTTTGGGAGAATGGGACACTCCACACTAAATATAGCGACTTGTTGGGACTGGTCCCCTTGGTGGTTCTTGTGATGTGATAGGAAGGATTAGAGGAGAAAGAGTTGCACCAAAAGCCTGGGGGAGTCCTTGGAGACCTTGGAGATCAAGGACAGTGGTCTGGCAGGGTCTTGGAATTCTGCCTCAGCCCTCTCCAGGGCCACCTCAAAGTTTCCAGACACCATACTCTTTGAATTGCCCATTACCTTCTCCAGATTAGAAAATCATCACCCAGGGACTGGGGTGTTTGCCTGAATGTATTTCATAATTACTAGGCTGGTTCAGTGCTTCAACAAATACTGTTTTCACGGAGAGCACTTCAAATTTGCATTGGAAACAAGCTGGTGCCATCCTGCCCGCAGAAGCAGGCTGACAGCTCCACCATAGCTCTGGCCATCTCGCAGGAAGGTCACAGGTAGCGGGAAATCAGCAGCACTACCATGGAACACATCTTGGAAGTGATATTTTGCTTTGCTCACTGCTGGACACATTGGGCTTGGGAGCACGGACTACCAGGAAAGTAGTTCATGTGTAATGGCAATGAGACTTGTTTTAGCTAATGATTTCTTGCCCCCTTTTTCCCTGCATTATAATCAAACCTATAGACTGCTCATTCTTTACTTATTAGGAGTTCAGCTTTCTCACTCTTCCCATTTCAAAGCAGTCATTGAAAAATTGCCCAACTGATGATTTTTATGGCAGTAAGACATATTCTTCATGATAGTCTTTCCAACAGTGGCCATAAAGCTCTGTCGCTACACGCTGTCACAAGGTGGCCTTCCTCGATAGTCTTAAAGTCTAATTAGTTTTCTTGCACGCCTGGGTGCATTTGAGCTGTAGAGTGACCTCTTCTCGTACAGGCAGCCCAGATGATTTCAGAACTGTCCTTTATACATGCATAACACATCAATTGATCTGAAGACATTTGGGTCAAAATTTACCTCTTGAATGTTAGAAGCGAGCAAGGGCTTGTTTTGAAAGTTTCTGACTTAATTACTTTCTTTCAAAAAAAAAAGAAGGCAAATTCAGAATTTGAGGAGAATTCTGGATATTTGTTCTGACTGGTTCCTAAATCAAAATGTTTGTGTGCTTAAGGACAGTCTACATAAGGGAAGGCTTTTGGAAAGGGAACTAATATTGAGACAGATAAACTTGAATCAGGCACCTCAAATGGAAAAGGGTCCAGCAGTAGAGACAGACACAGACACCAGTAACCCTGTTCCCTTCCATCGGGCTCAAGCAGAGGATGTGGGGCCAGTTTCCCTGGGGTGGGGGGAGGCGGGGGGAGAGACCAGGCAGGGAATGGAGGGGGAAAGGAGCTGGAAATCTATGAAAAGCAGAAGGTATTTGAGCTGGACTTTGAAAGATGATTAAAAATTTACCATTCATTTTGAGCAGGAGTTGAGTGGTGTCATCAAAGAGGGAGTTCAAAGAGGAGGCAAGAGCCTGAGCAGAGATTGGAGGAGTGAATAAGGTAGCCTTGGGACCTGGGAAATCAGCAAGGGGTAAAAAGAAGTCCAGTAGCGGATTGGGTCCTCACGTGTGTAAAAAACTGATTGAGATGAAGGGAAAATAAAAGAGTATACATNGGGGGGGAGAGACCAGGCAGGGAATGGAGGGGGAAAGGAGCTGGAAATCTATGAAAAGCAGAAGGTATTTGAGCTGGACTTTGAAAGATGATTAAAAATTTACCATTCATTTTGAGCAGGAGTTGAGTGGTGTCATCAAAGAGGGAGTTCAAAGAGGAGGCAAGAGCCTGAGCCGAGATTGGAGGCGTGAATAAGGTAGCCTTGGGACCTGGAAATCAGCAAGGGGTGAAAAGAAGTCCAGTGGCGGATTGGGTCCTCACGTGTGTAAAAAACTGATTGAGATGAAGGGAAAATAAAAGAGTATACATGTTTTTGAAACATTATGGAGAACACTCACCTTCATTTCTTACTTGGAAACATTCAGAAATCAAATTCTTATACTGAAATAATATGGAATTGAACCACCTTTTTTTTATGTGTCTAAATAACTGATCTGGTCATGTTCAAAAAATTGATTCTCCATCTTTTGGTAAACGGGGGCCAATGGGCTATAGTGATGAGAAGTAAGAGTGATCAGGTGATGTTGAGGAGGAATTGGAGGACTCGAGCCACGAGAGGAGGATTTATTTTCTTGTGTGAGCAGTTAGGAGCTGTGTGACTAGACTAAAGTCACTGAACCTCCTCCTTCCATGTAGGGGGAAGTGAGTTGTTTTGAGACCTAAGACAGTGCAAAGAGGTAACGTGGAAGCCCCTTCATGCCATAAAGTACTATAGACATACTAGACATACTAGACATACAGGCTGATAGTCATACTAATCTCTCCTTTGGGAGCTTTGCTCTGTTAAAGCCCCAGGGTCAAAAATTGTAGGGTGAACTTCGAGACTGCTTCTCAAACTGTGGGGTCTGAAGTGCTTCTCACCTGGCACACTTGTAAAGGTGTCAGAGCTTGCGAACCACCTGGAGAATCTCTAACTCTGTAAAGCTGAAGAGGGATAGGGTTTCGGGACCTGCTTTTGTAACCAACATCCACGTGATTCCAAAACAAGGTGACCCATGGAAACTATCTTTAGATAAACTACCCCCCAAAACCGTAAAAGATATATGCATCCAGCCATATCAGGCCAGAAAGTACCTAGCCTGTTCACAGAAACTTGGTTCTTACCCTCCCAGAGAAGCTGCACAGACCCCTTGTTGAGTTCCTGAGGGTTTTGTTTCGACAGGCCCCTCAAGTAGAATTTAACCATGATGCCTGGCGCCAAATCAAGAAGGCACTGGCTGTGATTGTGTTTGGGGCGGAGGAGGGAAGACCCAATTAGCCTGCCTGCTGCTGAGCACAGGTTCCCGCCCCTGGACACCTTCCCATCACACGGACCCTTCATTGGCAGCCGTGACCCCTCGTGAGAATAGGTCTAACTGCCCTCCAGAGTTGCCCCTCTGCCTCCAGCTCTGCACCAAGGACATCAGCCATCAGTGGAAGGTGCTCGAAGCATTTGGCCTGAACCTAGTTCTGACTCTTAGTGTTTCTGTGACCTCCAGAAAGCCCTCATTTTTGGGTTTCCACCCCCCAACCTTAAATGAGGGTGACCTACCTAGCTGGCAGCGCCCCTGGGATGGCACGGTGAGATGGTGCATTGTGCTCTGAGTGGGCCCGCTGCACACCCAGGGTCTGCAGTCTGTGCCACCCCAGGCCCAGGCTCGATGCTGCATGAGGTCCAAGACCCCTGCTCCGGGAGGCCACTGTCAGCTCGCACCTTAGAGACGCTGCCGTTTGCTCCTTCTGAGAGACAGCAGCGTCTTTGGAAAGGCTGCCTAGGAATCAGAGCAAGGTTCCAAGTTTGAGGCATGGTGTGGGGGACAGAGAACAGCTTTAAAATGTGCACTGCAAGTGTACTAGCTCCTGAATGAAAACAGTAGTTTTGAATTGAAACTTTTAATTCTCCTTCCTCCAAAATTCCCATTGAGATCTCCCTTTCTCTCTCTCTCTCTCTCTCTCTCTCTCTCTCTCTCTCTCACACACACACACACACACACACACACACACACACCATATTGTACCGGGCCTAGAGCAAGGAAGAGGGCGAAAACTGGTTGCTGATTAGCAACATACAAACAGACTCATGAGACACTAGGCTTTCTCTTGGCAGGTACATTTTATACAAGCTAAAAGTGGAAATAACCTACGCATTCAGCCGTAAGAGAAAAGTTAAATAAAGAAATGATAAGTGTTTTCCTTGAAGATGATGCTCATTAGCATAGTTGTTTACATAGAAAAGGTGTTTGTGTTGTTATATTTAAAAAGTTTAAAAACAGTATGTACTTGCTCTGACTGGTGTGGTTCTGTTGGTCGGGCATCATTTTGCAAAGTGAAAGGTCACCAGTTGGGTGCCCATTCAGGGCACATGCCTGGGTTGCAGGTTGGGTCCCTGGTCGGGGCACATAGGACAGGCAACTGATAGATGTCCCTCTCTCACATCGATGTTTCTCTCCTTCTCTTTCTCCCTCCCTTCCCCTCTCTCTACAGAATATAAATTAATAAACAAATAAGTTATTATAAAAAATAAAATTAAAAAAGTATGTGCAATATTACACTAAAACGATTCTTGTAAAAATTTCTAAAAAGATATGCACCAACAATTTGAAGTTTTCTTTTTGTAGATGGTGGGATTAGAGATCATTTTATAAAAGGTTGCTTACCTCTTCTTTCTCACTTAATCATGCACTTTGCATACTTGCATAATAAACAAGCACATCCGAAAGAGGGCAGCAGCCGGGGCGGTCAGACACTAACCACAGACCAACAAGTATATGTGTAACTAACCTGGGGCTTGGTGAGAGGTCCATCGTCAGGTCTAGAGAGCATTATCGTCCATCGTCTGGCGCTATGACCTCATCGTGTGGCAGTGTTGTGACAGCCCTGCATTCATCCTGTGGGTCCCTTAAGCAATGCTTTGTGGGTAACAGATTTGTCTCCTCCAAGAGCTGATACGGCTCCAGTCTTCCCAAGCCATCTGTGTGTTTGCCCCTTCCTGTCCATTCACATGCCAGTAGAATTTCTCTCATATAAGTGGGCCTCTCTTGAGACTCTCTGATGGAATAGAATAGATAGGGTTCGGCACAAATAACACCTATTTTTATTACAAAACCCTTTATTACAAAATCATAGCATGGAATTCTGTAACAACAATATCTCACTCAAGTGCACTGTATGACATTTTAGGTGAAATGTTTACATTAAAACTATAAACTGTTATACCTATATTGTTTTTTTAAGATTTCATTTATTTATTTTTAGAGAGGGTAAGGGAGAAAGGGAACCACCAATGTGTGGTTGACTCTAGTACACCCCCCACTGGGGACCTGGCCTGACTAGGAATTGAACCGGTGACTCTTTGGTTCACAGGCTGTCACTCAATCCACTGAGCCACACCAGCCAGGGGATTACACCCATTTTGTTACCCTACCAACCACACTCCCATGGGTCTTACTTCTGCCAGACCCTGTATTGTGTTTTTTTTCTTTTTTAAAAAGCACCATTACCATCCCCTCTCCCTCCATTTGTTTTCATAACTGTATCTAGAGTGATTGCTTTTTTGAACCTTGCTTGAAAATGTCCCAGCCCCTTTACCTGGAGCCTCCAAGGTGAGTGCGATGACATGTAGGTGCTGTCTTATTAATCAGGCGTTCACACTGTGCTGGGCATTAATCACACAAACTCGCGCAGCTGGATAAGATTCATTAGTGTCATCTTTCACTGCTCTTGTCTGCCCACCCTGCTCACTCTCTGCAGCATTCATTAAAGTGCCACTGAAGATTCAGGGGTGGCTTCATCCCCCCCTCCCCCCACCCCTGTTCCCATGGCCAGGTGCTGTGTTTGACTCCCAGGGGACAGGAAACGATTGTTACAAAGCAGAACATTTAATTAAACTAAAGGGCCTCTGATGGCCTCTTTGACTGATTTCCTTTTACGTCTGGCAGCCTCCTTTGGGAGCTTCTTCTCAGGACCTGTGATCTGTACTGAGACAAATGACAGCCCCCCGGGAATGGAAATGGGTTTGCCAGTGTGACACACCTCATCATCTGCTCCTCACCCAGGGACATCCTGCTGGTGCCCAGACCCTATTCCCTGGTTCCCAACCAGCTCCTCTATCGATTCCTAACCCCTAGGTAGAAGTCTTTTGAGTTCAGAGTCCCTTGCTCTGGCCTTTAAATCCCTTTTTACGTATGGAGCACCTACTATATGTCAGGCCCTGCACCAGTCACTGGGGAGGCAAGGCTGAGCCAAGGAGATATAGAGTTTACAAGCAAAAGCAAACAAAACCGTAAACAAGGAGACAAACAAAAGCATAAACAAGGAGACAAGCAAAAGCATAAACAAGGCAAAAGGGTCGCAAAAGTAAGGAGTGCTATGAACAAAACAGGGGTGGCAACAGAATCTACTGGGGCAGGCAAACCTTGTATCAGCCAGAGTGGTGCCAAAGGATGCTGTGATCCCCGAACCAGCACCAACAGCATCACCTGTGAACCTCCCAGAAATGCAGATGCTAGGTCTGACTCTCACTCATGTTTGAGAATCAGTGAGTTGGGCTGCAGTGCTGTGATGGGAAGGTGGTGGGCAATTGAAAGTCTGGAGGAAGGACATTCCAGGCAGAGGGGGAGGAAGAGGCAAGGCAAGAAGGAGCTTGGCTTGTTCAAGGAAGGGAACTGAAGACTGCTTTGGCAGGAGCCTTGTGACAGTGAGAATGGTAGAAGGTGGTGTGGGTGGGGATCAAATCATGCAAGTTCTTGTAGACCAGGGTGACAGGTTTGGGCTTCAGCTACGGTGAGAAACTGTCAAAGCATCTTAGACACTAACATGCATGGACCTGAACTACTTTTAAGATGATCTTCGTTGCTGAGGCCAGAACAGATTGGAGCATCTTGAGTGGACGTGAGAGACCAGTCAGGAGGCTGAGCCTTGATCCAAGCAGTGGCTGATGGTGGCCTGGACCAAGATGGTACCAGTAGAGATGGAGGTAGGGGAGTCATTCCAAGCTATATTTTAGAGAGAAGTCCAGAATGACATGTAGATGATCCGGAGTGGGACGTGGTTATGGAGGGGGGAGGCTAAGCAATGGACCCCCTTGTTTCTGCCATGCAGGACTGGGTGGGTGGAGGTGTCGCTGACCGCTCTGGAGAGGCAGTGGGAGGCAGGGGGCATGGCTTCTTGGTCTTCAGCACAGACCCTCCTGAATGCACCTAGGCAGGCGTCACAGTGCACAACTTCCTGGAGCCTGTCCTAAGCTAGATTCCCAGGCTGCATCCTCAGTTCCACCCACAGAGAGGGGCCGCTGGACTGGGCCCCACAGGGGCTCTGCCCATGAAGCACAGGGTCTTGGGTCCGTGAAGGTGTGAGGAGCACCTGAGTGACCTCGTCTGTGTGCAAAACAGTGTTCTGTTGGAGAAGTGTCGAGATAGTGCCCCGCCTGGCTCAGCAGTGTCTGCCTGTCATGCTTGCCTTAGGAAGGAGAAAGGAGGTAGAGGAGGGAGAGACAGATTTCCCAGAGCCATAAAGCACAGACAACCCCAAAGTCAGTGGGACTGAAAGTAGGAGTGGCCAGAGGCACAGGGCCGGACCCTGGAGAAATCTGTGGCCCGGTCGCCCACCATGAAGAGTGATCTGCAGGTGGGAATAGGAAGCAAAGCGGATTTTTCCTCCCTTCTCCACATCCCCTGCAGAGAAGATGAGCTGCTTACATAAAATGCTGCTGTGGGCTGCTCGGTACCTGCGTCTTCCTCATGAGGCTAAAGGATACAGCCCCTCCTCTGTCCCACTGGTGAATAGTGAACATGTCAGCCGTGCCAGCCAGTCAGGAGTCCGTCCCCTCTAATTGTTAGCGTGCACCTTGTTCTTTGTGTACCACGCAGAGCGCTTCATCCCTCACCTATTGGGTCTGTTTGGAATACACAGGTAGCTGCATCTTCTCGACTTAAACCCTGAAAACTGTACCAAGTAGACAGGATGTAAAGGAGCATGGGAAAAGTAGAAAGCTTGGAAACTTGGACCAAAACAGCCATGACCTAAGACGTTTTAAGAAACTGATCGGGCAGAATCAGTTTAGCCACAAAGGCTCTGGGAATTTGCTTTGGAAAGATGTTTACATTGTCTATGTGATTTGAGACCAGAAATTCTCAAATGGAGGGAGGGAGTTACCCCAAGGGGCATTTGGCAATGTCCTGAGACAGTTGTCGTAGTTGGGGGCACAGGAGTGGGGTGCTACGGGCATCCAGCAGTTAGAGGCAAAGGGTGCTGCTAAACATCCAACAATACACAGGACAGCCACTGGGGTGTAGAGCCATCAACTGTGGATGTCAGTAGTGCCAAGGTAGAGAAACCCTGGGTGAGACCACGTGAGAGGAACCACATGAGAAAGCTCAGCACGGTGCCTGCCAGGCAAGAAGGTACAGCCGTCCCCATGGCACACTGGCGGTGTTCAGCTGGTCCTCAGAGGAGCAAGATGAGGAGATCCAGCGAAACCCCACCTCTACTTCCTGCTCTTGTCTGCATCTCCCTGGACCTCAGTAAATGTTTGCTGCCCCCCCTCTGTGTGCATGCAAGATGCCAGGTGAGGTCAGGTGGGGGAGGGGTGGGGCTGTGGCAAACAGAGAGGTCAGAGGTCGGTAAGCCATGCTTTGCATGGAGCATCCTGCTGGCCAGGACGGGCGTTCCATGTTTCTCATCCACGTCGTAGAACCTTTGCAAGGGTAAGATGATAAAGTACGCTAAGTGCCGGACCTGGCTGACCTGCTGACTAGAGGCTAAGTCTTCTCCTTGCTCCATGGTGTAGCTGAGGGATTCCAGCCTCGTCTGCACGGGTCCACGAACTTGGATCCCCCATGCTGTTTTAGTGCCCCTCCCCCCATTCTCCATCAGTGCCTGGAAGCAAATCACTCTCCCCTTTCCCATCTATCTCACCAAACAGTTTTAAGGACAAAATGTTCTCTAAAGTGTATATAAGCTGCCCTGAGATAAGTTTTCATGTAAAGTGAACATCTTATTCATGGTAGTTAGACTTTTCACCACTGTTTACCACTTATGGATTCAATCTGCATTTATTGGGACTCTCCTAGAACCTGTCAAGGAAGCTGGGAAAATGAAGTTAAAAAACACATAATCCCCTACTTGACTATGTTCATCACAGACAAGTGTTCACTTATCTCCTGTCACTGAGCCCTACCCTCATGAATTTTGTATTATGTAATTACTATACCTGGGCTCTGTCCTGAAGGAGGACAGAGAGTCAGCCAGGAGAAGAATAAACGCAGGAGGGAGGTGTTTCTGGAACATTCCAGGCAGAGTAAGTGGCCTCCCTGGGGATCTTCCAGGTCACTGGCCAGAGTGTGCATGGGCAACGGGCAGGGCATGCAGCTGTAGAGGTGGGCCAGGTCAGCTTGAGCAGGGCCATGTGTAAGCCCCCGTGGAGTCCAGGCTTTGTCCCCAGGTTGTTGGAAACCACAGAAACATTTGAAGCTAAGGAGACATGTGGTCAGATTTGTGTATTAGAAAGACAGCTCTCTTGATTCAGAAATCTAAGGTGACTAGAGGAGAGACCAGCTGAGGAGGAGGCAGTTGCCTAATCCAAGTAGGAGATGGTACAGACCTAAGTCAATGTAGTGGCCAAAGATGAGGATGGGGTCAATAGGTGATCGGGGTGTGGAATCCACAAATTTGGGTGATTAGTTGGTTGCAATTGGGAGTGAGTTAGAGAATGAGAAGTTGAAGATGATTTCTCAGTGGGTCCTGGAACCTGCAACTGAGAGAGAGAAAATGGGATTAAGAGCATACCAGGATTTGGAGGAGAGATGGGTTCAGTTTCTGAGCTAGATGGGAAATGCATTGAGAACATCCAAATGGAAATAACATCTAACCAGCAAAGATGAATGAGGCAGGTTGCAGATACAGCATTGGTGTCACAAGCAGGAGATGAAAGTGCAAACCATCTGAATAGATGAGATCACCGAGGGGGATGGTGGGGAGCAAGACAGGCAAGAGGGTCCAGGGCTGTGCGCCTGCATTTAAGGGGCACGCCTAAGGGGTTGAACAGAGAGAGACGAGATGGCTACAGGGAAAAGCAAAGGCTCTCGATGATTTCAGAAGGGAGGTGTCAGTTGTACGGAAATCCACTCCACCCCTGTCCTTTCTATAGATGCCAATCTTCCTTCGGAAGGCATGGAGCAGTGCACACACATGTGCACATACCCATGCAGGCTGTTGCAGCAAATGCCATTCTGGTTTCAGCCAGGAGTTGCTTTGAAGCTTCAAGCACAAGAAAGTGATTGCAAGAATTCCACTTTTTCATCCTGACAACCTTTATCTTCACGTAGCGGGAAGGTCCAGTGGCCAGTTGGACAACACAGGTGCTCTCCCTGTAGCTATCAGTACCGCCCCTCCTCCTGCCTTTTGGGAGGCAGTGCAGCTCTCCTGGCTGCCCCAAGCCTCTCTTACCAGTGATGGAAATTTCCATTATTGATGGGGAAACAGCAGGCTGATGGCACAGAGGAACTGTAAATTTTGACAGTCCCGACAGGTAAATATTGCCTTAGCACAAACAAGTTTCTATAAATAACCTGTCTGCTATAGAAACTCCACAGATGGTAGCAAGGCGGTGCCCAAGCATTGATTTTTCCCAGGGTGCTGGGTGCAGAAAAGCACAGCTGTCAGCTCAGGCCACCTCTTCTGTGCCCGCAGCCTGTCCCTGTGCCCCATCCTCCTTTGGCAGGCAGAGGCAGGGACAGGTGGAGATGGGTCATTTCCATAATCTGCCTCCGGTGTCTTTCATTCCAGGATTCCAAAGGGATTTCTTCAAAATGTCACTTCTTCGGCTTTTGCAGACGAAGTGAAAATTTGTCTGTTATGGGAATTTGTCAGCCCCTAATAATTAAAGTTAGTCCTATTGAAAAGAAAACCGAGTGAAGTGAGACATATTGTCACCGGACTGGGTGCTGTGTGGTGGCACTGCTAAAAGCAGTGCCTTCACGGGTTCTGGGCACACGTTGGAATCTTGGATATGAGCACGATGCTGACCAGAGGAGGAATGTGTGGGGTGGGTAGGGAGCCACTCACATCAGCAAATCTCCTTCTTGGGAAATTTGCTCAGCAACCATCTCACCTCATGCAGGGAGCCACCGAGAATGTGGTGAGCCACCATTGGGAAAATGTGCAGGCACTCTTATCTCTCCAATCCCGGGCTAAGAGCCCCCAGCTAGAATAACTGATGGGTGTGTTGGCATTCCCTGTGACCATTCTAAGGATGACTAGAGGCTCAGTGGCTAAATTAAATGTTCCATCCTTATGGCTGGGCTCTGATTCGGGGCATGCCTAGACCTCTGTCCATTTCCAGGTTTTGCTGTGGGCTTCTCCTGGTTCCTGTGGGATCACTCACTTAGTGCACTTATTGCCGTCCCCTTCAAACCCTTCTGGAAATAGACAAGGCATAAATCATGTAAGGTAAGCCAAGTGCTGTCAGGGGCTGCCTAAAATAGCAATGGTAATCAAGCAATACTATTGTTTCCTTCTACAAAGGCTTTGAGAAATAATAATGATAGACTGTCTCATTAGATGATTTGTAATAGAAAATTAGGAGGGAACCTGTTGAGGAGAAGCAAGAAGTAACAGATGAACAGTGGAGAGAGGAGGAAATCACAGCCAAAGCCTAGTGATATGTGGCTTGTGCTGCAGTCTGTGTCCCAGGAGAGCAGAGCCACGCTGACGTGGCCTGCAGTCATCATGAAAAGGAGCGCACATGTCCGCTCTGCTCATGGTCACACAGTGAACCCGGGACTTTTACTCTGACCCAAGGCAGCTGGTCACCATCAGCACAATGTCCTGGGCTTTCCTGGCAGGGGCTGCCTTCGAGTTATCACTCCACATTCAGAAGGAGGACTTGATTGTTAGGGTTTGGGGCTGTGGGTTTCCCCCCGCAAGTCTCATCTCTATGCATGAAGGCCTGCATTGTCAGTAAGGGCTGTGAATGCCCCAGTCTGGGCTGTGTCCTGTGCCTTCTGCTTCCCCATCACTCTGTACAGTGCTCGGCACCCAGCAGGCAGCAGGCCCAAGTTGCAGAGGTGCAGTGACTCAGTGAGCGCTCGTTAGAGAGGAGTCTAATTTCCATAGTGGGGAGAGATCAGAAAAATTCTTCATGGGTAAATTACAGCTGGGTTTCAATAGGGTAGCTGAGCAAGATGCTCTGCACAGAAGGTAATGAGTCATCTTCCACTGAGGCTGTGAGAAGCACAAAACACCTCACACAGGTATAGTGGGAAGAGTCTGACCTTGAAACTGGACGGACTTGGAACTGTGCACTCAAGTGAGCTGGTGAACTGGTGGACTCTGGGCAAATCTTTCAGTCTCTTTGAACCTCAGCTTCTTCATTTTTTAAATGCAGAGGAAGATAATCAAATTGTTTGGACTATGACATACAAAAGGCAGAGCCATGTCACCGGTGCAAGCAGGAACTCTGGAGCCACGTGGCTCTGCCCTTTGTGAGCTGAGTGACCTAGGGCAGACCCCTTACCCTCTCTGCATCTCAGCATCCTTCTTTCAAAAAATGGAGAATAAATCATTTTGTGAAGTGCCCAGAATAGCATGTCAGAACAGCCCACCTGGGACAATGTGAGGTGACACGGGGATCAGATGACCTGCCCAGGCTGCTCCCTTCCTCCAGCTCACTCTCTCCTCCTCCCCATGCTTTTCTGAAGGGTTTCTCAAATTGTGAAACAAGCCACAGTATTTTCATTGTGCTAAGAATTACACCGCTATTTTCTAGTACAGATGGTCTCATGCAGAGGGCACGTGTGACAGCTTCCACACAAAGCCGGGGAAAAAAGCTTTCGAAGCCCTTGGAAAGAGAGGGGCGCATTTTGTTATGTGAAGCTGGAGTTAAAGTTTTGTTTCTTTTTTTGTTTTGATGTAAACATGTTCCTAATTGGGGAAAAAAGAGTACGAAATGCTCTGAAAACCAAAGTAATACACATGCTTCTCTAGGAGGGAGGGAGTGAACTATTTAGAGGCATATAATACATTGTTGTTATTTAAGATGGTAATGTATTTTTCAATCATGCATTCATTCATTCATTCAAATTCTTACATAGTGATTGTACAGTGGGTTGGAGGTGGAAATAAAGAGGGGCTGTCTTTGCCCCCCAAATCCAATCATACTGGCAGTGTCAGTGAATGAAATGTGATGACAAGCAGTTGGACAAAGATCTGGTCGTGAATAATGATCCAGAATACCAACAAGGAGCATGTAGACAAGAGGAAGGTGGTCAGCCTGTGTCAGGACTAGAGCAGTACCCTCGCTGGGGCAGAGCCTGACGAAGGGTGTGGGGACAGAAGGTTGAACTTACTAAACCCCGATGTCACTTTGAAACATTTTTAAGAATTAAAGCAAAACTATTGTTGACAATCCCAGAACTGTGTAACCAGTAAGTAACCAGGAATGTGTACAACGGGAGGTCTTTGGACAATTTGTTTCATTCTCATTTGCATATTCATTGTCCTCTGACCAGGGGGTCAGCAGTGTCCCTATTGTACAAGTGAAGAGCCTGGAGCTCCAAGAGAGTAAGGAAGTAGCACTCACAGGTAGAATCCAGATCCCACAGGTGGCCGCAGTCTGTGCCACCGTGCGCTGGCCCATGTGAAGGTGGCTGGTCATGACGATGTGTCACGGCAAGAGAACTGAACACTCTCAGCAGCAGGTTGCAGCAGCTCCCTTTTTCCTTCGTGCTCCTTAGCCCCTCTCTCCCCTCTGTGCTGGGAGCATCTTACCCGTTAGTGTAACAGCTGTTGCTTGGGCTTTCTCTCCTGTGTGGTTCTTTTCCCAGCAAGTGTTCGTCATATGTGTAGATTTCTTCACAGAGCCTAGAATATGTCCTGGCTGGGGCAGTACATCTCCCAGTTAGCCTGCAATGTCAGGGGTGATCTCAGGGTATCTTTCCTTCAAGCTAAAACACAGTGAGACCATCATGGAAGTCAGCACTTCCTCCAACAGGAATAAATCATGCCGTTTTCTCAGAGTGATCCCTTCCTGGTATAAGTAAACCTGTGGTGTCCACGTGACAAACACAGTTTGTTCTCTACAGCAGAGAAAACGTCCTCTCCCATTCTCTCCCAAAGCCCCCACCCTGGACAGGGGTGGCACCAACCTGCCTTCTGAGACCAAGAAAACGCCACTTCTGAGCCTCAGCCCAGTTTGAGGACTGTCACTTGTAATTACTTCATGCTTCTATTTCAAGGACTCTTGACTGACGCTTTGGCAAAGTCATGTTGTTTTTCGCAGACGTAGCTGAGGGGTCTTAGCTGGAACATGCAGGTGCACTTCCTGGCAGAAAAGGACAGGTTCCCAGATGCAGCAGTTGAGGCAGCTGTTTCATGGCTCAGGTTGGGCGTGGCTCGGTGGCCTGTGCTGTCCTTTGCTCGGGGTCCACCAGACTGTGAACCAGTATGTGGATATCTGACCCAACAGGGGAGTGCTTTGGGCTGCCCTACTTTTAAAAACAATCTGTCTCTAAGTTTCTGTTGATGAGATGATGATGGTATAATCCAGCAGCTTTTATGTAAATTACAGGTTACCGTTTACCTCTGCTCCCCAAACTCCTGCTCCCTGCCATCACCAGCCCTGAACCAAGCTGATGCTGCCTCTCTAGCGCCATTGTGAATCCACAGCAGCTGAAGTGCTGTGATCAGAAGGGTTCAGGAGAGAGAACGCAAGTCCTGACAACTCCCAGCTGTGCGATCCTAGGGCATTGGTTCACCTCTCTGAGCTTTGGTTTGCTCTTTGGTAGAGGGAGAGGAATAAGACCCACCTCACAGGGCGTTGGTAAAGGCCACGTAGGGTGTTTTGCAGAGTGAATGCAGTGTCTTCCAAACAGAAAAGATGGCTGAAATCCTTCGGTAGAGGGTGTTTGCTCTTCTACCCAGTAGTGCTTGCAAGGCGGAAGCCACAGACCTTCCTTCCTAGGTTTCCAGGTTGCCTGAATGGGCTTGGGTTTGGCACACTATTCTGAGGACCCTTCCGCCATGCTGTGCCAGTCCCTCATGGCAGTAGTATCCAAGGCAAACTGGAAACCTGTGCTCACAGAAAGACTGTGTCATAGATGAAGCCAAACACCACACAGTGGAGAATATGAACACATGACTTCTGGATATATCATATGGGATGTGAGGGTGATCAGAGCAGGTGGCTTTCTTCCTGCATGGCCTCTGTTTAGCTGATAATTCAGAAATCAATGGATTTTTTCTAGAACCAATATGAGTAAGAGTAATGGAGTTCGTCCTGAGAAAGGACTATATAATTGCAAATGAACTTGGAGTTTAGTTTACATTGTTCAGGGATATTTCATAAAACAATTTACCCCAAGAAAGGACTATATAATTGGAAACTGTCCTGGAGCTTAGGTAACATTGTTCAGGGAAAGTTCACAAAACACATAGCTTATGGCCCTTGCCACCTCCCTCATGAAACCGCTCTAAATTCCCCAGCTGGACATTGTCTTTTATTTCTTCTAACCTCTTATCACATATTACCTGTGCCCCTCGTGTGCATTTGTAATTTAGCAGCTTACACAAGAGCTAATTGTACACAGCTTATCTCCCCTGCTGGGGAGGACACTCCTGCCATGAGGTGATTCTCAGAGTCTCAAAATGCCTAGCACAGAACTTGCATGCCCTAGACACCAGGTGACCGAATTGGTTTTCATATTTATTTATTTATCATTTACTTTGTTATTGTTATATTTAGCTAGTTGTTGCGAGCTAATATTGACTAAATATCTTCCATGTACTAAGCACTTTGCATTAATTATTTCATCTAATATTTACAACAAAACTCTGCGGTAGATACCCATAAAGACACAGAGGCTTTAAGAAGTTTTAAATAAGCTGCCCAGTATCAGAAGCAGTATTCTGAACTATGGGTGTCTCTTACCCAAGCCTGTGCTGCATGCAGATCCCTGAACAACACTCTCTTGGGGGCTCAAGAATAGACAAACATACAGAACCCCAAAGAGCAGCCCCAGAGGTATCTTGGTGGTTCCCCATTCCCCTTGAGTCCCACTGTAGAGATAATCATCCCCCAAAATGAAAGGTTTAGGGGCCACCAGTCACAGTCAATGTCTTTCTCCCCTACTGTTTGATTGTGGAAGGCTCTCCTTGACCTGTTGTGTTGGAGGTTATTTTCACCACATTGGCCCCCCTGTGACAGTCTTTGGTCAGTTTGGGTTAATTGTCAGTTAAGGCAGTGTTCTCCTTTAGAAAGTCCCTCCAGAGAGAACAACTGCAGACCTGGGAAGTGGTTCTTTATTTACTCTGCTTGCCCAGTTGCTAATGGAGTTAGGAGGATACCAAAAACATATGCCACCCCAGGATCTTCTCATGTGGAAAATCTTGATGTCCACACTCAGTGATTGTCAGCCTACTGCCCCTGTGGGGTCAGGAAGTCAAGCCAACCAGTATTTGTTTGGCCGTGTCACTGTAAGAAGCAGGTGGCACTGAGAACTCGCTCACACTTACTTCAATTCTTCTTCCCAGTTGGCTTTTGCTTGGGGCACACAGCACAGTGAAGACTGGAGCTGGAGATCTGAATTTTCTCTCTGGATCAGATGCCACTCCATGCATGCCAGGGGTCAGTCACTTGTCCCCTCGGACTCCCAGTCTCAGCTCACAGTGGGAGGATGAGCGAAGGCACTTGTTGCTTTCTCCTTCTTGGCCTGGATTTTTTGGAGTGGGTGCAGCTCCCATGGGAAAGGGTTTATGTGCAATCTGAATGGGGTGGGGACCCTTGTTACACGTGGCCCCACCCTGAATCACTCACATGTTTTAGTGTACCACTTCCTCTTTGAAAATGGTCGGAACACACCGTTCTTAGTAAGTGAATGGCAACAGAATAGTAATCCAAAGTGGAGTAGATTCACACTCTGTAGACTTTTATTTGCAGAAGTGAAGCACGCAGAACCTGCAGGCAGCGCCGTTCTGAGCTGTGTTTGTGTCCCTGCTTGACTGGTTGAAATCTCGGAGCAGGTCTCAGGCCCCTGTCTCTGGTAAGTCTCCAGCCTGTGACCCAGATGTGGCATGGCCAGGAGATCAACAGAGTCCCCTCTGAGACTCATGCCAAATGTATAATTATAGCCATAGGAAATGATTTATGGGCTATATGTCATTGTTTCTACAGCTTTAAAAATCACTCAGGTAAACATGTTTCTTTGTAAATTAAAAATATCTATGGTGTTTTGAATCAGTACAGTTTTTAAAAGTGAACGTCACTGAACAAAGCAGACAAACGCTCCCTCATTTGGGCAGCTTCCATGCTAGATGGCCTTTGATGGCAGCAGAGGTGAAACTCCAGCCTCCGCCCCTCCCAGAGCACAGCGTCCCGGGTGCAGCAACCGCAGGAAGGGTCCCTTCACCCCTAGACACTGGAGCTGGCAGCTGATTGGTTCAAAAAGAAAAAGACCACAAAAATGTGTATGCTTAGTCAGAACATGATATATGTGTATCTTAAATACTGTATTTTAATGTAAAGCATATAAACACATATTCATTCACCAGACTTCTTTATGAGACCAGAACATTCCTTAGGTTTGCTGGTTGGAGTCGTTAGGGACTGCGCTCTCCCATAAACCATGCCTTCAAGGCCTCATCTGCAATCTCCAGCTTCCGTCTCCTTCAAGTGGAATGAGAGATCTTGAAGTCATTTAGAAGCAACCTCGCCGCAGTACAGGATCTTCCAGTCTTCTGTGGGTAACCCACCCACACCTAGTTCAACAGCGGGTTTGATTTAGTTGTAGCAATGTGTTTTCTCCAGCCTTCCAAAGCCTGTAACTCAGATCATTTTCTTTTTACGCCCACATTTTTGTTCAGTGTATATAATAGGCCACCAAATTACATAATTACACTGAGATGTACAGTTGGCAGAAGGAGGTTTGGAAACAGACCTCGAAATCTCACATCTCATCGGGTGGAGGTGGAAGCACAGGGCCATCCCAGCAACTAGACTGTTAGCTTCAAGTGTTGACTTGGGAATCAATCATACTTTACAGAAACAGCAGAAGACATTTCTCCATTTCTCAGTCTCACAAGTCAGTTATGCAGCGATCACTGGAGAGAACTCCTACTGTACTCCTGAATGTGATCGTGGGCACGTGTATTTGCACCCCCAGGGCAGTGTTTCTAAGCTGGAGAGCTACAGAACCCTTGTGGTCCCGGTGGGGGGGGGGGCGCGGATGGAGGGTGGGCTTAGGGTTGTTAATGGCAGGTCTGACTCTCTCCCCCCAGCTTCCATCAACAGTAGGAGCTGCATCTTTATCTCTTTTATACATCTGATGACTGTGTTTAATTTCAAACAAAAGACTTAGAGAATGATTGTATCTTTAAAGTAAGGGATTATTGGGGAGACTTGGGAGGGGAAAATTTAGACTTTTAGCAGCCTGTCATAAATTACCATAGATAGAGGACACCTGATAACATTTCTAAATCTTTTTGAAAGACGGATGATTTAAAATGCCTGATTTCCACCTGATTTTTTCCCTGCATTAATTGCTTCTGAATAGGCACTGTATTCATTTCCTAGAGCTAATAAGAAAGTACCACAAGTGGGTGACTTCAGATGTCAGAGATTTATTATATTACAGTTATGGAGCCTGGAAGTCCCAAATCAGGGTGCTAACAGGGCCACTTTCCTGAAACCTGTGGAGGAACCCTTCCTTCCCCACCCCAGTTTCTGGTGGCTTGATCCTGGGCATTCCTGACTTGAAGCTGTGTCACCGTTCTCATCACACTGTATCTTCAGAGCTGTCTTCTCACGAGAAAACCAGTCGTATGGGGTTAGGGGCCCACCCTACTCCACCATGACCTCATCTTAACGACTTACCTCTGTAGTGGCTTTATTTCCAAGCAGGGTCCCATTCCGGGGTATTGGCATCAGGACTTTGACCTATTTGGGGGTGGGGGATGGAGGGTGGGGCTCCATTCAACCTGTAACAGGCACAAAGGATTTTCTGGGTATAATTTTTCTCCCTGCCTCCAGCATCCTGAATTCCTAAAAAAAAAAAAAACAATGAATAAAACAAAGCCTTTCAACATTTCTGTCAGAAATGCCCTTGTGCTTGAATAAAACTGAAATAGATCCTCTGGGAGAACCCCTTCATGGAGGTGAGACAGTGTGGCCGAGAAAAGACACTCCAGTGACAGGAGCTGTCATGTCTTGAGTGCTCACTCTGTCCTTAGCTCTGTGCCAAACCCAGCACATCCCTGGTATTTTATTTTTTATTTATCCTCTCCCAAGTTCTAATATGTGTCTCTGTTATTTTATATGCTTTAATTTATGAATGATCAAAAGCATGCAGTTGTTAAATATCTTTAACAAGAAGAAAATGTATTTACTCAAATGATGAGAAGGTGGAAACAATGTAGCCTTTAGGGCTGGCTTAAGCCAGGGCCTGCATCATTATGTCTCTGCAGTTCCCTGGGCTCCACCCTCCTCCCTCCATGTGGCAGCGCTAGTGCGGGACATCGCACACCACAACCTCCTGTGGGAGAGAAGGGGGTCACTTTAGGGCAAGACCCCAAAAGGATCAAGAACATCCATAGAAAGACCCAGTCAATCTCCTGCTTGACTCCTTGGCTTGAACTTGAGCCCATTCCCTGTTCTGAATCAAATACTGTCCGTAAAAGGGGGTTGTACTCAGACCAATCAGATCTGCATCTGGAGGTGGGAGAGAGGTCAGCATTCACTGTGCTCAGGGACTGCCCAGGGGATAGATGAATACCTGTGTAAAGTTATGGTTCTCTTAGGAGGGAAAGTGAGGCGATCTTTGAGGAAGCCACCAACCGCATCCACCCCAGCAGGCTCAGTACACAGAGAAAATAACTAAGATTGAGGGAGGTTAATCAGTTCTTCCCAGAATCATGCAGCTCATCCGTGTGAGGCTAACCTTGAACACCTGGTGTCTCCGACTTCCTCATCTATCAGGCCAGTTCTCTTACTGGAGTGGCTTAGCACTTCCTGGCCCTTTTGGAGCCATTACATAATCTTTGCTTCTTAGAAACTTGGTCTCCACACCCTTGACCATGCACCTACTAATGGGAGTGCCAAGAGCCTCCCAATATGACATGCCTCAGTGAGTGAAAAATGCCACCAAGGTATTGAGTGGCCAGAGGAAACGCTGGGAGTGCTCCTGCTGGGAGAATGGACTCCCCAGCTGGATGGACAGTCTCCGCGGAGCCTCTTGGTTTTTAGCTTTGCCTTTGTGCTTTTATCGCTGTGGTCAGGATATCAGGTAGGCTGGCTTGTTAGTATGGATATGAAAAAGGAGAGAGAGAGAGAGACTCCCCCCAACTTTGCAGTTAGCCTACTTGGGTACTTTTGAGACGAGAGACGGGCAATACCTAAATAACCTCTCAGGACACCCTTGCAGTGTGGGGACACAGTGGCATTAGATGGCTAAGCAGTCACAGGACATCTCTGATGTGGGTGAATGATGCTTCCCTGCCTGCCTGGCGTCCCACTCAAGTGATAAGTAAAGAGGACTGAGTTTCCTCACGCCTCCACCCCAGGGGTGGCCCGGGGTTTGGGCTCTAACCCTTGGCTGAACTTTTCTACTGGTTCCCTTTAGAATTGCCCTGGCCCTTGGCTGTCTGATGTCTTTTCTCCTGTCTCCAGTGGAGGATTAGAAAATCCAAAAGTTTTTCAAGGACGTTTCCTCTTGTGAGCATCTATATTGTCGAGGAGAAAAAAATGATTTTTCCCATTATTCACCTTCATGCTAATTGTTTCTTTTTTCATCTCCTAATCTTCAAAAGCACATGTTTCCATTTCCATTTCAATCCTTTCAATTACTTGCATCCAAAGCAGAAACAATCCCCGTGTTATTAACTTTTATAACGCCCCCAAATGAACAGCTCCTGCTTCGCCTTACCTAGCCACGCCTGAAGGCTCCTTTCCCTTGGCAGGCACTCCCTCCAGGCTGCGTTCCCCAGTGTGGGCAGGAGAGGGGAACAGTGTGGATGCCGTTAAGCCCTGTGAAGCCGGTGCCCTTCCCACTTGCAGAGTTTCTAGAGCCAAGGCGAGTGCTCTCTACTGCTCAGATCACTCTGGCTCCTAAGCCGAAGTGTCATCAGCCTTCACTCCCCCTGCCTTGGTGAGAGGAAAGGCCAAAAGTACATTTGCACACAGTAACTTTGTAGGACTCCAGGAGTGTGACTCGCACCTGAGTTGTCCCCGGTTCTCCCCATTCGCATGTCATGCTGGCCCAGCCTCTCCAAGGCCTTACTCTCTCCTCCTGGTGCTACAGTTTCCAGGAGTGACACCAGCCTCCCTCCAACACCCAGACCCACGCAGAGCTCCCGGGCATCTCCAGGGGAACCAGATCAGCCCATTTCAAACACATCCACAGCCAAAGTGTTTCTTTTTTTAAATTTTAATTGTTGTTCAAGTACAGTTTTCTGCCTTTTCCCCCATCCCAGCCCCCACCCCAGCCTTCCCCACCTCCCTCCTGTTTCCACCCCCCATTGTTATTGTCCGTGTGTCCTTTATACTTGTTCCTGCAAACCCTCCACCCTTTTCCCCTAAAGTTCCCTCTCCTCTCCCCTCTGAAATTGAGAACAGGCTGGCAGGGACCAAACCTTGTCTTAAAAAAAAATAAAAAGGGGACGTTGAGTAGATAATGGAGATAAAAGCAGCACTGTTTTCCCCTGAAGAGCAGGGGCATCTGGAGCCCTGCCCCTTGGCCCTCTGAGAGGGCCCCCACCCACCTCTCCTGAGCACAGCGTGAAGGTCACAGACCCCAGACCAGGCACTCGGTGTGGCTGGAACAGTCACCAGCCCACATCCTCCTCTCCAGCCCCCTGCCCTCTCTGCCTGGAGGTTGGAGACCCCAAACCGCCTGAGTTTGTCCTGTGTCTGGAAGAGTCTCATGGAACCGCCATTGCCATGGAGATGGAGCCCTTGCATGCAGGAGAGCTGTGCCCCCATCCCATTGTCCTGGTGCTGGATCTGCTCCCTCCCATGGGCTGTGTTGTCCACATGCCTGTCCCGCAGCTCACCCAAGCACAGAAAGCATCAGCACATAGACAAGAAGCTTAAGTCGCTGTTGCTCATACAGCCTCGCTGTGACTGCTAATTTCTCTCCTTGGAAGGTCAGTGGGAGCAACCATTCATCTTCCCACCCCTAAGTTCAAGAGAAGGGCCCAGACTTACAGCTCTCCCAGTTTGTCCACTAGAAAATAGTCCGCTCTTCCTAGAAGAAAGAGACTAGTCAGTCCTGTCTGGGGCGTCTTAGACCAAATGGATTGGTAGTGCCCTTGAAAACACTCTACAGAGTGGTGCTCTGCTCCTGTAAAGTCCTAGCCACAGAGAGCCTGTGGTATGGTGGGTAGTCAGGTCTAAGCAAGCTTGGAACAGAGTCACTTCCAGCCTGCAGCCTAGACTTCTAACGTCCTCTCCAAGTAGGACCAGTGGCATAACTGGTACTTGGCAGCCCCGCCTTCTCTGAACTCCATCACGGTAGTGCCTCTGTGGCTCGCTAGGCAGAACCGATTCTTCTTGTCTATACAGGGCCGATTCAAACAAAATCCCTGAGCCCTGGCTGGAGGCTTTTCTCTATCCACCGCAGCACCCAGGAGGAACCCCGAGGCGGGAAGCAGGCATGTCTCATTCATCTGTCAAGTCAGCAGACGTTTACAGAGCGTTTTGTGTGCGAGCCATGGAGCGTGGTGCCAGGTGTTCAGAGATGAATGGACTCAGCAGGCCGAGGAGTTATGGTGACTGTCCCTATAAAACATTCCAGGGATCCCTGGATGTTTAACACATAGAAAAAAGCATGCAATCAGCTCTGATTCTTGTGCTGTCTCTGCTGTCTGGATCCTCCCAGCAAGCTCTTTCTCCAACAGAAACATAGACCCCACAGAACCTTCCAGCATTGTTTCACTGAGTACTTCCTGAGAGCTCGATTTTCCCCTTACCTCCAAAAGAGTAAGCACAGTCAACCCTTTTCAAAGAGTTTTCATTAGCAGGGCCTGAATTAAAATGGCATTTTTATCCATGCATTTCAAGATTCCCAGTTAGAAGTACGTAGCATTCTTAGTCCTAATAAACTTTCCTCCCCCTCCACGTATGAATCTGGAAGTGACAGAAAGGCATCAGGCACATTCCTGTCTCTTAGTACTTATCACCCAATCCTTGAATTGTCTTTCAGTTAGTCAGAGTTCTCCTTGAAGGAAGAAAAGAAGGAAACTAATACTTACCAGGAAGGACACTGAGCCAAGAATGCCCCCTCTTGTGTGGACAGGGGCTATGTTTTATTAAGCTGTGTCTAAATAGCGCCTCGCCCACCCCTAGTGCTAGTCCTAGGGGACTGACCCTCTGGGATAAGTCCCAAAGAGCCTCCTTCCATGTTCTAAAGAGAGCACTTTTCTTTCCAAAGTAGCATCTGTCTTTCTCACTATAAGAAGGTGCTTGATAGTGCGATTGTGGCCAAAGTTTCCACCGCATTCAGGTTCTACATTAAAACTAAATGCACCCACTAACAAATTGATACCATTGGACCAAGTGCAATAGGAAAGCCAGGAACTAATTTCCACTGACCTCTTTCAATGCTAATAGTGTGATGGAGATGGAGTGGGAGATGGGGGTGGGGTGGGGTGGGGTGGAGATGGAGGAGGAGATGGAGATAGGGATGGAGGAAACTAAAGGTCCCCATAGCCTACCTAACAGGTGAATCTCTCTGAGAAGGCCCAGGGTTGTTCTGCATGGCCTCCCTGTGCAGAAGGGCAGGAAGCAGGCCTTTCCCACCCTGGAGAACACACTCTGACATATATATTTTTTACACATGCCTGATTGGGAAACAGTTGAAATGGCAGATATGATGTGGTTGGAACGATAGACTTTCTCAGTGGGAGAGGGAAACAGTCAAGTCTGTGTTTAAAAGATCAGTGAGGTGTTTCTAAAAACATAGCATTACAAAATGACGTACCTGACATGCTCTGTTGAAGATGACTTCATCCTGTCTTAAGGGGCAGTTCAGTTATAGGGAACAGAGTCTTTGGAACACAGGAGTGAGGAACACAGCACAGCGTGTGGCTTGGGAGGCTGCCCACAAAAGGCAACTCAGCGAGTTAAAGGCATAAGTGATGTTAATGACAGTATAAGGAAAACAAGCCTTCAAAGGTTTGGAAATGTGAGCTTGAACTTGGGAGAATTGCACAGAGGTAGACTTTCAACTCTTTTCATCTTAAAAAAAGCACATCCCAAAATATTACAGTATATGCATGTCGAATAAATTTCACTGAATCTGTAATTTGGAAGCAAAATAGAGCTTTTGCATTTTCTAACATTCAGTCTGCTATTAATATTATTAACAGAACTTCCTTGGGCCCCAAATATTCCACTCAGAATTTCTAAACACATGCAGGACTATGGATGTTCCCTGGTCCATAGCAGCAGGCCCGTGGGCTGGATGGGGACGCTGGGGCACCTGGGGAGTCAGTTCAGTTGTATTACAGAGAGAAAGCTCATGCTTTCACAGACTGGATGTTTTTCACCTCTCTTTGCTTGGGGTGGACCAGTTCTTACAGCAGGGAATCTGCCTAGAGAGCAACATAATCCACAAACATCATTTAGGCCCTTGTAGGAGACGCATTATTTCATTAGGCCACTCTGTCTTCTGAAACAGCAGATTATGTATTCTCTCAATGGCTCCCAGGGGGGTGTGCAAAGCTGATGAATCTCTTCACTTGCACTTTGGGGAAAACTCATTGACCAAACAAGCTGGGGTCCCACATCCAGGGGACTCAGTGAGAAGGAGCGCTTTCATGTGCATTTGGAAACCAAGGGAGTAGATTTGGTTGTCATGGACTTGACTATTTAACATTCCAAAATACCTGGTCAGCTACCTTTATATTGTTCTGCTGCAGTGACTTAAAGAATAAATTCATCAGCTGACTGAACTTTCAGCTATTCATTCGTTCTACAAGTATTTACCAAGTGCCAGCCATTTGGAGCTGGACCACACCGAGTGTGGAGCCAGAGGACATCAGAGTGCTGAATAAAGAGTTGAGGGGTGATGCTCAGGATTGTGGTGTATTTTCCCACTAAGAAACTGTGTATGACAAATGTAATTCGAACCTGGAGTGAGAAATTTTGTAATGAATGCCTTGATGTGGGTTCACCTGTCTTCAGAAAACTCAGATTGGAGCCCTGGCTGGTGTAGCTCAGTGAATTGAGCGCAGGCCTGCGAACCAGAGGATCGCAGTTCGATTCCCAGTCAGGGCACATGCCTGGGTTGCAGGCCAGTTCCTGGCAGGGGACACACGATACATTGTGTGTCCCCGGCGAGGCAACCATACACTGATATTTCTCTCCCTCTCTCCTTCCCTTCCCCTCTAAAAATAAATAAATAAATTTTTAAAAAAAGAAAAAGAAAACTCAGATTGGGAGGCAGGAGGTGAGAAGGAGGAAAGAGTAGGGGTGGGCTGAGCTCAGGCAGGAGCTGAGCAGGAGGAAGGAGTAGGGGTGGGCTGAGCTCAGTAGTATGACCACCTCCGGACATTGGGAAGAGCCCAGCAGGCGTCCACAGCCAGGTCTGCTGCCGTCCACACTGAGGCCAGTCCTCCAGGCAGCAGTCCAGCATCCGTCTGGGCTTTGGTGTCTCACCAAAGGTGCCTTGACCTTTTCTCCTGTTTGGTCCCCAGTCTACTGCTACTTACTAGTCATGTGACCTTGAGCAAAGCCCTTAACCTCTCTCCACTGGCCTTTCTCCTCTAATGTGGAAGTAATGTCCCTCCTGCTAGGGCAGGTGCAGCACTTAGCTCAATGGATGGCCAGAGAAAGCTGTCCAGGAGTCAATGTCTGGTGTGGCAATGCTGCTCTGGGTCCCTGCCGTCCTTCTAGTCCCCTGTCTGCATTCGTGCATGGGCATAGTGCGTGTGAGCACACAAACACGCACAAGATCTGAGGCTCTGCATGTGTCAAGTGTATAGAATGTGTGCTTTGGTACCTTGTTGCCATTCAGAAAAGCTCCCTTTCACATTCAGTCTAGTAGAAAAAGTGTCTTCTTTCTCTGCAGGAGTGTCTGACTCCCTGGAGCCTCTGCAAACAGCCCTCTGGGTGGGATGGCTAACTGTACTTAGACTAACTAATGTTTACAGTCAGACCAGGCACAGGGCTAGAGGGATGGCTGGGCAACTCTCCAGAGGCAAGTATTGTTAACCAGGCCATGGGGACCACGAAGGAACTGAATCAGAGGTCAACATCATCTTTCTGTTGCAGCGTGTTGCTGCTCTTGCTGCTTTTCCAGTCAGTACTTCCTGGCTGGGGGTAAAAGAAAGACAGCAAGACACACCATTCTTATCAGAGACTCACCTTTCTGAATATAGAACACTGTTTGTGCATCACTGACTCTGTTGTAATTGCTTTTTGCACACGACTTCTGGATGGCTCTTTTTGAGTGGTTATGCTAAATGATTTGCTTAAAGCCCTATGGAGTGGATGGGGAAGGGTGAGCATTGCCATCAAAGCCCTGGAGCCTGCAGGGTAGGAGGTAGAAGGAGATTTAGAATGTCTTAAAAATCATCCTATTCTTGGATAGAAGTGCAGGTGTCAAGAGACAGCCAGCTTTCTGTTTTCTGGGGCAGGAGGAAGACGCATTTATGAATCCTGGAGTTAATCTTGAAGCTTCACTTGAACCAAAGGAGCTTATGTTCTTAGTTAACAAGTGACAAAAAAAAAATGAAACTTCTGAATCTTCTTTTCCCTCTTTTGCCTTTTGAGATTTTCAGAGATTTACCAACACCCAAGGAAAATAATAAATCCCTAAGAGATGAAGTTCAGTTTTCTGAATAATCCAGGGTTGATTGACATGATTTATTCAGGTTGAATTCAAATGTGTCTTCTCAGAGAAAGTGAGAGATCAGTTCCCTACTTTCTGCAATTTGAACCCCCAAATCTCTCCCCCTTGAGCCTATGACAGTAGTTAAAATGACAGTCCTTAAAAGTAACCGATTTCTTTCAATATGTAAATTGCCCATGAGCCTCTGTCACTCAGCCATTCATATTCTAGTATGAACTAGTTCCTTCAAGTTTGATTTCTAGAGTTACACTAGTTGTGTGGGAGAAAGTAGCATGGGCTCTTCAAAAAGCCAAACAGTTTGGTACTGTCTCCCAAAGGTGGGACTGGATGGGGTACCATTGGAAGAAGTTCTCAATTTTGGGCTACCTGTGGACTATCAGCTTTCCACTCCGCCATGCCAGCCTCAGGCTTCTGTATCCTGGTCAAAATAAGATGCAGCAGACTGCACGTATAGAGGAGAGGCCAATCACTATACTACACTGGGCAATGGCAGGGTGCTCGTGAACACGGGCTTCATTCATTTACTCACTATTTATAACTGGTGCAGCATTTGGGTGCTCTGGCCCTGAGAGCAACAACAGGTATCCCTATTCTGTGCTCAGCCTTCACCCAAAAAGAAATCTGCGGACTTAGGTCTTGATGACACATACGGGAAAGTTTGTGCTCAGCTTACCCGAGTGGCAGAGCTGAACTGCGGTCCATTTCGGATTTGGGTTGGGCTCTGCCTGACGCCATGTCCATGCCACGTCCCTGTGTACCACACTGCATCTCTGGGAGCTCTGAAATCGCCCCGAAGCTCCCCAATTGCCCCTATCTGTCAGTAACCACAACTGGTGATTGGAAATGTTTGAGTAAATCTTGCCAGTCGCGGGTCCCTCACACTTTGAAGTGAGAGTTAGAAATTGACTTAGGTAAAAGTAAAGGCAGCAGCCCCCCAGGTGTGAGACTTGAAGCCCCCTCCCCAGGTGTGAGACTTGGAGCCCCGTTCTGCACACCCAGTCGGTGGGCCTGACCCACTGGCCTGCCCCTCTCCCACTGGCCGGGCTGTGGGTTTTGTTGCCCAAGGTGGTGAAGGCCTGGACACGCGATCTGACAGAAGTCACTCATGATTGTTAAATTGGAAGCAAGCATTGCCTCAGAGGGCAAGGAGAACAGCAATTTCCACCGAGTTAAGGGGGTTGGGGAATAAAAGGGAGACTCAGATGCATGAAGTGTCCACTACTTGTTTGTCATGTTTTGAGTCCTGGTCCCCTTCATTTTTTTGTTTGATAGGAGATAGTGTTCCTTTTACACTTTCCTAGATATTCCAACAAAAATGGTGGAGGGAAGCCAGGAAAATCAGTAGATTAGGGCACCGGTGCAAGGCCTAATGAAGCCATAGATAGTTAATGATGACTTTTCCCACAGTGGAGAGGGGTGTTTATTATAGCTACATCCTTGGTGTTAGTCAAGGATTAGCCGAGGAAGATCCCAGAAACTTACTAGCACTCACAAAAACAAGGGTTCCTGTGTGTGGGGTTGTGGATGAGAAATAAATTCTAAAGACTATTCCATGCACTCTATGTTTGAGGTTGTGTAATCAGGTATCACGTGTAAGTGTCCTGTGGTTCAAGGAGAAACACTAGGTTAAGCCAAGAATCTTGAGGTTGTTGGCTGTTAATAAATCAACCTTTCACTCTTCCCTTGGCCATTAAACTCATCACCAAGGAGCACCTCCTGAGGCAGGATGGCACAGTGACTAAGGAACCTGGGGCCAGACAGTCTGGGTTCAAATCCCCACTTTGCCACTCACTATAAGTCTGGTTCTAAGCAAGTTGTCTCAGTTTCCTCATCTGTAGAATGGGGCTTATAATAGTATCTACCCCCTAGGGCTATAGAAACAATACATAAATTAAACCATGTGAAGTATGTAGAACTGTACCTAGTATTTGAGAAGTGCTCTGTAAGTGGTAGGACTATATGGTTGATATAATTTTTGACACTAGAAGGCTAGCCATCTTTTTAAATGGTGCTAAGTACCTACAGACAATTGCATAGGACCCAGTTTCTCCACAGCCAATTGTTTGTTGTGTGCTTCAAAATAAATTGCTACAGGGATTTCATTTTCTCCTGTGTGTGTGGAATTAGGGCAAATTAATTTAAAAAGCAGGAAGCAATAAGTGGTGGGATTCCGTTGCATTAGATACATAGAAAAGTACCAATCGTGAGAGTCGGGTAGGAATTTGAGCATCATGGTTTGAGGACATAGAAGCACTGGCCTTGGGGATTCAGAAATTTGTGCACGAAATAAAAGCACCAATAGCAGGTCAGAGGGGCCCTGCCTGCCCCTCCCCCCATCTGTTGGGAGTAGGCACGAATGCAGCCTCACATACGAGGCTCACGTACATACAAGGCAATGAATGCTGTTTCCTCTCCATCCCATTTCCACACACTAAGAGGAGGAAGAGAGGGGAAGTTTTAAGTACAATTCTGAGTGAAGCCCAAAGGTAGAAAAGGCTAAGACCTGAGGTTCCTGCCTCGATGTGCAGGGGACAGCTGCCCCGTGGGACTCTGGGGGCCCATGCAAAGAGCTCACTGCTCCTGACCCAGCCACACACAAGACAAAAGGAAAACTTGGTCCCCTGGGTTTAAAAATCCACAGCCATCCTCATCAAAGAGACAGGAGTCCAGCAAGACCTGGACTCTACCTTTGTCACTAACTCAGGGGGTGACCTTGAGCGAGTCACTGCAGGCTGGAGCCTGGTTCTGCATCTGTCAAACACAGGGGCAGGCTGGGTCTTAGCCCTACCCTCCTGTGGGACAGTCTGCCGTTGTCCTGATGGCAGTGAGTTGTGCCGAGACTTACACAGCAGGGTAGAAATGAGGACAGAGGCTCAGTCACGAATTCGTTCTTCCCTCCGTGCCCCTCCTTGCCTTGGGCAGCCAGGCTCTTCCTTACGTAATATGGTCAGGAAGGGAGAAGGCAGGAAGGTAAAAATATTACCTGCAGTTGTAGCCAAGCCAGACCACACTGGGTTCCAGGGACGGGGGAATGAAGACGAAGGGGACCTGGAGGGAAATGGGAAGGAATGGAACCCACGTAAAATTGAGATGGATCCCCCTGGCCCCGGCACTCATCTGTATTCAGCACTCGGTGTGGCTGCCGGGCCCAGGGTTGGAAAACCAGGCTTCAGGTGAGACTGCTGGGGAGACGCATCCACCACCGTGGCTCAGAGGCTTTAGTTTCCCAGGGTCGGTCATTAGACAAATATCCGCTGCAGCCTGGCAGCCCTCACAGACATTTGCTGCAAGAAAAGGACGATGAGGTGTTTTGTCTGAGAAAATAGCCAGACCGGGGTCGGGATTCTTAATGGCATATGAACCTTTTTGCCTTTCAAAAAATTGCTTGTTAGAAAATTCATTTTCCAGCCTATTTTTGCAATCAAAGTCAGATGGGCAAGGGTAAAGTGAAAAGAAATGGTGCAAGGACCTGCTAGGCTCTGAGGCTGGGAATTAGGAGTCCAGGACAGGCGACATGAGTTGGGGACCCACAGAGAGACCAGATGCTAGGGACTGGATGATGTGGAGGGAGGGTTTGGGGCCCAAGAAAGGATGCTGTTCCTGGAAGTTTCTAGCCGCTACCTGCTGGGAATCGAATCCTTTGATCAATGGAGGTCTTATCCTTGGCTGCAAGCAGCAGCCAGCCTGCAGAGGCCGGGCGAGGCCAGAGCAGGCCTGACAGGCTGCGCTATATATAGATGGCAGGGTTCCTCCTCCCAGCCTTTGGAAGCGTTCGAGCACCCAGAGAGTCACGAAAAAGTGATTGCGCTGTCTGTTCCTTGAAGTATAAAAATGGCTTTATTTTTAGACATGACAGTGTTTTGGTTTTTTTTTTTTTTTAACTATTGGCAGTTGTCTTCAGATTCCACCATGGAAAGGCAAATAGGGCAGCCTAGGGCAGGCGCAGGTGAGCAAACTTTGTAAGGGGTCAAGGGTTCCTTCTGAGATGTGTAGCAGTATCCCTGGCCTCTACTCCCTGGATGCTAGAACCACCCCCACCTCCAGTTAAGATGACCAAACAGTGCCGGATGTTCCCAGTGGGGTAGGGGCAAAATTGTCCCAAGTTGAAGCTAATGCTGAGATAAATACAACTTTTCCCATGAGCCCTGTTCTCCATTTATCTTCAGTAATCAGCTCCCTCCCCCCAGACCACTGGTCACCCTGTTAGACTTGTCTTCCAGTTGTCCACTGCCTCCCTGCCCCCACCCCTGTGGGAACACAGTTCACCTCTCTTCTCTGATTGCTTCCATTAGATGACAGACATGCCTCCCTCTTCCTTTCCCCACAACATGCAGTAAGTTTAATGCACACTGTTCTTGTCATGAAATGTTTGCATTGTATTTACCAAATATGTCTGTTAAGTAAAAGTTTGCCAAACACGTTGCTTAGGCAGGAGGAAACACATTTTCGCTCGGAGTTCGTGTGTGTTTCTTTAGGCAGCTCCCAGAGGACATATTCATCCCCAGACCTCCATGGCAAGGATGTTTGTACAGCATCAGGTTTCTTTCATACCAATGGGAGAACCCTCATTTCAAAGCTCCTTGTGTAAGGCAGCGGAGAACGATGCATACTGAGAGGAGGGCACAGCCTCCAGCCCATGAACTTGCCATCTTCTTGCTCCCAGCTCCACTACATCCCCAAAGAAGAAAGAGAGACATTTCTCCCAGGAAAGATGAGCTAATCCATGAAGTCAAGGCCAGGACCATGGGGCAGCAGTCTGAGAGAGAAATGTTTGATAAGATCTAAATTTGGAATTGGGAAGTAGAGTCTGATTGGAACGGGCAACATTTAGAAGGAGTGACAGTTCTAACACACAGCTTGAACGGCCAGCTCACGCCGTGGTTGTAGCTCTGCGGTGGTTCCTACAGGACGAACCAGGCTTCTCTCTGCCTGACGCCCTGCTGTGGGCTCCAGCTGTCTGCAGCGCTTTGCGGTTTGCCCCGTGTACCAGGCTGCTTCGTACCTTTGCCTGCAGTGTCCCTCCTTTTCTGCTCCTACCTGGGAAAGTCCTACTTGTCGCTCTTGACCTGACCCAGACATCTTGTCTTTGGTGCTACCTCTTTATCTAATAACATGTGGTGTATTATTACCTAGGTTCTTCCCACGATATATTAAAATCATTTATGTCCTTTCTGAATTTTTAATACTTGATACAAAGTAGACACTCTCTGAATGTAACTGAATGAATGCATGCATGATCCCAGTCCCATAGAAGTCATTTAGGGTATGCCACTCTTAAGCAGAATATTTTTAACACACATTCACTTCAGTTCTAATTTTTATAAGGTACCTTGAAATTTCCAAGGTCCCCACCCAACCTCTTATGCTTTGGAAATTCTAGCCAATTCTAAGCCCATAGCCCTGTCCTCTGCAGAATAGCCATCCAACACGGGGGGGGGGGGGGGGGGGGGNGGGGGGGGGGGGGGGCGGTATTGTGGTTCCCCTCCTTGTATAGTTTTCAGTTGTCACGGCACCCTGAGAACTATCTTCCCTAACCTGATGTTGTGTTTCCTCTGTACCTTTATCCCCCTACCTGGAGATAGAAACATACAAAGTTTCCCTGCAAGACGTGAGCTAAATTTCAGAAGAAATTTCACTCACTGTTAGGTAAACAGATCTCTTAGTTCTGTAAGTTAGCTTCTGTCCTATGCATATGACTGGCATATCTTTCTTTTCATTAATTAAGTGACCGTTGACCTCATGTTTCCACCACCTGGGGAACATGGTATTGTAGTCACGTGCTGGGAATAGGGAAAGCCCGTGAGAGGGAGAGATGGCTTGTAGGGAAGTCTGGGCAGAGGAGGGACAGGGCTGTGCAGGTGAAATCCTTGCCTGCCTAAGCTTGGCCCAGCTCAGTGTCAGTCCCCTGTCGTTCATCCTCCCTGACCGTGTTGATTTTGTTATTCTTACTCATCACCACACTTAAGACAGGGGACACCATAAGAATTTCCCATAGAAAATATGGCATTGGGATGAAATGTTAAGCTAACACTCAGTTAATTTTTTTTAAACTATCGTGAAAGACAAATGTGGAAAATGGAGGATTTTATACCTTGCTTCCTGCTGGCACCCCGGTGTGGTGTCCTCAATGGACATGCCTGGAACTCAACCACTGTGTCCCCCTGATGCCCTCACGGCACAGGCAAGTTCATTGTTAAGTCATGTTCATTTATAAGATGGAGGTTTTCATTTTTTTCCTCTGCCTTCCTTGTTTTCCTTCTCTGTCAAGTCAGGTTAGGGAAGATTTCTTAATTTTCAGAAGGAAAAGATCCAGGATCCAAGAATAAAACTAATTATAATGACAAATTGACAAAAATGAGAAAAATGACAAATAATCCGTAGGCTGAAATTTTCCCAAAAGCCAAGAATAAATAAAATGTCTCTTAAAGTGCCTGGTGGAGGAGGCTAATAAAAGAACTCTATTATCTGTTGTTTTTTCTTCCTTCAGTCTGTAATATCTTGCTTTAAAAGGGGAAAAAATGTAAAAAAAATTAAGGATATAAAGTGAAAAAACAAATAGAGGTTGTGAGCTTCTGTGGATTTGGAGGTTGAGAGGAAATGTATTCAGATTAAAATAGCTGAGGAAACCGTGGATTTGCTTTCAAGACCAGCATTGCTCAGCTTAGCTTCCTGTCTTTTATGTTTCATTGCTTCAGCAGGACACCCGGACAGCTGACCATCTACTTACTACTATTGGAACCTTTAACTATTTTATCATAAATAAATACCGTGCTTTGTTTCCCTGAAATTTGCCTCATTCCCATAAGGGAACACAATGGAAAAAAGCAGCTAGCAGAAAGCAAATATATAGAATTCCAAGTGTTCAACAGGGAACAGGGGAAGTTCCCTAAGATTCTAAGCCCGCAGCCCGGGGAAGGAGACCTGGACGCTCCTAAAGAAGCGTATGCAGGGGGGTTCTACCACCGTTTGGAACGGCTCAACCTTACCTGGGCCCTCTCTGGCTAAGGGCCAGAAAGTGTCCCGCAGACAGGTGGGATCCTCAGAGAACTTTCTCAGGAGACATACAGCCTTGGGATGTCAATGACTGTCATAACTGGGTGGGGGGGCGGGGATTGCACTGAGTCTGCCAGGGTCTAAATGCTTGTGGCTCCACCCCCATTAATGTGTTGAAAACAGATGATGGCATTTGGAGTTGGGGACTCAGGAAGGCGCTGAGGTCATGAGAGCCAAGCCCTCATGAATGGGCTTAGTGTTCATGTAAAAGATTCCCACAGAGATCTCTGGCCCCTCTACCAAATTAGGACACAGGAAAAAGACACCAGCTATGAACCAAGAAGAGGGCCCTGACCTTGGACTTCCAGCCTCTACAACGAAGAGAAATGAATTTCTGTGGTTGTTCAGATGCTCCACAGTTTCTGGTGTTTTGTTATAGGAGCACAAACAGACTAAGAATCCTATTGAAGACTCCACTGAACACTTTGGGGACTTTTCTGTGTTGAAAACAGGGGTTCTGCAGAACTCAGGTGGTTATTGAATACCTGCAGTATACAAACAATTGTACTTGACCCTTGAGTCAGGTGCAAGGAAGAGGTAGCCTCCATCCAGCTGTCAGGGGGTCAGAGCCTAGGTGGGAAGGGGGCAGTAGTAATAATAATAATAGTAATACTAACAGCAGCGGTGATTATCATTATTATAATATTGGGGTAGGGTACTATTATTATGCCCATTTTGCAGTTGAAATAACTGAGGCAAAATGAGGTTCAGTAACCTGACAAGGCCACAGGCTAAAAAGTGGCAGAGCTCAGGTCTGAAGAAGGAAGGTCAGGTCCAATGGGCTAGCTCTTGACCACAAGGCCACGCTGCTTCTCAGGGACGCAGACATGGAAACTGATCACCAAGAGTACTCAGAGAGAGCTAGAAAAAGAGGCTTGGATACACAGAGAACAGAGTAGCTTGTGGGGGAGTTGAAAAGGACTTCTCAAGTGAGGTGAAATTTCAGGAGAAGTAAGATCATCAATCTAACAGCAGAAAAGTAAAATGGCAGAAAATCACATAGAAAGTTTTGTTCTTAAATTACCATTTTGAAGAGTGATTTAATGGGAATATGTGCTATGCCAGAGTTTATTTAAAAGAACCTTTCATGCATAGAGCCATAGTGATCTATTGATATTCATTAAAAGATGTGCACACATATGTATACTTGAATTTCATTGTGTAAATACATAAATTAATGGATTGGATGAGAGATTGTGTTTTAGGATATAAACCAAGCAGCCATGTTATAATTAAATGTTAAAGAACTGTGTAGCTCTGGAGGGTGCATGCGACTGTTGTTTTTAACATCCACAAATCAGCTGAACAGCAAAACACGAACTCTTCAGAACTACGGGAGCTTGCTGTCTCCCCAGAGGCAATGCAGGTACCAGCTGCCAGCACTGGGCCACCACCCAGCTCCCCAGTCTTTCCAAATCTCATTCAGAAATAAGGGGTGACATCGTTCATTCACACTGTCATCCATTTTTTGGACTCGCCAACTCTTGCATTCAACAAATGTTTTTTGAATAAGCCCAGAACCCTCTGTGTTGGTGCTGGGGTGGCTTGGCCAAGGGGCATGTTGCTCAGGGCAGAGTGGTGAGCTAGAGGATGTAGTCCAAGACTGACCTTGGAGAGGAAAGCCACCAGCCACTAGTTCAGGCTAGAACATTCAAAGGGAAGAATGAGGCATCCTGATTGGATCACTGTTGATGCCAGAGGGTAGGGAGCTCCTAGTGGTGACACATTACAGCTCTGAATGGCCCACTGAAGCTAAGTTATCGGTGCCACACTCTGGCTGGGGCTTTAGTGGTGAGAGGGGCTAAGACTGCCGGGAACAGGGGCTGGAAAGAGTTGAATGGATTGTTTCAGTTGCAGCCAAATTGCCAATCACGCTCCTTTCTTCTGAGAGCTTTCAGCTGTAGAAACTCTCCCACACAAGCCCGGAGCATAGGGACAGGGCCTGGGGCTCTGTGGGCATGGGGTGGGCAGACAGAGCTGTCACCAAAAGCCTAGGTGCCACCACACCCAGCATGGCAGCAGCCTCATGTCCTGTTTTCCAGGCCCACTCTGGTCCAGGCACTGCATATCCATTAGCTGATTCTCATTGCCGCCTAGCAGGGCTGAGTTCGTCATCCTGTTTCACAGACGAAGGGACTGAGACTCAGCCAGTGGGTGACAGAGCCAGGTCTCAAGCCCAAGGTTAGCTGACATCAAAGCCCACATTTTTCCCACTTTACTAAAGACTGCTTCTCTTGAGCCAGTCCAAGCCTCACCCCTGGTGAGAGAGATTGGTTCAGGAATTTATTGGGGGTGGTCTTCAGGATCAAAGGTCTCCAGCCTGCACCTGGGCAGTTCTGGAAAAGGTAGAGAGAGACTTCATGTTGCTAAATATATTGAGAAATAAAGTAGAGAAATGGAAGATTGTTCTAGTCAGTATGAACCAAATGCTGGATCCCATGAAGCACTGGTGACCTCCAACAGTGTCACATTTTCGGCCTTCTAGGATCTGCCAAACCAAGACGCATTTACTTGTTTGAATACTGAGCTGTGCAAAGCAAAGGCCCTCAGTGTGAGCACATAATTTTTATTATGAATGCTGGATTACTACAAGTTAACTGAACCATCCTTTGAATCAAGTACATCCTCAGTATTTTATTTTAGCTCAAGTTGAATAAGTGAATGAATGAATGAATGAATGCATATTGCTTGGTCTTATAGATTATCTCTCTTGCTACAGGTAAACCAAAGGAAAAAAGTATTATCCTATACCTGCTAAAGTGAGTCTCCTTTGTTTTGTTGGAGGTAGCAATTTATAGACCTATCTACACATTATTTTCTAAAACTCAAGTATTTGGGAAGAGCAGATGGAGCACCATACTGTATACACTAGTCATATATTTTGGAATATATTTCTTTTTGAGCAATTTGGTGCTGCTTTATTTAGCAAAAGCCGTTGAAGTTTCTAAAAGCAAAGAACACAAGTGACTGAGATGACAATGGACAGCCCCTCAGGCACAATGCTGATGCTTTTTAAATTCTGTTCTGCAGACCCCAGCCCTGGCCCCATTGCCACGCACTCCAGAGACAATGATCTACTCTCTTCTGGGGGAGTGAGGAGGTGGAGCCTGGTTATCTGCAGTTTTTGTCTATCCTTTGAGTGATTCTCATACACAGAGTTTTACTCTTTGTACCTCATCTTCTTGGGACTCATTAATTTTTTTTCATTAAATTACTAGAAAAACCGAGGGAAGAAAACTCTGTTCTTTTTCTATTTTTTCAGAGTCATGGGGGAAGCAAATAGGTGTTGAGAATGTACTGTATTACTGGGAAATCCAACTTAGAAATCTCACTTAACCTCCACAAAAAGTCCACAATGTTTTGAGAATTCACTGTCCCTCGGATACAGAGTTGAGTTGTACATACTCCTCAGTTCATAGCTTATTATCATCGTAAGTCCACGCAGGACTTATCTCTTACTATGTTATTGTTCCTCTTCATCCCTGTTCCCCACACCTGCTCCTCTCTCCCCACAGAGAATGACCTAAATATGCTGGAATGCAGATTTAGGTTGCTCCCTATTATAAAATACTTCTCTTATTTGAGTATGTTTATATTGTTAGTTACATAAATGATAAATCTGTGACTAAATAGAGTAAAAAGTGAGAATGTTGTTTGATTTTTTTCCCTCAACATTACGTTTTCAAGTATATTCCTGCTTCTGTGTGGACTCCCAGCACTTACCTAGTATTTTATTGTCTGCATTCACTCCATTTTATTTGCACCTTTCCCAGTTGGTAGACACACATGTTACCTCCAGTTACCCCCACTGTCACAAAAGACTTCTGCAGCTGCCACTCTCATTTGTAACCCTTGGGGACCTGTGTGAGAATTATTTCTGGGATGCGTGCCCAGGAGTTGGGTCTTGGAGTCACATGCTGTATGTGTATTTAATTTAATACACATACAGCACATGCGAGTTCTCACTCTCTACATCCCCACCAACATCTGGTATGGACCAACTTGTAAATTTCCATCATTCTGGTAGCTGAGAGTGCATTTTATTATTGGTCTAATTTTCATACCTTAGATTCCCAGCGAGTTTAAGCATCTTTTCACATGGTTGTACCTGTTGGGGCATTCCCTTCCAAGAACTGTCTTTTCATGTCTTTTATTTACTTTTCTCTTTCTTTGTGCTAGGTATGAATCCCTGGATGGCCTTAGATTGTGCAATAATTAAGTCCCAGTTTCTAATTTATCTAATTACTTACCAGTCATTTATTTTCTTGATCAAAACTTCTTACTACTTAATGTAGGTAAATCTGACCATTTTTCACCCCAGATGTAGTGCTTTTAGGGTCTTTTTTATGAAACGCATCCCCACCCAGAATAAGGAAACAGGGTCCCAGTGTTGTTGCCCAAGGTCACGCTGTCAGCCAGCAGCAGGATTTGAAATTATGAATAGGTAACCTTAAAGAAATGAAATCATGGTGTTTACAACACTTTTAAGGCAATCAGGAGCTGATTGCACTCTAAAGATTCTATCAGGTTTACTGAGAGATCTCTCAGAAATCGCAGCATGTAGCATCTAGTCATCAAATTTCACAGCATTTCCCTTTCTGGCTAAAATTCTTTCAATGTGTCTCTAATCCCATCACAACCAGCCTGGCTGTGACCACAGTTCTAGCCTTTACTGAGCTCATCTCTACTCATCCTCAAGGGTGATTGGCTGCGCTCAGTAACCCTGAAGACCAGTCCTTCCTCTGTGGGGTCTCTGCCTTTTCTAGGAAAGCACAGAGCAGAGGTCAGAGGTCTGTGTCTCCTCCAAGCCCAGGATGTCAAGCCTCTCTCTCCCAGGAGCCCTGGGGTTCAGCTCTGTCTCACAGTGTTAGAGGGGTGTGGGGAGGCCAGTGCAGGTGGTGGAAGTGGAGCTCGGGGCCCCTCCTCCAGTTTCACCCAGACAAGTTGGCCTTTGCCTCTGTTTGCCACGCGTGTTGGGTAACATGTAAGGTTTACTTGAAAAACAGTTCTACTGTTAAAAGGTTGGGGGGGTGTGGCATGGTGCTGCCTTGGAGAACTAAACTACTTTTTATAAACTGATATATTTTCATCTCCTTGCTTATATTTATATCATGGTTTACATTTTGATAAACACTTTTTACATTATCTGCATTCATAAAACCTTGTAGGTAGGCATATTTTAACAGCTGTGGCAAAATTTGCCCAAACTCAAAGCCCCGTATTATCGGCTCCAGCAGGCAGGCTGAAGGGCCATAGGTCGAGAGATGATAGATCACCATTGGTTTCTGCTGGAACTAGATGATCCCTGCTCCCCTCATTCCTGCAAAGATGTTTTGCCTGGAAATGGTTAAGAAAAAAGTAAAATCGAAAGAATGACCTGCAGTAAGCCTCTTGTCTTTTGGAGGAAGGGGGGACTTCACACAGGCATTGAACACCTGCCCTCGTCACTGTGTGAGGTGCCTTGTTTTATTTCATCTTTCCAGCCACTTGGGGAGGGAGGTATTATGTCCATTTGAAAGGTGATGAACTGGAACCATGGAAGGATAAGTAGAGAAGCTCAGATCCCAGAGCTTTCCCACTTATCTGGCTCCCAAAGCAGGCTCTTTCCACTGTGTCGGGATGCCTCCAAGTAAACACTGCATTTTTTATAAATTCGCCTCCCAGAGCTTCCCGAAGCAGTTGTTAGTCTAGAAAGGAAACTTCTCATCAGTAGTTCTGTCTCACCCTGGACCACACATTGGTGCCTTGGTCCTTCCCCACCTTCCCGCACCCTTGGTCCTCACCTCCTGCTTTCAGATCTGGCCACATCATCTGTCACTTGCCATGACTCAGCTGTGAGCATCTTTCTTACTTTAATTTCTTGGTTTCCCAATATGAGCCCATGCTCTTTTGGGGGTTACCTCAAGAAAGGAACATTGGAAAACAGCAACCCAGCCTTCTGGCTCTGCAACTTGTTGATCTGACTCGGCCTTTTCTCTTTGCTCGTGAATTCTTTCTGTGCCACAGGCTGAGGAGGTACGTGTGATCACAAGGCTTCTTCCTGCTCTCAGAGGGCACACCTCTGAGACACACACAGGGGCTCTCCCTCGTCCGATGGATTGAGTCCGTGCGCCATTTGTCAGGAGTTTGCTTCCTGTCTTGAGCAGACTGAGGTGCTGTGCAGGTAGATATTCAGACAAATCTTAAATTTGAGAAATTTTCCCAGCTGAACAACGATCTACAAAGTAAGCTATAACAGAAGGTAGAAGTGATACGTGCTGTAAGTGTGAAGAAAAACAAAGAGGAAACTGGCATTTATTAAGTACCTACTGTGTGTCAGAAGTACCTAGTATGTGTCAGGGTTTACTCTTGTATTTTAGGTACTTTTATTTACATTTTCTGATTGAATACTCCTCACTGTGTTTTGAAGTGTTATCCCCATTTTACAGGGGAGGAAATTAAGGCTCAGAAATGATAAGTAAGTTACCATCCATCTCCTTGTCTCTAAAGCTCATGTATTTCCACTCTACATTGCTGAAGAACCTTAGGAAATATATCAAAATAATAAAGTGAGAAAGAACATGACCCATTTAGTTACTATCCAGTGTTCCAGTTTTCTCTCAACTTCATTTATCTCTTTCCCTCTGTCTATTATGGGTACGTCCATACCCCCGAACATCCTTAGGGTTTGTCCCTTACCAGCTCTAACTATTAATATTCTGATGATTTCAAAAATAAATCCCTTTGGATGTGGCTCAGGAGCTTTCTCCTGTCTTTCCCCTGTGATTTACCCGATCCCTGCTACCGTTAATCTTAAAGATAATGAAATGGGCTGCCTTTATAGGATGGTTTTCAACTGGCATGCCATTTTTTTTGTAAAGCATGAGAGTAACAAGGGAAAAATGGGATAACTAAAATGGAACAACAGTAATATTTAAAAAAAGAAAGAATGATATATTATTATAAGTAAATTACACTGTGGAGCTGTATTAATATTGCAGTTGAAAGCTAGAATTTGCAATAAAGATGGAAATGCTCATTTATAAAAAAAAGCATGAACATTTCTTACTAAGACACAGGCATGGCAGGCACCCTTATTTGTAATCCAGGACCGTGTGTGTGTGTGTGTGTGTGTGTGTGTAACAAAACTACTAACAAACCCACCCTTATGCTTTCTTTAGTGGATAAGAATTGTTACAGCTTAGACACGTCTAGCCAATATCACAGAGGTTGTTGAATGCACCCACTAAATGACCCAGAATTTATCCCCCTTCTAGTTTAACACTTTAAATAAATGCTAGCAGGCTTCACTGCATTGGAAAATTGCTGTGTGTCTGCAACCATTTGGATGTATAGATTTGCCACACAGCCTTCCTAGGTGTACCATCTAAAGCAAGACTCATTTAGCTGACTCGCATTCGCTGCATGCTATTTACCCAACAGTCATCACTCACATTGGTTCATTAGGTGTTGGGTGATGAGCCAAGCTGCTGTATTCTCAGCTGGGGCTGGAGCCTGTTTAGTTTGGCACTGATTTATGACATGCGAGAGTGAACAGTTTGCAGAACCAACTTAGAAACCCAGTTAGCCAAAGACAAATACCTGAAAGTTAGCTGATGGGAGCTCAGGAGGGGGGCTCTTGAGAAAAGGGAGTCATTTAGAAACACCAGTATGACTTTCATTATCTGAGCTAGGGAAGGGAAAGTTTCTGTGGTAGACGATGCTTTCGGATTTAGTTTCTTGATATGTACCCCAGGGGCGGGTGTAAGGCATGTGATTGACCTTGTCATACAACTGCATCACCTCCCTGTGCTTTGGTTCTCACCATTTATAAATGTGCTTATGGAGGCTACCTGCTTCTCAGTCACCTTCAGACTAAATGCCTGTGTGTCAGGCAATATCTTGAGATATTGTAAAATCTGAGATATTATAGATATCTGAGATATTGTAGATATCACAAAATATCTTGAGATGTTCTTTTAGAAGATATTGTGCAAAAGAACATGCATTTATAGCTTTACTTTTCCCCTCCTGAATGGATTTTACACTGAAAAAGATTTTAAATGTAATATTTACCTTGACTCGTGTGCTTCCTATCTCTTGTTTTTCCTTCTCATGTTGTTCACCTGTTGCACCATGTTGCTTTGGCATCCTTTTTGCTCTTTGTGTTCTTTGCATAGGGCAATGAGGAAGATATACCTTGATCTTGAAGTTGTAGAGAAAAATGCCTCTGCTCTAGGTGGGGCACTGTTCGTTCAGTGGCATGCCAAAACTTGCACAACACATTTTTTTATTCTTTCCAGAACAGACTCTTTCTCCCTATTACCGGCAGAGAACATTTTGAAGTGCCATTGACAACTGCTGGCCAGAGACTGTATCTCTTTCCTAAAGACAAATACCCCCTTGTTTGGAGGGCTTAAGTTTTCATTAACCCATTCAAATTGCTCTGTTGATAAGCTACAAGGATGCCCAAATTCATTTGGAAAGGGGAGAAAATACAGAGAAATGAGAGGATGTGCCCATGGTTGTGCAGGAGGCAGCATGAGAAAAGAGATGCAAAGCCAAGTAGGCACTGGGTATCCTGGCTTAGTTATTAATTAGTCTTTGACTTCATCCTTCTTCCCTCTGCTCAAAGATCTTGCCTTCTCACCACTTCCTACAACATACAGTCCAAATTCTTCTACTTAGCAGTTTCAGGCTTCCATACTTTGATCTCGACCTGTCTTCCAACGGATTACCTACTACCTCTCTCCTTAAGTGGATAAACACAATAGCCACCATTTTGATCTGATCTCATAAAAGCTGCTAGACATTTTTAAATCTCTACATCATCTAGCTGCAGTATCTAGCCTGTAATCCCCAGTTTACTGGGGATCTGAGGCTTAGGGAGGTTCAGACATTTACCCCAGGACACATAGATGGAGAAAGTACAAGAGCCAAGAATCAAACCCAGTTCTGCTGGACTCCAAGGTTTGCTGCTTGCCTCTGACCTTTCACTGAAGCCAAAGTGATCTTGAACAATTGCCCTTTTATTGATCTGAAAAGATTAGATAAGAGAGGGAGTGGATCTTAAATTTCTTTTCAGTTTGAAAATACGTTTTCTAATTCAAGAGTGGGATGCATGGAGGGGTCCAACATGACATGTGTACTTTTGTGAAGTAAGAAATTGACAACTGTCATAGTGAGGCTCAGCTTTCTTTTTTAAGCTTGCTTTGGCTCCATCACTTTGCATGGTGCATGCCTCTTTTTCCTTCTGTCTTTAAAAAAAAAAAACATAACGGAACATTGACTCTTAAATATCACTGGACTCAAGAACAAATTATACCCTTTAGGAAATTATTTCACTTGTTCTTAACAAACAAGAGCATTTGTGCTATAGCAATAAACATTGCCTCTAAAAATAATTTTCCCTTACTTTCACTCATTATAGTTCCAAGAAAGTTCCTTCAACATTGGTTATGGTCAGAATTTTCTTCTTAGAGTTAAAAAAAAATATCACTGAGCCCTGGCTGGTGTGGCTCAGTGGATTGAGCTCTAGCCTTCAAACCGAAGGATTGCTGGTTTTATTCCCAATCAGGGCTTGTGGTTGGGTTGCAGGCCAGGTCCCCAGTAGGGGGCATTTGGGAGGCAACTACATATTGATGTTTCTCTTCCTCTCTCTCTCTCCCTCCATTCCCCTCTCTCTGAAAATAAATAAATAAATAATTTTTTAAAAATCATTGGAATTTTAAGGAGAAAGGTGATTGTGTTCTATCTACATCAGAAGGTCTATAATTTGACCTCTGTCTGCCCACAGTTTCATTAACCTAACAAATGTGTCCACTCTTTCTGAGTGTCAGGCACTATTCCAGGCCCGTGACTCAGTCCTGACCATGGACAGCACCACATCCAGCGGTGTTAATACTGGCTTTGACCTCCAAGATGGTGAGACAGAAGTACCATTTAGACACTGGATTGAGCAACTTTCATAAGGACATAAAATTGAACATAAGTGATGCACTATGTTCAGTGCAATGGACTAGCCCACGACCGGTGCACTGAGGGGGCATGGGGATGCTTAAGAAAATCTAGTCCAAAGTTAGGGGATGGTCAAATGTGTTAGGTAAGGTTTTCTATTGCTTTCTATTGGGTTCCTGCAGAGATGGGGGATGGGTTCCATTGTGAATCCCATACTCAATTGGTTTGGTAGTGGCTGCGTGCAGACAGAGTCCTGGGCTCTTCAGGAAAAAAAAAATGTGCCATGATAGATTAGTGATGCCTGTCATCGGCAGGGAATAGAGGAATGAAGCTATGTAGGACATAGAATTGCCATAGTGATGTTTCCTGCAAAGGGCCCATCATTAAGGGAAGGGGACCGCATTCGGATGAAAACATGGCAGACCCAGAGGATTTCTGGAAACCGTGGGAACAGCTGCCTGCATCCAGCTGCGTGGGATATAGTGACTGAGCAGAGAGGAAGAGGCATTGAGTGGAAAAACACAGGAACCATTTTCAATCTTCCTTGGGTGCATTGGCTCTAAACCATGAAATAACCCTCGGGATTTTGCAGACTCAGAGCACTCTGGGCTGTTTTAATTGTCTCAGCTTTATGGCTATAGTGGTTGACAGGTTCTCCTTTAAAGATAACAAATGGCTCACAATTACTTTAGTTTGGAAAGTGTTCTGCTGCCCTGGGACACTGTAATAATGGGCCATGGAAAGAAAAGGCCTAGGGATTTATGAGGTGCCCCAATTTACAGCCATCTGGGAGAGATCCGGAGAGCGTCGGCATGGCGGTGTGCTAACCAGAGTTCATCTATCATTGCTACTCTTGTAAGCCCTCTCTTTCCCTCTGCTTGAAATTATCACAAAGGTTCGACCCCAGCCTTTATAAGACTCCCCAGAAATCATTTTTTAACATGTAACTCAGAAATCAAATCTGCTTGACCTTCGGTTTACTGGACTGAGGGGAAAATTGTCCAGGTACAAAAAACTGTAAAATCCACTAGTGATAAAAAGACAAATGTGGGATAGTCTCTTCTTCCAAAGGGCTCAAGTGTCTACTGGGAGACAGTAGTGAATACAAAATTCCACTACACTCTGAGAAGTGCAGTTGTTGAAGCAGCAAGGGGGTGAGAATAGCAATATATTTGTCTGCGTAAAAATCTGCACTCTGCTTAATAATCACTTTGTTTTCCCTGTCCCCAAATTATATTGGCAACCCATACCCATACAAGTACTTATTAAGGTCCAGCACTACTATTTGTGTACAGCCTCCCTTGCCCTCTCTGACCTTGAGTTTCGCAAGGGTGAGCTCTGGATCTGGCTCTTTGTGTTGCCAGTGTTTACCCAGTGATTAGCACATATGATATGCCTAGTAAGGGTTAGCTGAGCTGACACGGGATGGCATAATTGAATGTATACTCCTAACGAGTCTGATGTAGTACCAGGAGCTGACAATTCATTAGATAAATTTTAGAAAATCAAAACACATTTGCCCTTAAGAGAGTCAATAGTGTGTTGATTATGAATTGATTTAGAAATCAAAATGCAGACCATGGTGTTTTATATTTCTGGACAAAGGACTCTCCATTTCAAATGTCACACTGTTGGGTTGATGGCTACTCAGAAGAAGAGTATTTGAAGGCAAGTGGTAAGAACAGCCCCTCCCTGTCCATGTCAGAGTTTAGACCATTGGATTCTGTGAAATTTTAAGTCCCCCTGTGTGGGCATCTCCTTGGGCCAGTCTGTCTGCTGAACAGCATCACCAGTGTCTTCATTTTGGTGACACTGTCCTTCCACCTGACCTGCTACAGCAGTGGTCCTGGTCTTGCTTCAACTCAGCCACCTTGCCTGATGGTAGAGTTACCTTATGGGAGCCAGAATCTGCCTCTCTCACCCCGAATTCCCCCAAGCCCGAGCAGTCTGCTTCCCAGAGGTGTACTCAGTCTGTCTTCCAGAGGGGCAGACTGTCCCATTTCATTTGTCACCATTTAATAGGTTACATAAAGCATGCTGAGCAATCTGAATGTGTGAGGTTAGGGTTCCATCCTCTGTGTAAAACAGTAGACATTCCATTTATTTCTTAACAGGGACTAATTTTAGAGTAGTCTGAGGCTAATTTATCTACACCCTCTGGTATTCCTCTGTCCACTTTCCTTTCAGTTCAGTCATTCACTCTACAAATTACTATGAAACCAATATTAGGTGCTGGACACAAAGAGATGAATTGGGTAAAATCCTACCATCTGTAGAGATTGAGACACCAGGGGAGATGAACATGTGAGCAGACCGTTACTGTTCACTCCTCTTTTTCAAGTCTCACCAATGATTGAGTGAAGAAGAGGCATTGAGTCGACCTCAGATTCGTTGGTAAACAGCCTGCAGTGTTTAGGGTAATCTGTGGATGTCATTTGCCCATCAGTGGAGACAATAGGAAGCTTCGAATCATTCACCACTGCTGCTTTGCATCATGATTGTGTATCTTAAAAGACAAAAATCCTTTCAGGCTATTATTTCTTTAGTGAAATTCCTCTCCTCTTGTGGTCGTATTCCTCCTGAGAGTCAGTCCTCCCCCACCTCCACCCCCACATGGTCACTGTGGCTGCAAGAAAACAGCACCTCCATAGTGCTGGGAGGCTTGCCCAGGAAGAAGCTAATTCTTCATAACTTTAAGAAGACTGGTGATAGACATGGCTTTCCTCACGTGTACTTGGCCAAGTGTGGCTAAATTTGATAGACCAGCATTAAAAACCCACTGGTAGCATAATTATTGAACATCTATAACCACTTCCCCCCAACTCTATTGAATTTTGTTGGAAACTGTTGGAAGAATTTTTCAACCTCCTTTGCAAGAAAACCCGTCCTGTTCATTTCTGCCTCTCTCACCGCACACACTCACATATTTTGATTGACTTGTTTGCCGTGTTGGTTATTCAGAGATGTAGATTGAAAGCCACCCACTTGCATGCTTTGTGCAAACTTGGCTTGCTGGAGGCTCCGTCAGACACCGAGAGAGTAGCTTCCTGGGGTCAGCCAGGGCCTTCAGATAGCTAACCAGCGAATCAGGGATGATTGCTGTGTTAATTAGTCCCTGTTCGGTGGAGAGAGGAAGCTTGGTCACACAGCCCTGTGCCTCAAGGGCAGGCTGCAGAGAGAAGGCAGCGACCCCAGACCTCACCGTTCCCATCTTTTCTTGGGGACTGACTCCCTGCGGATGCTGGAGACAACAAGAGGGACGGTGTGTCCATATCCATGCATCTTCAGCAGTCTCAGCCCTAATTGATTTTAAGATGAATTGCTGGTGGAAAGGGTTTTTTTTTTCAATACTGCCTATAAAGATGCCTTAAACCTTAAATTAAAATGTCTTCTGGTGAGGAGCAGGCAGCTTTAGGGCCATGTATCTTCGTCTTTGAAATGTGAAATTGCCCAGTCACCGTGGGCATGGAACCCCTGGCTCAGGCATTGTACAATGAGCTCTTCTAGGGGCTCATGGCGGAGCCCTCAAAGCCCTCAATACAGATTGTGATCAGATCATCAGGCTGCTCAAAGCTGCCTGAGCATCACTACCCCCTGCCCTCAGATTCCTAATTTATCAGCTGCTGAAATCCAGTGGGCGTTCTCCAGCAAGGGAGCGTGGTGCTGAGCAGCCAGCTCCCTCCCTAACTGCTCCAGGGCCATCTGCTCTGCTCTCAGGGTGAGTTTGAAAAGTCACCTTTCATCTTCTCTCTAATAATAGTCCTCTGGCAGCCCCCTGGGTCCGCCTGCACCCTGCCACTCACTGGGTTGCTGGCTCAGTGTCGGCACAGAGGCTGCAGGCCTGGGTCTGGGAACACTGATGCTGGTCACTGCTTGAGGCAACCAGGGGCTGGCTTAAGGGAAGACGGTGGCTGCTCTCGCTAAAGCGGGTTTGTCTCTACCTGAGGACATCTGGGCAGGCCAACATCCTTACCACAGTGGCTGCCTCGGCCAGAAGCAGCACATGGAAAACAGTCTGGCCCCTGAGTGGTGGTGGCTTCTGAGGGGCCAGCCCATGCATGCTCTGAGTGGATGGGGTCTCCTGACCATCTATCGGGCTGCCCCAGGTGAGAGCACACGTCCTGTCTGTGCCATACCTAGGTCCTGCAGACCAGGCCCCGGTGAACCGAGGGCTTGGCTGCTCATCTGACCTGCACTGGGGACTTTGGAGGGCAGGGAGCATGTCCCTTCTCTCTGTTCCTGGAAGGGAGCAGTCACTGCTCCGTCCTACCTCCTTACGCCTCCTCGTGTGGACCAGAGGCCCTCCGCCCTAGCTTCATGCTCACATTTCCCTGGGGGGTTTGTAAAATGTGACCAGTGTCCAGAACCCATTCCAGACCAATGAATCAGTGGCATGTCTAGGACTAAAGTCAGCCAAAGGCACATTTTAAAGTTTATTGTAGACTGCAGGTTGAGAATTATAATTGTAGAGGCTAGTGTTTTGTTTTAATCACTTGATGAGTCCACCAGTTATAAATTAAGTGGACATTTTCTCAATAACTAATGCCCGATTGGCTTGTGCACACTCTGTATGTAACAGTAAGCAAGGGGCCACCATACACGACGTTGCGGTACAGTTCTGCGAGGGGACAGTAGGTGGCAATAGCACCAACTTTGGGGGCAGGCAGCAGGTCAGGGAAGGAAGCGTAGGCTTGAAGGATGAGCAGGTTGTAGAAGTAGGGCTTCAGCCACAAAGGAAGAGCACACAGGAAGGCACGGGGTGAAGTTCGGGACATGGAAACGACCTGTGTGGTTGGACTGCAGCGCACACAAGGCAGGGCAGACGGGGCATGCCCCTGAGGGGGCGCTGGAGAGCCATTCCAGGGCCCATGCGACCACACTCGAGAGGCTGGTCTTCACCTACAGGCAATGCTGGGCCACTGTGGTCGGGGTAGGGGCAGTGATTTAATTAAGTGCAGTGGGGTGGCATTGGTTAATAAGATTCTACCGGTTTCAAGTGTGCGGTTCTGTAACCCTCATTTGTGCATTACATTGTGTGCCCACTGCCCAGAGTCCAGTCTCCTTCTGTCACCACATATTTGACCCCCTTTACCCTCTTTGTTTCCCATCCCTCTTCTCTCTGGTCACCGCCCTACTGTTGTCTGTGTCTGTGAGTTTGTTTGGCTCATTATTCATTTGTGGCTTTCCGCTTTAGATACCACATAGGAGTGAAATCACATGCTTCTTCAGTTTTTCCATCTGACTTGTTTCGTTCAGCATGATGCTCTCCAGATCGATCCATGTTGTCACCAATGGCAGTATCTCACCCTTTCTCATGTCAGAGTATATTCCTTTCCATGCATGTGCCACATCTTCTCTAGCCAGTCAACAGGCAGGGGGCGCCCAGGTCGTTTCCATGCCTTGGCTGATGTGAATAACGCTGCAGTGGACTCACAGGCACATATTTGGGGTTTAAGCAGGTGAATGATGTGATCAGATTTGCATTTTGGAAATGCCACCACCTCTGTGAGGAGGCGCCAGAAAGGGCAGAGTTGAAGTCAGAGACTGGGGGTGGCCAGGACAAGGGATGGAGCAAGGGTCCAGGGAGGGCTCAGGTGGAAGAAGCAGATACTCAGAAAGCGAGTCATCACACCACCCCTGAAAACTGAGACCCTTAGAGCAAAATTCCCAACCTTAATGAACACACAGGTCTCCAAGCCCAGGTATGTCCATTGTTTTGATGACTGCTACATAGTTTTCCATCACTCGCTAGAGATACGGCCGCAGAGAACAGGCCTTGACCGTCAGCAGTTTGCAGTCCAGACTCTGAGCCTGGAGTGAACTGTTCTTCTCAGCTACGTGTCGTGTCTGTTGATGTGATGCGCACACAACAAGCCAGCTTAGAGAGGACACTCTTCGCAGGCAGCGCCAGCCTTTGGCTCTGAGGAAGGTCATTATCACCTGCTTGGACTGAAGCCCGAAGGAGCTCAGGGCTCAGAAGGCTGTTCCCCACCCACTGGAGAAACACAGGCAGAGGCTACATGGCTCGCGAGCTCTTACTGTTCCTGCACGTTGTCACCTTTAGACCTGTCCTCTGTGATGCACAGAGGAGCTGTTTTGCACTTATTAATAAAAATGTTTCAACTCCACCTGTGCAATTGAGGACTCAAGATGGAATCGAGAGGGAGCTGGAGGTGGCAGCCCACTGAGCCAGTGCTGTGTGCAATGTGGACCCCTGTGATGTTCGGGCAGGTTCTGTTCATTTCCATTCAGCCTGACCCCACAGGGCCCTAGAGAGCAGGCCCTTCCCAGGGGCCTGCCCTGCTCAGACCCCAGCGGGAGGTGTCACGGGAGGAGCAAGGACAGGTCAAAATACCTTCAAGGCCCCGAAACCACTCAAGGAGAGAAGTGAGAATACTGACTTAAAAAAAAACAAACACAAAAAACTCTTCACTCTGTCAGAATCAGTTCTGTTCAGTGCAGCCTAAATGTTATCATCTCGAATGCCCTGCGCATATTACAAACACCTTCGTCTCATGAGGCTGCCTGCACGCTGCAAGAAAAGATTTTGTCCTTGGATGGGCCCTTGTTAGAATGGTGGTTCACAGGAAACCTCCTCCTGAGAGGTATGCTGCATTGGGGGAAATGCTCTGCATCTCCTAGACCTGACGAAAGGCTGTCACCTTCACTGCGCAGGTGAGAAAGCAGGTTCAGAGAAGCTGGGCCATTGGCCCCCTCTGAGGGAAGGAGGGGACTTCAGCTGAGTGCTACCCACCTCTAAAGCCAGGCGACTTTCTGCCACAGCAGGGGCTTGGCAAACCACCCCTGCAAGCCCAGCCCAGCCCAGCCGACCAGCTGGCTGTTTAAATCCTGTTTGAGTGGAACACAGCTACGCCCATTCATTTACTTTGTCTGTGGCCACTTTCCTGCCAGCACAGCAGAGCTGAGTCCTTGCAACAGACACCGTGTGGCCCTTAACAGAGCCGGCCAACCTCTGCCCTTTGCCACACCGCCCCACAGTAAGCACAGAGAGCTTAAATGCTTCTCCGCAGACCCAGAGAGCACTTCCGTCCTTCTCTCCCCTCCATTTAATATGCTTAACACCACTTAGCAAAAACCCTCCTTGGCAGTGCACGCCCCAGCTGTGCAAAACTACAAAGGCAAACCATCTTTAGTTTCCAGGAGGTGTCCTAATTTTTGAGGCCTCTGGGCAGGAAGTGGGTCGGGGGTGCTGACAGCCTGCATCTGGGACAGTAACTGTCCCTGACAGGTGAGTCACCAGTTTTTACCCTAACCTCCTACTTTTTATGGGCAGGGCCTCTTCTCCCCCCTGCTAACCTTGGAGAGCAGCACCCCCAAAATGTTCCCAGCTTTTGAGAAGTTATCCTGCCTATACACAAGCACTTGGGGGTCTCCCTTCCCCAAACTTCACTCTCCAGCTTGAATCCCTCTACTTTTTTGGTCCTGGTGAGCCTTCAGTCATCGTGGCTTGTGTAAGGAACATACCTGGGAAGAAAAATGGCCCAGTCCTGAAGTGCAGCGATGAAAACTCTCCTACGGGAGTCATTTTTTAGCTGGGCAGTGTTGGTATCTGTCTTCCCCAAGACAGCCTTTTTCCTTTGTTACAAAGATAAATTTGTTTCACAGGGTAAAATGATTGGGTAAATTGACCCCTGTTCATGGCCATGCCCAGCACCATGGACTGCTGTGGCTCCCCCAGGACCCCCCCACTCAGCTTCAGACCACCCTGCCCACTCAGCCTGGGAGTGCAGCCCAAATGACTGCCAGGCCCCTCCAACACTGTGGCAAGGTTTTGTAAACAGGTCTACAGCCTTATGGTTCTGTCAAGGATGTGTTTGTTTAATTCTAGACAGTCAAAGTGGGAGCCAAAGAATCTTTGGCATTGAACACGTCGATCAATATTACAGTCTGAAGGAAGGACACCGAGTTAAGTTCTGGTCCACAAATACAAATAAGAAGCCATTCCTGCCCTCTGGGGATTTACAATACAAGTGGGGTGAGAAGTACACCAGTAGCTACCCTCACTGCTTTCTAGCAATGCGATGAGAGTCACTGTAGATGCCATGCTGAAGGCTCAGAACTGTCACCGGGTGTTGGCCAAGATCAGGAGCTTTCCCACTCGAGTGTGCATCCAAATCCCCTGGACGGCAGTAGAAACAGATGCAGAGAGCTGACTGTATGCATCTTACACCGTTTTATATAAAGCACTTGAGCATCTGTGGATTTGAGTGTCCACGGGGTCCTGGACCAGTCTCCCACAGATACCAAGGTATGACTCTACCAGATGCTTGATTCTGTTCAGGGAGGCGCAGTACTTACACCTTTAACACAATCGTCCAAAGAGACCAGGGTTTTTTTCCCTCCATTTGAAGTTCAAGGTCTTGTGGGACTCTGGCTTCTTTTGTAGCATATCCTGTTAAATCAGAACACATGATCCAAGAACTCCAGAAACACTCCATAGGCACTGCTCGGACCCTGATGAAGTGATCAGTCGATTCCAACAGTGAATGCAAATTCTAAGAGGATGACTTCTTTGGTGTCTGCTGCAAAGCGTGCTATAATTAAGAAGCTTCAAGTGCATTGATTTGTCGATGCCTCTGCAACATTGTCTGTAGGTTTTTCAAACAATGATAAAAAGTCTGTAATTTTCCAAAGAGGGCAGAGTAAAGGATGGTGTTGTGAGAGCCTTGATTTAAATCACACACTTGGAGCATTAACAGAGATTTAATGTCATTAATTGTAGCTCTTGGAGAAGATACTTTGCAAAGGAATAGAGGATTCTTTGATCTACATAACTCTCTTGTCTTCTTTAAAAAAATGAAATCTCTTGCTGGGGTCATTTTCCTTGTCACACAGAGTAACCATAGAACATCTTGGGGGCAGCGCTGAGCAAAACTGAAGTCAAGTCAGCAAAGCCAGTCTTTGGTTCCAGCAGACATCTATTCTGTGCTGTGTATACTCGCCACTCCAACCCTCTCCCTGGAGCCCTGGTATCTTCCCCCTTATCCTATCAACCTGCCCTGGGGAATGGTCTATATTTTCTCCAAACTGAAGTATCAATGATTGTGGGGAGTGTAAAGGATTGTTCTACTTACAGATTCTTGCATCTAGCTGGGATCAGAGTCTGAAGCTAAATGAATGAGGCCCTGATAGTAGATGTTAAGCCTAAAATATAACCAGGAGCTACATAAGGGATTATCAGCGTTTCCATGCAAAGGTACAACCATGAGGACATAATGAAGATGATTTTCTAAAGCTGTTTCTTACTGAAGGAGCTGTGAGTTTTCTATCCAGCTTCCTTCTTGTACTTCTGGATCCAGGCAACCTCAACCCCACAGGCTTGTGTCCTCTTGGCCCTCATTGTATTTGTAGGGACTTTTGGTTGCTAGTGATTAGAATCCCATTCAAACCACCAGATACCAGGATTGGACTGACTTTTGGGTGAATGTAGCTTAACCCTTATTAACACACATGCCTGCCTTTCTTCTGGCTGATCCTGATGTCGGCAATCTCATTATCTCCCACTGTGCTGCAGCTCGTGTGGCTCTCTGACGGTTCGCAGTTTGAGAGGGAAAGAGCTGCCTTAGCCCTGCCTCTAGCTGGGTCAGAAAAGTCTGGGGAAAGGTGCTGGCTGGTCAGTAGTGGGACTATGGGGTCTGGTAATGATCATTTATGTGAAAGCTCCTTAAGGAGGCATGTGAACTAAGCAGTTGCCCAGGACCCCTGAGTTTTCATTTTCTCACCTGTAAAATGCAGGAAGTAGAGCTGTGCCTAAAACTCTCCCCACTTGAACTTGACTCTGTTTAAAAATTGCTTCTCCGTTTTCGGTATTCTGACCACTGTGTCTTTATCTCGGCTGTGTGTCCTGCCTCCTGCCACAAGGTCAGATGGCCTTGGGGGATGGTGATCATCTCCTTCACTCAACTCTGAGTTTCTCTGAGTGGGGAAAGGGGCAGCGTCCAAGGTGCCCCCTACATGAAAGAGCAACGTGTCATAAATCAGGCCTAAGTACTGTTTCTGCTGCGAGATGTAAGATGGTCACTATTTCAGACCCTGTGAAGCATCTCCAATGGAGCATTCTGCCTGAGTGAGAAAGGAAACAGGATAAGGTGCAAGGTCAACTGGCAGTATCCCTTTCTGCCGTTATGCCAGGGACGTGAAACAGTGATAATGTAACTGGTTCCAGTTTAGGTGCATCCCTGGTTCAGCAGGGCTAAGGCGTAGAAGAGTCCAAATCATTCATCTATTTCCATACCCCTGGACACGCATTCTTCCTGTAAATCCCAGGTGACGTCTTCTCCGAAAAGCCTCCCCACCTACCCACAAGTCCATCAGCCCACCTTTTCTAGCACGTGCACGCCTCTGCTGTGATGGCCTTGGCCCGGTCTGCCTCACTTACCAGACCATTAGTTCACAGAAGGCAAGGGCCAGACTTCAGTCACCTTGGAATTCCAGCGTAGATGCATGTGAAGTGCTCAGTGATATTCGCTGTGTTGACTTCACAAACCACGCTTCTCAAGAAAATGGTAATAGCTTCTACCAATACAGTTTGATTAGTGTAAGCTAATGACCAGGTGGGTCATATGGCAGGGAGCACCCCAGCCACAGGAATGAAAACTTGCATGAGACCCAGGAGTCAGGAGGAAAGTTGACTCGATGCATTCACTCCACAACTATCACCAACCACCATGTCTCAGGACGGGCATGGCATGCAGGTCCTCAGAGAGCAGTGGCACCTACTGGATACTGCAGATCCGTGAGTGAAAGATACAGATCTGTCATCTCTTAGGTTGTCTTCTGAGCTTTCCGGAGACTTCTGCCATCAGATTGATTTTTGTGATAAGATACCACCACCCAGAAAGCCACTGTGAAAATGTGATATGTTACTTTGTAGAGGGTGTTCTCACTGTAGACTTGGATTCCTAAAACTCAGAAGCATGTAAGGGCAAGTGAGGGTTCAGATCACTTGAAAGCAAATTTTTTTTCCTTTGAGATACCTATGACTCATCTTACCCTCAGTTTAGCCATTTTCAGTTGGCAAGGGTGTCCTGGGAGCACAGGCACGTGCAAGTGGGTGTGCAGATGCCTGGAGAGTGGAGCTACCTGGCATTCCCGGGTTAGGGGACTCATGGGCCTGTGGGTGCCCCTGAGGCCAGATGGTAACTGGTTTTAGTTTTGCTGCCAAGGAGGATTCCCTTTCTCCTCCTGGGCCCCTTCAGATCACTGAACAGTCTTTGGGTGAGTGAGAGAGATGCACACTTAGAGAAAGAAACCTGGGCAGACAGCTTCGCCACCTGCACCCCTGGAGAGGGGAGACACCATTCAGCAGAGCTCAGCAAGTGTTGGGAGCACGTTCCAGCTGCCTACGACTTCCTGATGCGGTGAGATTTTCCCATCACTCAGCAGTCAGGCACGTTTGGAAGTCCTGGTTTGCCACGGCATCTTCTATGCTATAAAATTGTCAGCTGTATTACAGTAACATTTCATGCAAATAGCATCTTGGTGGGACTCGTAAGTGAGCAGTCACTACCGTACCCTGCCATATGTGAATTGTTGAATGAACAATGATTAGAAGCCGTAATGAGTGTACTGGGATCACATTTACAGTGACAAAGGGTGAGCACTACCCCATGGCTCTCCACGTCGTGTGCTGTATCTACCATACTGGGTTAGTGGTACCTTAGAATGTGACTAGACATGTGTGACCTTGGACAAGTCCTTAGTCCTTCTCAGTCTCAGTTCCCTTATCTTTAAAACAGAGGTGATAATACCTATGGCCGCTGTGTTGAGGAAGGATTACGGGAGGCAGGGGAGCAGAGGAGTGCCTGGCACAGAATGCAACCTAGAGTGAGGGGCACTGGTGAGTTTCTCTTCTATGTTACTACGCCGCCCCAGGAGTGTTGGCCAGAGAGGCAGGGGAGAAGAGTTTTTAGAATCCTGGTTCTAATCCAAGGTGGGTCCTGGCTCAGCCACCTACCAATCAGCTGTTTGATTGTGAACTAGGCACTTAATGTTTCTTTCAAAGCCTCCGTTTCTTCATATGTAAATGGATGACATAATATCTACCTCATAGATCTGAGTGCATTAAGAGAGGGGACATAGATAAAGCACCTACCATAGTATCTGGCACATAGTAGGTACCTTATCAACAGTCACAGTTGTTTTCTTCTGTTGTGGAGGGTTAAAAAAAAGCAGAAAGGTTATTGTAAATCTTGCCTGGCAGGGGCTCAGGTGGTTTGAGTATCGTCCTGAACTCCAAAAGGCTGAGGGTTGTGAGTCCCGGTCGGGCGTGTATGGGAGGCAACCAGTAGATGTTTCTCTGTCTCTCTCCCTCTCTCTCTGAAATTATTAGAAACATACCCTTGGATGAGGATTAAACAAAAAAAATTTGGAAAAAAATTAGTTTAATCTCTCGGATGCCTTTGAGTGCCTCCTGATCTTTTCCTGCTTTCTCTACCCTGGTGAAGTTGAGTCCACATTAACAGAGGCAGTGGTTAATTGCCTTCTGTGGGCTAGATCTGTCCTGAGGCAGCAAATTACCACATCCTTCTTTTTTCTTGAGGCTTCCAATGGGATATGTCTATTCTAATTTACTAGATTTCGAAGAGGCCATGCCACATGCACATTTCCAAATGCATCATTTGCATGAACACTCAGGCTTTAACTAGATGGGGAAAGCATTCTGTGAGGGGCGGGGGTGGACATCGGTTCGTATTCATTTGAACTGGGGCCAACCAAACTTCCCATTGATTGCGTCTCAGCGATTTTCTCCTGGAAAAAATAACGCTCATGCAGACGTCTAGTTGTTGCTTGGGCCTTTTTCATTCTTGAATTTGTATTGCTCATAGTGTTGGTTCAGTAGCAGTCACATAACATAGGCATCCAGTGGAGCACTCCTCCTACACCAAGCCTCTCTGTTCCCAGCTCCGACCCATCTCCTCCTTGCAGTTCCAATGATACAAAAGAAAGTGGAAGATGCACCTGCTGGTAGTTGACTCTTTGGCAAAGCATGCTCAAGGTTTGGGCTGAGAGTGCACGCGCAGGGGCTCACAGAGGTGGGGAGCTGTAAACTGGAAGCTTCTCTGAATGGACAAGGTCAACCCCAGAACATTATGGTTTTCCTTTAATCTACAGGTAATGCAGGTGGTGAAGGAGCAGGTTATGAGAGCTCTTACAACCAAGCCTAGCTCCCTGGACCAGTTCAAGAGCAAACTGCAAAACCTGAGCTACACTGAGATCCTGAAAATCCGCCAGTCTGAGAGGATGAACCAGGAGGATTTCCAGTCTCGCCCGATTTTGTAAGTTCCCCACCGCCTCCATCACCTCAAATCACCTGTTATGTCCATAGGGAAACCCTCTCTCACAGCGGGGCTGTGTTGGGAACTCTGTATGGGAGGCCAACAGAATACTTTCTGAAAGATCTCAGTCCACTCATGAAGTTGGAGCAACCCCCCAACGGAGCCTGGGCAGGTGGGGCTGAGGGGCAGGTGGGCACAGGTGCTGGTCGAAGGATCTAAACCAGGAAATGGCCCAGTTACTGCTGAGCCCTCTAAGGAGTTGTGGCTGAAAATCTGAGGTCCTTTTCTAACATTGGGAGCTAGCTCCTTTGCCCGAGAAGCTACATTCTACGTAGGTGCCTTTGAGTGACAGGATGCTCTGGCCCAGCCAGATGGAGACCCACTGATAATGAAAGCAGTATAAGCTCTTAAGTAGTGAGTGTGGGAGGAGTGGACTGCTTGAGAGGAGAGGAGATCCACTTCGCCCAACCCTGTGGCTCTGCTTGGCATCCTGTCATCCTGCTCTTGCGACTGTCAACCAGCAGGCCTAAGGCAGAGAGGCAGTGGCCCCCTTTTCCTGGACTTGGCATCAAATCCCACCAGCGACACATATAGGTTTATGTATCTCCATCTTTAAGATGTTCTGAGCCTTGGACATGAGGACTGATTTGCTCCATCTTCTCTTAGAACTGTCCTATTTATCTTCCTTTGTCTTTTTCTAGGAAATAGATCAGTTTTCTTACCCTTATAATTTATAAGGAGGGAAATAGGGAAGGGGGTGGAGGGTAAGGGCGCTATTCTCATTCTGCCCTCAGAAGACTGGAGGCAGCTTCTTTTCAACTTTTGTGTGAAGGCAGCTTATAACATAGGTATCCTTGTGGAGCCCATCTTCAACCTGTCTGTCTGTCTGTCTGTCTGTCTGTCTGTTTCGGGTTCTTTTCCTTTCTGCCTCTTTTTCTGTTACTTGCTCTTATATATTTGACATTTTTAGAGCTTGGCAGTTTGCAAAGCACCTCCTTTTGCTCTTTTGTTTTCTCCTGTCCATGTGAGATAAGCAGCTCTTATCCCCATTCAAGATACAGTCTAGACAGCTGGGGACCTGGTCCAAGAGTCGAAGAACCAGGACTTGAAGTCCAGCCACTAATCCCTCTGCTAAACTTCATCTACCTCACCAGAGTTCCTTTGCCAAGTGCCAGATTAAGATGAGGTTTTAAAAAGTGCACAGGTCTGAAAAGACAATAGCCAAGTGATAACATCAGCTTGACATTCATTTTCAAACCTTTTAAGTAAGAGTCACCTTTAGAAACAGCAGGGCAGAACTACAGGCTCTCAGGGGAATGAAGTTAGGCAGCAGTGCCAGGGTCAGGGGGAGGGTGAGATGCTTCCCACACTGGGTACCGGTCCGTTCTCCCACGGTGTACTGCTTCAGTTTTGCATGAGTCCTTGGTGACAAGGTGACAGCCAGAAGTACTTAGCAGAAAGCACGTTGGGTAAGTGACTGCCTCCTCAGAGCTACAATGTCTCACTTATAGGGAGGGACAACAGTGCCTTGCCCCATGCCAGGGGCTCTGGGCCTGAGGCCCTGGAGTTTATAACATTTGCTTCAGCAGCTGGGTCAGTACAAGGTGACTATCCTGCACTTCTGGCTGCAGTTCTTAGAACCTAAAGGGAGACTTGAGGACCACTTCAGTTAAGGCCAAGTGATTCTAAATTAGCATTTGACCATGACTTTGTTCCAAGGAAGAATGTTAACTGCCGGTCAAGTGTGACTACTTTGCTTCTGCTTGGGTGTCATAGCTTTGCTTCACACGGCTCTGCCTACGACACTGTGAAGTTCTTCTTCCCTTTTTTCCAAGAAGCTCTAGTCTCTATGGTGACGCTGTCAGGAGAAGCAACGTAAAAGTGGAGGAAACCTCCTGCACGTATGGAACTTCAGCACCGTCTCTTGGCCATGGGACGGAAAAGCAGCCATGGTTCTCATTATAGTTGCATTAAAGTCCTACACCTTTTCAGAAGCTACGGCATTTAAGGAGGGAGTCGTGCCACGACCTAATTGTTATCTCAGCCCCCTCAGGGCAGGTGGGAGCCAGCCTCCAGCGTCTTCTCTGGAGCTGTTTAATCTGTTAGAATGAACTACTAGACAGGAAGTCATTGTGGGGCTGGAGGAAGCCTTAATGCTTCCCAATGGCTAACAGCATGAACCCAGGTCCACGCAGGAACAGGCACAGAGCGTGCATGATTGCTTTTATTCCTTCACTCAACAATACGTATTGAGCAGCTCCTGCCTGCCAGACCCTGTCCGAGGTGCTGGGGACAGGCAGCGAACCAGAGAGACTGGGTCCTGAGTGTCCCAGGCTTGAAAGCTGAGGTGGAGGGGTTACCAGGGCCTCTGCTCAGGGCCCTGCTGGAGGGGGCATTCGTGGGTGAGTTGTCACGAAAGCACAAAGGAGATGCGTCTGACTCAGGTTCAGGATCATTGGCATTTGAGAGCAGAAACACACCTTTAAAGCCACCTGGTCAAGCTTTTCATTCTGCAGATTGGGATAATGGCTTGGCTGAGGCCCCCTCCGGCTGCCTCCATGCGGTCCTACAGCACGGTGGTCACCTTGGGGCTTTGAAGACCCCAGGAGGCATGCAGCCCATTTTAGAAAATGTTTATGCTTTCTGAGAATAAAAATGTGAACTCTGTGATGCAGATTTTGTGGGAGACATGTATTCAGCAGGTCGAAGGGTCTCTGTTTTGTTTCTTAGCTCTCTCGACCATGATTTCAGAAGGAACGTGTTATCTCCTACTTAGTGGGACTTTACAGGGAACCTAAGTCCATCTACACAGTTAATCTGAGTTAATGAAAATCAAAAGCTTGAATAATCCAAAAACAGGTCATTGGACGCTAGGGGACTTTTGCTGGGGAGGCCCTAGGACACCCCCCGGTGAAGATGATAGCGAAGTATGGCCACTCAGGGCCAGGAGCTCAAAGACCCAGGCTGCATTTTGGGGCCACCACTGACAAATGTGCTCTTTGAGGGACTCCCGTGACCCACCCTCAGCCTGTTTTCTTTACGGCTATACATGAAGGTGATAAAAGCATCTCCATCACTGGGTTGTCGTGGGGAGTCAACAGAGTCGTGTCTGAAAAGGGCTGAGCGTATTTAGCATATGCCTGACACATGACAGCCACCCAGAGAAATGGTCGCTCTGATTATTAGCCCATGGCCTGAATTTTACAAGTTGTCACACTGTTCACATGTCCGTGGCAATGCCAACACTATGAATGTATTTGTGTAGGCCTCGCCTTATCTCAGGAAGCCCAGTGAGGGTTGACGAGGAAGCAGAAGTAAAAACAAATAGGGCCAGAAACAAGGCCGTGCCCCAGCTCTGCACTCTCACCGCAGGTGGGCCGCAGGCTCTGCTCCAGGTATCACCTACCCAATGCCAGCCGGACAGGCTGGCCCCTTACACAGTTTTCAGTGTTCAATGCACTTGACAAAGACCTAGCAAGTTCCTGCCACCTGCCAGGTACTATTCTATGTGTTGGTGATTCAGCAGTGAAGAGAACAGACACAATTCTCACCCCCGCTGTGATTATATTTTAGTGGGAGAAGCAGACAGGAAACATGGCAAATAGATTATAGCACATTTGTAAAAAGATATGGGCAATGGAAATATAAAGCTGCATAACGGAAATGGAGACTTTATGATTTTAAAAATCAATGGTCAGAGCCCATCCCTCTGGTCAGAAAGTGACAGCTGAGTAAAGATGTGTAAGCCCTGGCTGGTGTAGCTCAGTGGATTGAGGGCGAGCCTGCGAACCACACGATCGCGGTTCGATTCCCAGTCAGGGCACATGCCTGGGTTGCGGGCCAGTTCCCAGCAGGGGGCTCTCGAGAGGCAAACATACATTGATATTTCTCTCCTTCTCTCCTTCCTTTCCCCTCTAAATAAATTTAAAAATCTTTAAAAAAAAGACGTGTAAGAGACAAAAGGAGTGTGCTCTGTGTGTGTGTTTGGGAAAAGGGTATTCCAGCAGAGAGAACCACCAGTGAAAAGGCCCTGAGGGAGGGGCAGGGCCAGGTGCACCATAAACAGAGGAATCTAGTATGGCCAGAGCAAAACGAGCAGGGGAGAACCCTGGAAGACAAGGCCAGCTAGGTGCCTGGGAGCCCGATGCCATGCAGCCTTGTTGGGCGCCAGTGAGAGAGTTTTGAGCTCAGGACTGACATGCTCTGACTCAAGATTTAAGTGATCCCTCTTGTCACTGTATTGGGAGGCAAGTTAGGAAGTTATTTCAATAATCCAAGGAAGATGTGATGAGGAGGAGAATCCTTACCATAGATCAGATAGATGTGGAAGGTACGAAACGAAGGTGTTTCCTGATTGATTGAATGTGGGGTGCAAGAGAAAGACGGGAGTCGAGGATGAGCTCCAGCTCTGGGGCTCCACACCAAGAGACAGAGTGAGTGGAACGGGTCCAGACAGAGGCATCAGGAGTTCACCTTCGGACACGCCATGTGCGCAGTGTCTGGGAGACAGCCGAGCAGACAGTTAGGTTGATGAGTGTGGAGTTCAGCTGAGAAGTCTAGATTAGAAGGATGAAGTTGGTATTTAAAGCCAGGATTCTATAACGTACACAGCAGAAGAGGCGCAAGGACTGAGCTCGAGCTCGGAGGCCTTCCAACGTTGAGACAGGATAGAGCAGGTTCCGGGGAACAGGTGCAGCCCCTCAGCTGGGAGCCTCCACAGCGCCCTTTTGCATTCCGGGGCCAGCACCCTGGCACTCTGAGGCCAACCCTGGCACACTGCCATTCTGGTCACTAGAGTTTTATTGGAACTCAGCCACACTTCTCCATTTACACACTATTGACTCCTTTCACTTGACCACGTGAGAGTGAAGTCCAGTAGTTGCAGCAGACAGTGTATGACCCGCAAAGCCTGAAATAATTTACTCTCTGGCCTTTTATGGAACAACTGTGCCAACTTCTGTTGCAGATGAACACGGGAGAACAGCTCAGTCGGGCAGACCTCAGGTCGAGAAAAGGGTCTCACCAGCCTAGGGTGCTCTCTCTCTCTCTTCTATGTACAGCCTGGACGTAAAATTGTCACAGTGCTAGACTTGGGATTGCTTTTCACACTCTCATTTGCCTGCCTCTTTTAATGGCCCTCCTTTTATTGATTTACCGGGACTTTAGATAAAACTAGAGGAATATTTATCAAAATAAAGCCAGTGAGACCATGCCTTCCTCACCTGGGAACAGAGCACCATGGGAAGATGGATCAGCTGAAGTTCAGGGTTATGGATGTGTGAGCCTTGAGTACTATTGAATAAGGAGTGTTTGGAGAATTCAATCAAAGCAGACTCAGCACTGCCTTGCCCTCCTGCCCCCCTGCCCCATGCTTAGGAAGACTTGCTCACTGCAGTCTCTTTTGGGAGTCACAGCAGTTTCCCAGGAAAGATTCTTTCTTGTTTCCGTTTCACAGATGAGGAAACCGAGACTTAGGTAGGCTACATGAAGGGCTCACCTTGGGCAGAACTGAGATTGAAGTCCCGGTCTTCTGGCTTCTGGATCTCCATGCTAAGCAATACTTCCACACTGGTCTGCGAGCTGAGCCCTGATCTCCCTGTTTGGCTTCCATTAGGGCAGCTCTAGTTAGACTCAAATGCTAGGGAATCTTGTGTGATTAAAAAAAAAAATCTCTGGTCTTAAAGAATAGATTTTTAAAAACCACTGAATTCCATCGTGGTATCTTTACAGTGCAGTGCATCAAAAACCAGATTACATTGAGTTAGGATGCAAATAATCCTCAATTTATTTCACCGTTATCCCAATCTCTGGGGGCCAGAATCCGAGGTGATGCCTTGTTCCCATTTGTGAATGACAGAACTGAAAGCAGAATGTGAGCCTGTGGTTGGCCTAGGGCTCAGGGTGTGCCGTGAAATAGTAACCGTGCCATGGTCCCATTTCCCTGTTTGATCAGATCACAAATGTCATCTCTCAGTTTCCTGCTGGGGGGCGGAGGGAGGGTGTAACCAGAGATTTATCGTCATAGCAGAACTGAGTGGATCTTTGCATAAGTTTGTATCTGGCTTTCTAAAATGCAAAAAGAAATTTCTCGGGACACTTTTGTCTAGAATAACATCCCTAAAGGGGCTAGTACTTTGTTGAGTATTCTGTAAATGTCAGAAAATCTATGGAATTATTGTGACAGTTATTGATGCCTCATAAATGATTCTCTAAGCAGGGGTATCCAACCTTTTGGCATCTTTGGGCCACACATTAAGTACATTGAGACATGTAATCACAAAAGAACCCATAGTGTTTGAGTAAATTTATGACTTTGTGTTGGGCCGCATTCACAGTCATCCTGGGCTGCATGCAGCCAGTGGACCATGGGTTGGACACCAAAGTGTGCCTTGGGAGGTATTGGGGTGTTCATGAAAAGAAAGGGAAAAAAAGTTGCATGCCTCCTACCCTCCTACCCCTGCTCTTGAGGCCTGCTGCGGAATATGTGTTCATTTTCACAGGGAGCTCAAGGAGAAGATTCAGCCAGAAATCTTGGAGCTGATCAAACAGCAACGCCTGAACCGCCTCGTGGAAGGGACCTGCTTTAGGAAACTCAACTCCCGGCGAAGGCAAGGTATTGTGCCTGGGGCCACTCCACACCCTGCTCAGGTGCACCACAGCCCACCGCCTGGGAGGCACAGGGGTGTGGTGCTGGTTTAGGGGTAGGCCATGCGGCACAGTCCTGGGAAGTTCAGGTGCCCTGTGCATACCCAAGGAGAGCTAAAGTCCAGAATCACCAAATCCATGGAGCTGAAGAGCCATTCTGGGCCATTTAGGGCTGTGAATTTGCTGGTTGCGGCTCAATAGGAGCTAACATGCACTGTCTAAGAGCTTACCACGTGCCACGCTGTCATTTAACATATGTGAATGCACTTCATCCTCACAATTATCCTAGGGAGGGTCTATTGGGATTGCACCCGGTGTACAGATAAGAATACCAAGGCAACAGGGGTTAAGTAGTTGTCCAAAGTCGTGGAAGGGCAAGCATTCTCCAGCAGCTCTATGGCCCTTACTTTTAATGACTCCCTATGCTATCAGGTGAGCTGACACCCGCTGCTGCATTTGACCTTAGAGCTTTCAACATACTTGGACGTTTTTCTCCATCCCCCACATGAGTAACTGAACCAAGGTGGGATAGAATCCATTTTCATAACCTTGCAAGATAAATCTCTGAATTACCTGTCTAAACTCTTAATTCCAAAATTTCGCGTGAAAATGGGTGTCCTTAGACTAGATCTAAAAGGTGGAACACGCTTCCAGCTGCTTCTTAGCCACACAAGTCCAGTCTTTCGATCGCTTTCTTGCTGTCTTGACATGCTGCTGATTGCAGAGTCGAAGTGCTCACACCACACTGAAACAAAGAGTTAGAAAATAAAACTGAAAAGTACGCTTTGGGGAGAGGTGAAGACACTGAGGAGCAGCCAGAAGCAAGCGCCAGCATTAGTTCCTGTACCAAGAATAACCACCTGTCACGGCTCGGGAGGCACTCTCGCAGCATTTGTGAACTGGGATGGGTGTCCGTCCAAACACAGGGCTCGCCCACCAACGACAAGCATCATTCATGGTTATGTCAAGCCCAGCCCCTGACCATTTACTGTGAGAGCTTTGGGCTGAATATTGAGTAAATGCATTGATGTCAGATGTTACCGTTAAAACCCATGTTATAGAATTTCCAAAGGCAGAAGATCCTTGAGGAATGAAAATACAGATTTTTCTCAGAGGATGAGAAGCCATGACAATGAACTTCAAGCTGGGTCTCCAGAGAGGACAGTGGGCAGAACAATACAGGGCTGAGTCATAGCTGGGACTGAGACAGGCTCACATAGGAAGATCAGTGCAGGAGCTAACCCAGGGCCCCCACGCAGCCACCGAAGGACAAGCTCACTCCCTCCTTACTCGCATGGACGTCTTTGTCAGAGTAAGTGCTGTTCCAAGAAGACAATATGGACACAGTGGTGAGGACAAGACCCCCCAAGGCAGACAAGTAACTGCAGTCCTGCCCCTTCCTCCCCAGCTGTGTGACCTTCGGGCAGTTCCCCAACTGAAGCAGGGGTAGCAGTGCCTGACCCTTAAAGTCACTGTGAGGAGAAAGGTGATTGTGAGTGTCGCCCTTAGACACCAACGACAAAGGGCCCTACCTTTGTTTTGAAGATCAGTCAGGAAACGAGCACTGGCCTGGGAGTGCAAGGGCTTGGTTCTCGGCCCCTCAACTCTGTAAGAAACCACGTGGACATCCTTAGGGAGGACCTGTGACTTCTCAGGACCACAGCTTCCCGTCTGCTAGAAAGACTTGGACCACGTGATCTGTTAGTTCTAGGAACCAGATAGTCCATTACAGTATGTGCCCTGATGGCTTCATTGCCTTTGGAAAAATCAGGATATGTCACCCCATGATGTGATTTATTAAGTTTGTATTTACTTAATGTTGGGCAAAAGGCACAGAAGTGGGGCAAGGGGAGGTGGCACATACACATACCGCCACCAGATGCCTCCCCTGGTGCCCGGCTAGGATCCTTGGAACCTGCTTCGAAGAACTCAGTTGAACCTCACTGCCTACCTCGCCACCAGACCTCTCCTCCCAGGCTGACATGGTAGGTTCTGCTGGAATAGTCCCATTTCGAAATGTAATGACTACAGGTTTTTTGTTGTCATTTTGGGTTTTTGCTAAAGAAATCTTAGTCCCTTATCTGCACATTTTTCCAGTTTTTAAATACGAATTACCCGATGAACAAAAACCATTAGCATCCAGATTATAAATGTATTATTCAGCTCCCCAGGGAGCCTGGCCATCTGTGTTTAAAATGAAATCATCCTTCCTACTACAGAAAGGAAGACTTCGGGGTGTTTGGGAAATGGGATGATTTTAAAATCTGGCGACTGGCTCGCTGTGCTCAGACTGTGCTGACGGTGGCTTCACATGACCCCACCCAAACATTTCGTCCAGACGTACACAGGTGAGTGAGGACGGGACACACGATCCTCCGAATGCCTTCGAGAAAGGTGCACTTTCACGTGCAACTTCTGATGGCACAGCCAGGTGCCATCACAGGTTCAAGAGCAAGCACATCCACGAAAGAGCCAGAGGCGTTGAGGGTTCTGGAACCGCGTCCCACTGTGGAAGGGAGCAGCGGCCTGCAGGGCGACAGAATGCCGAGTCCCAGCACCGGACTCTCATCCGGGAGAGCCGCCTGCAAAGCGAGGAGGATCTGCAAGGCAGAACGACCTCCCCGTCGTCTGTCCCTACAGTTGTCTTCCTTCACTGGACCAAGAGAGAAATCTTGTGTCTCATCATCTCAAAGATGACATTTCCCTTTCAAAGAACTGCTGGCGTCCCTCACGTTTGGTGCTCTGGAAAGGTTCTACCTCAGGCAGCAAGTTAACCATCTCCTGAGGGTTCTCCACATGGCTAACCTACAAAAGATCCAGCATCCTAAAAGTGGCCCAAGAAGTGACTGTAGGAAAGGCCACATCGCTGCCTCCCCCCACAGGGCTCCCAGGGCCCACTGAGGCCACGGCGCGGTCAATCAAGACTCGGTTCTGGCTGCACCTGGGGTCTCACTGAGCTCACCAGCATCTCACACGCAACAGCGGTAGCTGTTGTTCAGCTTGGCTATCTCCCCCAAAGACCTGTGAGCGGGCCCACACTTGTCTCCGGCCTGCCTGATGAAGGCAGACAATAAGCTACACTGTTTAATATAGCTACCTATGGCCAGGGTCATTAAAATCAAATGGAATTTAAAAATTCTTTTCATCCTCTTGATAAAGCGGACAACAGGGTATTTCCATCCTTGCGTGAAGTTCAATTGAACATTACTGTGAGAATTACAGCCATCGGTGGTGATTAGCCCCATAATGATATATGTGACATTGGGAATAGCTTTAATCAGCCCTGGAGACCTTCTTTCCATGCTCGTGAATTTTGAAAACAGCTTTTCCCTCTGATCCTTCAGAGACAGACAGACAGACAGACAGACACAAAATTGTCCTCATACTTTCCATTTTTGAGTTTGGGGGCTGAATAGCTGGCTGCTGATGCACTAACCTCCTAATTGACTGGAAAGCCTCTATATTAACTCCTGTTTTCTCCTGAATGCTGGTAAACAATCTGTGATAATGTTCTCACTGCTTCTTGCTAATTACTTTCAGTGACAAAATCCACTCATTCATGGCCCAGAGGGATTGAGGCACTAGTAACTTCGTGCTGGGTTTTGAAAAGAAAATACGCATTTTTCTTACCCTAAAAGAAACTGAAAATCAAGCTGCAGCTGGTGGCCGATGCTGAACTAGTCTCGCCCACAAGTGGGCGCTGCGTTGGGCGGAGCTGGCGTGCTGCTTTTCTTTACAGCCTCTCCCACTTCAGGGCGGGTGTAACCAAGCCGGGAGGCCACCAATCCTCCCCAGAACTCAGCACCCCAGCCTCTGTCTCATGGAAGGTGCTGACTGAGTGCCAGCATTTGAGACTCAGGAGTCAAAGCCCCCTTTCCAGGATTTGTCGTCCACCCCAGACTTCCTATCTGATGGGGCAGAGAAGACCCCCACCACTTACAGAGAAAGAGGAACTTACTTAGGACCAGAGAAGGGTTGGGCAGAGGTCAGAAAGAAACCCGAGGTGTCTGGTGGCATGACGTCAAGAGAATATAAGCCTCCAGTCGGAGGAAGTTCTGTCTGCTGCACATCAGATACTGTTATGGCCGGGCTCCATGTGCCCTTTTGTGTTTCTTTTACACAAACATGGATGGCAACATTGCCCCGATAACCTGATAAACAGCCGCTGTTCTCTGGTCATTTCTGAAGGTGAGACTGTGTCACAGGAGAGACCCGCTCTGTTCCTGCTTTTCCCTGCAGAGCACACAGCTCTGCTGAGTCCCTGTCCCTACTTCTTCGACCTGGGAAGCAGAGGTGATGGGAACCGCCTCTTCTCTCTCAGTGGCCATCAAGAAGGGAGGGAGCTTCTTCTCCCTGAGCTCCATGGCCTCGTTCCTCACTCCTGCCTTCCATCCCAGTGAGTCCCTGCTCTCCCCAGGGAGAGTGCTGTGTGTGTCCTAGGCGCACCACAGACGTTCAGTGGACAAACTTACCTGGAATTTATACGCAGCCAGGTTTTTTTGGAAGTCTTACAAGTGAACAGAAGTTTTGCACTTCCCTCCAAGCTGTATCTGTTCATACCACTTACTGCTCTCAGCGCCTCCCCGCGTGAATAAGGACGACTGGTCTTCTGCTGTGCCACATCGACCCCTGGGCCCCGGGTTCCCTCTAGAGGTAAACTCCAGCCCCCGGAACCGACTCCAACTTGAGAAGCGAGGACTTCCTAGAAGGAACAGGCTAAGACATTACTCAAAATAAGGCCAGAGTGCCCACCTGTTAACAGCTTACTGACTTCCTTCCTGGGTTTCCGTCCCCTTTCACTTGCTCACTTAGCCAAAGACCCCACCTCCAGGGTGACAGAGGAAGGAAGGTGTTACAGCCAACTTCTCCCACCGGCTCTGCGGTCAGCACAGGCCGTGTAGACCAGGTGGAAGCTCCGTCTGGGCAGCCCCTCATGCCAGGACCCAAAAGTGCAGCTGACAGCTGAGAGCTGAGGCATGGGCCACCCCTTTGGCGTTCACAGTTCCTGCCGTGGACTACAGGTCAAATTTCCAGATCTGTTTTCTCCAGGGAAAACTGGCAGTGACCCGCTTGCCTCATTGAAATGGCTGTGGGTTACTCAGGAGTAATTTTATTTTCTCCCTTTGATAGACTCTTCCAGAAAAAAATGATGAGATATAAATACATATATATATATATACATAACATAATTTTGAAAATGTAGCAATTCCAGATGTTTTCCTAGCCATTAAATAACTTTCTTTCCTCTAAAAATTTTCTGCCAGAGTTCGTTTAAAACGATTCTTTTAAATATGTGAATTGCCCTATTCTGACAACATTCAGGAATTCGCAGACCATATTTATAGACAGGGAAGACAGAGTGGTTGAGACTTTTGTGGATCAAGCTCGAGGGTTTTCTTTGTTCATTGTGCAGCTTTTTCTTCCATTTTTAGACTTTCTTCTTCTATTAAAAGAGTCATAGTTAACACATGCTTTCAAAGTACAAGCAACTTTAAATAGAAAAACAATTTTCTGAAAGCGTTTTGGGGAGTATTGTAGTCAGAGTGGTTTCAAAGTCCGTGGTGTTGGTACACACAGATTTGAGGCAAGTCCGCCAAGGCTGTGACATCTGCCAGCTGCAGAGGGGCACAGAGGGGCTACAAGTCACACGCACTTTGTGCCCTAAGTGTTTGACCAAGTCCCCTTCGGTCCTCGTTTGTCAATTCTGCCAGCATCAGTTGTGCAACTTCTAGGTGCCAGGCTTTGTGCCAGGGGGTGGGGCAGGGCCGTTATGAAGATAGTTGCAGAGAGCCTGGCTTCTCCATGCTGGCAGGGCTGATGCATCCCGGAGTCTCCTTTCATCAGTAATTGGTCACAGGGCACCCATTAGGACAAGTTGCTGACCTAGGGTATGTGACACATCATGGAAAACACTAAGGTGCTTAACGTGTCAGCCCTCATGATCAAAGAAGATGCTGCAGCAGCTAATGGGATGGGGAGAGTCCCTTCTGCTGTAGTAATCAAAGAGGACTTCCTGGAGGAGGCAGCACCTAAGTTCAGCCTTAAGATCTGCACAAAGATTGCTGCTGTCACACTGAAGTTTCTTATCTATAAAAGTTTCTCTTTGCCTCCTTTTCCCAACCTGACAGGCTTATTCAGCAATTTTTATAATGTTTGGGAACAGAGAGGAGGTTAAGCTAAAGGAATTGTTTATAGGAATGACCCTAAGGCCCTCGTCCTGCCTATGTAGAGAACCAAACTTGAAGGATTGGACAGGAAGTGATTGTGAATGTCCTCACTCTTTGTAAAAATCCCTGGATTACTTAGATTATTTCCAGCCCTGTGTCTATCACTCACATCCTGACAATCCGTCCATTGATTAATTTGTGATACTAGCCTCCAGGGTTGGGGGTTTGATGTGCCAACTAAGACACATCTCACGGCTATCGCAACTGGCTCAACATACTCAGAGAGGGAAGCGGAAGCAGCAACGTGCTGAGAAAGCTGCTTGCTCTACACCTCACTCCCTGTCTCTCTCAGGCTTGTATGGAATAAACCTCCCAGGAATGAACCTCATAGTTACTATAGAAACTGGTAAATAGCCCTCTGGAAGCCACCACCTCAGAAAACCTGTTGCCATCATCTTAGAAGGATGTGAGACCTTTCCCAGCAGATCTCAAATGTATGTTCAGCAGGTCAGGTGCCTACTGACCATCAGAAGGGACTCGCTGATCAGGGCTCTGGACCCCATTCCTTTCTGAAGACTTCAATCAGATGGATGGCTTGTTCTTCCAGGCCGTTCTATTAGGAAATAAAGATGTCAATATTTTTAGAAACCAGAATTACTTACCTTGTACATTTGTGTTTTCTTCCTCAGACAAGTTTTGGTATTGTCGGCTTTCACCAAACCACAAGGTCCTGCATTATGGAGACTTGGAAGAAAGTCCTCAGGGAGAGGTGCCCCATGACTCCTTACAGGACAAATGTAAGTGACCATGCTGGGCAGGAGGCCCAGGCTGGGGTTGCTTGATTGTTTCCTGGTCACTAAATGTCATGCAGAAAAACTATTCACCTACATAAAGCCACCGGGTATGTCTCATCTCATTGTAAGTCCCGGCTTGAATGGTCTTGTTATCCCTCCCCACATTTATGTCTTAGAGTTGAGTGTATCCCGTACTTGGAATGCAGTGCTACTGCAGACCCAATGGCCGCCTACTTCAAGGGCATAATGCAGGCACTTGGGAAATTTAGGATAAAAGACATTTTCTTTTTTCTACATATTCCCTGAAATACATATTATTTGCTATTTTTGTACAATGTCTGTTTCAATGTATATATTTTGAATAACCAAGAGTATGGTAGATTATTTTAGTCCAACACCAAGCCAAGTTCCAGGTTATTTATTTATTTATTTGTTTGTTTGTTTGATTTTAGACTGTGTGTGTGTGTGTGTGTGTGTGTGTGTGTGTGTGGAGGGAGAGAGAGAGAAACATGCATTTATTGTTCCACTTATTGATGCATTCATTGATTGATTTTTGTATGTGCCCTCCCCTGGGATTGAACCTGCAACCTTGGTATAACAGGACAATGCTCTAACCACCTGAGCTACCTGGCCAGGCCCTGTTTTAATGTGTATATTTTGAAGAACCAGTAATGTACTAGATTATTTTAGCCCAACGCCAAACCAGTTTCCAAGGTTTTTAGACAGCATTCAGTGTACATATTAAATGAGGTATTATAGAAACATTAAAATATAAAGGCCGGTGAATTAATTTGGAAGAGAAATTACAAGAAATGAGCATAGCTTCATATCCCAGGTAGATAAATCAAAGAGTGAGAAAACTAAAGACACTTTTAAATAACCTTTAAAAGTCCCAGTAACCCTGCAGTGAGTCACACACGTGTGTCCCAGACTGAGACCTTACCCCCAACTCCTAGCCCCTTCTCACTTGTCACCCCAGGGCACATGGAAGTCAACTGGAGACTGTCTTCCTTGAAACTCATGCCATCAGAAGCAAAAATAAATCACAAGTGGAAAATTCCTCGCACATCCAGACACTGCTGATATATCAGACAGACAGCCTGGAACATTCTCTCTTCCTCCCGCTTAAACATGGGGCAGTCTGGGCTCTGCAGTGTCATTTACTTCAGACAGCCGTCTCCTTTCCCGGGGGCACTGCCTCCCCAGTGCTGATGACTGACACTATTAATGGGAAGAGAAGAAAATGGAAACCTGCTGCTGCTGAGTCTGGGCAGTGTCTACACATCCTTGCAGGGGGCATCCCGGGCCCCGGTCCAGAAGGAGGACCCTCCCTTCAGGTCCCAGGAAGCCCTACCCGGCCGTGGACAAGCTAGACCACTGCCTCCCAGAGAGTGGGTTTCGGACCAGCAGCATCGCCTGGGACCTTGCTGGAAATGCAGATGTTTAGGCCTCGCTTCTGGACCTGCTGGCTCAGCAGTTCTGGGGGTGGAGGGGCAGCAATCTCTATCTGAATGGGCCCTCCGGGCCCTGCTGATGTTCAGTTGAGGGGAGAACTGCGGGCTGCCAGTTGCCGTGTGCGCTTCACAGTGGTTCTTTGAATTTAGCTTTCGCCCATAAGTCCAAGTTTAAAGGAACAGCAATAGTGAATTGGTAGTGGGTTACCAACTTTTAATTTTGGTAAACAAGGGTATTAAAAGTAACATATACCTAAAATTTTATATCACAGTACTTTCATTTTTTTTAAAAATTACTCTGGCCAGATGGCTCAGTGGGTTGGAGTATCATCCCATTCACCAGAAAGATTATAGATTCAGTCCCTGGTCAGGGCAAATAGCTGGGTAGCAGGTTCAATCCCCTGTATGGGAGGGAACTGATTGATATCTCTCTCTCTCTCTCAGATTAATTAATATATATTCCTGGTGAGGATTTTTTTTAAAAAAGAGGACTTTGGATCACATCACAATAGACAGTAAGGAAGATCTAATCTAGGAATGAGCAATAGTCTCTTCTATGGAATTAAATTAGCTTCATTAACCACTCACACCCGTGTTTCCATCTTCCTCTGATTTCTAACTGGTGAAAACTCCCTCAGGAACTAGGTGCTGCCCAGAGCCAGCGCCCTGGAATCAGCCCCACGGTGCCGAAATGAGGAGTCAGTGCTCACTGCTGGCCACGGCCACCGGAAACTCTGCGAGGAGTCTCCCACAGCCTCCATCCTCACCTGCCCAAGAAATAGGGAAAGCGGTCCAGGCAGAAAACAGACAGACAGACAGACAGCTAATTGGTTCCTTTCCCACGTGGCCTGAGGAATCATCTCTTCCACTCACAAGATGTGTCATTTGTCTCTGTGTTGACAGGGACAGAGGCCACTTCTCAGCACACAGGCAGGCACTTGTTTGGCTCTGACAGCCGGTTTCCTGCGTACACTCCCTTGCCAGCAGCAGGTCCTGTTGCTGAGGAAATGGGTTAGAGAGGGTCATGGCGTGGACAGCCCCTGAGCCTCGTGCACGGGCACTTCCTGGCATTGCCCAAAAACTGGTACCCACACCCTAGCTCTACCAAGGCCCTTACCCACAAAAGCACAGGGTGACAGTCACTGGCTAGAAGCCAGGAATGCTTCCATCAGGGCAGTGGCGGAGCAAGGCCGAGCTGCAGACCTCCCAACAGCAGCTGGCGAGGGCCTATGAGCAGCACCACTTCTGGGAAGGGGCTGCAGCCACCCGCTCCACCAGTGGTTTGAAATTCTTGTCCACCCCTTTCCCTCCTGCTTTTAAATCTGGTCATGTGGAGTTTGGAAGAGCTGCTTCGTAACAGTTTACCCACTGCAGTCAGAATCAAAAACCCATACTTGTGCAGGTATGTGCACTTGTGCGTCGGTGACATTACATCTGTGTGCATGTGTGTCCCAGACCGGTGTTTTCTTTGTGTAATGAAGTCAAATGAAGCTATTATGCACCTGAGCTGATCAGGGCCCTGGCCCAGGCAACTAAGTTTGCTGCCTTGGGCCGGCTACCTGGTTTGCCCACCATTGCAATTACATATTCTGCCTGGAGCAAGTAGCCCATTCTCTGGGAGCTCTTGAAAGTCAGAAACTTCAATCCACCAGAAAAATGTGTCGTGTCTTTAATTAATGTCAAGTGCCATTGCTCTTGCCTGGTGTGATTGCCCTCTCTTGAGACCAAGGGGGAAATTGCCTTCTGCCCCTTCAGTTAATCAGTGCTGACTATTGAGATATCAATGAATCAAACAGTGTAATTGAATCTTCTTCCTCCAGAAGAGTGTGAGTGAAGATGGCAGGACTCCCTTTAGCTGTCTTTATCCCTAAGGTGGAGGAAGTCACTCTTCTCCCATTTGTTTTATTTGACAGGAAATAAGGCCCTTAAAAATCTATATCCCCTTCCATCCCCTCACCCCACAGCCCTCCCACTAGGTGGATAAGCCTCATCACCCCAATAAACACTAGGCTCTAGTGTTTTCCACCCCTGGGTCCCCCAGCACCTCCCTTGGAGAGGATGTAAGCCTGCACTCCCACACCAACACCAAAGACACCGAGGAGAAGGCTCACCCCTCACACAGGCCATGAGGCCTGTTAGGAGGAGAAGCACAGCAAGACAGCAAAGCAAAGCAGGCAATTCGATCACTGATGCGTGGTGAATAATTCAGCTCCCCCAATCAACAGAGAGCACTAACTCTGGTTATTGATAATGAGAACAATTCCAAATAACATTTACTGAGTGCTTATAACATGCCAGGCACTGTGCTGAGAACTTTCCATTCATTATCCTCTCGACAACCTGGAGTGGTAGATACCATTGTCCTTGTTTTAGAGATAAGAAAACTGAGCTACAGAAAAATTAAGTGACTTGTCCAAGGTCACATGGCTAGTAAATGGACAAAGATCTGAATGCCACCATCCTACTTCACAGACCAGCTTCTTACCCACTTACCCACATTGAAAGCTAACAATTACCTCAGCTCCAACATCAGGTGTTAAGTCTCAGAGCAGCGCTCTGAGATGGACGATGTTAAAGTCCACATTACAGGCCAGGAAGCTTCAGCTCCCAAAGTGTCAGCCCAAAGTGGTATAGCCAGTAGGTGTGTCCACCTTTCAAACCAGCTTTCAAACACAGGCTCTGTGATCCCAAAGGCACAGCCCTTCCCTCTACTCTGTACCACCAACTGAGAGAGCAGGTTCTTCACCTCACTGTGCCAGGCTCGGCCTGTACCACCGCCTCCACAGCTGCTCCCATGCGAACTGTGTTCACAGCAAGTGCTCATGGCTTACCAGCTACTTCCTGGGGTTATTTCTGCCTCAACTTAGCTCCCAGTGGTGAAAACGAAAACGACTTTTATCACAGTGGCCATATTTACTTTTTCAATGGTATCTTTGTTTTAAGTCATAATTGACAAACATAAGGAAAAACCATGACCTACCAAGGGAGCATGGAGTGGAACAGTGAGCAATAGTCCTGGCTCTGTCCTCCTATATGACTTTCAATAATTTATTGCCTCTTTAGGTCTCAGCCTTCCCATCTGTGCAATGGGAGTATTGAATTAGATCGCCTCAAGCCAGCTCAAAGTGAAGGAAGCATGGAAAGAAATGAAGCCATGCCTGAAGAATTTAGAGTTGAGGGTAGGGTACCAGAAGTGACCATCCTGTCCTCGTATCTCTGGACGCCACTTCTTTATGCTGCCCCCCTCAAAAGGCCATGGAAACTCTCACCTGGCTTTGACATAATCAAGAGCCCTCTGCTGCCTCCTTAGAGCACAGATTCAAAGGATGTGAGTCTAATTCTTCTTGTGGGAATAGAGAAGGTGGCATTTCAGCCCTCAGATGCCTACTCTTCCAGTGCATCTAGAGGCAAACTATGCAAAGAACAACCTTTAAAAGCCACAGTGTATTTTTAGAGTTTTTTGTTTTCCTTTTAGCCATAATCCTGTGAGTAATAGAGAAGCTTGTCTCCTTGACAGGGGACAATGTATATAAAAATGTTAAGTACGTACTGCCGCAAACGAGGTGGAAAAGTGCCTTTTCTCCCCTGGAGCCTCCTCGTTAGAGATTCCGTAGGCTGTCCCCACGGTGGACTTTGTGTTAATCTTGTCCCATTGCATATGATGGGTTTTCAAAGCCAAGGGGTGACTTGCTATTTGTATATTGTTGACACTCTAGTTCATGGACCATGTTACAGATTATACAACAAAGACTTTCTACTTCTGAGGCTCTTACAACTCAGCCTCCATCTGAAGCTTGAGAAGGTTTTCTGAACTGTTACATTAATATGTCAAATTCACTTCGGTGGTGGATTTTCCATTGAAAAGCAAACCCAGTGTCCCAAGGGGCCTAAATGTCCCCCTTCTTAAGCAGCCAGATAGGCCGCTGAGAGGAACAGAGCTGATCCTTGGTTATGAAAATGGATTTGAGGAGAACTGAAGTTCGCAGTTGTAGTCAACAGTATGTTCAGAAGTCATAGGGACCAATGACAAGGAGGTGCCAATTCAAAGGAGTGAGCGGAGGCAGGAAAGGGGTCCGAGGTAATGGCTCTGCCACTGGGGATAGACGGCATCGGTACATTCTGCAGCGGGAGCGAACGACCCCCAAATCTCAGTGGCTTAGGACAACAAGAGTTTATTTCTCGCTCCTCACATTATATAACCAACATTATACCACTTCACATGGTCATACTGGGACCAAGGCCAGAGGCTGCTTGGCCATTCCATAGCTATGCCATTGGATGCAACACAGGACCTGTTCAGTTTCTGCAACTGGGGAAGAGTAGCTGGTGGGCATGGACTTTTCACTGCCTCAGCCAGTGAAAGAGACTTGCCATTTCCTCTTACATGTCATTGGCCAGAACTAATCCCATGGCCCCAGAGGTTGCTGGGAAGTGTAGTCTTCCATATGCCCAGAAAGAAAGGAAGGCCAGATATTAGTGAGTACGAGTAATGTCAACCACAGGGGTCTAGAATCAGGACTGCAAACATCAGGGGACCGACAGCTGGGGCATGTGCAGAGATTCCCAGAAGAACGCATTGCAGCCCTATTCTTCTCTAGGGTTAGACAGCACTCCAGGAGTGTCAACAGTTTTGCATAAGGTTCTTAACAGTTTTAGGGTAAAAATGTTAGCTATATATTGCATAATTTTATCATCATCTAAGTGTCTCCCCCACAACCCAATTCCCCAGTAAAAGTATGTGAACATTAATTATGAAATTGCTCGTCATCTTCATCATTAAGGGAATGATTACTAAGGAAATTACTGATTGATTACTTAGGAATTCATTACTCAAAGTTTCCACAGAGCCTAAGTGAGACCTCACAGTCTGTTATGGGACAAAAGATTAGGAGCTGGAGATGGACAGGTGACTTTGATTTTTTTTAAGTTTCTAAGCCATCCAACTGCCTTCTCTCTCAGATTATTTTAATGCAAAGTTTTAAATGTACAAACCTTTCCATCTCTTTTATCTCCTTCCAAGTCCTGAGTAAAACATGAGACATTTTTTCCTCTAACTGCACGATAAATACCAGCTACCGTTTCCGTATCAGACAAAAATGTTCCCTTTACTGGAGTTCAGTTCCATTGCCTGTGAAATAGGGGTAATGAAACCTGCCTCAAAGAATTGGTGTGGGAAATAACGAGATGGCGGAGAGGGAGGGTGACAGAGTTCGGGACTCTTTGGGTTCAAATGCATTTTCTGTGATGAGGCTGCTTTTCCTGATTATCCTGAACTCAGAAACTAAATAGACGTAGCCAGTTCAGCAAGAGCTGCTGATAACATGGGAGGCGCTGGCATTGTTTCTGGTGCACAGCGTCTTCCAGAATATCAGTGTTGGTACCGCTAGTACTATTACTACTGCTTCCTCTAATGCCATCACTCTTCACGTGGCTGTGTTTGGAGTTTTTGAAGTTATTTGTTTTAGTGAACCAAATTCTGCTTATCAGCATAGACTTATTTTTCCTCCCCAGGGTTGTTTTTTGCCAGAACATCAGAATACAGTTTAGTTTCTAAGTCCTGGCACACTACCCAACTTCTCTTCCTCATTTTAACTCTATTCTCTTTGGCCGCAGTTTCTGGGAGTGGCAACTTGCTAGCGGACTCGATGGTTAATCCTTCTTCTTTGTTGACATCTCAGCTTTTACATGGTGAAGTTAACTTTTGTCTTCTTTTACGAATTCCAGTGCCAGTGGCAGATATCAAAGCAGTGGTGACGGGAAAGGACTGTCCTCATATGAAAGAGAAAGGTGCCCTTAAACAAAACAAGGTAAGGTTTCCAGTTATCTCAAACAGATAGTTCTGTTGGAACAATGTGGGGAGCAGTGGGCCCAGCCTTCCTTCTTGGGTAGCAATGCTTGTGTGTGTGGTTATACACCTTTTTCCCCTCCTGATTTCTTTAACATCTCTCAGCTTTATTTTTCCTCCATTGATCATGTATTTAATCCCTGCCGTGTCTTCCATTCTCTGACCCCCTGCCTAGTCCCAGCCCTAGGAATTGCCTGCTGACTATTATCACCCAGTCTTCCCTCCAGCCTTCCCCACTCAGCCCCACACATTCTCTGGTCCTCTCCTAACCTCCCATTTATGTTTATATTACCCCTTCCCCAACTCCTACCCCAATCTATTTCATTCTCTCCTGCTGCTATCACCTTCTCAGAAGCCTCCACGGGGTCTCTGTGAAGCCCGAGAGAAACAGACCAAGTGATTCAGAACGTTTTAGAAAATGGTTAAGGCCCTGATGTCCTCCAGCGTGGTAGAAAGTACTGTGAAATAATAGCTCAAACCCAGCTTCAACGAGAAAATTTCCCCTAAAGGTACATTGCTTAAACCCCCTTCACATTGCAATAGTTTCCACCCTCCCCTCCTAGTTGACAACCTGGCTGTTCACCATGACAGCCCATGTTCTATACCAGAGGGTGTGCAGGGACTTCCTCTGAAAAGACGGGCCCCAGTTTAGAAGTATTTGCCCTTGAGCGAGCCATCAGGAAGCCAGTTCTTTATTTATCCCTCTCAGCATCTTGTGATATGTAATACCCATCCATGAATAAAATTACCCAGATTGATCTGGGTGCCCCAGCTACCTCGGTCCCCAAAACATCACAGAAATCAGTAGGTTGCTTTTTTGTTTTCAGTGTTAGTATCTAAGGGGAATATGACCTTGATACACATTTTCCTTATCAGTCAGGGTTCAAGGGAATACTCCCTGCGCTGTGATCTCTAACATTGCAAGACAACGGGAATCCAGGTCTGCATGGGATGACCCTGTGTCCTCGGTTGGGGAAAATGGAAGTACTGGGGAAGTGCTGTTGAGTAGGCGCAGCCAAGGAGGCTGATAGCGAAACTTTGGCTTCTTAAGTTACATAAGGATAACTCACGTCAGGTCCATGTGAATTCCTTCGTTGTCAAGCCTGTCACACACACCCCTGTCATCTGATGCCTTAACTGACAAGCGTAATGACAAAACGGCATGCCCAGGAGTGTGTGGGCCCCCTGCAACCTGGCATTTCTCTTTTTTCTCTGATGTGGGAAATGGGGATTTTCCAGCTCATCAGATTTCAGACAAGCCTTCTGACCCACGGCAGCAAGTCTCCAGCCTTTGTGACTTGCCTCCTGTGGGGCTGCTCTCCCTCAACACCCCCTGATCTGCAGAGCACAGTCCTGGGGAGCACGGGCTCCGCTCAACTCCAGCTGAGGTCCCTGTGGTTATATAACACTCGCAGCTGAGCAGGAAATGCTGTGGGGAAATTGGCAGCAACCAGAGAAGGCCAGGAGGGGTGTGGTTGGACAGCAAAGCGGCATGCCAGGATCCAAGCACTCTGAGTGGGGACAGAGAGAATTATGTAAAACGGGGGTGGGGGGGGCCCTAGTTTCAGCCCCAGCGTGTAAAGAGGTTGGGAGTTGTCACTCAGATCCTTAGAGTGAACAGAAAGTAAGTAAAGTGAAAAGTCAACAATTTTCTCGGACCTGCCAGAAGACTCAGGTCTCAGGGCAAACCGCCAGTCTGGAATCCTGGAGAGCCAGGGGCATCCAGAGACTCCCACAGATCTGCTCATCTGGAGCAGAATCCAGGGAGCCTGAACTATCGGATCACTTAAGTAGTAATTCTGATAAAGTGCCGTGGGCTGAGCATGGGCCAGTGTGAGAATGAGAAACTCTTGGAGGTTGCTGTCTTGGGGGCGTACTTACATGGGCTCTGCCTTCGGTAATCCTAGCAAATTCTCCCATTGAAGATCTGAGAAAGATCCCCTCTCTCCAGGTGGCTCTGGGAAGAGAAATGGATGAGTAATCGTGATGTATGCCAGAGCCTTGTATAACAAAGTCCTGTTCTCCAGACCTTGCTCTCATCTAGGGGAGGAGAATTTCTACCATTTAATCCCATTAGCCTTCCCGTCTCAACAGCAGTCAAAGCCCCAAGGAGATTGACAGGAAACTGTGCAGCCTTGGAAAAGGGAGGAGGTGGGGAGGGGTGCTGTACCACTGGAGAAACGACTGAGACAGTGACAACCACGAGATACAAGGCCCCTAAAAGAAGGAGGTTTAATTGGAAAATTGCAGAATGTTACCCCCCGCCCATACCCCACCACCACACCCACAAGACCAAAAGAGTGGAGTATAGTGGGAAGACGTGCAAGCCACAGAGTCTCTCTGAGGAGGGGGACTTTGGGAGCCCGAAGTCAGAGTAGAGACAAAACCAGACACACTGGGGGGATTGGAAGGCTCTGGCACTTATAGCTGCATCAGTAGCCCAGTAGCCCAGTTCTTTGCCGGATTAACGTAAATTGTCACTCTGATGGCCTGTGTATCTCATTTTCTGCTACCTGATACAACATGTCTGGATTTCAGCAAAAAAATTACAGGCACACCAGAAAGCAAGAAAAAAAACAGCTTGAAGAAACAAATCAGTTATCATAATCAGACTCCAATATGTTGGTCACAGATGTTGGAATTATCCGATAGAAAATTTAGAATAACTACAATTAAAAGTGTTATCGGGTCTAATGGAAAAAGTAGATCATATGAAAGAACAGCTGGGTAATATAATCACAGAAAGGAAAACTCCAGAAATGAATCAGAAAGACTATAAATGAAAAACACTGTAACAGAAGTGAAGAATGCTTTTAGTTGACTCCTCAGTAGGCTTGACGTGGCTGAGGGAAGGCTTAGTGAACTTGAAGTTGAGTCAGTAGAAACTCCCTAAACTGAACTGCAAAGAGGGAAAAAAGTGAAAAAAAAATAGAGCATCAAAGAACTGGGGCACAATTGCAGAAGGTGTAACATATGAATAATTGGGCTGCAAGGAAAAAAAGAGAAGGGAGCAGAAGAAATACTGGAGCAGTAATGGACAGGAAGTTACCAGAATTAATGACGGACGTCAAACCACAGATTGAGGAAGCTTAGACGACACCCAACCAAATGAGTACCCCCCCTAAGAAAAACCACCTAGGCATATCATGTTTCAACTGCAGAAAACCAAAAACAAACAGGAGATCTTGAAAGAATCCAGGTGGGGAAACCATCTCACCTGTGGAAGAAAAAAGATAAAAATTGAAATGGATTTCCTATCAGACATTGTGTAAACAGGAAGAAAGTAGAGTGCAGTATTTCGTTCTGGGGAAGAACCCCACCAACCCAGAATTCTTTATCTACTGAAATCGTCCTTCAAAAGCGAAAGGGAAGTAAAGAGTTTTCAGATTTAAAAAAAAAGCTGAGGTAATTCATTGTCAGCAAAATGACGTAGGTGAGAAACTTGGATCCCACAAAAGGGACAGAAATACATCAGATAGGGAATAAATGAAGGTAAAATAAAAATATCTATTTTTGTTGCGAATCCATCTAAAAGATAACTTTGTTAAAAGTAATGATAGTAACAATGTATTAAATGATTATAGCATATGAGTAGTGAGATGACTGACAGCAAAGTCACAAGAGCCAGGAGACAGGATTTGGGATACTGAAAACAGGGAAAGGCAAACAAAAAAAGGAAAAGGAAGGAAGGGAAAAAAGCAAAGATTAGAAAAGAGTTACAAACATAGCAGCCATCAACTATGTCAGTAATCATTTTGGATGTCAATGGTCTAAGTACACCAATTAAAAGATTCTCAGAGTAGATTTTAAAAAGACCCAAGTCTATGTTTTCTACAAAAAAAAAACTGAAGAAAAACAACTTTAAATATAAAGACTAAGAGAGTTTAAAATATTAGAATGGACAACAATATCAAAATATATAAGGCAAAACTAATAGAACTGAAAGGAGAAATTCACAAATCCATTATTATTCTAGAGGCATAGATACACCTCTGTCAGTAATTGACAGATCAAACAGGCAGAAAATCAATAAGGATATTGACCACCTGAACAGCAGCACCAATCAACTTGATCTAATTAACAATAGACATTGCCCTAGCTGGTGTAGCTCAGTGGATTGAGCGCAGGTCTGCGAATCAGATGATTGAGGTTCGATTCCCTGTCAGGGCACATGCCTGGGTTGCAGGCCAGTTTCCCAGCAGGGAATGCACGAGAGGCAACCACACATTGATATTTCTCTCCCGCTCTCCTTTCCTTCCCCTCTAAAGGTAAATAAATAAAATCTTAAAAAAAAAAAATAGAAGATCCACACAACAGCAGATTACTCATTCTTCTTAAGCTCAAGGGAAATGTTCAAAGATACCACATTCTGGGCCATAAAATACATCATAACACATTTAATAGAATAATAAGCATGAATAGTAGTTTCTCAGATCACAGCAGAATTAAATAAATCAGTAACAGAAAGATAGTTATAAAGTCCTTTCAAATATTTAGAAATTTAATAATACACTTTTAAATAATTCTTAGCTCAAAAAGAAGTCTTAAAAGAAATTACAAAATGTTTTAAGCTAATTAAAATGAAAGTATAACTTATCAAAATATGTGGGATGGGGCAAAAGCAGTGTTTGGGGGAAGTTTGTAGTATTAAATTTGTATATTAGAAAACAAGAAAGATCTAAAAATCAATAAAGTTTTCACCTTAGGATAGCAGAGCAAGTTAAGCCAAAAGCATGCAGAAAAGAAGAAATAATACATGATTAAAGTACAAATCACTGAAACTGAGAAAAAGAAAAATAGTAGAGAAAATTGACAAAACAAAATCTTGGTTCATGGAAAAGATGACTAAAACTGATAAGCTTCTAGCCTGACTAAACAAGAAAAAGTGAGACAAGACCCAGTTACCAATATCAGAACAGGAGTGGAGATGATCTCATACCAGCACATGATACGTGTGGGTAGAGTTGGCCTTCTTGTATCAGACTCCTCTGCTCCTAGAAGAGATCAACAAAACAACAAGTAGATGACATTTTCCAACCTTCTTTTTTTTAATTTAAATTCTTTTATTGTTGTTCAATTACAGTTGTCTGTATTTTCTCCCCCCCTTCCCCCATCCCCTTCAACCCTCCTTTTATTGTCATAGCACTCATAGAAAATTGGGTGGAGGATGGATGGTTGGATGGATGGATGGATGGGTGGATGGATGGATGGATGATGGATGGATGGATGATAGATGGATGATAGATGGATGGATGATGGATGGATGATGAATGGATGGATGGATGGTAGATGCATGGATGATGGATGGATGGATGGATGGATGATGGATGGATGAATGGGGCACACTGCTATAAACATAGAGACAGGATTGCAAATGGAGGCTACTTTCTGGGATTCACTGGCCCACATGTCCAGCCACCCAAAGGTCTTCCAGGATGCCTTATGGTGGGCTAAGAGAGTATCTCTACCAGCCTGTCTCATTCATTTGCATACACAGGAAAATTGGTTGTTTTTATAATGCTAATAGTGTTCATGCACCTGGTTCATTAGGGTAACTATCAAAAGAGAGAAAGGAAACCCACAGTCCTAAAAACTTACTTCCTCAACCCCACACACTCCTCCCAGTATTCCAAGTCCCTCCTCTCCGCCTCTAGGACTTCTGGGTAGGAAAGGAGAGACCTGCAGCCTGAAAGGACAGTTGACTGAAATGTGTCCCTATGAAGTGCATCAGTGCACACGAGTGGGCAGTAAGTGAGGCGTGTGGCTGACTCTTCAGACAGATTTTCCAGCTGGACAGAAGGTTCTGACACTTGGTGCCCCGGGCTCTCGATTGGTCTGCCTGCAAGCAAGGCAAACTGAGACATCAGCGTCCATAAGGGAGATGCTTTGTTAATAGCAAAATATTGGTGACTGCCACGACCTCTCACTCATTCAACATCTGATAGCCCGGGCTCTGTCTAAGGCCCGGAAAATAGAAAAAGGAACAAAAAAACCTTGTTCCTTGAGGCAGAGGCACTTGTTCAGCCGTCTGCTCAGTCGGCACCAGCGCCGCTGGGAGACAAGGAGCTCTGGGCCGGGAGTGTGAGTGGGACAGAGGTGACCCATCCTCCTGCAGCGTAGAGTCTGACGTGGTCAACAGGTCAGTGCCTCAGGCGGGTTTCTGGGGACACAAACAGCACTCAGCTTCTTTGTAGTGAGAGCGAGCAAGTCTCAGTGAGACTTGAACTGTTGTGGGTGAATGGAAATTTCATGGGGGAAATCGGGTGTTTAAGGATTAAGGATTCTGAAGTCAAACGCTGTGATTTATGAGGTTGATTTATTGCCGAGTTTTCGAAAAGGGGCATTCCTGAAGTGTATCCCACCGAATGTGGGGCTTATAAACAGTCAAAATGTCATCAGCAGAGGAGAGATCGGGCCGCATCTCACTGATTCAGGGACAAACATGTTTGATGTAAGAGAAGCTTCCATCCACCGTGTCCCAGAAACCAGCTTCTGTTTTCCTAGTGTGATCTGTGAGCCTGAAACAAGAAGCAGATTATACTAGAAGCCGATGTTCTAGTATCAGCCTGAAACCCTGGTCTTAACCAAAAGGCTTTTATCCACGTTTACTTCATTTGTCCTTCATTCAGCAACTGTATTGAGTATGTTCTTTATACCAGGTCTGTGCCTGGTGCTGAGAATCCAAAGATAAATATGACCTGGCCTCTGGCCCTGGGTGTCTGGTAGATATAAGACTTCTGTGTCAACATGCAATTACTCCCCGATGTTGCCTATTTTTGTGGTAACTTAAACTCAGGGCGAGCCCAGGAGACTGGAGAAAACAGGATCCAAGCTGGGTTTTAAAAAGGAGTCGACCAGGTGGAGAAGGAAGGGGAAAACATTTTAGGAGGGGGGAAGAGTGTGTAAACTAGCACAGAGCTGTCTCTGATTGACAAACGTTGAATTCAGAGGATAGGATTGATGGGGACAGAGGAAAGAGAGTGGGTTGGACTGAGGCCAGACAGAGTTGCCTAAAGAAGCATTATTGACCATTATTATGTACCACGTGACTGAGTGAATTTTAGCTTCGAAATTAAAACTCAAATCCATACGTCCAGAGACGAGCAGTAATGTACTATAGGTGAAATCTACGACTGTTTCTAAGACCATGTAGGACATGCGCACACACACTATCCTGTGTCTTTAACTAATGTACTTTGCCCTCAGAATGACCTTGATAGTGCGGGGAGAACCAGCATAGTCAAAGTGATTGCTGGCCAGAATGGCCAAATGAGACAAGTCACCCCCAAACAATATAAGGAATGGCAGCTAATGTGCTATACTGAAAATATGTTATATAAAACCCTACTCTTGTATTCATTCAGTCCATCATTTGACCCCTGAAAGATGATAGTCCCATAACCAAGGTGCCATCATGTCCAGAATTTCTCTGAGCATCCCCCCACCCAATTCATCTTGTCTCTGGTTCCAGGGTCGGAGGGTAGGGTACCGGGTCAGAGGTCCTGGGCCAGGGGGAATCTTCAGGTCTTCCTGCCTCCTCTGTCCCCAGAACTTCCCCATGCCAGCCCTTTCACCACACAGTGACATGCGGTTTGGGAATTAGTGGAACAGAGGATGAAGATAAGCTGCTCCTAGACATAATTTTTCACTGAATTAAATCCATAGGCAATAAAGGACCTTAGGTGGCAAGTAGCACAGCCCCAGAGCCTCAGATGTCCAAGTGAGCATTGTGTGTGACAAGGAGCCCCGGAGGGTGACACTGCCCCAGATCCAGGACCGCTTACTGCCACACCTCCTGGCGCCTCTCTCCTTCCAGACAGCTCAGACAGCTCAGACAGCTCGGACAGTGGCAGCTTTTGGAGTGTTTGCCTGGGAGGTGTTATCGCACCCAGCTCTGCAGCCTCCCTGCTCCCAGTGCTGACGAGCTGACCTCCACCCATGACTCAATGACAACAAGCCAGAGACATCAATAAAACTCATTATAAGTGATAGCAGCCTTTCAAACAGGCATTCGGCTCAGAGAATTAATTCCTCCCACCCCTCCTAGGCAGCTTTGGTGAAATTAAAGTGCGGATAGACGTGTTCATGAGTTTCCCATTTCCTGCCTGCGTTCGTCAGGAATCTAGGTCAGGACGGTGCTCCTCCTTCACATCTCCACTGGTACGTGCCTCAGAAGGGCAAAGCCCCAGGTTTGCACGCCCCTCCCTCTCCTTGTCCATGCTCCTGCAGAAGACAAAGTGTCACAAGGACAGCCACCCTGACACTCTGGTCTCCAGCACCATGTCAAGAGGTTGAGTCTGGGCTCAGGCAGTGTCATTAGCAACACAAAGCAGCTGTTCTCCAGTGTCAGCCCAGAGATCAGGTCATGAACTTCACCTTTTCCCATTGACCTCCCAGGGCTCCCTCGTTCTGCTGTAGGTAACATCCAGACTGGTTGTTCTGATGCAAAGCCCTGTCCTTCCCCATCTCTCCAGTCTCTCAGGTGTGAGTCCATTTCTCTACCAAATGATAGTAAGAATAACAAAGAAGTCATCATTCATATAGTGTTCCTAATCTAAAAACAGCTTCCATAAGTATGTGAAATTAGAGCTTAGAATTTTATTGAAAAAAAATGTTTTAAGTTTTTTGAAAGAAGAAAATCATTACCTGTGATTGTAGAGCCTTACTATAATTATTTCCGTTTCACATTTCACTTCCAGTCTCTGTCCACAGGTAGACATTGTTCGTAATTGTGATCATCAAATGTAAAGAATGTCCAATTCTCCTGCTGTTTGCTTATTATCAGATCTCTATAAGTATCATATTGAATAGCTGGTTGAACATATTTCTCTGGGTTGCTAACTTGTGACTTCTTTAATGGTTCACCCAATGAAGGGAAGACATGTATTTAGTTTCATATACTATGTTCTTTGCTTGCTTTTCAATTTTTTTTTAGGAATAACCCCAGGAGTGGGCTTCCTTGTTCTTGATATGGACTACCTTGGTGATATTTTTAGAGGATGATACGAAGTTTTGGTACCACTAATAGTACTGATGGCTATTTTTATCATAAACTAAAAGACCTGAGAGACATGTCAAACTTAACAGAAAAATTACTTTCTGTTTGTTTGTTTGTTTGTTTTGGTGAGGTCCTTTCTAATATTATCCATCTCCTCAATGGAGGCCTAAGAGAGAAAAAAATGAAAAATTAAGAGAAGTTTTGCAGAATAGCCCCCATTCTGTGACTCACCTCCTTCCCTTCCCTTGTTTCTGTTCCTGGTGGGTGAGGAGGCCCGAAGAGTATGAGATGCTGGTAGGTCTGGGCTTGAACAAGCACCTCTCCGTTTTAATGAGGGAACCGCTGGGAGTGAGCCAGACACTGACCAACCCGCAAGAGCCACACAGCCTTATGGTTGATGTTGTCAAGAGAGGCGGCCTGCTGATGCTGAGCCTTTTGAGTTCCCTTTGGGTAAATTCTCTAACACACCTGATATTCTGAGTCCCGGAGGCATTGACCTCTTTCTGCCTTCCATCTCTTTCTGCGGCATTCTTCTGTGGCATTGGCCCAAGGCAAGTTCTCTGATAGCGTTTAAGGCAGATGATGATTCGGAGAAAACTGCCCCCTAGCAGTGGATGCCTGGTGGGCACTTACTGAGGGCACAGCTCTGGAGGAGGGGTAGTTGTGAGCAGTGCTGGTTATAAAGGCAAGAAGAAGGAAGGAAGGCTACCTCATGGGTCCTAACGATGCAGCATACCAATGTGGATACACTTGACCCTTCCCCTCCATGTTAGGGCGTGCTGGGGTCTTGAGATGTGTGATCATTCTTGTCTTCTAAAGGTTGTGTCCTGCTGACTGCTAGAATAGACCAGTAGGGTAATCATTGTACCCAACATTGCACAGTGCAGACAATTTGAGAAGTGCATTTTAACACACATATTAGACGTGACAGAGTGTGTCTCAACCAAGGTCATTCAACTACAATGAAATGATAGTGTCACTTAGGCCTTGGTCCTTTGGGTGTGGCTCATTCTGTTTGCACTCAGTAGATGCTCACCAGTGAATGAACCCAGGTGTTCTGACATTGAGCCCGTATTTCTCCCTGAGTTGCTAAAGGGTAGAAGCTAGAGTTGGTGCAACCTTTGCTCTACAGTAGTTTTGAGATCAAGGGATGAACATGTAACCTAAAGACAATGCATTCACCCCAAATCTTATTACCTACACTGTGTTAGGAAATGTATGTTCCTACAAACATCCTTCGGTTTGGGGGTGATCAAAGACAGAGCAGCCCTAGTGCTGCTGATGGGGAAGGAGCTTACAGCTGGTCATGGTCTCCCGGAAGGGGGATGCTGAAGAAGACAGAGGTACAGCTCTGGGCTCTGTGGCCTTGGACCACTCATTGGCCTGCTGCTCCTCTGGACGCACTGTGAGCCTCCTCCACATTCTCTGTAGCTGCAAAACCAATGTGCCAGCTTCCCTGAACACCGTGTTTGTTCTGCTCTCTTGTAGGAGGTGCTTGAACTGGCTTTCTCCATCTTGTATGACTCAAACTGCCAACTGAACTTCATTGCTCCTGACAAGCACGAGGTAAGGGTCTCAGGGGGATTATTTTATGAGAGAAGGTCACATTTTTCTCTCGAAAAACAAACAGGAGAAAAATGTTAGAAACACAGAAATTTCATTTAAAAAGAAAAGGCCTGCCTGAGAAAAATCAGGAACAAAGGAATATCTTGTTGACTTGGAAAGGGATGGGAAAACTGCCCGCTTCTCACTAGCTCATTTAATAGTCCATGATAAAGAAAAAGAATGTAGAGGGATAAGACTCAGCTAGGGCATAGTTCTTAACCCAGAAGAAGAAGCAGCCCTTGGAGATGCCATTGAATATTTAGTTTCTGGTCCTGATTGCCCCAAGATAAACTTGTCTCTATTCTTTAAACTGTCTTATATACCTGAAACTAATATAAAATAATATCAAGTGTAAACTGGAATTGAAAAGTAAAATTTTGAAAAAGAAAACATTTGATAGAGTAGGTTTCCTACCATGTTTCTCTAAATGACTTTGGGAAGTTCAGGGCTGTCTCTGGTGTTGGGTTTTATTTTTGAGATGCTTTTATTCCTTTTTGACATCTTGTTATACGTATAATTTGTTTCTCTTCTTGAGGCACGCTGTCAGCTATATTTAAAATATTTAGCATAAAGCTAGGAAAATGCATTTATAAGATAAAGTAGTGGCTATGGTTGATTTAACTTTTTATCTGGTAAACTAGCATCCAACATCACACTTGAAATTCTTATTTTTGTTTTGTGTGTCATTGCATAAACATTTTTCAGAAAGGAAGGGAACATTTTACTAAAACATGACTTTTGTTCCCTATTTCCCCTAGGAGACTTAGCTCATTTAGAAGTTATTCAGTATTGGGTTTACACTGGCTTGGAGCTTTTGAATAAAATTGTACATCCCAAAGAGAGAGGAAAGATTAGATGTAAATCCTGCATTTAGAATGGTGTTTAAATATAATTCTGTGTTACTTGACATTTCGTTTGCAGAAGGGTATGACTTTGTCTTCATCTTCCTGAAAATAGATTCTGTGTCCTACTGTTTCTCTTTTTAAATAAAATTGTGGTCGTGCGCAGGCCAGCATATCCAAAATGTGTACAGCTGCGGAGCAAACCACCAAAAACAGTAGGACTGTGAATGGCATTTAAACCCAGGCGAGGCTGTTTTCCTCAGTGCATGTTAATTCCATTTAACAATAAGTGCTCTGGGACCGCCACGTCTGCATTCGTGCCTGCCCCTCGTGATGCAGCGGGGAGGAAATGCTGTGTGCTTGTGAGCACTTTTAATGGCTCCAGACCACTTTCACGTCTGTTACCTTATTTAATTGGCATCATCACTCCATAAAACAGAAAGTTGTATTACAGATGTCCTCATTTATAAATGAGGAGGGAGACATTTCCAAGAATGGAGTAGCTCAACAGTAGTAAACAGTAATTACGACTATTCAGTGCTTTACGTGCTTCATCTCACTTAATTCTCGTCTAAAACTCCAAAACAGCAAACTAGTAGTATCTCCATTTTTTAAAGGAAGGGAATGAGGCACAGGGAGGCCAAGACACTTGTCCAACGTCAAACAAGGAGTGAGTGGCAGAGCTGGGATTTGAACCAAAGGGGCTCCATAAACCCCTTCTCTTTGGCTCCTGTACTGTGAGGCTAGGAAGAGAGAAGAAAGAAAGCAGGACCTGGACTCATCGCGTCCCGCCTGTTCCCATCACCCAGCCTCCGCAGTCACCGACTGGCAGCCAGTCTGGTTTCATTTCTAGCACCCACACCCAGCTACGTCCCCAGATTAGGTTCTAAGCCAATCCAGATCCCATACCGTTTTGTTGGTAAGTGTTCCTGTGTGCATCTTTAAATAATAAACAGTCCATTTTGAAACCTAACTGCAGTACTCCGGTCACACCCAATTTTGTGATGCTCTGGTACCACCACTGTGTGCAATCAGTTTTCAGATTTCTCCAGCTGACTCATTTGTGTGTTTTCCTTCTCTGCTCTGTTCAGATCCGAATCCAAATAACATCCATACAAGGCAACTGGTTAACAAGTTTCTTACGTGTGCTTGAATTCATAGGTTCTCTCTCCCTCTGAGCCCCCCAGTTTCTTGTGAGCATGTGCACGTGCTTGTTTTAATTGAAATTTATTCATTTAAAAAAACCACATCATCTGTCTGGTAACATTGCCACAAGTCTAGATTTTGTTTATTATAATTCTGTGTATTAGTTTACTGTGGCTGCTGTAACACATTGCCGCACGCTCAGAGGCTTAAGACGATGTAAGTTTATTATTTTACAATTCTGTAGGTCAGTTCTGATGCAGGTCTTTCTTGGCTAAATTCAAGGTTGTCAGCAGAGCCAAATTCCTTTTCGGAGACTCTCGGAAACCTCAGTTTCCTCGGCCTTTCTATCCCTAGACACGGCCCACATTCCTTGGCTTGTGGCTTCCGTCCGTGAATAGCAGTATTGGGCCAGATCCTCACATCTTCCTCCATGCTCAGATCCCCCTCTGCCTGTCACTGCTCTCTCTGACTCCTATTCTGTTTCCCTCTGCTGCTTTTAATTGTGACCCTTGTGATTACATTCCCACATGGACAATGCTGGATAATCTCCTTATTTCAAGATGAACTAACTAGAAGCCTTTATTCCGTTTGCCATGGAACCCAGCGTATACATGGGTTCTAGGGTTTGGACAAGGTCCTCTTGGGAAGGAGGGTGTTGTTCTCCCTGCTCCAGCCTGCACAGGGAGTCACATGTTTATCCATCTTCTCTATTTCCTGTTAAGTCATAATTAGATGGTGAATCAAACTTGGGCTCAACTCTGGGCAGCATAGACTTGTGTTCTTCCACGGTGTCTGGTGTTCTCTCATTCGGGGGATGTTAGCAACCATTGATGACTGTTATCGTCTAGATCCCTGGATCCAGTAGAGGTTGCAAAAGGTTGGTATCCCAAATCTGTCCTTCCTTCTTCATTTTAAGCGGGATAGTTACAGAAACAGAAAATGGCCTTATTGACCCATTTGGCTGCCCTAAAGTTATACAATGTGGACATTACAAACAGGATACATACTTGATTTCTTTTACCTTCAAAAGAGTGAGCATCTTCCAGAGGAGACTGATGAGGTGTTTTGGGTGTTTGAGTATCATTATAAAGGAATGGATATAAACGTATTTTTAAATCTAAACATTTAAACATGTCACTTCTCGGCCTTTTGGCTAAGATCAAGTGTAAACATTTAAACGTAGGTTACTGTCATTGTCATTATCAGTGCCCCTATCTAGAGAAAGTGGTAACACCCTTTTGTTGGCTTCTGTTGACAGGACCCAGATGTCTTTGATAATTTTGAGTCACTGTGGTATGACACAATATCCCAGGCCCATCTGTGTGTTCCCTGCCTTTTCTTTATGGAACTTTGGTTCCTTTTCCTTTAGCACCCAGAATCTGGGCATTGGGTGTGTCCATTACCCGTTGGTTGGTCATTACATTCAGGATTTTTTGTGGACAGAGCTGTGAGTTACGATTCTTTGGAAAGACAAAATGCAGCATACGTTTATACTGATACTTCCAATGCAGATTCAGTACCACAGAGTTATTTATTGGTTGATGTACTTTTTAAATAAAATGTTCTATGCCTGCTGCCTCTCAAAAGAAAAGCGCCACAGAAGTGTCCCCACGGGTTAAATTAATCTGTATTAGGAAGCTCGCCAGCACTGGGAAGGCTGCACGGAGGAGCAGTAATCCTCGGACTTGGGGAATCACAATGAGACAGAGTCAGACCTGCAAAGGGCCTTATGGAGCAGAGAGCTTCATGGTACGCATACCTGGAGGCGCCACTCACATAGCTGGGACCTTTTCTTTGTTGTTCTGTTACAGTTGTGCCAATTTTTACCCTTTGTCCTCCTCCACCCAGCCCACCAGTCCAGCCTATCCCACACTCCCACAATCCCCACACTGTTGTCCACGTCCGTGGGTCATTCATACATGTTCTTTGACCAGACCCTGCCCCTTCTTTCCACCCTTATCTATCTCCCCCCTCCCCTCTGGTCACTGTCAGTCTGTTCCCTGTTTCCCTGCCTCTGGTTCTCTTTTGCTCGCTTGTTCATTTTGTTCATTAGGTTCCTCGTATAGGTGAGGTCATATGGGATTTGTCTTTTACCACCTGACTTATTTCCCTTAATATAATGCTGTCCAGTTCCATCAAGTTTCCTCTCCCGAGATCTGTAACATAAGGATCTCCAGGCTAGGACCTAGGTATTTATTTTTATTAAAGTTATGTATAAAGCAATGAATTCTCAGAGGTGTTCAGAACCTATATAAAGTATTCATGAGGACACTAATACTTGCAGAAAGCCCTAAGCACTGAGCTAATGTTAGATGGGTTCAAAGCTTTGGCCAGGCTCCCAGAGCCCGGGCAGAGGCGAAACCCCACAGGTCAGGGCAGCAGCAGACAGACTTGACCTTGTAACATGCCCATGCCGCCCCCTCTCAGCTTAAAGAGCAGTGCCACCAACATGCATCATGGGGGGGGTTCCATCCCATTCCTACGACCTCAGGTTTGTAGCAGTCTTACGGCAACATCTGCTATATATTCTGGTAATCACAGTGCCAAGGACAGGCTGACGAGGGTCTGGAATTGCAACTTGAGACAGGGAGGGCAGGAGAGGGGGAAGTCTCATGCTAGAGGGAGGATCAGTGGGACAAGGACAGAGCAGTTACTGCCACCAAGGAACTGTCCAGCCTCGGACAGCCTGACACATCAGCAGAGCACGACGTCCAGAATGCGCGTAGTTGTCCGAGGCGCTGGCAGCGGCGGTGAGTCTTCTCGCCGGGCATCGCAGCGCCACAACCAGTCGTGGCAGGACCCTGGCCTCTGGGAGGGACGCCACCAAGGGCAGTCCAGGTCCTCAGGTGAACAAGGTGCAGCGCCTTTCCTCCCAGAGTTCACAGTCTACTGGAGAGGCGAAGGGCGCGATTCCTGTTGTGAGATGGGGGTAACTGAATACTTAGTGGGCTACTCTGGAGGGCTTTCCAAATCAGGTGACGTCCTCAGGGACTGTGCCCCAAAGACCTGGAGGAGCGAAACTCTGGGAGCTGAAGATCCAGGGAGAAGAGGTCCCCGACAGGTGGCCAACCCACCACCCACTGAGACCATCCAATAATTGTAGATGTTTTGTCTACCAGCAGAAGGCTATCCTCCAGCCCTTTTGCTAAGAAATAGAAAGGTAGGGCTGCCACTGATTCCAGGGTGGCACAGGGTTGTCCTCGCACATGCCAGGAATCAGAGGGGACAGGGCTTAGCTACTAGACCAGGAACCACGCCTGGAGTCAGGAGAAAAGCAGGCCTGACCTGATAGTTCATCCAGGAGCATTGGAACGTATTCCAGCCATACCTTAAAATGACAGCCCCACAGGAGGAATGTTAGAGACATTCTGTTGCACAGTCATGGGGAACTCCAATCCTGCTCTTACGTAGGGAGGCATTTTTTGCACAGAAGAACACAGGCACTGGAGTGTGATTGCGTAGGTTCAAATCCCATCCACTCCACATACTAGCAAGTTATTGAACTCCTCTGTGCCTCGGTTCTCATAAACAGAGACGGTAACAGAAATACCAACCTTACAGAGAGGTTGTGAATATTATAAATAGTGATGGAGGCAAAGTACTCAGCACAGAGCTGAGCATGTGTGGAGTAATCAGCAATTGTGATCTGTTGTTACTACTCTTTAAAGTGTCATCAGTAGTGACCCCTGGCACCTCCTTTCTCACCAGTACTGTATCTGGACGGACGGGCTGAACGCGCTGCTGGGGAAGGACATGCTGAGCGAGCTGACGCGGAATGACTTGGACACCCTGCTCAGCATGGAGATCAAGCTCCGCCTCCTGGACCTGGAAAACATTCAGATCCCCGACGCGCCCCCACCCATCCCCAAGGAGCCCAGCAACTATGACTTTGTCTATGACTGTAACTGAAGTGGCCGGCCCCAAAGCCACCCCTCCGAAACTGGAAAACCCAGCCAGCAGGAGAGGAGAAGGGAACACGCCAGCGCCTTGGAATCCTCTTGTGAGGGGAAGCTGTGTGTCAACACTTCCTGGGGCCTTGCCTCTAGTCCCGCCACTTTTCTGCCCCTACGTGACATCTGGCTCACCGCCCTGATTCTGTTCCTAGACGCCACTGCTTTAGGTCACTTCCCATTGCTGCAGTCTACTGGTGGGACAAAGAGCAAAGCCCACCACTGGCAAGAGAGCCAAAGGGCCCTCCTGCCCTGCTCCCCCACTGGCATGTCCTCCCCTCCTGGCATGTGATAGCCAGCGGTGCCAGGCTGCCCCCAACCAGCCGCCAGACCGAGGGAGAGCCCTGAGCACAGCTGGTGTCTGGAAGAAACAGCCTAACTACTTGAGAAGAACAAATACCACCTCCTCATTCCCCTTCTCTTTACAGTCAGCTCACACCACCAGTTCCATGTGAACTGAAATCTGCTTTCAAATCCACTCCCTCTTCCATTCTGGCCTCAGCCTTGCCCTCTTCCTTTCTGGTCCCAAGAGCAGCAGTCGCTGCCTTGTCCTTGTTCTTGCCAGCCTTGGGTCCCCAGACACAGTTCACAGGTCCCATGCCCACTTCATGTCTGCACTGTGACCCTGGCCAGCCTCCTTTCCTCGCCAACCAGTCTTGGGTTTCCTCCTCCTGCCCCAGCCTGCACCTGCCTTCCTCGCACTCACTCGCCCTCCCAGCCCCTTAGCTGAAAGCACAAAAGGTAAACTCAGTCATCATGCTCCATCTCTAATACAATATCCAAAACCTACCTGCCTCTGCAATGGGCAGTTACGAGCTAAGGGTCTGGTGTTACCTTCTCCGGGGTGGGGGCAGGGGGCACATCTGCTGCAACACAGGTTCCACAAGATGGTTAAGGTGTGAAAAGTCCAAGTTTACATCATTGTAATTATTACAGGTGTTGACAGTTTGCAAGGGTTTGGAGTTGGTTGGTTGTTTGGTTTGGGGTTTGTTTTGTTTTGTTTTTTTTTGCTTTGTTTTTGTACAAAAGAGTCTAACATTTTTTTGCCAAACAGATATATATTTAATGAAAAGAAGAGATACATAAATGTGTGTACTTTCCAGTTTTTTTAATTATTTTAATCCTAAACATCTTCCTGAGAATAACATTCCCTTAAACATGCTGTGGAATAAAGTTAATTGTGATGAGTTGGGGAGTCGGTGTGTTAATGTGGTGACTTCAGTTCTTGCTGTTCGGTCGTCAGGGTCACCTGTGAGCCTGTCAGAAATGCAGCATCTTTGGCCCCACCCCAGACCTGCAGAAGCGGTTCCTATGCACATTAGGGGACTCTGGACCATTGCTGGTCACCGTGGGCTCTGAGCGTCAGTAAAGGATGTTACTTCTGGGAAGGCCATCTAAACTCATGGAGAAAATCAGACCCACTGTGTAAAAATATTATCGGTGCACCATACACTGTGGCCTTTGACCCTGACGTTCTCGTTTATGTTTGTCTCCTTGCCACTTTATAACATATAGAACAGACCGAATTAAACACTTCACAATGGAAGGGAGCAATGAAAAAGAATGCAAATCCACAGATGAGAAATAAGTTAAGCCAGCACTAAATAAATCTCACTGTGAATTAAAGCATGGGTCAGAGCCCAGTGAGGGTGTTTTGGAACTTAGTTCTTCCGGAGGCACATCTGGATCGTCAGCTTTGAGGGGAGGTGTCAGCAAGGTCCAAGCGTGCAGAACTCAGCATGGTGCAGCACAAGCCACCACGGCAGAAGTGTCAGATGCCTACAGGTCACTGGTCTTTCTTGTCACCAAGATGTGCAATTATAGATTGACCTGAGTCGCAATGACATAGTTCAGGTTCTCCATAAAATTGCAGGGAAAAATAAGTCTTTCACAATCCGTAGTAATGCACAGGTGACTGACTGTTTTCTACCAGAGCGCGTGCACCTGAGCGTCAAGTGGATGCTTACTTGATCGTTAGACTCCGATGACATTAACTGCATGTCCTTCATATTGAGCATGTGTTGATCTCCCACCATCATGATAAAATAATAAATGTGATAAGTGTTCAGTAAAAGAAAGCAGACAGAGTCATAGCACTTTTTATTTAGGAGTTTTCGGATGCTGTCCATGCAGAGGAATTCTTTGGACCAAGATATCTGAGGTCCTAGAATTCTGGGTGTGAGAGATTGATCTGTCCTATGACCCTTCCTGGGAAGAACCAGCCCCTCTCCCTTCTGTAACTTGCTTTCAGTAGAAGCTGGTCCCCTCGGGACCGTACAGAGAGCATCATCCTAGCCCTCCTTAGACCCGCTCCCGCGGACAGGTGAGATCCGGGAGTGTGGTTTCACTGTTCGGTGTTCCCAAACAAGAATTATTTGAGCCCAGACTGGTACAAGCAAGGGAAGGGGGGAGGGGGGTAAAAGTACCGAGAGGGCAGAATGCACTTCCTTTTAAGTGAGGGGGAGAGAGGAGGCACGCCAATGACTCCTGAGTTTCTGGAATGGCAAGCAGATGACAGGACTGTTCTCTAACATCTGGAAGAGGCGAGGAGCAGCAGGTATTCGGAATTGGTAATGAGGGAGGGTAATGAGGCGAAGGCGAGACTGATGGACTTCTCAGAAGAAACTAGACTGTGGGCCAGTCATTGAACCACTGTGAGCTTCTCACCTCACCAAGTGGAAACGGCGTCACTTCACAAGGCTGGAGATGTGGCTACAAACCCACGCCCAGCGCTCAGTAAGTAAAGCCCCCTGCCTCGCCTTTCGTGCCCGCATCCAAAGCCTGACAATATCCGAACACTCTCCCCCAAAGATTACTTTCAGTGTAACAAAATCCATAAATGCAGTAAAAAGGATGTTCAATGATTTGGCTTGAGCTTGTGTTAAAAACATGAAACCTACAGGTGTCAGCCGTGGAGACAACTGGAATCGGAAGCACTGAGCCCATGGTTGTGGTCGGGGCCTTCCCAGGATGTGGGTGGTCTCGGCAGGCCTCAGAGCTCTGCCACCCAGATGGGAATGGGGGGCAGGCTCCAGCGTGTGCTGCCTGAGAGGAGAGCTGGGGTCTTCTCCCCAAAGCCCGGATCCTGAAAGGGCTCGGCTGCAGGCCGGAAGGGGGAGATCTACCCATTGGTACAGAACCGTAACGTGAAATCTTACCTAACTGGCCTCTGGGTAGAAAAAGAGACATGCCTAAAATATGAAATCTTGGGCCTGCAGCTGTCATGCTTTTAGGATACATTTTACTGCTTCCATGGGTTTCTAGAATGCCCACCTTGGAGACTAACATAAAATACTGGCTGGGCTGGGCCCAGCTGGCCTCCCGGCAGAAGTAAAGCCCTGTTTGTGCCCCATGGCGGCTCTGACTTGCTGGCAGTGAGTCTTCAAGTCAGTTACTTCCTACTGTGCAAAGTGTCTGTAGAATCTTTTATGACAACTGTTGAAAGATTACATTAACTCATGTTTTTAAGTTCAATAGTACGTAGTAAATTCCCGTAGCTGGAACTTTCTGTTGCCAAAAATCTCCCAGGCTCGAGGCTGAACACGTGGATCTCACGGTTTCTATAATGCTCACACTTTTTCCTCACGCATTGCTATTAAGCCTTATTTTCACTATGCAAATCTTACCCGCCCCCTTCCAGGGTGGTAGTGTTGGATGTTGAACAACTGGGCCAGACCCTGGGTGTTACCTGGAAAACCGGGATCGGTGGTCCAACCGGCAGGAGTGGAGCTAAACATAGAAACTGAGTCACCATGCAGGAGTCAGGCAGGTGGTGGGAGCAAGGTTAGAAGCTAAGGGGTATTTCATGTAGTGCCAGGAATGATGGGAAGTCTCTGTAACATTGCTCTGCACCAGTCTCTTGGACACGGGACAAGCACTCCCTGTGTGGTTCTAGCTGCCATTTCCTGACCACCTGGTGGAGGACATGGGGCTAAATGCCTCTGTTGCAGTATATCACTCTCCCCCAGCCCCACCAGGAGACTGGTAGTGCTACTCATTTCACAGCAGAGAAGTTCAACGCTCAGAGAATTTAGGGCATTCTCCAAGGTCACATGGTGAGGGAAAGGTTGAATTGGGGTCTGAGTAGGCTTTCTCTGATCCCATGGGCAATACAGACTCAAAAGGACAGTTATTGGTGGCCCTGTGCCCTCTGATGCTCATGCTGTTCACTTTCGTGATCCAGTTTGGGACCTGACATTTCTCTCTTGGATGGGGAAATGGGCCACCACATTTTGTTAGTGTGTTTCTTTATCTCTAAAATATTGTGCTCCTCTGCGAGCCCTGTTGAGCTGTGCCCTGGTGCCTGGGACTGCTTGGGGTCCCCCCATCCCCGCCATGGTCCTCAAGCCCATGCCTCACCTGCTCAGCCTCACACCTGAGAAGTCTCTGCGGCTGCATCAGTTTGTCCTTCTAGATTTTCCACTGGGATCTATAAGGTCTTATCCTGGCCGTAAGATGTAAGAGAACTCTGTTCGCAACATGCCCTACAAACCTGTTTTATCTTGGATTCTGTCACCTCTTCTCTTCCTGGTCTATCTCTGTTCTTTGGAAATATTTACTCTCAGTCAACTTCCTTAGACACCTCCTCCTTTTCTCTGGGGCCACCCGTGGTCTTCAGAAGCTGCCAGGAGAGCTCTTTAAGAAGGTTTGATTGCAAATCACATGCCCAGAAGCTGTGAGGAGGTGCTGCACACACAAAAGAGAGCCATCACCCACCTGTTAGGTGGGTGCCACTGGGTGCCTGCCTTGTGTCAGGAGCACCCACAGTTTCTCCATCAACAGCTGCCCAGCACTTGTCCCCTTACAGACTACTGGCTCTTTCGGAAGTGAGGCCTTTCCTTCTCATGAGTGCATTTTGCATTTTTTTTCTGTTTACGTTTGGAGCAGCGTCATTGTGACCACAGAACGCAAAGCTGAAGCAGAGTAGGAACCAGGCAGGCCAAGCCCTGGAGCCCGCGCGGGGCAGGACCTTGGCGCATGCGCACTTGCCAGCTACCCACGCCGTGCCCCAGGAGCACGTGACCAAGGCTGGCAGAAGAGCGCAGCCGTGCCCATCATTCTTTCTGCCCCACATAGGGCTGTCTAGTTCTTGCACCTACTGTGAGCAGAGTGAGGTGAGGTAAACAGTCCTAAGTGCGATCGCATTTGGCCCAAGTCGTTTCAACATCTGTAAAGCAACCAAGCGTTCATCCATCACTAAATGAAGTCATAAGTGAAGCAGCTGTTCCCCGGGCACATCTCGGCTGGGGCAGTCGGACGGCAATTTATTTCTGAGCAGCAGCTTGCCGACACCTCACTTGTATGGACAGAGAAGAAATCCTCAGAATATCCGCTTCAGGCAGGCGTGCCAGAATGGCTCTTTAAATTCGTTTTAAATAATGCATACTGTTTTGTTTTTTAATTTATAAAATACTCATAGAAAGTTTGGAAAATTTGGAAGCATGAGCCTAGGAAGAAAATGACTTCTAATTAAGATAACCATCCTTAGTATTTTAATGTCTACTCCTTATAGGGATTTACTAATAGGTAAAAGAAGACAGGTAGATACACAGGTGACATGTATCACCATGCATGCATGCATACACAGATATAGATGATAGAAATAGAGCTAGATGATGGATAGTTACTATATAATTGAGAATATACTGTACATGACATGTATTTTTTTACCACCAACTGAATGGAACCAACCAGGGAAAACGAGTCTATTGATAGGAATCTGCCCTCAGTTTACCCAGGTCTTTTTGAGGGTGTTCTCGGCCAGTGATTCTATTTATCTTCTAGTATTCGGCATCTCATTTCATGTGGCCACTCTCCGTGACTCCTGGAAAAGTCCCCTGGCCAGTCTGGGTACCTCCAACCGCACANTCAGGCAGGCGTGCCAGAATGGCTCTTTAAATTCGTTTTAAATAATGCATACTGTTTTGTTTTTTAATTTATAAAATACTCATAGAAAGTTTGGAAAATTTGGAAGCATGAGCCTAGGAAGAAAATGACTTCTAATTAAGATAACCATCCTTAGTATTTTAATGTCTACTCCTTATAGGGATTTACTAATAGGTAAAAGAAGACAGGTAGATACACAGGTGACATGTATCACCATGCATGCATGCATACACAGATATAGATGATAGAAATAGAGCTAGATGATGGATAGTTACTATATAATTGAGAATATACTGTACATGACATGTATTTTTTACCACCAACTGAATGGAACCAACCAGGGAAAACGAGTCTATTGATAGGAATCTGCCCTCAGTTTACCCAGGTCTCTTTGAGGGTGGTCTCGGCCAGTGATTCTATTTATCTTCTAGTATTCGGCATCTCATTTCATGTGGCCACTCTCCGTGACTCCTGGAAAAGTCCCCTGGCCAGTCTGAGCACCTCCAACCGCACACACCAGGATACCTCTATGAGCACCTTCCTCGGAGCCATATTACTAGATGAGAAGGATGACAGAATTACATAAATCTCTTACACCAAATGGCGAATGTTTGAAGGCAATACTTCAAATTTAAAAAAAAAGGTGTTGGAGGCTGCCAGAGAATTGTTAGCAGAACCCAGCTGGAAGAGAGGAAAGGAAGACAGGCCAAGTCAAACTGAATTGTGATCTTTCCCCTCACATGCAGTAATTGGAGCAATCCCATCTGACCATTGCCCCCCAGCCTCTTTAAAACCTCATTTAGGAGTAAGGAAGGTGCACAGGGCACACTCCTTACCTTCAAGGAGCTCACAGATAAGAAGAGCATATGCCCTCCTCTAGGGCTAGGTTGCTCAGCCCTGGCACTATTGACATTTAGTGCCAGATAACCCTTTGTTGGGGGGTGGGGGGTGTCCATCCTGTGCTTTGCAACATGTTTAGCACAATCCCCAGACTCTGTCAGTTAGAGTCTAGTGGCAGCTGTCCCCTACCCCATCCCTGACAATCACAATGTCTCCAGACATTGCCAAATGCCCCTTCGTTCCCTCAGCTGAGAATCACTGAACTGAGTATAGAGGATGGGGTCAGAGGGATCGTCTTCCGCCTGCTGACATCAGATGAAATGATCCTATTTGCATATTATTAAAAATTTTCAGCAGCAATATCTTTAGGAATATGAAGGCTAAGAGCACTCAGAGCTATTTGAGCTTAGGAAGGAGAAAGGAAATAAAAATGGATTCACACATTTTATTTATTTAAAACATCTTGAAAGTCCCTCAAGTTGGGCCTTACTTCCCCCATTTTGCAAGTGAGAAAACCAAGGCTCACAGTGGACAGGTAACTTGCCCAGGATCACAGACCACGTGAAAGAACAAAGGGCTTCCCACCTCACGGTGTAGTATCCAGTCAAAAAAAAAAAAAGAGAGAGAGAGAGTTCCTAGAGTTTGGAGAAAGGAAATCTTATCAATTCTAAATGCGTACATTTTGAATCAGAAAACTTGGAGCACGAGGAGACGGGCCTGGGCGGAGGCAGGCCTTGATGGCAACAGCAGCTGAGTGATTCCGCAGAGGTTTTTACCCTTCAAATTACTTTGAGCTACTTTTACCCTTTCAAATTACTTTTACCCTTTCAAAATTACTTTGGCGATTCCAAAATTGCCATTGGAATATTTGGTCTCCCGATTGGGCCCTGCAATTAAGCCTCCCTTGACGCAGGCACGTTGAGGCTAATTTTAAATCTGATTTCTGTCAGCATGACGTCCACTCAAAGCTGTTTTTCCAACAAGTGGCAGCGATTTCCCTAGAGATGTCTGTGTCAGTTTGTTGCCAGAAGTCTCTGGAGCCACATTTCCCCCTCCCTCCCCTGTGGGCACTTCCAGACACCATCAGACCACAGCGTGTGGAGCTCAGAGTGCCTCCATGCAGAGGGAGTCCAGCACTTCTCTCAGGAGCCCCGACAGGCCATGGTGTCCCGAGTGTTGGCCTGAATCAGGTCCTTTACAGAAGATGGCATGTCCAATCAGATCGGGGAGAGGAAAGCTTTCCCCATTCCTGTGGTCCTGTGACTTGAATCCTCCTGCATTAATTGCAGTAATACATGACTTGGGCAGCTGGTGCTCCATTGTGGAGGGATAGAGGCAGAGAGGGATTGACACGAATTATTAAAAGGCCTCTTGGCCCTGAAGCCTTCCACTATCTCTCAGACTTCTGATCTTCCTTTGAATGAAACATATGTTGCCCTGGCTGGTATAACTCAGTGGATTGAGCACGAGCCTGCAAATCAAAGGGTCACTGGTTCAATTCCCAATCTGGACACATGCCTGGATTGCCAGCCAGGTCCCCAGTAGGGCGTGCATGAGAGGCAACCACACATTGATGTTTCTCTCCCTCTCTTTCTTCCTCCCTTCCTCTCTCTCTAAAAATAAACAAAAATCTGAAAAAAATTTAAAAATCTATTTTAAAAAACATGTTAAGCGAGGCAGGAACTCTGAAGAACTCTGAAGACCATTTCTCCAGACCTTCCTCAACCAGTGGAGAGGCTGACAGTTACTCTGCCGCAGATGACACCACACCGAGGAAAGTGTGCCAAGCGGGGCAGCAGCCGACAGGCCTGGCACTGTGGGATTCATTCTGGAATGTGTACATCTGACGCCCAGTTTCCCCAGAGCCTCTCCATCCTCTGCCTCTGAGATAGGAAACATGCCTATGAACTGCTATCTTCACAAACCCAGTGCCCAAACAGAGAAGCAGGGGCCCTTCACGCCCGGGTCCTTGCTCATCCCCTCAGACTTATCTCACCTAAAGTGCAAGCTTGAAAGTGCAGGCGTGATGACATGGAAGAGAGGTTTGGGAGGCAGAAGAGGCTGCACCTGGTGGTTTCCAAAAGCTTCTCAGTTGGTGCAGACATGAGCCCAGGCTGAAAGCCACTACACGGGAGCCATTGGAAGGAAGAAGTCAGCCAGTCCCCTGTTCCTCACAGGTTAAATAACCGAGGTGAGGATATGTCCGAATCCCTCCGGTTTTAGAAGCTATTGGATCTCAGTGGAAGGACCTCTGGACCCCGTCTCACAGGCAGGTTTAGTTCAACTTCCTTTTCATCAGTCATTGTCCTCTCTAAACTCCAACTCTCCTTCTGTGAACCAAGATAATCAGAGTAGATATACTCTGAGTACTGTTTATGTTATTAAAAAGCACTTCGTACCACTTCAGTTATCACTGACAAGTATTGAACATCTGCTCTTAGGGGCATTGTTAGCCTCTGTGGTTTCCCATCCCGTTCAGGTGCCTACTGATTTACACGCTCTGTGGGTCCACATCTCCACTTTTCACCACGGACCCCCCGTGGCCCATGGCAAGGTGTCTGGCATACAAAGGGCTCTCAGAAACATTTGCTGACCATCTGATTGCTATTGCTATAAAGACATTCAAGTGCAGATTAACACACCCACCCTGCCACCGAGGCCTGTGGCCACGGTAATAAAACAAAGGCCAATAACAAAAATGGGGACTGGTATTTTTAAAACAGTAAGCTCTACTTCTTCCTGCTACCAGCTGGGAGTGTGGGAGTTTAATTCACTCTCTGAACCTCAGGGCTCTCATCTGAGAGACAGGGGTAACACTACTTACCCTGTGAAGGAACAATACGAGTTGAAGGTGATATAAATAAATTTCATAGCTTAGTGGTTGGCAATAAATAGTGAATTATTTATGTAGATGTACTGTCTTGGCCTTCTCACTGATATTGAACAACAAACTCTCAGGGGCGGTGAGGCTATTCATGTCTAGCTTTGGCCAGAGAACTATGGTATTGGTCACTGAAGGCAGGGAAGAGCCCCTTTGCAAGGTGTAACATTTAGTACTGTTAACACCTGAAACAAAATAAGTTCCACCTGTGGAAACTTTGGCCTTGATAACATTAGACATCACATGTCATCAAACGTCACCTAGGACGTAAAATACGGGATGCAAAATACATAACTGTTTTAAAGGGTGGCTAATGAGATCATTCATATTTCTTTTATAGCGGAGTTCTGCCTTTGTTATCTATTTCTTTGTGCCAGAGAAATCCCCATGAGTCAGAAATGCAGGAGGGGCTAAGCTGGGAGGTTCTGGCTGAAGGTCTCTCAGGAGGCTGTAGTCAAGACACTGGCATGGACTAAGTGCATCTGGAGGCATGGCCGGGGCTGGCCCACCTGCCTCCCAGGTAGCTCACTCAGAGGAGTGGTGCTGGCTGTTCAGAGGCCTCAGTTCCTGCCACAGGACCTCTTCGTAGGGCTGCTGGGGGGTTCTCAGGACACAGCAGCTGCTTCCTGCCAAGTGAGTGGTCCGGGCAAGGTGGCAGCTATGCTGACTTCTAGACCTAGCTGTGGAAGTCACACTTCATTGTGTCTGCACAGTGCTCCTGGTTACAAGTCATTCCTGTCCACTGTGGGAGAGGAGGCACAGGGCGTGAGCACTAGGAGTCAGAGATGAATGGGGGGTCCTTCTTGGAGACGGGTCTGCAGACCACCTGCACCAAAATCACCCAGGCTGTTTGGAAAACAACGTGGGCCCCATCTGCATTTTTAACAAGCTTCCCAGATGGCCACCTCATTTATGTTAAAGTTTGAGGACAATCGCTTCACTGTTCTAAAACATGTCTGTCTAGATCTGTATAGAGATCTCTACAGAACCACTGAAGGTATCATGGTTGTTACCTCTGGTAAGTGAGATAGGGCAGCAGAGGCAAATATCACTTTTCAAATAATAAACATGCTATATTTATAGCAACGGTTTTAATAAAGTGATGTCTTTAATGTTACTGTACACCATTTTGAATGTTGTCTTACACTGTATGAATCTCTTGACTTTAAGGGAGAAAGTAGAATAAGTTACAAGAACACACGCAGCCTCTATATACCGATACTCTTTCCTACCCGGTAAAGACAGAAGCTAGAATTCCCTGGAGTACGGCCCCGGGAGGTTCACCTGCCCTGACCCCACCTGGTTCCTCTTCAAAGGATTGAGAGCCAATCAAGGAGGGGCCAGGCATCCTAGTTTCTCTTCCTCTCCACTTAGCATCTACATGGCTACAGTGCAGGGATCAAACATTTTGGCAGAAAATCCATCAATGCTAGCCAGTGAGTATGTCCTTATTTTAACACTCTGACTACTTTCATTGTCCTACTTACAAACATTTATTTACACAGCTCCATGCCACTTCCTGCGATATTTCCGGATCAAGGCTCCCCAGCTGATTTTAATTGGTTGAGGCCAAAAGCTTTTCTGTGTTCTCTCCAGGGACATTAGTGGGGGTCAGGCGCTAAGTAACTGGGCTGAGTATAGCAAGAAGGCGGGAGAGGACAGGAGAAGAGGAGGAGACAGAGGAAACATGAGGTCACGTAGTTGGTGGGCCCCCTGGATTAGTGCCTTGGGCAGATCAGAATTGGTATTTATGACATCCCACTATCAGCGCTTCTCTATTTTCCAGACGTGGACATGGAGGTGGGGCAGGTTGAGTCCCTTGAACTCTGTGCCCAGAATTGATTTTCATCTTTCCTTATTGATAAGTATCTCTACTTCTCCAGGATAAATTCCTAGAAATAGGCAAACCAGGTCAAAGAGTACAAACAATGTTGTAAATCTGATTTATGTCCATTCATTTAGGCAAGTGTTGGCTTTTTCCCGCTGATGGCCTGTTATAGATGAATGCTGTATAACAAACGTGTTTATGGACACATGAATAACAAATTGTTAGAAGTAGACAGGCTTTAATGCACCTCCATCAGCTTAGTATTTTACTTCCCACAATCTTTAAACATTTAAAACTGGTGGTCCACAAAGCCTTCAGTGATAACACCTTGCTCTGTGTAAAAGAGAAGTTTAGGATTCCCAGATAGTCAAACCAACATGGAATCTGGAGTTTAAGTGATCGGGCAAGTTGTGACGGCTAGCCAGTAAACGAAAGGATCCATGCACCTTGACAGCGGCAGAGAGCAGACTCATGCATAATAAATGCTAACACTGGAAAGGGTTTTGGCTATTGCTAATGTGCCTCTCTGAATTCTTTCACATGTCTCCCCATGAATACATGCACACGTTTCTGTTGAAGACCCCTCTGCGAATGGAGTAGCTGGCTCATAGGATGCACCTGTGCTCACTAAGCACCCATACTATGAGATCATTTTCCAAAACAATTGTACCAAGTTACAACCTCACTCTCAGCGTATGGATACTGCGGTCGTTTTGTACCCTTGCAGCACAGAACATCATCAGTCTATTTCATTTTAGCCATTCTGGTGGAGGTGTGGTGGTCTGCTGGCATCACGTTGGTTTTGAATTACTTCCCTAGTGACTAGTGAAGTTCAGTACCTTTCATAGAGTTATTGGCTATTTAAACCCCACTTTTAAAAGGTAGCTATGCAGTGCTTTCCTCCAGGTTTCTACTGGCCTCTCTGCTTTTTTTCTAATTAATTTATAGGAATTTTGTATATTCTGGATGTGGTTCTTGTATTGAAAAATGGCATTGCAAACACTGTCTTTAATGTGGCCTGCCTATTCACCCTCTAAATAGTGGCTTTTCATAAACAACGTTTAGTTTTACTGTAGTCCAGATGAAGAATGTTCTCACATATGCTTAGTCACTTCTTTATTTGTCATGTTTAAGAAAGCTTTTTCTACCCCAGGGTCATGAGGTTTTATGTTTTGATATGTGTGATGGGGGTATGTTTGCTATTGCGATGTTTATTAGTTACAACTTTCTACCGAGTGGTAGGTTGTGTATATGTCTTTGTGGTGGCCCCATCAGGAGGAGTTCATGGACAGGTCCGAGGGGTGCTCTGAGTGAAAACAAGGACACGGGGACAAATCCGAGCACACACTCCACTAACACCCAGCAGAGACCCACACCCAAGCTACGGTGTCTCTTGGGCCTTAAAAGAAACCAATCCAGGGTTGAGTCTGGACTTAGCACACTTTGTTGTGTCTCTAGTTCCTTTCCTACTTGTACATCCTCCTCATTTGTGGCAGCAATTCATTCTGACCCATTAATCTTTTTCGTCTAACTGTAAACCATACGTCATGTCAGTGTAAAGAGAGAGCAGTTTCTGATGATGTCTATAAACCAGACAGGAGAAAGGAAATTTCCGGGAAGGGCAGCTCAGCAGTGTTCCAGTAGATTTATCTCTCCATCTGAACCCTTCTCAAAGATGCCTTCCAATTACCAATCTGGTGACACTTTCAGCATCACTATAATTTAGGTCACAGGGAATCTAGGGGTCAAGAAAGAGAAATCAGCCAACCTTTCAATGGCACTGCGCTGTCACATGAAGCAGAAGGATTGTATACAGACCAGAGTCTCCCCAAGGGTCACAGTGCCTTCTGCAGCTCACCCTCATGTGCATAGTATTGGCATCAAGCTGACAGTGACCATTAAGTCTGACACAACATCACGCTGCAAATGCAAGACATGCTCTTCCTCCAAATTAACCGCTGCTAAGTGATATGATCGGGCACAGTCACACAAACTGTGGAAGAAAGTGATTCACGGAGTGCAGGGTGGGGGCAGCTGGCCGGCACACCCGAGGGCTGGGGGGCTCCCAGAGCAGGGCAGCTGCGTCTCCCAGGGGTGGAGGCCATGTTCAAGCCTCCCCAGCACAGCTCACAGACAAGCACAGCAAGACTCACGCCTGGCCTGACAGGGGAATTGGTGACTGAAAGGGAATGGGAGCCACAGTCCAGATGATGTGAGTCTGCCCAGTGCCCCCCCATTCCCCCTCCCCCCCCCATGCACACAGCGGGGGCAGTGTGCTGGGACTGCCCCAGAGGATGGGAAGATCTGACAGAGCAGGCTCAATCTTGTCTCCCGAATTCACAGTTCTCCCACAGTTTGGGAGCCAGATAAGCTACATGTGTGAAACATGCTTACCGAAAGCTGCCGCGTGGGAAGAGGCAGGGCTTTCTCAAATACTCCCTAGCAAAGTGCACGGTCTTCTCACTCATCTGGCCTGTAAAACAATATTCCAATAAAATAACCTGCAAGAGAATTTCCTGTTGCTCTGCAGAAATGGCCGGGAGGTCGCAGGGAGGAGGACACTGCCCTGAGTGACATGCTAGGTGTATGGCATCTGGACCGCCCTATAGGAGGCCATAGTCAGGTGGGGACACAGAGTTCAGACAGACACTCTGTGAGGAGGGAATTCCTCTCTAGCCCACCATGCCATCTCAGGGCCCCGGGCTGGCTGGTCTCAGCCTGGGCTTCCCAGACCCAGGTCCTTCTCGTAGCTCACTCTTCTCCACCCTCAGGTCTCGGTTCAAATGCCACCCCTCAGACACTGTCCCTGACCACCCCATCTGGAGGAGTTGCCTTGCCCCAGCCCCGTAGCTAGTGACTCATCTTCAGTTCACCTGTCTATTTCTCCCTGGAAATTATCATTCTATAAAAATGACCTCTTAAATTACTTGTTTACTTTGTATGGTCTGTCACCAAAAAAACAAATCATGCGTGAGGGTAGGGGCATTGTCACTTTTGTTCATGCTTTATTCATGGAGCCTGAAACAGAATCTGGTATTGCAGGTGATTAAAATATTTGTATAATAAGTGAATCATAGTGACAAAAAGATGAGTTGAGAATGACCGGCCAACATTCTGGAACATAAAGACAGGCTTTAAATTGACTAAAGCATTAACATATTACAAGTTCTAAAGAGAGAAAGTAGTTTCTGATAATAAGTGTATATTATCGTAATAAGAGTAATGCCACACTGTGGCATTAGTGAGATGTATCAGTTATCTATTGCTTTGTAACAAATAGCTCTCTAACTTAGCAGTTGAAAGTGATAAGCATTTTTTCTCATTTCTGAGAGTTAGGAACCCAGGAATGGCTTAGCAAGGTGGCTTCTGCTCAAGGTCTCACAGGAGATGGCAGCCAAGGTGTTGGACGGGGATGGCATTTCTGAAGAATTAACTGAGCTTCACGTGGCTCTTGGCAGGTGTCGGCTCCTCCCCACATGGGTCTCTCCATAGGACCGCCCACGACACAATTCCCACTCCAGCGGATAGAGAGGGAGGGGGAGAACAGGCACAGGAGAGAGTGCCTGAGATTGAAGCTGCAGATTTTCCTAACCAAATGTCATAAATGTGGACTCAGAGTCTAAACACAGTGTTTGTAAAGCACAACCCAGTACTGACACTTGTAAATCAAGTTTTTAAACAAGGGAGAACAATGGGTCATCTCCTTTGTGAGTCAAGAGCCTTGCGTAACACCCAAGAAAGGAGAATGGTTGTAACCTCAGAGAGAAGGAGCCAGGGACCCAGAGCAGGGCTCATCGTCCACTTGCCTTCCTCTCTTGTCTCATGTGGACAGTCAGCCCTGTGTGGTTTTCATGAATGGGGTAGGTCCCTCTTTGCTCGTCTCCATCCACTCCGAGCTGGACAGTCCTAGGGTTGGGCGATCCCTAGCAGACGGGGAGAGTGGAGATGCCAGGGATCGAGTCAAACTTATGCTTTCCCTCCTAGAATCCTCTCTTGACAGAGCATGCTGCTTCTGGGGGCACATAGCTGTCTCTTATGCTGGGAGACCAAACAGATGCTCGCAAAACCGTTGTTAAGGTTTAATCAGCCAAATTTATGTGTTTTGAATACAGATTGTCTTTTGAAAAACATCAGATGACATTCAAATATTTATTTCCTTCTGTGCTTCTTTCATTGATTTCTCCCAGAAACTGACAAGAACTTGTTGTTAATTATGTTTATGAGTTTTATGAGTAACATTGTTTTTAACAATGATAGCTATCAGATTTCTCTATTTGTAGAAAATGAATGCAGAGCAAAAAAAAAATGTCATTTCCATATCCTCAATTATTTCATGTAGGCAAGATCTTCACATTCTAAAGAACTATTTAGATTTTTAAAACTGTAATGTCTGCTTATGCTTTCTTTAATGAACTCCATTATTTTAGGTTGTTTCTTGTCTTTTTTATAAACATCATGTTATTTAATATCTTGCTTCTTACAAACCACTCAAATTAATATGTATGAATGTATCTGCCTACACTGTAGTACATAAAGTGAACGCACACATCTTAGTGTGCCCATCAACACACGTGTGTGTACACACCCACACACATAATATACTTGTGTGATCACGCAGACTGAATGCATCTCCCTTAATCAGTCTTGGATTCCACGCAGAACAATAAATTATCAGGTAAAGGAAGGGCCTTGACACTGATCTTCTCCAGATCCAAATACTATAGTTTTTATAATTTAGTTTTTATTTTTATCAAAGTTATACACATAAAAGAAAACATTTCTGGGCCTGTGAGCACACAGGCTCACTGGGGCAGGATACATGAACGTTAAAGCAAGAGGGAGAATGGCAAAGCCGAGACAGCAGGAAGCAGCAGTAGTGCAACTGAGAGCCCGCCGAGGGCTCACGGATGGGAAACTTTCCGACAGCCAGCCCGATGCCCAGGGCGCCCCTCTGCCCATCCTGCCCCTCTGCCTAGCCCACCCTTCTACCCAGCCATTCACTCTGCCCAGGGTCCCCCTCTTCCCAGCCTTCCTTTCTGCCCAGGGCACCCATCTGCCCAGCCTGCCCTTCTGCCCAGGGTGCCCCTCTGCCCAGTCCATTTGTCTGTCCATCCCACCCCTCTGCCCAGGTAGCCCCTCTGCCCAGGCAGGTAACACAGAGGGTGTGTGCAGAGCTGGAAGTAGGCGTCTGCTCTAAATAACTCACTAGGACTCATCTAACCTTTAGTCCCTGGCACTTTCTGTCCCTGTGAGCTTGGCCTTCTTTCACTCTTTCCGGGTGACTATTCAGACTCCTGGATTTCAGTTCTCCCACTTGCCAGAGGCTCTCAGAAGGTTGGTTCAGGCCATTTATTCCCCAAGTAGCTGGGAGGCCCCTGCAGGAGCAAACTATGGGCCTCTGATTGGGCCTGAAATAAGCCAACTACGAAGAATCAGTGCTTCACTTGGGGGATACGGGCTGGTTATTGAGAAAATAAAAAAGATTCTCTGTTGTGTTGGGGAGGGGGATGGAGTGCATTCCATCATGGCAATTTCCAATTAATGGATTAATCAGACTGGCTGCTGCACTCACAGTCCCAGGTTTGGCTCAGTAAATAGAAAGCAGATGTTGCTGGGAGTGGGGTTGGGGGGTGGCATGCACCGGGATAAGGGAAACAGTGGAAATAGCTTTATGTTGTCACAGTTTCAATGAAAAGGATTGAAAGAAATGAAGGGTTTGGTTTTAGACATTTTATTCAAATTTGTAGTGGCTGTGTATAGCCATTCATAGAAAAGCTGCCTGAAATATGTTGCAAAGAAACTTTCCCAATCCCCTAGTCAAAAACTAACAAACAAACAAGCTGAAATAGTCAGGAATGTAAAATAGTGATCAATTGGATTTGCCAAGCCAACCTAGAGTCACAACGTGCATTCTCGTGCTCCCACGAGCAAGACATTTAGAGCATCTATTCTGTGCCAGGTAATTGAAATGACAGTGTTATCCCTCCTCTGTCCAAGAGGAATCTGAGATTCGGCAAGGCTGAAACGTGTGGGGGAAGTGGGACGCCAACGTCCATGTTATTGCACTTGTCACGCTCCCTTTCAGTGAGTGATGATTTTCCAAAAGGCTTCTGTTGGAGATGTCGAGCTTGTCGCAGATTGTGTCATCCCAGCTTTTGTATAAACACAGAGTGAGGAGGTCACATGAGTCCCCCAATCACAGTCATATCATGCAGTAAAATTGGGGCGGGACTTTCTGAAGAGGCCATTGAAGAAGTCACTGGGTTGGAGCTAAATGATTTAGGGTTAATTTCTGAGAGAGCAAGACCCAGAGCAAAGTACTCCCCAACCCCTGGCATAGTGATGAATTGATGGAAGTTAGAAAAACCAATTTAACAGGTGACATCTGTGTTTTATTTCCTTTAGTGTTTTCAAAGCACTAGATGATAGATAGATGGATAGATAGATATGACTTCTTTATTGTTGACAGATTATATCAATTGCTTATACGAAGAGAGAACCCAGATCAGGAGCAGCTGGAGAGAGACACTGTGCACTGAACAACTGCTAAATAAAACAGGTTTAATTCTGAGAAAGGAGAGAGAACACATACAACATTAAGAGTAAAAAAAACAATATGTATTACTATAGAAACAGAAAAAATTAAATTATTCTTAGAGATGACAGAAATGAGATTATACAACGAATATAAATTACTTTCTCTATTATGACTTCCCCTATTACAAAATTGAAAGAGAGAGAGAGAGAGACCCATCAGTGGTCAACAACCAGAAACCCTACAATGGAAGAGGAAGGCAGAGGTCCACTAGATAAACACGAACACACAAAAAGGTAGAGGTGGTGATATTATCTGACATTTCAAATCTAAGGCAAAAGTGTTAGATAATACAAAAGCTTATTTTTAATGGATGACACTACAATTCACAATGAAAATAAAGCAGGCATACACCTTTCCGTGTCAAATAACAGCCAAGAACTGGGGGGAAAAAAACAAAAGGACAGGAAAAGTAAAAGACCACAGTTGGGATCTGCTATAGGAAGACCCTTGGAAAATCTCTTTTTTGGGCCGGGGCTCTTTGGCATCACCATGTGCACCACCATCCTTCTCTGTGAAAACGGATGGGATTGGTAACCTGTGGCAGCTTTTTCAAGCTCCACATTCCCTCCCAGAGAGACCGCTTAATGCTGGCCACCCTTCGAGCACTCTCTCTCTGGAAAGGAGGCTGGCCTGCTCCTCAGTGCTTCCCTTACAGAAGAAGAAAAACCAAACAAAGACCGCCCCTGTGCCTCTCACACCGAATAGCATTCTGACGTGATGGCATCCTTAGGCCCTCTAATTCTACCCCAGGAGAAACCATAAAAGGGGACACTGTGACACTCTCTTCGAGCCGGCAACCCGGGAGAACCCATCAACGTTTGTGTCAAGACAAACTCCTCGTGTTCCCCTTTTGGTCACAGGAAGTAGACTGATACGGGAGTTTGGGCCTGCACGAGACTAGGAAAAAGCAATTCTTCCTCCTCAGCAGAGGGACTAAACCCCCCGGGTGCTGTCGGAATGGTGCTCCACCTCACCTCGAGTTGGCTGGGCCATGTCTTTTGAGGCCCTCAGACCTCCATATCAGTGCTTTGAAAAGACTCAAGGTAAAGGCTAGCCGAGAAAAAGAATCAGCTCTACTTGTGGCAATGATAAAAGCACTATGGAAGGCTTCCCATATTTTTTTCATAAGTGGAGAGATCAAAGAGACAAAGATACACGAGGATTTTAGAGGCTCTAAAACATACATTGAGGTCGTTTCATAAATAAACAGAGCTTTTTACCCTACCAAAGCACGTGTTCTTTTAAATTACACCTGAAACATTTACCCAAATTGGTTTAAAAGAGAACACCAATTCATACATAAACATTTAAGAGTAGAAATTCTACCATTTTCCCCATTCATTAATTTATTTGTTCATTTATTTACTCAATATTTAATGAGCACTCTCTATGTGCCAAGCAACATACTAGATGCTGGGGAAAGAGTCAGAAAACTTTGAAAAATTTTAAACATAAACCAAAGAAATACTATAGTTTCCTCAAACTTGAGTTTTGATGAACTCAAAAAATTTTTTTTCCTAAAGAGCTTTGGGATCAAAGAATAAGTTGGAGATGCAATTATAAACTACTTAGAAAATATTAATGATAATTATACCATATTCTAGTGAAAACTAGGCTCAGGGGCAATTCATAGCATTTAATGCTTTTATTATTAAAGCATAAAAATCTTTAAGTAAATGAAGTGCTTCCCATTATCTGCATCACCATTTTCCTGTGCCATGTATGCCACACTCAGGGTCTGAAGATTAGGAGGTGGGCATCTTGGGGGTCATCATTCTGCCACCACAGAGAAACTACATAACTCGCTGCATGTCATGGAGGCAATAAATGGTATTTCCTGGATTCGAATCTTGGTCTCCTAAGTCCAAAGCCCCTGCATTAACCCTGCTGCATGCTGCTACCCACTGAAGTCTGTCAACAACATCATTTCCTAAGGCCCTGTCCTGTGGCAGGTGATGTCCTGGACACTGGTGTTCTGTATATGAATAAGAGCTGACCCTTGCCTCTGAAAGGCTCACAAGCTTATAAATGTTAATAAAAAAACTGTAATGGTAAATGAAGAAGAAGTATATGCAAAGGCTGTGGGATCTACACAGGAAGGGAAGACAGTGGGGCGTGGATTGGAGAGCGTGCACAAAGTGACCCGAGGGATAAGTAATTCACTAGGCGGGGAAGGCGCTGAAGAATGTTTCATGCATGGAGAACGCTGGGAGAAAAGCTGAACAATGGAAACGACTGGGTGTTTGGGAAAAAAGTAACTCACTTTGGTGGGGCCAGACCTGAATGTCTGAATTGAAAGGTGGAAACTGAGGTTGGAATGGGTTCTCTTAGTGAAGGGCATTGGAGGCCATGCTGAGGGGTCCAGGTTTATGGTGGAGAAATGGAGCGACACCCAACGATTTCCCGGGAGGGAGAACCATGGTCAAATGTGTATGCTGGGAGCCTCACTCTGGTAGCTTCTCAGAAGAGGGATTGGACTGAGGTGGGGCAGTCGGGGCTGAGGCCAACACAGAGGTGACAGGGGGTAACAGGTGAGGATGGCCAGGGACCATGCAAACAGAGGGCACACAGCATGCAGGAGACACTTCTGAGGAGAATTCAGTAGACCTGGGTGTGTGATGAGGAAGGGTTACAAGGTTGGGGGCAAAAAAAGGAATTATCCACTGTCCCTCTCAGTTAGGGGTGCATGTCAGTACCCCAAATAGAGGTAGAATTTGATACAAACTCACCCCACCATTAATTCCTAAGGATATTTGTAAACTCAGCATCATAGATTTCTAGCGAAAAAAAGCTTCTCTCTGGAGCTTGAGTCTCTTACACGGGGGTCCAACCTTTTGGCATCTCTTCGCCACGCTGGAAGAGGAAGAGTTGTTGGGGTCACACATTAAATACGTTGTGACATGTAATCACACAGAAATCTCATAATATTTTAAGTAAACTCATGATTTTGTGTTGGGCCACATTCACTGCTGGACACCCCTGAGTGACAAAATCATGTAGAACAAGCCATCAGTAATGACAGCGATTAAGCCAGAGGCAGAGCTATATGTGTGTGTGTGAGTCTTGGAGGGGAGGTGTTCTCTCTTCCTGTCACTGAAGCCTGGAGACACCTGGACACCCCACTCACGCTCTGAAGGAATGCCAGTACTGGCCCCCGATGGCCCATCTGGTAGCAGCGGGATCTATCAGGAGGAACGAAATCTCGGGGGGGTGGGGCAGGCTGTACTTGGTTATGTGTTTCTGCATGTGGATCTGTGAGTGATCGTCTTAGAGCTAGCAGGTTTAGCAAGTAAAATTACAGGATGCACAGTAATGCTTGCATTTCAATCGGACAGCAAATAATTTATATAGTATAAGTATGTCCCATGTGTGATTGCATATGCAATGTTTAGGGGTCATTTATGCTAAAAAACTCCTCAGTGTTTACCTGCAAATCAAATATGTAACCAGTTTGTTTGTGTCTCTGTGCTTTTCTGTGTGTGTTTTGTTTGCTTATATGTGTTTGTGTGTATCTAAGTGTGTTTTGTGTATGATGTGTGGTGTGGGTTTATGTGCCTATGTGAATCAGGGTTCAAGGGCTCTTAACAAGAGATTTGTGTTGCCATCCAGGCCCTGGGAAAAATAATAACTCTCTCCACTTGGAAATAAGCAGTCCGATTTTTCTATTATTAATTAATTTTGACTTTAAACAGATCACTGCAAGTGAAGAGGTTGAACAGATTCACGCATTAAGTATTTACTGATCTCTCTAGGAGCAGACGGTGCAAAGGCCAGTGACTCCCAGAGGGCTCACTGTCTAGAGAAAGGACATCTGTACAGTGGATGGGGTTACGGCGTCGTAAATGCCACAGTAAACATGCAGCCGTGATCCCAGTGACTGTGCTACCTTCGGTTCTTTGTGTCTTGGAAGCCGGCCTGTGGTAAAGCAACACATATCTCAGTGTGATGCTTCTGTCACTGGAATCTTTAAGTTACGACTATTGGTGGGAGCAAGCGTGCCGCTCAGCGAAGCACGGAGATGCACCCAGATCGGCTGACGGAAGCATTGCTCTGCCCGGCACGTCCGTTTCTGTTGCATGCAAGCAGTGTTGGTGAGAGCCGAGCAATGTCATCAGTGTCTGCACATCAGGCACTTCCTTTCAACCCTCCTGTCATCTCGGGCAGTGCACTTGGCTGCTTCCAAGCGCTGCCTGCTTCCTTCCCCTGCAGGGTGTCCGAGCTCCCTCCCAGTCGGGCCGACTCTCACATCTTCTCGTGTTTGATGTTGTTTTGCTCACTCGCTATTTTCAGGCTTTGTCTTACAAAATAGAGTTGGTTTGGCTAAGTGAGATAGTGGCCATTCTGGGTTGAAATCTGTCTGGAGTGAGCGGGCATTCACACCCTACAGAAAGCTGCCCTGGGACCCTAACTAAGGAATTAGGCAGGAGGCCTGAATCCAGCCACTTACAGGTTTAGGGCGGGTTAGCTGGCACAGCAAAGAAACCTCGGTGGCGGCCATGAGACCGAAACGTAGTTCCCACTCACTGGCAGTCTGAGCCCAAGCCGTCCTGGCTGACACAGCAGTCCTAGGGGGACAAGGAGCCTGTGGCTGTCAGTCCCTGGTGGCCTGCCTACAATCTAAAACTCTTCACTCTTTAGCTCTGGCCGTTGTGGCTCAGTTGGTTGGAGTGTTGTCTCTTAGGACAAAAGGTCACAGGTTCAATTCCTAATCAGGGCACATACCCAGGTTGTGGGTTCAGTCCTCAGTCTGGGCACGTATGGGAGGCAACTGATCAATGTTTCTATCTCACATCAATGTCTCTCCCTCTCCACTCCCCTCTTCCTTCCTCTCTCTCTCTCTCTCAAGGCAATAAAAAAATGTCCTTGGGTGAGGATAAAGAATAAAATTAAAATAAAATAAAACTCCTCTCTATCATCAACAGCCCAAGCCCCAGGCAGCCAGAGGTAGGGAGCGTGAGTCCATGTCCTTTTGAAGGCCAGACCTGGGAGGGGCAGGCATCACCTCCCTCGACGTCCTCAGGTGAGGATGCAGCCACACCTGGCTTCAATTTCTGAATTCAAAATAAGGTTTGTCTAATTTTTTTGTTTAAATTTGTATAGTTGCTTTTAGGGACTACGAAGTTCTTGAAGGATTTGGTGAAGCATCCCAATCCCTAGGTAACAGGTGAAATCATGAAGTCACAGGTACATACGAATACAATTTTCCATGCAAATCGTGCCACTAATGACTTCCTGAAGCCCAAGTAAACCCTCTGTTTTCCCATCAATCCCCACCCAGTACCCTCATTTCCCAAATGTGGAAATTGAAGTCCTGAGAAATTAAATGGCTGTGTCCAAGTTCACCCAGTGTCAGAACCTGAATCAGAAGATATTCTGCCCTGACTGGTGTGGCTCAGTGGATTGAGCTCGGGCCTGCGAACCACACGATCGTGGTTCGATTCCCAGTCAGGGCACATGCCTGGGTTGTGGGCCAGTTCCCGGAGGGGGACTCACGAGAGGCAGCCATGCATTGGTGTTTCTCTCCTTCTCTCCTTCCCTTCCCCTCTAAAGATAAATAAATAAAGTATTTTAAAAAAAGAAGATATTCTAATACCCAAGCCTTATATATTCATCACGAAATACCAACATATAAAGTGGTGAAGGAACTAATCTAGTACTGTGTGACATAGATACACTTGGACCACCCAAACTCTTCTGCTTGGTCTCCATGAAGGGCGAGGAGAGGTGAGTGCTTAAAAAAGCAATGGAACGGCCTCTGAAATTGCCCAGGGGAGAACAGAGGCACCCAAGCCCAGTCAGTGCGCATGTGCTGGGGTATAAGTTCCACATGAGGGAGAAGCATGGTCTGTAATTTCTGATTTAGAATTTTTATCAGAACACTTCTACTTTGAGAAGCCATTGCTGCTCTCCATGCAACACGCGCCCGGTAATAACACGGGCTGCACACCCAAATGCCTCCACCTCACTCATTAAGGCTCAGGAAGCGCAGTTTGTGAATTCCCCGTCAAACAGCTCATTAAGTGATTTGCTTTTGTTCCTGCCTCCTGTCCCCTGTGCTCTGTGCCCTTATTTGTGCCTTTTTGTTTAAAGCCAACAAAGAGCCTAGAAAACTCCCTTATGTCAAATTCCAAAATTCAGCTGTGTATTTTACTCTTAGGCTTAATCATAAGAAGTCATGCCGGCGCTCTGCTCTCGGATTTTCCAAGTGGGCCATTATGCAGTAGAGTAAGCAGAAGCCGAAGGCATCAAATCTCTTTGGAAGTCTAGCCCACACAGAGCTAGCCCTATTGAAATGCTATGAACAGAAATGATCCTGAAGAAAGAATAAGTTGCCTCTAGGGCTATGCCCAACAGATCAACTCGCAAACCCCAAACAAAGTTTACCGAGGCAAGTACACTTGGCCCAATGTCTGGAACCTAGCAAATGGCTAAAACAATATTTGTGGTGTGAATGCGCGTGCACTACTTCCATTCCGTTCGTTCCCCGCTCTCCATCCTCTTCTGCGTGTCTGTCCCCAGCCCGGGAGGCTGTGCCACCCAGGTTTCCTTGCTGGCAGGCGGGGGTGGGGGGTTCAGCAATATTCTTTCCTCCTCGTGTCCCTTTTGGCCAACAGCTGATAACTGCTTCCCACATTGCTCGTTCTGGGATGTCTCCACATCTTTTTGGTTCCTTCAACCCTGTCCACATTTCAGTAAATGATTTGCCTTGGTCAGCTCAGGCTGCCATTTAGAAAATGCCATAAACTGGGTGGCTGCACTCACAGAAATTAATTTTTTAAGATTTTATTTATTTATTTTTTAGAGAAGGGGAAGGGAGGAGGAAAGAGAGGAAGAGAAACATCAATGTGTGGTTGCCTCTTGTGCGTCACCCACTGGGGACCTGGCCCACAATCCAGGTATGGGCTCTAACTGGGAATCGAACTGTCAACAACTTTGGTTTGTAGGCCTGCGCTCAATCCACTAAGCTACACCAGCCACATATCATTTTTCACAGTTCTGGAGGCTGGAAAGGCCAAGAGCAGGGCATGAGCAGATTTTGTGGGGAGGGCCCACTTCCTAGACGGCTGGTTGGTTGGTTGGTTTTCTGGCTATAACCTGACATGGTGGAAGGGGTGAGGGCTCTTTCTCTTAGAGGTAAGGGCACTAATTCCATTCATGAGATCTCTGACCTTGTGACATAATCACCTGAAAAGGTGCCTCCTGTGCACACCATCACCTCGAGTATTAGGGCTCCCACAGAGGAATCCCAGGGGGACACAGATGCTTAATGCCCAGCACCATCCTTCCATTACACTCCTCAGCTGAACGAGATCAATTAAATTCTGTCTGTGTTCTTCTGACTGATATGGTCAGTAAATGAAATGAGTAGGGAAATGAAGAGAAAAATGAAAAGATTTTCAAAAGCAGCCTTAAAGTAATTATACACATATAATTTTTAACATTAAGCAATAAAGCTGTAATTATTAAAATTACTTCCCAAAATCTTAACATCTCAATTATTGAAATTTTATTTAAATACAAGTTTTAATATACAAAATTTGCATTCATGTTTATATAACATATGCTGGGAGCCAGAAGCAGGTAACGTAATTCAGGGAACTGATCTAGGTATCAAGAAAAAAATGCTAAGAGCATTAATAAAGGACAGCTGGCAGTTAGCTTGCACCCCCATTATAGCCTGGAAGTTTGCTACACGTATGTATATGTATGTATTGTAAACAGTCCCTGCCAATCACAAAATTGGTGCAGCCTGGTGCAGCCTCTCTGGTCCAACTCATGACTTAGAGAAAAATCTTATATTGTAACTACATGAATTCAGGGAGGTGAGGCCGAAGTGGGGCTCGGATACAGGCATGAGTTGATTTCAGACTCTAGGTGTGAGCCAGAGAGAGACACCTCACAATAATAAAAAAAAAAACAAAAACAGAACCACCAGGCTGTGCTCTGGGAAAGTGTGGGAGGAAGATTGAAAGCCAGGGTCACGGTCAGAGCTCAGGCAGGTGGCAGCTGGAAACCCCAGCCCATCTCTGAATTAGCATACTCTTTCTTCTATAACATTTATTCTTCTTATGCCAAAGAGTAAGAAATGGCCCTGGCTGGGTGGCTCCCTGGTGGGTGTGTCGTCCCCGGCACCAAATGTCCCAGGCCCAGGAAGGGTACAGGAGGCACTGATGGATGTCTCTCTCTCTCTCAAAAATAAATAAATAAATAAATAAATAAATAAACATATCCTTGGATGAAAATTAAAATAAAAGTAAGAAGTACTTTACATTAAAAAATACCACGGAACCAGAGATAATCAAAAGGAAAAGAAAACCTAAAACGACATTACCTTTCCGTGGTGAGATGACCAGTTTTGGCAGGTGGGTGAATGTCCTTCACTAGTTGGGTGATGGATAGCTGGCTCAGTGTGGGAGGGCATTTCCGGGCAAAATCTAATCGACTATATATGTTTTATAACTGGCTGTCTTCACTTAACAATGTGTTTTAATATCTTTCCAAGTTGTTGTCTCTCCTCCACAGCATTCTTTTTATAACTGAAAATATATTCCATTGTATGATTTTGTCATTGCTTGTTTTTGCCCAATTCCCAATTGTTACAAATTTAGATTCTTCTCAATATTCTCCATTTTAAAAAATGCTGTAAAAGAGACCCTTAAAATTGCTTGCTGTTTCAAAATCAGGGTTATTGTTATTATCTGGATGGTTTAGTGTGATGGCAAAGAGCTTTGCTTACTCTTCTTGCCTCTGAGGTATGGCTGTGATTATAGAAAAATACAATAATCATAGAATGAGCTCAGTTTAAACAGGATAGGGCCTGTACATCCAACACAGTGCTCTTGTTGAAGGATGGGTTCTCCTTGCACTTGCCTCTGTTGCTTCTGCCTGCAGTCTGCCCCCTTTTTCCTCTGCCTAGATAATTCCTCCCAGGCCTTAAGGCTCTGGTTCTGGTCAGGTGTCGAACCCCTGTGTGAACCCTTCCCTAAAAAATTCTTTGCCACCCACTCCTCTCTATCCTTCACAGCACCCTGTACATTTTACAGGGTCCTGTGACCACTGGTTTGCCTGCCCGTCTTCCCTCTGTCTGTGAGCATCAGATAGCAGGGGCTAACTTTTATTTCTGGCATACAGTTTGGGCTCCACAGGTGTGTGATGAGTGAGCAGTATGAGAAGCTCATGACATTCCAAGTTTCCTAGAGGAAAGTTATGTGTATCTGTGACTATGGGCACATGGGTCTGGGACTAAGCCATTCTAGCAGAAGCACCAAGAGCAGAGACTGGGAGTGTAGCCGGCACCTCTAGAAGGTACAGAGTGGGCAGACTGGGATCGAATGCCAAGTCCAAGGGTCAGGAGCTAGAGAGAGCCAGAGTGAGTAACCAGGACAGTGTCGTGGAAGGCAGGGTAATGGTTCCCACAGATTCCAGGTCCTAATCCCTAGAATCTGTCAACATGTCTGGCTACCTAGCAAAGAGGAATTAATGGTGCAGATGGTCAGCTGGTCTTGAAAGGTTATTGTGGATTACCCCAGTGGGCCCCGTGGAATCATCTGGGTCTTAAAAGTGGAGAATGGAGGCAGAGATTGGAGAAGAAGAGAGACAGTAGTGTGAGGTCTCAGCCAATGTTGCTGGCTTTGGGGATGCGAGGAGGCCATGAGCCAAGGAGTGTGGGCAACGTCTCGAAGCTGGAAAATGCGAGGAAATGGACTTTGTCCTAGGGGCTCCAGAAATACATGTAGTACTACCCACACCTTTATTTTAGAATGGGGAGGTCTACTTCCTCCAGAACAGTATGATAACAAACACAGGTTGTTTTGAGCCATCAAATTTGTGGCAATTTGTTGCAAGGGAAAATGGAAACTAATAGGGATATTATCAGCCCAATGAAGCTAGACAAAATATTTAGTCTCCCTAAACCTCAGTCTCCTCCTATAAATAAAGGTAATACTTATTCTATGATCATGATGGTTAAATGAGATATTATATCTAAAGATCCTGGGAACGTTCTTGGTACACGGTAAATGCTCCATCACCAGTAGTTATCACTATTAATAATATTTTCCTTGTTATCAGCTGTAAGTAGCTGAACTCTTGAGGGAGGACTATAAAAATCAATTAGTGGTTGAGTCTCCTCTAAAGTTTGAAAGGGCAGACTTAACACTGAATGTCACTGTTCTGAGTAAAAACACGGTCAAAGTATCTGCAAAATGAAAAGCCCATTCTAAGGCTTCGTGGGTGATGGAGTGGGCAGAGGGGAGAGGAGAACCAGCCTTTGTGAGGTGTGCACAATATCTCACCTGGGTACCACGTGCGCTCTCACTTGAACCATGAACCAACACTTCAAAAATCTGGTATTACTGTCCCCGCCTTATGTTTGACGGAGATAAAACTCAACACTCACCTTCAAGGCCAGGTCTTAATGATTCTACAGCTGGTCCTTGGACAACACCATTGCCCAGATCATATATTTAAAACTAGACTGTGGGAATTAGATGAGGATACGCTTAGTTTTCTCTCCAGATTTCAAAAGCCAACCAATCAATAGTTTAACAAAGTCTAGAATGTATTTTAATTTTAAATGTAGTAGTGATTGGTCTTTTTGCTAGTTTTAAAGTGTAATGCTTTCAGTAATCACAGAAAATTTGTTTCCCCTCATCTGTGTGTCAATAATTGTGAAGGGTTTGGGGTTTTACTCTACTCAGAAGTGAATAAGCTAGCTTGTTATTATATGATGGGTGCCGACCAAAGACAGAAAACTCCTGTTCTGAGACAAAGAACTTTATTACCCATGGCAAAAGCAGGGTGATAGAAGATAGAATCATGGTGGGTGTCTACACATCCTGCAGGTTGCATTATGGGGGAAAAACACTAGAATTTTACAGCAACTAGTATCATCACAGATTCCCTCTGCCCTTGGTTCCTAATGCAGCTTTGCAGAATCCCTGGCTGCTCCTGTGCACCCTCATGTGAAGGGCAGCCAGATCTTCCCATTGCCAAGCTACATGTCTCCCATGATAGACAATAACCCAGCCTCTAGACCATGCCATTCTCATGCTGATATTGCTTCACCACCTCTGATCTCATGACCTTGACACTACTGGATTTCAATAGCAATATCTGGTAGACCAATACTCAACAGACCAGGGAATCTAGTGATCAGGGATATAGTGATCATTCCCACTGATGGCAAATCAGTGCCCAGCTATTGCAGAATCATGGTGCTTAGCATATCCTGCAATAAATAGCAGCAGAATTTTGATGCCAATAGGAAAAAAAATATTGCTTATTTTCCCAGACAAGAATTTCTGGCAATTGTTTTAGTCTCAGCTAAAGCCTTATGTTTTTGGCATGATGTTTACTTCAGGGGCCAATCATCAAATGCTGATATGGCTATGAATAAAGATGATGTAGAATATGAAGAGAAAATTACAAAAGTGGCCAGGGAAGCCTGCAGATTCCAGAGAAATGTGTGCCAGGCTGAGAGAACATTATGGCAGATACTCCCTTCACAGGAGAGTGATAGGGTAATTCCCTACTGACGCTAGGGGCTCCCCTACTTACCTGCTGCTTTTTTGAAGAAGTCATTGATGAAGTATTTTGCATTTAACCACCTCCTCTTGTGGCACATTGATGACTTCAGTTTTTTTAAACTTTTGTTTCAGCTGGTTGTGAATTTATTTTAGTATTTTCAGAAGTTGGTTTGACAAGTTCACTGCATCCATCATGCCAGCCAGTACAGTGATCACTCCCCATCCTCTTTATGTGTTAGTTCAGTGGCAGGAGGAACCCGACAATGGCCTGGGAAGAGGGCCAGCTGCCAACTTAGTTGAACTGTGACTCAGTGTTCCGGTAGAACATTCCTGCTTAGAGTACGGAACCCAAGATAGAGATAACAGCAAACATGACTCCAGCCACTCTCATTTCTCTTGGTTTCTAAGCCCATGAATCCTGGCTACAGGGAACATGGCACCAGATATTGGCTGCTGGTTTAAAGCACCTGCTTATAAGGAACCATCTTCATCAGGCCATTCCAAGAAGCCAGCAAGCCATCTGCTCCTGGGTGATAGGAGAGAGGTATGCCAAAGGCAAAAGCCTATTGCCACACATACTTCACGACCAAGTAATTGTCTTAGATGACTGTAACATTTTGTGAAATACCATGTCAATAGATAAGGCCTTTGTAAGGTCATATGGGAAAGCCAGCAGGAGAATTCTGGGAGAGGAAGGCAACTGTGTATCTGGGACATGCATCTGTTCCTGTGAGGACAAGTCATGGCCCACCTTGTGGAATGGTGCTCTATTAGGACCCAGAGTTGGCCTCTGCTGTTGGAAAGTTGGGCAATCAGTAGTGGCTCTGGCAAAGTCAGCCTTGGGGATGGGAGGTCCCGGTCAAGCCTCCCTCCTTGTCTCTATTGCCTCTCTCCACATGGGCTCATTGAACAAACATCAGGGTCTCCGAGGATGGACAGTGCCTGACAGCCAACTTACCCACCTGTCTATCATGAGCATTTGCACATAGTGGGTAAAAATCAGGTGCCAGAAGTGGTTATTAAATGATCCAATAAAGATACCTCATCCAATACCTCTGCCGTGATTGCCACAACCATCTGGTTAAGTCTGGGACATTCTATAATGATTCTCTAAGATCCATCTGGCTTCTGCACCTGCCAAACAGACTAGTTAAATGGAGACGTGGTAGGAATAACCACCCCTGCCTCTCTCAATTCTCTGATGATGGCATTAATCTCCACAGTTCCTCTAGGGATGCCACATCACTTTGAGCTTATTATTTTGCTGCATCTACTTGGCTTTTCCTAGCAATATAATCTTTATCTCACACAGTAGGGAACTAATGAGAGTTTTCTGCCAGTGGAGCATATTGGTTCTCAGGATACTTTTGAAGAGTGGTAAAATAACAAAGATGAGAACTAGGCCAAGAGCAGGCCAGGGGTCATCAGTGCTCATCCCTTTCCCTCTCCTCCCAGGAAGGAGGTTATCCGCGCACTCCCCAGTGTCACCAGACTTTCCTCCCAGGACCAATTACTGTGTCAGTCAAGATTCTGGGAGGAAACCAGCTGCTCATCAAACTGGGGACATTGGAGAATGTCGTAAAGGGACAGATTAAAAAGGCATAGAGAAGCACTGTAGAGTTGGCAAGAGCAAGGAGAACTCATTAGAACTCCAGGGGAAAAGCCCAGAAAAAAAGGTATGACCTTCAGTAAGGGTTGTAGCCACTGCCAACCTGGGTCCTAGTGGTGGGGAAGCCAGAGGAATAAATACCCTGACCTCAGTGTGCTACTGCCTTTCAATGACACCTCCTCCGTTGTATTTGTTTTAAAAACATGTTTATTGATTTTAGAGAGAAAGAAAGGGGCAGAGAGAGAGAGACATCAATGTAAAAGAGAAACGTTGATAAGTTGCTTACCATACACCCCCTGAACAGGGATCAAACCTTCAACCTAGGTATGTTCTCTGACCAGGAATCCAACCTGCAACCTTCTGGTGTCCAGGACAATGCTTCAACCAACCAACTACCTTGCCAGGTCAGGGCTGGTGCTCTTATAAGAAGAGGAAGAGACACCATGGAGGCCCACACACCAAGAAAAGGCCATGAGGGGACACAGCACAAAGGTCCCCATCTGTAAGACAAGTAAAGAGGCCCCAGGAGAAACTAAGCCTTCCAGCCCTTTGATGTTGGACTTCCAGCCTCCAGAACCATGAGAAAATAAATGTCCATTGGTCAAGCCCCCAGACTATGACATCTTGTTATAGCAACCCTAGTAGACCAAAATAGACTGAACTTCTCCCATTACTCCTGGCATAATAAGTCACATGTCACTCTCAAGCGAAGAGCCCCCAAGCCAAGTCCACAGCCCCCTCACTCCCCTAGCCTTCCCCCTCCCCCTGCCCCTACCCTAGACCAATTCTCTCTCTCCAGGGAATTATAATTGCAGAGGGAACAACAGCTTAGCAGGCATTACAGTGGCACTGTCCACAGTGGGCCATGCTTCAGTTTGTCTGCATTCCTGTGTTAGGTTGGTCAGTCTTTTCTTTGATTCATTGAGCTAACTCCTCCTGCTGCAATGTTTCTTCCTTTTTGTTTTGTATAAATGAATAAGAGTCATTTCTAATACCAACAATTATTTACAAGTGATTCTTGGGTGACCTAAAAGTGAGAAATGTTTTCTCCCCAAATCTAACTTCAAACCAAGAACGAATTCCACTAATGTTCCCATTCACACTCAGCTACTGTAGGTAGAGCATGTTTCAAGAAATGGAGCCTGGAAGATGACCAAATATGCCAAAGGAAAAGAGAAGGGAAGCCAAGCAATCTGAACTTAACCTTCCAGTGATGTAGATAATAAGCCATGAGGTTTATAAGGCAAGTCCACTCCTGTCAACCACAGAGTAAGCCAAGAGTGGGTGGACTGGACTTACTCTGATGAAGGAAAGACACCGAAGCTTCTGAGCATGGCCCTTCCAGGTTGTGCTTAAGAAAAGTTATTTAAGTTCAGGCAAGAAAGAAGAACTACTTTTAGAAGGATTCTCTGGCTACAGGATGGAGGACAGAGAGACTGAAGGAGGGACCACACAGGAGAAGCACAAGGTCAGGGAAGGGCTCCATGGGTGTACCTGGATGGGCCGCAGTGTTTGCTACCAGGTGATGTGGTGTGGAAGGATAACTTACAAATTGGGGTCCCTCCTTGAGACAAGCAAGGAGATAGTTCATTCCTTTTTAAAAAAATACGCCTGAAATGTGCTTATTTCACCATGTAGAAGTTAAAAAAAAACCTCAACACAACCTAAATATCTATCAGCATAATTAAACTAAAAACATTATACACTGGCATGCTGTGCATTAATAGAAGATATAGATTGATGGGAAATTACCACAACATTGAAATGAAAAAGAGAAGCTCCTGACAGTACATAGAGAATGCTACCACTTTGGAAAACAACAAGCAAATAATGCGTGCGTGTGAACATGTGTGTTGCCTGCATAGAGGAATACATGTGTATGTGACTAAAAAAAAGGCAGGAAAGGGCCTCTTAAAAATCTTATCAGTGGTTATGCTTGAGGATTACTAGAGGGAAACTTCTAACTTCTCCATGCCTTCTATATTATTTTAATTTTTAACTATAAGTATGTTCTATTTTTATCATGGAAAACAAAGAAAATCTATTTTCCCTCTGGAATAATGAGACTACTGAAATATGGGCCTTGAGCATGTCTCTGAGCAGAAACAGAGGATCAAGCCCCCATGGACACTATAGCAGAGATAACTATGAGACCAGAGCCCAGTGGACACCCAAGTACAGTTTGAGACAGACCAGACCATTCTTCTGGGTATACCAGACTGAGGCACTCATGAAGTTCTTCAGTGAACTTAACATCAGAACCCATGGATGGTCTTAGGGGACATGGGGAGGGGGGAGTGTGGAAGGAAGGGGGTGGCGTCATGAGTGTCCCTTGGCCATGCACTTTGTGCAGCCTTCAGAGGACTACAGGGACAGCATCACTAGACAAGGGATTCTGAGCACAAAGAGGCTACATGGGTTAAAGTTTCTTCCTTTACACTGTGTGGATAAGAGCAATTTAGTGCTGAGAAGTGACATTAGAGAAAGGCTCCTTTCTCTTCTGATTGCTGATAACCCTCTGTCTATTACTGAAGCTTAATACTGAGATATATTTGTGCAGAAAAGCTGAACTCTCTCTCTCAGGGAACCCAGGGAACAGCGTGATGGATCAACTGATTTGTCAAGCTCTGGCAGACAGAAGCCATTTCCTTGGCTAGCCTTCACTAATACAGATGGTGGGCTCTTCACCCTTTACCACACCACACCCCGGCCTTGGAGCATGTGGCTGGGAGGATGTCACAGTCTCGCCAGAAGGCTCTGGGCTCTTTCTCTAGGCATTTGAAAAAGGAGATAAAACTGTGCAGCAAGTGTCTGAGAAAGTCACTGGGGTTGAGATGGGTGTGCCTGATGTGCCTGAGTTCAAGATGTGACTGCTGGTAGGCATGTGAAAGCCTGACCTTGCCACCACTTTTTGTGTCCAGTCATCCACCAGGGCATCTGAAGCTCTTGAGAGAAAGCAAATGAAGAATACCCCAACCAAACATCAATTCTTTTTACCTGGAATGTCACCTCCTGGTCTCTGCCCAGCTGACTGAGATACTGGGCTGTCTGGAAGCCCAAGGCAACTTGCAGCCCGGGAGTGTGGGGACGAAGCAGCTTCGGGCCTGACTACCCTGCTCCTAGCCTCTTCTTCTCCACACCCACTCTGGCATTACTGATTTTACTGCTGTGAAGGCAGGGAAGAGAAGAGAGAACCTTCCACCTATTCTCTTTACACCGAATGATTCCACCATCTCTAGTCCTATGCGCGGTCCAGGAAGAGGGAGAACTGAGCTCTCTATTGCAGGCATCCCATCTATACCCTCTTCTTTCAGCCAGTACTGACAACTGCAGATGGCTCTCAGTTCCCTGCTTCATCACAACATCTCCCCTCCATGCCTTTGTTTAGGCTGTCCCCACTGTTGGAATGTCTTTCCTACTTCTTCTTGACTGTTGTTCATCAAACCCATTTTCTTTTTCTTCCTGACTATGCAGGTAAGACTACATTTCCCAGATTCCTTTGCTGTTGGAGCCATATGACTGGGTTCTAGCCAATAGAAGGTGAGCAGAAGTATGTCACTTCCTGTCCTGACCCATAAGAATCTCTTTTCCCTCTACAGACTAATGCAAAGGAGAGCTGAATAATAAAGACAATGAGGCCACAGGAAGGAAGCAATCCATGTTCCTTCATCTCCACTTGGAGGAGTGCCAGCCACCTGCTGATCAACAGGGATACCTATTTTGGAAAGTGAGAAGTGAACTTTTATTCTGTCTACAGATTGTTTTAACAGCCATTGTTGAAACAACTGACTTCTGAGAATATTCTTCCTCCTCCTGGGCATTATGACACAATAGTATCTCCAAGGTCAACTGCCCAGATGTCCTCTAGACAGCTGGAGGCTCTCTGACCCTTGCTATTCATTCTTAAAGGCTGAAATTCCTTCAGTCCTGGGAGAAAATTTAGATTTCTTCTCTTCCCACCTTTATTTTTACCAACACCTCCTGAGTCTTCTAAAAGACATTTCTCCCAGTCACCTCTTGCTCTGATGTCACTCTGATGAAAAGGACATCATAAGGCTCTTCTGTCTTCCGTGTTCCTTAGAGCCCCACTGCCTTCCTCTGTTTCAAAGTTCCGGTTTGCATGGAAAGTGAGGACATGTGGGGCTGTGAGTCACAGGTTTGTTCTCATTTTGAGTCTTGCTGAACTCCCATGCATCAGGGTCTGAGGGAATTCTGTGTGGATGGTGCATTGCAATCGCTGTGTGTGAATGGAGAGGCAAGAACACTGGATGATCATGTGACACCTACCTCTTGACAGGAGTTAAAATCAGATTGTACTCAGTAGCTACTGACAGTAGAGGAAGGAGGTGAGCCCCATTATATTCTGTGCAGAGGTGACTAGGCATTTTAAAGGGGGAAATGAAGAAGTAGAAAGGAGGCGGAGTAGGGGCTCAGGAGAGTCAGGGAAGTGACAATGACAAAGGGTGTATCAATTCAATGTGGCCAGCCATGTCTGCTGGCTGGTAATTACCCAAGTTAGGATTCTGTTTTCACACAGAGACTGGGGACAGAGGCCCAATCCTTCCTGATGATACCATTTTAAAAGACTGGCTTTCACACCTCAGAGTTGCTGGAGACACACATTCACAGTTGTGAGGTCTTTTCAGCACGTTGCTGGGAGGGCAGTCTTGTATGTGCAGTCTTCTAAGCCATAGGCCTGGAATATTTCCACATTGAGTGCTATGGCCCCTGTGCACCTGGACAGAGCAAGCCACCATGTGTAGGAGTATCTTTCCCTTTTTGCTTAGTGGGTGCTCCCCTGTTCTGTTTAAGTCTGTGTGTCCATGGCCCTCACACACCACACTTCCCCCCACCTCCAGCTTTTAGTATTTCAGACTCCAGAAAAATGGGTCAGGGTCCTTCGGCTGGAGCCAGGGACCCTGCCAGGCTTGGGGGACCAACATGTTGCACTATTAGAGCTGATTTAGTCTTTCTACATGAGTGAAACATTGTTCCATCCAGGGCTTGACTGCGTTGTGTTTCTTTGGTGACCCCAATACCAAGATGCAGTGGGCATAGTGTTTGGACTTCTACTCCTGGTGTACATCAAGAACCAAGGATTATGAGGGAACATGTTAGAATCTATTGCTGCTGGACATTATAATGCAAAGAATATAAATCATGTCTTCTAACCTCCAGGGGCTTACAATAGACCTGAGTAAACAAGATGCTTAAATGTACCATAATACATCAAATCAAAATGTCATGATCCATGGGAATAGTGGGCATGTCAGCTTACAAGGACATAAAAATTTTCTAAAGGAAACCACCTGGGCTGGCCTTGTGCACAGGAGAAAACTCATGGGCAGACTGTCTGCAAAGGTAGGTTGGGACTAGATTTTTTTTTTTTATGTGCCTGGACTTTGACATTTACCACATAGGCCTGAGCTTCCATATATGGGGTAAGCTGTCCTGTGCTGGAGATAACACTCAAACCAGGTGAGTGTGGCCCTCCTTGGAGCATCAATGTTACTAGAATAGTTTTGTAGGAGGAAAACACATTACTTTTCATGTTAGAATAAGTGGTGTGGAGTAGAATGCAAAATTGAAATTTATTTATATTAAGATCTGAGACTCCAAATATTTTTTCCATGGGCTCTAGTGGAAATTTTTGAAAAGCAGCAGCCCTGAGTAGCTGTTGGTCAGAGCAATGGTCAGATATGGGGGAACAGGGGAAGAGGAGTCAGACAGAGACACTTCCATGGTAGATGGAAGTCTGAGGACAGACCCTAAAACAGCTTTGGGGTCAAGGAAGTTACCCAAAGAATCTCTAGACTAAGCCCCACAGTCTCTCTTAGCAATGGAACTGATAACAGAAATCCTTAGTGCACAAACAGGTTAGACATGGGAGGACTTCTCCTAGGGTTAGGATGACTTCAGTAGGGTGTGGCATGAAGCCTAGGACAGAGAAGGAACATCCTACCTATCTTGGACTGTCCCTGGAACTGTAAAGAGGCAAGCACCTAAAAATTTAGACCAGTGACTACTGGCCTGGTCTCTGACTCACAAACCAAGCTCATCCAGGGCCTAGGTTTGTGTACCTTCTGTACCAAGAAAGGTGTTTACAACTTCAAGTGCTTGGGGAAATGTAAAAACATGAGTGAGATTCTGTGACACAGAAAAATCAGATGAAAATGAAATGTTGGTATCCTTAGACAAGGTGGAATAGGAGCATGGTCTGCCAACACCCATGTGAATTGTCTACACCACTTTCACAATACAGTGGTACAGTTGAGCAGTCTAGAGAACCCCTGCAAAGCCCAAAATCTTTATTGGCCAGCCCTCTACAGAAAAAGTTTGTACACTATCATGTCATCAGCAATGACAGTTTTGCTTCCTCCTTAGATGAAGCAAAACATCTTCCTCCCAGTTAGATGCCTTTCATTTCTTTTTCTTGTCTGATTGCTATGGGTAGGACTTCCAGTACTGTGTCAAATAGGAGTTGTGAAAACAGACTAGGAGTTGTGAAAACAGACATCCTTGTCTTGTTCCTTGTAGTGATGGAAGCAACTGAAGTCCCCAGAAGTAACTGAGTGGATAAAAAAACTATGCTCCATTTACACAATGGAGTACTATGCAGCAGAAAGAAAGAAGGAACTTCTACCCTTTGCGGCAGCATGGGTAGAATTGGAGAGCATTATGCTAAGTGAAATAAGCCAGGCAGTGAGGGACAAATACCATATGATCTCGCCTTTAAGTGGAACCTAATCAACAAAACAAACAAGCAAGCAAAATATAACCAGAGACATTGAAATTAAGAACAATATGACAGTAAACAGAGGGGAGGTGGGAGGGAATAATAGGGGGAAAGGAGGGAAGGGCTTTCAAAAACAACTATAAAGGATACATGAACAAAACGGGTAAAATCAGGGGAGGGAGGTGAGGATGGCTGGGGAGGGGGATTAAATGCAGACAACTGTGCTTGAAGAACAGTAAAATAAAATTTAAAAATTTTTGAGAAAAAAAGAAGTTTGCCTGGTTTAGACCCTTCACAAGGAGGGAGGCCCCATGCACATAACAGAAAAGGTTCTTCCATAGATTAAATTCTCAGTTTTAAACAAGAAAAAAACTACTTCATTTCTGGAGGTGTTTTCAGCTCTTTAAATATGCTTTGTGTCCATCTATATTGGAGACATACATTTTAACATTTCCCAAATTTATTTCGCCACTCAGCAAATTTTTTAAGGGATACCTATTATATCCCTTAAAAACATTATATCAAAATGTTCCACACAACACAGGTTCATCAGTGCTACTCCATACCACTAGCTAGATATCAAAACACTGCCTTCTCATTTGGAGAAAACACATGCTCCTTCTTAGTGAAGCACCCCCATCCTTCACTTCCACCTTTGCATCCAGGAATTTACTGTGGGACTGCTCGTGGCCGCACCGCTTGCGACAGACATGCTCGCCTTCCACTCCCCATATGCCATTTCATTCCCCTCCCTACCCACATGTCTCCCCCTCAAAAACACGGGGAGAAAGGATTTTTCAAGATAAAAGTTACAACCCAGCTGTGGGTCATGAAATCTATTTAGAAGGTCAGTGACCAGCAATTTTATTTAAATAGTAAAAGATTAAAAAATATATCAGACTGCTGCCCCACAGTACTAGGTGAAATTTTTGTATGGGTTTGAGTCATGGCATAAAATGCATTTCTTAGTTTAGGTCACGGTCAGAAAAGGCGTGAAAGCCATTGCACTGTGGTGCAAACACAATAAAAGGGCCTGGCAAAGCCCAACAGCTATCACTGGATTAGCAAAATTGTTGTCTGTCTCATTAATTCCCCTCATGTGTATGTGTTTCCACCCAGGCCGTCCCTCTTAATTGACAAATGTAAGGACCCAAGGACTCCACCCCTTTGGATTAACCTCTGCCTCTTCTACCCCCCACTGACTGGGGACTCGATTCCATACTGACAGACGCTGTGGAAATAATGTGATGTTGATGATGAAATGGCATTAAAAGATGACAGAATGAGCTCTCTGGTTTCTATAGCCACTGGCTGTTAAAGGACCGGAAGTAGCCCTCTATGCCATGTCCACTTCTACACAGTCTTCTAGAGCTTTCTCTACACATAACCTAAGATGACCCAGGGCAGGACTTCTTTCATCCACAGAAAACGCCCTGATAGTAATTCAAGTCTCACCAGCCTCTTTCCAGGCACCTCCCAGCTGGTGACCCTCACCCAGCCAAGGCCCCCAACTCTCTACCTCCCCACCGAAGCCAGAAGTCTGGGTCTTAGCCATGTCCCCTTCCTCACTCTCATAGCTCCCACCTAGTAGGGTAACCCTAAGACTTCACCCCGCCCCAGTATTTTTACATCCCTCCCCCCCATGACAGAGTCTCCTCTGGTGGGCAGCCCCACGCCTCCAGTCTCCGCTCTCTCACACTCTCCATCCCACTTTGCATCTTACTTGGGGGCTCTGCAGCGTGGACCTGCAATGCTCCCTCAGAACTGCTACAGGAAACACAGCCAGAAGGCCGATGGCAAATGGGACGGGATCTGTGACCTGTATGAAAGCCCAGGGGTTAATATATAAGGTTGTTACAGATCAATAAGAAAGAACAGAAGCAGTCCAACAAGAGAAAAAAAACAGAGAGGACTTGGTATTAAAAAAAGGAAAACATATGTTTGGTGAATGCATATTACAAAATAAGGCCCAACTTCAATAGTAACAAAAGAAATACAAATTAATACAACAATGACATATTTTCTGCCTTTGTTGGTGAAGTGAGGAGAATTAACACATCTCTTGGGCAGCTGATGAAATACAAACTGGCAAAGAATTTTTCATGGGAAACCTTGCTGTCCAAAACAAAAAGAAGTATGTAAAAAGGGTGTATAACATTGGCTAAGCAATTTCATGTAAATAAATGTATTCTAAGGAAATTAGTAGATTGGGAATTTTTTTCCTTTTTGGGGATGTATAACAGAGTTTGATTTTTAGTAGCAAACATATAGAAATAATCTGAAGTTCCAACAGTAAGGTTTTTAAAGTTCCATAAAATACACTATATGTATCTATTGAAAAGGAAAGACTGAAAATTATAATTGTCCACATGATTTTTATCTGTTTAAATTTTACTGGTAAGTTTTAAGGGAAGAACCATTTATAAAAACATATGACAATATTTTATTTAAAATTATTGTGTGCATAAAATTCAGGAGGCGTACTGTTTACCAAACTGTAAACAACGGTTATATCTAGACTAGAGCTACTGGTGAGGAAATTTGGATGAAGACTTTCTGCATTTTTTGTCTTTGAACAATAAAAATGATTTACCTTTATTATAAAAGTGGCTTTAAAAATAACTCAAACAAAACTGCCAGACTGGTGTTATTTATTAGGGAAGGCAAAGACTTGAGCGCCTTAATTTTTAAAATAGAGCTAAGAATTGACTTTCACCCAGAAGATATGGGTAAATCTAAGAGCAGGCAAGGCGCATGCTCCGTGTAGGGGGCGCTGTATTCAACCGGTAACTCCCGCGGCACCTTAAATAAGCCTCATGAAATTTCAAATTACAAAAACGTGTCTGATTTACGAATCTTGACTATCTTGCCAGACCTATTTTAGTGCTCATTAAGTTAGGTAATATACAGGAAATCCATTTAAAATGCAATGACGGTTACACGAGGATGCACACGTGTCAGGACTAATTGGACATTTAAGATCTGCACGTTGCACTGCATGCACTCACACCTCCAAGCAGAACAATAAAAACACCCATAAAAGTGATGCAAAATATTTTACATTTTTCATCTTGAATTTTTAATGGGTCTCGATATTGACTCAATTAAAAACCAAACCCAGGAGTACTTCCACTGCTTCTTTTTTAATCCTCACCCGAGGATATGTTTACTGATTTTAGAGAGAGAGGGGAAGGGAGAGAAAGAAAGACACAGAGCGAAACACTGATCGGTTGCCTCCTGTGTGTGCCCCAACTGGGGATCAAACCTGCAACCCTTTGGTGCGTGGGATAATGCTCCAACCAACGAAGCCACCCAGCCAGGCCGGAAGTACTCCCACTTCTGACGTGATGAAGTATCCATCAACTTCCTGCTGAAAACAATGACAAAAACTGGTTAAAATAACCACCACCATTGGAAGGCATCAGACAAAAACGAGGGAAGCAGGTTTCCTTGGCAAGGCGGAGCTCCCACAGACCCAGGGGAGACCGTGTAGAGGAGGGAAATGCGCTGGCACGAGCCATGAGCCGGATGTTCTGTGTGCACAAGCACCTCTTGAGGCATTTTCTGCTCCGAGGTTGTGCTTCCGAGGAGCTAGGTAATGAGAAGCAAAGAAGAAAGGGCCTTTGGAGAGGATCAAAACCAAGCAGAAAGTTTGATTTCTCAAAATGCTAGAGAGGGAGAAAAAAAAAAAACATGAGTTGAAGGCAAAGTAGACACATAAAGTAGGAGGGACCCTGTAAACCTCTAAGCTTTTAGTTGAAACTCTTGAACAATACAGCCCCTAAGCAAGGAGACCCAACGGCGCTCGACCCAGGCGATGCCCTGCCTCCCGTTCAAAAGTAGCAGAATCTTATCCAGAACACAATAACATCATTTGGAATCAGTTACGAAATTTATTGTTCAATGTGTTAGTCTAGAAAATGGCCTGCCAAAGACATATATGTTCTAGTCTGGGAACCTGGGAACCTCTAGAGCTCCTACTCTCTTTCACACATTTTTGGCATTCATCATGGGAAAAAGTAATTGAAAACTAAAAAAAAAGCGGAGAAGATAGAATGACATCCAGAATTACACAGACAAAGTTATCACACACTAACTTTAAGATACTATCCTGTGCTCCTGGCTCTTAGGAGGTAGTTCTGCCATGAATGACCTCGAGCCCTTCAGCCTGTGGTCACTCACAAGCCTGGCAGATCACAGTCAAGGACCTGCAAGGGCTGGTTCCCCCTTTACAGACCCCGATCCTTGTTGTCATCACAAGTCAACATGGCAATGATGACACACGCTGCCAGCTTATGGGAATAAGCTGCTGCTTCCTCATTTTCTACCAGTGATGGAATCTTCCTTTCACCCTGGAGAGAGCAGGCACGGAGGTTACCCTCTGACCTGCCTGTTAGCAGTCTCTCCGTCTCTGTGGTTGGTGTAGTGTCCTTGGGGTGGCCAGGTCTGTTTTGGGTAAATGCTCAACCTTCCATATCACCCCACATCCTCCTTTTCTTCTTTTTAAAATATGTTTATTGATTTTAGAGAGAAAGAAGGGGGAGAGAGAGAGAGGAAAAACTTAATTGGAGAGAAACACCAATCAGCTGTCTCCTGTATACAACCCAACTGGGGATCAAGCCTGCAAACTAGGTATGTGCTCTGATCGGGAGTCGAGCCTCCAACCTTTTTGTGTAGGGGATGATGCTCCAACCAACTGAGCCTCAATGGCCAAGGCTTTTTTCTTTTCTTTGTTATTTGTTCCCCCACCCCCACTTCCTCCTTTTCAAGATGGTCTCTTGGTGTGGAGAAATTTTTTCAGTTCTGAGATATATAACACGATCTGTTTTTTTCATGACAAATACATAGAAATGAGTCAAATTTCCAACAAGAGGGTTTCTTTAATTCCATAAAATATACCATGTGCACCTATTTAAAAGGGAAGTTTGGAAGTGTGTGAATGTGGATTTTGGGGTGGTGGGAAAAGCAGGGTTTTCCCTCCGCATGTCAGTGCCTACAGTGTTATTTTCCGGCCCTGCCATACATGACAAAAGCCCCGGAGGCCACCGCTGCCACATCTGAATCTGAAATCTACAGCTGGGGAATTTGCCGTTGGCTCCTGGGCTCCCTCTCAGCAGCACAGCCCTCCCCATGCATTCTGTAAGATATTTTACATAAAGTGATCAATTAGAAGCAGATACAAAGACTATGGCCATTAATTTCCTGACGTAAGCAGTTGTTTTATTTTTATCTATGAGCTGTGCTCAAAGCCAACGTGGGCTCCTCGCAACGATGTGCATGCAAGCCCTGGGGCCCCACCCCCACACCTACTCACTGGCCCCACCTGGCCCTGGCTGGGGCCGCAGCTGAGCACTCTGCCTGCTCCCCGTGGCCACAGGATGTCTTCATTCTCATCATCCCTACTTTTGCATTTGCTATACTGACGTCAGAAAACTGTAGGTTTAGCCCTGGCTGGTGTGGCTCAGTGGGTTGAGTGCCGGCCTTGGAACCAAAGGATCACTGCTTTGATTCCCAGTCAGGGCACATGTGTGGGTCGCAGGCCAGGTCACCAGTACGGGGCACACGAGGGACAGTCACACATTGATGTTTCTCTCCCTCTCTTTCTCCCTCCCTTCCCTCTCTCTGAAAATAAATAAACTATTTTTAAAAGGAAACTGTAGGTTTACAGTTTCCTTTTAAAAAATACAGCTCGGTTATCTGTGTAGCCTATTTATGCAGGGTTCTCCAGCTAAAAGAAGGTTCCTACAATTATTTTATCACTATTAGCTGTGCCCATTATAATAATCAAGGGGAGATGCTCATCCCGCTCACCTGCCTGTTTGCAGAACAGCCTTTGGGGATGCATCCACACCAGTAACCTGCAGAAGTTGAGGCCTAAACCTGACGTTAGAATTTCAGAATGCCTCGTGTAAATGTTTTTACTGCTTTTTGAAAATAAGTTTCAAAAACCTTGTTCATTTAATAAAAATCTGCTTCTTCTACAGGCCATGAGTAAATTTCCAAGTGCCTCTGCACCACACCGAAGACCCCCTTCCCCACCACATGGGGGCGCTGCACTTGGCTTGGCCTCCGGCGACCCCTGCAGCTGAAGACTCCCACTGAGGATGGCCTCCTCCCAGGGTTTCCCACAGAAAGCAGAGGGAAGAGCTCCCTGTTCCTCAGTCTTTCCAACACCTACCACCCTCGGCTTGGGCCTGGAGTGACAGGGTCATATTGCGCATGTCTGACTGCTTGTTCACAGGTCTCAGGTGCTCTTTCCTCTCCTCCACTTGTCTGGCTCAGACAGGACCTTCTTGCCTCTCCTTTCTGTCTGACCCAAAACCCTCGACTTGAATCCCTTGTTCTTCTTGAATGAACTAGTTAATGTCTGTATCAGTCCCCTATTGCTGTGTAACAAATTACAACAATGTAGTAGCTGAAAACACCACCACTTTAGCCCTAGCCAGTGTGGCTTAGTTGATTAGAGCATCATCCCATAACCAGAAGATTGTGGGTTTGGTTACCAGTCAGGGCACATGTGAGAGGTAACCCATTGATGCTTCTCTCTCACATCAATGTTTCTCTCCCTCACGTTTCCACTCTTCTTCTCTCTCTAAAATCAGTAAGCATGTCCTCTGGTAAGGATAAAAAAATAACAACTAATCTCACAGTCCTGAGGTCAGAAATTCCAGGCAGGGTCTTGCAGGCTAGACTCAAGGTGTTGGTGGATCTGCATTCCTTCTGGAGACTCTGTTTCCTCGACTCCCAGCCTCGGGGGCTGCCTGCGTTTCTGGGCGCATGGCCCGTCTTTGCATCTCTCCAGCCTCTGCTTCCGTGGTCATGTCTGCTCCTCTTACTCTGACCCTTGGCCTCCTCTTACTTTGGCCTCTCTCTCCGAAGAGCACTTGTGACCACGTTGGGCCCGCCCAACTAGTCTAGGGTAATGCCCTGGGTCAAGATCTCCAATTTACTCACAGCCACAATTTACTCACCTTGGCCACGTGAGCTTCCCAGGTTCCCAGGTTCCCAGACTAGAACATATATGTCTTTGGCAGGCCATTTTCTAGACGAACACAGTGAACAATAAATTTCATAACTGATTCCAAATATTGATGTCAGCATTTCACCCTGTGAAACCGTCCCCTCGTGGCTGAAGAAAGGGAGACAACCCACACTGGTTTCTGAATGACCAAGAGGCTGTTCAGCAGGTTTTGTGAAAAGTAAAAGGAAGAATACAAATTAAAATTTAAAAATGCTACTCAGATATGTATAGAAACTATACAAAAGCCCTGGCAGGGTGGCTTAGTTGGCTGAGCGTCATCCCATGCACCAGAACGATGCAATTCAATCCCTGGTTAGGGCACATACAGATTCAGTCCCTAGTCTGGGCACTTACGGGATGCAACTGATCAATGTTTCTCTCTCTTTCTAATAAAAATCGATTAGAGAATCTCCTTGGGGGAGTATTTTACATAGAAACTCTACAAAGGAACTTTGGTTTTGTTGCCACAAACTGAAAAGAAGATGTGAAAGCCAGTATATGATATCTGGCCTGGGGACCAGAGACCGGCCCTTGGGCAGGGGGTTCTCACGCAACGCCTCCTGACAGCGGCTGGAGATGGGACCTAGGTTCGCTCGGACACGCTTGATCAACAGAGAGAGATTCTATCACAATGGTTGTGTGGGGACAGGGGTGCCCAAACTCTACACGATTTCTCAATCTGAGTGCCTGAACTGAAAGAGGAATGAATACTCCAGTTCATGGGAAGTTCACGTATGTGCAATACAGAATAAGAAGTTGAGAAAAGTGAAAACTTCCAGACCGAGGTTTCTCAACCTAGGGTCCATGAACCCATAGAATAAATAAATGGGTTTCAGGGGTCCATGATTTTTTTAAATACATGTGTAAAATTTAGTGTTTGTGTTATGTGCTTCCCCCCGCACCCAGGCAGGAGATACGTAATTTTCATCACAACTGCAAAGGGGTCTGTGACTCTCTAAAATATGTTTTATATAAAGTGATCAATTAGGAACAGATTTTTTAAAAGCCTCATGTCATTAATTTCCCGACACAAGAAGTTGTTTCATTGTATCTATGAAATGTGCCCCAAGTCAGCCTAGGAACCATGTGATGACTGATGATCTGCATGCAAGCCCTAGGACTCCATTTCTGCACCCACTTACAAGGCAAAGCAGAACAAACAGCTTCCTTCTCTGTGGGCATGGTGGGCCTCTGAGTTACCCAAGGAGGAACTTCCACACAGCTGCCGGCTCTAATCATGTGGACCAGTGAGGACAACACACGAAAGTGGTGTCAACTTATTTAAATAAATGGATTTCCTAGAAGGTGGGAGTCCACGGTGACTCCACAGATGATCATTGAGTGAGGGCAGAAATCTTGGGCAGTTTACATACCTTCCACACTTACAACAGTGACTGGCTGGAAGGCGATCATCAGTAATAGATCATCAGTAAATGTGCGTTGAATGAATGACTTGATAAAGAGTTTTCTGGAACCCTGTGGAGACTAAGGGTCCAATGAAATGAGGCCGATTTTTTAAATTTATTTTACCACTAATAAGAACATTTTTCATTTTGTTTTTATTGTATCTTGTTTTAGAAAGCAAAGCACTTAAATTATGTCTTTTCGCTATCAGTGATTTGGTTCTGTTTTGTTTGTTTTCTCCAGAAAACAGCCTTCAGTGCTCATCTTCAGAAGAGAAAATCACGCAGAAATCACCCCCAGGTGGGGAATGCAAACACACCTTGAAATTCTGGAGAGAGGAGCCACGTGGTACACAGCCCCGTAAATGCAAGGTGGTTCATTCAGGCACCTTTATTTTTTCCTTACCGGGTTTAAAATCCAGCCATGCTGCCTGCCCACTATGGCATTGCTCATTTTCTAGGCACCAAATGAAAGTCTTGGAGAAAACTTGACCCTTGGAGGAATAATCTGACTTCTCTGAAGGAAATAACTAGTTGACCAGACTCTCCTTCAGCAGCAAAATAAGGAGCACAACCTGCCCACATAAAGCTATTTAGAGCAAAACTGAATAACTTCTGAATGTAACAAATTATACTTTCTACAATCACTGGGCATTGCTGATCCCGTTGTGACTGGGTTGTGTGTTTGTGGTTTCGTTTTATTATTTATTTTCTGCAGCTTAATTTTTTAGTTTTGCCAGAATGAAAGAGGAAGTGTCTTCTAACCACCCCCAAGACGGTTCCACCAGCCTGGGGGTTCCTGAGGTTTCCGGGCTCTGCCGTCTGCAAGCAAGCCCAGACATGCGCCTTACGGTCAGCTGCACAACTTGGGTTTTTCCTGTTTTCAGCTGTTTCTATCTCCGAAGAACTGCCTGGCAGAGACCCCTCCAGCTCTTCCCAGCGCCTACATGTCTCTCTCTCTTGGATCTAAAGTAGCGTGACAAGTGACTCTGTGAGTGTTTGTGTGTCGTTATTCGCTTCACACTTACTGAAAAGCGTGTAAGAGTGCGTCAGAGGACAGAAGAGAAGGGGAGAGAGACCACTCCACCCCGCAGCCTTAGCTTCAGGACATCACGGCCCCCGCGGCCTCTGCAGCCTGGCTGGTCTCCCTGGGTGCATAGCTTTGCCATGAAGTGCCCCTGGAGAGGCCTTTTGGTGGCTCCTGTGCTTCTTCTCCTGCCCTTGCACTCCTTGGCCTCTGCAACCAACGATGATCCTCCTGGCACCAGAGCCTCAAAGGGCCACACCTGTGTAGGTATGTACGTATTTTGCATATTTTTGAAGTGGACATAACATTATGATTAAATAACCTTGTTCGCATAGCCTATCGCCTATTAAATGACATAAAGAGCTGTAAGACTCCAAGGAAGATTCCTCACTGATACGGAAGGACTTTGGGTTTTAGAGTGTGTGTCCATACTCCACATGCATGTGTGTGCATGTGTGTACAGTGCTGTGTACAGTTGCTAGTTTGAATTAGTCATACAAATCTTCCGCTGCATTGGTGATTGGGTTCCCTCCCCTGCTCCCCACCCCCCCAGGTAGACAACCACAAAAGCCCAGCACGCTGACCCCTTTTCAGAAGGCAGCATCGCACAGCAGGAAGAAGAGGGGCTTTGAACTCTAACAGACACACCTGAGTTCAACTGCTGCCCACCCCTCCGCTCTGCTCTGCCCCTCAGTGTCTATGAAACCTCATGGGCGTCCCCTGCCCCACCCCACGACTCTGTGCTCTTACTGATGGAACACAATCCCCTCCTCACAGGGACGCGCTGAGAACTGGGACTAGGCAGGCACATTTAGAGTATGTGCACCCACTAAGGGCTCAACCACCTCGGTCTGCTTCTTTCTCCTGGGGAGTCCAGTGTTGCCGATTATAGGACAGTCACCTGGGAAGACCGAACAATGACTGAGATACAGCTCCTTTACCTTTCTCGAAGTACTTCATTTCCAAGTTGTTGTTTTTTGGGGGGAGGGCTACATTTGAAGAAGAGTAGAAGTAGGATAAGACCTTTGAAATTCATATTATCCCTGTAGCTTCCAAAACAGTGGTGGGGATGTTAATGGGTCAGTCCTTGGAGCCAAGGAGCCTCAGAAACCTTGGCAGCAATTAATCCAATGAACGACTCAGAAAAAGGAACCAAAGTGTTACTATGATGGCCATATCTTACAAAGGGGAAATCTAGACCCAGATTCTGACACTTAATAAGTTACTTCTGGGGACAGTACAGAAAAATATCTAAATTAGTTCTATTTCCCAAAGAGCCATGACCTCGGGTTATTGTACAGAAGGTCTGTCCGGAAAAAGCCCAGCCATTGTTAATATAATGAGAATGGTGTGTGCCACTTCGATGTGACCTGACAGCCGAGGAGAGTGGACTAGAATGTGCATGTGTGAACAATGACGACTTCACTGTGCTAATCAGTGGGGGCAGTAGATGCAGTTGAGTGAGCAGATGTACTAGGTGGCCGTCATGAAACATGACTGAGTGAGTGGAGAAATGAATCTGCATCAAATATTGTGATAAGTGTGAACATTCCTCCATGGAAACTATTTTGATGATTCAGAAGGCCACAGCTATGGATGACTGGTGATTGGCAGCTTCACCACAACAACTCACCTACTCATGTATCATGCCTCATGCAGAGTTTTTTTGGAGAAACTGCAAATCACCCAGGTGACTCAGCCCCACTGTAGCCCAGATTTCGTGCCCTACGACTTCTGCCTTTTCCCAAAACTAAAATCACCTTTGAAAGGGAAGAGATTTCAGACCATTGATGAGATTCAGGAAAATACAATGGGGCAGCTGTTGGCGATTGGGAGAACTATGTGAGGTCCCAAGGTGCCCACTATGAAGGGGACTGAGGCGTCATTGTCCTATGTACAGTGTTTCTTATATCTTCAATAAATATCTCTATTTTTCATAATACATGGCTAGATACCTTCTGGACAGACCTTGTTAATTAGTGACTATACCTCTAATTCCAAAGTCTCCTTTTAAATTAAAACCTTCAGACCAGAGATTCCCTGTGAACCCATGCTCCACAGTCCCGGGGACAAAGGTCTGCAGCCCCTTAGGGCCATGATGGGGAGGTCATCCTCACCCACTGTTTGGTTTTGTCTAATAAATATTTACCATCATTTTTTAAAGTTTGTTTTTGTTTTAAGATTTTATTTATTTATCTTAGAGGGGAAGGGAAGGAGAGAGAGAGAGAAATATCAATGTATGGTTGCCTCTTGTGTGTCCCCTGCTGGGAACTGGCCTGCAACCCAGGCATGTGCCCTGACTGGGAATTGAACCGCGATCATGTGGTTCGCAGGCCCACGCTCAATCCACTGAGCTACACCAGCCAGGGCTATTTACCATCATTTTGTTTGCTCAAAACAAAACCCTAAAGCCTGCCTAACGAAAATACACTTGATGAAAGGCTTAAGTGAAGTAAGTTCTACTTCTAGGATGGCCGCAAATTCAGTGTTTAGATTTAGGCAAGGCATCTGAGATACTGGGCTTCCGAGGCTTTAAAACAGACATGAGATCATACTGCATTCCCCTGCCTGCCCCATTCCCAGTGAGGCGCAGAGAGCTCACAGGAGCTGTTGAGGGGTCCAGGGGGAGGCTGTGCTGGTTGTCTATTACTGCACATCAAGTTAAAACATAGCCGTATTGCTATACCATCATTTTCTGGGTCGAGGACTTTTCAGAGCCTGGCTGGTGATTCTTCTGTTCCATGGAAGGTTGACTGAGGTCACTGAGTGCTATCTAGATGGAAGATTGGTGGGTCTGGAATGATCTGAGGCAGCTTCATTCACATGTTTGGTGCTCTTTGCGGGGAAGATAGACAGAAGCCTGGCTCTGCTGGGACTGTCCATCAGAGTTTTTACACTTGGCCTCTCAAGCAGGAGAGTCTCAGGAAAGTAGAACTTCTTACATGGCAGCTCAGGGACCCCAAAGAGAGCATTACAGAAGACAGGAACCAGAAACTTCCAGTCTGTCCAAGATTGGATCTGGAAACTGGGACAGTGTCCCTTCACCTTCTGTCAGTCAAAGCAGGCCCAGGTCCCCCCAGTCAGAATCCAGGAGAGCAGACACAGACCTCTCCTTTTGATGGGGACTGTCAAGCACTCTGTGCCCATCTCTGCTAGCCACACAAGTTCACTTTGATTGCCCGTTAAAATGCCCCATGGCCCAAGAGCTTGGAGAGTCTGTTGCTGACTAGGTTAGGTGATATTTAACACCAATCCACCCACCGACTCACAACTTCCAGCTAACCCTGCAGGGATGACTTATTTTCCTGTTATCATCATAACGAGAAAGGTGGACACAAGAGGAGTCCACGGGGTAACCCACATTCGCTGAGCGTCGACTATGGTCTGAGCCAGCTGCTGCAGGCTCTCCAGGTCAGTGTCTTCCTGTTTGCGGGTGGTTCCCTGGGAAACAGACCCAGAAATGTGAGTGCGTGGAGTTCACTGAGGAGGCTGCCTGGGAAAACACCCGTGAGAGGGTGAAGAAGACAACAGGTGTGGGCAAGACAAGGCAAGCTGTGGTGCGGCTACAACAAAGGATTCAGCCAACCTCATGGAATTCTCTAGAACTAAAATGACTCTTTAGAGTTGTCCTAAAGTGGGTCCAGGCCTTGGAGCTCGCACACTGAACAGTCGCAGGACATGAACTGACCCTAGTGGGAGAGGTCCTTTTGGCGGAGACAGTACCTGGAGAGGACTCCAGTGTGAGTGGTCTGCACCCACACTCCTTGTTTATCTGCTCGTTGTTGATGGACCATTGGGTGGTTTCCATTTCTTGGCCATTGTTTTAGTGGTTCTGCTATGAACATTCATGTACAAGGACATGTGTGGACACATGTTTTTACTTCTGTTACACATATACCTAGCAGTGGAATTTCTGGGTCATGTGGTAACTCCATGTTAACATCTTGGCGAACTGCCAGACTGTTTGATAGAGCAGTTACTACCCATCTAGTTTGCTATTATCCATCTTATTTTATTATAGAATCCTAGTGGGTAAGGGTATGGAGTGGTATTTTGTCTAACTTGCATTTCTCAAAGTAGGGGTCGTGTGTATAGCTTTGAAGAAATGCCTAATCAAGGTCTTTGCCTATTTGGTTTTTTAAATTGGTCTTTTATTATTGGATTATAAGAATTTCTTATGTAATCTTGATATTCTTAAAGTCCAACTTATTCACATTTTCTTTTTTGTGATTTCTGTGTCATATCTATATCCGAAGCTTTAACAAATTTCTGCCACTGTTGTCTTGCTGTTATCTTATGCCCACTTCCTTATCTCATTTCCCAGACATTGGCTCACTAGCCACCATTTTGGTCACCAAGGCTATAACTTCTAAAATTGCAAGTAAACATAAACTAGACTCAAAGCTAAAAAAAAAAAAAGAAAAGAAAACTTTCTCAGGAGATGAATTTTAAAACCAAAAAGCAGAAAAACACAACCAAGGCCTAAACAATGAGCCAGGAGACCAAAAATAATGGCTGTCAAGAGCTTAGGGAGTCCCTCTGCTGGCCTCTCGGTGCTGCCCCATCTCTGTCCCTCCAGACCTGCTGGTTTTCTGTCCAAGGCCCTCTGACTAACGGGCTCTCTCTCAAAGTCCAGACTTTGCAATCACAGTTCAGTTCTCACAGAGGTGAACGCTCTCACTGGTTGCCAGTCCTCTTCCCAGCAGAGGATCTGGGTTGGCTTTTAGTCACTGAGTAAGAGGCAGGGAGGAGTGAAGACAACTCACAGTAGAGACGCGGCTGCCATAGTCACCACTGAAGAGCCAGCTCTCACAAAAGGTGAAATTGTTGGGGCCGGAGATAATCAAAAAGGAGCCACACAGATGTTACTGAGTGACAGAATGAACATCCCATCATAGACAACCCAGCTCCAGGCCTGCAGGGAGCCTTTGCTATGGGAAACCAGCAGTAGACCCAGAGGACATGACCTTGAACCTTGTCCAGTATCAGAACTCAGCTGTGCAAAGCCCAGTGGTCCCTTTTTCAGTTTACCACAATGTGTTTGCACTGAGCTACACAACCCATTTGATTACTGAGCAAACATAGTTTAGCTGGGCCTCTTTCTGCCACTCTTCAAATGTTACAGAATCAATAATGAGCAATGTTTATTTTTTGCAAAACACCATTTTCTTTACATGGGTGATTTAGGGCCAAAGTAATCCCTATGTTCCAAAGTCATTGACGTTTAAATTAATTCACCGAGTTAATTTTTTCATTTTTTTAGCACTACTTGGTGCTCAGGAGGCCTTACAAAAGGTTAAAGAAAAACACAGTTTCCCCCCACCTTATTTTGGTTAAATATACAAAATGCCTTCAGATTCAGTTAAAACCCCTTCTTCCCAACCCACACAGAGCAGTCAGAGATTACTTCATAGTTTGAGTTTTAAAAAAAGAAAAAGAGGTGGTCCTATGGTTTCAAGCCAATGTCAATGGTAAAATGGCAACGCCGCTGACCAAAATAAAAAAGACTGAGAGGCAGGCAGAAGAGAAGGTAGGAAATGTGCGATCACAATTCACATACACAGACATCTCACTCTCTCCACTTCTCTGTAACTGAGCACTCGGTCGTTAGCCACCATGGCTTCTGACAGAAGCCATTCATCATCTTGCCGCTTACTGTCTAAGACGTGACATTGCCATTGAGGTTTATATGGAGGACAGCTTTCATAGCTTAAATGAAATAACTCTGCAGATCCAACATGCGACAGAAATATATGTGAAGTGTGCATCAAGAGAAAGATTTTACTTAAAATATTGTACAGGCAAAAGTGGATTGAAAAGAACAATGGTTCAGCTTTCCAATTTTTTTGAGTATATTAGATTTTAACAAGGTCTCTCCAAGAGAAATTGTAATAGACATAATTAGCAGATAAGTCTTAGCAAAACTTCTTTTACATTTCCCAGAAATTGAGAAAGTGACTACATAACAAATGTTTTTGCAAGTCAGGAGGTTTCTAGTTCTTTGCTTTCAGCACAATTGAAGGGGGACTTAATAGAGTTGTCAAGTGATAGATCATTTGAAATAATTTTTAATGATAGATCACCTAAGATTTTTGACATTTAACTGAGGAATTGATGAATTAAATGACATTATTATATCAAAAGTACTTTCATTCCCATTTACTTATTTAAGTAGGTGTGTTTTTTGGCACTTACTTTTTAAAATAAAAAATAGGAACAGACAAGGTATTGCATCATGTCACTTTACATGATTAAGTAATATTTTTTCATGGATGGAGGTATTCATTAAAAAGGCCTAACCATCTCATTAACAGATGTACTTTCAATTAAAATTGACCTTTAATCCAGCCAAGATGTAGGTGTAGGTAGCTACACTATGCCTCCTCACACAACCAAAAGAAGGGCAATACATTTAAAAACAATAAGCAACCAGAACTGACAGAAAATCTAACTGTATGGAAGTCCAACAACCAAGGAGTTAAAGAAGAAACATTCATTCAGACTGGTAGGAGGGGCAGAGACAGGCAGCCGGGGCAGAGAGGACTCGCAGCAAGGAGGCAGCTGGAGGACCAGGTGGGCAAGGCAGCAGCTGGTGGAGTGGGCGGTCCCACATTTGTGTGCGGATAAACCAGGAGAAACACCTGTGGAGTGGGCCAGACCCAGCAACCCAGGGTTCCAGTGAGGGAAATAAAGCCTCAAAATCTCTGACTGAAAAAACCTGTGGGGGTTGCAGTGCTGGGAGAAATCCCCAGCCTCACAGGAGGAAAGGGTACAGGGAATAAGTAGTATAAATGATAGGTAGAAAATAGACAGGGGGTGGTTAAGAATAGTATAAGAAATGGAGAAGCCAAAGAGCTTTTATGTACAACCCATGGACACGAACTAAGGGGCAGGAAGATGCAGGTGGGAGGGGTGTGCAGGGCGGAGGGGAATGAAGGGGGAAAATGGGACAACTGTAATAGCATAATCAATAAAATATATTTTTAAAATGGCAAAAAAGAGTGTAAAAGAGTCTCATTACCAAAATGACAGCTATATACTAATACATGGAAAAATCTGAAAGTAATAATTTATAAGTAAATTATAATTTAATTATTATAATTTTAAAAATAGACTTTTATTATTTAGAAATTGTTTATCAAACTGGCAATACATAATGTTTAGATAAGTTAATTTTATTAATAAAGGAAACCCTATCCAGAAGAATGTTTTAATATTTAGATGTTATATTAACAGGAAACTAAAATTTTTACTTAAATTTTATTTTTAATGTTAAGAAGTATAATAGTGTAGTCAATAAAATACTTTCAATCATAAAAGCATATTACATTGGGACAAAATTCAATAATTGAAGAAAATGCAAGAAAGTAGACTTTTCATTGAAATACGAATTCAAGGACAGGAATTACCAACATAAATTCCTCACTGTGAAAGAAGAGTTTAATCATATGTTTTAACTGGATAGGAATAAGTATAAATCTGTGTAGTATTTAAATTTCTCTGGATACATAGCAAAGATTAATGTGTTATTTCTATTGCAAGACTTACAATCTTCCTGGAATTATGCTACTCGCAGCCATTAAAGTATGGAAGGGGTGCATAGTTTTTCAAACTTTTTTAGGGGTACAGAGCAAAGTGTTTGCAGACCACTGGTTTGCACTCTGGACTCTACAGCATGACACCTGTGCTCTGCAGGCCGACCATTGAGGCTCTCCGGGGTCTGCCTCCTTCCTACCTCTCTCATTCTTCTTCTCCCATAGACCCGGGGCTGTGGCCTCGGCCAACTCTCCTTTCTCACCTGCAAGTCAAAAAATGCCACCATTCTCTTCCTAGAGGCCTTTCCCACTTTTTTCTATCAAATGAGGTCTTCCCATTCCTTCCCACTCAGCTTCTCCAGCAGACTGTTGCTGGTCCCCCAGGGCAGGGCGAAGCTTCTCCCTCCTCTGTGGTCCCAGAGCACCAACAGGTCCCTGTGCCCCAGGCGGAGAGCTAGTCATCAGGCTTCCCTGCTGGTCTGTGACTTCTCATATTCACCTTGGGCCCCTCAAGCTTCTGAGCACATAGAGGTGCTCAGAAGTACGTGTTGAATGAATAACAGGATGGAATGGCCTCCAGCATCGTCACTCTCATGTCTTTATTATTAGCGTTTTATGTGTTTCTAAATCAGCCATGCCAACCATCCTGCATCTCTCAGTGCAGCCTGTTCATTCCCCTCACTGCCCTTGCCTGGGCCCTGGAATGCCTTCAGCCCTGTTCTTGCCAGCAGTTGTCCAACATAGTGCCTCTCTGTTTGCCAGTGTTCTCGGGGAAGTCAGCAGTCGGGAATTCACTGAGCATTTTCTCATAGAAATGATGTTCCAGGAGGTGTCGGGGCTAGGCCACAGAGCCTAATCTTTCTAAATGTCTTGAAGATACTAGATACCTGCAATTAAAAAAAAATCAATGACAATAAAACCACAACAATGTTAATATTATGTGTTTTTTAAAAGATAAGTTCATAAGCCTCTATTTTTAACAGAGTATTTGAAGAATACATCTTCACCTGATGGGGGACACAGCAGGTGAGATAGAAATGAGCAGTCGTTAAACACCTGCCCGGTGCCAGGACAAGGGGCAAGGCTGTGGTGTTTACACCTGGGCTGCCTGCCCCCATCTCTGGCTTAGTCACCAACAGCTGAGGAGACAAAGGCTGGTACTGGGATCATTTTAGGTGATGACTTTCATATTTTCTTTCTTATTTCCTTTTCTTCTCACCAACATAAAAATGGCCTAGATTGTCGGGAACCGACCAATAGCCGTCCCTTGATACAGTTGGGATGGATGAGATACATCTGCACAGCAGAGGCAACTGTGGCTGGATTTCCTGTCTATGTCTCCTTGCATGTCCGTCTTTGTGATTAATCGGTGGTGGGACTTTTAGACACCTGCATTTCAAGTACAAAGATCTGCATAATTCCAATGAAGTTATACAAAATAATTTCTTGGCCATAGAACAAAGTCCCCCCTAATGAAGTAGCCCCTGAATATCTAAAAGTTGATGGAGTAACAGCCCCTCCTCTACCTTGGACAGGAATATGTATTAATTAGAAGTAGACAGGCAGAGAAACAGGAGAAGCTGATTAGCTACTACAAACTAAGCATGTAGAAACAATTACCAAGGAGTCAGAGTCCATGTTACATAAAGAAACATTTTAGACAGAAAGATGGATAGCTAAGTTAGACATCACAAAGGCCTTATAATAAATTTTCTATGACCTCTGTTTGATCTAGTGTACCCTTTTGCCCCATGTCAAATTCTAAGAACTTTAATAAACAATAAGATATTCAAACTCTGTATGTAGAGCTATTTCAAATTGCCCGATTAATGGTTCTCCTGGTCAAAACAACTTTTGTTTAACATAACTGAAACTATGGAATTTCCTGTACTGTTCCTAGTTACCTCTGTATTGATTTTTTCTACTTAACTGATCATACCATGCACCGTTCCTTTAATGTTATGTAACAATCTCTATAAAAATAAAGCCTAAATCAAATTCTATGAGTTCGGTCCGACCCACAGAGGCTGGCTGTTCTCCGGCATCCAGTTGGGTGTCTGACTCATCATTTGTCCCTTGCGTAGTCCATCCTTCAGGGACCCTGAGCCCTGCCAAAGCTGGACCCTGGCACTAGATGATGTTTGTTGGTTAAAATGATAAACTATAGCCCTGGCTGATGTAGCTCAGTGGATTGAGCTTGGGGTGTGAACCAAAGGGTTGCCAGTTCGATTCCCAGTCAGGGCACATGCCTAGGTTGCGGGCCACGTCCCCAGTGTTGGGCCATGTGAGAGGCAACCACAAATTGATGTTTCTCTCTCTCTTTCTCCCTCCCTTCCCCTCTCTCTAAGTAAATAAATAAAATCTTTAAAAAATGACAAACTATAAAACCCTATAAAGAACTCATGGACACAGGCAACCGTGTGTTGATTGCAGGGGTGGGGGCGATAGATGGAAGTAGGAGAAGGTCTAGGGGGGACAAATGGTAATGGAAAAGATACAGTAAAAATGAATTATTACCAGAATAAACCATATCCTCTGCTCCCACTCCAGCAGGGAAATTCCAGAGCAGAATCTAAGTTGTTTGTGAAGGGACGCTGGGGAGGAGACGTACTGGACTAACTCATGCTGGTCCAACAAGGATGCAGGGACCCAAATACAGCCAAAGCATGACTCCCAAACCTGGGCCCTACCCCTCCCTGGGCCCTGAGCGAAAACAAAAAGGCCATTCTGCTTCTCACTGGTCTTCACACTTCTCCTCACCTCATTCATAGCTCCTTCCTCTCAGGCCAACCAGCACAATCAATTCCAAATCTATCCACTTTCCTCTGTCCCCACAGCCACATGTCACTCTAGTTGAGCCTCCATCCTCTTCCTCCAGGACCAAAATAGTCTCCTCCTGTAGCTCTCTGCTCCCGCTTCCACCCCTTGAGCTCCCTCCTCACCTGACAGCGGGCAGGATGATTATAAGATGCAGGTCAGGCGGAAGCAGTCCCTCCACCGAACCACCCGGGCCATCCCGTTGCTCTCGGGGTGAATCCCTACCTCCTCTCTCATCTCCAGACACCACCACGGCCTAGTCTCCACCTAGCCCTGCACCTCATCTCTCACCACTGGGTTCTGGCACCAGGCTCATTTTCTCACGTGGTACTAACTCCCCCTTCCTACAAAGCCTGCTCCAGCTTCTCACTCTGCTTTCTTCTTTCCATTGTTAGCCATTTTTTGGTGTATTTTTGCAAGAAGCCTTCTCTATCAGCTTGAGCTAAGAAAGTTTATAGCAACCCATCCTCACTACCCCCTGTTCTTCTTTCTTTTTTAAAATCCTCACCAAAGGGTATGTTTATTGATTTTTAGAGAGAAAGGAAGGGAGAGGGGGAGAGAGGGAAACATCGATGTGAAAGAGGAATATCCATTGATTGTTTCCCCCATACATTCCCTGATCAGGAACTTAACCCACAACCTAGGTATGTGCCCTGATTGGGGATCAAACCCACAACTTAGGTATGTGCCCTGACCAGGGATCGAACCCTCATCTTTTTGGTGCACAAGATCAATATTCCAACCAACTGAATCACTGGCCAGGGTCACCGGGTTCCTTTTCTTCACAGCACCTACAATTATGTATAATTGTGTTTGCTTACTTACAATCACATTTTCCTAGTAAAATAGAATCTCTACGAAGGCAGGAACCACATCGGCTTGTTCTCAGTCTACGCTCAGAGCCCAGCACACTGCCAGCATCTGGGAGGGACTCACTCAACACAATACCATGCTCCTTCCCCAGCTGCCACACACCTAAACTCTCAGAACCCCTGGTTGCTGGTCTGGAAAATGACAGCAATTATGCTTCCATCTTTGGGAAGTTTGAATGAGATGGTAATGTATGCAAAACGCTTTGAAAACAGTGCAGCACACTCTGCCATGTGATGAATCACTTGTGCTCCTACTCGAGGTCAAAAAGGAAGTGGAGTCACACCCAGCCTGGCTCTCCCGGCTGCCAGGTGCTGTCAAGACTTTTCAACCAAGCACGGGCTTCAGACCAATGGGGGCTCCAATAGGCTGCTCTCTGCAGTTGCCTGCATCTCCAGCCTTGCAGTCATGGTTATAATCACAGATCCAAGAGCTCTGTTTCACCTCACAAGGATTCCGTGGTACAGTCTGCAAACTACCCAAGCTGTGTGACCACAAGCAGATCTCGGTAGCAGGTGCTTTTATTCGGGCCCATTTGCTTCTTCTCCTATAATATCAGGGGTGTCAGTGTTTATTATACTCATTATTTTCAGGTGCCAGGTGAAAAGAGATTTTGGTGACCACTGAGCAAAATGCATGGCTCTCACCTGCTGTCATCCCTCCCTAAATGAACAGTCGCTTGGACAAACTTGCTTTAGCAGAGCCAGACCGTTTTCCAGCAGCCAGAGAATAGTCTGTAATGGGGAAATTACTCTGCCCATGCATCTCTCCAAGGGAAAAGATTCTTTAGCTTGTCAAGACAGTGCAACCTCTTAGAAGAAGCAATAGCAAAGTCAATTTCTCCATTCTTGTCACTAAAGGACTCGGGACATACCTCGCTGTAGAACCAAAATTAACAGCCCACTAGGAAGAGAAGTGGAGCCCACTGGAAATGGGCAGAGACATGTGAGAAAGTGAACTCAAACAGAAGCGGAGCCCAGCCTGGGCGCTTACCTATTTCAAGCCCCATCACCTGCTCTTCCTCAGGGTCCTTTGATCATAAAAACTCTTCACTAGGTAGACTAATAACAGTGCCAACACTCATCCGATGCTCAGAAAGAGACTTTTCTATTTCTCTCCTTTTTTATTTATCTAATGATTTCCAGTTTTAACAAGCACTGTGAAAGAGCCAGGAAAGCCGTAAGAACGCTTGGCAGGATCCTTCTGAGTGAAAGCAAAGCTTAAATCTTCAAGTACAAAGTACTGGTTGGTCCCGAGCAGCACCATGCTCATTGCATTCACTCTTCCAAGATGTGGATGGAGACAAATACGTACGTGTCCTCAAGTTGAATTTTCAGGGGAAGGGAATGGTGTGCAAGTCATGTGATCCCTGGGGCCCCCGAGAATGGAGCCTCCTTAAAGAAAATTGCAAGAAGAGTTTTCTTATCCTCCACATTCATCCAGTCCTGCTCCACTGAACCAATGGTGGATTTCCAAGTCCTGCACCGCACCAAGTTTATTATGCCGCTCGTTATAAGAAATTGCTATTTTTAGTACCAGTGAGAAAGAAAACTTGCTACTAATGAAACTGTGAAAACTATGGAGAAAGACCCCATGCTCCTCCCGGCTACCAGTCTTGTCTCTCTCCCGGGATGCCTTTTCTCTGATTTGCTCTGCCTTAGATTTTCTTCAAGTCACATCTCGCCCAGCATTTGACTGTTACTTGCTATTGCCCATCCAGTTCATGTCAATTTGGAATCTATACTGTGAGCTCACTGTGGACAGGGCTCACATGCTGTTCATCTGGGGTCCATCAGAGCCTCACACAGCTTCTAGCCAAGAACAGGTGCTCAGTAACTCTGTGTTGAATGCGCACATCCTTTGTTAAAGCCCGTCTTGGAAGACTTCCCCGATGCCTAGAAAATATATGTGTGGCTTTGCCTCAGTGAAAAGAAAAAGACAGCAACTGGCAGAACTTTCCAGTGATTCACTAGCCATCCATAGGTTTTCTTTTTTAATTGATTTGAGAAAGAGAGACAGTGTTTTGTCGTTCCACTTACTTATGCATTCATTGGTTGCTTCTTGAATGTGCCCTCACCAGGGTCCAACCCACAACCTTAGCATATCAGGACAATGTTCTAACACACTGAGCTACCCAGCCAGGGCACCTTCTATGGGTTTTTTTTCCTCATGCACATCTCCATAAAGAGGTGGTCCCATTCTCCACAAGAACAGAGACTATTTCCAGAATTGTCAGTTCACTCATCCATTCAGTGAACATGTCCTGAGCTCAGGTACCAAGCCCAGGCGGAGCTAAGCCCTGGAGTGGATGAGTAAGTCACTGACTTTGTCCTCTAGGAGGGCCATGTCTGGGAGGAAGGATGTCAGAGTAGCACTTAGCACCAGTCCTAGGTCATCAGGGTGAAACGCTGAGCAATGGAGGAGATGATAAGGTCTCCACTGGAGTTTGAGGAGGATCTTGAATCACCACCAGGCAAAGACAGGGAGGGTCAAAAATAGCACCCCAAAATATACAGAGGCTTTCAGTAGGTTGGGCAGGATTACAGTGAGGTCCCTCCAGTGTATGGGGCTCTTCTCAGTGGAGTAACATCTGCTTAAGTTTGGCCTTTCCAAACATTTGTCACCTCAAAGACTGGTCAGTTAGGGGAAACTGAGGCAGCATAACAATCCACAATTATCTCCATGTGCTCCTTTGTCACTTCATCTGAACAAGAAAATGCCATCGAGTCTGTATTCACCCCAAGAGGCTCCCTGGCCCTATCCATTTGAAAAATAGTTACCCCGACTCATGAGTCTGGAACGATCTGGGGTACATCCTGAATGCTCCATTCGGGCTCAGCCACGTAAAGCACCCAGGCTGCTTGTCATTTGCTTCTTTCCTTTGAAGGTGCACGCTGAAAATGCTCTGATCATCGAAAACTGCAGCAAGCCAGGTCCGGAGTCATTGTGGTTTTCCACCATTTTTAAGAAGGCATGGAAAATCATAAAAGCCACAGACTAGGTCTCAGGCAGGATTCGCCGTGGCATCTCCTCTGGGTGGTGTCTGGGCCAGGTCTCCGATTTTCATTCTCAAATCCCCACACCTGCTGTGCTTCAAGTCCGTGCTGGGTGTCCAATGCTGCAGCTCACCGACGAGATGCCATATGAAGCAATGGCTGTGCAAGATCTCAACCCCGTCCCCACAACGGTCTTCTGTGACTCTGAGCGGCACATCGGGGCCATTTGCTGCAGACTCAGCAGGAAAGGGCTCTGCTTGTTTCACCCCAGAGCCAGCGGGGGAGCCACATCCTGTGGCGAGACTGGAACAGAGAGTCAGTGGTGCTGCTGCCAGTGAGACAGCTGAGCCAGAACTCATCAGCAGGTGCACCTGCGGGCCCACTCCTGGGGAGACCCCCAGCCACTGACCAGAAACGCCGCTCAGGTGGCCGCTTCTCCCATTAGCTCACTTCAAGTCAGCTAACATCTGTTGCCCAGCCCCCACCACTGCTCCGAAGCTGGCCCTGTGTCAGGAAGTCAGAGTTAGAGGAAGACCCATTTCCAGCCTCGAGGGATGGATGGTCTAACTCTAAACTCTGAAACATGAACTCCCAGAAGGGGAGGTAACTTCTTCTAAGCCACTCCATTTGTAAGTGACTGAGCCAGAATTAGAATCCAAGTTGTTGTTTCTAATTTCAAAATGAACCCTCCCCCTTTTCTGCTGTGCCCCACGGCAGACTCCTATCACACTGCAATATAATTATTTATAATTGCTTTTCAACTGCTGTTCAAACTCATTTAGCTCCTCCTAACTTAACGGGCAATTAGCAGAGACACGAATCAGGCTATGGAAGTATATTATCAGCATTGAAAATAGTCACATATATTAAATACACTTTGTGTATTTAAAATAAAAGTAAAATTGGATGATTAGACTAATATTTATTATTATAATCATTGTATTTATGATTATATTGATGATTATCTCCAGATGATTAGAGTGATATTTACCTTTTTATGCTATTCTATATTTTTTAATGTTCTAAAATAAGATTGCATCCCATCTATAATTTTTTAAATTATTTTAAAACTAAAATAAAATATACGTGAAAGTGCTTTCTAGACCATAAAGTGCCAGACAGTATCAGCTGCGAAATTCATTGCAAGGCAATACACCGCTCGATGCATGGATCAGGTCAAAGCACATCTCATCAGCCCTGACAGTTGATGGTGACAGATGCCCCAGCAAGGAGCTGCTCTCAGAGCTGTCAGGCGGTGGTTGCCAGGGTCGCACCACCCTGACCGGCTGAGCCCAGCTCTGCCCAGCCTCCCCCGAGAGCCCAGAACACTGGTGCCGCAGCCCTGTCAGACGCCGCTGTGTCTAGGAAGGTGCAAGCCTTCCAGTCTCTGCTGGCAAGCCCTCATTTGACGGAAGGTTTTCTTTCTTTCTGCCTGGCCATCCCAGTGGTACTATTTGCATCTGTTACCTACCACTTCCCTCAAGGAGTCCTGGTGGAACTTTGGCTTTAATAGCACCTCGCATGTGAATGTGGGTCCCCAGATCCTTGAGCAGATGGGTAATAGTGAGTTTACTGCTGAGCCAGGCACCCTGGAACTTCGTCTTGGATTCAAGCTTTCATTCGCCTCCTTGGAGATCAGGCTTGGCTAATTAGTGCTCTTCTTATCTCAGAGAGGCCAGTGGTCTCCCCATGCAGACTTACTGGTGCTGGACTGACTGACCTCTTGGATAGAGAAGTAAGAGTCCTCTTTGTTTTGGCTTCCCCAGCAGTTTGGGAGATTAAGGCTCGTGATAGAACCTTCCAGGAATTTCAACCTAGCAATTCTAAGCCTTTACACTTATCATATATCAAGGTTGCCGAAGGCATGTATTTCTAACTTAATCCACGGTCCCTTCTAGACACTCATTACATAAGTACATGCCTTCAAGCAGTGTGCTCTGTAGCAGGGAGGTCAAATAATGTTTTCCAATAGTGTTATGATTTTAAAGCGTTATGATTTCAGTTGCACTGTCATCCTCACAGCAGCCTTGTGGGAAACATTATTATGTACTTCGCAGTGAGGGAACCAAAGCTTAGCAAGGCTGGATGGTAAGTCTGAGGTTAAAGTGCAAGACTCAGTCTTTGCACGGTCTCCTTTAAATGACATCTTTCTCCCACATGACCAAAAAAGAAGCTGAAATAAAGCAAGACTCATTAACTCCCCCAAGGTCACAGAGCTCACAGGTGGCAAAACTGGGCTGACAACCAGTCTTCTGACCCCAAACCTAGGATCTTACCACACTTCGCATTTCACTACGGATCACAGTGAATTATGCCCGCAGTAGAGTCTCAAAGGTGAATGGCAAACAAAAGCTCTCTGTTTTGGGAAGGTGGAATGCACACATTTCCCCTTTCCTTCCCAAGACTGTCCAGCACAGTTTTCTGCGAGACACTGCTGACGTGGTCTTCTCTCCTACAGGGTGTGTGATGGTGGTGTCGGTGATTGAACAGCTGGCACAAGTTCACAACTCCACCGTCCAGGCCTCCATGGAGAGGCTGTGCAGCTACCTGCCTGGTAAGAATGGAAAGGGCCGTGGGGGGAGGGAGCTCCCTCTCTTTCTCGCTCATGAGTCACCCTGAGCAAGTTTACAGCTGGCCCAACCTTATACAGGGGCATCTGATTGTGTTATTTCTATAAATTGGTATTCTGTTGGGGTCCTAGAAATTAAAACAAACACAAGAAAATCACTGCAGGCAAGTTTCTCCTTTGACATTCCTTTCCCATCCTGGCAGAATAATGGTGGTCAGTCATGGTCATCATGATCAAAATGATGAACAATTTTAATAATTTATGTTAATTTGACCATGTGCACAGACCCAACACGAAGCTTTTGGCTGAGAATACAACTGATCACCAAACCCCAAATGGGAAATAACCAGACAACCTGGGAACATTCCACTGACTTGAACTGGATCTTGGTAAAGTCCTTCTGTATTCTGCAAAAGAAGGATCTGATTGGTGGTTTAAAAAAGTCATGCATTTGTGATTCAATCTCAGCAGAAAGAAAATATTCTTCTATCCCTTAAGAATACTGTTAGGCGACTAGTCACAATGAATAACCTTCCACAGGAGTCCAATGTTCATTTATTCATGTTAAGGAACTAACTCATTGAGGATGCCCACTCTGTTTTTTCTAAGTAAGGCTGTTGGGCTGAAGGTGATTGTATCTTTGATGCATAGCTCGTGCTGTGCTGAGAGCACCTAAGGGCTTTCAGAGAACGTAGTACATGCAGCTATGAAGCCAAACTTTTTTATTTTTTACTGTATTTTTTCTTTTGATTTAATTTTTGTTGTATTTTTCCCACAAAGCCAATTTTTTAAATTCAAAAATAAAGACTGGGAGAGGGCATACACAAACACGTGTGTTTACCAAATCCCATATTCTCCATTGCCAAGGTGTTGATATATTTACATCAGGTCCTTTTGTTGTGTGAGGATGACCTTCAAATGCCCTTTGGCTTCTCCTACTGCCAGTTTCGTTTTCCTACCTCTCTACAGAGACCCACACTCATGAACTGAATGGCTATTGTTCTTATTGGGCCTTATACTTTCACATTCACTTGTGTGAACCCATACCCAATGTATAGTGTTCTTCTGTGGTTGGTTCTTTCAACCTTTTCTTGGTAAACCAAATGTAGAAAATGACACGAAATAAATGAATACTTTTAACACCTTGTAAACATAGCTCAGGTCAAAAAGGAACACAGCGGTAGCGCCTCTAGAAGGCCCATCCACACACCCCATCCCATCATAAGTCCCCCATCCTCCTAAAAGGACAATGTCCTGGATTTTGCTACAGTCGTTTCCTTGCATCATGGTATAACAGTATCACCCAAGAGGACATTCCCAGACACCACAATCTTGACCAGCTTTAAAATTTTTGACATCTATTTTAATCTACAACAGTCCTCTCCATCCCTCCCTTTCCCTTGTGATTCAGCTGTGGACTGCGCCTCGAGGAGTTTCCCTGGGTTTTCCTGGTTGCATCCTTGTGGTATGATTGAGTACATTTCTCTGTGCTCTGTAGTTCCTGAAAATTGGCAGCTGTGTCCAGAGGCTTGATCAGGCTCCAGTGTGATTGCTCTGGCAAGACTTACATGCGCTGGTGTTTTCTTTATCAGAAGGCCCTCATAAGTGGTTTCCTTTTTTCTTTTTTTGCGATGTGAAGAGTTGTTGATGCTCAATTACCTATAGTTTACAGGGGGTGACAAAATGGTGCTCCTTTAACCTACCATTTGTATTTCACTCAGTAATTGAAATACATGGGGTCCAGCAGAAATAATGCCCCTTTTTTATTATAAAACTCTTTTATGACAAAACTCTTTTATCACAACATCAAAAACATGTAATTCTGTAACATAACAAAGCCGCACTTGAGCACACTAAATATCATTTCAGATAAAATGTTCCAATGGCTGTCCAGCTCGTGTGAGGCACTCAGGCACCCAACCAACCACACTCAAGCAGGCCTCACTTCTGTCAGACCTTGTGTTTGGAGACAGTCTCTGTCCTCACCAGCACATTTTATAAACATTTTCCCCAAAGTCCCTAATGGTACTGCTCACACTAGAAAGGAAGGATAAACACTTAAATTTTTTTGGCTTTATTTGCCAGTTTTCAAAGAATTCATTGCCTTTCTATTATCATTCCAAATTAGTCAGTTAGCTTTCTTTAAAATGCCATTATGAACTCATGGATTTATACATATTTGATGGGTTTCCGTCTATTTCATTACCTTTTTGAAGTTCAAATTGTCCCAAGTGGGAACAATTGACCAGTGGGAACCTCTTCTACTTGGCTCCTGGGTCCTTTGAAATGAACCTAAGGAACCACCGCTGACAGCTTCCTCCCTAAGTGGTGTGACGAAGTGCCCCAAACCGTCTCATGCATTTCCAGCCCCAGGCTTGAAATCGGTCATTTCCTTTAGAAGCCCTGGTTTCTTTGGATGGGAAATAGTATTTGAAGACCACAGTCTGGATGCATAGGCACTCTCATTGCTATTGAGTTGATCATTCTTTCTAAGCCTCTTCAGTAGGCACTGATAGAAATACACACACGCACACACATTTACATATATAATTTTAAAATAATATATCTAATGAATTCATATCGACACTTTAAATTCAGGACTACAGGATTTTTTCTTAATTTCTTCTCTACATAGCTGTCACCTGCTTCTTTCTACACTCTAAGTCCTAATTCTCAAGGACAAAGGGATCGATAGAGTTAAAAGAACCCATAATTACTCATTTATCTATCCCTCTTTGCACACAGAGCAGCTTCGGAGTATCAATTCTAATATGATGACCATTGATATGTTTTATGATCATTGAGAGCAGTTAAGATGGTTTTTTGCCTGCACTTTTCCCATTCCTTGTTTAATCACTGCACTATGTTATCCGAGTACACCGCCGTCACATACCAGACCCACTCCCCTCCCTCTCTCACTTCACGTCCATCCCATCAGCGGCTCTGAGATTGATGTTCACCATCAGCCCTTACGAGGATGTCGGTCTAGTTGCCTTGCTGTCTCGAGCTCATTCCTCAGGAAGGGGGCTCTTGGGAAATATTCTCTGAATTTCTTGCATGTTCATAACAAATTCTCTGTGCCCTTTATACTTGAAAGTCAATGTTTTTCTGGATATAAAAATCCTGGGCACACAATTTCTTTCCCTAAGTAGCTTAAATATGTTATTAAAAAGCCTAATGATAATCTAATTTTCTTTTTCATATAAGTCTATTTTTGCCTGGAAGTTCAAAGGATTTTTTTTTTCATTTCTTTCTTCTGTAAGATTTAGCTATCTAACTGGAATAGGTCTCGGTGTTATTTGTTACACACCGATGCTCTGAGCATGCACTGTGCCTCCCAATAGGAGGTTCCAAATACATTACTTATAATTGTAGGAAAGTTTTTAGTATTTGTTCAGTTTCCTCAATTTAGTTTTCTTCTTCAGGGATTTCTATTATTCATACTTTGAATCTTCTTCACCTACCTTCAATATTTTGCCTCTCTCTTGAATATTTTTTAACTTTTTATTTACTTTATATCTTAATTTTTTCCCTCCCTTTCACCCTTCTATTTCTCTTAAGACACCAACCTTTTCCTCCCTTTTTCCTTGGTTCATTCTAGGTTAGACTTCATTTGTTTAGTAATCTTGTCTCTTCCCTGAGTTCTTTTTTCCCATATCTGCGTTTTTATGATTTTTATTTCTGTTGTTCTTTCATGCCTTACATCTTTTTACTAATGCTTCTTAGCTTATTTTGAAATATTAGGTTTTGTTTTAATCCTTTTTTGGCATGACTTTCTGGCATGCCTTTTTGCTATCTGTAAGAATTTGCTTCTATTCCTTATTTTTTTTTTCTTATAATAACTTTGTATGGGAGTTGACCTAGATACATTTCTGTTGCTCATTTTTATAGGAGATTAGTTTTCCAAAACTCTTAGAAAAAGAAGTGGTTCAGGGTAGCTTTTCTAAATTCCCAGAGCTCCTGCCATGTCTGTAATGTCAAAAAGAAGGGAACAGCTTGCTCTCTGAGATTTTCTGAATCCATTCCCCTGCCCATGATTTTTTGTTTTTATTTTTCTTTACACGGCTTCTACCTTGTTCAATGCTGACCCCAAGCTCAATGGTTTCCCCCCACTGGGATCCCCCTCCTACAAAGGAGGCCTGGTGGGTGAGTTCCTGGACTGAGTTGGTGCCAGACCAGGCTTGCTCTTTAGGGCTTCTCACCTGGAGCTCCAGACTCACCTGTTACTGCAGCAGGCAAAGCCTCCCAGTCCCAGCTGCTGTTCTTCAGTTGGCCCGCCATGCTTTCCAGCTCATACCTCTGAGTTACTCGGGGGTTCTCCTATCCTTGGGTTTATCTGACATCCCATTGCTTCTCTCTTTCTCCCATAGACATTGATAACCCACAAGGCATGTGGCTGTGTGTAGTCCTACCTTGCCTAATCATAGTTTGGGGTAAGGGGCCAAGATGGTACCCTGAATACCAGCAATCTTGGTTTGAGTTGTTTCACACGGTGTGGGGTAGGGCGAGTGGGGGAAAGACAGAGAGAGAGACAGAGGTTCAAAGAAATTCCAAAACTCTACTGCCTCTACCATCATCGTTCTAGAACCATTCCTTGTTGGGGCTTTAGGTTTACATCAATGTCAGCTGTACACACTGCCCTGTAACTTCCACTTTCCCTCCACAGGATGTGTTTGAAGTCTCTACACACTAAGGCATACAGAGCTAGGTCAAGCCTCTTGATTACTCTATAGTTCTTCACCATACAAGTATTCTGTATTTTACTCATCCATCTTCCTATTACTGGACATCCACAATCTATCATAAACCTTACTTTATATTTTCATACCTCTAAGTGAGAGAGAAAAGAGGGGAATATTATGAAGAATAGTCATCCTTACCAAGACTTGTTTTGATTAGTTGTCATTTCTGTGTGACAGACCACACTGACAGATACCATTTGTACCTTGAGTTTCATTTTCTCCTTTTAGGCACAGCTGTGCGGTCCAAAATTGAAAGGCTGAGTGAAAATCTTATTTCCTAAATTATCCCGTCCTAAAATACTCACAAAACATAAGCAACCCAAACCAAGATCGCTGGTATTCAAGGGGCCATGTCGGCTCCCTCTGACTCATAACAGGAAATTTCAGCATCTGCAGAGGTACAATGAGAGGCTGGAAGTCAGCTGGGAAAATGAAAGCTGACATTGCACCAGGGGAAGCAAAGTTTTGGTTTTCAATGGTCAGTCACCTTTGGAATTTGGAGGGATTTCAAAGGATTAAGGAGTCTGTCACTTGGGGTTACTGGCATTGCAATAATTAATATCCCCCCCATGGAAATAAGGTACTCAGTTCAGGCAAAAGGCTCTTTCACGTGGCAGAACAGACATAAAGGCAGGTGGGGATGATTGCTTGTTTCCCTTTTATGAGGGTGTTAAACCGCGCACAGAATGGTCACATGAATTACGGGACAACAAAGACTGTCTCCTAGCTAAGGACACCTAGAAAAAATAATAATCCTGGGCCACAGTGCCACCTGCTCCCTGTATTGTCTTCTGTCTGGTGAGCTGGGAAAATGGGAGTCAGAGGACATGAAACTGTGCACCTTAACACAGTTATTATTTTTTAAAATGTTTTAAGCCCTATCGCTTGTATCGCCAAAGCTAATCAAGTACAGAAACATAGCCTTAGCCAAGAAAGCACAGAAGTACTCTCTGAGAACAACGGCTCAGTACATCAGCCAGCCTTTCCTGTGCTGGGGATAGAATTTTTCCGAATTGTACAAAGCATTTCTGACCTTCAGCTTCACCCACTGCATCCGCCTCTGGCTCTCATTAGTAAACACCTTGGAAGGAGCTCAGACTTCTTAACAGGAAAAATGATTAATGGAATCATTCTCACTAGGGGTCAGAGGACTCACATGCCCCGAGAGTCTTGCTAGAACTTCACCTTCTCAGGTCAACTATGCTGAAATCTTATCTCCATATGGTAATACAGTAGCAAAAAAAGTCATGCAGACTTCCAATGAGCAAGGCAGCTGTCCTCTCATTCTGCAGACTCTGAAAATGTACTTGTTGCCTAGAATAAACCGGGGCGGGTGAAAGCTGGTTTACTGTGGTCAGTAGGTAAAAACAGTTTACTCTGTGTCCTTATTTATTAATTATTATATTATGTTCCATACATTATATTAAGTTCCATACAAATGACTGTGAACCTCCTTCTGCCCACCCATGTACGGCCATGAAGCTGGCTCTGTGGCCAGTTCATCTCACTGGGTTTCAAATTTCTCATCAGTGGCTAGTGTGTATCAGTCCCTGCCTCACCTGAGGTAGAGGAACACCAAATAAAATGCCTCAAGTATGTTAAAATGCACACGACAAGTCACCTGGGCTTTTGCAGTAAAAGATTTTAAACTCTTGCCGAACCTCTTACTGTGTCTGGGACGTGGGCAGGCCGTCAGCTCCCTAAAGCTCAGTGTCTGTTGGTATACAATGAGGGTGAAAATGGCCACACCCTCCAAAGGGTCTTGGGAGGCAGAAGTAATGGCCAACGTGAAGGTGCCTTACAATCCGGAATGGTCTAGGTTTCATTTGCACACCACCCCGCAATGGATACTCCTAATGTAGGGTGACTGCACACTCTTTTGTAAACCCTTGTCCTTGTCCTTGGCAATGGCCACTCTTCTTTTCAATGTTGTTCCACCTCTGCCACACTTTGGAAATGACATGCTCCTGTACCTTCCTGGGCACAGGTGCAACTTAACTGTGTACATTTTACGTCACATAGGTTACTGGCAAGATGTTAATGCTGGTCTTTTCTTCAGGAGTGTCAGTCACAGTGAGGTGGCCACCTGATCGTGACTGCCAGGGCCCGTCTGGCCCTTTCCAGAGACTTTGCATAAATATCTCTGCTCTGCACTGTCCAGTGTCAATCTAGAATCTGGCTCTCGGAGGACCATCTCATGTCACACCGTTGTTAGGGCTCCAGGAGCCCCAACACTCTCTCTCTCTCTTTTTTATTGTTTTGAGAGAGAGAGAAAGGGAGACAGAGAGAAACATCAACTGGTTGCTTCCTATACACGCCCTGACTGGAGAGCAAGCCTGCAACCCAGGCATGTGCCCTGACCAGGAATCAAACCCACGACCTCTCAGTTCACAGAACGGTGCTCCAACCTACTGAGCCACACCAGTCAGGCAGCCCCTCCCTCTTAACCATCACTGAATCCATGTAAGGAAACTGAGAGTTGGCCTGATCCTGCTCAGAGGATGAGGACAATCTTGCTTCCACTGAGCAAAACAGGTTTCTAAAAATACTCACACACAAACATAAACAAACACCTCTTGTTTTACCGGAAACAAAACAAATTCTCTCTGCCTTTCAGGCAGTACTTCAAGTTTACCAAAGAACACCCTAGTGTCGGTTTCTAAATCCCTCTGCTCTTGACCGAGCTCATTCGACATTAGCAATACCTGCATCTTGCTTCCAAAGTCATGTCCCACATGCCACTGAGCACTCCAAACTTCCCAGGTGGGGTAGTGAGGGGGCCTGCACTCTACGGTTTACCTTTCAGATGAGGAGACGGCAACCCAGCCAGGGGAGGAAGCTGGCCGGCAGGCAGAGCCGTTAGCGGGGTCTCTGAGTCGTGACAGCTCAGAGCTTCCGCACGCCCTGCACCACAGCCCCCTAAAAGGAGCACCAAGGGAGAAGAGCGTATGTTATTTTTAAACAGTTATGTTGAGATATAAGTCACATACCATGCAATTCTCCCACATGAAGTGTGTACGTAAATCAACGGCTTTTACTATGTTCACGGAGTGGAGCCTCCCTCAGCAGAATCCATTTTAGAACCTCCTCGTTACACCAGAAAGGGACCACACCCCTTCTCTGAAATTCCCCAGTTTCTTCCTTCCCACTCCCCAAGCAACCACCTATCTACTGTCTGTCTCTGTGAGTTTGCCTGCTCTGGGCCTTTCCGATGAACAGGATCCTGCAAGGCAGTCTTCTGTAGCTGCTTCTCCCCTCTGCAGGATGCTGGGCATGGCCATCCTCATTGTAGCCTGTGTCAGGAGTTCACTGCTCCGTATGCCAAGTCAAGATTCCGTGGTGTATGTGAACTGAGTCCATTCTGTCCATGCAGTCATTAGTTAGTGGGCATTCGGGATGGCCTTTTCCCATCTGTGGGCTGTTTTGAAAACTGCTGCTCTGACCGTTCCTATCTGAGATCTTGTGCTGACTGAGGTCCGTGTTCAGGTCCCTGGGGGAAGAACCTAGGAGTGGAAGTGCTGGCCCACAATGGTGCCTCTGTGTTGACCCATTGGGGGGCTGCCAGGCTGTTTAGCACAGTGGCTGCCCTGCTTCCCATCCCCCCCACACAGCAGAATGTGAGGGCTTCCTCGCACTCTGCTGAGGGCTCCAGTGTGTCCACAGCCTCCTCAGCAGGTGTTATTAGCTGTCATTCCAATTATAGCATCTCCGGGTGGGTGCAACGTTGCATCTCATCATGGTTTCCAGTTACATTTCTTTAACAGCTGGGCATCTTTTCACGTGCTTACTGGCCATGTGTGTATCTTCTTTGGAGAAATATGCATTCAGATGCTTTATTGAAATAACTGGTACAACTCGGTGGAGCCATCTGGGCCTGAGCTTCTCTTTGTGGAAACTTCTGATAACTAATTTAATCTCTTGTTATGTGTCTGTTCAGAGCATCTATTTATTCTTGAGTCAGTTTCAGCAGCTTGTCTTTCTAGGAATGTTTCCATTTCATCTAAGTCATTAAATTTGCTGTCACAGCGATATTGATAGTATAGTCTCATAGTTGTTGTTGTTGTTTTTATTTCTGTAAGGTCAAAAGTAACATAAGGATATAGTTCTAAGTTCCTACGTCTAAAGCACAATGTGCTTGAAGTCTTGTGCCTTATTGTAAGGAAGTTCTATGACCATAGCTCTTTTAATATAAAAGTAATGTGGGTATTATTTACCACCGACTAAAAGTAAAGAACCAGAGACAGTTCTGTATATTTACCCTGTTTGTTCACTAACCTTCCTCCAAGCAAGGGCAGCCCCATGTGACAGGAAATCTCAGAGAGGGTTTCCGGCCCCTTCCCCGGACAGCCAATCTGCCCCAAACTCCACAAAGGTCCTGCATGGAGTTACCAGGGTTCCACAATAAAGCCACAAACAGGAGACGCAGGAGCAGGGAGTTCACACGTTTCACTGTGCAAATTGGTTGGTGCACAGAGCTTTCCCGTCCTCTCCTAACGGGGGAGGGGAGTGTGTGTGCGCATGTGTGTCCCCTGCTGTGGACAACAGGGCCAGGCCCCCTGTGACTGTTAGTCTCCATTTAGCCCTGAAACACCCCCAGCAGAAACGGAGAAGCCAGAGTGAAGTCCATTTCCCCCAGGTGAACACCAGAGAAGAATATTTTCAACAAAGCGGTATCTCAGATTATTTACTTTAAAGCGAGTCCTGTTTCTTTCAGCGTCAACAACTGAGTTCCCCACCATTCAGCTGTGTGCTGCTATAGAAAATAAAACAAAACCCCAGGATTTAACTCTGCTTCTAAAATGAACAGCTGATCTTTCGCATGCGCAGGAAACAAACTGGCGTTTTCACAAACCTGCAATGGAAATGCTATTTGAATGGCTACATTACCTGTAACATTTCCCCCAGACCCGTAAAATTGACTTGAATTAATGATCAGTGAATCACTCAGCTTCAGTTCTGAGTAAAGATGATCCTCGTGAACTCATGTGTTAAATTCACCCTAATAAAAAATATCCCACTTCCCCTGTTTGTTTTTCTCAGAAAAAATGTTCTTAAAAGCCACCTGCTATGTAGTGGTTCGCACGTTTGGACCGGACATCATAAAACTGTGAGTACGTTGGCAGAGGAATTGATTCCATTGGTGGGATGTCAGGGGATGGTGAAACGGGGCGGCCTGCTCTGTCTGCCTCCCGCGGGGGGTACTTCTGGAACGAGGACTTGACTGGAGCTTTCCGGGTCTTGTCGACAGTGAAAAATTCAAACCCGGCTCCAGCCCCTTGTCCCTCTGGGCCAAGGCTCCCCTGGACTTGCTGTGTGGCCGTCTGGCTCAGTTTCTCCCTGAGAGCCTTTCGGAGTAACTCCACCAACTCCAGCAAACGACTGGGTCCCCTTGGCTGGACACAGGCCTCCGACCCTGTCCCCAGAGCTCCCCAACATGCCCGGCCCCTCCCTTCTCTCCCTGCTGGGTGCTCAGGTCACAGTCTCCCCTTCGGCCCTCTCACCCTGGGGTTTCCTGACTCTCTCCACCTCCCAAGCCCCCGCCCTGCCTCTGTACCCCACACCTGCACTGTTACCATTATCAGTCAGCCTCCTTTCTTTCTTGTATCTTTTTTCTTTTCACTAAGGGGCACTGGATCAGATAATCATATTCCAAGTCTCTTGTAATGCAAAACCAATCACAGCTCTCTCCACCATGAGAGGCCTCGCCCCTCTGCAGGATCCCTACCCCCTGACAAGCCTATTTATGAAGGGCCCCTGAGGACATTGCCAAGTGCATCCCTGCCGGCTCCATAGCACGTCCCAATCCAAACTGCGTGTCATCCCCCTTCCCCGCCCCACCCCCCAGACTGCCACACACACACATACACACCCCATCCTGCCTCAGGATTTGGCATGGATGCCCCCTCTGCTTGGCACGTGCAAACTGTCTACCCCAGACAAACGCTGCTGCCTTGCACCTCGGCTCCGGGGTCACTCCCTCTGGAAGCTTTCCTGACCCTCCCCAGGCTAAAGTTCTTGTAGAAACCCCACCATCACTGCCACCGGCACACACGCACACGCACTCCCAGCACCCTGTGCAAACCCCCAGCACCCCACTTATTATATCTATTTATAACTGAATTCTCCATTCACTTTTCTGTGTCACCAACCAGACTGAAAGCCATCTGAGGGCTAGGTAGGACTACATTTTATTCCTCTTTGAATTTCTAAGTACTTAGCAAAATACTAAATATTTGGGAGAAGAGGGAGGGAGGGTAAGGGCTCTGTATTTCTAGGGCTTGGTACAATACTTGAGCATAGAAGGTCTTCAATAAATATTTATATAGTTAATTAATTATTTTTAAAAACCACAAAGTTATTGCTACAGGTGAGCTATGAGTAGACTGTTTCAAAGAAAATTACTTAAACATGTTTTTTAAAAAACACCTTTGAGCCTACTCAGTGAATCTGTTTACATACCTGGCATGAGCCAGCTGCTCTGGGGGAAATGTCAGCTTGGCCAGAGAGGGTCTGCTGGGACCCAGAGAGGAAAGTGGAAAACAGTCACAGAGGCCAAAGAGGGCAGTACCAACCTGTCACAGAGGCCAGACATCCAAAAGGGGGTGCCCGAGAGTGGCTGCAAAGCATTCTGGGAGTAAAAGGGAAACCCTCCAACGTTGGTAGCTGGCCAGAGAGTACGAGTGTGAGAGCCAGATAAGCACGAGGATCGGAGAGAGGACAGATTGACCCTGTACTCGGTACTGCACATGGGGATGGTCTAAGAATGGTCCCCAAACAACTACAAGTGGACATGGGATGTGGAGAAAGAATGGGCCCAGCAAGCCACTAGCAACGTGTCCCTCCGGAGCAGGTGGTGGGAAGGGGAGGAAACGTTTTTCTTTGAGATGATTCAAAGTCATGAGATGACAATTCTCATGAGGCTGGGGTGGGCCACCTTGAAGAAGACGGATGTAATCAATGATCCCACTTTGTGGTTCTGTCCACCATTTTCCAGCACCTATATTAGTAGTTTGCTGATTGAAATTTCTCCTCTTATGGTATGCTCTTCTGACAAGGTGTTTTAGTCAGTCAGATACAGTTCTTGCTCTGACCACTGTGGCTCAGTGGGTCAGTTATCATCCCGAAAAACAGAAGTCACAGGTTCAATTCCTGGTCAGTCCATGCCTGGGTTGCTGGCCTAGTCCCTGGCTGGGGTGCCTACCAGAAGCAACAAGTCGATTATTCTCTCCATATCTTTCTCCCTCCCTCTTCCTCTTTAAAAATAATAGATAAAGTCTGTTTAAAAAATTAGATACAGTTGTGGGTTGAAGTGGGTCCTGGAAGTGACAGCCTCATGATTTAGTTTTACCTGAACTTTGGGCTTCTAATACTGTGTTTTCCTCACCCCAAACCATCATCCCTCCTCATTATTTCCCACCAGTCAATTGATTCATGGACTGATTTTTCAGCAATTACATTTCTTACCTGCAGGCAAGCCATAGGTGTTCTTAGGAAGTGAGGCACCTAGGCATTCAGGTTTATCGCCCCAAGAAGCTGGGTCATGCAGGGAGGACCACCTCGAAGAACATCCGATCCAAGCCAGGGACCACATGCTGGGTCCTTCTATACTTGGGCTGGACCTCCACTGTGCCACAGGTTGCCATGGCAAACCCCATCCATCTTTGGTTCATTGTACCACACTTCCTGGAATCTGTTTATACTTCCTGCTAAATCACAAAAATTTGTATTCTGAACCCAGGAGCTCTCAGAGGTCAGGAGAAGCCTCTGCAGCTAACGTTTTTAGAAGAAAAATGCAAAATGGGATTTCTAACAATTACAATACCCTTGAATGGTAATTAATGATGTTTTAGGCAGCAAAAATGCAAAGCAGTACAACCATGCCATTCACATGATAATTACAGGATTTATAGGAATGCTTAAGTCCATAGTACGCTCTAAAGATCGGGGTCTGGAAAGGGGATAAAAGTAGAAAGTTGCAAGAGGAAAAACTTCTATTACTGGTGTGAGTGTATCTCTGCGACTGTTATTCATACTAATACATAAACATCCTTTGAAAGTGATGTCAAAGGTCTAAATTTGCCCTCGCTGGGTGGCCCGGCTGACTGGAGCCTCATCCTGTACACCGGGAGGTTGCAGGTGGGATCCTGGTCAGGGCAACCTGCCTACGTTATGGGTTCTATCCCTGGTTGGGGTGCATACGGGAAGCAACCGATTGATGTTTCTCTCTCTCTCCTTTCCTCTTTCTCTAAAATCAATAAACATATCCTCTGGTGAGGATTTGAAAAATAAAAATAAAATGAAAAGGTCTAAATCTGATAGCTCTCAGGTGTGAAAGTCTGTTCCTCTGTCTGCTAACTTAACCCTGACCTGGATCACTTCTTTTGGTTTATGATAATGATCATCCTCATTGATTTCATTCTACTGCACTCCTAATGAAAGTTGCTAATTAGCTCTGTCAAATGTGTTGAAGTCTGCCCCTCCCCATGTGCCTCACTCCTGCACACCTCTGTCCTTGTACAGGCAACAAATTAAACCATGACCATTTGGGTCCTGTTTGCCACTCTGGGACAAAGACAATAACATTGGGTGGGAATGGTTATTATGTGTTTGGAGACTTCATAAGGATTTCACAAATGGTGCGTAGCTTAGGCTTTCTGGCCCAAGCTTGGCCAGGAGCACACGGGCCGCACTGCATCTTACACATTCTCCAATGATCTCTCCTGGGCTTAGGGGGCTTCGTGTCTTCAATTCTGTACAAAGCAGTACTTCTTTTACTCTCTGACAGTGAAGCTCCGGTCTTGGAAGACCCTGGGAGGGACACCAGGTGCCCAGTCCCCTCTCTCATTCCTCAGTGCAGAGGATGCCGGCCTCACTCTCTGACCGAAGGGCCCCATTTCCACTCCCGTATTCAAGTTCACTTACGTGACAGTGTGCTCTCTTTGGGGAGGGAGGGAAGAGAGTAGGTTTTGGGCACCATCTGCTAAGTTGGCTCTGGTGGTCCAGGACTGCCACAGACTGGATATTGACTGTAGACATAAATAAAGGAAGAATAAATACACAAATAAGAAAGCAAGGTTAAACAGAACGCATTTATTTACCACCCTCCCAAGTCCACTAAATACTGGACCCCCATAAGACAGAGCCATCAGTTAAATAAATGGACCCGTCAGTGGAGGACGGATGCGTGAAAACAGCCACCCTCTCCCGACTCAGGGACCCTTGGTAGACATCAGTCTGGTAATGGGCCTTTTATCTGTCACACAGCCTGTCCCACAGCTTGGGAGATGGGGCCTCTTTATGCTGTAAGTCCCTTCCTCTCCACCCACCAGGAAGGAGTCCTGGGGCCAAGCAGATGACCCTGCGGACAAGCTCTCTCTTCCCCTCTTACCTCAGGTGCTCACAAAATGCTGAGAAGCCATCTTGTCGGTCACATTGTTAGTCTTGCTCAGCTGGGGTGAAATTTGGGAGTCTGTGGTCCCAGCCTATGTTCTGCATGGCAGTGACCATCAGAATATTTGAAGGTCTCTGAGGTGGCCCCTCTTTCTCTGGTGGCCTTTGATAGGGTATGTTTTCATAAACATGAGGCAGTCCTTTCTGCAGAAAGTTTCATGATACAAATTCTCATGGTCCCTCCTGGAACTTCCTGGTTGGTAGTTCAAAGGTCAGACTGTTAAAGATTTTAAATGACATGTTGATGTTCAGAGACCATTAAAACAACTCCTTACCCACTAAAGTGAAACCAGGGTGCCATGCCTTTTTGTTGCCATCTTGGTTTTCTCTTGCCTTTCTAAAGCCCTTTCATTATTCTGCACATCCGGGAAGTAAACAGGGGTGGGGGTGGAGTCGGGGAGGAGCCCCTGTGACTGACAGCTGGGCCCGAGTCCCAGGGAGCCAGCTAGCCTGTAGTTCCCAAGGGCGGCCCCATGTATGGGCTATGACTGCCGTCAGTCAAAACAAAACAAATAAACAAACCAAAAATAACAACAGAAACAACATGGCCTTGCTTGTGAAGAAGAAGGAGGAATAGGAGGCAAAGGGTCAGGGAGAGAAGAAAATGGTACTGCAAGACCAATGGTACTGCTACTGCAAGAGCGGTAGACGCAGTCACTGTGGTGGTGGGGAGGGGTGGATTCATTGTACGGGAACCACAGCACGTTGTGAAACTCACTGGCCGGAGACTATCCAGGCCTTGGGCAGAGAGGAGGAGCAGGACTGGGAAGCCACCGGCAACACAGGACCTCCTGCTCCCCAGGCTTCCTGTCTGCACGCCCTGGGCTCTCCCTCCTGAACCCATCCCTATAGGCTGGCTTTCCAAATGCTCAGTCCACGTGGCAGGGAATGATCTCACGGTCTCCAGTCACCATGCTCCTCCCATTATTCGGGAAAGAGCCCAGAATGGAGTCACACTTAATCATACCAGCTGCAAATTGCCAAGAGAGTGAGTCTTGATTGAACAGTAGTTTAACGAAGTCCAGTCAACTGGCAAGGAGTTAGGAAGTATAAACACAGTTGCCAGTCACCCACCCATGTGGATGAAGGGGGGCCATTACCTGATTGGATGAGCTGGAGAAAAGCCCCCAAAGTATCTTCTAGAATCTATAACTGTCCTTCCAATCACTGTTTGTGTTGTTTTGGTGTGGTTGGTGTTGGGTTTGAATGAATAATTTACTTGGAAAATCACTACAAGTCCACACTTTCCTGCTCCTTCGTCCAAAGCAGCACATTATACTCATTCTTCTTGGTAAGAAGAGGTGTCAGTTAGAAAATGGATATGGAAGGTTTCCTTTAGCCCCTTCAAACCTAAACATACACCAGGATGTTTGGAGAATACAATTCTTACACCATCCCCAGGGGAAAAGCCAACTCAATTATATTTTCTTCCCTAAGGTAAAGAAATACTTACTTTAAAGGGAAGAGATGATTTGGATTACGCCTAAGAAGATAATTTTAAGAGTTTAAGGCTATATCACAAATGATTTTCTGCTATAAGGCCCAGTAGACTTTAAAATATCATTCCCATGAAATTACACGCCTGTCCATTTTCCTTTCCCAGTTTTATTTGTGGTTCCTACTGAAAAGAATCCCCTGCCCCCATGGGAAGCTGACATAGCCCCGGCTGTTCGAGCCCCCTCCCTACCCCCAAGATCTTATTCTAAATGTAGGTGAGAGCAAGGTGGCAGGAAATCGTTAGAATCCAGCATCTGCAGCACTGAACTCAGAGGCTATGGTGCGATGAGTGAGGGTAGTAGAATCCATCCTCGGACGTACCTGTCTTTGAAATAGCTTCTATTTTTCTAATGCCTCAGAGATCTTAATAGCTTTTGTTTCGCCCCATTTCCCTCCAGGCTTGATGCTGATATGAATGCTGATGTGGTGTGTCACACCCTGAAGTTTTGTCAACAGGAGCCTGGACAAGCCCTGTGTCACCTCTACCCCCTTCCCAAGGTGAGTGGGTTTTTGCTCGGAAAGTCAGGTTATGGTGACGTGCAAGCTCTTTGGAAGTGCTGCGAAGGGGTGCTCTGCTTCACTCGGTGATTCGGGGATAGGAAGAGGCAGGGTGACATTTTCAGTTACATCATGGGACATAATATTCCCAGTTTCCACCCAGATCCCTTCCCCCTGTACTGCCAAAGAATGTCTCTCCTGTTGAACTACTGTGCTGGGCTGGCAATTGGTAGAAAATCTGACCAGCCAAGGGAGAAAGAGGTTTAAATCCTTCTACTGATTAAAAATCAAAACAAGTCACTTTTATAAGGTGACTAGCTCACCCCAGTTTGCCCAGGATTTTCTTGGTACAAGCGCATCCTGGGGACACGTGGGCGGTCGGTCCCCCTAGTCTGAGCTTTATTGTTCTCCCCCAGAATAAGAGTATGATAAAATACCTAAAATCCCCCTTTCAGAACTAATTATGGGAAGTAGGTGAGTTAAGACACTTCAGACGTTTACCACAATGCCTGCTACATTGAAAAGAAGTGTTCATAAAAATGATGGCTCATGTGGGTATCATCAATATCATTGTTATTCAGACAGCTGCTCAGAATACCCTGTGTGCATCACACCATGTTGGACAGTTTTTAATTGGAACGCAGGCAGCGGGAAGCTGCACGAATGTGGACAGGGTGCCCTTCCCACGCTCCTAATAACCTCAGCACGATAAACCCAGTTAGGCCCCGCAGTACAAAATTTCGGAAGCTTCCTGTAAAAACAGAAATTGCAAAATAGAATTCTCTGCCTCCTTTCCCAGATTCTAGTTTTTCTGCACATAACACAACAGGTTTCTGTTCTGTTTGCAATTTCCTTTGTATTCTCACTGAAATGAGGTCTGTTTAGCACTTTGGGGCCTACCCAACAAACAGGATTCTGCTGACTGACTGTCGTAAGCAACGGAGAGAGACATCCAAGGGCCTGGGTGGCTGTTGCATTTCCCCTGATTTCACCTGAGAAACTGTAGGCTCCTCTGGTTTCTAGAGGAGATAATTAATTACAATTTTTAAAAAACATACTTTCCATGTGTTCAACTAGCATTGAAGACTGCATGGTGATGTTTGCTGTCTGAGAAAAGGGAAAAGGCCATGTGTCTGCACAAAGGCAAGGGGGCGGGATTCTGAGATTTCCTTGCAGAACACCGTGTTTCATAAACGTCACACCCGCCATGGCACAGAGTCCCAAAATGTTCACTCTAAAAAATGTATATATTCTGTTGAGTTCATGCGCAAAATATCCTTTTTGTGGTACACTAATTACACCTACAAAGCAGGTGTGAACTAGCAGGTAGAATTAGGTACAGATGTAAATAATTTCTACCCTGCCAAAAGCCTTCTTCATGACCCTCCCTGTCCAACCCCACCAGGTAGCCACTGCCCTGTAATCTACCACCACTGATGAGCACATTTATGCACAGTTCCATTCTTGAACTTCATATAAATGGAATCACATGCACCTTCTCCTTTGTGTCTGGCTTCCCTTGTCTGTGAGATTCACCAAGTTTTTCGTGTAACGGTATTGTTGCAGGACGTAGTCACAAAATCATCTCTCTCTCTCTCTCTTTTTGGAGGTTTGAACTATATATTTAAATTTACCCTTTTTTATCCAATGTGTCGGGTGCCGTTGGGTAATAAGATCGCATAGGTTTCGTTTCCGTGACGCACAGCCCGCACATCGCCTTCTGTGCCCACCACCCAGAGTGAAACCATCTTTGGTGCAGCTCCTGCTCCAACGTCCCAGTTAGTCCAACCCAATCTGCTGCTGCCCTGCTCCCAGTGCATTTCTGCACTGACGCCAGTAACGCCGTTCTAGAAGACAAAGAGGACCCTGGCACCCCACCCACATGCAATGTCTCCCTTGTCCTTCAGCTGGGTGGACTCCTCATCCTGCAGGTCTCAGTGCGCACGACCCCTCTGCAGGGAAGCTGTCCCTGACCCCCTCCTCACCCTTCTTGTTGATGCACCAGCAGCCCCCTTCAGTGAACCCACCTTGTTTTAAGTAATGGAATGGTAGTGCCCGTCCGTCTATTCCTCCCACTGGGCTCTAACCTCCCAGGGGACAGGCTTTGTCCTGTGCACCTCTGTACCCCTAATGCCTGGGGCGGGCCCTCCCACATAACACAGAAGTGTTTGTCACATAGATCAATGAAGTACCACTGGCTTCTCATTTGCATCACTGATGGAAATTCAGATGCTCCTTACTTCATGGCCATGCTAATTTTCCCAGTGAGTACCTCTAATCAGATTATTCCCCCAGCTGTGGTCTCCACATTGCCTACTCGGTTAAGCAAACATTTTCACTTAGCGCTTTGGGATTCTCAAAAAGCCTTCCTGGATTTCCACTAGTGTCCTCCGGGACTCCACACTGCCATCAGAAGGTGAGATGGGCTTCCACCCGAGCCCACCTCAACCTTCCCACTTCCACACCTTTGTTCTCTGTCATTCTTTCCAGCCAGAAGTCCCTTCAACACCAGGCTCCTTCCAGCTCCTGTCGCTGTCCCCTTCTCTGTAAAATAATTCCTAGTTTCTGTCACAAAATGTCAACCATCCCCCTGAGATGCCTTTTTGAGTCTGCAATGTGCCAGGGCTGTTCTAAGTGTTTCACATAGTCCTCACTTGATCCTGTGAAGCAGGCATTGTTGTCGCATGTTACGGGTGAGGAAAGCGAGGACCGGGATGTGAGACATGAGTCTGCGCAGACTTTCTAGCCAGGATGCAGGCCTGTGGGGCGGCAGTTCTGCACCTGGCCCGCCTTTGGCGCCTGCTTCTTGCCAGGCACACGCCTGGTACACGGATCCCATCCCAGGCACGGACATGCCATGCACAGTCTCTGTGACAGTGCCCTGGGGTGTGTTTATTGTCCAGACAAGGACATTGAGACAAGGAGAAGTCATGGGCTTTGCCCAGGGTGCCCAGCTAGTAGTAAGTGGGAAAAGGGGGACCCAGACCCAGCTCTGTCTGTCATTAAGCCCAAGTTCTTACCTCACCTCACTGATACTCCCAGGCTGTTGTTACTTCGAATCAAACTGCTGCTGATGGACCAGCTAATGCCTCACAATTAGCAGGACAGACCCAGCAGTGAGAGCTACAGGGGTCAGGCCCCAGGGGAGCTGGACGTTGAGAGGGGGGACCAAATTTAGGGGCCGCAGTGACCCAGCTATTCATTATCTACAGATCAGTCAAAAACCTCAGGCCCACTTCCTGCCCACCCTTTAACTGTGTTTTCAAAGCCTCATCCACCATGAGTTCAAAAAGGCAAACTCTGTCCCTGATTAAGTGAATCAAGAAAAAATCTGCGGTGTGCAGCTGACACCAGGAGGGAGGAAAAGGAGAAGGACGAGGAAGAGAGAGAACGGCGGGGGGAGGAAAACAGACTGGACAAACTGCAGACTGCATTGTAAACCACACCCAGAGGGGTTTGTATTACCATTTGGGGGAATTTAGACCATTCCTCCTCTTATTTGCACACAACACAAGGCCTTGCCTGCTACTGGTGTGGGGGGAGGGGTGCATCTGCATTAACATGATTGGGGCACCACAGCCCGCCAACTGCAAATTGAACGTGTGCCCTGTTGCTCCCTTATGTGCACACTGTCGCTGTGTAAACCTCTCTTTTGAGATGAGAGTGTCACCATGCACGAATCTGATTGGACCAGGAACAGCCTGGAGGCCCCTCAGCTTTATGCGGCTCCCTCCCTGGTCCACTAACTTCCAGATCACCAGGCAGACCCTACTGCTTTGAGTGGACCCTCTTTCCAACCACCCCTGACTTGCAGGGACCGGCTGCATCTGTAGGCATCGCAAAGGCATACTCAACACCTACTTCCCACCCACCTTGATCCCTATTAAAACAAAATCATATGCAGAATGTGTGCTCTAGTGAAGCTAGATTCTCCCTGTTTTGCTGGGGCCTCCATCCTGTTTAAACTGCTGTGAAGGAGACCCACTACTTCGAGAAGGCCATCCAGACTTGGGAGCAGTTCCTGGATTCCTGCAGGACCAGAGGCCCAAACACTCTGAGTGGGCAGGAGCACATGTGTGCACAGGGAATCCAGATGACCAAGAAGCTACCATCCTGAGTTTGGGAAGGAGTTCAGTGTGCACTGTTTTTATGAGGAGGTGACCCATGACAAATTCTTGTTCAACTGAGAAATAAAGAAGCAGGCATCAGGGGCTTCAGGTCTTGATCCAGGTCTCATATGTGGTGAGTCAACCTGAACTCAACCCAGGGCTCCAAACTTGACCAGTCCAGCCCTGCGCATCAGCGCCCTGTGTCCGGGGTAGATTTGGGCGCACATTCGGAGATTCTGTCTGCCTCTTACACATTGTGCCTCCACAAAACTCCTCAGAGGCCATCAGACATGAAATTATCATGGAAACAGAAAGGCTTACATATCCGAGACCACCCAATTAGATTGCTCCCTGAAGACCTGAAGGCTTAAAACTCTAATAGAACTGAGACAACACTGAACGCTGTGCCTGGACGCACAGTGTACTGTTTGGTCCTTTTTCGGAGCACAAAGGATGCTTCGAAGCCCAGCCAAAGGATCGTGACATTGAAGCCAAGCCATAGTGTGGCTTAAGCCTGTGTTTGGAGCCTTGGAGAATTTATCTATTTAGACTTGTTCCAAAACTTATTTGGGGTCATTAAACACACAGAGACCTCAAAATGCTTCAAAGGATAGCAATACTAATGTGAATGTTAAGTTATACTTGAGTTTTGATAAGTAGAAGAAATCAGATTATTTCAAAGAAGGTATTTAAATGGTGTTTGGGATTTGAACATTTTCTTGCCTGCTTTTAAGGAGTTAAAAAATGATGACAACTATTACTCTCTTGAGAATATTCTTCTTTCTCTCCTTAGCTTGAGAAAAGCTAAGGACTGCAGTGAATTCAAACAGCTCTAAAAGATACTTCTTTTAGCTGTATTTTTTCCATAACCACTTAGTCCCCTTATACCCCTTCCCCCCACATTCTCCACACTATTGTCCATGAGTCCTTTTTCCTTTTTGCTCAATCCCTCCACTCCTAACCTCTCCCCCCGCCCCACCACTAGCAGTGAGCCTGCTCTCTATCTGAGTCCATCTCTATTTTATTAAAACATACTTTGGATTTTAAAGTTTTCATCACTGGTCTCCCAGCCCTTACTCTCAGCCCTCCTCGTCACCTCATCCATGACCCACATCAGCACTCAGCCCAGAAGTTTTCCTCTGAGAAGTTCTCTGGGATACCCCAAATTAAGCTAGGCCCTCCAGGATTCCTCTCTTTTCCTCTCACTGCATCCTTCCAGAACTTATTACAATTGCGATTGAATGAGTGCACAAAATTGTAATTTTACATTGTAATTGTAAATTATAATGAATATTAAATTTTAATTTATAAAATTATTATTTCATATTATTTCGTATTGCCCCTTCTGTGAGGGTGTGTACTCCCCAACAACAGTAATCTGGTTCTTTTATGCCTCAAACACATGCTGGTCCATTAGATTTCCCTAGAGCCCAGCACAGTTCACTGCACTTAGTAATTGCTCATTAAAAATCTGTTGCAAGAACAGTGTGGTGAGCAGAACAATGGCCCCCCAAAGAGGTGCATGTGTGAATCCCCAGCATCTGCAAACATTACCTTTGGTGGCAAAGGACCTTGTCCCCACCTGATTTTAGGCTTATTTCGGACTTCTGAACTACAGAACTAAAAGAATAAATCCACGTTGCTTTGAGCCACTACATTTGGGCTAATTTGTCACAGCAACAATATAAGACTAACACAAATTCATGAAGTGTGTAACATTGGGCAAGAGTGATCTAGCAACCTGAATGCAAGTAGAATCATTAAAAAAATTAGAATACTGTGTCCCCAAACAATAGATCTAAGTCTGCCCTACTGCTGAACCACACCTACCACCTGCCTAACCTGATCATTTGCCAGAAGCAATGGGCTGTAAAGAGTTGGACCACATCCTGTAAGGAGAATAACCCATAGAGTCTAGCCCTGGAGAACATGTGTGTGTGCCCAGGCCCTGGGGGGAAAAAAGTCAAAATGAAATGAAACAGTTGCTTGTGACACCTTGCACACATTCCTTGGACAGCACTGGGTCTTAGGTCCCTCACCTGTAAAGCAGGATTAAGAACAGTTACTCCTTCCTCTCTAAGTTGGTATGAAGTACAACGCACATAAAATGCCTGGAACAGAACTTAAAACAGAAGAATTTCTTAGAGATGGTGGAGCGCTCTATAGTGACGATGGTGGTGACAATGGCGGTAAAATCAATGAATAGCGATGCCAGGAAAAGGAGGGGGTGGGAAGTGTGCTGTTTAAAATAAGGCATTTTCAAAGGTGCTGCCTGGAGAAAGGGGGCAGAGATGGTGTGGCCCAACCTGTTGATGGTCCAGTAGCTGTGCAATGCAGAATTGGCCTAGGACAGAGATCTGCAACCAGGGCACCGCCCCACACGGGTGCCCCACAGGAATCTTTAAAGCATGCAATGCCCAACTATTTAGTCAGGGCCACTGACCTCTTTCTTCTTAGATGTTCAAATTAAAAAATGACAACAGCCAACACAATAGCCTCCTGGTGTGAATGCCCTGTCTTGAACCATAAATATGTAGGTCATACATTAGAGTCACAACTTGCTGGTCACATCGCATAATAGCGTTGTATCTGATTAGTTACTTTGTGGTACCAGAAACTCTTATATACAACCATAGGCACCTGATTATTTTAAGTCACTTTGCAGCAAAAAAGGATAGTTAAATACTATTATCTTGGTAAATTATCAAATTATATCTATTTTTGTTAGATCATCAAAAATATATTTTGGGGGTCCTGCAGAATTTTAGTAATTAGTTTATGTATGCCATGAGATAGGTTGAAAATCACTGGCCTGAGCAAAGGAAGAAAATGTAGCTAATGGAGAGATTTAGTGGTTAAAGAAAAAAAAAAAAAGAAAAGAAAACCCAGAATACATTGAAAAGTAGTAGCTTCTCTCTTTGACTTTTATCTTTTGTCCCTGAAGGAAGCAAGCGGCATGAACTGACTTCACTTTTCCCACATATCTTAAAGTCATAAATGCCCATCAGAACTGAGAAATGTCAGGATGTGAAAATCATATTGGGCCTCGGTAGAGCTTATCTTATCCTGCATATTGGCAAAGAGCCAGAGCAGTGTACAGTGGAACCGGACATGGAAATAGACCAGCCAATTTCACCCTGAGGCCAGACACGCCACTACTTCATAAAAGCGGACAGGCAGACAGGCTTCGCCATGCTACCTAATAGAAACTGCACAAAGCCCTCTTTGGCCCCTTTCTCCTGGCTCTTCTAGGCTGGGGTTGTGAAGGCACTTACTGCTGTGAGTGAGCAGTCAACACCTTGCAGGTAGCTTCTTCCAGACCTTCTCTATGGGTAAATCAACTTACACCATTAAATTTGGGAGTGAGGACCATCTTATCCTTAAAAAACTCCTGGAACAGATCCAGTGTTGCTCAGTGACCTTTGCCCCACCCCCAGGCCCCTGAACAGGTGCCTCGCCTTCGGCAGTAAAGTACACACATCTGGCGTCATTTCACTTCGCAGGAGCTTTCGTCTTTGTGGGGACCTGGCAACACTTTGTGGTGACGTGAACAAAAGAGACCTTCTGCCATTCTCAGATCCACTGCTACTATACTGGTTAGCCGAGAAAGCAGTTTCTAAAAATTGTGCGCTACAGAAATGCACAGCTAAAAATACGATTTTTCTTTACTTCCTTCACTGCTAAGTGTGGCAAAATGCAATTCTCAAACATCACAGAGCCTGAGAAGGCCCAGTGAGTGAGCGTATCCTGTCCAACTCACTGACACTCTGGTATCAAGGGAAGTTACCCTGAGTCCTGGAGCAGCGCCTGGACTCTGCGGTCTTTACACGTCGGCCTGTCATGCTCCATCCAGCCCAGTGTGCTTGGGCTGCGGCATTTGAATGTTTGGGAAACACCTTTCTAAATAGCAGTCCTACCCCAAAGTGGCTCAGAATCTCAGATACACTAAAGTGTGTGGCTGCTCTCTCCTCTGGCTGGTTCACAGGCTTCCCACAACTTTTTAACTTGAAACGACACGGTTGCCCTCCCTAGTGCTCCCAGTCGCACCTCCCACAGCAAGGTTGAAAGCGTGGGCTTTCGTGCCAAGGAGAGCTGAACTGAATCTGGACTGTGCCACTTACTGGCTCGGTCTCTTTGGGAGAGTGATTTCACTATTCTGAGCCTCAGTTTGCCTCATCTATAAAACAGGGATAATAGTAACTACCACGTAACACTTTCCACACTGTATTCTCATTGCGGTGTTCTGGAAATACTCTCTCCCAGGTTGTAAAGCCCTTGTTGAGAAGGGTTATGTCTCATTCACAATCACATCCCTAATATAGAATGCATGGTACAATACAAATGCTCCATGAGTAGTTGAGGAATGCAGAAATACAATGAATCATTGCACAGAGAAATGACTGACTGGGTGAATATTTCTTTCTCTTTTCATTACCAATCATATGCTCGTAACTACGCTTGTACCTGGGTTACATGGATTTCTGCACAGGGCACAGGTTCTTGGAGCTCACAGCAGTTCTCTCCCTTGGTCATGTGATCCTTTGCATTAAACCTTCCATACACCATGTGAGTTACTCTTGCCCTGCTGCTGAGCCTTGGTGTAACCTTTTAAGTCACATTTTGTTGCCTGTGTTACAATGTCAGGCTTACCTCATTGTTGAAAAACAGCATGGCAATGGTGGGAAAGGTGCTGGAATCTAGAGACTTGAGCACCATCAGCTCTGCTTGCACAGTGGCCCTGGTTAAGTTACATAACTCTGAGCCTCAGTTTTCTCATCTGTAAAATGGGAGACAATACTTTTTTCTTGGGATGGTTTTTAGGACCATTGAAAAATAGCATATATTTATGTAGACTGTTTTAACTATTTTAATTTTTCCACCTGCCTGTTGGTGACATAACAACCCAAAATAAAAGCACTGATTTTGTTAACACTAGCATTGTGCTTTCTGTATGCACAGCACTGTTCTAAGTACTATCTTATTCAATCTTCACATGCATAAAATATCATCATCATTCCTATTTTGCAGATGAGGAAACTGAAGCTCAGAGTGCTTAAGTAACATGTCCAACGTCTCAGAAATAGTAAATGGCAAAGCTGAGATTCCAACTGCAAACACTCTGGTGTCCAAATTCACTTTAAATTAAGAAAAGACACGAAGACCACAATCTAGTGGTCAAAACATTTAAAGAGCTTCCCCTGAAGATAGAAGTTTTACCCACATACGATGTGCTAGATTTGACAACCCTCTCCCTGTTGCATGGATTCCCATTGGGCTAATGCTTGGCAGAGGGCAGACCCTAGCAGGGCACCCTCTTTGCCCATGAAACCCATGGCAATGCGTGTGTGGCCCTGTCCTTCCATCACCCACCCGTGTCGGAGCCCAGGGCCGGTGCCGTCACCACACTGGAAAGCGAGAGCAGTCATCACCAAGCCTCTGCCCTGTCTGAAGACTTTGGGCGGGCTCTGGTTTGGGCTGGCTTTTAAATAATTCTAGACAAAAGTACTATACGGGGTCTGGCACAAATAAGGCCCCTTCTTTATTACAAAATCTTGTATTACAAAATCATAAGCAAGTAATTCTACAACATAATATTATCGGCCTCAAGCACACCGTAGGGCATTTCTGGTGATGTGTTCAAATTAAAACTGTAAGTGATGGCACCCATGTGGTGACCCTACCCGCCACACTCAAGCGGGCACTGCTTCTGCCGGACCCTGCATTCCCTGGGCCACCATGGACGGACGCTTCTGTCTTCTCTGGTGACCAAGCAAAGGGTCGGCCTTTCCTCTCTCAGACTGCCAGGGCCTGGTGCCACGTTGTCCTTGGAATTTCCCAAGTGCTTAACCAGAGAGATCTGGTGTGCATACCCATGGCTCTTTGAACTACAAGCCCGAAGGCTGAGAGCTTACATCTCTATGAGCCTCCGTGATCGCTCCCCGGGCAACCCATGCACGAGTGGTAAACAGACTCTGAAGGGGGCTTGACGCTGGGAGAAGGAAGCCCTGCAACCAAAGGGAGGAAGGAACGAGAGGCTGGGAAAGTGCGACCATCACAGATTGTGGGATGGAGCAAGCATTCCCAGCACCAAGGGGGAGCGAGGGGGAGGCTGCTGGTGTCATTAACATCATTTCAGCTCCCAGCCAGAAGAGTTTCTGACCAGCTCACGGTCGCTCTCAATCCCAAACTTTCTCCTCAATGGTTGATTACAGGTGCGCGCTCTAGCAGCGGTGTCCAACTGGCAGCCTGCAGGCCGCATGCAGCTAGGATGGCTGTGAATGTGGCCCAACACAAAATCATAAGTTTGCTTAAAATGTGATGAGATTTACTGGTGATTACGTGTCGCAATACATTTGATGTGTGGCCCAAGACAACTCTTCCTCCAGTGTGGTGCGGAGATGCCAGAAGGCTGGACACACCTGCAAGTCTGAAGGTTTCATTTTAAAGAAGATGGGAGAGTGGTCTTCATACTTTAGAAACGATGGCTTAGACCCCGGGTCACCAACAGCAAGAGGTCACTAAGGAAGGATAATTCTCTTCATTTCCACTTGCTGGCCGTTTGCCCCCTTTCCTGCCATTAAGACAAACGAGCTAATGAACTTCCCCAAATGTCTCTGAGCCCTTACTTCTCTTTTCTTCTGGGGAATAAAGATGAGCCCTTTGTCTAGACCTCCTCTTTCCGTTGGTATCCGCTCGAGCTGGGGGAGAAGGTGGCACCCTGGTTGAGCCCGGTCCAGACACAGCCGCCCCCAGACTCTCACCCAGGGCCACAGAAGCACCAGACTGACTCCTCATGAAGGACATTAGGTGCAGCCCTTGGCACTTTACTTATTTTGCTTGTCTCTTTCCCTCACCAACCACGGATCTCCCCAGAGAACTGAGCTGAATTAAAATCAAACCAGTTCTCTCTCGAGGGGAGCCAAAGGCCCTCTCTGCTTCACCTCACTTCTGTGGACTGTGCAGGCTCCCGGTCCATCTCCTTGCCCAGTGGAAACTCCGGGGGGAGCGGATGTGTGTGCACCCCCAAACCGCCAGCATCCTCGCCATATCCCTGCACTGCCAACACATCGTTTTCTACTTTAGTAAAAACAGGGAGACATATATCATGTTTGTTTTTTGTTTTTTTGTTTTGTTTTAAAGCATTGATTGCTGAATGTGTACCTATTCTTGAAAATTTAGAAAACACAGAAAAGACCCACAAAAAGGAAAATTATCACCCTCAATTATCGTAGCATACTTCTGTGCAGGATTTCTTTGGGGTCTATAAAATCAGGTAGCCTGTTGCCCTTGCTTGATGTAACATCATGACTGTTTTCTCTCACTTTTTATTTCCATATTTACTGAGCACCTGTTGTATAGCAGGGACTGTGTGAGGCCCCACAGATCTTGGTCCCAGCTGTTGAATGCACAGGGGTACCCCTGGGCAAAGCAGCAGGGGCCCCACCGTCCAGTTTCAATATTGTGCAGAATGAGAATGACCTTTAGGCTGACAAGGACGGCCAGAAGGAACTCCTGACCAGCAGCGTGCCCCTGCGTCTGATGTCACAGTGATCCTGCCAGAGATGTTGGCTTTTCACAACAGGAGAATTTCCAGGACATGTTGGAATTTCCAGAAAAAGCCGAAACTGCATCCAGTAGGGTCAGTCTTTCAATGGGGCTGTGCCCTAAGCAGTCTTTCTGCTTAAGACATCTTTCTGAAAAGTGAGGACTACCACAAACTGGTCTGGTCCTGCTGCCAGCCAATCGAAACGCATGCTGGGCGTTGTCTGCAGGTGCCCACAGGCTGTGACCCATCATGACCTTGGTGACTGATCACAAAGATATCTGGGGAGTCCTCAGGAGAGGCTGGGTGGCCTTGGCTGTGACGGGGACTCGAGATTCCTCAGGAACACAACTGCTCACCACCTGACACACAGCAATGTTTCAGGGCTTCAGGAAACACACACTGTAGGGATCCTGGCAACAGGCCCACCTGCAAAGCGCCTTCTTTTTCCAAGTTGCCAACATGTGCGTGTAGGTGCCAGAGGCCTGCTGCTCTGCCCCAATACCCATGGTGTGCCGTCCTTTGACCCTGGGCCGCAGGTCTGTGAATTGGAGCAGACAGCAGGGAGAAGGTCTCAGAGACAGCCACCATGTGCTCAGAGGGTGGGCAGCAGCTGGCTCTGCTGCCCTCCTTCCTAAAGCCCCTCCTGGAAAGTGTACCCCAGCCCAGAGCCATCCCTCCTCCACTCATGTTCATGCATCGTGGCTGGGGTCTGCAGACAAGCAGGCTCCAGAGTGAGGGGAGGCCTCTCCCGGGTAAAGAACCACATTGGAGTCAAGTGGGGACTTGGTCCCGAACACCCAACAGCAGCAAGGGCCAGCTTCTCCCAAGAGGCCCCTCCTGCTGAGCAGCCAACTCTGAAGTCCCATTCCAGGATCCTTTTTCTTTTTGCTGCTTCAAGGAAGTGACAAAGTTCTCAGTGACCTAAAGTCAGAAGTATGATGCCCTCCCAGAATCCCAGCTTCCCTGCTGACTGGGGCGAAGTTTTCCAATCACTGAGAAGTACAGATTAGTAGTTACAAAGTACTCACGAGGGTGGCAAAGTACAGCACAGGGCAGGTAGTCAGTAATACTGCAATAACAGTGCACAGTGCCAGGTGGGTGCAGAAACATCAGGAGGACACTTTGTAAGTTGTATGATTGTCTAACCGCCACACTGTGCACCCCAAACCAATACAAAATAATATTGAATGTCAACTGTAATTGAAGAAGATTTTTTTAAAAAGCATATCCATGATTGAGCAGGGGATAATTGGGGCAGTCCTGAGGCCAGGGGCATCACATGAATGATGGCCTGTAACCCTCATGGCCCCTTATGAGGTGGATTGCTGTAAACCCCAGCTTACACAGGACAAAGGCAGGGCTTTTTGTCCTGCTAAGGAGAAGAGCAGAACTGCTGAAGGATGCGCAGCTAGTGAAGAGCAAAGCTGGGGTTGGACCCACCCCCCACGCTCCATTAGTGCCGTCCAAGGGGCAGACCAAGGAGGGATGAGGCAGGGCCAGGACATGGGGTAGGGTGTGGGGGGGGGGGCAAAAAGCGCTAGGAGGCAGTGCTGGGGGCAAATACTCTCCATCCCTTACCACTACCGGTTATTTTTCTCCCAACCCTCCTACAAATACACAAACAAGGAATTCCATGACAACAGTTATGGGGAGTAATTAGCTAACTTTGTACTTGCAGCAATGTAAACCTAGATGTGCTCACGTGCTCTAGAAATGGTCAAAAGGAGGGGCTGTCGAACCAGGAGAAGGGGAGGGAAGGATGGATGGAGCGGGACTTGGCCAACCACTGCCCAGCACTGCGGCCCCAGGTGGGCCGGGGCGCCTCCCACCCTGGGCCTTCCAGACGCAAGGACTAGCTGGTGCCTGGGCAGTCAGCGAAGCCTCACTCACAGGGAGGCGGGGATTCAGAATGAGTGCCTGCTGGACGCCAGCTCTGAGACTGGCAGCAGCCGGTTTCTTAGCTTTTCTGCATCTCCTTTTCCTCGTGCGTGAAAGGTCAGATCTCTCTGAGCTGTCATGAAGAATAAACAAGGTAGTATTTGCAAAGTACTTAGCATGACACCTGGCACAGAGGGAGCCCCTTCCTAAAGATTATTATTAACATGAAATCGCTTCCCTGAGAATTGTCTTATCACAAAGTTACAGAATCATTTCTTTGTCCCAAACTCACAGACTTGAAAAATCCTAACCTTGAAAAAGACACAGAAAGAGAAGACAAGACACATACAGTAATGTTGTCTGACTTTGTTTTTATAGGAAACCTGGAAATTTTCCCTAGAAAAGGCAAGGCAGATTGTCAAGAAGTCTCCGACTCTGGTAAGCCTGCAGTGGGTGGAAGGCCAGCCATCATCTGGGCATGGCCACCTGGCCCCAGCCCACACCCTGCAAAGGCCAGAGCTGCTCTGGGTCCTGCATGGGCCTTGGGCTGGAAGTAGGGATGTGAGCTCCTTCCCCTCCCCCTCTCTTCTCTCTACAGCAACATTTCCCAACCGTGGCACCACTGACGTTCTGGGCTGGATAGTCCTTTGTTGTGTGCACAGTCCTGTGCATGGTAGGATGTTCAGCAATATCCCTGTCCTCCACCCACTAGATGACAGCATCCCTATCCAGCCCTCTCCAGGTGTGACAACCAAAACTATACCCTGAACTTCCCAAATGTACTCTGACCCCCATGGAGACTTGCGTTCTCTTTCCAGCAGACAGTTTTGGAGGAGGCTGTGTATCCTTCCATTCCTCTGCTTTCTAAATATGTGACCTTAGACTGAGCCTCAGTTTTCCCATCAGTACAATGGGGACAGTAACCACGTCCCTGTCTGCAAGCATGGATGTGAGGACTAATAGAGCTGATGTGTGTGAAGTACATGGTGTCATACCTGGGACTTATCGATCACTCTATAGATACTAGTCCAATTGTCACATAGTTATTTCTCTCCCTAATTTGTCCTCTTTGTAATAATACTTTGATTCCACAGAGAGAATGATGGTTAGTTCCAATCAGTTATCATGGAGTCAAGCATTTGACTTAGGCCCCAGTTACAAATCAGCCCCAATTGGAAAGGAAGCGAGAAAGTAGACCTTTAAAAAGAATGTGTCGCTCGGTGCTCGAGCCCTGAGAGAGGCTGTGGGCCTCAGAGAGATGGGGGATAAGAGGGCAGGGCCCCTGTCCTCGGCTTCTTCCTGCTGGCCAGCACATCACTCACCTCACGCACTGCTGTGAAGGTTGGATTGGCCTGGCGCTGTGAAAATAAAGGGAAGGACTATCCCTTCATGCTCAACGTGCTGGATCTAGCAGATACATAGAGAGGATGCCCTACTAAACTTGAATTTCAGATAAATGGTAAATAATTCTGTAGCATAAGTATGTCCAGTGCAATATCTTATCAGGCAATAATCCTTGTGGCGGGGAGCAGTGAGGGGGAGGGCGGGGGGAGGTGGAGGAGACGTTTGGGTTTTGAAGTACAAGGCAGATGCATGTTTCGTGACGATATGCAGGTACTTCTACACAATCTGTTAATCCATCACCACGTCTGCATTGCTGATCATTATGTATTTAATTCGGTGAATAATTAAAGTCCAACTGGAGCTAGTTTAGCTCATCTGCTCAAGTCATTGAACAAGAAATTGAAACGCCACTTGGAACCCTTGACCATCACTTCAGAATTCCAGGCGGAACAGAAGACCATAACGCAGTCCTGCCTTTCTTCTTCTCTCCAGGCATCTGAACGCTTGTTCTCGGAGCATTGTTTCCTTCACTTGGCACAAACCGCCTTGGCATTAACTCAAAGGCTAATTAGGATTTTACAGTTTTCTATTTCTGTCACCAGAATTGCAAGCATAATTCGCGGGGTAGGATTCCAATAATTTTCTGCATGAAGCAAAAAAAAAAAATTCTACTGAACAATTCAACAATAATACACTTCTCAAAAAAAAACACAAACTCTTCCAATTTATTTCCCCTCCAGACTAAAGCTCTCAAGGAAAAAAAATAATCAGAAAATGCAAATAAGCGTTTCAGGAAAACGGCTCAGAGGATATTGAAGGCAGTGAATTTCCCGGGACTGCTGAGAGCCGCAGACCTAGCCAGCATGCAGAGAGAAGCGCACAGTAGGCCGCCTGTCAGGTCAGCACAGCTGGCGGACTGTGAGAACCTGGACTGGGGAAAAGCTCTGCACTGTCTACTCCTGCTGGGAATGCCACGCTCCCGAGAAGGTTCGCACTTGCCAAAGACCCCAGAGCCTCTTCAGGGCGACTCCCCTTGGACTTAGCAGAACCCTGGCCTCTGAGGGTTTAGAGAACCTGAGTCATGAAATCCTTTTACTTAAGGGTCACAAAAACGCCTACAAAGCGGAGAGCATGCCTTCGCTGTCAACCCCGTGGTACAGATGAGAGAACTGGGGATCAGACGGGTTAAGAAACTGGCTCATTCCACCTAATGCATGAGTGAGAAACCCATTGTTTAAATCCGGGTTTAGCTACTTCCGAGTGTGCACCCTTCCTTCCCACCACATCAGCGGCCCTCTCCCAGACCTCCTCCGCACTGAATTCCAGGCTGCGCCTCTTGTACCGTAGGCTCTGGAGGTACAACAACCGCGCCGTGCACAGCCAGGGGTGCCGCGCAGGATGGCCCTGAACTGAAACCTACCTACTCGATAGAATCTTCCAGGAAGCCTTTACCGGGGCCGTCCCACCCTCGGCCCACAGGCTGCACGCAGCCCAGGATGCCTATGAATGCAGCCTGACACAGAATCATACATTTACTCAAAACATGGTGAATTTCTTTGTGGTGACATGTCTCACTGTATTTCATGTGTGGCCTAAGACAACTCCTCTTCTTCTGCTGTGGCCCAGAGATGCCAAAAGATTGGAGGCATTTGCTTAAACGTCGCTGCTATTCAAACGCCACCAGAGACGACGTAAATCCAAGTAAAGCGACACACGACAAGAGCTGAAAAGCACCTTACCACGCAGAAATACCAGGCCAGGTTGGCTGTCTACGGAGAGCAGGCACTCTCCCCCTTGACCTTCCATCCACCCCCTTCACCACCACTCCCTTTCTTCGACCCTGCTTGTTGTCCCGTGCTTATTAAACCAAGGCCTTCAGACTAAAGTACAGAAACAGCTCAGCCATTCCAGTGACACCTGGCTTTGACCTCTGGGTCTCAGAATGTGTCCACATTTCCAAACTGCCAGCAATGCGGGGGCGTATTTCATGGTGGCATTCATTCGTTTTACAGTGTGTCTACAGTCCTCATCTCAACCAGTTGCCAGGTCTCTGCATTCCACCTTCTAATCACCCTTCCTTTTCACCACCATGCCCCTCCTGCCTTACTTCGGTGGTTCCCAACCAGCAGCAATTCGGTCCTCTCCCAGGGGCATTTGGCAATGTCGGAGGACTTTTCTGGGCTGCTGGCATCTAGTGGCTACACACCAGATATGCCGCTACCAGTCTGCGATGCATGAGACAGCCCACAGCTAAGACTTACTTAGCCCCCAGTGGCAAAAAATGCTGAGGTTAGAAACCCTGGGATCAGGCCTCAGGGTCTGCAGCTGCCAATGGGTCTGGAGACCCTGAGGTTAACACAGGTCCCAGGTATCTGCGGGCAGGAGTCGGCGGTGTCTCTCCCTTCATTGATAAATGCTGATTCGGAACACAGTCTGCTCTGTTGTGTTTTTCTACCCGCTGAGGGAAGCAGCAAAGCAGCGCGGAAATCACGATCTTTCTAGAGGCACTACTCAGTAAAAGGCCAGGCTTTTCACGCATCACAGAGCTGGAGAGGCTTAGGAAACCACAGTCCCTCCACTCTCCACACTCGAGGAGCTTCACCTGCACTGTCTTCTGCCCCCACGGGGGGGGGGTGGGGAGGGGTCCCACCCTTTCTGCTTCTTCCCATTCATCTAATAGGAGGGAATGATTTTACTCCATATGCCCTTCATTTTCAAGTCCTTTTCCCAAGCACTGGAATATAGTGAGGAAGAGGAATTTGGTTGTCTGAGTAGATCAGCCCAAAGTGGGCCAGGCCCTTGGGGAAGGGCAGGTGAAGGCAGACAGGGAAAGGTGGGAATGCTGGCTGGGTGGAGAGGAAGGGGCTGCCCTCCAGAGGAGGAATGAGCCTGAACACAGGCTCGGGTGTGGACCCGGTGTGCAGCGTGGGGCCAGGAACAAGGGGTAAATCTAGTTGATTAGAATGGCCGGGGTTCTGGTGAAAGGAGAATTCAGAAAGCCCAACTCTGGAGCCAACCGGAAAGGAAGGGCCTCTAGAAATTGGGAAGCCATTTTCCTTGAGCTAAACAACTCTTTTTGTTATTTTTTTCCCCTCCAGAAGTATTCCAGAAGCAGTTCTGACATTTGCTCACTCCCGTTTTTGGCCAAGATCTGTCAGGAGATTAAATCGTACGTATATTCAGCCTCTACCCTTCTGACTACTGCCCAGGGAGGCAGCTCTGGCTGTCCCTGTTTTCTAATGACTAAAACCGCCTTTGAATGGACAAAGCATCTTCCTCAAAGGGAAAGTGCTTCCTGCTCATGACTCTTACAGAACCTAGAGGACAAATTAGCTCCAAACAAATTCTTTTAGAAATATTCTTTCAAAATTCTTTTAGAAATAAAGATACCAGTATCTTTACACCTTGAGACCTGCCTTCTCTGCAAGGCGGCGTACAGGCTGCTGATGAAGCCTTGTCTCTCACCCACCGAGGACCCGAGATACCTGCCACCCAGGTGTATTGGACCACACATGTTCTTCGGGGACATCCACATTCTTGGCTCCTGGGTGATGCTGTCTCCTGAGTCGGCTTTGAAAACCAGCCACTTATTATTGTCTTTGAGTCTCCATTTCCCCATACCTTTACTTAATGCTCACAAAAATGCCTACGAAGCAGAGAGCATGCCTTCCCTGTCAACTCCATGGTAAATGTACCCCGTGGTAAATTTAAGGTACATGATAAGAATCACTGGGAAGTGATTTTAATGCAGGCTGCTTGGCCTGGCACCTAGTGGGGGCATGCTGCATTTCTCCGGGCTGTGGTGGCCTTTTGTCCCAGCGCCCAAGCCCCCGACAGAGCTCCCGTTCTCTCCAGGGGCCAGACCGTGAGAGCTGCAGGTCCAGGTGAAGCTCTCCAAACCACCCTCTAGCTGCAGGGCGGTCCCTGGGAGCACACCATCTGCCCCAGTGCCTGTGGCTTTCCTCTTTGCTCTTTGGGAGGCAGGTTCTGCCAGGTGAGCTGATTTTAGTCTGGCCTCATTCTCTCTATGACGGCCTGCGGGTGAGAGCGCCCGGAGGTGGGGCAGGTTGTGAGGCTGTGTTAGTCCCCTAGGGTCACTGAAATAAAATATACAACCCAGCTGGCTTAGAAAAACAGAAGTGTGTTCTCTCCCAGCCTGGAGGCTGCAGGTCTGCCAGTAAGGTGTCTGCAGGGCCCCTCTGAGATGCCCCCCAAGGCTCTGGGTCGGATCTTTACCTGCCCCTTCGCTTCTGGTGCTGGCCGTCAAATCCTTGGTGTCCCTGGCTGCATCCCTTCAGCCTCGGTCTCCAACTTCATATGGCCATCTTTCCTTCTACAAGGACACCAGTCATACTGGATTAGGGCCCACTCTAATGACCTCATCCTAAAAAATAACATCTGCAAAACCCTCATTCTAAAAATAAGGTCACATTCACGGGGACTTGGGGTTACAACTTCAACATACCTCATCAGCGAACACAGTTCAGCCATGACAGAGTTACGTGTCCTACATTCCACTGCCCTGCATCTCCTGAGATCCGCAGAACCTAAGTCCACTGCACACCGCCCATCTGCTGCGGATGTTTCTCGGGGGAAGAGCAAGGGATGCTTCTGGCCCACACGCAGAGCCTATTAGGGGTCCAAGAGTTGAAGAACTTTTCCTAGATCATGTGCTATATGAGCTCCTGCAAACCAGCTGGGAGCAGTGCTAGCCTGGGTCCCATAAACAGTGCTAGCACCTGTTTTCATGAATAGGGGTGGGTGCAGACAGCAAGCACCTGGATATGGGGCAGGGGTGGTGGGAAATACCAGACAGAAAGAGGATGCAGGCAGGGAGGCTGAGATGCATCCAGCTCCCTGGACCCCGATCATTTCCTCATACCCAGCTTTTGTTGAATGGAGACCCCTGGCGCCTCCTTGCTGAGAGCATCACTGCCTGTTGTACCTCAAACATGGACCCACAGGACCCAACGTGACGACTTCAATGGAACCACCTTTGCAAAACTGATTTCCAGGGCATCTGAGGCAAGGAATTTTCCTAGCCTAATTTAAAAGGGAAATTCTTTTAGGAAAAAGCGAAAGCAGTGTATTTTCTTCTTTCTAAAACTCATTGTGGTTCAAGTCTAATTTGCACCATGTCAAGTTTATTCAGTGCTCTGTAGCTTGTGAAGCACATTCAAATGCAGCCTCGTGTTTGTCCCACGAAACAACCCGTGGCTCCGTATCAATGATGATAACAGAAAGGTACCCGGCACTGTTCTTGCCACAGGAACTATTGTCAACACAGCCCTGTAAGGCAGGCACCAGCACTGTCCCCTTTTCTGGAGAGGTAAAATCACATGCCCAAAGTTGGTCACAGAGCTAGTCATGGATACATCTGCTGTTTGAATCCAGCAGCCAAGTCCCAAAGGTCAGGCTCAGAGACACTAGATTGTCTGTCCCTCAACTCTCAGCCCCACTTTAGGTGAGTAAGCAGGTTCTGCATCGTGAAACACCTGACCCACCAGCACAGTCAGCAGGTGGCAGAGGCGGACCCACTGTGCCCTCTCCTGACTAATCCTTCCAACAGATCCCGCCACCACCACCCCGTACCCGGCAGCAATGCCTGGCCTGCTCTGGCCTCTCCCTGCCCCCATCCTGTCCAGTCTACAAGCCTTCACAACACATTGGAGGGGTCCCCACCTGTGGGAAGTTTTCCAGCTCCCACTCTAACTGCAGGCACCCAGCCCCCATGGTACTCCGGGCTCACTGGTGCTGGCCTCCGCAACCTGTTCTGTCACCGTGCCCCCAGCTCTTGGAGCGTGGGGATGGCATTTCTTAGTGAACCTTTATCCCTAGTTCCTGCCACTTTGCTTAGCATTTAGTAGGGACTTGGTGAATAAGCAAGGAAATAAATAGAGAAAAGGCATCACTTTACTGGAAAAAAAGATATGTAGGATATCAGATTACCACTACAGGGCAATTGAGTTTTCAGTTTTGGTTGTTGTTTTGTTTTGATCAGAATTCACAGTGCCTACACACTGCCTGTTCTTTTTAATCTTTGCCTGAGGATATGTTTTATTGATTTTAGAAAGAGAGGAAGGAGGGTAGAGAGAGAACATTGATGTGGGAGAGAAACATTGATTGGTTGACTCTTGGGGGGATCAAACCTGCAACTAGGTACGTGCCCTGATGGGGGATCGAACCCATAATCTTCTGATGTTCGGGACACTGCTCCAACCAACTGAGCCACTTAGCCGGGCACACTGTCTGTGTTTTATTGTAACGATGCGAAATAAGGAGGGTCCCCTCTTAACAACCGATTCTTTTGGTTTACTTCCCAAACCCATAAACCTACATATGCATTATTTCATATAAATGCATACAGAATCTCCTATCTTATGCTTCAAGATCCTCATCGTAAGTTTCAAGAGCAGAGTTTTAAGGAATGACATCACGGAGTGGTGTACGAAATGGCACACGTTCAATTGCGAGTGCTGAGCTCCCTGAGTGGACCCAAAATGCAGTCTCCTTCCCAAGGGAATCTCAGCGACAGTACCCGCGCCCAGGAAGGCTTCGGTTCAGTCACTTCGTTCCCCCACGGGGGCCAGTTAAGTGGCAGAGAGGAAAGAGTTCCGAGTCTGCCTGGTGCTCCTTATTTTATTTTTAGAATGGGCTTCTGTTGTATAAACTCAAAACAGCCATGTCTGAAAATGTCTGTGTTTGCTTTCACAGTTTCTTTTTTTTTCCTTAGCTCACCAGGTGTTTTGTTTTCTTTCTTCCAGAAGTATAGAGAATTCTGTGCCATTCAGAGATGCTGATTCAGACAAATACAGTGTGTTCCCAGTGAGTATGGTTAATAGCAAGCAGATGGCCACAGACTCTTGCATCACTTCCTACCAGTCTCCCTAATAAGGCAACACTGAATTCCACTTGAGTGCATTTCTAATTTGATAATACACCATCTCACAGTTTCTATGGACTTTTTGGCATCTTAATAATGCATAGACCATTGAGGTGGATCTTAGGCGTGGGTTTTGGTTTTCTGAGGCCATCCATGGCTGGAAACCGCCGTGGGAATTGAAATGATCTGGAAAGGCGTTGGGAATTATTCTGGAAATTCTTAAACCTCCCTCAGTTAACCTTTTAAAAGTGTGTGTGAGCATGTGAGAGAGAGCATGCCGCTGGGCATGTGTGATTTAGAGCCGTTAGGATATCAGGATGCGCTCTGTGAAAGAAACGAGCCCCTAACGTGTCGCAAAGTCCCGAAGCTGCTGAGATCTTGGACCGTCCAGCTGGGAACAGGGGACTAACAGCATCGCCTGACCTTATCATGACTCTTGATTCTTTCAGGTCAGGCAGGCCTGGCACATGATAAGTCCACATAATTAACCAGTTTCGCTAAAGATTTTGTAATTATCCAGTAAAATGACTAATCATTTGACCAAATAAACTAATTGATTAAAGCCTCACAAGACTGGTGATTGACAGAGAAAGTTCAGGGAGTTGGATGGTCCTACAGGTGGTGAATGTGCACAGAGACACACAGAGACACAGGTGCACACAGATACACATGTGTGCACAAATATGTCCGAGTACACGTGACCACATATGTGTGCAACAGGTCCACATACATACATATTCGCACATGTGCACCCCCATGCACCCATATATAGGTACACACCCAGTAGAGTGTACACACACTTTCACACACTCACATATGCACACACTTCCCCGTTATTGGCCCTGGCACTATGGCACGTTTCACCCCCACGGCATATTTTATCATCTTCGTCTTAGTGTCCTTAGTGTCCTTAGTGATCACTAGTGTTCCTGGACTGTGTCTGGGTTACGGATAGCAGAGGCCAGTGCCCCTCAGGCAGCTCCGACTGCCCCTGGCTGTGAAGGTCAGGCAGGACTGACCCTTCTCTCGTGCTCCTGGGTTTCAGACTCTGCGCGGGTACCACTGGCGGGGCCGGGACTGCAACGACAGCGACGGGACGGCGTACCCCGGCAGGAGGTAAGCGTTTCTGCTGGCCACTGGTCCTGAAAACTACCTTCGGAAGAGGAGGCAGGAAGCAGCCCTCCTTTCCCCAGTCTAGGGGGTTCATGCTCACAGACAGAAGGGCCCCCATCCCGACGGAGGCAAACCTCAGTGAAACAAAAACGTCATTTTTCCATTAAGGGCTCCCCAAGCACCTGCTAGTTGCCAACCACGCTGCACCCTGCTGGGCGGTAAACAGAATGAAAATAGGCCTCCTCCTCTGTGGAGCTCACAGTTTAGTGGGAGAAACAGCTCATCGTGGGAGTTTTCCCAACCACCTGCCGAGGCTCACACAGGGAGACAGTTGCCCTTTCCACCAGGACCTAGGGGAGGGCTCCTGTGAGTGACAGACACATCACATTCTAGTCCCGGGCTGATGTTCAGCCAATCATTTTTCTCACTTCAAAAAACTGGGTATGTCACCTTGGCCGTGATCACAGTGCTGAAGCACCCAGGTGTCAGGGACTGGAGTGGCACCGTTTTAATGGTGTCAGCTATCCCAATAAAATGGACTGCAGGTTCATTTAGTGCCCCCATTGGAGCTGTCCCACAGCAAAGCAGTACAGGGACAGAGTCAACCGTGAGAAGGCTGGGTTCGGGCCAGCGTTCCCAGCCCATGTCCCTCACAGAGATGATGGCCAAGGGGCCGAGCAGAGGCTTCTGTACGCCACAGCAGGACAGCCTGCTGTCTCTCAGTGACACTTTGGGTAGAGCTCATAGGGCATTCCCCCACGAAGCTGGCAGTACTGAGGGACAAACATGTGCCAAAGACCAATGCTGACGTTTTCTTCCCAGGCCAGACAACTGGGATGCGCACCAGGACTCCAACTGCAACGGCATTTGGGTAAGCAAGTAGATTTGAACTTGAACTTGAGCCTGCCCTCCTGAGACCCTGCTCCTTATCTGTGTTTGTCACAGCCGAGGAAGAGGATGACAGACCAAAGCTAGGCTCTCCCTCAAATGGAGGAGATGAGCTCTCCTACGCTCATCACGGCCCCTTTAAGCCTTGCTGAAGGCCGCCCACGCCTAACCGGTTTTGTAAAGCCCGACTCTTCACTGTCCTCTGAACAGTCTGAAATTAAATGCAGAGCAGTGTCAGCAGTTTCACAGCGACCCTAACAGCTGCTAGAGCAAAGCGATGGCTGTCACCACGTCATTGCTGCCGTTTTCCCTCGGTTTCTTAAGGCAAGTCAGGCAGTGTGGACCGTGCCCTGTAGTTACACCGTGGAGCACCAAGCTCTGGTGGCCCAGTTCCCTATAAATAATGGGTTAGCTGTGTCTAGACAGAGAAAGGGGAAGGAAGGAGGGAAGCCAACTAAACATGCATGTGAGGACAGCAGCAGCTGTTGACCCAGGTTTTGTGGGGCCTTGAGGTTATGCAATGGGAGGCATCCTCAATACCAAATTACAGCTACACCAAGTATGAGAGTAAACAAATGGCTAGAAAAATGAAAGAGATTCTAACAAATTATTGGAGTCTTGGAAATGCAGAGCCTTTCTTTTGAGATCTCTTTTTTGTATTTCTCACAAATGCTTATGTGGAAATTATGTCCCAAATGCAGCCTGGCTTCTCCTTTCCACCTAGAACACTCTATGGCCCCAGCTTCTCCCAGCACCCTCAGAAGCAGGGGTTATGCTAATAGGAGCCCTGATGTTTAAGATTCCCCAGCTTCAAGATAAATTGCCTCTGAATAGTTGCCTCATTGATCTGCTTAGATGACTTGGAGAACATTTCCATAAATACTTCCTTTGTTCCAAGACACTGGCAGTCCATGGTTTCTGGGGTATGGTGAACAGGACAGATTGTACCCTAGTCCTCCCCACCCTCCAGTCACACTGTCTTTTCATGAGGAGGAAGAGGCATGTCCCCTATATCTTAAGGTGCCAAGACCCCTAAGGCAGCTCTTGCTCTGGTAAACTCAAGCTAAGGTGTCATGTTGGAGGACAGAGGGGGTTGATCGGTGCGTGAGACTGCTGTCCTTCTTCCACGGCCCCATCCCTCCTTCTGACGTGCCGTACCACCTGCGTAAGGAAGGCCAGCAGGAGCCTGTGCTCAATGGATGGAAATCCACCAGAAGCGCAGGAAGCTGAGACACAGCCCCCCATCGGTCATGGTGGAAAGACCCACCACCTTCACACCTGCCCATTCTCACAGAGGCAAAGTGACTCACGGGCTCGCAGAACCATAACCTCACAGAGGATTTTACAGCCATCAAATCTATTATTTTCCAAACGGTTCCCCTAGAACCCCAGTGTTGAGCGTGATGTTAATAGGTGCTGCGGGAGGGGTTCTGTAGTCAAGTTCAGGAAGTACTGGGTGGGAGACACCTGGACAGCTTCGTTTGCCTCCAGATTCCTCAGCATGCCTGATGTGACATGCATTGGGAGCCCCCAAGACCGAGGGAGTAAATACGCTGTTTCTAGCACATCTCCGACCGCCGAGCACTTGTCTTACAATGCAGTTCATGCAACTACTACTATCCAGTGGTCTACCAGTGCTCTCCGGACTACGGGGCGGCAAGCAAAAGAAAACAGGAACAACAAGATGTGCATGTATATTCAAAAGCTTTCCCTCAAAGTCATCCAGACTCTGCTCTAACCTCCCAAGGGCCAGCCATTCCACCAGGAACAGCCTCTGCGTGGAGTGTGAGGAAGCCCCTCTCCCATGCCAACTCAGGCCCACTCATAGACCCGACCTCACTGTCAGGTGTCTCCGTGTCAGCATGGTGACATTTCTCTGGTGGGATAATTCTCAGTTGCTGGCTCTGTCTTATAAACTGCAGGCCGTTCCACAGCATCTGTCTCTGCCCACCAGATGCCAGGAGCTCCCCCTCCCTGCCTCCCCATGTAACAACCAACATTCTCTCTAGACAAGTGGCCCTTGCAGAGAGGGTAGGAGGGCAAAATCAGCCCCGTGGCGGATCACAGCTCCAGAAGTATCAACGCTTGTGGTGGGAGACCAGTTCCGTAAAGCCCGACTCGCTCGCATGGGGAGGAAGGACTTGAGACTTTACAGGGTTTATCTGCGATGCACTTTGTACTCATAAGGCCATGTGGGGAGCACTTAGTGTATGTGTGTCATAGATTTAAAAACAAACCACTAATCCCATCATTTCTCCTTTAAAGGGTGTCGATCCAAAAGACGGAATTCCCTATGAGAAGAAATTCTGTGAAGGTAGGAGTTGTGAAAGTCCGTTTGATCGTTACAATGGGGTGTTTTTTCTAGTCTGAGTCAAATTGAAGGGAATGGACCACCAAGTGAGGAAGCGCCTGATGCCGCAACCTAAACTTGACCAATTTACATTTATTTTGCTGACAAATCCGACAGATATGAAAAGGATTCTAGAGGAAGGAGGCAAAGTCTAGAGAAAGCAAAACTGGATTTGTTTCTCTCCCCTATCGGAGGATTGGGAGCCTGAATGATAATGTTAGAAAAAGCTGCAACATAGAAAACAGAGTGACTGAAATCCAGCACTTCTCCAAATAAGAAAATACGTGGAGGTGGTCATTTTTCGTCTTGTCCATGTCCTTCTCAAAACACAGCACGCTCAGACATCTGGGCTTGAACTGACAGAGTCCCTGTGTCATCTGGGATAAAGACACCTGGATGACGCGAGGGAAACCTCCAAGCAGCAGCCATTGGAGTTCCAGAAAGGAGCTGAGTAAAGACTCTGTATTCTAAATGCCTAAGTGCCTCAGACATCTGGGCTCCCAGGACTGTTAGGAAAAACCTATTACCACCCACACATATCACTGAAAACATGCGCCTGAGATGCCCAAATAAGAACCTGTGGTAGCACCACTGTTCTATGTTTAGGCATTCGTTTTCCCTCCCATTTAGAAGCATTTCATTCATTCATTCATTCATTCATTCAAGCATGCATTCTTTCAACAGATACTTGCTGAATGTCTGTCTATTCCTATGAATTATCAAGAGCTGTACTTGGCTTTGAGTTTTCATGGGCAGACATGAAACAGTCCTTGCCCACAGTCAACTTAAAGTATAAGTACAGTTAAGCTCTCAGAGGGGCAGAAGGGCAGGAAGGAGGCCAAAAATATAAAGACTCAACCCATAGTTATGAGTTTAGGAATGCTTGTTGAATGAATAAAAGAATAAATGGACAAATAAACTGGTGAATAAATAAACTCCAATCTAAGTGAAATCCTGGCACAAGGCTCTGGGGACACTGTGGGAAACCTATTGAATTCCCCACATCCCAACCCCCTCCCAGATGTCCTGGGCCTTCTCTGTCACCGTTTGTGTGGCCAGGTATTGTCACAGATGCCCCAGACAGGAAACCGCTGGAGTGAGGCTGATGGGTGGCGGGGGGGAGGGGGGCGGGGAGAGGGGTACGGGGGGCGCCGGAGGGCAGAAGCTGGTTGGAGGTGGGGGAAGGAAGCTCCCTCTCTGACTCTGGGAGGCATCAAATAATCCTTCCGGGATCTTAAGGGATTTGGAAGAGCGCACACATCACGCATGCATGGGTGATTTGTGTAAATGGGCCCCAGAGTTAGATTAAGTGATTCTTAACCTCCAAACACAGCAGGCTGCATAGAGACCTTCGTTTCTCCATATTGCCCTTGGCCTGCCAGAACCGACCATCCAGCATTTTTTTGTATATGACTACCTGGATTAAGAGTTTTAAGAGTCATAATATCTTTGATAAATCAAAACTGCTCCATGAGCTCAGTAATTCTTAAAGTGAGTTATCACAGAAATTAGTATGTTTTCCAAGAAGCAATTTCCAGAACCAAACTGTAGGACATGTTTCTGAGTTCAAATGAAGTTTTGGTCCATTTATTCATCCATCATTCATTCGGGATATCTCACGGCAGTTTGTATTACAAGCTAGGAAACATATCTTCATCGGTACAGCCTAGCTCCCAATTTCCATGGCCTAGAAATCTCCTCTGGCTCTGAAACGCTACACCCTCGACTCCGCAACATGCAGAAGGTGGCCATGCATCACTGCTGTGATGCTCTGTGCATGGAACACATGCCAGGGTATCCGCTCTCCTGACCACGCAGTCTGGAGGCTCCAAACTACTTGAGAGCATCAATAATGCAAGTCAATTGTGCCACCTAGGTTCCCAGCCCAGGGGCATCGTTTTGCTGGGAGACTCGGCCGGCGCTCATTTTCACATCCCTCCCGAGTGGATCACAGCTTCGCAGATGTCCCTGGTAAGTCATTTTGGCAGCAATCATCCCGAGATGCGCTGGCCTTTGGGTTTGCTTCCCCTTGCTCTCTCTAAATGTGACACCAACTCCAGACAGGTGTGAACTTTCCCACTCGGTAAAATCTGCTGTAAAGGGCACGTCCTTTCCAGTTCAGTTCGTCTCAGACAATGTGGTAAGAATTGGGAGGGCGTCAGCATAACAGGAGCTGATGCGTCCATCCGAGAAGGGGACGGTGTCCCTGCCTGGTGGGAAGGACACTGTGGCCCATGGAAAGTCGCTGTCCTACCGCACCTCTGGGCGTAGTTTCCTTGCACCTCTCCTAGAAAAGTGAAGCTCTGATCCAGAGACAGAACCTCCCCGGACACAAGAGACCTCCCCAAACCTCTCCTGTGTCCCCAGACCCAGCAAACACAGACCTTCCTGTGTAGAATGAGCAAGCCCAGAAATATCTGGGCATATGAAAAAACACTTGTGATCTCAAAAGAAGAGTGTTTGTTTGAAAAAACTTGCTATAGGAAAAGAGTGACACTGTGTGAAATATTAAGTTCAGACTCTCAACAACAGCGGAGAGTCAGGAATGTGAAAGAAGAATGCTGTGAGATCAAGGAAGACTTCTTTTAGGAGAAACAGTAACTACCTACAAGAGAATTCAGTGGCACTACCGACCAGCAAGTGACAGTGGGCCACACAGAAAACTGCGGGGCAAGCCAGTGCGCCAGCTGGGAAAATCCTGGAACTCACATAAGAGGCATGTATATGAGTCCTGGGATTGAACAGGAAACCAAGAAGAAGAGAACATCTGGCAGAGAGGAAACAGTGACTAAATAAATACTACAAGGCAATTTTCTCGAGTTGAGGTGATCTCTGTCTTCAACCCCACACTCCACTGAGCACTGGGCCCAATTATAAAAAAGCCTCCTCTCTCTTCATCACATCCCGCTTTTTCTTTTTATTCCAAGGGTGAAGGGAAACCTTGCCATCATGCTGCCCAACAGACAACCAACCAGGGTGCAGATGCCAAGGAGAATGCTTTAGGGCACCGGACACATCTCTTAACCCTAAAGTTCAGAAAATCATGGGATGGCCTCTGTAGAGTTGTGAGGACGAAACAGTGTGTCAGACACACAGCCCAGGTGTTTTCGTACGTGAGGGCGGCAGAAACTCTTCCTCAGGCCTTCAGAGATTTGGAAGACATACCAGATGTATGTCTTCCTGAAATAAACGTATTTTAAGTACTCCAGTTCTCACTGAACATGATCTCATAAGATGAAGGTGAAAATAAAAGCATTACTGGATTTAATTACATGAAATTTTCAAGGGTATGAAATGTCAAAACTTCTAAGTTTAAAAGACAAATGAGGAATGAGAATAGCCCCAGCCAGGTGGCTCAGTTGGTTGGAGCGTCATCCCACACACCAGAAAGGTTAAGGGTTTGATTCCTGGTCAGGACACATGCCTAGGTTGCAGATGTGACCCCTGGTCAGGGAACATATGGAAGCAACCGGTCAACGTTTCTCTCATATGTAAACGTTTCTCTCTGTCTCTCTCTCTCCCCGCTTTCCTCTCTCTCTAAAAAGCAATAAACATATTCTGGAATGAGGATTTGAGAAAACAAAAATAATGTTTATAATATATAAGGCAAGATTTAAATCTTCTAATAACAAAGAGTTCCTGCATGTCAATAAGAAAAATTTAAATTTTTAATGATCAAGAACATGACTGATCAATATAAAAATAGTTTCATCTTCAGCGGTAATCAGGGAAACACAAAGTAAAATCATGATCAGTATCAGTTATCACCTGCAAAGTAGATAAATGTTAAAAACTGACAAAGGCCTAGTATTAGCAAGAATATGGTAAAATGGGTGTGTTCATTCTCTACGAACGAGAACTGGAGTTGCTCTAACTTCTCTGTTAGACAATTTGACAATATGTACAAAGAGACATGAAAATATTTGTGGTTTTAACCCATTATTGCATATCCGGAAATATACCTTTGAAACTGACCAGTCATTTGCTCAAGAATCTATGTCTATGAGTATTCCATCAAAGAGTTATTTATAAGAGCAAAAATGAGAAAAGAAATTAAAAATAGGGGATTAGACAAATAAAATTGTGTTTCACCCACCCATAAAATGAAATATTATGCAACCATTAATGTGCATAGTACAGACACATTTATTGGCAAGAAAATGTGCTTATGGTCATTTGTTAGGAGGGAAAGCAAGTTACAAAGGGCACACACGACCCAGTTTTTGTGTGCACAAAGAAAATCACTGGAAGGCCATAGGTCAGTGTGGTAACACTAGTACTTTGGATGGTAGAATTCTGGGTAATTCTTTTCTACTTTTCTTTCACTGAACTTGTATATCATGTATGTACAAATATCACAATATAAGATTTTGGGGATTGATTCATTTTGCTTTCAGCCAATAGCTGGGGAAACTCGCTAAAGAAAACCAAAGCATTGCTTTACTGAATCTTTGTAAAAAAAACCTTCCGAAGTAGCTGTGGTTTCAGTACAGGCTCACTTTACAGACACACAGCGAACAGGGGGCTGAGTCACTCCTGTCAGAGTCACCTCGAACGAGCACCTAACTGAGACGCCTTCACTGAGGGTCCAAACCATCTCAAATGAGGCCCTGTGCTTTAATGAGCTAGCATCTTGGAAAACTCTATAAAACCGCAGATCAGACACAAACCAGACAAAAGCAAATTGACACACAGCTCACACAGGGCAGTGGTGGCAGCTAACCAGGCAGGTCCCTGTCCTTGTGCCCGTCCTTCCTGTCCTGTACCTGGGCCTCTGCAGCAGAGGTGAGGGGTCTCCCGGGAAGGACAGCCTCTCGCACACTCTCTCTCTGCAGTGTGCTGCATCTCTGGGGAAGAGAAAGACCCACTGAGAAGACATTGAAAGAAATCAAGCCCAGAAGCCAACGCCATCCTGGAGTCCTGACAACTAGGATTTGAATTGTAACATTTTTATCTGGTATTTGCATCAATGAACTGGTTGAAATTCTGCAGATGAGCATGTGTTGGCTTGGGCTTTAGGTTCGTCCCCACCTTGCTGCAGCCTTGTCACCCTTTGGCAGTAAATAGTTTTGAGAAATGACCATGAGAAGGGGCGATGCTGTAGGGCTGATGAGGAACCCAAATGGAGCAGAATGGTAATTGAGCTTCGTAAGACTTATCCATTAGGCTAATAATGGTATTGATGGTAAGGACAGCCTTGCAATTTTTGTGTCATTTTGTCATTTATTTCAAGCCTTTGATGTTCCGGGGTTCTTAAATTATCTCTACAAGTTAACATTCCTCTCCCAGCTAAAAGGTAGCCCAGTCACTCGGAGCCTGGGCCACCTCTGTGGAACAGCATTTGAGAAGAGTGGAAGATGGGACAAAAAGAATAAAAGAGAAAGACAATTTTGCTTAGAAAGTTAACGCTGAAAATGAAATTTTATCACCAAGTTGAATCCAAGTAATGCTGTCCAAACCGGCCCAAATCTCAGTGACTTCAAACTACCATCAGTTCACCCTGGCTGGTGTGGCTCAGTTGGTTGGAGTATCATCCCAGAACCGAAAGGTCGTGGGTTCAGTTCCCAGTCTTGGCGCATACCTAGGTTGTGGGTTCACTGTCCCACCAGGGCACATACAGGAGGCAACCAATTGAAGTTTCTCACATCGATGTTTCTCTCTCTGCCTTCCTCTCTCTCTGAAAGCAATGAAAAAATGTCCTTGGGTGCGGGTTAAAGAAAACAAACTATCATCATTTCTTCTCACTCACATGCATGTTGCCTGGGGTCAGCTGCTCAAGAATGGGCTCTGTTGATCGAAGCTTCAACCTAAGGGTTGGATCAAGGGCTGCCCCACATGTCTCTCATTTTTCTTGGTTGGACAGTCTACCCAGGCTGTGCTTTCTCATGGTGATGGCAGGTGTATAGAGGGCAAGGCCCCCCACACAAAGAAATTTGCTGAATCACGCCTACCATCAGCCCACCAGCCAAAGCAAGTCACATGGCCATGCCCAGGCCAGTGGGGAAGTCTACCTGCCCGGGTGGGAAAGGCAAGAGAGTGAATATTTGCTGTATTGCTTTTGTCTAATTATAAATGTTAAATATTCAGTGGCGAAAAATTAGCAAATACAGAAATTATTAACAAATCGTTAAAATTCCATTTAATGCTACCACCCAGACAGAATTGTTTTAACATTTTGGAGTATAGGATTGGTTTTGAAATATTCTTTTAATATTCTTCTTAGAAAAAATGTATAAAGTCAATGTTAGACTAATTTTGAGAAATAAAAACAAAATCCCCCCACCCTCACCAACTTTTCTCGGTATTGTTCCGCTCTTTCCCAGCTCCGCACCCCCACTACACAGGCACACACCCACAGGAAGCAGTCACAGGGGTGACAAGCACACAGCTGGTGAGCCTCCTGTTTTACAATGACTCCTACCCATAGTCACTCTTCCGCATTCCTCCTTAGTCTTCACACTTGCGAGAGTTGTTCAGGTTCACAGATTCCTTTTCAGTGTACAAGCCATAAACTACCTAGCCTTCACCCGGGACTAAATACTAAGCTGATTCGTGGTTTCACTTTTTGGCTACTATGGATCATGTTCCTTTAAAAAAAAGTTTTCCATTTTTTAAACCTATTACCTCTAGACTCTCTTCCTCTGCACTGGGTGGCCTAGATCGGAGGGCCATGCCTCGCAGGCACTTGCGAGGTGTGTGAAGCTCGGCTGTCTCCTGTATTGGTCATACAGCTTTAAGTACTTGTAGCACATGTACACAACCGATCTCCAAATGCTAACCCAGAACCTACTGTGTGCTAAGCCCCGGGACAGGGGCTAATGACATAGGGGTGACAGGGTGGAAAAGCCCAGGTCCTCAGGGAGCCTCAGGCCTGTGGGGAATACAGACAAGCAAGTAGCAGCTCCCAGGTGAGATCACACACACGTGTTTGTCCTGCAAAGCCGATGATGCCTCTGCAAACACATCACCCTTTTTCATCCGTGCCATCGCTAAGGAAGCCATAGCCTCAAACCCTGCCAGCACAGCCCCTTCTCTCTTGCCCCTGAGGTCCTCTGGTTACGCAGTATGGCACCCTGGAGGCCTGTTGACAGCTGATTAGATTAGGGGTGTGCTCATTTGGAAAGATACTTATAATTCAATAAAGGGGGTGTATAGATCCACCCTGGTGGGTCCCCAGAAGCAAGCACCCGTTACCCTGCTGGGGGCTGACGGGCCGTTCTGCCCTCTCCGCCTTCATGCCCCTTCCAGGTGGCTGTCCTCAGGCTCACAGTGAGCTTCTCCAGCCCACGGAAGACCTCAACTTCAAAACATTGCAAATGAAAAGAAAAAACAAATCTGAACATGCTCTCACACTTTTTTCCCCTTTCATTGGAAAAACAGTCGTGGCTTGAATTAAATTGAAAAGATAAATCTGAAAAAGAAAGGGAAGTAGAGAGATCCTCGAGGCCCACAATAGGTGCCGCCCTCCTGCCTCTATCCCCATCTGCTCAACAATTATTTCCAAAATATTAAAGACTGCATTTCACGAAACCAGAATTGGATGATGGGGTGGGGGAGGGCTGAGAGAGGGACAATTTCCCACGTGTTTGTTTTGCCAGCAAAGGCAGTCACCTGCACTGTTATAAAATCTCAGCACGACCCCCGGCAGGCGGCCATCTGTAGGGTAGGTAGGCACAGATTGAATTCTGTGCGGTGTCAAGGACAAAATGAACCCTTAGCCTGGCTGCCGAAAATGCACATTCACCCGAGAGAGCGAAGCTGCTCTGGTCTTTCAAGCCCTTACACGCTTCGTTCCTCAATTTGAGACAGTTTTGTAGATTGGGTTTGGAGACTATTAGCCCTCAGACAACGCAGGGCGTAATAAGTACCCACGCTCTCACTCTGTCTCTAACCGACCCCTTCCCGCTCTCTGCATTTATCAGTTTGCGTAAATCTTCCATTAAGTGGAAATTTCTGGCCAATTCTCATCGTGCATGTAAAATGTGGAAATTTATCTCATCTAATTTCATACTGACTCCAGAAGTATTTAAGAGTGAGAGAACTTATTTTTTAAGATGAGGGAAGGTTGTTGGTTAGTACAACAGGACAAAAATGCTTCTCCAACACCCTGCAGGTTAGAGACACTAAGCGGTCAGAAGAGAAACCTGAACCCTCATTGGGTCTCATTTATTCAGTCTGAAAAGAAAGCAGCATTCACCGTGGGAAATCCTTTTCTCCAACAGTGATCAGGCCACGCGAGACAGAACATTTCTCTCTGCTCTTTCTCTGTTCAGGGGCACGAGGCAGGCAGCCTGTGGCCTTGAGTCCTGATCCATCAGCACCCTACTGCTCCTGCCCAAGGTGAGCCTGAGGGTGTCTTACCTGCCAGCGGAGCAGGGTGCTCTGGTAGGCTCATTCTCCTGAAAACATCACTGATCTTAGCCCTCACTGCTGCCTGGGAGAATTAAAAAGACAAACTCTCAGTATTATGAAAACCTGTAAGAGAAAATTATTTTAAGCTCTGTGCTTCTGAAGGGCATTTGTCATTACTCAGCCCACAGACCTGCTCTCCAGCATGATAGGTGGAGACAGCCACATGGGCAGGCAGTGGGACCCACTGACACCTGTGCTACCCAGTGCGTGTGTGCAAGATTGGGGGGCAGTCCCTTGCCCCTAAATAATTATATCTATTGCTCCCCTCTCCCTCGAGTTCCTCAGCCATAAAATGGGTCTCCTGGGACTAACTTATCACAGGGGAAACACTTAGTATCTCAGCTCCACTGGAAGTGAAGAAAGAGGACATTTTGGCATTGAAAAAATCATTTTGGACTGCTGGAATTGATTGCTGTGCACCATCCACTGTTTCCTTCACCTGCTGAATTCCCTCCAAGCCACTCCTTGGGGGTGACGAAGGTGTCAGAGGGTACCCATCTCGGCCTCTATCACGTGCCTAGGGGTCGACATAGGTGCCTATGATCTCCTGAAGACTTACTACTCAAGGCAATGGCTGCAGGATTGGTCAGATGGATGTGTAATCCTTGATTCCTAGAGGGAAATCAGGGGGATTATCATGAAACACGAGGTCCAACGATTCCGGAGGCAGCAATTGAGATCAGCATCATTTCACCCATCAGCCAAGAATGTAAGGGCTGATGGGTGAAGAGCTGAAGGCAAAGAAAGTCAGGAAGGAGTAGAGAGGTCCTGGTCTCCTGCTAGTAACACAGTGAAAGGCAGAAGGAAGGCTGAGCAGGTCAGTCCTTCTCAGGAGACTAGTCACTGAGCCAGCAGGGCTTAGCTGTTGTGACAGAGAATCCCCCAACTCCGTGAGTTAAGATGGAAGGGCACTTTCCTCTGGTAGTCATCTCGAGGAAAGCAGTCCAGGGCTCGGAGGACAGGTAGACAGACCATTGTCAACTCACAGCTTCCACCTCTGGGTCCGAGGTGGCTCCTGCTCTTACCACCTGCCACCTGTAGGGAAGAAAAAGGGCCATCCTGGGGGAGAGCTTGGCACAGAGGTGGCACACAGCACACCCACACACGCCATCATTCAGAACCACCCCGAGCTGCAGCAGGGCCGCAGGTGCCATCCCTGAATGGATGGCCCGTGCCCAGCTGATGCTGCATGAGCTCCAGCATCAAAGGCAGAGGCAATAGCTAAGACCAGACAGCGGGGCTCTAGGTGTGGAAGCAGGTCTACCCTTGAGGAGCTTCACATCTAGTTGGGGAGACATCCAAACTCGCAGTTTTAATAATAACGCCAAGCAAATATTACCACATGTTTACCAATTGCTGGGTATTGTACTTCGTATTAGCTCATTGAATATGGAAATGACCCTACTATGTGCATTTTACAGATACCTTGGAGAGGTTAGCTAATGTACCCAAGACAATGCAGTTAAACAAGGAGCCCAGAAGCGAAGCGAGTCTGGGCAACCCCAGAACAGACGTCAGCAATGGCCCATAGGCCAGGCGTGCCCCTTCACCTGTTTTTGTAAATAAAGTTTTATTGGAATGCAGCATGCTCACTTCCACACTGTCTACAGCTGCTTTCCCACTACAATGGCAGGGCTGAACGGTCACAACAGGGAGGAGGCAGGGACCCTGGCTGGAGGCTGCAGCAGCGACCTAGGGCTGTGACATGTGCAAATCAGGAGAATAGATGCAGCTGGGTTTGTGACAGCTTCTCGGCGTGAGACGAAAAATGGAGGAGAAAGAAAATGCGACCATTTTACACGAGCAAGGTATTGGAGAGCGAGAGCCCAGTTTAGGCCCCAGTCACCGCTTCCCATCTCCTCACCTCTGGAGTAGACGGTGGGCTTTGGGCTCCTTCCGGAGCCAGACTTGAGATACTAACTCTCAAAAACAGAAAAACTACTTCGCTTTAGGAACAACCCAACCTTTACAAAACCAAATGAAGGTGTGGCAGAGTCAACCTCGCTGATACGCCCCCTACTGGCCTGTTTCCGGCCCTCAAAGGAGTTACTTCTGTTTGTGAAAGAACTTGTTTCATCGGCCCCACAAAAGAATTGACGTGAGATTATCTCTGTAAAAGCAGGATATTTTAAGCTCCTGTTCTCTCCCTTTTATGAATTTAGATGCGGTTCCCCAGTCGCTCTGCAAATAATGAAAGGAATTGAGTTTGGTCAAGTCCAACTGTGCAGTGCATTCTCATTTGGTGAGGGACAGCTAGATAAATGCATTTCTCTGTGCATTCATTGAATAAATAAATTATGGGGTTAGAGCTCAAAGAATAAATAATAGAACAGGGGAAAGGGAGAAACTAAGAGGAGCTGACAAGGTAACAAAATAACAAAAAGAGCTCTCCTCAGGCAAAATGATGAAAGATGATTACCTGCCAGACTGTCCTCTGTATCTTTACTGGTCATATTTTGCTATAATTCTTATTTGACTATTTCTTTGGTCCCTCATAAGTTTTTGAACTGGCATAGGGTCAAAGATGAACTGCTCTGCCTTTTCCCTGAAAATGACTTGTTGAGCTCAAGTTGAAGTTCACAAGTGCGTTGAACAGGCGTCATCCTCGGAGTTGAGCAGGTGTCGCCATAGCTCCTGGCCAGCTTGCGTGTCATGTGTTTGAAGTTGCCGAGTATAGGGGTGACTGATTCCACAGCAATAGATAGCTGGTCTCCTTGGTGTTTGGGGCGTTCACTTATTTTGGAAGGGGAGGTTCTTGGTGTTCCCTGTATATAATATTATGAATCTAGCCTTGGGGTTTTGCATGTGGTGTTGGCAATTCTTAAACTCTCTGCCCAGCTTCCTGTTACAAAACCTTACAGAACTCACGTAGGTCACGGTTCTTTTAAGATTCCTTTCCTGAGCCCCCGCTTGTGGGATAGGTGTCTCTGCTACATCCTGACACGGTGCCCTGGAGCTGCCCATCGATGTCTCTATCAGCTAACTTTTATTTAGCACTTACAATTCTATGTGTAGCCTACCTTTTCAAATCCTCTCAGCCACCCAGTGAGATAGCTAGGTGCTGTCAGCAATCCATTTTATAAAGAAACTGAGACACAGAGGAATTAAGGGAAGTCTTTAGGGTCACCAGTTGGGAAGTGTCTATCATCTGTGCCTCTGTGGATGGCGGGCACCGTGGTTGCCTGATGTACCCATCACAGGTTCACACGTGATATGCCTCTCTCTCTCTCTGTCTCTCATTATAGAGCTACAGGAACCTCAATAGGAGACTCATTCCACTGCTCATGGGATTCTAGGGTTTGCAGCTCAAACTCAGAGAGTTAAACTACACCTTTGAAGCTACCTATGTCAAAGCTTTCCCTTGCAAAAACAGGGCTACCCAATCTAGGGCAGCCTGAGGCCCCAGAGGCTGAAGCCAGATGATGCCCTCTCCTCGCATTCTCCCAGAACCTCATCGACCAGGCTGCAATGGAAGATGAATCTGCAGGTCTGCAATGAGCCCACGTTGTTCTGTGTGGCTGCCTCTCCCCCGGCGTAGCCAGGGCAGGAATGTATACAGGTGCCTGCGTAGGGTCATGTATCATTTCAGTATTTGTCTCCAAAACATTCATCCTGTACTCTTCATTAGTTAGGCTTGACTTCCAGAAAAAGAGAAACAGGAAGGAAAGACGGCCACTACCATTTATCCCCGCTTTGCCCTCTTCCTCTTCCCCCACCCACCTTGCCTTTGGCAGTGCCTTACCATTGTCTGTCTGCTTTGTTTTTGTTGCTGTTGTTGTTTTTGCTTAATCCCTTCATCCATCCCCTCAAATCCCCCTCCCTCTGACACCTGTCAGCCTGTTCTCTGTATCTGTGAGGCTGTTTCTATTCTGCTTGTTAGTTTCTTTTGTTCATTAGATTCCAGATATAAGTGAAATCATGGTTTTGGCCTTTCTCTGGCTGGCTTATTTCACTTAGCATAATAATGACACTATTTTTCCTATCTGTTTCCATCAATGGTTAGCTGCCATTTCCTCCAAGTGACTGTATTATTTGAAAATAAGCAATGTAGGTCTAACTCAGTTAAGGGTATTAGAAAAGGGAATACACTGTGCAAATTGCCCCAGTGCTGCTGGGTGGGGAAGGCTGGAAGGCAAACAGTGAAGCAAAGGCACTGAAGTATTCCCTTTGATAACAGGAAGACCCTGACGGGTGTGAGTTATGCATGACTTTCTCACACCTGAGATGGCTTGAAAAAACCCAACTGTAAGCTGCTTGTTGAAGCTAAGGCTTAAAATATTCCCAAAGCCAAAGTACATGTATTTACTAAATAGACATTAAAAAATGAGAACCAGAGGACTTTCTCAATGCATAGAAATACACATACACAGAGTAATAATATATAACATGTACCCCCAAATAGTATACGCAGGGTAAGCATGACATAAAAACACTTTCGAAAACACTTTTATGTCATTGATAAAATCAGAAGAAATTTGGAAGCAATGAAATACTTGACTTAATACTCATCAGGTTTCCGATGCTCTTTACAAACTTGGAAAAAATTTTTGGTAAATATTAAATCTTCCCACATATGTACACTTAAGGTACATTTGACATCAGTCTCCTGAGAACATAAATGCTCAAGAGGAATAAGCAGGAGTTGATGAGGGAGATCTTAATTTGCACATTTCCTAGCTTAAACGCCTGAACTGTCTGGGGTATAACGTTGCGTGGATCAGGCGTTTAGTGTTTAATGTTATCTGACAAACATTCCTCTTTTGCCAGGGTCTATAAATCCTTTGTTCTTAGTGGCTGTGGCTTCTTGTTTTTATCTACCGACTCTACTGAGGAAGAAAACGATGCAGAGGCTTCCGTTTGTGTGCTCAGATCGTTTTTCACTCACTCACAACAGGATTCACTCCACTTAAACCTGGACAGTGCACTGGGGAAGGGAGGGGCGCTGGGTGGTCCACCCCAGATGGGATGCTTTACTTGTGCAGGGCATGTGCTCATCCACCGGCTTCTCTCACTGACCTTTGATCCTCCCAACAGCGCTGCTGAAGTCGATGGGGTAATAATCTGTCTCCAAAGGAGACACTGGTCCCGAGACACTGGTAAAGCTACCTTTTCCCTGACTTGGCACAGCAAGGAATATTTAAAGCCTTGCCATAACACGATAAGGAAATTCTAAAATATTTAACCAGGAGAACATGGATTGGCATTATTTCAAGGTCTATCAAATAACCAGGAAAAAACGATGCAGCTGACTGCCCTCCCTGGGCTCCAGCTGTGGGGGGCAAATCTACCCCAGTCCCCACTCTCCCGCAGCACCAGCTGCTGTCTGCTCCTGCTAAAATCCTGGTGGGGGTGATTCCAGATGATTCCAGAGACTGGCTGGGGCTTCTCAGAGAGCAGCAAGGAACCCAGGATTCTCCTGGGTAGCTAAAACCCTTTTCTTCAGGTTGACCCAGGGACACTGAGCTGGAAGAATGTGGGGCACATGGAGACCCCACTTCCTAAGGTTGCTGACAATTTCTTCAACATCTCCTACCCCCACACCCCTCTGGGGAGATCAGAGTTTTACCACCCACCCCGGACTGAGAACAGGGCCTGGATGTAGAATGGAACCCACTTCTAATGTAATATGTCCAAACCAAGGAGCTTCATGGTATTGGTAGAGCAGATACAAAAATCCGACCTCCTGATTCCTAGAGTAAAATCTTTTCCCTGCTTTGCTGGCTCATGTCAGAACTACCATCACTCCCATTATTATTCCAGGCGCAGGGGGTATCAGACACACCCCCTCTGCCAACAGAGTTCTTGTCTAACTCTTTACTGTGGAAGCCCAGTTCCCTACCCACTTTCCCAAATCCGGGCTCGGCATTGCATCCAAGACTGAGAATAATGTGGGACAGTGGTGTGAGGGAGTGTTGTGTTGTTCTTTCAATTTTTAACATGTTTCACAGGTTGCTCACTTACGTAACACAGGTCATAAATTCTGCCTCCTATCTCACAAGCCACCTACCTGCTTATTCACTCTCTTGGCTTAAACTACCTTATGAGTTTCATCCATTCTGTTTGTTTCTCTTGATGTCTATAGTAGAATTGAATATTCTCAAATCCTACAGCAAACACATAAAGAGAAAAACCTAGGGGAAAATAATATTTTTTAGAAACAGAGAAAATGTTTGATTATAGTGGCAGGAGGAATAGAAACCAAAACAGAGAGGAGCTGAGTCCCAGTAAGGGTGGAGTTTTGAGCAGAAAGTGGCGGGGGGCTCCCACTAAGGGGTGACGATGAAGTACCAGTCCCTGGAATCACCGGGTCTTCAGTATTGAAAACCCACGCGCCCTTCAGATGAACCTCAAAACCCCTCAAGTTCTTCTATAATGTTGTTTTAAAATTAAAAATAAATCTAAAGGCAAATCACATCAAAGCAACCATATCACTGAATGCACTTTTTCAAAGATCTTGTTTATTTTTAGAGAGAGGGGAAGGGAGGGAGAAAGAGAGGGAGAGAAACATCCATGTGTAGTTGCCTCTCACATGGCCCCCACTGGGGACCTGGCCAGTAGCCCAGGCATGTGCCCTGACTGGGAATCAAACTGGTGACCCTTTGGTTTCTAGGCCAGCACTCAATCCACTGAGCCACATCAGCCAGGGCTCTATGCATTTTTTCCCCAGAGGGCATGTGGCCCTGCCTCCTGCGGGCTTCCTCTCCCACGAGGGTCCTCACCCTGTCTCCTAAAGAGAATCTGGGTCTTGAGGCTGTTAGGGAAGGAAGAGCCACACTTCTGTCTCGTTAACTAATGGAAAATGTATCTTTTTTCCATTTTATTTTTCAATTAAAGTTGAATATGAGAGGATCACTTTGTAAAGTGCATAATTGAAAATGCATCTTTGCTGTTTTGTCTGACTACCAAGGAATACATTTATTATACAAATTCAACATCAATTCGCAATGCAGATTTTATCCATTGCTGCAGCATGTGCCAGCATTTTCTTCTTTCTTAAGGCTGAGTGGTATTCTCTGTGTGTACACATTTTGTTTCTTGACACTCAAATTTAATAGGTCATTTTTGTGCTAAGTCTGGCAACCCTATTCTGAAAACAGCAGTCTAGATAAGCTTTTTGTGGAAATTAGAGCAGAAGAGCGTTCATCCCAGAGGGTGTTTATAAAAGAAACAATAAGGGGACTGAGCTGGAAGCATCGTCTTCTCTGATGTGGCGCGTGCCATGGCAATGAGGTTCAATGAACCCTAACTCCGTCTGCACCCTGCATTGGCGTTCTGGGGCTGCAGCCTGTGCAGGAGCTCAGGGCACCTGTAGGCCATTTGGACTCCCAAGCCACGTTGCATACACGTGCATCTTGTGGGGAAAAGAACCATAATTAGATTCTCAAAGGTGTCTGACACCCCCAAAGGGTGCAGGAGGCACCCCTTATTGACTGAGGCCAGAGTTTTGAACTCAAGAAGGCATTTTTGCTAGGGGCTTGGGTAGCACTACTTTTCAGGCAATCAGTTTCTTGACTGTCCAAAAAATATGGAGAAACATCTCAGCAAATGTGAAAGAGTAGAAAGTTTGCTCGACTCCTGAAACACCCCTTCACAGTGAGGATGAGTATGGGCTGACACGCCCTCTGCCTCTTCCACAGGCACTGTGTGGGAGCCGGCTCACCAGGGATCCTGGTCTCTGTGAATCTTCTGACGATGGTTTAAGTTAAGAGGCATATGCTTTAGATGCCCAAGTCCCTTAAACAGAGAGATTAAGAAAGAGAGAGTAACAGACAGACAAAGAGCAATGCCTAGGCAATGAATAATCTTACTACCTGTAGAAAAAGAGTGACCATTGTGATCATCGCCACTTTATTTTTTCTTTAGAAATCCTTCTTCAATTTACCGGCAGCACTTTCCGACGAGCTTGACTGGCCTCAGCTCTCTGGCGCCACGGGATTTCGGAACTCCACCAGTGGGTACGTCTATTTCCAAACCCTCACCGCTTCAGTAAACCAATGTAAAAATAGAGCAGAAGATGAGGTTTGCTCCCAAGACACTGAGATGTGAGTTATTAGGAATTTCTTCTAGAACACGAGTGACATACAACGGACTCATCCCTGACACAGGCCACCACGTAGAATATGGAGGGCAAATTATATTTTCTCAGTGCAGGGAGGCAGGGAGTCTTCCCACCACGGGGGCTCTAGAGTTGCCCTCTGATGGCAAATACTCAAAACATCACTAAATTTTTCTGATTCAAGGGACAAAGAAGTTTACTTGATTAGTTACTCTCAGAAATTAATATTTATAGAACAAATAGGCAAGTCTCAAGGCCCTGGAATCATCCTGGCATGAATGCTCTTGATCTGAAGGAGGGACGATGCCTGGGGGCCCTGAGGGCACACAGACGGATTTGCTCTGTGTGACTGGGTGTGGTCTCAGGGCCTGCGGACAGCCATCCCTCAGGTAAGCACCCTATTTTTTATTTTACAGAGGACTTTGCCTACCGTGAATAATTTATCCAATGCCATCTTTACTCATTTATTTTAAAATAGTTAAATACTTGCTACTTAATCAGGCACATATGCTATAAGTGTTTTAAAGTTAAATAAGGCTTGTCCCATCTCCAGAGTCAAATGACATCCAAGTGAGACAGTTGAGATAAATGTGTCAACAATGCTACTACAAGATAAATGCGCCAGAAGGCAACTCCCAACCCAGAGCCCCGGGGTTCACAGGAGAAAGCACTCACGGAAAGACCAACAGCCTCCTCCTCTTGGTTGTGTTGGGTGAGGGGCCCGGACCCTGAGGATTAAGGAGAACATGGCGAGAAGAGAGAGAGAGAGAGAGAGGAAACTAGAAAAGACAACCAATCTCCAGGAAACCGCATTTATATTTATGCAGAAATCAGCTGTGAATAGAGGGCACGCAGAGATGTGTTTTCAAGACGGGGTGTAGGTTTTCAAGTCTAATCATATAAAAAATTAGGCTACTGCTTGTCATTCGCGTGATAACACTAGCGGTATCCATGGCGGTGACAGCGAGAAGCAAGCTTCGCGAGGCATCCACTGTGTGCCCGTTTGACTGGTTGACTGAGTGCCGTGTGGAGGGTTTCCCTTCTCATCTTCCCTCCGTGGGGTTGGTGGCATGACTTCCTGCTTTTCACAGCTGAGGAATCTGAGGCTGGAGCAGACACGTTAAGAAACTTGGCTGAGACGGCACATTCATAAGCAGCAGGCTGCGTCGTCACGGAACCTGGCCTCACGTTGGATGAGACAGTAACTGGGGGAGCAAGGGGCCTCCCAGCCCACAGCTCGCACCTGTTAGATGCGTTTTCATTGCGGCTGCAGAACGCAGCTCCCTGTAGCCATCGTCCCTTTGTTTGAAAGGGTGGACATGGGGCGGAGATAAGTGACTGAGTACCCAAGAGGCCCTCTCCAGGTGGGGACGTGGCATGCGTTGGTTCAGACGTCCATCATGTGTGACCCCTTCCTAAGGTGTCCATGCTCCCAGTGGTCTGGGGCCCCCAGAGTCCCATCATCAGCCCATGTGTACTGACCTTCCATTGTCATGGTCACCAGCATCACATCCAGAAACAGCACAGCCAAAGCAGCCTTCTGGAAGAGAGAGACCAATTAGTCCCCCCATCAACATTCCGATTGAGAAAATAATATTTAAGTGCACTCCACCCAAACCAGCTATGTATAAAAAGACCCAGGAATTTTCCTCCATCATGGCTTTTATGACCATACCATAGTGGTGAATGAGAGGTGATCACAGTTTACTGTATTTTCGATGGTGTTTAAATTTATATATGAACCCTCCAAAGTTCAACCCCTATCTGCCTAAAGTCTCACAAGTTGCCATGGAGGTGTTTAAAATTAACTGCCAAGCAGTTTAACCCTTCTCTGGAGTCGCAGGAAGAGCGCAAGTGAAATCCATCCACCGGCCCCGCTACAGCAGTGAGCGCTGGTTTCCTCACCCCTCCCCCGCAGCCCACCCTGAGCAACAGTTGCCCCATGTCTAAGTTTAACTTTCCTCCGAACCCTGCTCGAGCTTAGCTCCCGCTCCCAGCAGCCTTTGTTCAGTTGATTCTAGTTTTGTCACTGGCGGCAGGGAGAGCCAGACTCCCTCTTCTTTCCTGCGTCTGTGTTGTTCTCAGACCAGGGGCTCCCTCCCTTAACGATGTGAAGTCCCGCCAGCCCTCTAGTCCTGTCCCAGCTCCCACATCCATCCTATCGGAGCCCAGCAGGCAGACGGATCTTCCTTAGAGGATAAGTAGCCAGCCTTTAGACACGTTGGGTTTATAATTCTCTATAGAACAGAGAATATTCTCTGTTCCATAGAGAATTCTGTAGAGAATTCCATAACCTCTCTATGAAGAGAGGTTCTGACATCATCTCACAAAGGATGTGACCATCTAGGTGGCTTTTGTGAACATCCCCTCCGCCCTGAGCCAGTCTGTGCCACCTCAAGGCCTTCCCGTGTTGGGACCTGGGTCACTCTTCACAAACGACTCCCAGCCTGCCTGTGCCACTTGCTCAACGTGGACCCTAGGACTGTCCTGATCTGATGTGTTTCTAAGAAGGTGCACAGCACAGCTGGCCACTCAGAGGGGCCTGCAGGGGCCCTTCTCTCCGGGTGTTCGTGGGGCTTCAAGGGATCCTGTTCTCCCTCTCCAAGTGCTTTTTGCCACCTGCGTCTAGGGACTGTGCCTGTGTCCTGTGCCGCCCAGCTGCACTGGAAGACTATATTCAGCTCCTTCTGATAGAAACATGTCTGGCATCTGAGTTGCAGTGCCCACCCCCCACTAAGCAGAAACATAGCAGCACGACACTCCCATGAATCACCGCCAGTGTGCCCTTCAGGGTGGCGGTTCCTGTTCAACTATCTCATACGCCCTCATGCAAACCTTACCTGTAGGTAATCAATGCTAGGCCCATCTCCTCCTTAAAAGATCAAAGAGTTCTAAACTGTGTAAAAAAAGTATTGAACAGAGATTAGCGTATGATGGAAGTTCTCTTCTGGTGGGATCATGGGAAAGGAAACAGCATGGACCTTCTTAGAAGCAGCCCTTGTGAGAGGTGGGGACCCTTCCGCGGGCACTTTAAGTGTTTGTCCCTGTGAGTTCAAATGTTGGTTAATGTACAGTACAACTTATGGCTTTCTCTAGTCAGTGAAACTTCTAGAAAGTGCGGGCTGTTATCTGAAATCGGCTGCATGCTTTGGGTATCACCAATGTTCTTTGGAAAATGTACCTTCAGAAGAAAAAAAGTGAAGTCTGGTAGAGAAAATAGTTGCCTTCCTTTCCTCTGCGATAACCCATCACTCCTCAAAATGGAATATCTGCTTATAAGATGCATGCCACATCTTTGACATTACATGCATGCATTGAAAGATAAATGCAACCTCTTTGTTTTACTCATTTTTATGCACTTAGACACTTTAACAAAGTCTGCTCTCTCAACTCTGTGGTTTCTGAAAATTCAAAAAGCAATAACCCTTAAAACCATGTTTTTGCTTTGTTTGTTCCCAGTGTGATTCAGAAAGTAATTGAGTTCATCCAAGACAAAATAAATAAATACATACTTATGTGAGGCCAGTAGCTTGGGGGGTAGAACCCTGACATTAGGAAGCAAAATTATAAGTGAAAAGAAAAAATGAAGTTTTAAGATTAAAAATAGCATTTCATGTTCAGATCACCTTCGGCAATTATGTAACAGGAAAATCCTATTTAAGTTAAAGAAGCTAAGGCCCAGTAGAAGGATGAGAAACAATCATATCCAAACCGCAGGAAGGGAGGATGGATCGTTTAAAAGCAGTGTCTACCACCCTCCATGAGTTGGTGTGGTCGGTTAGGAGGTAAACTGCGTTTACAGGTACTGTGGCCTTAGTCAGGACATTTAGCATCCCCAGAGCTCATTCACACGGTGAAGTTGAGTTGCATCTGGGGATCTCTTAATGTTCTCCCCAATGTTCGAGTTTAACAGTTACAGGACAATATAACGTTCAAGTCCACATCCTGCTTTGTGATGCTGCTTGATTTAGAAGCATCGGAGAAAACTGTTCGGGGGAGAGATCTTGCTTCTCCCCAGGAAATGTACTTCTCCCCAACCCTCAACTAGCTGTACCTTGAGACAAGACATGGCTAATGTTATGGGCCAGAGCTGGAGACATTCTAGGAACCATGTTTCTTCAGGGCCAGAGTCACTGTGCTACAAACATTGAGCTCATGCCTAGTGAGCCCTGCTTGGTGTGGCCAGCACAGTGATGCTCCAGTGTTGCCTGTTATGTGTACTGTTTCCTCCAAGCAAACCCCAGCTGACTCTGGATCCTTCACAAAATAACCGCCTGGCCCCAGCCACACCGAACTGAGCATTTGTTGTTGGCCAAATCCCCTTTTTCTGAAAGTGGGGCCAGGAGTTGGCCCAGTCAGTGCAGTTCTGCAGGCTGGGGCTAAAGGACAGAGAGAATAAAGCTGGGGGCAGAGGGGGCTGGGAGAAAAAACAGGGCAATACTCAGAGATTAAAGAAAGGAAAGAAAAAAGAGAAGGAAGGAAGGAAGCAAGCAAGCAAGCAAGCAAGCCAGCTGATGTTATCCAAAAGGAGTGAGGAAAGCCAGACCAGCCAAAAGCAATTACCAAAGTGACCACATCCAGCTGGAGAGTGTTGAGGGCAACCAGTGAGCCCACATGAGTGGCTGTAAACTAGATGGAATTGTCTAGAGTACATTTTGCTCCCTCTACCCTGGATTAAATTTGCTATTTTAGGCCAGAAACATAGCAAATGCTTAGAACGAAATAGACAAAGCCATTGTTAGAAGTGGCAAGCGCTGCTGTTCAAGGACCTTTAAACACATGCCTCTGATGAGATGTGTCCTAGAATCTGAGAGTTAAAGGTTAGCTCTTCTCTCCAAACCCATCGGCATTATAGGAGAGAACAATTTTGGAAGGCAGCGTATGACTGCAAACCAAGTCACTTGGGGAATTAAACACAGAAAATTGGGGAGAAGGGATTTGCAGCTAAGAGTTGCTAACCTAATTTCATGTTTTTTAAAAGACATGTAACTACTAAACACTAATGAGCTTAATAACCTTATTAAACCCATTATTCAAAAATTACATGTGATATAATTGTCGATGATTAGCCATCTTATAATTATACTTTGCAAAACACATAATTAGCCAGAGAGTTGGCCTTTAAGAGTTGGAGGAGGCTGATAAGAGGAGAAACGTCCACATCGGTGATTCTCCAAGTGTGGGCCACAGGCAAAACTGAAGTACGTAAAGGAAAAAGCCGAAATCCTCCCCAATGTTACCCCTTTTCCCAGAAGAAAACTCTGTTACCAGTTTAGTGTGATTTTGTTCAATCCTTCCCCACGTGACTAGGTGCATATATTTGCACCTAAAGAAATAAGTGCTTTGCTGGAATTTTGCCCTAAATGACATCATACTGTGCATAAACACACTACAAATCAATGCTTTGCCCTCACAATTCTTCCTGAAGCACTTTCCATTCTTGTGTTATCCTGCATGATATTTCGCAGCACGGCGGTTTCACTCTCCTGTTGGTGGACAGCCCATGTAATTCCAAATCCTCGGCATTCAATGCTGTGCCGAACAGTCCCCAGTGCTCTTTCTGATCCTTCTGAGGATGTCTTTAGAAAAACATCGCTGGATCAGAACATATCTGTTTTAATTTTTTTTGTAGCCCCTCCAAAATGGCTACACCAATTTGTCTTCTCGCAAGCAGCGTATGAGAATGCTTATTTCCCAAACTCTTGCCAATACTGGGTATCATCCACCTTCTTCAGTCTCCAATCTAACAATATTTTATGTTTTTTCTAATTGTAACCTCCTGATTACTAGTGAGTCTGGGCATCTCGGGACTTTACCCCCCTCCTTGTCTTCCTTACTCATCACTCAGTCCCCCTGTGCAGCCTCTCCACGCAAACTCCCATCTGGCCACACGGTCCTGTCCTGTGCGGACATGACAGGGGTGCTCCTTCGCTGCCAGGGTCAGCTCACTCGTCATAAGTGTTTGCTCACGGTCTGCCCACCCCACCTGCCCCGCCCCCCACCAGACTCTGAATCTCCCAAGTGCCTGACCCGGATCTGCAGTCCTAGCCCCAGGCATGTCCTGCAGCGCCATCATAGGTGCTCAGTGAAGGAACCACTGAAGTTCTGGGTGACATCCCTTTGAGGCTGTAGAATGCTTCGCAATCCACAGACCTCCTTTCCTTGCACTCCCCCAGATTGCTTCAATCAGATCAGATTTGCAGGAGTTAACAGTTCAGGGACAACTATGGGCACAGGGGAAGAAGAGTATAAACAGCACAAATTGAATCACCAGGGCAGGATGCACTGCGTATAAAAATCAATCAGTGTAACTTACATCCTTGGCCTTGACCTCCAAGGGTGTCCGGTCATAAAAGTTCTACAGGAAATTAGAAAAACTCATTAAAATGGTAAAATAGCCTCACAATCAGTGAGGCTCAATAAATTTATTTATTTTTAAATAAATTTAAAGTAAAATTATTAATCCAGTAGCCAGGTAGAAAGAATAAAACAAAGGAGAAATCTGTTAGCAAATGAATTTAGCCAACAATAGGCAAATCGAGCCTCAATGTGAATTTTTGTCCAGAATGACACAATTTTGCAATCTAAATTGATCAAAGGAAATAAAAAGCCTCCAAATTTCCCTAGAGGAATTCTTATAACCAATGGAACCTGAGATTTTAGGCCATCTCAAACCCCAGTGCTCAAAGACAGATCACAGAGCTAACTCAGCCAAACGCTAGTCCCACAGGAGGTTAAAGGGTATTAAACACATTTTAAAAGAGATTCTTCAATCAAACAAATCTCTGAAGTACTCATTTCAGTAAAGGAAAACAAATTTGTTCAGTGTAAGTTTTATCAGAGCCTTTAATAAGCCAAAACCCTTTGTATAGCCCCAAAGTATAATATGAAATATTTCCTAAACTAATTGGACCACAGAACTTGTAGAATCTCTGTGTGTGTGTTTTATGATAAAGATGCATCTCGAGAAACCAGCATTTCAGAGCACCCTTTGAAAAATGCAGTTCAGATTATGAACACAATTATCTATGTCACAAATAAGCTTCTGGATTTATCGGCATCCACAGCCTCAAGTCTCTGTTTTCATGACGGTTTAATGCACACCCTGGATACAGAGGTCTAGAATCCAACCAGAAGCTGAAAAAAAGCCTGCCTGGAGGGAGTTAGAACAGCTCCAAGCTCAGAGAAGGGCGGAGGAAGGGATCTTAGTGGGGGGGTGAGCTTAACAGGTGAGAAGCCTAGTCTGAGCATAGCAGCTCATGAATTATTGAACACAATGCCTAGGAAGTCTGTGTCCTTGCACTATTGTGCTGCCGCAGACTCAAAATCTATCTTGCCATCTTGCTAATCTTCTCATGTCTGAGCTCCCTGGACTGCTCTGCAGCTGTCCTCACCCCTGCACACACCCCTACATAATTAGCTCACTGCAATCTCTCTGAATGCACAACAAACCATATTCTGCATGTTTTTCTCTCTCTGAGGTGAAATCCAGGCTGGTCGGCAACACAGTGAATTAGAGGTTACACAGGGCTCTGGGATGTGGCCAGTAGCAATGGACTAGAGGGAATTTTTGAAGTTCTTGAACGCATTTCCTTGGCCCCATGCTGGCCTGACCTCCATCCTCACCAGAAAGGAAACTATCTACCCTTCTCTTAAAACTTTCTAGTAGAGGTCCCTGGAGAAAGCCTGTCTAATCTCTAAGTTATCCGATTTTATCCTAACCTGCCCGAACCCTTCACAGCAGATATTACCACCTGTCTCTCACTGGCCCTGCTGCTAGCCTTCCGAGCCCCAGTTGGTTTTCTGATGGATTCCCTAAGATTCAATGTCATGGGACCCCAGAATGTATACCCAAACTAGGTGTGCCTTAGAGAGAGTCAGCAATAGCCTCAGGAAATTTACTAGGATGCGATGTATCCCTATTGCTTGAAAAACATCATGCTCGGTTCATCCCCAAACCTCCAACATGCTAAGCCTTCTAAGAAGCTGCTTGGCTGCCTCTCTCCAAGTGGGTTCTTCTTCAAGTCAACATGGGGGGAGATCACTTTTTCAGTTCTAAGTCAACCCCTTCAATCTGTCTGCATTAATCTTGAGGCTCCTTCTTGGTTTTGTCCTTTGTTTTTCTTCCGGTCATAGTGAAATACAGGGGTGGTGGGGAGGGTATTAAGAGTCTCTCAAAGAAAGTGGTGTTTTGTGTTACCTGGGCCTGTGTTGGGAAAACCAACTAGGAGCCATTCTGTCTGAGGTTTACCTATGTTGAATTTTGTTGTTAAAATGCAAAATCTGAGAGCCGCGGGTCCTCATGTGGAATGCTGTACTTCCTGGGCCCCCCAGTAGATGGAGCTGATGAAACCAGAGATTTCACCTGATGTACTTGCAATTCCACTCCCACTGCTGACATCACCAGCACCTTGGGCACTGTTGCGGGGTCGGGGGTTAGAACAAGAACTTTCAATACCCCTCTTCAGCACCCCTCGGATGACAAGGCGAAAGCCATCAGCTCATCTGTTAGCCTATGGGACTGTGTTTTCATGCACCACCGAGGAAAAGGGGAGACACAAAACACTCACACTGGGAACCCCGAGTCTAACTAAGGACAGGAGAGCGAGAGCAAAGGGATTCAAACCCAGAACAGTCATCCCAGTTAACCCTACTGTGCACAGTGTCCTCAGTTTATCCCAGTAATTCAAGTGCAGCTGACCCTACAGACAGATAAGTCTGTATTAAGCAATCTCCTCGTGTAGGCATCTCAGACTATTGTCTTATCGGCTTCTCATTGTATTGATCGCTCTGTCTTCTCAGGATTTCTGAGTACGCCCAGACAAATTCAATCACTAGAATTTATAGGAGAGATTTGAGGTGGGGATGAAAGAAAAGCGTGTCTTCAATTATGTGAAATACTATCTACTGCCCATAGAAAAACTTAATCTCAAAAGTATAGGTGCTCTTTCTGGTCAAAAATGTCCACGAAACTATTTGTCTATGATGAAGGTATCTCTATTTCTGTAATGAAAGGCGCAACTCTCTGTGTCCATAATATTAAGATCCACACTAGCTACTTGCCATGAGCAGGTCATGAGCAACACAATATTTCAGCACATAAATTTTGTTTTTTGGAAGTATCAAAAATAACATAAGGCTAAATGTTGGAAACAATTACTTTCCCAAAGGAAAATAACCCCTTGCTACTGACCGTGAAATTATTTTGGTATTGAACTCAGATCTAATATCCATTTCCCATCTTTTTTTTTTCAAAATAGAATAAAATAGTCAAGGCAGTGGGCATCAACAATGTAGGATACAAAGCATTCAGTTCAGGCTTCTGGGTAAGACAGCAGACTGAGAAAGCATTTATTCCTCTCCCTTGAGAAACCCCATTAAGATGACAGTAAATGACTTTGCCCACAAGGATCAAGAGAGCAGGAAGGGCTTAAAATGTTGCAAGCCAGAAAGCGGAAGGACCCGTGGTAACTGCCTTCATGGACTCAGGAACAGTGCATCCGAAGTTGGTGGGAGGGAAAGCCAAGAGGCCACCAGGTTTACACAGCAGGATTCCCAGAGCCTTGGGAGTTGCCCCGAAAAGGAGGGGAGGCTCAGCACAGAAGGACTGGGTGGCAGGTGGCGGAAGAGGCAGTGAGATCCTCAGAACTCCCCCCAACGCTGCTCCATGGGCAGCCCCACTGCTCTGGAGGAAGGCAGAGGCTGAGAGGAAGGGCTGCTGGGCTGGAAGACTCCAGACCTACGGGCGGGGGAGCACCCTGCTAAAACACATTCATGCCTACCTCCAGGACCACCCACTCCCAGCCCAGAGTGTGGGTAACCTGGCTGGAGGCTGGAAGATCTTTGCCTGGGGAACCTGTGCCTCCCAAGAGGAGAGCCCCCCAAAGACCCAGACAGCAGGAGTTCTCTGAAGAAGACCCAGCCGGCCAACAGTGAGAACTGGAGTAGCATGCCACACCCAGGGGCTCACTTTCCAATCAACTTTCGTGTTTTCAATCCATTTCCATTTTTCAATATAAGCCAACAAACAGCTCAGAATCATAGATATCTGAGGGGAACATATCTGAATGTGAAAGACAAAATAAAAACAAAGAGAAAAAAACAACTTTAAAAAATAGACTATAGTTTTGTTTACTAAGGGGGAGTTTTTTTTAAACTCTAGTTAATATCCTACTTATAAAAACAGATAACACTGATAGCTTCAAAAAGATAGGAGAAGATATTTCATTGATGTAGCATGAGCATGATGCTGAAATTAAAGAAATATTCAAAGAAAAAAGGACGACTTGGAAATTATACCAGAGGCATAAGATGACTTGCATGGAAAGGTTGAAAGATAAAGTTGAGAATATCATCCAGAAAATAGAGCAAACGACAAACTTGTGGAAAATAGGACAGAAAAAACAGGAAAATTAGAGACCGGTCTAGGTGACTCAATATCCAAATAAAAGGAGTTCTAAGGAAAAAGAAAGGCAGGAAGGAAGAAAAGGGCAATGGAATCATTGAAGAACATCTCTCAGAACTTAGCGACATGAATTTTAGCCTAAAAGCGTCCATCAAATGCCCAACACCATGAATGAAAGTAGAGCCGCACCAAGCCTGTCATGGTGACATTTCAGAACACCCGGAATGAGATGCTGCTGCAGACTCTCAAAGAACCGCAGGACAGAACGGTTCAGAGAGCAACACAGGGAGGCCAGGACCCAAGGGATGGATTCCTTCCAACTTCTGAGGGAAAATCATCTTTACCTAGAGTTCTATAACCCTCTGTTCTGGTTATCTAGTATCACATAACAAAGTCCTTCCAACTTTAGTGGCTTATAACAACAACCATTTTTATTACATCTCCCTATTTGGGGGGCCAGGAATTCAGCCAGAGCTTGGCTGGCCAGTCCCTCCTTTCCACGTGACACTAGCCCTCGTCCCTCAGTGGTATTCACCTGGTGGCTGGACTGGGGGTCCCAGGCGGCTGCCCTCACATTGCTGATGCCTGGGAAGGGGCAACCAGAAGGCTGGGCTTATCTCCCTTCCCAAGTAGGGACTTTTGTAAAACAGCTTTAACTTTTGAGCAGTTGTAGGCTTACAGAAAAACTGAGCAGAAAGTACAGAGAGTTCGCTTACGCTCCCCCTTCCCCTCCTCAATTTCCTCTGTGATGAACACCGTGCATCGCTATGGGGCCTTTGTTATAAATGAAGAGCGAATATTGACACGTTGTTCTTAACTAATGTCCACAGTTTACATTGGGGTCCCTCTTTGTGTCGAACATTCTGTGGGTTTTGACAAACGCATAATGACACATACCCAGCACTCCAACATCTTACAGGTTAGGGACACTGCCCTAAAAACCCTGTTGTGCTTCACCTGTTGACTCCTCCCTCTCCCCAGTTGCCTGGGAATCTCTGATCTTTTACTTTCTCCATGGCTTTGCCTTTTCCATGATATCACAGAGTTGGAAGCATAGAGCATGTAGCCTTTACAGATTGGCTTTTTTCACTTACCAATATGCATCTAAGATTTCTCCATGTCTTTTCATTGTTTGAAGGCTTGTTTCACTTTATTCTGAATAATAGTCCATTGTACAGATATACCGTGATTTGTTTATCCATCCACCTATAGAAGGACACCTTGGTTGCTTCCATTGTACGGCCTTTTTCCATGATCTCTCAGTGGGGTAGTCAGGTTTCTTACATGGGGTCTCAGGGCTCTAAGAGATCAAAGTTGACAGGCATCTTAAAAAGCCAGGCCAAAACTGGCATGTATCACTTCCAAAACTGGCATATGTCACTCCCACCATATCCTTCTTTCCTTGCTAGCATGTCCAGAACACAGGGGCAGAGGTCTTTGGGGTTTTTTAATTTACCAATGTGACCCAGGTGCATAGAACATGCCTAGAACATAGTTAGACTCAATAAGCATTACTCAAGTAAAATGAACTTAATTTTTTAGAACTATATGCATGAGTAGCTTTGATTTTCACCAAATAAAATGAATTATTCACCTCAAAACTCTACTGCAACACAAAATCCCATACTTAAAATATTGCTCAGACATCTTACTCTTCTATTATGAAATGTTGTCATAAGTTTTCTCTGACTCCCACTGCATCCTGGACATCCAAACCTGATACGTGCTTACCTTTCTGAAGCACAGACACAGTTGGCAAACACTGTAATACGGGTGAGACTTACATAACACTGAGGATTCAATGGTGATTTATGTAAGGTTATGAGATATGAACTTATTATAATGAAAAAGATACAATACATTTGATGAGTGATAAAATACTTTGGAGTTTAGTTATTACTCACTAGTTTATACCTAGTCTTGTTTCAAAAAGGATTTTAGGAAGCCTATAAAATTATAGAGAACGTAACATTAAATTGCATTTAAGTTAAATTAAAGCTTGGCAAAAGAAGATAGCAAAATCAAAGATGGAACAAAAAGGAGCCAAGAAAATGACTTAAAATATGTGTAACTGTAGCTTGATACTGGTCACAAATTTGTCTCTAAACTCTGTGTCCCTTAGTATTTGATTTGGCTATAAGTAACAGAGAGACTCAACATATGGGTGATTTAAATAAGATAACACATGAGTTTATTTCCTTCAAAAGTAAAAGTTCAGAGATGTGAAATCCAGGTATGGTATGGAAGTTGAAGTCCACTGGTCCTTGGGGGTCTAGAGTCTGTCCACCTCACCCCCTGCCTTTCCAGTGTAGATCTTATCCCTACAGTCTAAAATAGCAGCATTTCTTTTCTGGACAGAAGAGTGGATAAACAGGACAGAAAAAGAGCAAAGGAATCTGCCAATTGTGTCATGAGAGACATTCTCAGAAACTGCTACTGAGTAATTCCACTTCCACCACATTGCCCAGGACTTAGTGAGGAGGCCACTCCTAGCTGCAAGGGAAGCTGAGAAAGCAATCATCACTCTGGGTAGACATATGTCATACTAAAACTTCTATTAAAATGGACAAAGGGGAAACATGGATCTGAAGGACAAGAGTGTATGCATAGCTTCACAGCAACTTAGAGAAGAAAGGGAACATGGTCATGTTCAAAATACAAAAGTGGGGAAAATAACCCACTGTTCAAGAGACTTAGAGCAGCTTTTGTTAAAAAGATTATAAAGGGATGACTCTGGAGGTCTGCATAAAAAGAAAATGTTTGTGCCTGGCCAGTGTGGCTCAGTTGGTTGGAGAGTCATTCAGCAAACCAAAAGGTCACAGGTTCGATTCCCAGTCAGGGCACATGCCTGGGTCATGGGTTCAGTCTCCAGTTGGGGCACATACAAGAGGCAACAGATCAATGTTTATCTTTCTCTGTTTCTCTCCCTTCCTTCTCCTCTCTCTAAAATAAGTAAGCTGGTCCTCAGTTGAGGATTAAAAGGAAGGGAGGGAAAGAAGGAGGGAGGGAGGAGAGAAATGAGGGAAGGGGAAGGGAGGGAGGGAGGAAACGGTTGACTTTGCGGTACCACATCCATGCAACCATTTCACAGGACTGCTTCTTGTAACAACTCATGCAGTGACAGTACAGAGAAAATGAGTCTGCAGAGATTTGATTGTCCAAGTTCATCTTCACCACATTTATAAAAGTCATGATAAAAAATGTTTGTTTGAACTTCATCATGTGAATGTCCCAACATTAAGTATATGCATATATATATATATTTGTTTCAGAATTAAAGAAAACTCTCTTTACCTTCATTTATGGAAAAGAAACCGCTGCAATCACAGAGACTACCAGAATCTTTCAAAAAACGGTATGTAGCCTTCCACTTAAGCCTTCGCCGATGTGCCCTGAATGACTGACTTTATGTTCTAAGTACCACAAAAACTGAGGACTAGATACCAAGGACCATGGGATAAAATGAAGTCTCCCTTCTTGATACAGAGGCTCTGAGTTCAGAGCCTTTTCCCCACAGCAAAGGAGAACAAGAACAGGATGCAGCCAAAACATAGATGAAGGGGCATAGTCTTCCAGCAAAGTTCTAGAAAAGTCAAAGTGCATGGCATTCAAGGTTCAGGAGGCAAGACCTCAGTGAGCATTAGCGGAACAAGGACTAAGCAAAATCAAGGTCATTGCAAAGACTCTGCCATCCCCTCTGGTGACAAGTCTCCCACATTTCAACTGGGGTGGGAGTTTTAAGAAAAATAGCTTAGTGTGCGTGGCTGACATCCCCACAGCCATTAAGGAAAGGAACGTGTTTTCAGAGTGATGCAGAGACTTGCAGGTCTCCAGCAGCTTCCCGTGGTTCCCAGGATGTCTGCGTCTTCTGGGCTCATTTCTTACCTATGTGGTCTCACCTCTCACCTTGGATCCAGATGCGACCCATTGCCACAAGGTGTGGTAAAACTCCTCATTGATAAACCAGGGCCTGGCTAGTGCCTCACGAGCTAGTGCCAGGTGATGTCTTGTGACACCATAATGCAGAAGTGGCAGACCCCTGGTGCCTGGGGAAAGTACCGCTAATCAACCTTGACCCCAGATTCCACCTCAGCAGTTCTCACAACGCAGCGCGTCTGCCGATCCTCATCCACCGATCGGACTTGGCGCAGGAGGGGAAACCTATTTGACAACCCTGTGCCTTCTCTAATTAACAACAGTGTCAAGGAATTTTCCTAACAGTACAGCTTTCCACTAAAGACATGACCTACAAGTAATTCCTCATTATACCCTACCCAGAATAAATGTTCTATTCTAAGAACCACATGATATTTTTACTAATAATAGTTGACATATATTTCTCCCTTACCAAGTGCTAAGAACACTTTAGGTGTAATATTTCAGGTGATCCTTTCAGCAAGCAGTAAGGCAAGTATTATTATACTTCTCCAGTTCAAAGAAACCACTGATTGTAGTAGCTCTGGGGAGTGTCGAGGGAGAAAAAAATGAAAATGTACACATTGATTGCAGTGCTCAACCCAATATTAAATTGGTTAAAATGTACTTCTCTGAATTGAGGAGTTCTAATGATCTCCGCACTGTTGCCATTGAGAAAAGAGGCTTGGAAAGACCCAAAATGCAGACAGGAAGTTGTAAGAGTTGGACTTTGCATCCACCCTGCCTCCCTCCACTCAGACGCCAGCAAAGACAACTCGGTCACTGGTCCATGGCTGGAGACGGTCTACAGAAAGAGATTGGCCACACCTCTCTGCACGTGAACACAAGCAACCGCCAGTCCATTGAAAAGGCATCACTGAAACTGTCTGTGACTCATCACAGACAGAGTGACTACCCACCCCTCGTTGCATTTCCTCTTTTTCTTTACTGAGGGAGTTAAACAGTCCCAAAGCTGTCAGAAGCTCCCTGTCTAGGTAGACTGTAAAAACCAGGGAACAAAAGCAACTGTGTGGAATATTATGCAGCTCTACAAAATGACAGTTAAAATTCCATATATTTTTGCTTACAAAGGCCAAACACTGCCACAACCAGGATATAAAAATGGATAGTGTATTTAATTTCTACTACATTTTTAAAAATAAAAAACAGTGGCACATAAGGTGGGTAGAAGATACACCCAAAATCATTAGATCTGATAAATCATGGGTGATTGTGTTTTTTAACTTTTCTTTTTCCCAGGGATTTTCTTTTTATGTAGAAATAACCTTTTAAAAGTCCCTGGAAAGAAGCTGAGTCTAGGGACAGAACAAGGCCTTCCCACAGTCCCAGAGCTGAGGGTATGAGGTCCTGGCAGAAAATGAGCAAGAGGTTCCTGCCAGAAATGCAGGTTCTGCGTGCCGCTGACACCAGACCCAGACATGTCCACGAGACGTCGTTTTCCACCCACAATGAATCTGATGACCTTTTGTTCAGTCCAAACGACCAGCCAAGGTAGCACAAAGAGTCCTCGGTACAACTGGTAGCGGGCCTTCTATGGCCTTCCCTTGTCACAGCTATCCTTTATATTCGGAGGGCAGAGATGAAAGGGGGGAGGAGATGGCTGGAGCGCCCATTCATGAAAACCCATGTGTGTCAAAGCGGGACTGAAACCTGGGGCTCCCGCCAGACTCCTGTCTGACAAACAGATGCCAGGGGTCAGGGGAGACCGTGTCCTTTCTGAATCTGAGGTCCTTTGATGTGCAGGGCAGGCGGACAGTGTCTGGCACAACTCCTCTGAGGTGACACTGGACTATTTTTGTACGGACGTAATTCTAAGAGGACGTCTTTCTTAAGTTTCTCCTAGTTATTCATTATTTAATGATCTGGTTTGATTCTCCAGCCGCTCTTCCTGGTGTTGTGGCTTTTCCTCACTATTTTCTTTTGATTTCACACAGCCTGTAACCCAAGTCCCCGTACCAAGCAATTTCGATTACTCTCCAAGGTTTTTATTAGCCATAGGAAACATCAGCCTTCTAGATCCTGCATATTTATGGCTATACTTATTTTTCAGAACCAGCCAAAAAGAGGAGAAAGGGAAGAAAGAGTTGAATGCAATATTAAAGCATTTCTTTAAAAGGGTATAGTCAGAATAAAGAAACAGCTCTTATTTTTGCTTTGATGTTTAGGCACGAGATCTTGGATATGTCTATAGATATCTCTACCACGAACCATTGCCAGTGATTATAAAGCATTTCAATATGTAAATGTCAAGGTGACCTTTAATTTGGGTACCAATTCCCTGGCATGGGCCTCAGGCCCAGCGAGGCTCCTGTTCTGTCTTCACAGGCGGCAGGGAAGGGCTTCCGACAGCTTCCGACAGCTTCCAACACAGCAAAGCGGCCGGGTAGGCAGCGGCCAGCGTGGTTCAGGGGGAATAGGCAAAGTCAGCTCCTCACAGAACAGCCCGGTGAGGCCCAGAATCAAGAGACCAGAGGTCTTTCTTCGCCCCCTGTCAATGCACAAAACCTTCTCCTTCCCCTGAAGTATAAACAGCAGACTGGATCTGAGTGCAGGCGCTGGGACTGGTGTGTGTGACTTGGACAAATTGTTCAATTTCTCAGGCCTGTTTCTGCATCTATAACCGGGGATCATGGTTCAATGAGCTCAGTCACCAGAGGTGCCCTGGGAATCTCATTTGGGTTGCCTAGGCAATAAGCCAGCTCCCAGGGGACATCCTCATTCTGTCTGATGGGCGAGTGGCTGTCCCCAGTTCAGTGGGGTGATGGGGTTCAGGTGGCAAACCAGCAGGGAAACCCAGCCTTGCTGGTTTGCCCTTTCCTAACAAAGCCAGTTCCTTAAACTACATCACATGACATTATGGAATTCACCACCAAGTCCAATGGGCCCCTTTTCCCAGTGGGGGGTAATGACAGTTCATCCCTGAACCTCACGGGCCTGTCATGAGGTGGAAGGGGGAGCCACTCGGCACTGCCCAAGGGTCTGTCTTCATTGCTCATTCCATGTCCACCTGTCTTCCTACTTACTCAGCATTTTTTAAAATCAGTCACTTTTTTAAGGTAAATGGGTTTTTTTAAGTAGACTTGAAAAAATAAATGTAAAAGACACATGTCTGTGATAGGAAGAACTGCAGCTTCTGGAGTTGGAGGGCAGAAAGAGGGGTGTCCAGGGCTGGGTCTCCAAGGCCCTGGGTACAGCGGCAGGTGGGCAGGTAACAGGGAGAGGCAAGAGGCTGCCTGCCTAGAGAGTATAGCAGAAAGAAGGGGGCTCCCTCCGGGACAAAAAAATGGTCTCGGGAGAGGAGTGGACAGTGACAGACACTGGTTGAGGCTGACAAAGGGGAGCTGGGCCAAGGGGTGGAGGAGAAGTCAGCAAGGCCGCTAGGAAGTGGGTGACTGGGATAGCCCGCAGAGCAGACTCCTGGGCATCCCCCCTTGTGAGGCTGCAGGAAGAAGTCAAGGACAGGATTCAGGCCTGGCAAGCACAGACCCCACAACCACCCCGTACCCCTGCTGCCTGTTCTGCTCTTGGAAACCTCAGCGCTGGGCCTCGGGGCTGTGGGCGCAGGGAGGACTCAGTGAATATTAGCTTCTTCCAGCCCTCACTGTCCTTGCCTGACCCCACCCACCCCCTGCACTCACACACCCAGTGGAGCCAACGGCCTGTCACCCCAGCCCGCCACCCCTGCCTCTCCTGTTGCACTTTCCTTGGCTGACAGCTGAGCTATCTGTTGTAGGTGTGGCTCCGGGTCTGAGGCTGAGCCATGTGGGAACCAGATTTGTGTTCCCAGCACCGAGCTCAGCGTCTGCCGCACGTCATAGGGGCTTCTCAACCTGACACACTCTCTTGTTTTTAACCTCAATCACTCTCAGGAGTTACATTTAACCTTTGATGAGAAGAAAACGACACACAATCATCCTTTGCCAATCTGGGTATCTCTGTGTTAGGCAAAAACCATTGTTAGCAATATAACACTTCATTTAAAATAAAGGGTAGGAGAAAAGCAAATGTTACAGTGGTTTCCGATATGTATTTAGAAGGCAATAAAAATTCAGAAGGCATTTTCTTTCAAAATAAACAAGACTGGTGTGCTCTAGAACAACAAGCAACTCCCAGGCCCCAAATGCCTTGTCTGGGCCAGGGGGGCGGGGTGGGGGTGGAGGGATGTTCTGATTGTCGCATGGCTGCACCTGGGGTCACCATGATCCCCAAACAGGACCTTGCAGCTTGTGACAGAACGTCTCTCTTGCTCACAGGCAGCCTTTCCTCATTTTGTGTTTATAAGTTGAGCCAAACCTTGGTGCAAACACACCTGTTTGGGGTTCTTCTGTCTTCAGCAAGTCGAAAGTGTGGAAGGGCATGGTCTTTCTGGGGCTCCATCTCTCATCCACACCCCAAGAAGTTGCCCCTTTCTGCACAGTTGTACACTCACCCACTTCCTGGGAGAGTGGGGAGGAGGGGCTAACCAGAAGTACACAGATGTGGAAAATGGAGAGTTTCAGTGCTTTGCAGAAGTGCACATGCTTGCAGCCTTGCCTACCCAACCCACCACTCTTCCCCTTGTTGCCAACCAGATTTGACCTTGAACCTCTTTACTTCTACACACACCCTCCAGCCCCCCCCCAAAAAACTCATCTTGCTGGCTTCCTTCTTTGGGCTTTGGTTAAACCATCTGGAGAATGAGAGAGAATCTGACAGATCCCGAGGAGCTAGCAAAATTCAGCCCAGTGTATGAAACGGTGTTTGAGCTGCTTGATCTCAAAGACAAGTGCTCACCAATACACTCAGTGCCTGTGCACTCCAAAACTCACTGTTTCTTCTAAGGACCAAATATATTTCTAAGATGCAATGTTTAATTCTATTAGAAACTTTTGAAAAAGAACCATTTCAATTTGACACATTTCCCATAGAAGAATGGATCTCCCCCACATTAATTAGGGGGCATCATTATTCCTATTTTTAGTACTTTCAAGGATTTCAGTTTTAAAGAAGCATTAAACAATGGAGATATTCCAATCCACGCAGAACTATTTCTTAGGATTTATGCAACCCTTTCTGGATGTTCCTGGTCCAGCAAGGAGCCTGAATGAACTTGCTGGGTTTTTGTTGGCCCCAACACGTGCTGGGGTGCATCTTGTGCCTCTAGTCTTCTCTTTTTACTTCTCTTCTTCACATTTTCTACTTGATTTTGCCTTGGTCCCTCCCTCTGTTTCCCCTCCAATATCGCCATGTGTGCTAGAAAGAGAAAGATGAACAAGACAAAGCCCCTGTCTTCATGACATCGTAACTAAATGGAAAAGAGAGAGAAATGAGGAAACATTTATGGTTCCTATAAAATGACACTAAAATAGAGATAGGTTGAGGCCTCTGGAAGTGAGAGGCATTTACTTATGCCGGAAAAGGGGAGGAAAATGTCACAGAGAAGGTACCTTTGAGCAGAGAGCCACAGAAAAAAATATAGAAATTCAGAAAGCACAGGGAGATGGTGACTCAGCGCAGAGAGGATCCAAGGACAAAATAATCTTTGGGGAAGACAAGAGGGAACCTTCAGCAGGGCTGGAGGACACTTGTGAAGCTACATCAAGTTTTGAGAGTAGGAAGTACAGGGGGTGACACACTAGGAAGCTATTACGTTCTTTTTGAAACATATGTTCAGGAGAATCATTTATCAGGTTTGTCACAGAAATTCAGAACCACACTCATGAATCTGAAAGCATTTACAGCAGCAGAAACATCATTAGAAAGTGCCACAACAAGTAATCAGTATGTGCCCATTATTTTGAGCTCGAGGTCAGTACATTAGTCTGAATGTTTCTGCTTATGGCAAGCAAACATTTTTAGAGAAAAGAGGGCATGTAAATTTCTCATGGTGGATTTTTTAAATGGATTCTACAAATCATGCTCTTCAAAGTGCTTCATAAAGTTCAAAAAGATAAGCCAAGTCTGCATTACTTTAAATCCAATTACAGTTAAGTAACATTATTAGGTGTATTTTAGGTCAATGCATGACACCATACTTTGCACGAATGTTTTATACGCTCTCTAATGCACTCAGGCTTTTGGTTCTCGGTACAGTGGAGTCTGCACCCTTGACCCTGTCTGGGCCACACCCATAAAGCCTGGATGGAACATAAAGAGCAGGTATTGCAAGACCTTGGCAAGTAAATAGTAGCAGGTGCGTTGAAGAAGAAATCCAGAATCAGGAGTGAGGTTGGCATTGCATTGTCCTCCACTGTCTCCCGACCGAGACTCAAGATGTGGACAGTGGCACAAAGACATCGTGTCAGAAGAAACCACTCGTGTCAGAAGAACCCCAGTTCCCACTCCTGAGGCAGGAAAGTGGTCTCCTGGCAATGACAGTGACACCAGTGGGGACTTGCAGGGGCCTAAAATTCTGAGGGTGTGGGGGACCTCTCCAATGGGAAGAGCCGTGGTCTCAAGAGGGTGCAGCAAGCGAACCCTATTGCTGGTTTTCCCCTCCCGTGGCTCGGCCCTACCAAGAGTGAATTTGTGGGAAGTGCCCAGCAGAGAGAGAGAATGAAAGCTGGGGCTTTAGGACCAAGGAGGGAGGCATAGGGGACCAGAAAGCACCTAGGAGATTACGGAGGGGTTTAGGGAGGCAGTCCTGTAGAGTTGGTTATAAACCTCTGGGCTTCTCTCCTGAGCCTGGATAGCAAACCAGAGACTTAGAGAACTGAACATAGACACAGACACAGCCCAGGCCCCAGACTGGCCACTCAGTAGCACAGACATGAGACAAATCCAAATAATATGACAGAGCCTTCAAAAACGGGCCTGACGTTGAAATAATGACCTCACAGAGGCAGGTTAGAACTTGCCACCGGCACCTAACCAGGTTTATCACCTACCAAGACAAACATGCAAGACTCAGAGCCTTATCAGGCCCAAAATGCCCAGGGTATCTAACCACAACTGGCTAAGACCTTGCCTCTTTTCACTCTGGCTGTCCTTTGGGTCAGGTGTCACTTCTGTGTGTGATATTCTTTTCCTTAAAGAGGATCCCAAATCACCAAAGCTTTACCTCTCAAAACCTGGATCTGCCCTTGTCCTGGCCAGATGATTCTAACAGAGATGGCATTGAACTAGAGCTTTGTTTCTGAGGCATGTATAAAAAGCATCAGGCATTTGACCGGGAATCAATGAATGAGTTCTAACCCTGGGGCTTCAAGAAAGGGAACGCCAACTCTTCCCTCAGTGCTCAGCTGAACACCACTTCCTGAGGACTCCTCTGAATCCCTGACACTTCATGTTCATTACTTGTCTAGTAACTATAAGCTTCCTAAGAACAAGGACCGCATCTGTCTTCCACTGATGTGTCCCCAAGCATCTAGTACCATGCCTGGCACATAGTAAGTACTTAACAAATGTTACCAAACTAATGAACTGCTTAATTTACAAAGACTTATTACACTTACATATAAATATACCCCGTGTCTTTCTGTGGAGAGTCTGAGACTGAACACCTGCTTTGGATGAGGTGTGGAAGGTACGGGCTCACTTAGAAGATCACTAAACGGGTCTTTGCAGCTGAGCCGAGTGCACAGACCATGGAGCACGTGGTGCCGTGGGCCGCTCTGTCCCACAGTGGGGCTGTAAGCTGAAATTTAGTTATGGAAGGACAGGCAACACTGAGGCTACAGGAAACCCTCTTCTCTTCTTGAAACGCACACTATGCCACATTTAAAAGGCACAGAATGAGCCAGAATTCAGATGCTGATGACCCTAAAGACCCTCTTCTTACTTTGATTAGGAGCAGGTAATTCTCCTTGGGACCACCTTGACAAGTAAATGAAGTGCTCTGTTTCATAGTCAAACCTTTTCCATGTCTCCGAACTGTAAGCATAACAACCAGAGTGTGACCCTCTGAAGGGTAGTGCCAGTTCCCCAAAGGCTCGCCTTGGTTTACCGCCTCCCACAGCCTGGGGGCTACCTTTCTTGCTTCCGACTTCTCAGGCCAACAGCTTCTGCTGAATGGATTTTCTGTGGTGGGAGCAGCAAAACTGGCAGCTGAAAAGTCTATACACAAGAAGAGAAAGACGATAGAGACTGGGAGGGTGTGAGAAAGAGTTGTCAGCGGGTCTGGCAGAAGGACAGCAGAGCGGCGGGAAGGGGGGAAAGAAGAGAAAGTGAGTAGGAATTACACAAACTAATGACATAACCTCAGAACATGAAACTTTCTAAGAGGAAGTGGAAATCCTGGAAGGAGCAATAGCTTTGAAGCAAAGAAAACACGATGCTCATATTATGATACAGAAATTTGGGTAAAGAAACGTAGGCACGTCCTCTCTTCTCGAGTAGATGTTTGTGACTGCGGTTTTTTAGTCTACCCTGAGAGGTGCCACTGGCCTGCCATCCCTGTCCTGAGCAGCGAAGGGGTATGGGTGCTGGGGACCGAGGGAGGGGCTGAGCACGCAGCATGCCGTGACAGACTTTTATTTTCCTTTCCTCAGGCTCTGTGGGTGAAATGCACCTCAAATTCCCAGCTATCCTCTCGGCAATGAGGAAAGTTATTGGCCTGGCCTGGTCCTTGAGCTTTCATTAGTTTTTATTTCTCATTAACACACAAATCAAAGAGTGAGAATGAAACACCTCTTGATTTGTTATCCTACTGAAAATGGGAGGTGTGAACTTGGGGCTGGAACCAAACGAAGGGCCCCGCCGAGGAGACGAGGAGCCACCGTGGGTACCATGCCAGGGTGCAGGGGCCGCCCTCTGTCTCCTTACTTCTGGCAACAGTAGGGACCAGTCTAACACCCAGAAACACTCTGAGTCTCTACGTTTAGGACTCAGTTTGGCACCTTCTCTGAGCAGAGATAAGAGGCTCAAATCCATTGGGATTTCCTCTTTTCAGTCACTGGAGTTGGATCTGCATTACACCTCGTACCAGTACTGAATTGTGTGTGTGACTACCGATACACACTACCGCTCGGGGACAGGGGCTGTGTCCACTCACCTGCTAATTCTCTGCTCTGCCAGGCACGTGGCAGGGGCTCAACACACGGAGGGAGAGGGCGGATGAATGCATGAGTGTGAGAGGAGCTGACGGCTCTGCACTGGTACGTTTGCAGGCATCTCGAATAACACCCCGCCTCACCACACAAAGGAAACGAAGGCAGTGTGGCGGCTCTTCCAAAATATTAAACCCAGCATTATCATGTGGTCCAGCAATTTTGTAGGTATATACCTAAAAGAATTGAAAGCAGGGTGCTGCAGCATTATTCGCAACAGCCAGAAGGTAGGAACAACCCAAATGCCCATCGATAAGTGAATGGACAAACAAAATGTGGTGTATCCACACAGTGGATTATTAGTCCACCTTTAAAAGGACACCTGCTCCAAATAGATGAACTTCGAAGACATTAGGCTAATGGAAATAAGCCAGACACAAAAAGACAAATACTGTGTGACTGCCCCTATAGGAGGTAACTAGCATGGTTTAAACTCAGAGAGACAGAAAGTAGCACGGTGACCAGAGGCTGCAGGGGAGGCGAACAGGGAGTTATTCTCTAACGGGTGCAAAGCTCCAGTGGGGGGTGATGGGAAAGTTCTGGAGATGGACAGTGGGGATGGCTGCACACCAATATGACTGTACTTAATGACACTGACCTGTCCACTTAAAAGTGGTTAAACTGGTCAAGTTTGTGGGCTAGAGATTTACCACATGTAAAACAAGGAAATAAAGCAATGTTCATTTAATGTGGTAACACTCTTGAATCAGCCAAGGGCACAGCGACACTGCCCGCAGAGCTTGCACCTAGTTGCATGTGACAAAGAGGCAGTTGCTACGCTGTCACCCAGCTTCCCAGGAACAGGGGCCAGCATGCTCCCCACAGTTGTGCACTGCCCTCTGTTCCACGTGGGTCTGTAAGAACATGCACTGGCTCTGTCATAAAATGCACCTGCTCCCCAGCCTTCCATGCCTGGCAGTTACAGAATGACCTTCTTTGTCCCTGGAGTGGCACCTCCCGCCTGAGAATTACTCGTTTATTACTGAAGATCAGCCTCCAAGGGACAAAAAATACCTACATGGGTTTACTCTTTCTGGACCCCCACCCTATAGAAGCGATGTCCCCCAGGGAGCCAGAGCTCTGCCTGGCAGGTAGAGGGGACAGGGTTTGAATCGCAGTTCTCCACAGTTTTAGTCGTGTGGCTTTGGGCAAGTCAGTTAAGTGAGCCCCTGTTTTCTCATTAATAAAGTGGGGCCACTAGGGTGCCTACCTCACACAGTTGTGCTAAGGCCTCGATGAACTAATAATATAAAGTACTTAACAGAGTGTCTACGATAACATGAGGACTCAATAACTATGACTTTCCTATAAGAGATATATGACAGGTGGTAACAGGGATGGGGCAGGATGGGCGTACGTGTCGTTGCAGGAGTTGAAATAATACATCAGCTCTACAGTCTGAACCTGGCATGGGCCAGCCAGCAGGAGGGGCCCCAGGAGTGTGCAGGGATACCAGCCACTGCTTCCCCGGGGCTCTCTGGGGAGAGCTGTACATCTCACAGGATCTTTTTTACGCTTCCTCTCATCCCTCAACTCATTCCCTGATCTTCTGGGTAGTGTCTCTCCCTGGTGCTAGATGTATATCTTTTCTACCTATCACCAAGTCTACCCATTCATGTTAGAAAATGTCTGGAGACCTATAAATACAAAGAAAGACTTCAGAGTTATATTGATATAATGCCTAGGAAACATGAGACCCACCGAGGAGAGTTCCAGGGCAACGTCATCCCCATCAGCACAAGGGTGCAAGTGACCTCTGACTGCACGGTCATGCCTCTTCCACGGCTTCAGACAACCAGGCCCTCCTGCTCACTCTGCTGCGCTGAACTCACTAACAGTAATTATTTTCTCAATTTCCATTACTCAGGTGCATCTTCCCAAAACCTGGAGGGATTTCTAAAAAGGTAAGTGGAAGAGGGACATAAGAAGCTGTTTTTCAATGGAGCTTCTCATTTCTAAAAACATATGAAAACTGCATTGTCACCCTGCCATCCCTTGCACTGGGCATCGGTGGCCTGTTAGCCCCTCTGAAAACACTGGGACATTAGCCCTTCCTGGGTCAGTGAGCGTTGGCAGTGCTACTCTGCACATATGTCCTTCAGGAAGGACCATAAAAACACATACAAAGAGGGTGGAACTTAGATCTGGCTAAAGTATCTGAAAAAGACAAAAAGGATTATTTCGTATTCCTGCTTAAGAACGAGGAAACAATTCTGTGTTCACGTTGGGCCTAAAATTTTAAAGCACGGCCCTGGGTGCCCAGAATGGAAACCTTGGAGGGCCCTTATTTTTCACAGTTGACTGTAGGCCCACAGGATGTCTCATGAACCTGGACAAAAGGAACCCAAGTAACTCACCTGTGTGTGTTGACGACAAAGGCTGTGAAAGATGCCAGGAAATGGTGGTAGGTCCCCCTGCTGGACACTTCATTCCACTCTTCGAGTCTATACAATTACGGGGTTTTTCCCTCACAGGAAGTAGACTAAAGATTATAGAGAAGAAAGGGAGAAGTTGGAATGGTGATAACTAAAATGAAAGAAAAATAGTGGAAATTCCCTGGGGGTGGGGCAGCATTCAAAGATTCTTTCACAGGCCCAGCCTGTGACGTTGGTTACAAAGCTAGGTTTCCAAGTGTTTGACACTCAGATTCCATCTGTGGCTTCTCAGTTTGTCTAGGAATCCACTGTTGGACCAGCCAGCCATCGTCATATACGCCATGATTGGGAATGATGTCTGCAATGGGTGAGTTATTAAAAAAGACTGTTTTGAAAGTTCTTTGACTTTGGGTTTCCCTTTTTCTTCCGCTCCACCAGCCTGCTGTTGAATTAAATGTCTCTATCTTCACAAGCCTTAGACATGTGTGAAATCAACAGAACCAACCCGCAAAGCTGAAAGACCCTTTTAAAAACCATTTCATCCATTAGTGCTTTGCTCTGATTCACAACAAATAGGTATATCAGATCAGCTCTGACTTATGTCACTGGAAATATGCTTGTACTAGCCAAGAATCCAAGACTGAGACTTACCACTTCCTAATATAAAACAAGGCAGAATCACAGCTACCCCCTGAGAACAGCTTTCCCTCGCATATTCTTGCATACACACACATGTGGCAGAGACACCACAGACTTCGAGCATTTGCAAAGAAACTACACACGCTTCACAGCCAATCCTGTTTACACCCGTGGCCCATCGGAGAAAGTCGTTTTGCTAACCTGCTAATATCAGTAGAGATTTCAAAATGTTGAATGACTTCATCCCCCTCACAACATCTTGAAAGATTTCTCAAAATCTGTGCCTGCCCCTAAGAGTATGCTACATATATAAATGTCATCTGTCCTGTGAATACGGCCAAAAAGAAAAAAAAATGACACCAGATCTCCATTTTAGAAAACAGTAAATCCAAGGTGATGTGACTGGCCTAATTAACCGATTAATGACAGAGCTGGGCTCCACCCTAAGCCGACCTAGGAATAGAGAGAGATGCCTGCTTAGGGCCCGGCCTTGGCTTTCTGCTCCAGTTCCTGTTGTTGCAGTGTTTGCTCTCCTGGACATCTCCACAAGAGCCTAGAATTCTTATGGCGAAGGAGGTACAGACCTACTCAGTGCAGTAAATTTGGGGCAGGAGATACCACACTTTGACCCAGAAATGCGTATGTGCCAGACTCTGCTTTGGCAATCCCTACGCTGGTTTACCACTCTCCCCAGAACCCCGGTTCTGCCCTGGCCACATACTGGGGATCCAAGTCCAAGCCCCTGTGAGGAATCACCTGGGACTTGCCACTAAAGAGCAAACAGCCCCTAAACCTGCCATGAGCCCAGAGCCACACCACTGGCTGTATCATCTCACCCCTGAAGCAGCCTCAAGAGACAAGTATGATGTCCCCATTTTACAGATGAGGAAACTGAGGTTCTGCAAGGTGAGGGAACTTGCTTATCCTACCATTGATCATTGGGCAGCCAAGATGAAAGCCGAACGAGGTTCTTTAGTGAACTCCTAAACTCTTTCCTACAGTTCACACTCCCCTTGTTTGCTTTCCTTTATGCATTCCCTCTTAAAAGTAGGTATTGGGTACCTGCAATGTACTAGCTCTGGGACACACTGGCAAAGGGGCCACCATCCCTGACCTCGGGCTGCTTCTGGAAGGAGAAGCAATGAGCCTCAGCCTCCAGTCCCATCACGAAACAGAGCAAAATCTGACTTCCTGCAGTCAGATCAGCCAGTGCCCCTCCAGCCTGTGGATCGTGGTCTGCTGGAGGGCCCAGAGGGCAGACTAGTTATACTGAGTGCAGGACACCTGCAGGAAGAGGCTGTGGCTCCAAGCCTCAAAGCCCTGCAACTGCCCCTTTTCAGCAGAATCTGCTTACCCAGAGGCCCTCCCAGCCAGGCCCACTTTGCAAATTTTTCCAAAGAGCCAAGGGCAGGCAGCTATCAGCCAGAGATGCGTGCCAGCCCCCCCTTACCCCCCGCCGGGATCTGGGCAGAGAAGCAGCAAGCATTTGGGTAAAATAACGGAGCTGGCAGTGTGGGATGTCCCTGTGGTGCCCACTTTGCTATGTCCTGCGGAGGGGTTAGAAAAATAAAGACAGATGGCAACTACACCGCCCCATCTGCCAGAACGTCAAGGTGGAGTGGGTAACCCAAAATGAGCAAAGTGACTTCATAAAAAGCTCACCCCAGCAACGGGTTGCATAAGAAGTCTGTCCCGGAACAAGTTAGGAGATACTTGACCTTCTCCTTTCCCAGGCCGATGATGACGCCATCTTGCTCTTGCTGACAGAGTGCACTCATGTGCTCCTGTCTCAACCTCTGAACTCACGCAGTTGCTCAGTGAACTCTTGTTCAGTGCATGAAGGTCATGGTGGGAAGATAGCTTTTAGTGTCTGGAACTAAAGAAACAAGGCAACACAGGCAAACCTACATTTTTCATTGAAACTCTACTCCATCTGGCTAAGCTAACCCAGCTCCCGAGACTTCTGATCGCTGCCACAAAAGCTACAGGATGTGGGTGATAGCAGAGGAGAGAACTTCCCGGACACAGGGCAAATGTGAGTGAGCTGCAATGGCAGACCCTGCGGCGGCGACAGGGCCAGCTGCGGGAAAAGAGAGTGGCCTTAAGTTCCGCTAATCAGAGAGGGTGATGACAGTGATTCCTTAACATCCCAACACGACAGCCCTGAGAAGATCATGATAAACACTAGAAATGTGATAGAATTACAAAGGCATCTACCGCAGGCACATAAGTCGACAGGGTTCCCTTTTTCATGGTAGATGTAGAAATTATCAATTATACATTTTTCACTTAATAGAGAGAGCCAGAACCACCTCACATAGGTTGTCTGTGTCCCCTGGCCTTCAAGCAGTTTTTTTCTGCAATGACAATGCTTCCAAGCCCAGTCCCCGCACCCACCGTCCCCACCCCCCACGCCCTCCCTGGGCAGCTAGCTGATCAGCACTGTAGGAAGAGGAAGCCAGGCGAGGGGCCAACCCAAGGAGGCTGCACTGCCAGAGACAACCCATTCCACCCAATCAAATGGTAGAGACCAGCCACGAAGAGGGTGAACAGGGCTGTGCTCAAAGGATTTTCTCTCCCAGCCTCCTCCTCCGAGGCGCCATGGCCCAGGGAACGGTTTCCCACCCAGCAGGCCACACACACTTTTAGGGGACCCAGCATCTCTATGCATGGGGTAGTGTGAGCGCAGATGTCCCCACCCCATTCCCAGTCTGTGTGAAAATGCCTCTTCGAGGGGGCTGGGTGGGAGGTAAGTGATGCAGTGACAACTGGCTGGCCTGAAGAAAAGGGCTAGTTCTTTCACTGGTGTGGGGGATGGGGGTGGGGGGTTGGAAAACCCACATGCTGGTGTGAGTGAGGTCTGAGCGCTAGGTCACATGCATCGGGTGCTAGGCAGTGTCGCCCACAGGGGCTGCTGCCCTCCTCCTTGACTTGGGCACCTCCCTCTGGCACTGGCCAGGGAAAATCTGGCTGGAAGACCTGCCAGAGCCAGGAACAATCGTGGCCCTGCTCCCACGCCAGGAGGGGTTCTGCGTGGCCGGGTACGATTCATTAGGGCAGAGACAGGCTCTGAGCCACCCCAGGGTCGAGGCTGTTCTGAGCCCACCATGTGTTACTGGCGGGCGTGGGAGCGCCGCGGTGGGCACCAATGTCTCACTCCCTCCCCCCCCCACCCTGGTGTGAGTGTCATGGTCCCCCAGGCTGGTTCTCAAATTTCTCTTCTGAAAGCTTGGCATACCCCTCACCTCTCCATTTGAGTGGCTGCCCAAGCTTGCTGGCGTGTGAGGGGGACGCAGGGCGCTGGAATGAGCAGGCAAACCTGGGGTGACAAAGTCGACCTGACTCGGGCACCAGGACACCTGGGTTGGAAAGGGTTAGAGAGTCTCGGCTCAGCCCATTCGGCCTCGGACACCAGGGAAGGCCCAGGAGGTATTTTCCAAACCCCCGGGACTCTTTAGTCCCCAAAATACTCAAACTAAGCCCCCACGGCAGTCACCAGAGGAAGGAGTGCCCAGGTCAGAATAGCATGGACACCTTTTCAGGGCAGAGTCAGAGGCACCTTCCGTGACATGCAGCAGGGGAGCCAGCACCTGTCCCTTAGCCCCTTGTGCCCCTGCATGGGAGACATCTCCCTGACCCAGTGTGTCAGGTACGCAGCGGCACGCGCTGACCCAGAGACTCCCGAGGACGTCCCATCAGCCGCAAGAGGCTCCCATTCGATTTCCCTGAGTAATCAGCCGTTTGGGGTCCTGCTTCCTCAGTTTGTGGGGTGCCCTCTTCATGGGTACAAATTAGCTCAGATTCTTTGTGTATCACCAGGGTGAGTCTCTGACCACAAAATAATCATTAAGTAGAGGGTTGGGGAGACTTGCTCCTCATTATCTTGCCTTTATGTGGCTGAAGAGACTTCACTCAGCGTAATTGCTTTGTGCCAGTGCGGTGGTGTCCGCAACAGAAAAAACAAACAAAAACAAAAATAAAACTGTGAAGGCAGAAGTCATCAGGCAATATGCAGGGGCTTTCCTGGTGACAAGAGACAGGACTCAGGCACCCAACCTGCTTTCATATCATTCCTGCTGTCCCACTTCAAGCCCACGGGGAATGTAAAACCTGGTCACTCCGGGCGGGTTCTCCTGGTCTGGACAGACCTGCAAGGCAGCGGCAGGGACCCCTTTGCAGAGGCAGGGGCCTGGAGAGCTTCCGTGCATATGCAAATCAAGCCAAGGCCCCACCCAGCCTTCTGCCCCCAATGGGTAGGAGCAACCTCCTCTCAGATCCTTTGAGTGCTGTTTGTGCAGGGTTGGGAGGCTACTATTCATAAAGTAGAATAATTTGTCCCGAAGAAACAAAACATGAACTTAGCATTCTGTTCTACTGGGTTGGCCAAAACTTTGCTTAGTTTTTTCCATACAATGGCTCTAGTAGCTCTTACTTGTCTTTAACTTCATTCGAAACAATTCTGTTAGATTGTATTGTGACAGCTGTCATATCAGCATGTGTTTTTAAAAAACCTTACCAAAATTGGTGAATTTTTGTGTAGCCATTTTAATATTAAAGAAAATACTCAACATTTTTGGCATATTATACTTTATTATTTCAAGAAAGGTAAAAAAGCAACTGAAAGGCAAAAGATGATTTGTGCAGTGCATGGAGAAGGTGCTGGGACTGATCAAACGTGTCAGAAGTGGTTTGCAAAGTTTCATGCTGGAGATTTCTTGCTGGATGATGGTCCACGGCTGGGTGGACCAGCTGAAGTCGATAGTGAGACATTAATGGAGAATGATCAACTTCCTGCCACATGGGAACTAGCCGATCTACTCAAAATGTCCAAATCAATCAAGTCATTGGTGAAAATGAAAAATGTGTCTTCTATTTTACAGAAAAAAACATATGGACTTTTTGGCCAACCCAGTACATGCTAGGGTTTGTTCAAACAGGACAAGATCCTTCCTTCTTTCCTTCCTTCCTTCCTTCCTTCCTCCCTTCCCTTCCCTTCCTGTTAGTCCAAATGACCCGGTCCATAGTTTAGAAGCACAAGCACCAAGCACAGCTGACTTCCCACGGGCTTCCCAGAAACGCCAGGCTCGCTCTGCCTCTTCCTGTGCATGGGCACGCGCTGCCGGCCGCAGACTGGCCCCTGGGGTCCCCTTGCCTGTGGTCAGCCTGGATCACTGCAATTTGGGGAGTGATTTTCTTCCCAAATAGGTATAGTAAAGTAGCTATAGGGGAAATGACATAAAATAACTTTTTCTGCCCCTCCCGTTAAAACTTAGGTGAAGTCCTGTTTTTCCCCTTTAGAAAGGATGATGAAAATGATATGAACACCTGTTTTATTTATATTTTTCTCTAATTACAAAGTAACATCTGCTGTGAAAACGTCAGATAACCCAGAGCTTTGGAAGTGAACATGTTCCCGTGATCACTCCCTTCCACCCTCACTACCACACTACAAGCTAACCAATCACAAGAGTGTGTTTGCAGACAGATTTTTTCTATGGAAATTCTAACTTACACATTTATTAATACTCATCAAATGAAATATAATGCTTACTACTCTGCCATTTATTTTTTGCAGTCACCAATACTTTGTAGCAGTCTTTCTATGCTAATGCATGCAGATTATTTTATTCTTTTTACATATTTTTTTATTTCATTGTGGTGAAATTTGCCTAAGGTAAAATGAAACATTTTGAAGTGAACGGTCATTCAGGGGCATCTAGTTTATTCAGAATCATGCACGACCACCACCTCTATCTAGTTCCTTCATTGGTTTTCGTGGCCGCGGAGCACGTCGCCACGTGGGTGGGCTGCAGCTTTGTAGGTGGCCTTTGTGACTTTTTCCAGTTTTGCACTATTCCCAGCAATGCTGCAATTTGTACGTACATTTAGATGTGCATTTTTGCACATTTGTGGGAATTTTACTGTAGGACGCCTTCCTGAAAGTAGAATTTCAAGGTCAAGAGTTAAGTCTACTTTGAATTTTGACACATCTTGAAAAGGTCCCTCCGTTTAGGAGCTCCCTGGAAAGAGAACAGTGGATGCCCCCGCAAGCTTCGTTCTCTCCCTGCTTCCCACGTGCCTCGGGCCTTGGGTTCAGGCTGTGAGTAATGGACCTACTTTCTCTGGTTTGGAATCTGTATGAAGCTCCTTAGGGCCGCTGTAATAAAGTCCCCCAAACTGGGTGGCTTGAAACAAGAGAAATGTGTCCTCGCACAGCTCTGGAGGCCAGAAGTCTGGGATCAAGGTGTCCGCAGGACCCTGCTCCCTCTGAAGGGTTGAGGGGAAAGCACTCGTTTGTTGCTCGTTTTGTTGCTCCCAGCAACCCTCGCATTTCTTGGCTTATGGCCACAAAACCCCAGTCTCTGCCTCAGTATTCACGGGGCCTTCCTCTCTGTGTGTGTCTGTGTGTCCACTCCTCTTCTTAAAAGGACGCTAGGCACTGGGTGTAGGCCCATCGGGATTCAATACGACCTCCTCTTAACTAATTACATCTGCAAAGACCCTGTTTCCACATATAATCACATTCTGAGGGATGCTGTTCCACCCATTCTAGGGTCATTTGGCAAATTTGGAATCTGAGGACTCGAATAGAAAAAAACATATCATTGTTTCATTGGGTTTAACATCAGGCCTAATGGGCAAATGAGAATCTTAGTGAATTCTCGTTCCCAGGTCAGTGCAGGTTAATATCATCATTAGAACTCGAGGTCATCCTGTGGGTACAAAAGTCAACTTGGTAAAAAGAAAAAAAAAGAACAATAATAGGTTTACCAATTAAAGCCAACATATATTCTAGCATCTTTCTTCACCCTTTGCCGTTGAAGTACAGCTTGAAAGAAAGAAAGAAATTCAAATGAAACTGTCAGTGAGGTACTTCTAGAAGACATTTGCACACTCCTTACTTTGTTTTCTGCCAAACCAAATGAAAAATGGTCAACCAGCTTAAGCTCAAAAAATACCTACTTGAAACTACTTGTGATTTCTGTCTTGGTCTTAAGCACTCTGATTTTTAGGCTGATGCTTTTATAGCTACTTACAAAACTTTCATTTTCTGTGCTCACTACCTGTTATGAAACATGAAGAAAAATATAATTTAAAATTTTAAACATTCTACAGAGCACCAGCACTGCTGTGAAAAGCCGTGATGCAATACGGAACCGCCTGCTGGCAGGAGCATGGCAGGGAGCAGCCTAAAGCAGCAGTCGGTCGGGAGATTCACAAAAGTTCACATTCAGTGTCGATCGGAAGGGTGCATTGTGGGCACATAATGCAACTTCATTTCTCAGTGACATTCTGTTTCCCGCACTGTAATACGGGTGCAAAGTGTTAAAGACAAAGTCGCAACCTTGAAGTGCCCAACAAATAATAGTCCATATCAGACTCCATTCACTGTGTCTATCAGTTAGGATGGGTGAGGTTCTGCTGCAGGAACAAACAGCACCTAAAATCTTGGGAGCATAAAGCAACAAACATTTACTTCTCATTCACATGATATGTCCATCAAAAGTCATCATGTGACTCTGTTCCAGGACTCAGTGGTGACATAACTGCTGCCTAGAACATTGCCCACATCCATGGCAAAGAAACAGAGCTTTCTAGAGGCTCTCATGCCACCAAACATGACATATGTCACTTCTCATAACCCATGCACCAGACCAGTGACACGGCCCACCCAACCACACAGCAATCAGGAAGCCAGAAATAGTTTTCAGATAGCACCAATTACCGCCACGTGGTGGGGTGGGGTTTGGGGGAAAACTTCAGAATTTGCATGTACCTACCTATCTTTGTCATCTGGTAAGATATTTTCTGTTTCTTTTCCCAACAGGGAGATGGATCCAGTCCCAAAAATGACCACTCCTGAGCAATTCTATTCCAAGGTCATGGAGACTCTGAAGTATCTAAAGTCCCACCTGCCGAATGGCAGCCATGTTCTTCTTTACGGCTTACCAGACGGGACCTTTCTCTGGGATAGCCTGCATGACAGATATCACCCTCTCGGTATTGCTTTGAAGCTGCTTTTACTATTTAATTTCTTTCTAAGATTTTATTTTATGTTATGTTTAGAGAGAGGGGAAAGGGGGGAAGGAGAGAAGCATCAGTATGTGGTGTTCCCCCCCACTGGGGATGTGGCCCACAACCCAGGCATGTGCCCTGACTGGGATTCAAATTGGCAACCCTTTGGTTTGCAGGCCAGTGCTCAATCCACTGAACCACACCAGCCAGGGCTACTTTTACTCTTTAATGATGTCAGTGACTAGATGGTTCCAATATATATAGTTCACATCATATTGGAATGCACCCCAAATGCCTTCACAATCTGCGAATCAAAGATGAGGAAGGGGAGCATACCCCAGGGGCAGGATCAAAAGGTCAGTATTCAAAGGTGGGCAGGGCCAGACCCAAAACCAGGAAGGGCACAAATGTTTAATGAAGAAGTAAGACACATTGCATTGAAAGGTAAGGGTTGAAGTCAGGAGACTCCTTTAACTGAAGGTGAACTCAGGAATGTGCTGATGAAGTGCAGACGGGAGGCAGAAAGCCTTGCTGGAGTCTAAGGGCAGAATTTCTTAGACACGCAATGGGGAGTGCCCCCTGGCGGCCGGATCAAATTCTGCCGACTGCGGTCTTTTCAGTGGACTTGGTGGCCTACTGTGACACTCCCTCGGAGTCCTTGGCTCTGAAATGCTTCAGAGATCCCCAGAAACTTCCAACAGCCTCTCCAGCATTCCAGATACATTATGTCATAAAGGTTGTAGTAACCCACATTAGGAAGGGTTGCCATGAGGATCCTGAAAAACACCCCTGTGAGATGGACGTTTTCAGTCATTCCACTGAACAGATGAGCGAAAGGAAGGCCCAGAGACGGTAGGCAGCTTACCGAATGCTGCGTGCTTCGTTGTAATGTCAGCTGGGGGTAGCACGCTCTGCTTTCCGTGCTTTGGAGGAGAATGCCTTTTCAAAAACGTATTGAGGGCCAGTGACATGCCAGGTACTGCTCTGGGCACTGGGTAACCCACAGTGAACATAATGGTCAAAAAATCCAGCCAATGGTGGATTTACCACTGGCTTCATGCCAGTGGTAAAAATATTCCCAAAGCTCATCGGAGAATGGTAAGTGTTATGAGAGAAAATTCGGGGCTGCAGGGTGCCCTTGCTCAGCCCCATACTGATAGCACCTGGGCCAATCTTTCATTAAAGGGGCCGCCACCTCCCTGGTATGGCGATAGCACCCCCCCTTACACGAGGTCAAGTGTGCTGGAGGTCCCAGCAGCTTCTTCCGAGCCAGGTGAGCGACTCGAAGGGGAAACTGGAAACTCATTCCTTGGTGCCTCCTCAGGAGAGCTTTCTTCCCCTTGCACATGTAACTTCTCCGTGTCTCTTCAATCTCCTCCTGTCCCCCTCCTGCACTCTGGTTTAAGTCAGTCCCCCCCACACACACCTCCCTCAGGGAGTCCTACTCTCCCCACCCAGGAAAAGGACAGGGGCCTTTTACCAGCTCTTGAAGGGCTCCTGGAAGGGCAAAAGAGCAGACCCCCACATTCCAGGCTTCTCACGCATGAGACTGAGGTCATTTCCTCCGCAGTTAAGAGATAGGCTGCAAATGCCATTGTCATCCAACAAAAACAGCAGCTAGCATGTTCCTCCTGGTTACGTGGCTTTGACCATGCCCCGTAGAGATGACGAGATTACATGTTGGAGAAGCTGACTCCATTCTGGGCCCCCTTGGAAACAGGAAGGACAACCAGGGGGGCCGAGATGTCTCTTCGAACCATTGGCTGTGAAACTGCAGTTCCCCCAAGAGGTGCTTTCGAATTCCTAAATCTCTCCCAGGCACAGCAAAGCTTGGGGCTGGGAAGCTGGAGGCAGAGAAGGTGTGTTTCCGACTCACTGCGTCCTACCCATAAGGACTTGACTTCGGGTTTTCTGGCTTTACATTCCAGTCTCTTTCCATGAACTCCCATTCAACCGCCTCTAGAAACCCTTTCAGGTGTGCCGCACTGGCCCCTCGACTTCACCACAGCGTGTAACAGTGACTCCATGCAGTTTGGAAGGGACACCACCAGTTCTCATTCAGGGACAGCACATCCAACTCCTACCCATCATCACAGCTGGTGGGGGAGGGGTGCTACCAGCATTTACTGTGCAGAATCCAGGAAGGGTCCTAAACACCCTACCACACCCAGGACAGCCCCCTGCAGACAACAATGTCCAAGGTTGAGAAACTCTGCCCTCAGCATTGCCTTGCCCTCAGATGCCCTCTCTAACTGCTAATCACGTACCAGCATTTCACTGCATAAACGAGGAAAAAGGAAAAGATGCAACTGGTTTGTTCTATATAAACAACCCTTGTTTTTTTTTAAAATAATCTAATTAGGGAGAAAGATGAAACCCTCCAAAATGTGTTTAATGTTTTTAAGTTATTATTCATTTCCTAAATTATCCCTGCTGCCTGGTTGCCATGGGAAATAAAGCATGAATTCCTCAATGAAGCACCAGGGTCCCTGGCCGACAGACTGGGGGAGTAGGCGGGACTTACCAGCTTGCCCCTTCCCCCTCTGGCGGGGACACAGCTCACATAACACGAGAGGCTCGTCTCTGGCCTGCTCCTGCTGCAAATCCGACCTTTGGATCTTGTTCCCAGGTTAGTGCTGGGCCAGCCTCTGGGTTTAGCTGCTCTGCCTAGGTTAGGACAGCTCTCATCTCAATCAACAGCAGAACAACACCCTCGTCTGATTCCCAAGGCCCTGTGCTAAAGGGTGTGTTAGCAAATATGGGGGTGTTCCAGTTTACCTCTGTCTTTGAGCCTAGAAACACGACGGGGATCCTCTTACTGAGGTAGCCCACCATAAGGGTTAGGAAAGAATTCAGGGAGTGGAAGGGGCTGGGGAATTACCCCTGGATCAGGAATAGTCTCTCATGCCTCTGTAGGACAGGCAGGGACGCAACCTGACCATCAGCAAAGACGAGGTTAAATGCCACAGCATCGGATCAGCAGGTTACAGAGGCCCAGAACAAGCAGGGTTCTCAGCTCACTCCTGCCAGGAGGAGGGAGAGGTGAACCCCCAGGACCTGCCTCCCTCAGCCCTGTGGGAGAGTCACCGCCCAGTCAGCCCCTGGGGGCTGTGGCAGCCTCACACTCCCCACCGGAAACCAAAATTCCCAGGGAGCCCAAGTTGTCTTTTGAGGAATTACCAGAGAATAAGCCTCACACATTAGGATTCTACACACTCAAGATCTTTTTCTTTTTCCTTTTTTAGTCCTCACCCGAGGATATGTTTTATTGGTTTTGGAGAGGAAGGGGGAGAGAGAAACATCGATGTGAGAGAGTAGTATCAGCCGGTTGCCTCCCGCACACGCCCTGGCTGGGGATTGCACACACACTTTCTGGTGCCCAGAACAACTCTCCAACCAACTAAGCCATCTGGCCAGGGCTATCCTCAGGACCTTTGGAGAAAAGCCGGCTTTGACCAGTGGCGAGTCCTCTCGGGCACAGTCTAGGAGGAAGTCAGTCTTTCCATAAATATGTCTGAGACCCCGAGAGGTGCCTTGTCGGGTAAAGAGGACACTAAAGTGGAGTTCTTGTTCTCAAAGGGGACAGCAAAGACAACCCCCCTGGGAAAACCAGAATATAGATCCTCATAGTGACATTGCTACGTGTCGATAACACTGCTCCAAGCCCTAAGCATCCAGGGTGCTGCCCACAGGGCCACATTCCGGTCAAGGCGTCTGGGACTGCAGGCTACAGTCAAGGGTGCACCCGGGCCTTCCTCGGAGGACCCCTGCCACAAAACACCAACAACACCTTCATTTTACCCTGATCGTTCTTCAACCTAAAATGCAATGTATTCCAAGATGCACTGTGGCATACCTTGCATTTCACTATTGGCTTCCTCTCTGTCTGAATTAATGTGTTTTTACCAGGCTTAGTGGTACCCTGGATGGTATTTCACGGAAGTCTGATAGATCTTTGTTGAAACTAGGCTTTTATGATGCCTAAAATTTTGGTGATGGTCCTAGCATTAAACAAATACCAAAGGCCGTGCCCTAGAAAACTGCAAATGGCTGAGACACAAGGTGCTACTCTAGTCAGCGGGGGGTGGAAGCTGCCCTTTTAGCTTCAGAGGGACACAGAGTGTCCACAGGGCCAGCCCCTGGCTCGGCACCTCACCGCCCTGCATACACATGCAACCCTTATCATTCGCAGCCACTGAGGGACAGTCTTGCCACTCTGTCCTGGTCGTTCTTGACCAGATTTGTGCACCAGATGCATCTTCCAACCAGGGACCCAGAGACCTGGCCTCTGTACCTGCCCCACATGGAGGGAGGAGCCGCCTTCATTCATACCAGGGCCCCTCCGGGCAACACAGCCGCTGGGGAAAGAGGGGCAGACAGTAATGCCTAAAAGAAAGAGTAAATGACAGTGCCCACAAGAACTCTTTTTCTCTTTCTTTAAACCGTAAGCCCAGCAGCAGCACTCCCAACTGGTCCCCCCGTGTGACCCTCACACAGGCAGAAACACCAGGGAGCAGGCACTGTCGCGTCACAGGTTTCCCAGCTGCCTGTCACCCCACCTGACTGGCCCTTGTCCTGCTCAGCAGACCTTCCTGCTCCACTGGGCTTTGCCCTTTACCGACCTGGTCCAATGGGAGCCACTGCCAGAGTGGCAGGGGGACAGGAGGGGAGGGACAGGGAGTGAGAGAAGGCTCAGAGGGAGGGCACGCCTGTGGTCTCACCCTGAAGTGTGTGCTGGGACCCCAGCAGGCAGCCTGTGGGAGAGGGAGGAAGCAGGGTGCAACAAGACCTAAGCGGCTTACCCCCCAGGGGGAGCTAGCAGGCAAGTCCCAGGACCAGGGGCAGGACCAACGCCAGTCCCTCTAGGTATCAGAGGGACCAGGGCGTGGAGGTAAGAAGGGAGACAGTGTGGAAGTGCTGCTTCTGGCCACACCCAGGTGTGACCTCCCCTAGGCTGAAAAGACTTTGGCCACTGAGCAGGGGAATGAGGGAGACAATGCCTCTTAGGGAGAGGGGACTCATCAGGGCCAGAGGGTGTTGGGGTCCCAGACAAGCTTTCTGAAGTTCATTACCAGGCCACACTTTCAACAAAGCAACAAGGGGGCAGAAGGGAGGCTGTGGCCCAAGGGGGTGCGGGTCGGGTTGTGGGCGGTGCAGGGAGCCAGCTCCCTGGGGCACAGGGAGGATCCACAATGCAGGGAGGAGGCTGAAGGTCTCAGTCACTGCCGCTGGGTTGGGCTGAGACAAGCAGAGACACATACAGAAGGGAAACAATCAAAAAAATACACAGACAAAAAGAAAATAGAGGAAAAGAAGCCCAATGCTGGGAAGTGGGATCTTGGAAAGAGCTGGAGCTCGGGGCTCCATGCCAATTCCAGAAAATGGAAGCAAAGGCCAGGGGTTCGGGATTTATCGAATATGTGACCACAGGGACACCTCCCGGGAGCAGAGGATGCCTGGTGTGTCGCCGGGACTTCAATGGCGACGATAAGCCTGTGGTTTCCCAGCCTTGGCATCCACTCAGGCGTACCGAAAGATAATATATTTTTCTTCCATGACGAGAAAATTGAATCTCTCTTTCAGTCTAACTGATCTGAGGTATAAGTGAAAAACAAGACTGCTCCATCACCTTCAACCTTCCTCTTCGCTCCGAGATGGGGCCTATTATTTTCCTTTATTTTTTCGAGTATGAGAAGCATGCTAATGAACACCCCATCACTCACTCCCCTCTGAGTTTTGGGGGAGCCTAGATTTTGTGTCTCAGCCACAGCATGAAAGTGGAACTGCCTCTGGGCTGGGTGTTCTGCGAGGGGGCGAGGGAGGGGGCACCTGAGAGATGAGAAGAAACAAGCCCCACAGGTCCTGTGTCTGCAACTGACATTCAGAAAGGCTCCCGACGCCCTCGCCTGGGCGCTCACCACCTGTCCTTTCAGGTGCCTTTTGAACTCGCCCCAAAACATGAAGACGGAGCATATCAGCTTTTTAGGGCTCAGTAGATAAGCCTCCCCGAGCCCCAAGCCGTGCAGGGACACCGTGTGCTGGCCCGCCCCCTCCAGCGCTGCCCCGCCCCCTCCAGCGCTGCCCCAGCAGGCGGGGAGGCCCGCAGTTCGTCAAACCGTAGAGCAGTTCACTCACCACATCCTGCTGGGCCTCGCCACGGATGAGTGGATCCGACCTGGGTGTCATACCTTAGAAACGAGGATTTGTCATCAACCACCCTGAATGCTCTCTGCGCCCCCGGGGAAACTTGGCATTTCATACCATCGCCAGGAGAATGGTATGAAATGCCTGAAGAGTCCATTGTGAGGGATGCTCTGGTCCGCGTGTGCCCTTGCCTCCCCTACCTGGGTCCGGATTGGGGGAGGCTCTGCCCTCGCCCAGGCCAACAGCTGGAGAAGGAAGTCAACTTCTGAGGCACACCCTCCAAAGCCTGGCTCTCAATTTCTAGGGGCTCAGAAAGAAAGGACACACAGGCATTCTTCAAGGACCACGCCAACTGGGAAATGAGGGCGGGTCCCTGGAAGTGCCAGCCTTCTTCCAGGGAGGCAGGGTCACGCACAAGGGCCCCCATGTGTGGACACACCCAAGCACATATGACATAGCCACCCTCGCTGTTTTCCAGGCCAGCTGAATGCAGACGTGACCTACAGGCAGCTCTACTCCTTCCTCAGCTGTCTTCAGGTGAGTGGCCACTGACGCAATCAGAAGCCACATTCCCCTCGCCGCCGCGCAGTTGGTTCTCTGTAACCAAAGTGGTGTTTTTCTGTTCTCAGGTCAGCCCCTGCCAGGGCTGGATGTCTTCCAACAGGACTCTGCGGGCCCTCACTTCTGAGGTACGGCTTTCACAGGCCTTTGGATGACATTTCGGGTCATCCCTGTCCTGTGCTGCTGCGGGTTTGCAGCTGGGGGTGGGTTTTTGGCAGAAGAGCAGCCTCCATGCCGGTGAATAGAGACATAGAACTCCTGAAGGGCGGGGGCGGGGGTCTGGGGGAGTCGAGGGAAAACGGGGTGCCCTGTCTTGCCCCTTCTGCCCCCTCTGGGCCTGTCAGTCACTCTGCGTGTATGCCCGTGTCTCCAGTATGCGAGCGTGCAGGTGCACACCCCCCTTTGGAAGCCAGCCCCTGTCGTGGTGGTGCAGGCTGAGAGCAGTGAGCAGGGTGAGGGCCTGTATCTGAGTTCCCCCAAGTTCAAGGAGGACCGGGCCCTCCAGAGCTTTTCCCTCTCTCTGAGGAAAACTACGGGTCATGTGGTTCCTTCACGGATCATGAATAATCTGTTAATAAAAGAGTTCACAGTTTTTTTTACAAATACATTTCCATTTTTTAAAAAACTTTGGAGAACATTTTTAAAAAGCACAAAGGACAATAGCAAAATCACCCCGAATTCCAATTGTGCATGTGTTTTTCCAACATTATTTCCACAGATGGATAGTTTAAGGGTTTTGCCTACATGATGTCAGAATGCACAGATTGCTCTATGCCTTCTGACCTGCATACACGGTTCCTCCACATTGTAATTCTGCAGTCATTTTAGAGTACACTCCATATGCACAAACCACTATTTAGTTCATCCCTTGCAGTTGGACATGGAAGGGTTCCAATTTTTCACGGTGACGAATAGCATTGTGATGAACCTGAGTGTGTGTGTACATCACTGTGCACCAGGTCTATTTCCTTAAGGCAAATTTCTAGAAAAATTATCGGGTCAAAGAGTATACCATGTTTAAGGGTTTGCTCCATCACGCTGAACCGCTCTCCAGAAAGGTTACACAAATTGGCGTCCCGTGCCGCCTCTCCCCTGGCGCTCCTCGACATTATCGGGATTGTTCATCTTTTCTGCACCAACCCCACAGGGGAACAAGGGGTCTTATGACTTTCATTTGCTCTGATTTGGTTGCTAATGAATTTTAACAGTTTGTACGCTGGTTGGCCATTTGTGCATGAATAGAAATTGTTGTGCTGAGCTACTCTGAGCCTTGGGGTGGGGTGGGGGACCCTTTGTTCTGCCTGAACCGGCTCACTAGGTTTCACAGAATTCTCCCTCTTCCCTTTGCATTCAGAGAGCAGCTCAACTCTCCGGTGTGCTGAAAAAAATCGCAGCCACTGAGAAATTTCCAAACTTCAACCTTTTCTACCTGGATTTTGACTTCCAAGAAAGTAAGTGTTGCTTAGTTTCGGTAATGACACCAGACGAAAGCAGCAGCCATGTTTACAGACTGCCCTGGGAAGTGGGGGGCGGCGGGGGGATAGAGGCCAGCAGAGAGCAGACTGGGCAGGGCCTGCCCCAACCACCCTGACCCACGAAGTAAGATGAAGCGTGACCAGGTTGAGGACAGAGGCAGTGCCTGTCACGGTGGGCACTGAGTGGATTCCCTGGGGACTCAGTAACAAGGTGGATTCCAGGCCCCACGCAGGAAGAAACTGATTGGAGTCACTGTAGGAGGGACCTCAGGTTTGCCTGTGGCAACGTGGACAATGCCCATCCCAGCTTCTTGGAAAGGACGTTAGTCTTCCTTTGCTGCCATTCTGTCCAAACACGGGGGTCACTGAGAAGTGGCCCCAAGAAACAGGCATGATTACTGGAGCAACAACGGCTTTCTCCTTCCATCTGCACTCTGAAAAATGATCGTTTATGGGCTTTGATCCTTCCATCCTCATTTCCACTGCTACGCCATTTTGTGCCAGAGAACAGCATCCTGTAGACTGACTGCCCTGGGAGATGACGCTAACAATGAGCTTGATGGAGCAGGCACAGGATAGACAACCTGTCGTCCTGAGGTGACCTCTCCGCCTCCCCACCACGGATGCTGCCCCCCACCCCAGCAGGAAGGGTGAGGCAGAGGGGCCTTCACGAACTACCGAATAGCACGTCAGCTGACATGTTTGGCATTGCAGACTCTAGTCCTTCAACGCCAAACATCTTTTCGACAAGACTGATCCCCCTTGACTAGATTTCCTGGCCAGGTGACACATATTTCTCTCATGGGGGAGGGACGTACTGATGAATAGCCTCTCATTAAAACGCAGAGCTGAAGGCTCATTCGTGAATTCCCGCGGTAAACAGACGCACCGCCAAGTGATCTTTGATCATCATCAGCATATAGACAAAGTTATTAGAAATATAATAACAGCTGCCATGCACAAGGGACTTCTTCATTTTCCAAGGTAGCCTCTAGCTCTGAGCTTTATTGTCTTTGGGATTACAGGCAATTCCCTGAACATGTATGAACTCTCCCTTCCAGATGTAAAAATGAGAAGACCTTATCTACGTAACAAATCTTGGCCATGATTCCATGAAATAACGTGTGATCCTCCTAAATGCCGTGCCCAGCGTGTTGCTGGTCCCCAGAAGAGAGTACCATTTCTGTCACACCCTTGCTCCTCAAGGTGTGGTTTGGGACGAGCCCCATCCACTCCACCTGGGGCTACTTATAAATGCAGAACCCCAGGCCCCACTCCTAAGCGGGGCCTGGAAATCTGCATTTTAGCACATCTACAGGTGATCTATATGCACATTAAAATTTAATAAATGGGGATCCATAGAGCCCCAGTGAGTCGTCAGGCTTTTACTAAGTTCCACTTATACGCTGGGTGGGTGCTGGGAATATAACCATCACCAAACAGCACAGTCTGTATCTTCCTGAAGGGTCTAGACCAAAGCTGGCTGGTGTCCCACTGGTGACCTCAATGCCTGTGGGCCCCTCCTTGTCCTCACAGCAGCAGAGCTGTGGCCCCCTGGGTGTGAGAAGCTGCAGCTTCCTGGCGAGGCAAGTGGGCTCAGGCTCCCCACTTTATTAAGTTCAATGTCTAGTTCCCTTTGCTCCCATCTCCCATGAATAATTAGCTGAATACCAACAGTAACATCATGACAGAGCATATTGCAATCACGGTTCTGTCCCCTGAGGGTGACACAAGAGCGATCTGTTCTCTACTCTGACAGCCTCGGTCAGACCCTGAGAGGTGATCTATCGCTCATCTCCCAAGCCTCTCTACCTCTTGCTGACTCGCCCTCCAACTAATTGCTTCAGGAAAGGGCAGCGGAGCGATTAACGTCCTCTGTCTTCGCCTGTGCCGCACTACCCAAAGAGAGGAGGGAACATGCCACTTGGCTGGCAAGGTGCCACTTTGACACCGACTGTTGAAATACACCATCCTCCCTCCTCCACTTCCACGGGCAAGTCCTTTGGAGTGAACCCGATCCTTAGATTCCCCAAGTATCTGTTGGTAAAACAGCCCATGACGTCCTGGTGCCAAGCAGGATTCTAATCTCTCCCTTTAAATGCCTGAGAAAGCTGCAGTTCATCAAGGAACCACCGGGTGTCGTATGGCATCTTCTTCCACGACCTCTATTGCCTCGGAGAAGCTGGTCATTAGCAGAGTCTGTCTGACTTTGCAGATGAAGAAAGCACATTATGACCAAACCCGGAGAGACATGTGTTTACCTATTTTGAATTGCGGTCCCAGGTGGGAAGGAAACCCACCAACTAACCTGGCTACCCCTGCGGACCCCGCCCCCAACTCTCAACTCACTCAGGGAAGAAGCAGAGACCACCATCTGGCATTGCAGTTTTTCTGAGGCAGCAAAATTTCACCCTATACACAAACTAGAAAGGGTCACTGTGTCTGGCACTCGCCACAATATAGGTGAGACCTTAAACTCCCGCCTGTGTTACTGACTCTACTTCTAAGTGTTAATACTCATGTCTGCAAATACGTGATGGCTGGTAACCTTTGCCGACACAGTGATCGTGTGTGAAAAGGATGTTTTCCACTGTGAATAGACAGATTGTATGTAGCCTTGGTAACCTGTGGCATGCCTTTTAGTACCTATCAGGGAATTTCATATAAGCCAGGTCTCCCAAAGGCTGAATTCCCTCGTGATGCCTGACTACTGAGGGGGAGAAGGGGGTGGGGGACAAAGAGGACTACGTTATCACTGATGTACTTCAGAACTGAGGGAGTCGGATCATAACAGAATGTGGGCTCCTCCCACTGCCCCCACCCTGAGGTGTACCCCGCTACCTTGCGAAACTCAGCAACTCAATATCCCTTTTCTTTCCTTTATGCTTTGGTTGCATAGTTTTCTCTTCAGAATCCCTACCTCCTGGGATCACTCAGTTGCTCCAAGGGGAATAGGAATGACTATCCTTTCTTGTTTTGGAAAACAGTCACTAATTCTGATGGCTGGATTATGTTCATTTGTTCCATCACAAATAACATCCATCACCATCTCTGCTTCTCTCTAGGAGCCAGAATTTTTAGTGCGGTTAGCGATGTGGTTAGCGATGCGCACCAAAAATTCAAATCGAAATGGAAAGAGCCCAGACTGACCTTAAGCCTAGGTGCCAAAATTGAATTGCACTGTAGGAAAACTCAGGTATAAGCGAGTCTGGCTGTTTTAAAATCGGGCTCCTAGTAAACATCTCTCTCCAAGGAACACAATCTCCGCAAACTGTGTGTCCCCAGTAGGGCTTCAGTTTGCTTTCTGCTGCGGGTTTCCCACATTTTCCAATCGCAGTCATTCTTTCGGAGTTTTCTCTTGGCCATTGAAGACACAGGTTTGCATTCAAGTTGTCACTCAACCTTCTCTGCAAGTGTGGTAAGTCAGAAAGTGTCCTAAGAGGCTAAGTGGGTGGTCCAGTTCAGGTCCCCCTCTTTAATACAATCTTCATGTTTTATTCATGAGACTCCACAACTTTCCAGCAGGCTCTGTCTGCGGTCCTCACAGCGCTCGCCTCCCACGGTCTTCTGAGCCTGGGAATTTAACAGCCAGTCGGGGTTTTCTTTTATTCTTTCTTTTCTTTCTCTTTTTAGCATTTGTATCACATTAGGTGAACCACCTGAAAAACAAAGGGAGAAGCAGGAGAAAGGACAGTGAGAATGTGGGCAAAGTAAAGGAGCAGAGATGGAAGGGAAGCCGTGTCACCTCTGAAGTCACAGAGAGGACTGGGACACTGACCTCTTATGAGACAGCTGGGTGGGGGCACTTAATGGACCCCGTGGGTCTGCAAGGTGATAATGAGGTTAACACTACCAAGGAACAAAAGCATCAGGGCGGGGTGACCGGGGGTGACACTGGCTGTGCATTTGAAGAAACACTTCCAAGTGCCTGGTGCTTCCTGAATGGTCACTTACTGTCCAGATTGGAGGTACCTCAGAGAGAGAGTCAGTATAAAGTTATAGAGTAGAAAAAAAAGAGTAGGAGACTGATCCATCCTCTTGGAAATGAGGGAGAAAGAAGAGCTGAACCCAGCACGGGTGAGGGCACAGCAGGTGCCCAGGACCTGCTGTCTCAGCCTTGGATCCCTCAGAGGGTGGGCCACAGCCCACAGGAACTGTGAAGGGTTGGGTCCAGAGGGAAAGGCAGAGCAGCTGGAACTGAAGCTGCCGCAGAAAGTCTGATTCTAAGGTCTCCCCTTCAAAAACAAGCAAAGCAGCCAGGCACACTGAAGACAAGCCAGGCGAGCTTCTCCAGGGCTCTGCCTTTTGCAAGGTACCTACGGCCAGGGGCGAGTGCTGAGGTCTGCAAGCCGGCTCAGCAGAACTGGCCTGCGCCAATGTTCCCATGGGTTCAGCACCCTTCCAGCTCTGAGCTTCCCTGCAGCAGGGCAGACATGTTCCACTCCTCCAGGGAGGCGCCATCCACCAGCATGAAGCTATGTCTCCCTTGGGACTCCCTGTGGAGAACACGATGGATGTTGTCCTCGATTTGAGCTTCCCAAGAAATGCAAAGGCCACTTTCTGACAGCTGCTTCCAACAACCTCCCATAAAACTCAGATGCAAAATATAAAACGGTGTGTCCAAGGCAGCCATCCTGCCAGGGGGGATGCCAACACCCATTGGAGGCTCCGTGTGGGGGACTGCAAACCTCTTTCCTGAGCTCGGAGAAGGACAGCAGGATTTACAGCCCCGCTGGGGACAGGGATTGGGTAGCAGGTGGGGATGGCATGTTGTGATCTTAGGACTAATTACAAAAGCAGCATAATATCGATTCAGCTCTGGGAAAGTCCAGCTTCTTTTGTCCAATCAAAGCCCCGCTGTAGGATTCCCACTCCTTCCCTTGGGCAAGAGAGGGAGAAACAAGGAGGGCACAGACGCCTGTCCTCGGCTTTCCCGTGGGGGAAAGAGGGACGAACCGGAGGAATCGTAGCTGTGCCTGCTCCCCTGTCCCGACGCCAGGGAAGTGAGGACATGGGCCACTCCAGGGGGCAGTGGGTTTCACGTTTTTCTCCCTGCAGGCTCTCTAAGATTTGAAATTTCCTATGGAAGGAGAGTTTTATTGCTTTTCATCACTTTGGGGCTCAAACTATTTCCTCTGTAGCCCTATTCACTCTAACTGTGATGTTGAGATAATTTTACGTAATCACATTTTGGACGAACTGTATGATTTTTCATGGTGACGGCTGGCCACGGGCAGGCAGCATCCGGCAATGGTGGTCCATGGAAGGCGACATCGAAACGTTTGATTTCCCCTCCTGCCCCCACAATCCTGTCCCACTGGCCACTTGGAAACGAGATGGACTGAACTGGGTGTCGAATATCCAGGCGCTTGCCTTTCCTGGCTGTGCAACTACATTTACCCAACACTCACACAGTGCTCCTCCTGAGTTAGGGAGAAAAGGCAAATCACACAACGGGAAGATCATTTCTGCCCAGAAAGCCCCGAGCCCGAGATAACGACCCGGGAGGCCAGGCTGAGTGGCCATGGCTCAGGAAGGCAGTGGGCAGCCCTGACGACGTCGCGCACTCAGTCCCTGCCCTCCGACTGTTGCGGTGGCAGTGTGTCACTAACCCTCTGGCTGTGTATGTGCCCTGCAGTTATGAGGAAGTGGAAACAGAGAGGCGGGCAGCCCTGGCAGCTCCTGGAGCCGGTCGATGGATTCCACCCCAACGAGGTGAGCACGCCCACACAGTGGTTGCTGAACCAGTATCTGTTAGGGTTTTATTTTGTTGTTTTGCTTTGTTTTGCAATCTCACCTGATGATACGTTTATTAACTTGAGAGAGAGGGAGGGAAACATCCGTGTGAGAGAGGAATACTGATCCGCTGACTCTTGTACGTGCCTGGACTGGGGATCAAACCCACAACACTCGGGTGGACAGGACAATGCCCCAAGCAAGGCTGTTACCTTTTTCAATATAATTATGCATGCCAGAAATTATCTGAGGTGATGTACATATAAGCTTTAATAGAGGATTTGGTAAAAATACAGTGAAAATTGAGTGAAAGTAAAACAATGTAGAAATGATACCTTGGCTTCTTGGCTTAATGTCCACAATTCATATTCACGTAACGTGTGCAGGGAAGTTCCGAGAGATGTCGGGGAGCACCTGCAACATCAGCTCTGGGCTTTTCAAGGGCAAAGAGGGCATAAGCCATGGCCTCCATAAGATAAATGATGATAAGTACACACAGAAAAATGACAAATTTTCCTAAAAGGGAGCCCTGTGAGAAATCTCTTCCATGGAACCTTCTAGAAAGGACACTGTGACAGAAAAGCAAGGGGGATGGACAGCAGAATGATGTCACTTTCTGCCTCAACCCTTTCCATTACCCTGGCTGCAGCCAGGGAAGCTTCACTTTTATCTGTAACATATACTGAACTGACTTAGGATGTGTATTTATTAAAAATAATATTGAAAGAAGGACTTCCAGTCAAGATGGAGGCATAGGTACACATGCCTCGTCTCTGCACACAACTAAAGCAAAAAATACATCTACACTACAAGACAAATGTCACCCAGAATTGTCAGAAAATTCAGCCATGTGGAAGTCCGACAACCACCCAGGGCTGGGTCTCATGGTGTGCTGGGCTGGGGAGGGATCTGCCTCTGAGTTTACGTGCTTATTGGTGGGATTTAATTCCTTGAGGCCTGTTGAGATGAGGGTCTCAGTTCCTAGCTGATTCACGGTGAGGGGCCACCATTAAAAGCAAGTGACAGGTCCTGCCACACTTAAAGGAGAGGGACTCTACCAGTGTGGCTGCAGCAAGGCAGGAATCGCGGCTCTTCGCAGAAGAACTCACCCGAAGGAAGGCCTCGGAGAGCCTTAGGTGACTGGTGGGAGCAGCTGTAGCAGAGAGTTGGGAAGAACAGTCAGACTGCTGACAAAAACGCAAAGAAATTTGACTTAGGAAAGAAAAATGATAGGGCCAAGACCCCAGACTCAGGTCTGTGACGTGTGCAAAATGCAGCAAGCCAACCTTTTCCAACAGCCGTTTTTCAAAGTCTCTGCAAAGCTAAGCACCTGAAGAAGCACTTAAAAAATCTCTGGGCCTGGAACTGGACCACGGTAAACAGGAAATGAGGGAGGAGCCACAGACGCACGTGAAGGCCAGCTTCCTGGGCTGCCCCAGGACCAGCCAGCTGAACACCCCAACACCCTGTCCTGGCGGCTTTGCCCAGCACAGCTCTACGCGAAGCGACCTCCTCTCCTCTCTAGTGCCTGTAGCAGCTCAAACCATCTTCTTAAAAGCCCCCTGCAAGCAAGAAATTTCCCGTGATGGCAACTCCCTCCCTTCTCTCGGGCCCTGAATCCTGTACACTGCAGGAAGCAGACAAGAGACATACTCAGTGGGCTGGTTTTAAGTAAGTTTATAGCCTCCTGGTCTTTGGTTGTTGCAACAGGCAAGCCCCCGGGAACCCAAATTGCTGGACAGACTTGTAGGGTCCCTCAGAAAAACAAAGATGTTATGCCGGCAGTGACCAGGGGCCAGGGAGCCCTCAGACAGCCGCCACTTTCAGCCGGCCCTGCCCACGCCTCAGGGACCAGGTCTGCTCAGTTTGCTTTACGTACCAATGAGCAAGAGTGGTTTTGGTACTGATACTGAATCAGCACAGAGGGGCTGGAGCCTTAAATCTAAGTGCCGCTTACACCTCACCACGGTCATATGGTGAAGTTCACAGATTCAAAATTAAGGGGTCCAGAAATGGCCAGAAGCCCCCTGGACCGTGTTCCTGGGCAGGTGAAGAGGCCGGACAAGCAAAGCCAGGCCTGCCTGGTGGAAAGGTGATGAAGAGCATCCTACCAAGACAGTCCAGAGCCTACATCCTGCCAGAAAGACAGATTCAGGGCAGATTTCTAACTGGTTTTGTAGCACCTGGAGTTCGATTCAGCAAGGATTCAATGGAACAGGGGTCAAGCCATGAAGAGCTTTTGGCCCAAACTATATAATCTGACTCTGAATTACATTTATTCTTTAAAAGTATTACCAAAATGTAGTTACTTTGTCGGGTTGACGGACTCAAGAGCTCTATTTCTAGAGCAAAATATCTACAGTTAGCCTATGAAGTGGGAGCGAGGCGGAACGCCAGGTAACGTCCAGCTGTGACCAGCGTCGGGCTTCCGTCCTGCTCCCCCGTGTCTCACGGACACGTGGGGTAGACCTGCCTGATGTAGCACATTTGCTTGGAGAACCAGGGACTCCCCTAGGGAAGAACTCACTATAATGTGGTCAAAAGGGGGCTCTGTGGGAAGTCACCGTGCAGGGGGATCTGACCACAAATTCCTACCTGGGCAGGTCTTGGTGGGCAGGCACGCCCCAGCGTGTACATTCTCAGTAAAAGGTTTCTCTTTCCCCTAAGCAAAGCCTGGCCATTGCCCCTGCACATCTAGGTTCACACAGCTCTGATTTAAGGGAAACCACCCTGGAGAAAGCACAGAATCTTCTAACTGCCCTGCAACCTCATCCCCCCCTTGCCTTCTCCCACTCCCATGGAATCTTGCTCAGGTTCCCTCGGTTCCGAGTGCATGTACGGAACTGCCAAGCTGGTACTCCCCGGAGCATTCACGATCTTGCTCCCCGGCAACTGTGGTCAGTTAGATGCACATACAATCTTATAAAGATTCTCTCCAGCTTTGGACCCTTCTTACCTTGAAGATAAGTCCAAATATGGGTAAGCAAGGACACGTGGCTCCACTTAAAAGTTATTATCAGAAGGAGGGAAATTCTAAAAGCCCTCAGGAGGCTGTCACCGGGGCCCAGTTAAGAAACGGCAGTAGGTCCCCCTCCCCTCACTATGAACTCATGCCTGAATCCTGGGGAGACCAGGAGCTTTGAGTAAAAACAGAAAGAACTGTTTCACCAAAATCTCCCACTAGCCAAGGGTGTATTAAAGTCGCACTGCTCTGTCTCCCCTTCTGCGAAAATTTCAAAGAGGAGCCTTCCCCGTGAACCAGAGACCCCGACCTGTTTCAGGCACCAGAGACGTTTCTAAGCAGCAGCAACCGCAGGCAGGCAGGCAGGTGGCCATGTGCTGCAGAAGCACCTGGACAGGACCCTGCAGAGACATGCCAGTGACCAGCAGATGTGGGAGTAGCTGAGGAAGGGCCAGACATGCTGCAAATGGCCGTGATGCCTGGACAAACCAGCACCGCCCACGGGGCAGCTGTCTGGGCCTTGTCACGGAGCCAAGTGAGAGTCCACGACAAAAGACGAGACCTGCAGGGTCTAGCTCTGTTGACTGGGAGAGCCCACGAAACCAGAACCCCTGCATTTGCCAGGGTTCTGCTGGACCAGAGCGTATCCCATGCTTGTGTGCAGCAGGGTGAGTGGCCAAGGCAGCCTCTGAACCCCACCCTTACCCGCTGTGCACTGGCTGGAGGACACTGTCTCCATCCCCGGTCCTGATGACAAGTGCTAGGGAAAGGCATGGCAGAAATCTCCACGGGAACAATAAATTAGCGTGCATCCATCTGATGAAACACGGTGCACCAAGTGAAACCAGTGGTATCGATCTACATTTAGTGACACAGAAATATGTTTGTAATAAGAGCCAAGTAAATAGTAGCAGATTAAAGATGGTTATGGGTGTGATGGCTCAACTCCACCCATTTGTCAGCGCTCACAGAACTGTGTATGAACTGGAGTTCATTTCACCGAGGGTAAATCACACCGCGACGGGAGGGAGTGCAGAATGGAATTTACAGAGAGACCCAGTTTGTGTGTGTGTGTGTGTGTGCGTGTGTGTGTGTGTGTGCGCACGTGTGCGCATATGTGTCAGAAAGCCTCTACTCCCAGGGTTAGCAGCATCTCTCTCTATTATGCTTGTAGATGGACTTTCATTCCTTCTGTTTCTCTCTTTTTGCTCTATTGCTTTTTAAAATTCTTCTCAAAAGAGTTTGGGTTGCTTTACCATTTTTTTTCCCAATTTTTTTATTTAATTATTTTTCAAGTACAGTTTTCTCTCTATTACTCCCATCCCGTCCCACCCCCCATCCTCCCCCCTCCCTCCCATTTCCACCCTTCTCAGTTGTTGTCCATGTATCCTTTATATAGGTTCCTCTAAATCCCTCCCTTATTTCCCCTGAAATTCCCTCCCCTCTCCCCTCTGGTCACTGTCAGCCTGTTCTCTATTTCAAAGTAGGAGGGATCACAATACCTGATATCAAACTGTATTGCTTTACCATTTTAAACTCTGACTGAGGGAGCCCCATCACTGCCTGCATCTGGGGAAGAGCTCGTTTGGAGTCGGGAGAGAGGAGGAGGGCAGCGCATCCCCCCATCCCCACCCTCAGCCTGTGCCGTGTGTGGTGGGATTAGGAGGGGAGGCTGGTTCTGGGACGATCCCCCCATAGGTGCTCAGGAAGCAGTTCTCAGAGGAATGACTGATTAGAGTGGGTTGTTTATATCACACATCTCTGGTGCAGTGATAGCAACGCCACTCTCACGTTAGACTCACGATATTAGCGATGCTCATTCAAATATTTACATGCCCACTGGAGTGGCAGTCATCGGGTGGCTCTCAAACCACACGGCTACCACGTGCTCAAGTCTGAGCTCTGTCCTTTTACCTCTGTCCATCCCCTCCACACCTGTCTCCTGCCTCATCGCTTCAGACAGGGAGGTGGGTGATGGCGAAGCCTCAGCCCCATATCACTATTAGGAACACAGTGCGTGGGTACCAAGCTCACAGACCACAGACCAACAAGAATAACCCATGATTCTCTACAGACTGGGCAGCAGCCTCCCACGTGGGGAAAGAGCAGGCGACACAGCCGTGAGGCCTGTCCTCTACCCTCAAAGGCCCTGACTGCTGTGAGTGCCAGAAGGTCGGACCCTCCCAGAAACAGCTGCTGCCCAGTCAGCCCGTGTGGGGGTGTGGTGCATGTGGTGTGTGCAGTGTGGGGGGTGTGTGATGTGTGTGTGTGGTATGTTTGTCCCGCTTGATATGACCAAGATTACTGAGTTGGATGGCTGGGATTTGGGGTCCAGCTCAGCAGCCTCAGGAACATATTAATACAGTGGGAATATTTAATCCAGCGACTCAATCAGTTCTCATTTTCCCAAACAACTGCTAAGCCTTGAACACAACTGAGACCCAGAGAGGCCTTTCGGCCATTTTTTCCAGCCTGCCCACTTGGCAGATGAGAGAACTGCAGCCCCCAGGGTGGAAGAGGCTGCCCAGCACCACACAGGCAGCGCCAGTCAGAATGGGGCACGGGACCTGCCTGTGGGACCAACGTCCACCTACCCTGAACAAAGTCAGGCTGGCCCCACACATCCTCCCTGAACACTGCATCCCCCTCTGAGACCGCCAGCAATTGCAGTTCCTACATCATGAGCATTAAAGCCCCAGTGCCACCTGAGCCAGCTGGGGCCTGCAGGCCTGGCCAGGCCCCGCTTGCAAACTGAATGAGGCTGCTACCCGCCAAGGAAGATTGGACAATGGATTGTCCAATTGCTAACATGACGAATGGAGAGCAACTTGGTGGACAGCAGTGCAGCCGGAGAGTGAGCCTCAGGCTGGGGGCCAGACACGGGCCTCCAGCCCCACTCAGCCCCTACAGCACCTTCTCATCCCATCGGCCCCTGCTACTGGTCCAGCCTCATCGACCAGGCACACGGCTGTCCCCTACCTGCCACTCCTCATCACACCTCTGTGCCCTCGCATACACACAGCATGTCCTCTGACCTCGCACTGCTCCCCACGTGACGCACCTCGTGAGCCCTTCTTTGAAAATTCGGCTCAGCTGTCACCCTCTTCTGAGAAGACCTGTCCCCCACCCTGCCCCTGGCAGACTCGGCTCCCCCACCCCTCCCTGCCTGCTTCGCTCACGAGACTGGGAGTCCCTCCTCTCCCAGACCCCAGCCTCAGGCCTGCAGTACATGTGAGCTGTCTGCAGGTGAAGAGACAAATGGCTCTTGGCGAGTCACCAATTAGCACAGTTAGCAGCTTAACAATCCTCATTTCTTACCTCATGGTTTCCATGAGTCAGGAGAGCTGGCGTAAGTTCACAGGGTCTCCCAAGGCTGACATCCAGGCGTGTCAGCCAGGCCACGTTCTCATCCAGAGAACTCGACAGGGGAAGACTTACCTTTACATTCTCTTGGGTTGTCGGCAGAGTTCATTCCTTGTGGTCGTAGGACGGAGCTTCTCGTCAGATATCAGCAGGAGGCCACCAGCGCCCCTCACTGCGTGGGCTTCCTCCTGCAGTGAGGCAGCGGGCAGCGGGGCGGGGCGGGGGCATAGAAACACAGCCAGCAGAGCAGGGTTTTATAGGACGTCACATTGTCGCTGCAGGGACAGCCTTTCACCTCCAACGTACTCTGTTGGTCAGAACCAAGCGTTAGGTCCCACCCTCAGCAACAGAGGGGGAACATACAGAGACATGGAGGTAGGGATCATGGGGGACCGTCCCAGAGTGTGTCTGCCACATGGAGAGCAGAGGAAACCTTGCTGGGCGCTGCTTTCCTTGGTTGTAATTTGTGTTTTACTCCTCTCCGCAGGTGGCCTTGCAGCTGCTGGCTGATGAGCTCTGGAACAAGGTGCAGCTCCAGTGGCCCGAGGTGCTGGGAAAGGAGAATCCGTTCAACCCCCAGATTGAACAGGTGTTTGGAGACCAAGGGGGACACTAGGTCCCCAAAGGATGTGCGTTCCTGGGAGCTTCAGGAAACGGAAGTTTGTTGTAGGGGCCACTCTCTCCCAGACTCGCGGGGCTCTCCGTAGCAGCATCTTTGCGATGGTTTTCTCCCCTTTAAATGCATATCTGCATGATGGTGTGGTTCCATGAGCTTGTGAGCTGCTGGGGTCGGTTCCCTGCCAGCCGACCTGCGCATAACCTGAATCAAGTGCTTTGGGTACCATTGCAAGCAAGGGAGCATCTGTGCCCTTAAATGGCTAATTGTTGTAAAAACAAATGAGAAATCCAGCATGTCAGGCAGCTTATCCAGCCTTGAGGTTAGGGTTAGGGTCAGGGTCAAGGTCTCGGTGTACCAGGGACTGACCCAACCTCACTGGTGACCCTGAATGAGGGCTCCTCCTGGGAAGGCTGCTGGCTGGCTGCCAAGGACACTTGCCCCCAAAAACTATAAACAGAAAATTAGGTACAAACCTGAATATTTACTTAGAAATAGAAAACAAATCACAACAATGTACACATTTTTTTTAAGTTGACAAATACCACAATCCCACAAAGTCAGGAAACAGTGACTTTCCTTGGAAGGTTGTCTGACGTTCTTGGGCTGAGCATCGGACTGCCTGCTCCTATAGCAGTGGTTCTGGGATGACGCTGTCTGCAGATGGAACGGAAAAATAAAAGTGGTTGCTTGTGGTTGATAATTTTGTTGAGTTTCTTTATACCACTTATTAGTGGTGAAGTCACGCACAGTTTTAGTATTGTTGTGAAATAGGGAAGCGCTGTATCAGGTTTCTTCTGTGTGGGAGCGATGGGGGGCCACTCTCTGTGGGCACTGCTGTGGAAGTTTTCTGACCACCAAAGCACAGGAATGCTGAAAAATTTGATTGTGCCCATTTTCTTTAGCATGTCACCTCTCTCGCCCATCTCTGGTGGCAAGCACAGATGTGGGGGGCAGTCTGTGTACCCCCCAGACACCCCCATCAACAGACACGTCTTCCTACATTCCGTATCCCACATATGACATCCTGCTACCTACACCACTGGTTTTTGTGTTCCAACATCTCGTGTGATTTTTAAGCACCAAAATACCAATACTTGTCGTGGTGTTGTTTAGTTACTGTTTTTTTTTTAATCTGAAATCTTAATCATTCAGTGTCAAGATGCACCCAGAGAATACAACACTAAAATTTCATCTTCCTTTAGAAAGAATTCTATCCAATCCATCCTCGTTTTTAAATGCTTCCAAATGACTTTCCTGATCTTCTAATGTCTATTTTCGAGAATACTAGTCAAGTGAATCATCTTGTATTGCTTTTGCTGCTGCTGTCCCTGTCTCAAATGTTTTCACACCACTTCGCACTTGCTGCGGATCCGACTGACTCTTACTATTCAGGGCAGTGGTGTCTATAAAGTTGCCCTGAACCCTCAGTCGGCCTGCACTGAACCTGTGCTCCTGGGCTGACCAAGAAATACAGGGGACATCCCAGCAGGCCTCCGATCACCATATGATCATCGGCCTATCGATGCAGAACCTTGTTTTAGGAGTGCTTTCGGTTTGAAGGTGCCTTGTTTAATGTATAGCTGATTGATTACATTGAACTGAGGGCCAGCAGCCCTGGGACTCACCTCCGAAACAAGCTTGTCCACACATCTGTCTTCACCATAGGGCTCATCACAGACTTCTTGTCCTTAGAAACACTAGACAGTATTTTAGCATCACGCTCAGATGACACTGTCAGCAGTGAAACCATCAACAAAAAGCACAGAAGGGCCCATAATGTGGCAATAAATAAACCGTGAAAAGAACCCTTGTTTACAAAAGGCAGAGTTTCACCTTATTCAGCCTCAGCTGGGGACGCACAGATTAGGAGACTGAAATTTTTCACTGATTGAATGGGGGTTACAGGTACATTTTAGCAAGAAGGCAAATTCACAAATATAGAATTTGCAAATAATGAGTATTGACTATATCCTGAAATATCATTTATTCCGTGAATATTCTGATGCAACTGTAGTTACTAGACCCCTTATAAAGAAGCCCACATATTAGTGTGTGCCCATGTTTAAATATTTCAGAATATTTTTAGCAGTGTGACATTTGGTTTCAGCACAATTACTTTTCTTTGTAGCCCTCTATGTTTTACTTTTTTGTATTTAAAACATGGATCTGAGAAGGGGTCCGCAGGCTTCTGCGGCCTGCCAGGGGGTACACGACACAGAAAGGGTGCACATGCTGAGGGGAGCTTTGAGAAGGAAGAACTCCACAGTCTACAAGTCTGGACGCACAGCCTCCTCTCTCCGCCTCCTCCAAAGTCACAGGGTGGAAGTTCCACAGTGAAAACGTCTGTTCAGCTCACCACGGACCCGACATTTCTGACCTACAGCCCCTTCCTGGTTTGGGAGCTATCAGCAGCCTTCAGGCTGGGCAGCTTGCTCTTCATACCCACCTTGGGAAATGCTCATTAGAGGAATTCGCCTCAGGCCTGGCCTGGCCCATGTGGCTCAGTGGGTTGGGCATCATCCTGCAAAGCAAAAGGTTGCTGGTTCGATTCCAGGTTGGGGCACAGGCCTGGGTTGAGGGTTCAGCCCCTGGTCAGGGCGCATGCAAGAGGCAACCAATCGATGTTTCTCTCCCTCTCTTTCTCCCTTCTTTCCCCTTGCTCTAAAAATAAATAAATAACATCTTTTTAAAAAATAAAAACAAAGAGTTCACCTCTGACCAGTACACTCACTGGCGATGTCGACAGCAGTTTCCTGGGTATGTGAAGACTGGAATTCCCACTTCTCCCCTTCCACCTGAGACAGGGTGTCTTGGGAATCCTCGTTCCAGCGACAGCTTTCCTGGTGGCATGAAGTGACAAAGGTGGCACCTCGCTTTCGCCCCAAGGCGCGCACACGCACTGTGCTGTATGGACTTCCCGACAAATGGATGCATCAGTATGCTACGAATGTGTCAGCTGCTCATTAAATCAGAGCACAGGATCTGTCTTTGCCCGGGAGGATGAACTCCTCCAATCTGATCTGTAGAGGATCCCGCATAAATATTCATACAAACAAGGGCTCTTTTAATCTGGTCCTTTGCTTGGGGTAAAAGGGAGTGGGGAAGGGAGGCTTTCAAAGTTTGTCTTCTGGGTCCCTTCTTAAAACCACGGCATCAAAATATAATGGTCTCATCATCATGAATCTGTCATTAAGGAGGACTACTTTTCTGGAGTTTGGGATGGACAGACATGCAGAGGACAAATAAAGAGCACAAAATCAGGCTTGCTGAGGCTTTTCAGGGGCGTTGTGCTGCTGGCTGGCTGCTCTGTTTATAATTAATTACAGGGAGCATTTACAGGAGCCCTTTCAGCCTCGGAGCACTGCGAATGTAATGCAGGGGTTCGCAGCGCTCCAGTCTTCAAGCTGCAGCGGAAGGCGGTCGCGGGAGGACACACCCAGGGCTTTCACTGCAGCCCCAGCTCAGGGCAGCTTTTAGTCTCACTTGAGGACTCCACCGGCCGAGATGCACACTTCGCTGAGGCTCAGCAAAGCCCCCAGGTGCTCTCATTCTTACAGTGATCTCCACACTGAAGCTGGGCAAATAACAGCTGGAGCCCAGACTATGCAGGGAGGCTGCCGGGGGAGCGGACGGATTTGAGGGAAGGTACGTGGAGACTCCCAGCTCACATAACTCTCGTGGAAAGAACAAACTCTGCCCTGCTGCCTCTTGGCGATGGGGCACATGTCAAAACGCAGTCAATGGGGCCCTGGCCAGGTGACCTGGCTGGTTGGAACATTGTCCCACACACCAAAAAGGTTGTGGGTTCAATCCCTGGTCAGGGCGCATACAGGAGGCATCCAATTGATGTCTGTCTGTCTCTCCCTCTCCCCTCACCCCTTCCTCGCTCTCTCTATCTGGGAAGAAGAGTGTCTCGCAGTCACTCCTGAGTCAGACCCTGACTGCAACTTCTTACCTGCCTCTTTGGAGATCCATTACAGGCCTCTGCTGTCCCGGCCACACCTCACCCCACTCTTCATTTTGGCTGTGTCTGTGCACAACTGGTAGTACAGTGCGGCAGGTGACACGAAACTGCATGCCACACCTCTGTGCCTTTCCAAACCCCACCCCGCCCTACCCCACCTGGACGTCTTCCGTGGGCGGGATCCACAGGCTCACTCTACTCCCCCTCGGCTCCTCCCTGGGGCCCTTCCCAGGGCGACTTCCAGAAACGGGCACACTCTTACTTTATCGTGCAGAGCGGATTCTTCTCCTCTCTATGCCCTCCTCCTCTGAGGCCTGTCATCCACGGTGACTGGCTCACAGGGGAGTTTGCCACAACAACCTCTCTGCTCTAGAGAGGAAGGTGGACACTCTTTTGAGAGACAGAAGTGGCTTTGGGATATGGCATTTTAGACAACAATAATAAATATGTTCCTCTTGATTTCAAAATCGTTTAGATCCATTTCTGGCTCAGAATCCAGAAATCACTGAAATAGTTATGAATTTACTGCTTCAAAGTAAAAATTTTTGCAAGGCAAAAATATACCATATGCAGAGTCAAAAGACAAATGGCAAAATTGGGAGGCAGAGAGGAATACGACTCATTTCACAAACATCTGAGCCCTCTAATATACAAAGAGTTCTTGAAAATAAAAAAGAAAAAGAGCAATAATTCAATGTTTAAATTGGAGGAGGCCATGAATGGGCAAAGCTCACAGAAGGAATCAAATGCCCATTACCCAGAAGAAAACCTGAAAGTGTGCTCAACTTCCACCATAGTTAGAGAAATGCAAATTAAACTACTAAGAGCGACTTCTGGTTTCTGGCCCAGCCTACATGGAGTTGGGAGAGTGTCACTCCATCCCAGCAGGAGAAGGGGGGAGAAGGTACAGAATATAGCATAGACAGTAGGTAGAAAATAGATAGGGGGGAAGGCAAGAATGGTAGGGGAAATATAGAATCTAATGAACTTGAGACACGTGGTCATAAACTAAAGGGGGGAAGGTGGGGAGGGGTGTTCAGGGTGGAGGGGAATGAAGGGGGGAATAGAACAACAACTGTAATGGTATAATCAATAAAATATATTTTAAAAAAAAGAAAAAGCTGAAAACCAACAACCCTTCTTAGACCTGCCAGAGACTTGCACACTACCCCCAAAGCCGGACAGACAGACGAGTGCACGCAAGAATCTCAATTTAGTGGATCAGAGACCCAGGGGCAGAAATCTCTCAGAAACTTAACTGGGGCGTCACATCTGGGGTTTTAAAAAGAAAATAGAAGACATTCTAGAAGGCAAAAAAACCCCTACAATTTGAAGAGACAGAGCAAGTATCAGTCCAGACTCAAATGGCAGAATGTCAGAAGGGTCAAACTGGAATTTAAAAATAAAACATACTGTTCAAGAACTCAAGACACTTGCAAAAGTTGTAACATAGACGTAAGTGGGAATACCAGGAGAAGAAAGAGAAAAAAGAACAGAAGAACTATTTGAAACAATGATGACTGGGAAAGCCTTCCAAACTGAAGCCAGATGTCAAAGCACGCGGGGAAGCTCATGCCAACCAGGCTAAAAGCCCCCAGATATCCAGGCATCTCATTTTCAAATTGAAGAAAAGAAAGAAAAAGAGAAAATCCTGGAAGAAACAGAGGGAAAGAACAGCAAACAGTACTGAAATAACTGCATGCCCACAAGCATAAATAAATAAATAATACATAAATCTAGACACAGACCTTAAATTCTTCGCAAAGATTAACTAAAATTGAATTACAGGAATAAAGGAAATTGACAAAACCATAAAACATGACATAGGAGAAAATCTGGATGACCTTGGGTTTGAAAAAGTTTTTAAATACAACACCAAGGCCCAATCTGTGAGAGAAACAATTGATAAGCTGCACTTTGTGAAAATTTAAAATGTCTGTTCTGTGAAAGATACAGTCAAGAGAATGAGGATACACACTACAGACTAGGAAAAACGACTTTCAAAAGACACGTTTAAGCCCTGGCTGGTGTAGCTCAGTGGATTGAGCGCGAGCCTGCAAACCACGTGATTGCGGTTCGATTCCCAGTCAGGGCACATGCCTGGGTTGCAGGCCAGTTCCCAGTGGGGGACACATGAGAGGCCACCACACATTGATATTTCTCTCCCTCTCTCCTTCCCTTCCCTTCTCTCTGAAAATAAATAAATAAAATATATTAAAAAAATTTTAAGACACATTTAATACAAGATTGTTACCCAAAATATACAAAGAACTCTTCAAACTCCAGAATAAAAAGAACTACCCAATTAAAAATTGGGCAAAAGATCTGAACAGACGCCTCACCAAAGGAGACACACACATAGCAAATAAGCACAGGGAATGATAATCCACATCGTGTATCAATAGAGATATACACCATGTTCCTAAATTGGAAACTTCAATATTTTTACTCATCAATTCAACTAAAATTGATCTGTAGATTCAACATAATTGTAAGCATAGCCCCAGAGACTTTTTAAATAGAATGTGAAGCTGATTCTATAACATAGAGAAAGAGAGAAACAAAGAACCTAGATGAGCCAAAGCAATTTTGGAAAGAAAAAATAAAAGTGTTTCACTCCCTGACTTAAAACTAACTGTAAAACTATAATAATCAAGATAGCGTGCCTCTGATACCAAGACAGACAAATGACTCGGTGGAACAGGACGGAGCAGCTTAAAATGAACCCCATCCACACACGTGGCCATTTGTCTTGTCACAAAGGTGCCAAAGAGACACTGGGGGAAAGGAAAGTCTAATAAATGGTTCTGAAATAGTGCATGTTCTTCAGTGACCTGCTACCTCTATATAATACCATGCTTAAAAATTAAGTTGAGATGGCCCATAGACCTAAACACAAAAGGTAAAACTAAAACGCTTCTAGAAGGAAACATTTTTAAAAATCTGCATAGTTTGTGGATAGGTAAGAGTTCTCTAGATAAGACACAGAAACAATTTCCAAAGCTGAAAAACAAGGGAAGTAACATTATTCTGTTAAATTAGACAAAATTTTTATAACTTCTGCTCAGCCAAAGACACCACAGATTGGGAGAAAATATTCACAAAATGTAGCTCTTATAAACAATTCCAGAACACTTAAAGGATTTTTACAACTGAACAATAAAAAGACAAAGAACCCACTTTTTTAAATGAACAACAGAATTGAAAATATGCTTTACAAAGGAAGTCCTAGGAATAGCCAATAAGCACATGAAAAAAAAATGTTCAACACTCTTAATCATCAGGGAAATGCAAATTAAGACCACAGTGAAACGCCACTTCATGCCCACCAAGATGGCTAAAAAGGAAAAGACCGAGAGCAGCAAGTGTTGACAAGGATGTGGAGCAACTGAAACGCTCACATATAAGCGTCATTAGAAAAAAATGTCTTGTAAAACTAATTATAAATCTACCCCATGACCCTGCAAGTTAAGTCTGAACTATTTAACAGCATATGTGCACAAAAAGACTTGTACGAGAATGTTTACAGTGTCTTTACTCATAATAGCTAAAGTCTGGAAACTGTCCGATGACCATCAATAGGAGAATAGATAAACACATGAAATACTACTTGGCATTATAAAAGAAACTACCAACACACCCAAAGGGGGAGTCTAAAAATTCTTAATGTTGAATAAAAGAATCCTGATACAGAAGAGCATATACTGTATAATATATATATATATATATATATATATATATATATATATATATATATGCAAAAAATTGAAAGCGTCTGTCAGGAGTGCAGGAAACTGGAGAGGACCATTTACATACGGGTTCAAGTCACACAGATGCACACACTCACTGAAACTCATGGACTGGAACACTGAAAACCATGCACTTCATTGTATGTGAATTTTACAGACAGAAGGGCAGCTCTGTGTGTGAACACACGTCTGCCTGTATCTGCTGTTTACTTTTATAAAAATAAGCCAAGGGGGACTTTTTCAAGTACCTTCAGCATAACATATAGATAGAGGTATATCTATGATGAATCATTTTTATAGCAAAGCCTGAAAGTCTATAAAAGGTCACTGGAAGAATCCATTAAAATGCTACGCAGTGTCTTGTGGCTTGTAGTATTTTTACAGGCATGTAAAAAAAGGGTTCTGTGTCCCTGTAATTGCTAAGCTATTGATTTCATTACAAGAAAGAAACATTGGCAGGGGGTGGGGGGCAGTAGAGAAAACTGTAAGCTCCTAAACTTTGGAGTACAAATAATCTGGAAGAGGGAAAGACATAAGGAAAGAGAGAAAAAGGATAATTAGAATGCAAACTAGGGCCATGGCTCATGAATTACTTTGAAAACACAATTTTAAATTATCTTAATTCATTCCCTTCCTGAATAAATGTACAGATTAAAGCCAACAGTTTCTCCCTGGCCTGCTGGCAACGTTACCGAGCCAAGTGACTTCTGACGTCCCCGTTTGAAGAAGCAGAATCCTTTAGAGGGGGCCAGGCTGGTGCAAACTTTGCTAAGGAGGTAAGACATCAGTTAGATATGGGATTACATTGCACATGGTGCCAGGCTGGATGAGCTGTGCGGACCAAGCATCCGACAGAAATCTCTAACCCCTGGAAAACCTGGCATTTGGAGGGCTGGCTGGCTGCTTTTGAGCACTGCCGACCTCCAGCCAGGCCAGGCTGTGGGAAGGAGGGGGCTTCCCCTGTATCCAGCACAGGGGAGGAAGGCACTGTCATCACATTCTTTCTCATGGACCCTCCAAAATGCAAGGATAGTGCAGAAAATGGGTGAAAAGTCAAAAGTTGGTGAGGAACTCCAAGTGCTTTTATTATTTTTAGAATATTTAGTAATCTTTATAAATGTGGGAGGCAACATAGCATCTTGGCTTTGGGAGTCAGGCAGAGATTTGAATATTGGCTCTGCTGTGTGACCTGGGGAAAGTTACTTAACCACTCTGAGCCCCAGGTTCCCCATATTCTTCTATCCTTATGTTTAACATTGGGCGTCTGTGAGAATTAAGTGAAATACCACCTATAATACATCTAATACAGCTCTGCAAAGTCTTATCCACATCTCCAAAATCCAAAAATTGCCAACAACCAAAACCTTTTCCTAACCCATTTGTCAGTAAAACCTGACCTGACCTGACCTGTGGCTATTTAGTCTTCTTTTTAAAATTCCACTTAATGTGAACACTTACATTTCTCTGCAGTAATATCAATGGTTTGATTATGTGGAGTTGCCCTGGACCTTTCTGGAGTACTATGTAATATGTGGTACATACACCGTATTCACTGTGTAAATTCAAAACATTCTGAATCCCAAAGCACACCTGTCCCAAGAACTCCAGATAACAGATGGTGAATCTGTGTGATATCCTCACTTTATTATTCATTTATAAATTCCCTATTCACACTTCATTGTATATTGAGACCTCCGGCGTGCGGATTTAACTAACATTCAAGACTTATGTGAGCTGATCACGGTGCTTTTGCACGCACTATGTGATGTCAGCGGTTGAGTTCAGGGTCATCTTCCGGGAGAGAAGCGCAGTTTCTGGGCAAAGCCTCCTCCCACCTCCAGAAGGCCCTCTGATGGCCAGGACACAGAGCTTAAGGGGGAAAATCACAACCACTCTCGTTCAGAAGACACCATGAACAAAAGAGGGGAGTCGAGGAGGGAAAGCAAGGGAATGGCTAGACTTTTGGTGCAAGTCCCTCAAGCAAACCGAGAAGAGAGGCTGACTTCCACGTTGCCTCCAGTCCAAGGGGCGCCAGCCCCCAGTGAGCTACATACAGACGGCAGTGTCTGGGCGAGTTTTCATATTGCATGGCGCTCTGCAACACAGCCGAGGGCAGGCAAGTGGAGATGTCGAAAGGTCTGACTTGTGGCAACTGGTGCCCTTAAAAGTGTGAGCACATTTACAGGAAACGAGTAGGTTTCCATTCATCGCTGAAGGCTCAGTTCTTTGGCAGAAACTGTTCTGAAGGATGTTACATGCTTATGCTCATTCTTAACTACATAAAAAGCTAAATTAATAATTAAAAAACCTTAATTGGGTTAGGAGCATAAGTAACCAATTCTTTTCAATGTTTCCCAAATGCCAGATGAGAGGATATCAAAGCGCTGGTACAACACACCAGAGAAGTATTGGCACCATCTTGTGGTGAAACTCAAAAGTGCATGTGTGTGTGTACCACTCTCAGCTGTTAAAAAAAAAAGAATAGAGTTTCTAAGATTTTATTTGCTTATTTTTAGAGAGGGGGGAAGGGAGGGAGAAGGAGAGAAACATTAATGTGTGGCTGCCTCCCACGTGCCCCGTACTGGGGACCTGGCCTGCAACCCAGGCCTGTGCCTTGACTGGGAATCAAACTGGCGATCTTGGGTTCACAGGCTGGCACTCAATCTGATCCACACCAGTCAGGGCAGAAAGTCTATTCTTAAGCCGAAAGAGGTTATTGACCCACCAGACAGTGTTATTTCCTAACTACTGACTTCCCTTTGGGATTCTGTAATGAACACTACAAATTAACAATAGTAGACTGATATGTCTTTCAAATTTATGTTAAAAGAAACATAAATGAAAAAAAGAACAGTCTTATAAGAATTAAGAGATCTATATATCTTACTTCTATATATATTAAAAATCTGTATGATTTTTTCCATAAAGTAGAAGGCACATTTTTTATTTTCACCAATAAGTTTATTGATTTGGATATTGTGAGTATGTTGCCATCTCCCACATGAATAATGTTGACTTCTCAATTAATATCTTGATTGGATTGCTATCAACTTTAACTGGCCTACCAGACCTTGGGGCATCCTCCAGTGAGAAATCTCCAGCAGGAAATGTCGCAAACCACTTTTGACACACTCAATCAGTCACAGCACCTTCTCCATATACTACACGAACCTTTTTCTGCATTTCAGTTGCATTATTACCTTTCTTGAAATAATAAAGCACAGTATGCAAAAAATGTTTTGTATTGCCTTCCATTTTCAATATCCAAGTGGCTACACAAAAATTTACCAGTTCTGATAAGTTTTTTTAATGTGTGCTGATATGACAGCTGTCACAATACGATAGAACAAAATTGTTTCAAATGGAGTTAAAGACGACTAAGCACTACTAGAGCTGTCGGAGGGAAAAAACCAACGAAGCTTTTGGCCAACCCTACATACTCGCAGGTTTCCAACACTCAATACTTTTAATCCTTTCAGTCTGCCTCATAAAACTTCAAACAGCCTTTAAATGTATTAAGTAAATAATAAAGACCAGTATTTTGAGTAATCCTTTTTGGCATTCAAATGTTGCATTTGGGTTAGACTTGAGAATTCGGGAAATCTGAAGAGCAGTGGCAAGTATGGAAACAAGCAGGGACTACCCAAATGAAAGCAGGCAAAGGCCGCTGATTCAGAACTCACTATACAGAGCAAGGCAGCAAGGCAGCCAGCCAGCGACCAACCAGCCATGTTGGCAGAGATTCAAAGGTGGAGGAGGCGTGGGAGAGATTTATGGTGGAGAAGGGAAGGCTTCAGGGCGCCCTGATAGGCCGTCAGCAGGGGGAGCAGTAGGGAGCTCATTAGAGAACAGCATTCTGAATGTGACTGGGTCGGGGTGTGTAGCTAGTTTTCTCAGACTGTTCCTAAATTGGGGTTGGGGATAAAAATTAGGGAAGCTGTCAGTTGCTAATGAAGTCTTGACCATTTGGGACCAGGGTACAAGGGTAATTGTCTGGCTTTCTGAACAAGTTTACTAGACACAGTGGCTTGCCTTCCTACAAGTCTGACCTACGGCTAACAACCTGGCTTCCTGGGCTGTGACTATCAATAGCGGGTGGGTTTTCTTGGCTGATCAGTGCAGAATGGGGGTCAGAGGTCTATTTTAACCATAGTTTGTATACTCAGCCTCTCATACTGAAGACAACAGCCAGGCAGCCTGCACCTGTCCCTTCTCTCTTCATTCCTGTCCTCATTCCACTCACAAGGCGTCTTGTGCTCACACAGGTGGACATGCAGACCACGTGTCCACCTTTTTCACACCACCCTAGAAGAACCCCTCGGGGTCAGCCATGCCCAGGGGGAGAGCCCCAGAAGGCCACCACAAGTGAACTCTGGCCACAGAGGCCTTGATGCCAGGGGCCTGGCCTAGAAGGGGGCATGCAGGCCCTGGGCGTGCATGTCCCCCTGTCCACCCAGAGGAGGCGCATGGGCCAGCACAAAAGGGGCTGGTGTCCGGAGCTTGGTGCACAAGGAAGGGGCCTATTGTCTAGGAAGCCACTTTCTGGAGGAGTCATAAAAAAGCAAATCTCCCAGCAAGCTCTGTTCCCACTTCCTAACAGACTCTTATCTCCAAGCTCAAGAGCAGGGTTTGAACACTCCCGGGCTGAGAGAGGTATCTGCCTTCTCCAGAGGCCCACCCATGGATAGAACGGAAATCCCACTATGGCGCCCCTTCGGGGAATTCAGGTCCGTAATGCCCTCAGCAACCATCACAAGGTCTTCGTTATGTAAACCTGTAGCAAGAGTGAGGTGAATGCCCCAATTTCAGAGTCTGTCCTCACCGGTAAACCAGTTGTCTGGATCATTAGATCCAAAGATACACTCATTATATGTGTCTGTGTTGGCCACCGGGAATAGGTCTGGGATCTTACTGTGCCTTAAGACAAAGGTGGGTTATAAACTGTAGATTTAAGAAGAGGAAGGAAGGAACAAAGGAAGGAAGGAAGGAAGGAAGGAAGGAAGGAAGGAAGGAAGGAAGGAAGGAAATCTGCTCTGAGACTCCTTTGTTATTTATGCTATGTTATTCCCACTAGCCAGTGTTCTTTGTCGAGGTTAGCAATGACAGTATCTTCTAACCATATTACCTTATTCATTTGAAAACATGTCAAGAACTGACTGGAGACGACTTCTCAGTTTTGTTGAGGAACCTACTACTCAGTGTTTCAGCTATTCTTGCCGCCGCTGTGGCTGCGACAAACAGCAGACTGCGAGGCATAGCTTTCTGACAAGGCCTTTGAGTTTTTCCCAAAATACTGCCAGCCACCAGGCTCAAAACATCTCTTTTCTTAAAAGCAGGGTGGCTTGTGTGCTCTCTTATTGTGACAGAGGGGGAATGTTAAAATTAAAATGCAGAAGGAGCCCTTTTGTCTGACACGACTAATTGAAAAAGTCAATTAAAGTGCGGAAGCATTGTAAAAGATTGCACACACATCTCAAATCCTCATTTTCTTCATCAAACACAATGTAAGGACAAGTCCCTTTCTTTGAACAGAAGTCTACAGAGTGAGTCACACGGCTCCCTCCCCACAGAAACACGCAGCACACCATGCTCTGGAGAGAACCAAAATTCAAAGCACTCGTGAGGTCTTCTCAGAGCAGAGTCCTTCTAGATTTCTCTGATTTTCCTCTGTCAGGCTTAGTGCACCGCAGTGTCTTTGTGGAATCTCTCAAGGTTCTCACTGGGGGGGGGAATACCTTTGGCCACTTTCACTTTCTGCAATACGTAACCCTGTAATTCAAAACAACGTTTAGGACGGGTGTGATCAGATCTGGGCACAAACATTGACTTCGCTGCTTGCTTGTAGGAGCAACAATGTGCACAGGTGGTGAGGTCAATCCATCTGGCTGGGCCAGCGAGGGACGAACGGGTGAGATGCGTGAGTGGGACTGTGTCTGATGCACGTGTGCGCACCAACGCCCTGATTTCTCAGGACTTCGGAGAGGGGACAGTTTCTGGGGCACAGATCAAAGAAGCCAAAAAGACATGAGGGTGTTGTCTGAAAGAAAGCCAAGAGGCTGGCGGGTTTTGCTGTGGAACAAATGAACCCTAACTAAGCAGCTAGAAACCGCACTCGGTTGTGACCTCCCTGTCTCGGTGGTTTCAAGAGCCCGAGCAGACTCGGTGGGCCTGGGGTCTCGAGGGCCACAAAGTCCAGCCCGCCTATGGCCCCTGGAACTCGAAGTCCTGTTCCAGGCTCACCTGGGTGTTGGCAGAATTCAGTTCTTTGTGGTGACAGGATTGAGGCCCTTAATGTAACCATCCCAAAACCTTATTTTCTTTAATCCAGTAACACCTCACATAGGGCTTAGGAAGGAAACTCTGTATGTAGCATGTCAAACGAATGGCACTATGCCTGTCCCTTCTTCCTCCAAGGAAGAAAACTTTAGCTTTCTTCTCCCAACCTGTCTGTCAAATTCAACCAAAAGTAACACCTAAAATTATCTGAAACTTGTCAATAGGTGAAAAAAGACTTCAGGGGTCCTTCCAGTGCTGTGTGGGGCTACGCTGCCTCCTGACGGGGCGGTTTCCCGACCTCTGACTGGGGATGGAAGTCACGGCTTTCTAGTGCACAGGACACACTCTAACCGACCGAGCCCTGCAGCTAGGGCCGTGTAGGGTGTTTTTTATTCATGCTTTAATTTGCACTGAGTAAAATGCTCGGAATTCCTTCTTCCCTGTTTCGTCCAAACCCCTCTGACACAGCTGCAGGGAGACTGTCCCGCAGCACGAGCAAGCCCAGCTCGGGCGGCCACAGCCCAGCGTTTCGGGAGACAACGGCAGGGTGGCTGCGAACGCTCTCGACTTCGGAAGTAATGCACTACCGTGTCATAAAGAAGCTCGAAAGCTTAGAATGTGGCGCCTGTCACACTGTCGCCTTCTTCAAGGACAGAGAAGCGGCTTCAGCCCAAAGTACAACCTGCTAGGAACCTGTCAGCAGCTTTCTTTTGCAAAAGGCTCTGGGCAACTTAACAGCTGGAGGGCTCTTGGGAGGCAGGGGCCTCGGTGTACCTCCCTCGCTCACCTGTCTGTGTTAAGGAGCCATGCTCGGAAGGGTAAAGGCAGCTAAACCCCACTGCCCCCCACAGTCGGGCGCTGTGTACACAGGTGCCCAGACTGTCCTCCAGGGAGCCGTTCTCATTTCTTCATCCACCTGCAGCCCTGCAGAGACCTTCCGATCCTTAAGCGCGAACAACTGTCTGTAACGGCCACAGCAAACGCAGAGGACGATACAAAGTCCTCGCAGACCAGAGTCCCAGTCCTCCCTCAATGTTCCCCCTCCCCCCGACTCCTGTCGGCATCCTTTCCCTTCTCCGTCCGATAGACCATGGTCCCTGCTCAGTCCTCCACCTCCTCACAGTTGTGCTCTGGTTCTAATTTTGAAAGCCTTCTTAAGTCCACGTACATAATAAGCCTTGTGAAAATATTCTCCTTGCAAACATACTAAATATGCTTGAAATAGAGTCAACAGTGGACGCATGCCTTACCTAGGCAACACGTGGGTGATAGTTTTCCATCTTGAAGTTTCCAAAGGGAAACCATATGAAACGTCTTCATCGCTTACTGCTCGGTTGTTGTCTGGCCTGTGAGTATTCCATGTCCTCAAGTAAATGTCATCCCCTTCGTCCCCTTGTGTGTATGCATGTGTGTGTGTTTATATATCATATATATGTTTTAATAAAAAATAAATAAAAACCTTATATAAATTTGTTTGAAAGTCAAAGCATTCCTCCCCCAATACCAGTCCCAACCTCTTCCTGCTGCCCTTTCTCAGTAAAAGTTGCTGTGGTTCCACTCACACTTTTATCTGGGTACAGTGGCCCCCCTTATCCACAAGGACACATTCCAAGACCTCCAGTGGATGCCTGGAACCACAGACTGCATCAGGCCCTATATATACTATGTTTTTTCCTGGACATACATTCCTGTGACAAAGTATAATTTATAAATTAGGCACAGTAAGAGATTAGCAACAATAACTCGTAATAACATGGCACAATAACAACAATATACCGCAATAAGTTATGTGAAGGTGGTCTCTCTTCCTCAAATGTCTCACTGCACTGCACTCCCCCTTCCTCCTGAGAGGCACCGGGAGGACCATTCCACAAACACGAGGGTGCCACCCACGCTTCCCAGCGGTGCTGCCAGAACACATCAGGCGACTTGCGTGTTTGTTCTTGAGAGCTCATGGGTTCTTTGCTCGGCACACAGTACCGCCCGGCTCCATCAGATGCTCTGTGGCATTGCCACAAAGCACCGGAGTTCATCTCTGCCTCCTTCCTTCCTGTCATGGTGCCTTTTCTGCCCTTTCATGAAGATAGGGTCTCTGGGGCAGCTTCTTATAAGCCCCGTTTCCTCATAACTGAAGACTTGCTTGGATGATACCATTTCTCCTTAATCAAACTCTTTTTTAAATTTTATTTGTCAGTTACATTCACAGTCAGTATTATTTTGCATGAGTTTCAGGTGCTCCCCCCCTGCCGGAAACGGCAGCAGCTTCTTCATGGGCAGACGCAGCCCCTCCGGCAATTTCTCTACTTCTCGGTCCAAGCTGCTCCTGAATCTGTGTGGCCGCCCCCTACTGGCAGCAATTGGCTGGACGTCTCCGCACAGACGTGGTGCTTGCTGGAGCCACACATCGTCCCTGAGCCCAGTTGCCCCTCCTGTCTTCCACGCACAAACGTGGCCTTTTCATCTTAACAAGGCAGTCATCACACGCCGTGGCTGTACCGTTGGCAGTTTGAGGCAAAACTAGCACAAGTTTCGTTTTCCTTCTTTCCAATTTCACGGATAGAAGATTTATTCTTACCTAGTAGATCTTACCAATCTCAGATCTCTCAGGTCTCCTCAGATTTATTCTTACCTAGATCTTAGCAATCTCAGAAAAAAGTCATCTTCGCATATAACTTTTTTCCCCCTTTTCTCACAAAGTTGAGAACTTGCACCTTTTCACTTACAGGAAGCACTTACCCGCATCCCTTTGTCAGGTCTGAATGGCAACATCACTACTCCAGTGCTTTGGGCCATTACTCAGTAAAACAGAGTTACATGGACACAATCACAGCGACACCACACTGCCGGTTACCTGCTCGCCAAGACAGACACCGGACTAGCAAACAGGCTGAGAGCAGATAAAGGAATGATTCACTTCCAGAGCCGGAGGAGCAGAGCAAAGGGTTGCTCATCATACACAGAATGCATGCACTCGAAAGCTCATGTTTGTTTCTGGAATTTTCCATTTCACATTTGCAGACTGTGGTTGACTGGGCGTGACTGGCACTGCAGAAAGCAGAACCTGGGAAAAGGGAGGGCCGTTGCATGTGCACACATATGTTATCATCGCTCATGTTAAACGACGTGCCCCTTCCCTCAAAGGTGCCCTGGAAGTTCATTTCTCCTCTTTCTCCTCGAATACGGCCTGCTGTTTTGCAGAGAGTGCCATAATTTCCCATTTATTGGCCTGCTGATTATTTCTAGTTAACTTCCCTGGGGAGGGACTTCCAAGCTATTCCTGTTTTTCCCCCTTAAACACAGTGTGGAGACGATCCTTTCCCACGTACCTTGGCTCACCTGCCTGATCATCCAGGGAGAGTGGGGGGAAGGCATCGAAGCAGCCGGGCTTTGGTTCTGGGGAAGGAAAGAAGGCAGGGGCTCGATCTAGATTCCCTGTAAATGTACCAAACACCGGGCCTCCTGGTACAAAGACTAGTGTTTGCTAAGAGGTCTCTATCCAGGGAATGCCCTTAGCAGATTGTGGCTGGTCAACAGCTGGCCACAGTAAATAAACTTAGAACTCATGGATTTGTGCACCTGGTCTCCCGAGGTCGCACCAGCAATGTAATGACATAGGGTGTAAAAGAGTGAAGTTTCCTCACCCAGACTCTCTGCTTGGAGAAGTGTTCCCCCAACCTCACCTGAGACCTCACCTATTACCTGGGGCCAGAGCGCACGTCCCGCATGAACTCAGGGGACCACAGGCATCGGGTGGTTGCTGAGTCCACCCTGCAACCCCCGTCCCCCCACCAGTGTCTGGAAACCACGGCTCCACCTTTACGGCTCCACCTTCACACAGACAAGAGCTCCAATGAAGGGATTAGGGGAGGTGACCAAATCGCCATCCAGAAAGGCTGAATTGGTCGGGTTTCTACTTTCGAGAATAGGAGTTTGTTCCTCAGCAACGCAAACTCCAGTTTCACCGATCTGAGTGAGGGCCGATTTAAATGTGTGTTCTTCCTTTAGCATTCATTTTACATTAGTTGGCTGTTGGGATGTGTGCATGTTTTCTTGCTAATATTATTTGCTCTTTCCTTTAGGTTAAAATTTTATTTATTAATTTGAGAAATATCAAGAGGAACGGCAAAGCATGTAGATTCTGGGTTAGCATCCTGGTGTGCCCTTTGCCAAGCATGTGGTCTAAGAAAAATTACCCAAGTTTTAGTTTCCTCATTCAAGACCCATTTCAGAAGACCCTGTGAAGATGACCTGAGATAATCCATGCGAAACACCAACATCGCCTGGTGGGTAGTAAGTGCTCAAATAGCGGCAGTGGGCCACGGGGGCTCTTTATACATTATGCATGTTAATTCCTTGATGAATAAGTATGTTGTAAATATTTTGTCCTGATCTGTAGCTTATGTTTTTACAGACATTTGTTAGACAGGCTGTTCCTACGCAGTCGAACCTGCCGTTTTTCCCTTTATAGATTTCACTGTAGCCTGACTTTCTGTTTAAACCACATCGTTGAACTGGACTGCTCCAGGCTTCACTTCACATGTTCCAAGTCTGTGGTCAGAATCTTAAGATTCTTCTTCGTTCTCACCAGAGATCACCCGTTTTTCTTTGGTGGATGGCAGTCCCTGGCCACTCCTTCTCCGTTTCCCCCAAAGAACGTGATCCTTTTGTCCTCGTTTCTCCATTCACACCACGCTCCCCGGATGCTCCTGTCCACTCCGCTTCCAGCAGCCCCCCAGGCAGAGGACAGCGAATTCTTTCGAGCATCACTTTTCACTGTTTACAAGGTATTTCTATCTTGCTGTTCCACAATCACCTTAAATTTCTTCTAAAACTAAATTTTATGTGCCCTTTGTATCACAGGTGGCAAACACAAGGCCCCCAGGCTGAATCCGGCCCTCCACCTTGTTTTATCCGGCCCAGCACCTTTTCTCTACCTGGCAGCAGCACCAAGCTCTCGCTTAACTGTTAAGGAGCAGTTACATGTATACAGTCCCAACATTACATTCGGCCCTTTGAAGGCAACCGCAAGGCTGATGTGGTCCCCAGTGAAAATGAGTTTGACGCTCCTGCACTTAATGTATACTAAGATAGAGTGTTTTTTTCCTTTAGCTTACAGCAAATAGTTGTGTGGAATGCTTTTTATGAACAAACGAATATAACGTGTCTGCCCTGGCCAGGTGGCTTAGGTGATTGGAGCATCATCCTGAACACCAAAAGGTTGTATGGCTTCCATCCTGGATCAGGGCACATACTTAGGTTGCAGGTTCGATCCCCAGCAGAGGCGCATATGGAAGGCAACCAATCAGTCTCTCTTAAATCAATAAACATATCAATAAATAAACAAAAATATAATTTATGTGTAATACGCATAGACTATCTCTAGAAGAACACAGAAACTGGTAAAAGTGGTTGTGGCAATGAGAGAAGAGATACTTTTCATTCACTTCCTTGTGCCTTTTGAATTTTGTACCATCATATATAACGCCCACAATAAACAAGTCTATAAATAAAAGGGACCTTGTCATTGATGCCACCAAACCTATTCCTGCTTTTGGTTGGTGACGTTCCCTTCTCCACTCAGTCCCTGCTAAGCACTTGGGGATCACCCTCCGCCCTTCAAACACACATCAAGAACCAACGGAAATGGCCCCTTCTCACTCACGGCAGCACAGAGGACACACGGGAAGCCCGGCCCTGGGACACAGACAAAAGGATGAAAGACGCTGTCAGGAAAATGCCCTCGAGAAGCCCCACAACCTGGGCGTGTGGAGCAGCACACCACACATTTTCAAAATGGTTTCATTGATTACGCTATTACAGTTGTTACAATTTTCCTCCCTTTGCCCCCCTTCACCCAGCACCCCCTCTCCCAGGCTATCCCCACACCGTTGTTCATGTCCATGCACCAGGCATGTAAGTTCTTTGGCTACTCCACTTCCTACAGTGTGCTTTACATCCCCGTGGCTATTCTGTGACTGCCTATCTGTACTCTATCCCCTCACCTCTTCACCCATTCCCCCAAAACACCCCCAATCTGACAACCCTCAAAATGTTCTCTGTATCCACGATTCTATCTGCTTTTTGCTTAGTTTTTTAAATTATTCAATTATTGATAAGTGTGTGTTGCCATTTTATTGTTCATAGTTTTGATCATCTTTTTCTTAAGTAAGTCCCTTTAACATTTCATATAATAAAGGTTTGGTAATGATGAACTCCTTTAACTTGATCTTGTCTCAGAAGCTCTTTCAATGTCCTTCAATTCTAAATGATACCTCTGCTGGGTAGAGCAATCTTGGCTGTAGGTCCCTGCTTTTCATAACTGAGTATTTCTTGCCAGTCCCTTCTAGCCCACAAAGTTTCTTTTAAGAAACCAACTGACAGTCTAATGGGAACTCCTTTGTCGGTAACTAACTGCCTTTTTCTTGCTTTTAAGATTCTCTGTATTTAACCTTTGGCACTTTAATTGTGTTTCTTGGAGTGGCCCTCTTTGGGTCCGTCTTCTTCAGGACTATCTGTGCGTCCTGAACTGTGCATGTCTATTGCCTTCACCAAATTAGGGAAGTTTTACTTCATTATTTTTTCAAATAGACTGCCAATAAGATTGCTTAAATAACTGATTCTGTAAGCCATTTGCAAGTATTTATTTAGGTAAGAGATCATAAAATACATTTTTCCAATACACACAAAACACATTTAAAACAATAAAAGATAAAATGACAGGTGACAGAATTTAGTGTTTATAAATGAGGTCATCAATAACTTTGACAATTCAAAGAAACTCAAAGTGTACTTAAAAGTTTGAGACCATGCTTTACAATGGTTTATAACAAAAAAAATAAAGAATAAAGTATTAGGCTTTTAAGGAAATACATTACTTAATAGTTTTTCAAATGATTTCATAACGGATTTCTGGACACCGTCCTATATGGACATGAAAAGTAAGAAAGTCGAGACCTTTGGCAAGCAAAGTGTTAGTCTACAGCAGCTTATAAAGTGTACTTGTTTTATATAAAAGCTCTTGAATTTACATACGTTCTTGTTACCAGAACAGAGAAAAACTAACACGTTAAGTATCTTTGAGGAGTCTGTAAGATATATTAGCAAAAATCATTACTTTCAAAAGCCTATATTCTATGAAAATCTGCACCACACAGCATCTAAAGTTACTGAGAAGATGTAACTTAATAATGTGTAACCACAAGATTATTAAGTCTCCTAAATGAAACACTTAACCCCACACCCTACACATTAGCCCTAGTTCCATCTCCTGTTGGAAGCCGCAAGCTTTAAGCTAATGTGTGTCTGTCATCTGAAACAGTCCTCACCACCACCACTGCGAACGGGTCCGTAAGGCCCCTCAGGCATTTTCTCAGTCTCTAGTAACGAGACCCAAAGAAGGACCACCACCCGAACGAGGAGGTGCTTGGGCTCCGGAACGAATGACCTCTAACCCCTGAAGACTCTCTACTCTGAGACCTACAGGACCAAGAAGACAACTTAAAATTTCTTACTTCAAAAAAATTACTNACTAACACGTTAAGTATCTTTGAGGAGTCTGTAAGATATATTAGCAAAAATCATTACTTTCAAAAGCCTATATTCTATGAAAATCTGCACCACACAGCATCTAAAGTTACTGAGAAGATGTAACTTAATAATGTGTAACCACAGGATTATTAAGTCTCCTAAATGAAACACTTAACCCCATACCCTACACATTAGCCCTAGTTCCATCTCCTGTTGGAAGCCGCAAGCTTTAAGCTAATGTGTGTCTGTCATCTGAAACAGTCCTCACCACCACCACTGCGAATGGGTCCGTAAGGCCCCTCAGGCATTTTCTCAGTCTCTAGTAACAAGACCCAACGAAGGACCACCACCCGAACGAGGAGGTGCTTGGGCTCCGGAACAAATGACCTCTAACCCCTGAAGACTCTACTCTGAGACCTACAGGACCAAGAAGACAACTTAAAATTTCTTACTTCAAAAAAAATTACTATGAATAACTGAATAATTAGATTTATAGGAAAATGACTTTTAAATTAAGATTTAGTAAAATCAACGACATTGAATTTTCCTCCAATTATTTATGAATGACAGAAGACAAATCAGCTGAAGTTTTACATACAAAAGACATAAATACTGCATAATATGTAGTGAATATTGGCACATCCCCTTTCGTTTTTTAAAGCAAAAAATGCAATCAGCCTGTCTGATGCTCTTCAGACACACATATGACAGCCCAGAAACACCCTCTGGGTGGCACAGAAACTGCCCAGCCTAGGGCTTCGCGATGGGTTTGTAGCAGGCGTCGGGCTGCCAGAGGCGAATATCAACGAGCGCTTGATTGAGCTTCTGCATCCAGAGATCCCGCTCCTCCTTGGTGTCTGCGGACAGCCAGTGCCTACAGGAGCAAACACACGAGGGCTCAGGACCCTTCCCACCCGTTTCACACCTCCCCTCGCTCCCGCTAGGGGGAAGGCTGAATGAATGAACCCGTCAAATGAGTTACTCCTTTCCCTCTTTTTGTGGGTGCTCGAGAGCCCCATGGGGAGACGCTTCTTCAATTATAATGGAAAACGTTATGCTGTAGGCTGCTTAGATGAATCATAATGCACACTGATGACATTTGGTAAATGAGGGCATTTCTACACGGAACACGGTCACTGTCTTGCATGGGTGGGTGGTCTGGCCTGGGCAGCCAGGTGGCGTGGACCACCCCAAGTGTGGGCCACTTTCTCACAAAAGCTGACACACCACCGGCCTCAACAGGGCGCTCCCCAAATCCCTCCGACCCAGGCTCCCTAGGAGCTGGGACCACAGGCTCATGGACCTTTGCTGGCCATGCAGATGACAGTAGTCTCTACCATCTCCCATTATTTCCATGCCACCGTGTGAGTGGAACATGCTGTTTCAGTGAATGCTCTGAAGAAGCTAAGACTGCGTCCACCCTGACCCCTCTGTCCATTTCAGGAGTCTCGTCTTTGCAGCCATATCTAGCTGCAAGTTGAATGACAGTTGACAAGGAGGCAAGGGTCGGCTGGGGCGGAGTAACTCTCTAAGGCACAAGCAGAGTGTTCTTCCAGGGGACAGACAGCTGGAAGGTTTTTATACTGACTCCTTCGCTCCCCACTGGTAACAAAATGACACGAGCACGGATGAACAGTGAGGGGTCACCTAGCGGTCAGTGAAAAAGGATGCAACGCTGACAATCATCACAGTGACCATTTGCAGAGTTCACTCCACATGCTCCTGGACACCGTGCTACGTGGCCCTACTCCTCAATCTCCACCGCCCTCCGTGGAGGGCAGTTTTCACAGGGCAACTCAGAGGGCCAGCAAAGCTAACTTGCCGCAGCTACACTCAGTAAGTCACTGAGTCGGGATTTAAACTGAGCTCTGTCAACTTCAAAGCTCCCCTGAGCAGCGCGGCCCTCCCACCTGGGGAAGCGTCTCTGGTTCGCACGTGCGGGCTACAGCGGGAAGCCGGCAAGATTAATCAGAAGAGGAACCTCTTGTACTGAAGGAGGGAAAGGCAGTGGGGTCGGTTAGTAGAAACAAAAATGAGACATATTAAAGTGAGATAAAAGGCCCTGTCTGGAAACAGGCAAGTGAGGCAAAGGGAAATGCAGAACAGTAAAACGTTTACATTTCAGAAAACAGATGATCACAACAGTTTTGAGACGCCACCAAGCAGAGCTAAAGACTCAGCCAGGACTGAACTGAGAATGCAAGTGTCAAAAGCCTGGATAAAGAAGTGTCCACCCCGATCATGATAATGTCATAAGGAGAAAAACGGCAGGCAGTGAAGTGCAGAGCAGTCGGGGCACTGGGGATCCTGCTATTTCTACCACAGGAGATGGTCAAGGTCAAGTCTGGGAGGGCTCATTAGCACATAAAAGCAAAGACTACATGAAAAATGTACTATTTAAAAGGGTTAAATTAAAACGGGCCCGGTGGCCAGGAACCACTTGTACTGAAGTTTGGTTGGTTCCCCCACTGACTGTGAACACGGACAAACAAAAGGACTAAACCCACTGCGCCCCTACCGTTCTGCCCGATGCCACTGCACACAGAGCACAGGAGGGAAGGACTTCACCTGAGCTCATCTGAAGTAACCTAGACACCCGCGGTTCCCAGAGAATGGGTCCCCTAACTAGCTATTTTAAAACAGACTGGGAGTATCCAGGCAACTTTGCTCCGTTCTAATACACATAATGTCTCTTGGCTATAGCTTCCTGATACTTCCACATCCGAAATTCACGGGGTCGGCTCTGTCTACCCCTCGTCTACAAAGCCCACCAACAGCTTCATTAATAGAGACTGTGTCGAGGTCCAACCTGTGTCCCTACCCACAGCTTTGTACACTGAAAGTGGTCTTTAAGCTTTTCCTGGGCATCTGAGCAAAAGAATCTTAAGACTCTTAACAATAAGCTTCGTATCTTCAACTTCAGCTTTGGGTTAACAAAAAGGGACACTCCCAGGAGCTCTCTCTGTTAATCTCCAAAGAGAAATGTCAGAGCAGGACGACCACTTCTGTTTCTACTAACCGCCCCTGATCAATCAACGGTATTTTGGAATGAAAAGGAAGGGATGTGTAAATCTCTTTAAATAATACTTGACTTCTTAAAAGTATACATGAAATCTTCTAACTCAACCCAAAGCATATTAGCTAACGACCCTGCAAACGGGGCTACACCAGGAGTGTACTGAAAACATGACTAGTTAAGCTGTAACTTAAGTGTTAGGCTTTTCTTGAGTCTGCTAATTCGGTCATTCAGTTGTTCTCCTCCTGACAGTTTCCTTATCCAGACTGTACCCTCTTTAAGGACAAGGACCGTCTCTGGTGTTTCCCACATGGGAAAGAACCTGGTGAGCAGTCATTTGCTTTGTTCACAGAACCATTAGCAGCACGGGACGTACTTGGTGACGCAGAGCGTGTCCCTGCACTGGCTGACGAGTGTCTCTCGGTCGTCCTCTCTCTGTGGTCGGACAGTGATGAACTCAAAGGTGTTGCGTCTCGCACAGAACTCTCTGCTGGCTGGTTCTACCTGACGACTGGTACAATTGGCCAGATTTATCCTTCCTATGGGATTCTTCACAAACATTTAAAGAGATCATTAGTAGAAAATAAGACCATTTAAGTCAGTAAGCATTAAGCAGTATTTAAGCTTACAAAGCCATTAATTTTAAATTTAATTACCCTAAGTTAGAGAAATATAAGCAATATTCAGGATGGGGCAAAAGTAGGTTTACAGTTGGGAGTTTGTAAAACACAGTTTATTCTTGTGTTACTATTTATTCATTATTGCATTATTTCCCATACAAACAACTGTCAACCTACTTTTGCCCCACCCTCTGTAATGCTTCTTAATGATAAAAACCATAAATGGACATAAGAGTAAAAACCAAAATGTCAACTGGAGCTCTTAGTCAACTCAAAAAATAAACTCTGTTGGGGAAAACTCCAAACAGACAGAAACTTAAAAAAAACCAGGAACACACAAATGAACAGTGTCCTGAAGTCTCGGGCTGCCCCCAGCTTTAACACTAGAAACACGCACCCAACGCCTTTCGTGCCCAACCCACCCTCTCCCTCCCCTCTGTGAGCAGAAGCCTAGACCTGCCATCTCATCTGTCAGCGTTTCCCACGGGCCTCCAGCAAGCGAGGCCCCCCTCGGCTCTGGCTGGAAGCTGTGGCACTCCTGAGGGTCGAAGGTAGACACTCAGGAGGCTGAGTGGTCCTGAAAGTGGGGGGAAGTGGGGGATTTGCAGGCATGGCCAGGTTATAAACAGCCAACAAAAGTGGGCACTTCACTGGTGACTTAAAAGGAAATTAAAGCGCAATATGCCACTCTAAAACATGAGGGTTGCTAATTCTGGAAAAAGCAGTAATGACCTCTGTTGACTGGTTGAGGGGTGAGTAACAAACTCTCATACGCTGCTGTTGAAAATATAAAACGGTCCAGCCCTGGCTGGTGTAGCTCAGTGGATTCAGTGCCAGGATGTGAAACAAAGGGATTCTGGTTCAATTCCCAGTCACAGCACACGCCTGTGTTGTGGGTCAGGTCCCCAGTAGGGGGCATGTGAGAGGCCACCACACATTGATGTTTCTCCCCCTTTTTCTTTCTTCTTCCTCCTTTTCCCTCTCTCTAAAAATAATAAAGCTTTCAAAAATTAAGAAAATAAAATACATGCCAAACGAGACAAGGGAAATAAAAATTGCAATGTACCATAAATGGATAAAAGATATAGATAAATCAATCCACAGAAAATATAAATAGCCAAACCACACAAGAAAAGATGCTTACTGTCAATGCTTACCCATGGAAACAGAAAATAAAGCACAGTGAGTGGAAACAGTTCACACCCACGACATGACAAAGTGAAAAGTCTGACATGTCAAGTGCTGGTGGGGACTCGGAGCACCGAGAACCGGGCTGACAGGAACAGAACGCTGCACAGCCACTTCGAGAGCCACGGGACAAAATCTAGTTATGCTGAAGATGCGCAAACCCTACTACCCGGCAAAATGGCCACGAGGCGCAAACTCACAAAAGAGCTCTTGCCCTTGTATGCGGCTGGTCACTGTCTGTCCCAGCAGTGACTTGGACACCACGGAAGAGTCCAGAGAGAGGGGAATGGAGGCACTGACTGTGGTATGCTCGTGAGATGGAAGGGGAAGGGCGGGAGGTCCGAAAACCAGAGCTCCCCTGGCAACCCAGACCAGCCTCACAGACCACGGGGGGCCAAGAAACACAAAGGGACGTCAGTTGAGTAATGCTTAAAATGATGTAACTGTAGCCACATATTGCTTAGGAATAGGGACATAAGTAATAAAAAATTAAATAAACAAGTGGGAGCAGAAGTTCAGGATAGGAGTTAGTGCTACAGGGGAGAGAAAACTACATGGGACCCTCAACGGAACTCTCACTGATAATGCAGAGGCCGATGGACATTATTTGTTTTATATGTCTTTTTGAACATCCTAAACATCTCACAATACATTTTAAAATGAAATTTTACATGGCTACAATAATACTAAAGTATTTCTAATATATTTCTGACCAGAAATGCCAATTAAAATATTATGAAACATTCTAGCAGGACAGAAAGACTTAAGATATTTTAAGTGTGGTCGAATCACATGGAATAAATAAAATATAAAATTTTTACACATGTAGACACACACACACACATCTTGCCACAAGACCCTTCTTAATGGCATAGCAGATGCCATTAAGGGGGAGCCTGGGTGGGTGGTGGGGACCCCTGCACCCACAGGACGTGCAAGCAGCCGGGCCTTTACCACTGACTAGCTTTCCACGTTACCTTTCGCTTCTCGTCATCTGGGTAAGTCCAGTAAGAGATACAGTTTCCAGAGAGAATGCACCATCTTCGATGCCAGGCACCAAAACCACTAACATCTTCAAATATGGTCTAAAAAAAGTCAATAAAACACTGACTTTAGAAACTTGAGGATCAAGTGAATGTTAATTCCATTGGTTAAATGTCAACACGTTGAAATACTTTGATTTTGCAATCAATGTCCACTACTTTTCATCATGCCTTTTACCTTGGGAATGCAAGTCACTGATTGCTCACACCCAGACATGCACCCAGATTTTCAGCATCATTTACAGGCAAACAGCATTTAAGAACGTTCACATATTAACCACAGATGCACACATCTGCGGTTTATAGATGTTTTAAAAGCATAGTACCCCAAACCAAATACTCCTTAAATAAGAGAAAAGTACTTCAAGAGTTAGAGAAGAAAATGATGACAATGTCATGCCTTATATATTAAAAAACTAACGCTAGCTTATTACTTAGACTTCACACAGAAGACCGCCATTTCATTTTTATGGAGGAGAACAAAACAGGACTAGAAGAGTCAGCTCGTGACTATATGCCCTCACAGGTTACAGGGATGAATGTCTGAACTGGGACCCACCAGGCCGCTTGGACGTGGCACCTGCCTACCGCTGGGTGCTGGCCAGCCCGCACCTTCGGAGCGCCAGCTCCGTTCCCATGGGAGTGAAGTGGTCCTGCTGGTTAAGGGCAGGGCTCTGGAACAGGTAGCTTGTAACATGTGGGGGTTAGTCCACTTCAACGGGAGAAGCAGACACTGCTTCCCCCCAGCCCCACTATTTTTTAGTTGTAGTCATAATGGAGCCCTAATTTAAGTAAGTCCTTAGTTTTAATTTTAAGAAGACGTCCTTTGGAAACCATGACATATGTTAAAAAACAAAGCAAGGCAAAAGCGTAGCGGTGCACTTGGCGGGGGCTCGCAGGCCTTCCCAGGCTGCGCACACACAGCACAGGTGTGGGCTCTGCAGCCGCCCAGGCCCCGCCACAACCACCCGCGCAGCTGCTGCTGCGGCGGTGCAAAGCAGCCACAGACACCATGGAGACAAGCAAGCCCGTGTGCCAGTGAAAGTTTATAAAAACAAATGGTGCGGCTGCTTTGCTGACCCCTAACATAGACAATCCAAAAGTGTCTTTGTGTCTGGTTCCAACATGCATCAAGAGTTTTCCACTTCAAACAGCTGGACAAAGCCTCACACCAAACCCTGTGAGGGGAATGGACATCTCCTCCATCCACTAACGTGCGTCAATTCCCCAAAAGGTGGTTCAGTTGGGAGTGCATCTCTGGCCACAGAGGAAAATTACTTTGTGTGAAGAAATGCTTCCATGATAGAATGAAACCTCAAATTTATGAACTTAATTAGCTTACTCCAACCATCTAGCCTCTTACCCCACCTTTTTCTCTCTTCCCCAGTTTACCCTCTTTCCTCCCGAAGGCATGCTTTTTCCAGGCAACATCTGCTCGCAGCCGCCCAAGGAAATAAGACAGGACTCTTACTTCAACCTTGGGGACCAAGTTAGTATGAATGACTCATGAGCTCCCTCCTGTGTTTATGTTCACCTTTTACATCACAAAGGTAACAAAGAAAAATTTGATGGAGAAAATAACACAAGTGGCCATTGCTCTCTGCTATGATCAGAGAGGAATGACAAGAGGTCAGCTGATTAATTCTCACAGCCAAGGAAACCACAGGCCAAGGAAATTAAATGAAACATACAATCACAAGGCAGAACGGGAACCTTCTGGGCGATCCAGAATGCCCTTCTCTTGCTTCTCTCAGTCCAGATGGAGCTAGACCAGCACCATTTTAGAACCACTTAGAAAGGTCCTTCTAAGGATCTTTGGTCGTTGGTCATCTCCCTCCCAAAAGCTGGCAGGAAGGGAAACTGAACAACTTGAACTTCAGTTGCCACCTCTATTCTTCAGAGAGGGCACAGGTCATGAAAATGCATTGATTAGACCAGGGACCGAAGTTATCTGGGTCAGGATAAGGGCTCTCTATAAGAGAGGAAAAGCATGAACAGACAGAACAAACTAGTTAAGAGCCCAGCTCAAAAATCAGATGGCTCAGACATTATATGCAAATAAACGAGCTGCCAGAGCCTACCAGCTGCCCAAGGTGTCTCCAACAAAACATGGAAATATTTACATCAGGAGAAAAGGTCACTGAGTAAACACTGCCTTCCACTCAGGAATTCATAAAAACCCTTTTCCAAGAATATCTAGTGCCACCTGCTGGATTTACATGTGAAAGCAGCCGGTTTACAGACCCCTTGGCTTTCCATGCCCCCTCCCTTTCCCCTCTGTGCCTTTCACAGCAATTGCACGTGATTTGTCTCATTCCAATTCTTGCTTCCCAAGAAAACCGAAGCTCCTGGATGTTCTCCACTTCTTGCACACACCCACAATCGTCTATGTCTCCTTCATACATCCGGTTCTCCTCTGGTGACGGAAACAGTATGATTCTAGATGAGACCCCCCTGTGACTACGAACTGCGGCTTGGGTCTGGCTTCTACTCACCCTCAGGACCTCATTTATCCCCAAGGCTCAGCCCTCAGCCACGTGGGCCCTATAAAAAGCTCCCCTCTTTAGGATTCGAGTCTGTCCGATCCTAATAAAATATCAAGGAAATCCTTCTTCCACCCCCTCCCCGACCCTGTCAAGCACCACACCCTACTCGGCCCTTCCTGCCAGACTTTGTTCCCGAGTTGCTTGCAGCCTCTTTCCTCACCCCTCTACTTGCCTGACAACCACCGGCAACCTAGCTTCTGCTCCAACTGAGACTAGAGCAACCGCCTGCAAACGAGCCCCATGGTCCCCGACAGATGCTGATCCGGCCCGGCACTCAGGCTCTCTCTCACCTAGGCAGCTGACACAGCCCCACACTGTGTCCCCTGCAGTGCCCTTCGGGTGCTTCTCTCCCTGGGTCTGTGCGCAGCTGGGGGCTCCTCCTGGCTCCACCCCACCCAATGCCCCTGCACTGAAATCTCGGTCTCCGCGCTGCACATTTCCAAATCTCATTTCAGCTAAAACATCCATCTTGAACTCTACACCCCGATCCTTGAAACATGTGTTTAAGTACCTGAAATTCAAATTGTTTAAAACAATTCATGAAAACCCGACATGTTGAATAGGGATGGGCTCGCGGGGGGCATGAGGGAACTTTCTGGGGTAAGGTTTTATATCTTAATTAAAACTTGGGGTACACAGATATGTGGATGTGTAAAAACTCAGAGGACATACACCTGACTTAGGGGAGCATGCTAATGTCTACAATATACTTTGAAACCTGCCCCCCGATATGTTGTTTTCAGCAATGGCAGAAGGATGCCAGGTAGCAGACATACAACCAAGCCAGAGCAATAAAGGAACATTAAGGCAAAAGACAGATGGATCTGTCGTCCAGATCCCGGCCCTGCTTCTGCTCCTCCACCCCCCAGAGTCACAGCACAGGGGCTGCCCTTCCTCCTCCTCCCCCAACTGCCTCCTCCATCTGGACTGCTGTCCCCGTCACCGCTCTCAGGGAGAACTCAGTCTCACTGGACATCTTCAGGGTCACCCTTCCATTCTGCTTTACACGTCAGTCAGAAGGATTTGAGGTCAGTCAAAACCCCAATTTGATGTCCTTGCTTAAAACTAGAGTCCCCCACTAGCTTCAGGATAAAGTCCAAATTCTTTAAAAGGCCCTCGAACAGCAGGCCCCAGCCCCGCTAAGTACATGGCCCTCCCCGTCACCATGCTCACTGCCCTCACTCACACACACTCTCTCTCTCTCTCTCTCTCTCTCACACACACACACACACACACTGTGCTCAGCTCCTCTGAGAGACCTGCCTCTGTCCCCACAGAGCACCCTTTCCTCTGGGGGGGGGGGGGGGGCCCTGGGCCACAGCGCACTCCCCTCCCTTCACTCTGCAGCACCTTCCCTCCGCCTCACCTGCTCAGCGGTGCATGAGGTACTTCTCTCCCAGCAGCCTCCTTTAAGCCTCCTACCCACACTCAAGAGCCGACATCCCACCTGTTCTCGAACACGCACGCACTCTTCACTTCCTCCTGTGGTAGCGCTGGGTCATCCTCACCTGTTCCCGAGTCCCTCCCCCTACCAGACGGAAGGCTGCTGAGCAGAGGGTTGCTCTGTGGCCTACCATATCCCCAGCCAGCACAGGGACTGGCACACAGTGGGAAAGCCACACGGCTTTACCGAGCTGATTCACCACCTTCTCAGACAGGCTTTCCTTCCGACAGGAACCCAAGTCTCCATGCACAAAGCAGAAAAAAGACAACACATACTGATTACTTACTAGAAAACCTCTTTCTTCAACACTTGAATTCACTTGACATTTTATTTGCAAATAAATATGACCTTCCAAAGGAGATAAAAAGGGCACCTGTGAAGAAAGACAGTGAGTTATTTGCAAAAGAGTTTCAGACTCTGATTTTTCTTGATAAAATAGGTGTGTCATGAATAGAGAATATTATGCCTTGCAAACATACTCTTTTCTAAAGCTAAAACATGAATTAAGTGGCCAAAAGTCACTGGTTCCTCAGCTATAAACACTTTAAAAGAATAAATCCATTCAAGTTAAAAGTGATAAAAACAAAACATTAAGTCCTAGTTAATGTGATAAAGAAAACTCAGATGTAAGAAGAGAATGTTAGTGCTTAGCCATTCTCCATCAATAAAATATACTCACTAGGAGACTAGATAAACCAACTGGTACATTAATGCAATAAAACATTACTTAGCCCCTGACCAGCATGGCTCAGTGGGCTGGGCATTGTACTGGCAAACTAAAGGTCACTGGTTCGATTCCCACATGCCTGGGTTAAGGCCAGGTCCCCAGTGAGGGGTGTGTGAGAGACAACTGATTTATGTTTCTCTCGCACATTGATGTTTCTCTCCCTCTCCTTCTCCTTCCCTGTCCCTCTGCCTAAAAATAAATAATTTTAAAAATAAAATATTACTCAGCAATAAATAATGGTGTGCTGCAGAATTAAAAAGTTGACCCTCGAATTCACATGAAATTGCAAAGGCCCCAATCAAAACAATCTTGAAAAAGAAAAACAAAGCTGGAAGAACCATACTTCCCAGTTTCAAAGCTTAATCCAAAGCTACCATAATCAAAACAGCATGGTATTGGCATGAGAACAGACATATAGAGCACAGGAAAAGAACCAAAAGTCCAGAGATAAACCCACACCTTTATGACCAATTGATTTTCAGCAGGGTACCAAGACCACTCAATGAAGAAAGAGCAATCTTTCCAGCACAGGGTGCTGGAAACTGGGCACCCACATGTGGAAGAAAGTTGGAGCCCCACCTCACATCACACACAAAAATTAACTCCAAATGAATCAATGCCCTACATATGGAAGCTAAAAAACCGCAACTCTTAGAGGAAAACATAAAGGTAAATCTTCAATGATCATGGATTTGGCAATGGATTCTCAGATATAACACCAAAAGCATGAACAACCAAAGAAAACTCTGACAAATTAGGCTTCATCAAAATTAAAAATTTTTCACTATGTAGATACCAACAAAAATTTGATTGAACTGTCACATAACCCAACAATCCCCCTTCTGGGAACTTATCCAAAGTAACTGAAATCCACTTCAGAAAGGGACATCTGCGCCCCGATGTTCAGTGGAGCAGTCTTCACGACGCCCAAGCGCTAAAAGCAGCCTGACTGCCCATCAGCAGACGGCGGACACAGGAAGTGTGGCAGGGTCTCCTTTCCCCCCACTTCTGGGCATAAACACTACTCTGGGCCACCCAGACGCTGTCCTCAGCGTGTGGTTTGTCTTGCAGGCTGTGAAACTCCGCTTTGTATCGTCTCTTAGTTGTCCTCGCCCACAGCCTGACGTCTGTGCACAGAAGACCCTTGCGGTCAGCTAGAATTCTCTATTCAAAGGGGGAAAAAGAATATGAGAGCCTGCAGTTCATTGAGATTCGTCATTTAAATTCCTGGATGCCAGACTGGGCACCAGACATCTGTAACCTCTGGTCAGAAGCCAAGCTCCAGGTGGTGGTGTCCTAAACCCTTAACAGGGGTGTCAAACTCATTTTCACCAGGGGCCACATCAGCCTTGTGGTTGCCTTCAAAGGGCCGTATGTAATGTTAGGACTGTATACATGTAACTGCTCCTTAACAGTCAAGTGAGAGCTGCCGCCGGGTAGCAACGAGGTGCCAGGCCGGGATAAAACAAGGTGGAGGGCCCTGTGTGTGCCACCTGTGCCTTAGAGAGAACAGTCTGCATGCACCTCAGAGGCGATGCCACTCTGAAGGGACCTTAGAGGCGCCACTGTGCCCTCTATTGGTCAAGGCACCCATGAAACAGGCAAGCGCTCCCTTGCACCAATGGCACCTGGGCAGACGTGGGACACTTGTTTGCTCTCTCAGAGTTAAGGAGAATTATGATATGAGCACAGAAGGGCTTCCATTTGTTCCCACTAATTTAAAGGACACCTAAGCTTAACTATTTTTAATATTCTTTTATATCAACTATAAGCTATCAGAACAAATATATGCTTTCTCTCTGGCACTCACAAAAGCACATTCAGGACCAATTTGACACTAAAACTGTATCTGAGGCAGAAAGAGACTTTTGAGTATTAAACACAACCAACTGAATTAAATGATTTTGCACTCAATCATGAGACTGGCTATTTAAGTTATAAATTCAAAAGTATGAAGAAAATAGAAATATTCTGTGACATTTTGAATTAAAATGGCAGACAAAAAATTTTCAAAAAAGCAAACATTCTGCATCACCATGTGCCACTGAATCCCTTTCATTTTAGAGATTACTACAATCCAATACATATGTAGAAACTGGTGAAAGGACAGACGACAGTGAGGAAGGAATACAGGTCATAGAACCCCAGTTTACAAATCTTGTTTTAGGCAAAAAATAAAATAATACATTACTATCCAGCATATTATAAGTTAGCATTTCTATGGACCCACAAAATGCTTGCCACTGATGTTCACAAGGATAATAAAATCTAAAATATGATTTGGTATAACTTTGGTGTTAAATGCATTTTATTTAAAAATTCATAAATGAAGCATCACCTACATAGTAATATGCCCATTGGACAAAACCTTTCTACTTAACACATCACCAAGAACTCTTTCACTGTGTGGGGGACAAACAATAATGAATACAGTTTAGCTTTAGACATAGTGGTTAATTTTTCTATCTTAGTACCCAGAAAATCAATGTTGAAGAGACTACAGAATCTGAAAGACTTTTAACATGAAAAAAGAATGTAGAAGAAAGCCAATACCAAGCATGCAGGAATAAAAAAGCAGAGAACAAAGTAAAGACGCCCAACTTCAAGGACGACAAAAAGGATAATGTGTATAATGTCCTTGATTATTCAAAACAACCAAGAAGGTTCGAGAGTTGTTAGTGAAACAAATACATTCAGGCCAAAATTAAGGATTGATTTTTAAGCTTGTTAGTTTCAAGCAAAGAAAAAACGGCAACCTTTTCCTGGAACAAATAGCCCAGTAGCTCTCGCTCTTTTACATCATAATTTATCTAAAACAAACAAAATAAAAGATAAAGAGAAAAAAAGACCCGGGATCACTCAATGTGTTAAAGTAGCTGAATCACTAAATAAATGAAAAGTACAAGCATTTCTTTAATTAACACATTAAAAATATACTTATGCATTAACAATCATCAAAATTTCAAATATGGTATGGTTTTTGTCTACCAACTAAAAAAACAACCAACAAAAAAAGGTTCATGAAAGTTTAAAGTTGCATCGTTTTCGTGTAACCTACTATTCTACACTTGGACAACGAGACCCGGAGAGATAAGTGACTCTGCTCACGTTAGAGGGGAAATTAGCCGCAGGGCCAACACTAGAAACCAGGCCTCCCAGTTTTGAATACTTCATCTCTCACAATACTTTAGAATGCCTCTGTGCTATGAAGCAGAAGTCGACCAAAGAACCAGCGTCTGCCTCCAGTGCCCTCACCCCTCAGAGTGGGCTTGCCAGTTATTAAAAGCCACATCACACCAATTTCTGGCGGAAAAGCACTCCGTGGTGTCGGGCAGATGGGAACAGCGAGGCTTTAAATGTGGGGAGGGACGTGCTGGAAGGAACTCCTTCGTTTCATAGGGACTTTTCTAAGAAATTTACCTAAATGTCCTTATCTTGTCAAAACTAATCTATAAAATAATACTACTCTTTCAAAATACTGTTTCAAATGGGCAAGTGACTATGTTTAAAACTGTAAGCTTAACATCTCTGTGCAAGAAGCAATACTTCCAGGCAATAGAACAGTCGCGGGGACGTGAAGCATAACTTGGGGAGCACAGGCAGTGCTGCTGCGGTAACTGCAGTTTCAGACCGCCCTGGGCCTGCGGGGGCACCGCTTTACACAGATGTCTAATCATGGCGTTGTACGCCTGAAACCAATATAATACTGTGTGTCAACTGCAACTGAAAATTTTTTAAAAAATACTTCTGTAGTCAGAACTGACGTTTACAATAAATCAGCATACAGTACTTTGAGATTTTAACTGTTAAGACACAGGGAGAAATATTTCCAACATCAAAAAAGTATATCATGTAGGCCCTGGCCAGTGTGGCTCAGTTGGTTGGAGCGTCGTCCTGTAAACCAAAAGGTCATGGGTTCAATTCCCAGACAGGGCACACGCCTGGTTTGTGGGTTTGGTCCCCAGCTGGGGTGTGTATGAGAGGCCACCAATCAATGTTTCTCTCCCTCTGCATCTCCCTCCTTTCCCCTCCCTCCAAAACCAATACATTCTCAAGTGAGAGTAATACACACACATATACATCACATAGATACACCAATTCTTAGTTAAAATGTACAATTCTAAGAATGCCTATTTTCAAAGATTTCAAATACTGGAGCATTTTCAAGGACCTGATTTTTCTGAAAGTAAATAAATACATCTGGATTACCTTGTCCAGAGCAAATTTAGTGCTTCCTACTGAAGACAGTGAGAGAGTGTGGGACCCGACAAGCGTGAAGTTGCTGGTGCGTACAGCACTGAGGCCGCCTGGACTGGCCATAACTAAAGAAAAAGGAAATGGGGTTCAGCTCACAGTGACAGCTCTCAGTGTAGATAACAATCCCTCACCTCACCCCGACAGAATGAAAATAAACTGCCACAGACGAAACTGCACCATTCTCCTCCATCTCTAAAGATGTAGGGAAAATACAAACTTGCTAAAAAAAATAGTGAAATATAGGCACTTCTGAACATTTGGGACAGAGATTTTTAAAGACACAGAACCTCGAAATATGCATGTAAAATACAATTGTCCTGTAAGCGCTAAGAGAAGACTTCACTGCTGTCATCTCGGACAAACATAATTAGTAGCACAGACTATACTACATGGCGCTTCTTAGTTACTCTCGCACCAGAAAGAGACCAAAAGCCCCCAATGGGAGAGTGAAACCAGCTCAGTCCCAATCCCCATTGGAAAAGAGGCCTAGTTCACTCTAGAAAAGGCCTTTCCTGGCTTCCTGGCACCCAGGTCCCACTGTGCTGAAAAGATGCTTTGCTGACACGACACAAGGCCAGTGACGGTTGGCCAAGTTAAAAGAAGTCACCCCCACAGCGTCAAAGGCACAAAACGCATCTGCAGGGCAGTACACCCAGGTGAAGGGCAACACAACCTGCCACAGTGCCAACGACCAGGCATCGCGGTGTGCCGCCTGCTGGAGCCCAAGTGCCCTGGTGACCGGAGGCCTGCATGGAGTCTGACAAGGGCCACCGGACAGCATGCGCGGTGGCAGCGACCCCACGTGTTACTGAAGCCGTGGAGACAGTAGCTTTCAAAGGAGACTGCTAAGCACTTGTAAATTAAGATGCCTGTTCGTGTGAGGATGCAGCTGCTCGGTTCTTTCCCTGAGTCTAGTGTTTCTAACAGTTTGGCATCCACTCACCTGAAGAATGAAGGGTGCTTTTCTAAAAGAGAGTGGGAAGAAGCAACAAATTATTTTCTTCATTAGATACGAAGACTTGGATGTTAAATACAAAACTCTTTAACACTGCAAGAACTACATTTCAGAAAACATTCATTTTTCTCTATGTGAATATCAGCAATTTCCCACCCCCATTACGGCACTTTAAAGATTTCCAAAGTGCTAAGGGTTTAGAAATGATTAACCAATTTATAATCATATTTGTATCATGAAGGTTTCACACAAAAGCTCCAGTTTTTAGAAATTCTACTCACTGTGGTTATAGATGTGAGAAGTCGCTTTGGAGTAATAGCCTGAAAGAAAAGATACCTTAATGTACTTCCTAGTAAACATTACAATTTAAAGCTTAATAACCAACCTTGAGACACTCCGCATAGAAAATAATTCTTAAATATGTATTTTACTTAAGTCTTTTATTATGGCTTTACCCGTACTGTCATTCCTTCTTGGTTAAAACCAAATAAAGTTACCTAAGTGATGACTCGAAAAGTTTAAAGGATAATAAAAGTATGCCATCAGGAAAACCCAGAGAAAGAGAATTATGGAGCCTGATGAGGAGCTCACACTCAGGGGCCTGATCACACACACTCACAGAAAGCTCACTCTCAGTGTTCACTCCCCTGAAACGCAGGAAAGGAGATGCGGGGCCTACACACTTGGTCATCATTACAGCCCTGATTAAAACGGGCGTGCTATCTGTTATTTCTGATGACTATATTTTCACTGGGATCTTTTCATTCTCACCTTGGATTTGTAGGCCTTCTTCTTCTTATCAGCCCCTGAGGGATCTTTCTTTTGCATCTACAACAAAGCCAAAGCATAATTAGCTTAAACCTGGTGGTCTCTCTAAGAAAAATATACTAGTGGTTCCTTTAGAAAGTTTAACTGCTTACCAAGCTGTAAACTTCAATATTTATTTCAAAGTCATTGGACACATCTTCCCTGAAAACACAAAGCATTAAAACTGTAAGAAAAATACCAAGTTATATCTCAAGATGATGCCGCAAACACTGTTACCAGACTCTGAGAGTAGAGGAATTCACTGTTTTAACTAAAGGCAATAGCTCTAAACCACCTAAGAATACAAAAATTGAAAAGAACAGTCAATTTTTTCCTATAATCCAAGTCACTTATTTTCTTCAGTATTTTATAACTAAGGATCTTCAATAGTAAAAGTAATTTTTTTCAAACTGAATTTTGACTCTAGTTTCAAAATAAATCTATGACATTAAATGTCTTTTCCTTGAGACCAAATATTAAGTACGTTAGATTTAAAGCATGGCTAGAAAATTATGATCAATATTTTACACACATGTACACATGAGCATTTTAAAAACACTTCTGACATTAAACACCTACAGTCCCATGGAAGCAATATGCTGCTCAGTAGGAGGAAATGTCGGAAACAGAAGAGTTAAACCAACTGAAAGTGAGTGGTTCGTCCGTATGAAAGAGTGAACACCCTGCAAGACTAAGGCCGTAAACACCCCCGTGTGCTGAGGCCGTCGGGGAAAGTGTGTCTGACCACGAAGGTCCAGGCACTCACAGAGTGTACGTGGTCGGGAATGCCAGGGCGTCGCCGTTGAGGGAGCCTGAAGCACTTGCTAAGGGAGTGGCCACCATATTTTCAGCTCCTCCTGCCTTCAGTATAAGTAAGAAATAGTAATTTGCTGCATCTGCAAGAAATAATCACATGACATAATAAGCACAAGCAAAATCAGATTCAGACCAGCAGCATTCTGGGAGACCAAAGGAAAAGAGTAACACTACAACTGACTGATATACAATTTATTGAACAATTCTAAAGTCAATTTTTTAGACACGAAAGGGTAAGTAAGACTTAAGCAGATGGTCCTAACTCTGGAATAAGCTTCACCAACGTCTCTTCCTATTACATGAATTAATATCTCTCCAGATTCCTCAATTTCTGCTGACTTCAAGTTTTACCTATTGACCCCAAATTCTTTAGCTAATAGTATATACTTGAGTATGCACTACTATATTTCACAACTGAGACTGAAATACTATATTATTGTCCAAGTTATAGAAACATTCTAATGAAAGCACAAACTATCCGTCATTAAAAAAATCACAGGCCCGAAGGCGCACACTGAATCCCTGACGACCTCTGCCCACACCCACACCCGCCGAAACCAGATGACAGGGCTTAGAGGACAAGGCTTAGAACACAGTCACCTCGATCCTGCCAAATTGCTGACTTTGGAAGAGCTCGACTCTGCATTTTCCCTGCACCTGAAATTCACTCCTCACCCATGTCTAGCCCTCCTTTCTCCCTAAGAGAACGTCTCACACAAAAATTCAAAGAAACCTTAAAACAAAATCCAAAACCTAATTTTCTTGGGCTTGCTATAATTATCCTGCCCTGTCCTCAGGGCCATGGTCTCCTTTACACACTTTGCTCGTCGGTGATTTTTAGAAGATTACACAGTTTAGAAAAGTTGACTTCCTCAATCTAGAGGGGCAAAAGGAATAAAATTTCAGGACAAGTATCTGAAGTGTGGGGCTCTTCACTTGCATAGGCAGTAATTCATAACTTGCAGAACACATTTCTGCAATGGGATGATTTTCACAGAGAACGAAGGAAGTAAAATGAGTTCTTTTAGATGCCCCACATACTGTCCATGATAACAGTAATTAATGAAGGTAGACTGACTGCTAGGTCAGGGTGCTCCATCTCAGGAAAATATTTTATGTTCAGAACAGTGTTTCATTAGCCTTACTTTCAGGGAGAACCACGTCTGTGACTGTGTGGATCAGTGACCCACGCATGAAATTTCCTTGGTTATTTTCACACATGTGTTCACAAAAGGAACTGAAGGCCCAGGATACAAGCTTTGCATCTTTCCTCGTACCCTCTACTCATTCCCACGGCACCGTTAAAGCCCAGGTGAGGGCCATAACCTAACAGGAGACCTAGAAGGCGTACCAAGGAAACCGTCACCGTACCTGGTTTCAGAACTGTGCTGCAGACAAAATCTGCCTTTAGAGGCAGGCGGATCTCCGACAAAGTAACCGACCCTTCGGACGGGGCGAATTCACTCTGGGCTATGGGCGCAGCCTTATGCTTCCTCTGAGGCCCCCCATTCTTCAGTTTATTCAGCTCATCAATCAAAAGCGCTCTCTTCTCAGCTGCGTAAAGGTATGCACGACACTATTTCAGACACTGAAAATACAGCTGTTTCTAAGACCAATATGCTCTGTAGTGATTGCACGTGTGACCAAAGATGAAATCAGCGCGACTTTTGGTCGGTTCTCTTATGCGGTGCGATCTTTCCATGCTAACATGCCCATCATCCATTGCCACACATACACACACAACAGGGACAGAGACAGAGTGTGAGCATCTGTGTGTGGAAGTAATTAGTCTTATGTTCATTCTCAGCACACCGTTCACAACTGCATTCCCTCCAATGCATTCCAGTTTCTTCCACCCTTTCATGCACACTACATCTCATTTTATATCTAGGGCATCCACTGACCTAATGAGAAACAACAACACACAGATCAACTAAGACAGAGTATCTATCGGCAAAGGCCCTTTCTCTGGAATTAGCGCTTTTCCTGGTTTGAAACTGTGCCACACGCACTTGCGATCAGAAGCAGTCTCTCCGCCTCGGCCTCCTCCAGGGAGCCCTTGCCGTGGTCCTCGTCCACGCAGCAGTTCAGGGCCTGGCTGGCTTGGTAGATCACTGTCTGCTGCAGGTTGATTTCATTGTTGAGTTCCTAGGGAGACGGAGGGGAGAGGGAAACTCAGGCCCTGTCACCACTTTCACTTTACTGACACTTCAATTATAAACCAGCTGATCCAAAAATTTCCAAAATTCCCAGAAAGTCAAATCGGTCCAGTTTCACAGTTCAAGTTCCAGACTGTGCACCAAAGACATTTAACACACTGCAGTAATTACACTATAATCATTCTTCCTTATGAAAAGACTCGCAACTGACACTCACTAACATTATAACCGGGACTATGTCCAACACAGTCAAGATTAAGGATGCTCTGATTTATTTTATTTAAATTACATGCATGTTGTAATTTTTTAAAAGTTTTCCTTAGAGTAAAAGATACTCTAGAAGAAAAATAAATTTCACATTTCATCATCATTTAATTTATAGTTAACACTTCAAGGACACGTAGGACAAACGTGTACAAATAAGCATGTCAACAATATCAAACAGGCTTCCAACTTCTCTAAGAAAGAGGATCTTTCTCAAATTAAACTGACCTCTAGAGTGATTGCGGGGGCCCAATGGGCCAGATGCTGTCCGGGGGCCCAGGGCACAGAGATGAGCGAAGCGGGGTGGGGCGAGGACCTTGTCCTCCGGGAGCACTGCCTTGGGCAGGAACACCCCAGGTCGCCTCGCCCAGAAGGACATACCTGCGTTTTCTGTTTGACGTTAACTTGACAAGGAAAGACATTCTTTTCTTTGGCATTCTTCTTGCCCTCCAATTTGGAAGTAGCATCTTCCTTCCGAACAATCACCTGCTTTACCGAAGGACGGTCTGTTTCTTTGATTCTCTGAGATCTGTATGCGTCGATGCTTCAGGAAACAGTTGCACTGTTAAAACCCAGCCACACACTGAACACTACCATTCACCGAACATCTCAGCAAACTGGATTCAGATACTGAAACACAGCAGCCGGACACTTCCCCGGAATGGGAAATGCCACTGGGTGAAAGACAGGCTGACAAAAATTATTCCAAACTTCTATGCAAGTTAATTACTAATTAACACTGTAATTGTAAAGAATACAACCTGTTGCACCAATCTACACCACAACCCTGAGGGGTGAAGGCCTTCCCGAAAGTTCCCACCTGTAAAGAAGATCCCGGTCCTCAGAACCAAGGCTGTCGCCAGACTCCGCCCGTGGGACCCGGGTTCTCTGGAACTTTCCTGACTTTGGACTCTCATCACTTGTACTGCTGTCTTTCGATTTCAGTCTGGGCGAGGAAACTAAACTCTGCAAGGAAGCACATCAGGTATTCGTAGATTTTATGGATGACAGTGATTCTAAGTGATAATTCTAAGGAACTGAATGAATTCTCTATTACTAGGAAATAAATACCCAATATGTTAAGTGATTCATCATAAAAACAAGGCAAACTAAAATAAATTCCTAAAAAGTAAGCAAATAAATAAAAATGGAAAGACAGCTAAAAACTACTCTCATAACCCTTCTTAAATATATTTCTAATTGGCCCTGGCCAAGGACCTCAGTTGGCTAGAGTGTTGTCCCAATACACCAAGGTTGCAGGTTAGAGTCCCAGTCAGGGCACATACAAAAAGCAACCAANAGGAAATAAATACCCAATATGTTAAGTGATTCATCATAAAAACAAGGCAAACTAAAATAAATTCCTAAAAAGTAAGCAAATAAATAAAAATGAAAAGACAGCTAAAAACTACTCTCATAACCCTTCTTAAATATATTTCTAATTGGCCCTGGCCAAGGACCTCAGTTGGCTAGAGTGTTGTCCCAATACACCAAGGTTGCAGGTTCGAGTCCTAGTCAGGGCACATACAAAAAGCAACCAATGAATGCATACATATATGGAACAACAAATCTATGTTTCTCTCTCTCTCTCCAAAAATCAATAAATAAAAAATAAAAATATTTCTAATTGAATCAATTTGCAAACAAAGCTGTACACTAATAGCTAATACTATGGTTCGTTCTCAATAAATGTTGGTTGTCTGTCTGATGCTAAACGCCAACACACTGAGGTGTTTGAATACCCACATCAACCCCCTGATGTAGGTACCACTTTGAACCTCATTCAACAGCTGAGTGAACCGTGGTAAAGAGGTTATACAATCTGACCAGTGAACCTCAGGAAACGGCAGAGCCAGGATTTGGGCCCAAACATCGGGCTTTTGAAGCCGTGGTAGTTTGGATTTTCTCTAAGGTCAACAGAAAACCCCTGAAGAGTTTGCAGTTCTCTTTTAAGAGACAGCATCAGGTTTGCAAAATCCCCCTGGCTACAGAGCCCTATATCCCCACATCCCCATTAAAACAAGAGGAGACCCCACCACTATTGGTTCCTCTCCACCCCAGCCTGTTCACATCCAGCCTTTTCTCACCTCGGGGCTCACCACGCCCACTGTCTGTGCTAGGGGAGCCAGCAGGGACATGGAGGAGATGTTCAGCGCATCCTCCTGGTCTTCGCTGCCCTCGGCCGCTGCTCGGTCCCTCTCCTCCTGGCTCTTTGCCACGTCCAGTTCACCCTCTTCCAAGAGGACATCACTAAAGATGTCATTGATTACTTTTGAACTATTGATATCATCATCATCATCCACGCTCATCTCAATTTCACGTACCACTTCTGAAAAGATTTTAGTAAGCGAACAATGTGATTCAGACCTTTAAAATTTCACGGGATAGCTAAGAAGATGTAATAATCACACACTGACTAAATAAACAGGGGAAAAGCCCTAATGAAAAGCACCCCCCCCAAAAGAAAAGCACCCCCAAACAAACAAAAATCATGAAATTCACAAATATTCGAAACCAAAATAATTTCCAAATTTCTGGTAACATTTTCTAAGCAACAAAGTGCAGCTATCAGAAGCTGATTCAATCCTCTGAGTGTCAGAAAGACTATTAAGAACCCAGAATAGCAGCCAAAAGCCTCAGACTTACAAAAATTGTTCTTTCATGTAACTGTTTCTTTTGTTGGAGCTGCCCTGAGACGGCTGGCGGTCACCAATGGGAAAAAGGACTAACGTCACCTGGGGCCCCTGACCCCTCACGGCACAGGTGGGATGCAGAGGACAGGACGCTCCCCATTCCACCCTGACAGGTGTGAAATGGTCTCGCTCACACTGTCAGGGGGCTGTGGCCTACAGGGGACTGCTAGCAGTGCTCTGCGTTTGTGGAAGCTGGAGTACGTCTTGGTTTAAGGAGAGAGAGAGCGTTCTCTAAAACCGCCAGCCTTTTAGAAACAGAACGCTGTACGGCTGATCCTGTGCTTCTACCAATACACTATTCCTTACAACGTGCTCAGAGTTAGAAAGAAATTGGGAATAAAAGCTGACCTTTCTGCTGCGCAACCTCTGGGTCTGACGTCACTTTTAAAGACTTCTCCTCTTCTAAAAACAACGTGATTTTCAAAGGGCTAGACTTCGTCATTGCACATTCAGTGAGACCTAAAAAACATTTAGGAAAAACCACATTAATCCATACAAGAACCCAGAGGTTTTTGGTTAAAGAATCTCATGTATCTTTTTTTCTGACTATAAAAACACATTTCTAACCTAGAAATGTATAGAGAATACCCCAAACACCTGTCCTCTCTGACCTGCCCCATCTCTCCCACCAAGAGACGGGGACGCCAGTGTTAGCAGGTCACTATTTGTTCTTCTGGTTCCCCTACCCGTGTGTGTGTGTGTGTGTGTGTGTGTGCGCGCGCGCACGTGTGTGGATCCTTGCAGTGTACCAGAAGGTGCTCACGCTCACATGCTGTCCTGAGCTTTGTTTCTCACTTTTTTAAAAAGTGCCAACAAAAACTCAGAAAAATTAGCAACAGCAGGAAACCACCTCTATGTGTGGAAAGCCCCCACACAGCGAACAGTAAAAGCGGTCTTTCTCAAGGTGAAAGACCGGAAGCTCTTCCTCTAAGATTGGGAACAAGACAAGGTCACCCCCCTCACCATGTCTGCTCAACAAAGCTCTGGAAGTCCTAGTCATAGGAAAAGAAGCAAAAAATAAAAAATAAATAAAAAGGATTCAAGTTTGAAAAGAAAAAGTAAAATTATCTCTGTTCACAGATGACATGACCTCGTACATAGAAAGCAACCAAGGTTCCACAAAAGCCTGTTAGAATAAACAGATTCAGCAGAGATGCAGGGCACAAATCAACAGAAACATCAGCTGCACTTCTATACGCTAACAGCGAACGATCTGGAAAGGAAGTGAAGAAAACAATTCCACTTACACCAGTGACAGACTTGCACATGAACTCTACAAACACGGATGAAAGGCACGAAACACACAACTAACAAAAGACATCCATGTTCATGCACTGGAAACAATGCTGTTGTGTCCCATGTCCACGTATGGGAAGACTAATGTCATTAAGATGCCAATACTACCCAAAGCAATCTACAGAGTCGATGCAATTCCTATCAAAATCCCAAGAGTAGTTCTGGAGGAATAGAGAAATCCATCCTAAAATTCATATGAAACTTCAAGGGACCCTGAATATCCAAAATAATTCTGAAAAAGAACAAAGTTAAAAGACTAATGTATCCTGGTTTTAAAACATATTATAAAACCAAACTAATAAAACAGTATAGTACTAGCATAAAGCAAGGGCTATACACCAATGCAAAAGGATAGAGAGCCCAGAAATAAAACCTTGCACATACAGTCAAACAATCTTTGACAAGGCCTCCAAGATGTTTCAAGGAGAAAATTTCTCTTCAACAAATGATATTAGAACAACTGAATAGCCACAGGCAAAAGAATGAAGTTGGGTGCTCATCTGATACCTTATATAAAAATTAAAACTCAAAATGGATTAAAGACCTAAATGCAAAACTTCTAGAAAGAAATAGAAAAAAGTGTTCGTGGCAACGGATTTGGCAATAATTTCTTGGGTACGGCACCGAAAGCACAGGCATCAAAAACAAAAATAGACAAACGGCACTACATCCAACTTAAAACCTTCCGTGCATCAAAGGGCACAGTCAACAGAATGGAAAAGTCACCCTATCAAATGATAAAAAATATTTGTGAACCGCTTAGAAACTTTTAAAGAACTCCTACAACTCAACAACAATTTCCAATAACCTGATTAAAAAAATATGGGCACTGGACTTGAAGAGACATTTCTCCAAAGACACTAAAACGAACAGCCAACAAGTATCTAAAAGATGCTCGACATGAGTAAATAGAAGAGAAACGCAAATCGAAATCACAAACGATGTACCACCTCACACCATTAGAATGGCTACCACCAAAAAACCAGAAAAGATCAAGTGTTGGCCAACATGGGGAGAAGCTGAAACCCTTGTGCGCTGCTGGTGAGATGATAAAACAGTCAAACACTGTGGGAATCAGTACGAGGGTTCCTCAAAATATTATACACTGAACTACTCCATGATCCAGCAATCCCACCCCCCAGGGTAAGTCCGGAAGAACTGAAAACAGGGTCCCGAGCACGTATTTGCACACCATGCTCACGGCAGCACCGTTCATGAGAGCCCAGCGCAGCGGGAGCCCACGTGGGCCCATGACAGGCGGCGGCAACCAGAATGTGGCACGTGCACACTGAGCACGTGCACGCTGCGGAAGGAAGGACGCTCTGTCACAGGCCACAGCACAGAGGAGCCTTGAGAACACTATAAACGTCGTTAAATACAGAGCTACCTTAATCTTTTAAGCAGCTACATAGTATTTGATTCTGTGGATTTAGCACAATTTACTTAAAGTCTCCCACTGATGGGCATTCAGGTCATTTCAATCTTATTACAATGAACAGACAGTGCTACAGTTCACCTCTCTGTGCACGGTACCTCTTCCTACATGAGTTCTAAGAATTCACCCTACAAACACATGCAGAGAAGCTCAATTAAAGATCATGCACCCCTTACAGTTCAATAGATATTACTAAATTTTTCTCCAAAAAACAGTCACAGTCACTTACACTCTTGTCAAGAGAATGAGTTCTCACTGTGGAAAGGGAATCAAGGAAGAAGCACGTTGAGCGGCCAGAATGAAAAAGCAGGTGGGAAGGAAGAAACGAATCTGCCCTTTGACCCCAGAGCGGCGATCCCAGCCTCCAATCCAAGTTCCAAGACTAAGGCCAACTGACAGCTGCATTTTAAGTGAAACCAAAGAAAACACTGACCTGCGGCTTCTGTACTGGGGGGTTTTCCTGGTGCCTGGTTTTCTGTCCCCTTTTCCTTTTCTGTCCTGGTGTCTGATTTTCTGTCTCCTTCGGTCACTGGAAGTGACGGGGTATTTGAAACAACTTGATGTTTTTGGAGGGGAGTGTTCTGACTGTGAATTCCCTGTAAAAAGCAAACGAAGAGATAAATTTTACTTCTCAAAACAAGGGATGTTTGTCTTTTTACGAGTTACTAAACGAAACAAACCAGGGTCACTACTCTATGTATGTTTCCTCAGAACAAAACACACACACACGGAAAGGCCCTCAGCGCTAGTTCACACGCTCAGTCATCCTCAGCATTAAAGCCTCCAAGACCAGGAGGCGAGGGTGAGTGAGGGTCCGAGTCAGGGCTCAGCTTTAGACAAACCAGTTTAGATAACCTCTACCTGCAACCTCTTACTTTCTACGAGGTCCTTCCCATCAACACCAAAACTGACTTGAGTCTCCTCAGGAGAGCAAAACATAAACCACCTGTCACATCTCGCCCGCTGCCAGCAGCCACCTCTCTTTGGCCTCTCGGAACCAAACCCAGCACTGCCTACCTGCCCCTCCTGGCCTGGCCTCCCACCCCCTACCCACACACTAGCCTCACTTCCCCGAGACCGCTCTTGCCAAGTCACAACAAGCCCCTCATTTCACAACCAGGGGTCCTAGTCCCACCCGCACTGGACAAGCAACCCTGACGATATCGACGACCGCTCCTTCCTTCTGAAATGCTCTCTTCCCTTCACTGCAGTAACTCGACACTCAACTGTCTGTCCGTGCCACCTCCCTGGCTGCTCCCTCTGTGGGTGGGTAATACAGAGGAGCTTAAAGCAGGGGAAACCCTTGAGCCCCCCATTACTGTTCATGTGCGTACGTGTGTCCATCTGGGGCGGAAGCCCACAGGTTTAGCAGGAATTATTTGGCATGAAGTAGCTGAACCACCAGACTATGATATACTGGCAACCGAAGAAGGAGGGGCTTCCAACAGAAGACTGATCAACAATGTCAGATGCTGCTAACTGGTCAAGTTCAACACCTGAACACCGATCACTGAAGATCACTGGTGCATCTGATACAGGGAGGGGTCTGTGGGGTGGATAGTGGAGGGACATCAGAGGAGAAAAACTGGAAGCACCAAGCAGAGTCTGCCCTCTGGAAGAGTGTGCGAGAATAGGATGCAGAGAAAGACAGGAGGACGGGCGGGGTGGGCAATAGAGTTGGTCCGGTTTTAAGATGCTGGATGACAACTTGCAGTATGCTGATGAGAAAGATGAGCACATTTAATCCTTTCCTAAAAGACGAACGCACTGAGCTCCTGCTAGGAGCCAGGCCGACACAGAGACCGAAGGGCGCACAGAGACACTCATGGTGCAAGGCGGAGTCAACAATTACAGGGAGGTAAATATTCCAGGTGAGAACACAGAGCAACGTGGCTGAAAAAAGCAGGGGCCCCTAGGGAAAAGGGCTGAGTGAGGCTCCCAGAGCAGATTAAACTCCGACCTATTCACAGGTAATAGGAGCTGGCCACAGAGACACTCATGCAGAGAGAGTGGCGAGGCAAAGTCAAGGAGGCCTGACAAGATGAGCACGTGTGAGAAACCACACTTGGCCTGCGTGACCGGACAGACACACACGGGAGGAGGCGGGTTCTGAATGAGTCTGGGGGTCAAGCAAAGCACCCCTGACAGCTTTCTCATGAGAGCTACGGGAAGCTCTCCAGGATGTTAAGCAAGTGAATACATGAATACTTGTCTTTTAAAAACACTTCTCTGGCAGCCCTGGTAAGATGCACTAGAGAGTAGCCCGGCTAGACACAGGGCGCCAAACACACACAAAATGACATTTGTGATAAGGTGATGGCACAGGAAAATACACAGGGCCAGGCAGCCTGGTGACAGATTTAGAAAATGTGCCACTGGATATAGATGTGCTTATGTGTGTGCGTATGCATACAAGCTTGTGCATGCTAGTGGCCAGGAGGTGGGAAGACACAGTGTAAGAGGAAGGAGTCAAGGAAGAAACCCCAGACCGTTTTCAATGATGGGGCACAGGGGGAAGCCCTGAGAGAAGACAGACACTACGCGGGGGAGATACTGCGGTGAGATCAGAGGCTCAACCAGCCAACCAGGCCTAGAGTTCAGGAGAGAGACGTGCCCAGAGCTGGGCATCACTAGCCTTTCTGTGCTGGGCTGAAGCTGGGTAAGGGGTGAAAAAGAGATGTCCCCAGGCAAGTGAGAAGGAAAACACAGCTCAAATTAGAACTCTGGGAAACATCATTTGTTAAGAGAACTGACCAAAAAAAAAATCAAGTAGGTTTTTTTCCAAGCACACTGATTACACTTATTGTTCTTTTGCTATTGGTACTCACTTAAATATAACTCTTATTTTCAGCTTAAAAATACATCCTAGTACAGTACCTGATACAGTGAGCACACAGATGAAACAGAACACAGCTTATATTTACAAGCAGGGATCTGTTGCAGGCTGATTCACGAAAATGGGTAGGAAGGAACACAGAAGTAAAGAGCAGTGCGGGAGGTATCTGGTCACTGGAAGGGTTGTAGGTCGTCTAAAGAAGGGTGTCTGGGGAGAGGTACATGATCACCAAGAGAAGCAGGTCTGAGAAACACTTTAGAACCAGTACCTACACAGGATGCTAAAAGGCACCAGAGATCAATGAAATGATGAGAATAATGGTTTTAAGTCTGATGTTAGGTGGGCCTCCAGGAGTCTGGTTAAGAGTTCCACTGAGTGGGGAATGTCACAAGAGAAGAGCAACGCCGGCATGGACATGGAAGGCGCCCAGGGACGGAAAGTGGCCACTCGGACCGGAACAGGAAAGCACATGAAGAGCTGCTTACTCTTCAGCACCACCCGAGATCCCAACGCCAATTCGGTACTGAGTTCACTCTTCTTTCTCGTTTTTGTTACCTGTTTGGTTTCCAGTGGTTTGCTTCCTGAGTTTTCGCCTTTTTCTGCACTCCATAAATTGCCCTTTTCAAATCGGCCACGAAGACATGCTAGTTCTTTTTCCCGCTCCTAAAACCATCAAAAGCTCCATTTTACACAACAGCCAATAGTATAAGAATAATATCCAAGCTCTACTAACTCTGCTTGTCTTCAATGTTAAGATAAAAAAAATCACCCTGGCTGGTGTGGCTCAGTGGACTGAGTGCCAGCCTGCGAACCAAAGGGTCATCAGTTCAAATCCCAGTCAGGGCACATGCCTGGGTTGCTGGCCAAGTCAGGTTCCCAGTAAGGGTCATGTGAGAGGCAACCACACACTCTCCCTCTTTCTCCCCTTCTCCCCCTCTGTCTAAAATAAGTGAATAAAATTTTTTTAAATTATTTTTTAAAGATTAAAAAATCACAATATGCATGGAATACAGGGCAATAATATTTCTAATTTGAAACGCACAGTACAGAGAATCAAGATGCTATTTACCTCAGTCAGAAAGACTGGTATGAGAACACAGTTTGGTCTGTACACAACCTCTGCCGAGACCATGCAATGGGTAACGTCAGAAGCAGTGAGCCGTACCTGCTTGAGCCGCTGCGCTGCGTGGGTCGTGGAGGAGGATGTGTTTTGCTTGAACAGCCTTTCCTGGATGGCCTTTGTGTTTGGAGTGACCACGGGGGTCCTGTGGGGGGTGCCACGAGCTGGACTTTCTCTGCTGCGCTCTCGACAGTGCTCCCCAAAGCGCTCCAGGAAAGGCTTGACTCCTGCTCCAACTGCAAAAAACACACGTGTTTGGAGGCTATTCAAAATCAGTAACCGTGATGATGTCTCTGACAACAGCTCCAAAATCCAGCACAGCTCCAAAATGCTTTGAATCCACTAGGAATATTCATTCAGAAAGAATACAAAAACACTTTACCTTAACTATCAAGTGTCCTGGCCATGATAACCCAACTACTCGTATTTCTACAGCCCAACTTGTTTTATCTTGCTTTTAGGAGCCCTAACGTGAAACCCCAAGAGTTAAGCCAGCATGAGGCACAGCGGAGTAGAGCCAAGGAGACAGGCTCTCCCAGTCAGGGGGGTGCCAGGCTCGCACTGCGTCAAAGCAGGCCTGCCTGCATCAGAAACTGGCAACCTTTTTCCTCAGAAGGGCCGGCAGTGAGCATTTGGGCTTTGCAGAATGTGTGGCCACTGTCACTACCCAGCTCCACTCTGAGGCAGGAAAGCAGTCAGCCAGGAAAGGGCCTGATGTGTCCCAGTAAAACTGTGTCTGGGAGAACAGGTGAAGGGCAGAATCTGAGCAACAGCCAGTGTGAAGAGTTCACACATCCTTAGAGTCCATTAACAACACAAAGAAATGTAAATTAACTATCTCCCAGGCCCTGAACAATAAAAAGAATGCTTCTTATCTATGCATTCCTATCTGTGTCCTAAATCTTTAGAAAACAGGAAGTAACTAATCCTTTTCCATGTTGGGATTTTGCTATTGTTTCCAATTCTCATTTTGGTTCATCTGGAAACTGTGCTGGCTTCTATTCATCCCATAACCAATGGATTCCCCACTCCATCTCTGTCTACTTCCCTTTTAGGATGGACTATGGGTTCTGGAGAAATTGGTTTTCAAGAAGCTAAAATTTAGAAGGAAAACTGCCTTTCCAAGAGTAATCCTAATGAGAAAGAATGGAGTGCAGGGTAATCACGGTTCCCATGCTTCGAGTCCTGTGCTTCTCAACCAGGACCATGCTGGGGTATGCATGTACACATGCATTCATTATGTGTTCACATGCACACCCTCACACAGTACACACACACAAGTACGACTGGGGGTGGGGTCACTGGTGTACTCATTCACTTCCCTTGCTGTTAGGGGCGCCTTCACAGCAACGAGGAGAAGCACTGCCCCGCACACCTGGTGACGAGAATGTTCCTCCATCCTGCCCGTACGACGCAACTTCCAGTTGCACATGCGTGGTCCACACCAAAAGGTGCAGAACAAAGTATCTAGCACAGTCGTTCTGAGAGAGAGCATGTTTAAACAGCTGAGGTGTAACAGGTTAAATGCTCTGACCAGTATCTGGATTAGGCTGTGCTGCTGCATATCTACTCTACCAACCAAAGCCGCCTTTGAGGAAGTCTGCTCTGACACAGTCGGCATTTGCTCTGGCTAACCTACAATGCACCAACCACAACCAACATTTAAAACACTGAGAACAGAAACCCTGAAAATAATCAGCAGTAACTTTAGATTTTCAAAAAAATGCATAACCTGGTGTTGTAGATTTGTCTTTAAACTGAGGCTGCAGACAAGTTTCTCTATTTAATGCTTCTTTGGGTGGAACCGTCTGGGCCACAGCTGACTTCCCCACTGGCTTCAACACCTCGGTTTCCAGAGGACGAGCAGGACCTTTCTGAAGTCGCTCGGGATTTTGTACCTCACGACTTTGGGCATCAGGGATGGACACAGATTTCACGGGGGAAGGAACTTTCTGAAACGTAGGAATGCTTTGGGTGAATAACAACGCTCACAACATCTAAACACATAACAAAAGCACACAAATCCTCTTTGCTTGGCAGCCTTCCTGTAAACTCATGAAAAAAACCGTCCTGCTACCCATCTAATAGCTCAAACCCTCGTGAAAGGTTTGAAAAGAAACCAACTGGGAAGATTCAGGGCATAATGTGTGTTTAGGCTGCATAATATACTGATGGTTAATTTAGTATGAGGAACAGTCACTATGTTAAACAATTTCTTTCATAGTAACACACTAGGACGTTTATAAATTGTAACTTTGTTAGACCAAATTATATATTTTTTGTATTTTCATGAAGTCAGGAATATTTTAACAAAACCGTATCATAATTACACTAGGTGCTCCACGTACATTCTCTCTCACATCACTGTCCCCAGAGCCCTTTCCTAGTTTGCAAGATGAAGTGACGTGTCCCAAACCACACTTCTAACCATGTGGCAGGGCTGGGACCGCACCCATGACTGAGTCCCAAACCCAGTCCCACACGGAAAGTCAATGCTCAGGAGCACAACTTCATTTTTTTGTTTTTTTAAGATTTTTTTTAAAGCTGTGCATGCATAAGGGAACCTTTCAAAAGGACGCAGACGGTGAAAGCACCGCGCCCGCCGCTGACAACTGCCACCTGGTAACCACACCTGCTGGTTTTCTGAAATATTGCCTGCCTTCTATTTATCTGTGGGCATAAAGCATCCCAATGCAGACAGTAATTTCCAGTGTTCTCCCTGGGGACAAAGAAGAGGCTCCACAGTTTCACATCATGGACTGTGGAACGGCACTAGTTGGTACCCACCCTTTTATCTGGGGACTGGGCACCAAATTGGTGACTTTCACCTTCTAAGAAACCAATAATCTAAAAATACACATAAACACTGTGAATATGTCACAAAAACATATACCTGCACATAAATACACATTATTACTCATAACAAAAGGAGGAAAGGTTTTTTATATTTAAAATTGCATTTACAAAACAAAAAAACAGAAGAAAAAAAGAAAGTTGTATTTACTTAAAAGAAAGTTGTATTTACTTACCACAGAACTGGAAACTGCGACCTTAATCAAAGACGCACTCTCAGCTCTCGAGGCCGGGCCTTTATTCAAAGAGGCATGGCCATCCCTCTGGGAGCAGCATGTAGTTTCCTGCTCAACACGGCCGCTATTGACCCTAGCAGATGCTCCGCTGGCAGAGGAAGCTTTGGACAAACAAGTGGTACCAGGCTGTCCTTGGACACTGCTCTGCTTTGCAGATGAGTGACTGACATCATCTTCCCAGGAGCAAATGACTGCAGCAAGGTTGGCCAGACGGCCCCTTCTCCCGATCGGAGTCGCTGAGGCTTCCGATGGTTTGGGAGGAAAGGCCGCCTTGTCCTCTGCGGGCACGGCTGCGATGAGTGAGCTCTCGGGGACATCACCTGCGAACATTTTCAGGAAAAGAATTAACACCCTGGGTCAAGAGGTGCCTGCCTGTGGAAACACCAGGATCACTAGGTCAGAATTTTTAAATGAGGCTAACGGGTTCAAGAACTAGTTGAAAGCTGTCATGCACTCAAGCACCACCTGCTTAAGTCGGACAATATCATTTCAAATCAGATGATACTCCAAATTGAAAAGAAAAATGAAACTTCGTTACACCTATTTTTCTCCAATTCTTTCATGGATTTTGAATGCTATAAAATAACATACATTCGGGTTATATTTTTAGAATTTGTGGTGCTGTAATGCCACACAACTTAAGATCATGAAGTCCATGGGAACTCTTGGTTGTAAAGATGAGTTAGAGCCCAGTGCTGTACAACAGAGCTTCCTGTGATGCTGGACACGTCCTCTCTGTGCTGCCCAGTACAGTGACCACCAGCCACATGTGGCCAGTGAGCACTCGAAGTGTGGCCAGGACAGTGGAGAAGCTTAATGTCATTTCATTTTAATTAATTCAAGTTTTAAAAACTACATATGGTCAGTGGCTATAGTACTGGATAGCAGAGGGTTAGACTAAAAGGGTTTTCCAGTTTTTTTCCATTTGGAGATAAATTTCAAATAAGGAATACTTGCACTGTGCAGGATTTAGGTCTGCAAGCATAAACACTGTATGTCTTGATAGGGAAGTCAAAGGTCACGACACTTCCTCTTCCACAAACTCAGTCCACAGAAGAGCATCCCTCCTACTGTCCAAGGTTCCCACCTCTTCCTGGAGCTGGGATCCTGCCCCTCCCAAACTCCTCAGGGATCTTGCCCCAAATAACCACTCATTCTCTGTCCACACTGTGTTCTCCACACATAAGTATGTGCCTGTCCCTCTCATGTTAAAACTAGAAACAAACCTGGCCTCGTCAGCCTGCACCCCTCTCAGTGACTGCCCCCCTTCGCCTGTACAACATGCACTCACCGCTCGGCTTACCCCACCTGCCTGGAAGATGCCTTTGCTGTTGTCACCAGATGCCAAGACACACTCTGCAGGCCTTACACTCCCCTGGGTGACGTCACCCCCACTAGCTGTGTCTGCAGCCTCTTTCCTGATCTCCTTCTAACTATCAATGGCCACCTTTTGGCTAAACCCCAGGCACCCCCAATACCACACCTGACATTCACAGCACAAACACTCGCCCCTCTGCACCATGGCCTCTCCCTCCTCCACCACCACCCGGGCATCGAGTCCCACAAGTTCCTTTTCCTCTTCGCCTCCACTGGCCTTCCTCACCGCACATCTGGACTGTGACACTGGCCTCCTAGCTGGTCTTCCCACATCCAGTCTCTGCATGAGTCAATCCCTCCTCCCTTCTGCAGCCGGGCGAGCTTTCTAAAGCATCTGCCGCCTTAAACTCTCCCTGCACCTCCCCATCACCTCCTGGCTCAATCCCGAAGGCTCTGGACCCCGCCGCTTGCTTCAAATGCATCTCTTCTTTCTCTCCCACGTGCACTGTACACCAGAACACCGACTTCATACACCGCACTCTATGTTCACGGTATCTGTGCTTTTTACATGTTCTGTTGCTTCTGCCCCAGAAAATCTCCACCGTCTGAAGCCAGCAGTGCCTCAAAGGCCAGCTTGATCGTCCCCGACTCTTGCAGAAACTCTCCCCACCCCACGCCCCCTCAATCCCCATGTGCGTACCGCTACCATCTCCTCAGAGCAAGCGCTGCCCTTGGCAGACGCCAGTTTTCTTAGGCTGTTTTAGGAGTGGGCTCTAGCCCGTCCAGTCTGTCCAAACGCAGCCCTTTGGATCAAGTGTATTTCAGTGTAAGTCCTCAAACATTTAACTGGCTTGTACCTACTGCAATCCTGTTCGGCATTAGAACAAAAAAAAATTTTTAATGCCCAGCACTTCACATAGTGTTTGCTCTTGGGATTATCATCACTGCCAGAAAGGATAATCTCAAATGCTTTTCGTTCCAATGTCTCAAAATTCCTATGAAAAGAACTGATATTTACAGAAGACCGCCCAAAGTACACGCAGTCCATCCTTTCTTCAGGTCACTTGGCCTCAACTCTGGCTATGCATCAGAATTAGCCGCAGCTTTCAAAAAAAAAAACAGAAAGACAAAGCCCTCTCCAGGGCTCCACTGTGCTGACAATGGACACAGGAGCTGGACCGCGAAAGCCACATTGAGCATCCCTTCCTCGAGGAAGTCCCTGCTGCCACCGAGCTGCCCACCTGCGCTCTGGGGGCTCCCTTTAGAACTGCTTCCACTGACCGGAGCTCAGAGCCGGGTGACATGCCTGATGAGGAACCTCTTATGTTTACTAGCCCGCACAAGGCCATCTTTGAGGACATAGGGAGGAGAGTTTTCTAGGGTCTCAGGGTCAATGATGAGTTCTGCTTTTATTTTATAAACACTGGTCATGCAGCCAATGGTTTGCCTCTTTCCATGGGCTACTAGTAAGTTCAGAACCCTCTCTAGCAAGGAGGAGGACCTTAAGGCCTGTCATGAATAAACTAACCTTACTCTTCAATTTCTTTTTCCTTCTCTTCATGCTTATTTCCTTCACACTGATGTCCTTATTTGCTCATTTTGTGACATAGGTATTTTTGCCAGTCCTCTCGAGGCATTTTTTGTAACAAGATAGGAGGTAGATAAAAACAAACAGCCCTGCGCGTGGCTGCCCATCTGCTCCCAAGCTCTCCACCAGACCGCGGGCCCGGGAAGGTGAAGATCAGGTTGCGCCACCTGCTTCCAGCCCGTCGGCAGAGTAGTAACCTGCTTTGTAGGTGCTAGGCAATATTTTTTAAAGCTCTCTCTCTTCCCTACTCAACAGCATTACATACCATAGTCACTCCAGTTTACTTACTTAAGCAGTCCTCACAATGGAATGTCTTGTATATAGAGCTGAAGGTTAGTGATGCTAATAGGGCCGGGAGTACAGGAGCCTCATCATCTACTTCCACAAGGACCACCACCCGACAGACACACAACGGACATACGAACCCCTTACAAGAGAGGGATTCCAGGATACAGATAAAGCAACAGCATTTACCTTCCTGTGTTAACCGACAAACACAGTCCCAGCACACCCGGGGGGACCCTTACTGACCCAGATTAGAAGCCACACCATCCGTACCGTTTGTCCCCGTCCCATCCTCCTCCTTGTCCCAGTGGCGCCGCTGGGCTGCCAGTCTCTGCATCCGGGTTTTAACCGAGGAGCCTGCCGTCGCTTCTGGTCCTGCGTCCAGCCCTCTCTGAGGGCCGAGGAGAGATGCCTGGGTGGCAGGAGGGCATCCGCTGGTTGGAGCTGGCACCTGTGGCCATGCCTGAGGGGACACAGGACTTGGAGAACAAGGTTTGGCAGAAGCTGACTCAACCGGTTGTTCATTTTCCAAGTTAGAAACTTCTACTTCAGTGTTGTCAGAACAGCGCTTTTTTGATGGCGATGGTTTTGTGCAAGATTTCTCTAGATTAAAAAGGGGGGGAAAATTCAAAATCCCATACTATCTCACAGCACAAACAACCGGCCACAAGTACTTAACAAATTAATAAAACCTCGTGTTCCTCTAATCCTTTAAAAAATTTTACTTACAAGAAAATGTATAATTCTACTTTCTTTCAATAACTTAGAAATCTAATATGAGAGATTCCTTTTTAAGAAAACATAATTTATGGTTTAAAAAATCTGAATGAAAAGAAATTCAAGGAACACCCTCAGGATATATACATAATATGTCACATGGTTTAGGACAACAGGGAAGTAAAAGTGCCAGGCAGAGAAATGGCCCAGGGGTGTTAAAGGTCATCCAGCCCCACCACCTCTTTTCAGATACAAAAGTTGGGCCTGGAGTGTTGGTAACCCCCCCATGGCTAAGCCTGAGTGAGTGACCTTCAGACCATAAACCACTAAGGAGACACAGCTTATCTCCCTGGCAGGAGCACTGCTTCTGCTCCTTTTTTCATAACTGGCCTTCAGTGCTTGGTCGGTTAGCCAATGATGCATAAGATTCCCGGAGGGGGGAACCACCTAAGACAGGCATGGTCACGTGGAGGCGCCAGGGGAGGACTTGGTGAGCTATGGAGAAAGGGAGTGATGGACCCTTGCCCCTAGGCTTTGACAAGCCTGAGACCTCATTTTTTTCTAATTCCTTGGCTATCTGCCTCCTCTGCCTGACTTAAGCCTGAAAACAATAACAGAGGGTGGTGCAGCCCTGTGCTGGAAAGGGCGGGCTCCCCGGGTGATAAGGCCTGAGAAAGGATATGTATAAGCCTGTGAAGTCTGCTCTGCTAAGAATGCTCTTGGTTAAACGACAAAGATCTGACCAGGAAATGTGCTTCTTTCCCCAAAGTTTTGTAGCCTTTTAGCTGATAGACCCTGACTCAGAAGAAGCCCTAATAGTTCTTTGTATACTATCTACTATTTGATCGTTACTGCCTGACAATGATTAATGAGCTGTACCTGTATTCCTAGGAGTGCAAATTAAACCCAATAAAAGCCTGTCTAGGCAAGGGCGAGGGACGCTCCCCCCTTGAAGGAGTAGCCATGCCATCCCTTTTCCTCCACAGGACTAGGTAGTCCATGTGAATTTGTCTCATGTCTCATCCATGACGCTGCAGGCACTGTGGGCCGGTGCACACATCACTGGAGAAATTCAGTGACCTGCCTGAAGTGACACCACTTTGAGCTCAGGGGAGAGGCCAGACTTCCCGTTTCTAAAACGATCTTTCATGGACAATAATAGACAAGGGTGGAAGGCACCTGGCTTGAGATTTAAGAAAGAGACAGGGAACCAAAAGAGGGACTGAGGCATCTAGTCAATACCGAACAATTTCATCAACACAAGTGCTTAACATTTCACATTTTTAAACTCCCATGAACACCTACAAAATAAATTTTAAACTCTTACAATAAAAAGGATCTATCTAGCCCCGGCTGGTATAGCTCAGTGGATTGAGCACGGGCCTGCGAGCTAAGGGATGGTGGTTCGATTCCCAGTCAGGACACATGCCTGGGCTGCAGGCCAGTTCCCAGCGGGGGACCCATAAGAGGCAACCACACATTGATATTTCTCTTCCTCTCTCCTTCCCTTCCCCTCTAAAGATAAATGAATAAAATCTTTTTTTTAAAAAAGGAGCTATTTAAATATAAGGCATGTTATTTCAACCCAAGAATGAGTTTAATATGTCCCCTGAAAAACTAGTATTTTTAAAAAGTAAGACTGTAAATTTCATAGGTGGCCGTTTCATCGCTGGTCTAACCAAGGGTCCTCATTCTGGCAATGACCAACAGGGTCCAGCGAGGAGACAGGACTGTCCTTCTCCATATCCATCTCACTGAATACACATCATGAAATTTTCCAACCTTCTGTAATTCATTTACTTTTCACGAACTATTCTAATCATTTTAGGAAAGTGTTTCTATTTTAGCATGCAATACCACTTGGAAATACAGAATTCTTTAAATTTCAGTTCTTGTATAAACCAGTAAATGCCTCCATTTAAGCATCAAAATGCAATTCCCACCATCGGAACTCACTACCTGATTGGAGGGACCCACGTCACAGGGAAGACAGAAGACCCTGGACTGGGACCCAGCCTCTATTTCCTGGCCGAGCACCATGTATATGTAATGTATTCCCCTCCCTTCCTTCAAAATAAATACACAGAAATAAATCATCATTCTACGGTCAGCTCCCAAAGTGATGGTGAGCCAGCCCCAGGCCCCTAGCCCTGCAATACCTTTTGCTCCCTGCATTGTAAAGTCATACCGAGGACCCTCTCCAGACCAGCCTGCACTCTGGGAAAAGACCGAGGCAGTCGGCTGGGCACACCAGGCTTTGGGAGGAACAGCCGGGTTTTCAAGGACGTGTGTGTTTAATCCTACCGGCCCTGCACTGTAACACCCCATACTCAGTGCCTGGCAGAACGTTGGATCAGCAGGCAGGCAATGAAAAGGCTCATTAAAATGCAAGCATCTGCACCTGAGTCTGCCTCCTGCTGACCGGCTCACACCAGAGACACGGTCTGACCCTGGCGGTCAGCCGGCTGGGCTGGTGCGTCGGGGCAGACGACTCCGCCCCAGTGCTAGCAGAAGGACTCCTCTGCACCTTCGCTTTCCTCCCTCGGAGGGTTAATAAGAACAGTTTTGGATTGAGAAAAATAAAGTTCAACCAATGATTTTGAAATATTTGTTTAAACATAATAATTAAAAAATAAAAAGCAGAAAACAGAAAAACCCTGCCCTAGCCCAGTAGGGTCTAGGCCCAACATGAAAAACCACCCCCAACTAGGAGAGAAGGCCAACCCTTCCCGCCAGGGCCTGTGGCACGTGTCTCCCACGGACCTGGATCCCCCCCACACACACGACAAAGGGACTGGGGCTCCCCTCCTTCAAAAATGGTGGATTCTGCTCTTCCGCACAGTCTTACCTTCTGCCCCAGGCGGCTGGTTACTGGCTTCTACGAGCGGCTGTCTGGCCCGCTTGGCAGGAGCCCCAGACCGGGGCACTGCTGTGGGCCTCTCCGCCAGCTTTTTCTGAAGATTTTCTCGCCTGGCGCGGGTTCGTTCGAGCAGCTTCTACACATACGATATTTAAAACACAGGTTAGTCAAAGGCTCACAGAACTTCAGGGGTCTTCTAAAATCACCAGTTGCCACGTAGGGTAACAGTTAAATACATTTCAAAAGTGAAATCCTACGTAATTTAAGTCAAGATCTGCTAAATAAGCAGCATCCCAATGTCAAAATCACTACAGGTGTAATATGAACATGAAAGGGGGTATAGCTAGCTGTGTAAGATTTTAAATGGCCACTGTTCTTTTTCTGTTTCCATGAACTGGTAGAATCCACTTCCACACCACTGAACTGGGCTGGCCTTAGGATACACTTTGACCAATAAATGTGGCAGACAGGACGCAGTGCGACTTCCAGTCCCTCACCTCAGGAGGTCTTGCAGTTTCTACTCTTCCTCCCTAGGAGCACTGCCACCCATGAAGAAGTGCAGGTTAGCCTGTTAGAGACACCCAGCTCAGGTGACATCAACTACCAGACACAGGAGTAAGGCCATGTTAGCCCATCCTGTCCCAGATGACCTGCCAGGTCACCAGACTCCTGCGTGACCCCTGGGGAGACTGACAGGAGCACAGCCCACGTGAGCCTAACACTGAACCAGAGTGGTCGGTGTTTTAAGCACCAAGGAAAGTGGGCAGGATAATGGTCACCCAAAGATGTTCATATCCTAATGCCCTGTACCTACAGATATGCTACACGGCAAAAGGAAGCTTGTTGCTGTGATAAAGAGTCGAGATGCGGAGACCAAAGTGGATTAACTGGGCCAATGTAATCTGAACAGCCCTTGTACAGGGCAAGGGAAAGGCAGGAACGTCAGAGTCAGAGAAACATGACAGTGGAAACAGGGGTCAGAGTGATGTAATTGGTGGCTGTGAACACAGATGAAGGGAACACAAGCCCAAAAGTGCAGATGGCCTCTGGAAGCTGGAAAAGGCAAGGAAGTAAATTCTCCCCTAGGAGAGCCTCCAGAAGGAGAACAATCCTGCCAACCTCCTGGTTTTAATCCAATCAAGTCCATCAGACTTCTGACCTACAGAAGAGGTATGTGTGATCTTGAGCCACCAAGTTCAAGGAGATTTATTACAACAGCAAAACCAATGCAGCCCTAAGACTTGGGGTGGTGGTAAAGAGCAAGAGATAGCTGACATATCAGGCCTTTGGAAACATAAGGCACTTCGTAAGAGAAAAAAAAAAACCCTGAACAATCTTCATGTTTTCTTTAATTAAATACCAACAATGTGAAAGTTTTACGTTGAAATCTTAGCCAGTCCACAAAATCATGATTACTCTTTCCTTGCCCTGACCACTGACGCTCCTGTGTGAAGCAGCTGGTAAAACAAACACAACACCTGTAAAGCCATCATTCCCCCCACAGGCCCCCATCTGCAGGGGTCGGGGGCACAGATCACTGGCTGGAGCTCATACACGGCCCTGTAAGCACAGACACAGCACTGAGTTGGCTCACAAATGAAATTCCATCTGACCTTTTCACTGCCTTAATTAAAACAGAATATCAGTTTTTAAAAATCCCTCTGAGTATGTAACAGAAGCATGAGTTCAGTTGGGAGGGAGGCACCTCCCCTCTGTAGGGAAGACTTCTAACTCAAGTTCATTCACAGGGACACTAATTCTCCATGCTGTCACTGAAGGGTGATCTATGAACCACATGCCTTCCAAAACACAAAGCCTTCCCTCTCCAAACAGAACTCCTCCACTATCTCAAAAGTGACAGTTACACAAACGTAAGTCTGGTGACTCACCCCCTCCCCTATAAAACGTGTAACTCCCCAGATAAGACAAAGCTACATCCAAGGACACGCCCACATTCCATCCCAGTCCATGGAGTCCTGGTGAGTCAGCGCAGCTTCAGTTACTGTGAGCCTCCGGTCCCAGCAAAAGAATGTGGCTTTCTTTGCCTTTCAAACTTACACAAGGGTTCTAGTGTCTCCTTGGATTAAAATTTCAAGATTAAAAATAATTAAAGCAGATAATCAAGAAAAAGTACCCTAACCTGTAAAATGAAAACAAGTACCAAAGGTTACTAATTTAAAAGAAATGATACATGTATAATTCAACAGCTCAACAAATGTGAGGAAGGGCGTCAAACTGTCCTTTGACGAAATCCAATTGCTCTTTTTAAAAACTCATTGTCAGAGAACTAATTCCATACCATCAATATGACTTTTTAATGCTAACAGTTCCTATCGGATCTTAATAATAAAAATCTGCTTAACATGCTGGGTTGTCCACAAATCAAGGTGAAGTCATGACTTCTGGTTGGTCCGGGGAAAAACTTTAGAAAGACATGGCCCCATGGACCCTGTCTAGGTCCTGATTGAAACAGGCTGCAAAAGCACAGGACATGTAGGGAAATCTGGGTATTGGCGGGAGACTTGCTATGAAGGAACTGTTGTTAATCATATAGAGGTGATAATGACATGCTGTTGTTTTCTTTTTATTAAAGTCCTTAGCATTTTGTGAAAAACACTGGCGTTTTTATGTAGGAAATTATATGACCTCTAGGATTTGCTTTCAGATAATTCAGTGGGAAGGACTAGAGAGGGGATACCGTATGCTGCTGGGTGATGAATGCCTGAGCAGTTATACTTTTGTATAATTTGAAATTTCCTACAATAAAAAAACATTGCTAAAATGTTCCAGCAGCTCCTGTGTATATGTAATTATCTGACTGTAAAATAATTTGCACCAAATGGCTCTCTCCTATATTAATTAGTTCCACAGAGTGTTACAGGACATGCTTAAGGTTCGGGGAACATCTCCCAGAATAGGGAAGAACAGGCCTACTACCTTCATGAAGCTCACATTCTAGCAGGGAACAAGGTCGAGAGGAGAATGCAAGTGAGCTAAGCACTATGAAAGGGCATCTTTCCTCTGAAGAAGGGGGACCCAACTTCTTCAGGAGACTAAACCAGCGTTTGCCAGGGCCAAGAGGCAGGGCGAAGAGCGTGCCAGAAAGCACCAGGGACAGCAGGGAGGGCCAAGGAAAAGAGAGTTTAGGAGGGCTGAGGCCTTCTTCAACCAGTTAGTTACCAACAGAATTAGGCCCTGGTTCCTTGATGCCAACGTCATGAATTCAAATCTCTCCTAGGCTTGGAGGATGGCATGAGAACATTGAGAAAACTCTCTCTCGGATCAGTTCCTGTGTGCTATGATTCTGATAATGCTGGTTGAGAAAGTCATTTTAACTGACTTCCAGTGCTTTTTAGACAAGGAGCTGTGCCAGTTCATTCCACTCTGCGAAAAATGTTATGAATGCTATAATTAAGCACCTACTGGTTGGAACCAATTCAAACAGTTCACTCATTACCAATTAAGGAAAAGATGCCAAAGCTGTTCATTCCAACTGCAACAGACCTAACTTTTCATAACACCAACTTGCCTATCAAACAACACATCTTTCTGAGCCCTCTATAAAATGGAAGTTTTCTTTCAAATAAAGCTTCTTTTAACTGAGATTTGTACTGCTTCAGGATGACATTTTTATGTAAAATGAAGTACAATTTTCAGCCAACTTTTAAAATGCTCTGTTCCTCTTAGTCACTTAGAATAAAAACAAACATTGAGAATACAGAGGTTAATAGAATAAATCCTATTCTAAGTAACATAAAAAGAGATATATCCTTTTTAACTTCAATGTAAGTCAAAAATAGGGTGCACGACCAACCCAATTCTTTGAAGTCAATACAAAAATGTGTTTTGGATTTTTCTCAGAATTTTTAAAAGGCAAGCAAATAAATGTGTTTTTTCTCAAGATGACTGAGAATTTGAAACAAAAATAAATACTGTGCTTAACAACAAGTAAATTCTAATTGTTGAAACTTCTAAATATCTTAGATTTACAGAATGGTAGTTACAGTTCAAAAAAAAAAAGGAATTACCACTCTCCATAGTATTTAAGCATTTTAATCTAGTATAGAAATATTATCTTAGGCCCACTAAGCAATAACTCAAAAAGTAACAGTTTGAAACTTGCACAACAACCAAAAGAAAGAGGAAGAACCATACGCCCTCAACAAGAAATCAAAACTAGAGAAATAATCGCACAGTAAGAATGAAATTAATCCATATTCAACTTCCAAGTTTCAAAAGATGAGTTAAACATTGCTGTGATGTTACCCATAAACACATATAAAAAGGTTTCTTTACTGTTTTTTAAAATCTTGGTCTACTAACTTTGATTTGTACACTTTTGGCTAGCACTTTCCTTTTAACTTACATGTCAATTGGGCATGAAACTTCACCCATGCGCCTGGAATTTAAAGCAACTATTGGCTTCATAGGAACGGATGCGATGGTCTCAGGCACCAATTTATTGTGTCTGTCACTTCAAAGGCAGCACCCTTAAATGCACACTCAGCCCTCTGCCGGGGGCACAAATCCCGCAAATATATTCCATTCCATTTCCATTTCCAGGAGGCGGTTGCACACACAACGGTGAGTCACTAGGGCAACCAACCCCACCCTACAAGTTGTCCCCGCTTTTACTTCCAGTGGGACCAGTTTCGTCCGACCCCACCCTCACTCTAGGGGGTCAGGGTTCCACTCCAGAGGGGCAATCCAATAATAACGAGGGCTGACCTGAAGCTTTCCCCTACCATTTTTTGGGGCAGACTCTAATCTTTACCCCTAGATATTCATCTGCATAAAACCCCGGCCGGCTTCCGGAGACCCCCGCGGACCCCCGCACGCACGCTCTGCGCACGCGCTCTCCGCCCCGTAGGCCCGGAGGTTGACATTAGGAGCGAAAGGGCGGGGGGGGGGGGTCAGATGGGTCAAGTCCCGCTGCGCCCGCAAAGTCTCTCACCTCCGTAAACGGGTCCATCGCCCCGGGCTTCGCGTGTCGATTGCGAGACGACGGAGAGACGGTGGTTCAAATTCAGGAAAAGAAAAGTGAGTTCCGATTCAGTGTGTCACTTGGAGAAAACACGGAGCCCGAGGCAGGGGAACGCTCCCCAACCTGCTTGCCTCTCTCCCGCAGTTTCCAGTGTCGGACTCGACTCGGACTCAGGCTGCCGTTCAAATTTGAATTTCAGCGCCGGCAGCCGCGCGCAGGCGTGCGGGGCGGGACGGGGCGCGCCTCTCCCCGCCCGGTCGGTGGGTCACGTGGCCTCGCCAGGCGAGCTAATTCCCAGTGAGGCGCCGGGATCCGGAAGGAGGTTTCCCCAGCACAAAAACTGCCTCCGGGCCCTAAGCCCCACCCTCAGAAGGCTCGCACATCCCACACGGTTTAAGCCGATCTCTTCGCTCGGGCTGGGCCTGGGCGTTCCGCATTCCTCCATTCCTAAGTGCGGGATTGAGAGGCCTTGGGTGTTTTTGAAACTCCCTTGGACCTGTGGCCCCTCGTGGCATTCTCTCCGCCCACCCTACGTCACTCAGAGGGGCACTGCAGGCCTGACCTTAAAGGGCAGGGCTAGTGGGGCTGGGACACTTTGGACGAATGCCCCCGGTGGTAACCCACCTTGGGCGTTCGAGGCCTCTCTTACTAGGAAAGTAAAGCTAACATTAACAGACTTTGTATACTGTTTATACCCAAAACTCCTGCTGCGCTTCCTATTTTAAATCCTATCCAATTGCAACAATGGTAGAATTTGAAGGATTCTAAAATGTGATCTACTTGAATTCATTTTTACATCTGAGAAACCCTGAGACGATAGGCAGGGGATTCAGGAGGAATGAACATCCCATTCTCAGTTCGTGATCTGCTTCCCACCTGTAGTTCAAGCTATGCCTCATAATTATTCCGTATAGATTACCCAGAATTGTAAAATACGTTTCGTAGCTACTGTATCAGATTCCTTTCTTAGCAAGTCTGTGTTAGGGCGTGTTTGTAACAGGGCAGCTCTTGATTTGTTCATTTGAAAAGTAACACCCTGTAGATTAGTGACTGCCCAACAGCTGAACAAACCGAATTCTCAGTTAAGATGTTTTGGTACATTTAATAACATTGGTACCTTAGCAATCAGTAAACATTACAAAAAGCATTTCATCAATAATATATCTAACTAGGATTTTGGTTCTGTAGGTTGTAATAGAAAGAATTAAAGAATTCTGAGTGTGGGGTAGGAGGAAATTGCCTGGGGTCTTTGCTGCACCGGGACCCTGTGCCCTGTGCCCTGTGCCCTTAGACCAATCATTTAAACCGTTTGGGAGAGTCCTGAATGTCTTTGAAAATACATTTAAAGTTGACCTTCCACCTGGAAAAATGCCCATTCAGTCATGAGCTATTTAACGTAGGATTTCATTAAGTTTATGGTCACATGGGTTAAGAACCTCCGATTTAGCCTCTTTGGATTTTAGTGTTCTCATCTGTAAAACAGGAATGATCCACTGCCCTGCTCTCCTCAGAGCAGTTTGGAGGATCAAATGAAAAACTGAGAGCGGTCCAAAAGTGTGATAACAGAAGTATTCTGTAATAAGCAATAAAGCACTACCCATGGGTTTGGTCTATTGAATTACTAAATTTAACTCAAAATATGCTACTTATGAACCAAAGAGAAATGCTGGAATTTTTTTTCAAGCACTAGACAGGGAAAGGGTGTGTATATTGGCGGGAGAAAGTGTATGTTTGAAACAACACTGAAAAATGAGTCATTAGAAATTTATGTATCCTTGTGCCTTCTGGCGTTGGCCTCTGTGAGCCTTAGATTCTTTATACCTAGATTCAAGTCAAGACTAAAAGACAAAGCACGTAGTACAATCTAGCTGCTGGGAACGTTTTGTTTCTCTTTCTTCAGAGTCCCCCTATGTCTATGATGATGACGACAATGATGACGGCCACCACTACAATAGCTACAATTTGTTGAGCTCCTGCTGTGCCAGAAACTGTGCTCGATCCTCAGTCCCATGCTTCCGGTGTGCCGAAATCATTTCCTAGTGTGCCTCCTTACTTCCCTGCATACCCCTGTGTAGTCCATTCTTCAGTTTATGGGCTAGAATTACTTTGCTCCTTTTAAAAATGGTTATAAAATATTTCCAGTCTACAAAAAAAAGTAATAAATAAAATAGATAGTCACGTAACCAACACCTAGCTTATAAAATGTGTAATCTCATAATTGAAGTCTCCAGTGTGTCCCTCCCTAACACCACACTCACCTCCCCCTCCCCAGGAGTCAAACTATCCTGCTGTTCATGTTTATCATCCCATGACATGTATGTACTCATATTACATCTACATATAGAGACATAACAAAGTATAGTTTTACATAAATTTTATTTCCACTCTACATATCTTTCTGCAATTTTGTTGCTCCATATCTCTTTATGAAATTCATCCTCATTAATAGCTCCAGCTGCACTTCATTCATTTTTCCTGCTGTATTCTATTCTATGACTGTACTTGTAATTTATATATCCATTGTCCTATTAATAGACATTTCATTCCTTTCCAGCTTTTCATTTCCAAGATCCCAAGAGGCCACAAATATTTCTGCATCTTCTTATACGCACATGCAAAACTTTCTCAAAAGTAATATACCTAGGAATTAGAGGATTAGTTCAATAAACATATTTCACTATTATTGCCAGAAACTACGACTAAATTGCCCTTAAAAATGATTGTAACCATTTAAACTCCAGTCATCAGTGTAAGAACATGCCTGCTACTCCAGGACCCCCCTAATACCTGGATACGCAAACTCCGAAAGCTCTTCCTTCAGTAAGGCCACTCCAGATGTTACGTATATACAGTTAATTTTTCAAAATACACTTATACATTCTCTTCATTTGCGAAATAATACATTGCAATAAATTTACAGGGAGCGAAAACAACAAGATCTAACCATAAGGCAGTGGCAAGAAAGGTGAAAGTCAAGTCCTCTCCTTAGGTTATTGGCTGAAGAGCCACTTATTCCATATATTTACGATAATGAAGAAATAAGAGCCGTCGAAGGAAGTTATAAACCTGTTACTGAAAAGGGCTATTTGATTCATTATCACCTCTGCTATTAGTGGTAGTTAGCCTTACATTTTAATGGTCCATAGCATCAGACATTTTTTTTCTAACTTAATCAATGAACTACAATTTCATGATTCTGAAGTGAGTGAAAACAGACTGTGCTTTCTGAGCGTATTGTGCTGTTTCCAGAACACGATGCATGTACAGGTGCGTGTCCTTGATTCAACAGACTACTCTCAAAAGGAATAGCTTCAACTTCCTTTTTATTTTCTCAAGTGGCTAATAAGGGCACTAGCAAATTCAAATGTAAAGGACCACAGTAAATCCTTTCATAAAGAGGAAGCAGTCTTTTATGCACTTATCACACTGGAACTCATGTGTTGAGAGCTTTACTTTCCCAAAACTAGATTTGTCAGAGCTATAGTCACAGACCCTATTTTTAAAGTTTTAGCAGTCTCATATTAACATTTTAATAGCGTTTCAATATTACACAATAACAGAGGCAAATGTTTCTTAAACATCGAATTTTCTTTATCGAAATCAACATACAAAATAAAATATTCTCCTTGAGTTTGATACAAGAAGATTTGTTGTACTCTACTGCTGTCCACCATGAACTTTATCTTCCAGACGCTTCCCAAGTGTCTCCTCACATAGGACTTCGAGGCCATGGTTCTTCTCCTCTCTCATTAACCCCTCCAGGACGGCCACAATCACTCCCCTCTTACTTGCTTCTCAGATTCTGACCCCATCCCAGCCTTTCAGTGCTGGTCGTGCCTGGCACGGAGTAGGCCCTCGAGAAATACCTGCTGTTGCATTCTCTGACCACAGCCTCCTATGCCCCGACCTCACCATTCTGAAGGCCTTCGACCGTATTGACCTCCTCTCTCCACCACACATATGGCCACACTCAGAAAAGAAAGTGCTTCATCTCCAAGATTTCAAACCTCCATATTGGTCTCCTGATTGTCATCTCCAATCCTTTTCTCCACAGCTGGTCACCCCTGCTGAACCTGTAACCTCCCCTACCCTAACCTTCAGTCCTCTGTCCTTTCCCAAACTTCGGTCAAATGCAAGGCCTTATAGCTTGTGCTTTATAGCCATGGCCACATTTTCATCCTGACCTCCCACCTCACCCTTTTTGTGAGGCTACGTGCTAAGTAGTTCCAACTAGTCTGAAAAGGAGGCCAAGAGAAAAGGAAATTAAGAAAAAACAAAACCAGTAAGAGCTGGCAGGGATCACCTAATTCAACCCCATGAAATAGTAGATGAGGGTACAAGAATATTGTGATTAGTTTAAGATGTCCAGAACCTGTCTTTGGCCCTTCTCAGGCCTTCCCCTCCCCCAAACAGTCCCAGCCTCCCTTCTGCCTCACCTGCTCCCTATTCAGCCAGACCCCAAGGGGAATCAGTTCAATTCCATTCTATTGGCCCCCTTCTCCTTCTTGCTGCCTTTAATTTGTCAATCCCCTACCTTTTACTTACTCTGTTTTTCCTGGCCTGCTGAGCATTGAGCCAATTCCATCGCAAATTTGTCCCAACTAACCAGACCTTTAATCTTGCTCAGAACCCTTTCATTCTTATCCACTTAAATCCCTATCAAATTCCCTACCAGTTCCCCATTCCACCCCTGTACTCTGTGCCAATGGCTTTTCTGCCCACTTTGCTCAGTGTTCAATGCCAAGGAGAGCGTTCAGAGACCAGAACTCAGTCACTCCCTGCCCTGCTACATCCACGGTTTGCGCACCCTGCCCCCACTCCCAGCTGCCGTACCAATCTCTGGATATCTAGATGTGAGTCCAGCTGTGTGTCACGTCCTCTAAGATCCGCCCCCTAGTCCATAGTGAAGTCATTTAGGACTCAATTTGCATCAGTTTATTTTAATGTTATTTCAGACTTAAAGTTGCAAAAATTGCATACAACTAGAGTGAGAGAAAAATGTAGAACAAAGAATGCCAGGATGCTCTTCAACCAAATCCCAATATATTAACCTTTTACTAAATTTGTTGTATTCTCTCTCTTTCTCTCTCTCTCCACACACACGTATATACATATACACATATTTACGTATGTACAGGGTGTGGCAAAAGTAGGTTTACAGTTGCAAGCACATGAAACACAAAGTTTATTCTCATGTTATTATTAAGGTATTATTTGAAAAGAAGGCTATATGTGTATACATATATACACATACACACATACTATAGTTATATAGTTAGATACATATTGCTCTGTGTGTGTATAAAACCTTGTCGGGCCCTCTTCCTGTGCTTTACTACTAACTGACTAAAACTCTAAATTCTACACTGTCTACCTACACACACATTCCCTAGGTGATCTCTTCAGTCCTGTTGACTTAAAGTACCATCCATGCCCTGGTGGCTCCCAACTTGATTTCTTCACGTGATCTCTTCCCCGAGCTCCAAACCCTAATATCCAACTCCTGTTTGAAATCTTGACTTGTACCCTAACTAGCACATTGAACTTAACATATCCGAAGCAGAGTTTCCCCACCAGCCCTGTTCTTCTTCAGCCTTCTCCCTTTCCATAAACGGCACCACTAGCCATGCAGTAGCTCAAGCCACACACGTGGGGGTCATGGTAAAGTCCTTCCTCCTCCTCTATCCGCATACCCTATTGGTCAGTGCTGCCTCCAGATCTGTCCTGAGCCTTCTCCATCTCTCCCTCTCACAGCTTTGTTTCTCTCCAAGCCATCATCCTGTGGCCCACTGCAACTGTCTCCTATCTGGTTTCCCTGATTCCACTCCACCCTCTTATGCATTGTCCTCAGAGCAGCCAGAGCACCCTCTTATGCATTGTCCTTAAAAAAAAAAAAAAGCCATATTATGTCACTGCCCTGTTTAAAATCCACCAGTGGCTCTGGTTGCTCTTAGAATGAAACCCAAACTCCTTCCCCCGGCCCCTGCCTGCCTCTGAGACCTCTCTCCTGCCTCTTTCCCCAGTGCTCCGGACTCCAGTGCTGGCCTTTAGGGGCTCCAGGGGCACATCAAGACCGTTCCCCTCTCAGGGCTTTGGCTTTGTAGTTCCCACTACCCAAAATGCTTTTGCCCCCAAATTGCCTGTGGCTGACTCTTACCCTTCAACACTCAGCTCAAAAGTTACTTGTCCTCAGAGAGGCATTTCCTGACCCCCACCTTACCCAGGTCCCCACCTAGCATACTTCCCTGGGGTACTACACTTCATCGCACCTGCCTGTACCTGCAGTTACATCATGTGTTCAGCAGGTTTCTGTTTGCATCTCCCACTGTCACAAACATTCCAGGGGAACCACCTGACTTACTCACCAGGGCACCCCTCCGTCCGTGCTCAAGCACTGGTCGGTGCACGTCCTCCATATTCACATAGGTGTGTGTGCACTACTGGTAACTCAGGGGTGCAGGGTTGTGCCTTTGTCATCATGTTTTGTCTTGCATGTAGTAGGCACTTAATAAATATCTGTGGAGCAATGTGCATCTTGTTTTCTTCCAAATATTATGAAGATGGGCAGTAGTTTTTCTCTGATTGAAAAATACCTATCCACCTCCAATCATTTACAATAAAATGTTGTATTTTATAAAAGTCAGTGTCACCCTGACTGGTGTGGCTTAGTTACTTGGGCATTGTCCTGCAAAGCAAAAGGTCACCAGTTGATTCCAGGTCAGTGCACACGTCTGGGTTGCAGTTCAGCCCCTGGGCGGAGCACAGATGAGAGGCAACCAACTCGAGTTTCTCTCCCCTTCTTTCTCCCTCCCTTACCCTCTCTCCAAGAAATAAATAAATAAAATAGAAAATATCAGTGTGTCCCAGGATTTTTGTGCTGTTCTGACCATTTTCACTGAGGTGCAAAGGTGGACGTGGTCTCCCAGAGCACTCTTTTATTGGGCTTCCTCTTAATACTTTCATCCTCCTGGAAGAGACATACTGAAAGCACTCCCTCTCAGTACTGACACCTTGAATGACAGTTTCTTTAAAAAAAAAAAGTCACGAAACCAACTACTCCCTGGATTTTTGTCTAAGTGAAGGAACGGTGTTTCCAACTTGCCCAAGGCTGCTATTCATGCTTGTTAGAGTCTGGGGGTTGCAACTAGAGTCTATTCTTGCATAACAGCAGGCTACAGATGAACTTTCCTCAATTCATATATTTCCAATGGCATAGAATGTTATAAAATGATTCCAATAGAACAGGAAAGAGTTTTCTTGAAGCCTCTCCTCCTTCTATTATTTTAAATTCTCATCTGAAATTTTAAAGTAATTATTGTTTAACTGTTCTAAGTTTTTAAGTAACTAAGCTAACTTCTCCTTGAGAAATTGAACTTTTTCTGTTTCCAGCAAATGATATGCTTGTTGGTTCTCAACAACTTGAACTTTTGCCGGAGGATGTGAAATCTCACCATGGTTGTCTCCCCGCAGTTGCTAGCTCAGCAGCAGCCTTCTCCAGCCTTCACCATCGCTCTCTTCCTCTTTCTTGGTCTTTTTTACCCACCCCACCCCCACCCTCATTGACAGTAAATGATCAAATGTGGTCTAAGTCTTTCCAAAGGAGGATGTTGGTCTTTTTTTCTAAAAAATATAATCAGATCCTCTCTTATTACAGAGATGTTTGGACCAAACATCCATTGACAATGAATAGTTTGCCATGTAACATGTACATGAAATACCCAGATTAATGTCTGAGTTAACTAAACAAAGGTACTGATAAAATAAGAAAACTTGAAGCTGTTTATTCATAACATAAAAATCCAACCACATGTAAAAGAATATTTCTATTAAAATAGCCATTTTTCCATTATTTTTGTATTTAAATTGAATGGAAATCATCATTAAAGGTATTCAGAAACCAAACAATCTACAGTAATGTTGGTAGTGCACCTAAAACTGACCCGGAAAGGGAAGTACTGTGTTGCAGGGGGACACCTATGATGGTGCTCTTGGCTATGATCAGACCTTGAGTTTAGGAAAACTTTAGAGAGGGAAGAAGGTGCATCCTTAAACACAACTTATGAAAGTCAGTTTTAATAAGTTTTTAACTTTGTTTTGCAATCAGTGCTTTGAAAACAGATAGCCACATCAATTCTTTTGACTTGATATTAATGGTTTATATGGAAACAGGTATAAAGGAAAGTTTCTCAGAAAGAGGGAATTGTTCATTGTTCTGGCGGGCAAGCAGAGACAATCGGACTCAAAGCAGCAGAGTGGACAGCTGCAGCTGCCGTGCTCATGGAAATACTGAGCGGGCACAGCTCGACTCAGTAATTAACGGAGCAGATGCACGGAGCTTGATGAGGATAAATAATTGCATGGGCGGGAACAGTAAAAGGAGTTGATAACTACTAGTTTTGTAAGAAATTAGATCAACCCTTTGTTTCCACTGATTTTTTTTTAGCAAGAGTATTTCACTGCCAAATAGTACAAGAAAAATATCTTTTTAAAATGCTTTGATTAAATTGATATACAACTTTATGTAATACTTATCAGTAAAGAAATGTAGAAATCAAAGTGACCCACAATAAAATACTGGTAGGGTGAACATAAAAATAATTTTTAAAGTAAAGAATGAAATAATATTCTAGGTGGGCTAACAACAGGGGCATCAGACTGTTTATTTTTGGAATTCTTCAGTTTAATGAATGTTGAAGAAGGAGGTATACATCATTGTGTGTGTATATAAAACCTCCTCTGCTAGTCTTGAGAATAGGTATTGTGTCTTTTATGTACAAATCCCAGTGCTTTGTATACAAATAAAAGGAATGAATAAAATAATACATCTTGGTTTCTTCAAAATATAATGAAAGTGGACAGTCTGATTAAGCATGCTCTAGTAAAAGCATTCAGAGTACATTTTCTACATAGATGCTGACATATGGTTCAGAAAAAAACTAGGAGTCTTTATTATTATTCTTTTAGAAACACTGACTTTCAAAAGTAGCAATGTGCAGGGGTAATAGATGCATTTGTAGCAAACTTGGAAAGTGGAGGTGTACAAGGAAGCGAAGGGAGGCATATAAGCAAGCATGATACGTAAGGTTCACTCACAGCCTTTTTCCTTAGGACAGGTTGCAAGAATAACTGTTCTTATGAATGCAAAGGATTCATTGCTCATTACTCTGTCAAGTGCTTTAACCTGAACAGTTTTTCTTGCTCTACACATGCATTTTATATCATTCTACTTTCTCTGAGTTATCACTGAAAACGCATCTTCTCAATTGTCTACTTGTTAACTTACAAATAATTTATCTACTGTGTGCCAGGCACTATTCTAGATGCTGAAAATATAGCAGTGAACACAAACATCATTTCACTTGGAGGAATTTTATTCTAGGGGTGGAGACAGACAGTAAGGCAAATCAGCAAAATATATAATAAATTTGATGAAGTTAAGTGCTAAGGGGGAAACAATGAAGGAGAGAAGGGGATAGGAACTCTGAGCAAGGAGTGGAACTTTAAATTGAGTGGCCAGGAAAGGCCTCACTGAGACATGGCATTTGGATTAAGTCTGAAAGAAGTGATGGAGCTCCTGTCCCATGAATCTTGGGCAACAAAATTCTATGCAGGGGAAATCCCAACTGGCAAAGGCCATGGGTTGAAACAGTGCTTGGCGCTTGGCATAATTGACATAGGAAGCTCTAACTATAATCCAGATAAAAATGGTGCTGGGTTGAACCAGAATGGTGATAACGAGAAGTGGCTGGATTCCAAACATACATATTTTAAAGATAGTATTCTAAGATTTTTCTGACAGAATAAGATGTGGGTTAATCCACTACTTGTGATAGTTAAATTTCCACTGTTTTCTCCTAACTGATGAAAGATACAGATTCTCACATGCTCTCTGTCATTCTCCGAGTGTAATATGCTGACATTACTTGAGCTTTCTTTGTTCCTGACTTCGAAAACACATTTCTGAGCTATTTCTGAGTGCCTGAGTGACTGGAGCCCCGAACCAAGATGGTTTGCTCTCGGGCTCCTCTCCTACATTACTATCTCAACCTCGAGGAAGGGTAAAAAGAAAATGTGGCTTCGAACCTGACAGCACCAAAGCTGTGTTATGAGCTCCTTCTAGACTAGAAGCTTCCTGAGATTATGTCTCTACATTTCCCACGGAATAATCAACTGAAAAACAACAGCCCGATCAGTTACACAGTCATTAATTAAAATGTGTATTTTAGTATTAAGGATATTATGGTGGGGTACACAAATGGTAAGTGTACTTGGGCTTCCTCAACTAATGAAGGCGTTATCACCAGTTCAACCTCAAGTTGTTTGGGCTTCCGTGCACCTTCTAAGTTAACTAGACGACGGCAGAGACGGGCTTTGCAGTTCGCAGCTGGGGCTGAGCTACCTACCACAACTCCTCTCTCTTGCGAAGGTACTGCCCAGTTGAGCCCCCTTGAACAGCGCACAAACGGGTGTGGATTGTCAGTCAAAATGCGTAGGTCGACGGAGACCCCAGGGGTTCCGTGGCCCCGCCCATTAGTCCTCGAGGGACCGGCCTGCGCTGTGCACGCCGGGAGTTGCAGTCCCCACTTTTCTCTTTCTGTGAGTCTGGCCCCTTGAGCGCCCCTAGCGGCTCTCAAGCTCCGGGAAGCGCAGCGCCTGCGGACGCGAGGAGCGTTTCCTAGCAACAGAGGAGCGGCAACGTCACAGCCGCCGGTTCTAAACTCTGCTACCCTCGGTAGGGCTGCGGTGTGCACCTTTAGTCTCCTGTTTGCCGGAGCGAGCGCTGCTCTTCGTGCTCTGTCCGCACTTCTCCGTCTGTCCTTACCCGCCTTATCCAGCCCAAGGTCGCTGACAGCACCCTCCCTAGCGCCCTCGTCTCTCAGGCCCGGGCTGGAGGCCGCCCGCCCGGCTCTCGACCCCGGCGCCCGCGGAGCTCACCGCCCGCAGCGTCGGCGGGACGATGCTGGAGTCCATTCGCGTGACCGGTGAGTTGCCGGCAAGGGCTGGCTCCTAGGCTGGCAGGGGCGGCCCAGATCTGCCCGGCAGCTTGCAGCGGGTGCGGCGGGGAGGGCTGGGGTCCCGACGGCCAGGGCCGCGGTAACGGTAGACGCGGGCTTTTAACCGGTCGCCAGGAACCCTGCAGGGACGGAGGTGCTCGGGGAACCTGTGCTGGTGGGGAAAATCGGCCTCCTTTCCTTTTGTAGCCTATTAATCAGTAAGCACTTACGGTGGAATCCAGTGAAAGGACTTCTAACACACAGATTACTGGCCCTATAAATGTACAGTCTCACACACATTGTTAAATTCTGTTTCAAAACATATAGGTATGTAGTTAGACATTATAATGTTTCAGGATCTAATTTTCTAGTATTCACAAAATCAGAGCTAACCAAAAGAACACATCTCTATATCGGTATTTATACTGCTTATTTGTGTTTGTGCTTTTATCAAAACGTCAGTAGGGCGTTTTGAGTTTCTATTTTTAACAGGTCACTTTGTTATGTATTGTGCCCAGTGTAAAAAATGGGTATTCAGACCCCAGGTAAGAAAGTTTACTTGCCTTCTTTATTTAAAAAAAAATAACGATGGCTATTAATCTTTTAAAATTATCTTATACAATATTAGAATGACTTTCTAGGCCACATTCCAAGCATTTGATTCTGTATAACATTTCTGCAAACAGGGCCTGTGGTAGTCCAGAAGTAAGATGAAGAACAGAGGAAAAGGAAATGCCTAATTCTAACACCAGTGTCAAAATAAGGCCAGGATTTTTCACTTTAAGGCATTACCGTACCTAACAGACCATTTTTCTGTGAATTTTTAAATTGTAAAACTAAGTTCCTTTCCAAATATTTATGATCCCAATTTTATACTATTCTAATTCATGTTCCATAAACAAAATATGGAGCCAATTTTATTCAGTCATAACATTGCTGTGATATTTCGTTGTTGACAGAAAGCATAGACGACTAGTTACAGGATCTAAGAGGCAACTGAAACTGGCATTAGATTTTTTAAAATGTGACTTCTTGTAAATGCTATTCTCATCTTAAAAGACAATGAAAAATTTGAAAGTTACTTTAAAATACCATACCATCCTCTTGTCTTACAGCAGGTGTCTCCCAGCCTTGGCACTAGAAACATTGAATTAATGATAGTTGTTGTGGGGGCCTGTCTCGTGTGTTGTAGAACGTTCAGCAGCAACCCTGGCCTCTATCCACTACATGCCCAGATCAGTACCCTCCTTCAGCTCAGGGTGACAACCAAAACTGTCTTCAGACTTTGTCAGATGTCCCCTGCAGCACAAAATTACACTACCACCACCTCCACATTTGAGAACCGTGGCCTTAACATAGTTAGATTCTATCAAATGAAGATTATTAGATAATGAGTTAGAAGTAAAATTAATTAAAATACTTTCCCCAAAGTGTAACCATCATCCTGGAGAGAGAATACAAGTATGATAGTATTAGAAAGTGAATGTTCTGACCAACTAGTCAGCAATGCATTGTGGACCTCCTGTTTTTGTGTAATATGCAGAATCGGAAGTTTGAAGAGAGATACTTGATAAAATAGTAAACACAGTCCTCTTGCTTCAACTCCCTTCCCATAATTTAATGGCAATATGCATATCAATCTAACTCTGCATGCTGACTACCTTGAGATAGGCAATTTGGCAGTGAATCCCTAGTTTGTTAAAGTTTCAAATAGGAATTTGAGGCAATTCAAACCTCACATGAACAACTTCTTTAAAAATAATCGACCCAGTTGCTTTTCAGTATAGTTTTTCCATTTCTCTTGCATACTGCTTGACTAGTTAAGGTGGTAGTTTTAGCACCCCACGCCCAGCATTTTGTTGCCTTATTCAAAAGTCCGATTTGTATGGCCAGAGCTTTATGGAGAGAATTTAGCTGAAAACATGCCTCCCCCCGCACTATTCCCTCACTATTCATCGATGCCGAAGAAGCCCCTGTTCTCCTGGTTAGCAGAAAACCGTAGGTATTTGTGGTGAGAGTGCTGATGGAAATGTGGGGTTTCTTTTTTCAGCTTTAAAATAACTATAAATATAGAGGAAACTGATTATTTTTAAAATTTCGGGACTGAAGCAATTAAGTGTTTCTGAAATGACTTCCTATATAGTATCTTACCTACTTTTGACTTATTGGTCATGATTTAATATAATGTGAATATGACATCCTGGTGTGACTGCCGACCGGAGAACTAACATGTGGAGAATGTGTGTGCTATACATGCTGTTAAAATGAAATCAAGTCAGAAAGGGTTTCTGTGCCTCTCCATGTCTTTTTTAAAGAAGACAGTTTATTATACTAAAACCACAAAATATTGGTTCTAGAATGTAGAATTAATTACTTAGTGTTAAATTTACCTTGGAAATCTAAATGAAATGACTCTAAGTATTTTTCCATTTATATTATTTCATGTAATATAAATAAATATAAATTCGTGGGATCCGAATACAGCATTGAAGTCAGTGGTGACCCATCATTAACGCAGGCTGATCTCTGTCATACAAACCAGCACTCTTCTCAGCAACTGCACGTGTGATCACCGCTTTGTTCCTTGCACCAATAATATGACATGTGCAGTTTATTATCCCCTTTTATAGAGAAGAAAACCCAGCACAACGAAGTGCAATAACTTCGTTAAGGTCACAGCTACGGATAGGTAGTCAAGGTTCAGAGCAGAGGAACCCACGTCCACGCCCACGTTCTCAACCTCTGGGAAGCCTCAGCATGGCCGCAGGGACCGTGTACTGACTGAGGCCATGCAGCTTGGCAGGAAGGTCTCACTTGACGGCCGTGGTACATGATCTGGTAGTGGTACTCAAGTTGGTGTTTTTTAAGTCTGTACCCCAAGCAAGTCTATGAACTTTGGTCTGGAAGGGTCATACTTCACTCTAACATTATTGTTTTCAAAACAGAAAAGGCGACACCTAGCTCATTGAACAAGTAGCAAAGTGCTGTCAGAAGCCATGTAAGATTATGTTAACTGATGATTTCTTACTGCCCATTTTTTTGTATGCGATATAAGAAATGATTGACGAGTCGTTGCGTAATGAAGCTCCTTTGTATCAAAGGCAAATGTTTAAAAACACTGAGACCAAAGCCTCCTTGAGGTCGGGGCTTGGCCCTGCAGGGTGGAGACACCTGTGCACAGAGCCCTGCCTGCCCCGCAACCGTAGAAGCCCCTCCACAATTAAAGCTTCTTTTCAGCATCACCACTTGTCCGTTTTTTTGTGCCGACCTGGTATGATTTGCTTCTCAGTCCTCAGCATCCAGATCTTGTGTTCTTTCTCTCCTCTCAGTTATTCTCTTCCCTTTGCTACCCTCTGGCCATCTTTTCGTGAGCAGAGCAGTGAGCAGAAGCAGCCACCGCACTCTCCCGTACTGAGCCACATATTTTCAGGGTGGGGGGAGGCCATCCTACCAGCAGAGGGAAGACGGCGGCCATGGCAAGTGCTTTCCAGAGCCTCCCAGAAAAGGTTTCCTGAACAAGGGATGGTTGAACGGAAGGATGAGTGGGAATGAGTCTGAAAGAGAAGGGAGGGAGGAACTCACCAAACAAGGGGCCAGTGCAAAGAGGGGCTCCCACTGCCTGGGGAGTGGGACATGTGAGGGACTGAGAAGTGAAGGGAAGCATGAGCAAGCGGACTGGCCCTGGGAACACTGTGCGGGATGCAGCCAGAGAGGCAGAGAGACCAGCTCCAAGGGACCTCGGGTACATGATTCTGTTTTCATCCTAAACGGAAAACCATGGGGAAGTATGTTCTCTGGGACATGCAGCCTTGTTTTAGACAGCATTTAATGCTGGCATTGCTTTCTGGCATTACAGAATGCCCTGCATGTTTCTAACTGTACAAAAGGCCACTCAGTAGTTTCTGACCAAAACCCAACTGTGTCACATTGTGAAGAATCAGTGTTACCGATAGAGCAACACTGAGGTACTCCTAGCTGGGACCATGGCATTTTTAGGAACCCTGAAATACAGCTGTGTTTCTCCCTTCCTGAGTTACAATAGCAGAATCTGTCCATCTCTTGTTTTGTAGCTTACAGTTGAGAAACTGTAGTGGGGGACTGCTGAATTTAGAGATGATAAATTAATAGTTTATCTATTATAAGGCAGACAGTGGGCAATCTGTTTTCGAAGATACTAATTTTTTATAAGCCATTTTAAAAAATTGAGGTGTAACTCCCATCTATTAAGGCACACCAGTCTTAAATGGCTAGCCTGATGAATCGGTCTGTATGTAACCACTCCCGGAACAAGAGGGGGGACATCTCCAGCACTCACCCTGGGACCTCCTCCAAGGTTACAACCCCTCACTCAGAGACGACCCCTACTCTGGCTTCTAATACCATGCATCAATTTTACCTGTTTTGGAACTACATATAAATGGGATTATATGGTATGTACTCTTTTGATGTGGTTTTATTTGTTCAGTATTGTCTGTGAGATTCATCTTGATTGTTGCTTGCAACCTCAGTTTGTTCTTTTTCGTTGCAATGCACTATTCTATTGTAGAAATACACCACAATTTAGTCATCCTTTCTACTGCTGATTGAGATTATGTCATTGGAGTTTTAAGAGATGATGAACTACTCTTGATAAAAGTATCTTCTTCAGGGATAATTTTGTTCTGACTTTTCTTCCGTTTGTAATCAAGCAACCTGTTGTCTTTGGTGTAAAGTAACCCCAGGTTCTCAGGTTTCATAAGTGTTAGCGAACCACATAAAATCGCCACCTTGTGGGTCAAAACGGGTTGAATGGTATTTTCCACTCGGTTTTGTTTCTGGTGATGTAATCTTTCTTTCAGCCCGGGACCTGTGACTTCTGTGAAACCTCCCCTATTCACCACGGTGAAACGCTGAGAGTTTCGGGCGCAGTGCTCCCTGCTCCCCATTCCTTCAGCCCCAGAGCTGGAGGCCTGATGGGCCCAGCGATTGGGCTCCTCTTACAGAGAGGTCATTGAAAGAGGGGGGACAGGAGCCAGGCGTCCTGCTGCCCTCGGCTCCTGTGCCAGGTACAGACGGAGCCTCCATTGTGGTGGTAATTTCAGCCTGCTCACCCAGTTGCGGGACCATTCTGAGTATCAGTTTTAATGTAATATTTCCCCCTGTCTGCCTCAGCATGGGTAATCACCTTGGGGTGAATAATTTCTTTGATTAGCAAGTCATGTTCATTTACTCCAAGGCTCCAATGAAGCGGCTTGCTGATGGCTCAAATATCACATTATATAGTGACTTTTAATATGAGAAAGTATGATTTTTGTTACCTTATTACTTTTCTGAGAGAAAATGAGTTACACTTCCCCCAACGAAGTCTACTCGGTATGTCTACATACTGTATGTCTACAGCTCTGCATGTGTGGTGATCTCCTCATATAAATATAAAATGGTCCCACAAATGACCCCGAATCATTCCTACTAACGCTGGTCATCCACAGTGGCTGGAGAGTGGCATAAGGTCGTGCCATTCTCAGTGTACATTCACCGAATGTCTACCAGGTACGATGCCAAATGTTAAAAAAAGGAGAATCAAACATGGTCCTGGTACCTATGTTTAAAAAAGCTTTAATTTGTTCAGGATGTTCTTCAGTGAGACCTTCTTTACTGGGCTTTGCTTATGTTTTTATACAGGCTTAAAAGCCATTTTATCTTAAACAGTAGTATTTAAAAATCACAAAATAACTTTCAGGCTTTCTACTTCTTTTCATATAACTGAAAATAACATTAGTGTGACGACTGGGGATGAATTAACACCCTTCCCGTGTGCGTATTTGAAGGAGCCCCGAGTTTGCAGGCCTCAGGGGACAGCAGCCTCTGGCAGCCGAGGCATTTGTTGGAGGAAGCAGCAGGCATTTGTTGGAGGAAGCAGCGTGGCGGGCCCTCCCACACTTGACCCCCTGCAGGTGGACGGAGCTGTGGAGGGACTGAGGCCGAGCCCCCAGGTGGATGATGAGCCAGTGAGCTGAAGTGCAGGTGGCACCCCCTGGGGGGCGGGCTCTGTCACAAGCTGTCACCTCTCTCCCTGCCCAACCCCCTCCTCCAGGGTCTTGGCAGATGGTGTCAGACTTTCTGAAACTGTCCTGAAGTGTGGCTTGTCCTGGTGGGGCACAGTGATGAGTTTAGAGGTCACTGGCGCTTAATGACAGAACAGAAGAGCTCTGTGAGGTCACTTTGGTCATAGAGCTACTGAGTCTTGGGAACCAAAGAAAGCATTTTTCCATTGAATGTTCATTTTAAAAAATCAACACAATTGGTAACAAACCGTGAAAACTAGGAATTCCTCAGGGTAGTCTTTCTTATTTGTTGACATGAATTTGTGGTCATTTCCCTGCGCTTCCTTGTGAAGACCCAGGGGGAAAACCTGGGGACCTCCTCTTACCTCCCTGGGCGAGCCTAGCCCTCACCCGCCTCCTGTAGGTTTGCGACACCCTGTTCTTATGTCAGTTCTCCTGCTCTTTCTCTTTCCCTTTCCGAGTGCATCTCGGCCTTCCTCTCACTGCCACCTCTGGTCTTTTCTGGATGCTGACGTTGTTCATGGGCACCTGGGCCGCAGCCTGAGTTCTGGAGCCCCAGCCTGTGTTCATCCAGCCCCAGCCCTATCAGTCGGCACCACTGCCTCTGCCACCCCGAGGAACTGGGACCCACCTGCCCACCCACAGTGAAAGTTTTGTTTGTTCTGTGTTTGGCTGGTCTTTAACTTGCACTGAATGGCTTCTTTGTGCAGTCAGCCTTCAACCTGACCCTGTGCAGTCTAGCTCCTACTTCTCACCTCTCAACGGGGATAGGTAGTAGCCAGTTTATTTAACCCTGCAAGTTACATCATCTTTTAGACACCAGAATTCAAGTTTCACATGTTGGCCTAGGAAATGTTAACTAGAAGGACTTTTCAGTACCTTAGATACATAGATTATTATTAGTCATTTCCAACCTGGGACTGTCTCTTTAGCCTAAGCCCTGTGACTTCTGGGCTTTGCAGACCTACATTTGGAACAGGGCTCTCTCCCTTGGCACTATTTTAGATGGATGCTTTTGTTGTGGGAGCTGCCCTGTGCATCGAAGGGTGTCTGACATCATCTCTGACCTCTCCCCACAAGATGCCCGCAGGAGCGCTCCCTGGTGGTGACACCAGCATGTCTGCAGACACTGCCAGTTGTCCCCTGTGGTGGAGGTTTGCCTCTGGTTGAGAACTGTGGATTGAGGGTCTTCCCCTTTACAGCTCTGCATGTGTGGTGATCTCCTCATATAAATATAAAGTGGTCCCAGCACTACTAACCCTGGTCATCCACAGTGGCTGGAGAGTGGCATAAGGTCGTGCCGTTCACTCAGTGTACATTCACGGAATGTCTACCAGGTACGATGCCAAATGTTAAAAAAAGAGGAGAATCAAACATGGTCCTGGTACCTATCTTCCTACATCAGTTACTCAGACCACCATGTCTTACTGGGTTGCCTGTTCTGGACGTAGCTGCACGTAGCTGACGTAACCATGCACGTAGCTGGTTTAACACTGAATGTCTGTTGGCGACTGACTGAATGACCACACCTAGGAAAATGAGGGTGGACTTCGTAACCAGACACACCTGCATTCAAACTATAGTTTGCTGTTCAGCACTTGCTTGCCCTATATCCTGGAGCCAATTACTTAGCATCTCTGAGGTGTAAGTGATATAACACAGTTTTGGGTGAAATCCCAAACTCATGTAAGTGTGTCAACAAATGGTGGCTTCTCTTGTTGCTGTTATTATTTATTATTCCTTATTGTAGGAAGGATCCCTGAACTTGTAATCTTGAATGACAAATGTATGTGGATAAATAATTTTCAAAAAATTAAATTAAAATAAATTGTCTCTTTCTTGGCAAGGCAGGCACTCATCCAACTCAGCTAGCATTGAACTTGCCTCAGTAGTAGGAGCCGAAGGTTGAGGGCCTGAGGCATAATGGTCCATAAGAGTTGGAAAAGAGAGCTGGTTGAGAATCATGATTTGTTGCATTTGCAGAAAGAATTCAGAATAGATTTATGAGCCTACTTAGTCAGAGTTCTACATAGGACCTAGCTGGAGTCAAGCTCAGATGAGCAGGATTTAAGGCAAACTCAGACACTTGGTGAATTTGGAATTGAATCCAAAAGCTCTTAGGGGTCTACCCAAAGTCTCCTCCCCTGTTCCTCTTCAGATTGCTCTCATCCTTCTCTGAAGTCTCAGTTATAACTTCTGTCTTTCATATTTAAACTTCTTACTGCTGTACCCTTGTAGTGGTATTTAGAGCTTCATAGAACTGCCTTGCCTTCGGAGCCAGATTAGAAGCTGGCTGAAGGCAAGAACAATGTATTGGTGCAGATGTTTCTCAGAGCCTTCTGCCTAGTTAGTAGTATTCCGTGTGTTTGTGGAATGAAAGAATGCAAATCGGGTCTCAAAGCAGCACAAGAGGAGCAACATATCAAGTGATCCTTATTTCTTTAAACCACATGTGAGACCTAAAGACAAAGTTGACCTCTCCTTAATTTGCTATTTGATATATTGGTATCTATGTAATAGTAATTTTTTTTTCAGACATGGCAAGAAAAATACCTTGACTTTCTTTAACCTTAACCTATAGTCTAGAATTAAGAAGATTAACCAATTAATATTGAGTGGTATTACTAAATTATTCTTGAACAGACACATATTATTTATTTTGTATTAAAAGTGGCTTTTCAGATCAATAAGGCAGTGTTAACCTTCCTTTACCGATGGTCACTTTATATAAACCATTAGGTTTCAAGGCTGTATTGGCTTTGAAAGTGCCTTGGATTCTACTTTGACATTGGTAATAACATTTACTTTGATGTTGGAAACTGTGTCCTTTTATGAAATCCGCATTCTTTGGTAGAATTGAGTATTTAGATTATTTATGTGTATTATCTCACATCTATATTAAACTTTGGTCATCTAAATGGCTTGAAACTGTGGACTCTTGTAGGTAATTTAGCATTTAAACACCCAAAAAGAAGTGACCAAGTTTAGCATGCCCAAAGTTTCATAATATATCCTTTTAATACTTAAAATGTCTTTTCTAAAGATCGTTGCAAAATTATCAAGTTCACACAACCTCCAGAATACTTATAATAATCAATTTGCTTCATCTGGTATCCTTTTATTTTGTTTTGATTTTGTTTACTAACACAGAGAAGCTTCACTGGCCCGAGCAAGAACTGGCTAAGAAGTCCGTTCTACATGCAGAAGAGCCGTTGATCACTGACAGCAAAAAAAGCAGCCCACATTTGCCTCCCGGAATACTAAAGGACATTTTCACCACTGGAACCAGCAGTTACAATGTCCTCCTACAGAGCAAAGAGGAGAAGAAGCATCACTCACAAAAGCAGCCTTCATCGACGTGCTCCAAACGATGTAGAAAGCCCAGCAAGTCTCCCGGTTCTTCTCGTAGTAAAGATCTTCGCAAGATGAAAACCCCAGTGCCTGGGATAAGCGGTGGCACCTGGTACTGCCTAGAGAGGCAGCCTGCGGTTTTTGTCACTAGTCCAGTGTCAACTCCTACGAAGTTCACGCATGCTATTTCTGTTACAGGGAACAGCATAGTACTGCCACCGAAACCCAAGGTCAAGCGACGCCATTTCTCCACTCTTCTAAAGCCAAAGCTGCAGCCGCAGCCTCAGCTGTCTAGGAGTTTTGAAAAAGGAGATGACTTTTCTGGAAAGAAATTTTGTATACTGACTGCTATAAAGCCCACCAATCTGGAGAAGGAAAAGCTGAGATTCTTCAAGTCTGACTACACCTACAATCCCCAGTTCGAATATGCTAACCCTTCTCTGCCCAGCGTGTTAGCCAAGCACAGCAACGTATCCGACCGGTTTCTTAAGCAGGTAAAATGCTGCTTCCACACTGGTATCGTGTGTTTCTATAGCTAAAGCCATTATTTGCAATCATATCAAAAGAAAAAATATTTTAAAATATTTTAAAATACTCTAATTGTTTACACATTATAGTTAACTCCACCCAGGACATGTCTACAGGTGACAAGAAATTTCCGGGTAAGTGGCATAGCCTTTGGTAAACTGCTTTGCATTAACCAAACTCTGTAAAGAGTCTGCTTTTGAGACTTTGTGGCAGGAAGACAGCTTGTTAGGAAAAATGCTTCAGGGCCTGGCTCCAGGCTTGCACTCAGGAGTCCAGATGTGTGGCCACTCCACGTGGCTCTGAGCGCCTCCTGGGGCGCGTCTCCCGGTTTTGCATCTCCAGCTCACTTCAGCCCCCCACGGGCATTTTGGGGACTAAGGCTTGATACTTGCCCATTGTGGAGGGCGACTTTGCCCTCATGTCCCCCAATCCACCACGGATGAGAGTAGACACTACCAAGACATAGGAGAGGTGGCCAGTTTCTCAGAGGAAAAAGGCCAGGAGCCCCTTCCTCCAGGGGCTTTTATTGCGTTGTAATACACAGGAATACAGGGCAGCAAGGATCAAAGAGTAGGTAACATTTCAGAGAAATCTGAGGGCTTAGTCTGAGTCAGAGTCTGTCAGGACAGGGGTTGCAGAAACTTTGGGAGACATACTCATTTCCTGCTCAGGCTCTTAACACGTGAATGAAAACACTCTTAGCAAAGCAGGTTTCACAGGATTTTTAGGAATTCTTTCTGATGCCAGATTTCTCCCCAGATACAGCTCTAGCAAGGCAAGGAGCTGCACCCCTCCCCATCAGGTTTTCAGGCTTAAGTGGAATAGAGCCAGGAACCACTTCTCCCAGAGGACATGGGGACTCAGGCTATGTCACATAGCCGGGGAGTGGGGAAAATCCATTGTTCCCTCTTTGTTGCAGCCCCCTGAGTCCTTCCATGATGGCCTCCCAAGTGATCCAGTCTGGCTTAGGTTGCCCCTCGCTGTGGGGAGTCTTACCTATGACTTCCAACCATGCTTTGGGGCAGGGAGAGGAAACTGAGGCAGTGTTCGCTACCAGAGACAAGCTTTGTCTCCTGTGGCTCACATTCCAGAGGTCACTCACTCATCCTTAGCCACAGGGGGTAGTTATAATTCCTGAAACCAGGCAGAGTGGTTCCCAACAGCCCATGAACTTTTAGTGCTTTCTTAACATAGTTAATCATCAAGCAAATATTTAGGCACTCATTTAAAGAAGAAAATAATGAAAAGTTAGAAGTTATCTTTAAGTTTAGCAAATCATATATGAGCGATATGAGATACACTGTCCAGATTGCTCAGTATAGACACACAACACGTAGTTTTGTTCAATAGACCTCAGAATCTGCTTGCTGTTTTGAGAAGATATCAACTGGTGTTTACCTGCAGGGCACAGTGTGGAGATTGCAAAGGCAGACTGCATTCGGTTCCATCAACTTTGTACAGGCTTTGTGATACAGTGCATGGGGTCCACCGTGGCCCTGTCAGGACTGACGTCCGTGGGGCAGCTGGGCAACTCTGCGTGGCTCTGTGTGCTGTGTGGTGTGCCCTGTTTCAGCGGTTTTGCTACAGTGAGTTCTTTGGGTTTGTGGCCAGCAGATTTGGTGTTATTATAAATGACATGGAAGGTGACCAGTCTTTTTAAACCATGGTTAAAGTTTATTTTAATATTAAAGTAATTTTAATGCTGTTATTAGTTTCCCTTTGCTAGAAGAAACCTACTCCATCTCTTTTTTTAAATGGGCAATCACTTTTTATTTAAATGTTCTGAGATTGTGCTAAACATTAATTTAAAAAGTCAGCTATTATTTTTTATTCTGATCTGGCAATTATTTTGTGACTCTTTTTGGTGGTAATTACGATTGAACAAGGACTTACTTAAAATGTATGATAATTATTAAAACGCTGCTTGTTTCCCTCCTTCGTGCTGAAAGAAGTGGCTGAGATTTATCCACCAATCCTTTGCAGTGGGGAATCCTACCCCAACCCCTGCCTGCTGAGAGAGGTTTCCACTATGCCTCACGGGGCGTGTACTCAATCCAGAATTTGCAAGTGGGTGAGACAAAATTACTTAGGTATCTTCAGATGAAACAAGATAATTGAAAATCACTTTCAAAGCCCTGGCTGGTGTAGCTCAGTGGATTGAGCATGGGCCTGCGAACCAGACGCTTGTGGTTCGATTCCCAGTCAGGGCACATGCCTGGGTTGCAGGCCAGTTCCCGGCAGGGGATGCATGAGAAGCAACCATACATTGATGTTTCTCTTCTGTCTTTCCCTTCCCCTCTAAAGATAAATAAGTAAAATCTTTTAAAAAAAGGAAAGAAAATCACTTAAAAAAATTCCTTCTACAGTGAAGTGTAATATATCCAGTGTCATCCTATTCTAAGACTGTAGCTTCCAAAATAAGCGTCATTTGCCAACACACTTAGCTTTCGATTGCCCACAGTAGTGCAAGGAAACGTCTGCCTGGAGTACCTCGGATTACTCCCTCCCAGAACCCCTGTCACAAGGGCCCTGCCAGCCAGAAGGAAGTCGCTGGGGTCAGCAGTGAGCAGTAAACGCAGTGATGGAGGCAGACACAGCAGCAGAGAAACACCGCCACAGTGACATGGAAAGGAGATTGTGGGGGAGGTGCTGTTTAATATCGAACACCCACGTGAAAATAAACCACTGAATCGATTCATAAAGAAGGGAACTTTCTGAACCTGTGGTTTGGTTCCAGGCATCACTGTGGCGGGGGGTGGGGTGGGGAGGGCGGAGGTGCAGTTAGGAAAGATGAGGGGTTGGTGCTGAGGCGGTCAGTGTGGAGGAAGACGGGGGGTGGGGGGGGGCGGCGGGTCACAGACATGCAGACGTGGGGGAAAACGGTATGGCTGCAAAAATTTGATACCTCAAACACAATGAAGTATTTTTATAAAATACAAAAATGCCATAATCATATGGGATCCAATCATACTGTCTTAATAATAAAACTTTAAGAGCAACATATTCTTGATGCCTTCTAAAAAGATAGGCCCCTGGGCAGAACAGGGGAGTGACGCTGCGGGCTGAGAAGGAAGGCTGCAGGAAACAGCTCACGTTTTCAGGGTGTTTGATGTCTCAACAAGGCCATTTCCACCACATCCAGGTCAGTTAAGAGTGAGGGGAGTGCTCAGTATTAATAGTCTGCAGCACCCAGCTGAAATAAAAAGGCTGTGTTCCTGTAACAATAGCGTCCTGAACTTTTCTTTATTGCTTAAAGCTAATGGAGGTCAGAGGTTCCACACCAGCAAGGGTAACTTGGTAGAGTTACTGTGAACTCACAGAAACCTTTCTTTAAACCGAGGGAAGGACAGGACCCTGACTTTGGCAGCGGCCCTTTCCTGCACTGAAACAGCGAGAGAACCACACTCTATGGCGTGGCACGGTGCTTTCATTTGCAGAGTTCAGGTGTTCGAAGTACTACCTAGGTGGACCGACTTCATTATGTTAGGAAATACATTCTGGTTTTTGTTTACCTAGTCAGCAGGTATACAATTAAGGTACCTGAGGGGTCACAAACTCAGATGCTTGTAAGGACCTGAGCAGGGATCATCAGTGATCACAGAGAGCTGGCTGGGCACAGTTGCAAACTGGAAACCAGACAGCAGTTAATTAGCGACCACTGGGGTCTGTCTTCATGATGTGAGGGATAAAAGTGAGCACCTGAATTTCGTAGGAAGCCTTCCAGTTTGTAAATGTGGTCGGCTAATTCAGCTAAACTAACAAAGGCTGTCCAGAGCAAAGCAAACCTCTGGGTGGGCCACCTTCCTGCCTTGGGTCGCCAGTTTGCCACCTCTGATTCACTAGGTCTGTTCAATGTAAATTCTGCTTTATTGGGACCAATGATTAGCATAACAATGATTTTGAAATACGGTCCTCAGAAAACAGTGTCCTGCTTTTAGAGTTTATAGCGTAAGTGGAATAGGTAACTTGTATTAAAACATGCATAATAAATACATAAAATTGTGTTGTATTCCAAAGCAAGATATGTTCATTTTTCATTTTTGATAGAAACAGCTTAATTGGAAATCTGATTCCTTCGGTGATAGCAGGATGTCTTGATGTAAAATTTAAGGCTAATTTTCAGTTGTGCTAGCATTGGTGGTATTTTATCTTGGTAGACCTCAAGTTGTCCAAACAATACCGAGCAAGACAACTGTGGCTGGTAGCCCTCAGTGGATTGAGTGCCAGCCTGGAAACCGAAAGGTCGCTGGTTTGATTCCCCATCAGGGCACATGCCTGGGTTGTGAGAGGCAACCCATCAACGTTTCTCTCCGTGTTTCTCCTCCCTTGCCCTCCTTCTAAAAATAAATAAATAACACCTTTAAAAAAGAAAGGACAAATCCAGCCTTCTTTAAATTCTGTCTCTCCCTAGGTGACAGTTTTCTGCTTAGCAAAATCAAACCTTTCACAGATATCCTGAAGATAAAATTTTTCAAAAGATTATTTTGAGTTTAGTACATTCCAAAGTAATTTTGTGTATTAGATTGGAGAACTGGGGTGATTTCTTCACCTGACTAGCAAGGAAGATTTTCTTACAGTCAGAATGGAGACACTCCATCAGATTGTCTGCTGTCCTGGGAAGGAGGCGCGACCTTGATGACTCCTTGAAAGGACACTTTGTGGATGTGTCTTTGAAAACTTGCCTAAGTGCATTCTCAGGTTCTTATCTGAACAGGGTGTTTCCTACAAAGCAGCTTGAATATCAGCTCTAGTTCTTGTAGCTGGGGAAGGAGGACTGTGCAGCGTAAGCTACTTTATAAATGTCCTGTCCTGGTGGCCAAGTCCCTCTCGCTTTCGTCAGTCTGCCCTCGGCCTGAGGGCGCAGACACTAAGAAGGGGAGGAGGGGCTGCAGGTGACATGTCCCTGTGCCCTGAGTTGCTTCTCTTGTTCCTTCATTGAAGGCCCACTTGATGTCTTGGGTTTGTTCATTTCCTGGGTTCTGCTTACGTAGAATACAATTTTTTGAAATATTTTTGTTCTTTAATTACGATCTGGTCATAGTATGCAGTCTGTTTTATAGAAAACTGAGTTATTGGTGGACGTACTCTTGCTTCAGTCTCCCCTGCGCTCCACACTGCTGGGGTTGCTCTCTCAGGTGCAAATCTGATCGCAGCCCTTCCCTTCCTGAAGCTGCAGGGCTCCTGGCGATTGAGTACAGCCCAACACGCTTGGCTTTGTGGCCTGTGGGCCTGTCCTCTTCTGTGCTCTGGCGCTCGCTTGTATTTCCAAAGTCAGCTCTGTACTCGCACAGCGTCTCATGCAGGTGACCTGTCACAGCATGTACGATGCTGTGACCATCCTTATTTCTTTATCTCCACCGCTAGACTGACCTTGTTGACAATGTGTAATTTATTGCAGCTAGTCCCTGAATCTGGCTCAGTCCCTGGCAATAAATGAGTGAGTCCCCATGCCTGTCCGGCCCTGGAAACCCGTATTACACTTTCTTTGTTTTGCGTTCAGCATAAGCTTTGGACAATATTGCTCCTTTCTGCCTGGAATGCCCTCTGTTTCCTCAAGTCCCCGCTTGTATTTACCTTCTCTGTGAGCTCAACACCTGACTCCACCTCCAAGAGCACTGCTAATAAACACTGTCGATTCGTACGCCCTCTCCGCCAGTCTGATGGCTGGACTTAGATTCTACAACGTGAAAGTGAGCAGAAGTGGCCATGAGTGGAAGGCAGCCATGGAAATGGAGGGATGGGTGAATAAAGGGTCCTCATTGATGGGACTTTAGAAATTTAGCCAAATACTCTATACACAACAGATTCAGGCTTGTGGCCCAAGGGTCATGTTCAGCCTGCATATATGTTTTGGGGGGTCAGCACAGTGAAATATAAAGATTGGAATATAAAGACTCCCTTGTGTTGCCTCAGGGTGGAGTGATCTCCGAGGGTCATGCCATATTGTGGGGGTGGGGCAGGTCTAGATGGCAGAGTCTGCCACAAAGGGGAGGAAGGAAGGGAGGGTTGGGATTGGGTGGGGGTCAGACCAACTGTCTTCAATTCTGAAATTAGAGCCCAGCGTTTAATCCTGTTAAAACTTAAATACTGTACACAGTGATATGGGGAATAATTACAAAGTGCATTCAGTCTCTCTCTGCCCCCCTCCCCCCCCTTTCTCTGTCATTACATGTAATTTTGTCCTCACAACAACCCTGCGAGGTAAGTAGGGCAAAGATTTCCATCTCCACTTTGCTAGTGAAGAAACTAAACCCGAGAAGGACAAATGACATGCCTAAGATCTCACGGTCAGTACGCGGCAGGGCACTGACGTGAACCCGGATCTTCTGACTTCTGGTCTCGCCCCCACCTCACCCGCCTCCTGACCTGCTGGTGTCCCCATTGCATGCCACCTTCCACGGGGTGGAGCCCACAGTTGAGACGAGAGATTGTTTTTTTAGCACATGACTCTTGAGGTGGCTCATGAGGGACGGTCAGATTTCCAAATGCTGAACAGTGAACTGAACCCGCAAGTAGACCGAGAGCAGACCTGGCAGCAGAGTGCTGAGGTTCTTCCAAAAGTTGGTTTCACCCAAGACAGTGCTGAGCACTGTATGTAGAGATTCCTCACTGTCTGGGTCAGCGGTTTAAGTGTCACGTAGTGCTGTGTGACACTACTCCGATTTAAATGAGAGCTTCATGAAGACAAAATTCACATGCCCTGCAGCTCACCCAACCAAAAACGTGCAATGGTGGTTGTCAGTGTGTTCCAAATTATACAAACAACACCACTGTCGAATGCAGGGATGTCACCCCAAGAAGAAACCCTACACCCACTGGCAAGACTCACCGTTGCCCCCATCCTCCCAGCCCTAGGCCACCCCCAGTCTGTGGTCTCTTCTTCCGTGGATTTGTCTCTTCTGGGAACTTCAGATACATGGAGCCACCTAACATGTGGTCCTTGATAACAAGCTGCTTTTACTTAGCACAGTGTCCCCAAGATTCATTTATACTGTAGCACGCATCAGTGCTTTTGATTGTTGAATAACATTCCGTGTGTGTATATGTTGCACTTTGTGTGTCTGTTGACCGGTTGATAGGCATTTGGGTGGTTTCTTCTCTTTGGCCTTTATGAACGCGGCTGCCATGGACACGTGTGTACAGAGGTCTTGGGTGGACAGCTGGCCGCGGTCATGTGCCATCGGTCCCGCAGCAGGAGACTGCACAGTGGTGGGGCATCGGCTGCATTTTCATTTGGAAATTAGTAAGCGCAGAAACGAGTCATGACAAATAAGAATATAACAGGCTTATTGCACATCTCAAAGTAATAGGAGACTTTGCTTTTGTTAATCTCTTTTATAGTCCATCAATATTATGGAACTGACTTTGCAGAAATACGGGAGTTATGAAAAATTCGAACAGGCCACGGGTGGCAGCCTGCTGTCGAAACCACGGATCTGGAGCCACGTCAGGAAGTACATGATGAAAGAAGGCTGCATGGGCGAGGTACGACCCAGGAGGGCGTGCAGGCTCAGCTGGGGTGCACAGACCCTCTGCAGGGCCACGTGCTGTCTGGGTTCGTTTCTCCAACCGTGGTTAGCGCCTTAAACAGGCCACCCAGATTCCTGACCGAGTACTCTGCATCTCATTGTCCATTGCATTGAGTTGGGTTGAGTTCCTTTTTCACTGCCATTGCTGTATAGCTTGCGGGAAGTTGTAAGTTGGCGATTGCTCCAGCGGCCCTTCTTCTTAGCAGCTGGGTTGTGGGATCAGTCTAGAAAAAAAGCAGAGGCCAGCTTACTGCTGGGCACCTTCCTGGGCACCGTTCTGGCCGGGGCCAGTGCATAGCGGAGGCCAGTTAGCACTCTGTGCCTTCTCAGCAGAGCTGCCTGCTTTGCTTTCGTCCCATCGAGGCCCAGGTGTTCCCACCAGCTCAGAATCAGAGGGTCAAGGTGTCGGCCTTTGGTTCTTCATCTTGATTTCTGGGAGATTCAGGGTAGTGTAAACAGAAGAAAAAGTGTCCATTTATGGGGCCATTGATGTCTCTTACCTTTGCATTTTTTGTGTGTGTTTATGTGTTTATGTGTGTGTGTGTGTGCATATGTATATGTTTATTTCCTGTTGCCCTTAGATCGTAGTCCACCTCACTGAGGACCTGCTGTCCCGAGCCTCAATGACGGTGGTCAATGGGTGTCCGACGCTGACCATCAACGTCTCCACGGCACGCGAGCATTGGCTGGAGGGAATGCTGAGGCATGAAATAGGTAGGGGCAACCCTTCTCCGCTGTTCATTGGTCAGTCAGCTGAAATCAGCTTCACAGAAATGTTCTTTTATAATGGGTTTTTCTTAGTAGTGTTTGGCAAAAAGTAATCAAGTTGTTAGGTTTCCCTTGAACTAAAGCTACAATGAGCGATGTCTCATTTCAAGTTAGATTTTTAGGGTACTAGGTAGTTGTATTAACCTTAAACACTCATTTAACCCTGGGGGTTTCAGGCCCTTGACCTTAAATTGAAGGAATTGAACTACATGATCTCTGAGATTCTTTTCCAATGTCAAGTCTATGATTCTTTCATTTAAAAAAAAAAGCTGCTGTAGAAGTCATACTTCTGTTGAGACATGTGAGCCTTCAGAAGACAGACCTTCAAACTGAAAGCCTTGGTTTTCGAACTCTCGGTGGGATCTTTTGGGGGAAAGGAAACAAGAGTGGCCTTTCCCATCTTCACGTGCCTCTTCCCTCGATAGGCACACATTACTTTCGAGGGATCAACAACCTGCAGCAGCCGTGGAACAGCTGGACTGGCCGCCGAAAGCACGAGCTGAAGCCGAACAACCCCACAGAGGAGGGCCTGGCGAGCATCCACAGCGTCCTGTTCCGAAAGGACCCCTTTCTGTGGAGAGCGGCCCTCCTCTACTACACCGTGTACCAGGCCGGCCGGATGTCGTTCTGCGAGCTCTTTGAGGACATCGGGAAGTTCGTCAAGGACCCCAACACCAGGTGGGATTACTGTGTTCGAGCCAAGAGGGGCTGGACCGACACTTCCCAACCAGGTGGGTGTCCCCCGAGTGAGGTCTTCTGACTTTATGGGTGGTTGTCTGTTGATTTGGATTACATTCTGATTCTTCAAGCATTTACTTATGAAAAATGAGACGTCCATTACTTAAGGTCAGCGCTGATTTTCCCAAACCACATTTTGTTAGCGTTATTTTTCCCATCTCATTTGGAAAAATTTCAAACGGACAAATACAGAAATAAAGATTGAATGAACACTCACCTATCCTTCTTCTAGATTCACCAGTTGCTAACATGTTGCCATTTATTGCTTCTTTCTCTGGCTTTAAAAACAGCTTTACCGAGATATCACTCATGTGACATACGATTCGCCCATTTGAAATGTGAGGCTCGGCGGTTTTTTGAATATTCATAAAGTCAGGCAGCCATCACTAAGTTCTAATTCCAGAACATTTTCGTCACCCCAGAGAGAAATCTGCACCCCATAATAGTCATTCTGCATTCCCTCTCCCCAGCTCTGAGTAACTGTTAATATACTTTCATAGGTTTGACCATTTTGGACATTTCACATAAAGAGAACCAGATAATATGTCATTCTCTGTGACTGGCTTCTTTCACTTAGCACATTTCAAAGTTTCACCCACATTGTAGCAGGTATTAGTATTTCAGTACTTTTTATTCCTGAATAATGTTCAGTTGCGTGGGTCTAACAATGTTATTTATCCATTTACCCATTTATGGAAATTTGGGTTGTTTCTATACTTTGACTATTATGAATAATGCTGCTATGAACAGTTGTGTGCTGGTTTAGGTTTTCGTTCTCTTGGGTAAATGCCTAGGAGCGGAACTGCTGGGCCAAACGGTAGCTCGTGTTTAACCCCTGGAGCCGCCAGCCTGTTTCCCGACGCGGCCGCCCGCTTCCCATCCCCCCAGCAGCGTGAGGCGCCAGTGTCGCCACAGCCCCCTCAGCTCCTGTTTCCTTTTTGGGCTTAAGTCAAGCAGCTTGTAATGCGCTTATTGGCTGTTTGTGTATCACCTTCGCACAACTGTTCAGGTCTTTTGCTCATTTTTAAATTGGTTTTCTTTTTGCTATTGGGTTTTAGAGTTCTTTGTATATTCTAGATATGGGTCTCTTGTCAGGTACATGGTTTACAAATATTTTCTCCCACTTCTGTGGGTCATATGTTCACTTTCTTGATGTAATGCTCTGTGATTTTTTACAAGTAAATTGTACACTTGACATTTGATTCCTAAAATCTTAAGCATCCATCTCTTGCGGAAAAAAATTCTCCCCAACACAGTATCATTATCACACTTAAAAAAGTGAGCATTAATTTGGCAACGTCCGTCAATACACCTGCAATAGCTAGGCTTCCCCAGCTGCTACAGAATGTCCTCTGTGACTGTTTAAAGGAAATCTATGTCCAGCCACGGTGCACGCATTACTTTCCTTGGTTGTGGCTCCTTAGTCCCTGTTAATACGGGGCATCTTCCCACCTCTTTGGTTTTCATGACAGTGACTTGTTTTGAAAAGGTCCAGGCCAGTGTTGTTAAAGGGAGCCCACCATCTGGGTGCCTCACCATTAGACTCAGGGTGGACGTTTGTAAAAGAAAATTACACGTGTGGTGTTGGACCCTGTCAGGAGCCCCCCGAGGGCAGCTGTTAGAGATGCTCACACTGCCTCTCCTTGCAGGTGGGGGCTGTGAGCGCTGTTCTCTGTGAAAGTGTTATTTTCCGCCCCCTTTTAATTATTAAATAATCTGTGAGGCGACAGTTGCTGTGAAAATACCGTTTTCCAACAGTTTTATGTAATGGTGTTTGCGTCCATCAGCGACCCTAGCCTGAGTCCGTTAATTCCACTGGGCATCTCTGGCACCTTGTCAGTTTTATTTTTCTAAAGCAAAGAGAGGCAAGGAGCACAGTCACGGTGCCTGTTGTCTTCATAAGCAGTCACACAGTTTAAATTACCAGTGTTTCTTTACGAGTAGGAAAAAATGCTATTTTAATTACTGTGAGTGGGGATATGGGAATAAGGAATTCTTTTTCAAAAAAATATTTTAAAAATTAAGAGAGAGGGGAAGGGAGGGAGAAAGAGGGGAGTGAAACAGCGATTGGTTACCTTCTACCTTCTGCCCGCACCTTGACAGGGAGCAGAGCACAGAGCCCAAAAGCCAGGCCCGTGCCCTGATCGGGAGCCCAACTGGTGACCTTTCAGTTTGCAATGTGATGCCCCACCAACTGAGCCATGCTGGCCAGAGCAAGACTCTTAAAGGGAAGCTACTGGTCTGCATATTATCCTGGTACTTCCAAAGACCTTACATTTTATGTTATGAGGATATAGTAATTAAATAAAAATAAACACGGCAAATTGGAGTATTGCTTTTTCATCACAGGACTATAGGAAAGGGGATGGGTTAGTGTCTAATTCTTGGTGATTCTTCCGAACCTCGGAGAGTAAACACTGTTGCGGTCCCTCCAGGGTGTTTCAGTAAAGACCAGGTGTACTTGGACGGCATCTTGCGGATCCTGCGGCACCGGCGGACCATCAACTTCCCCCTGCTGACCGCCCTGGGGAAGGTGAGTCAGGTGGGGTGCAGGCCTGGGGCAGCCTCCCCCCAACTTGGGTTCAGGCTGCTGTGGCTGTGACTGGAGGAGTGTCCTTCATGAGATGACGGGGGGAAGCAATGTGGTTCCATCACAGAAACTAAGGAAACTGCAGTATTTCTTTGTGGACTGTGAGAGGTGAAGAAGGGAATAGAAACTGGGACCATATTACATACTTTTATTTTCCTATACAGCCGTTTCTGTCTGAAGCATTTTAAAGTACTCTATAGCTATAACACCCCCCCCAATACATCAGCATGTCTCTGCTGTGCTCATGTGACCATACGATTTCCCCTTTTCCCAGTGCCACTTTATGTTTTAATTACATATATTGGGAGGACATTGGTGAATGACACTATATGACCTTCAGGTGCACAACTTTCTATGACAACATCTGTATACTCCATTGGGTGCTCACCACCCAAAGCCTACCTACCCCCTTCCATCACCATGTACTCGGCCCCCTTTACCCCCACCCCATCCTCCCCAGAACCCCCTTCCCATCTGTTGTACTGTTGGGAAGGCACTAACGTACTGTTGTCTATGTCTGAGTTTGTTTGGTTTGTTCATTCATTTATGCCCCACATGTGAGTGACACCTTATGGTTCTTGTCCTTCTCCATCTGACTTACTTTACTTAGCATTGTACTCCCAAGATCCCCCCATGTTCTTGCAAACAGCAATATTTCATCTTTTTGTACGGCCGAGCGTATCCCATTTTATACATGTGCCACCTCTTCTTTATCCAGTCATCTCTCGGAGCAAACGCGGGTCGTTTCCATGCCTCGGCTGTTGTGAATAACGCTGCGGTGGACATAGAGGTACACACATTTTTATATGTGTGTTCAAATTTTTGGTGTAGCTATTCAAAGGAGAGATTGCTGCATCACGTGGTAGTTCTATCTTAATTTTCGAGGGGCCCTCACACTGCTCTCCACAGGGGCTGCGCCAGTTCAGGCCCCCACCAGCAGCCTGCGAGGGCTCCCTCTTCTCCACACCTGCTCCCTCACGTCCTGTTTCTCGTCTCACTGACAGCAGCCATTCTGGCAGGTGGGAGGCGGTACCTCCCTTGGATTTGCTTTTCCCTTTTAGGTAGTGAAGTTGAGCATCTCCTTGTACATCTGCTGGCCATCTGCATGTCTTCCTTGGGGAAGTGTCCATTCAGTTCCTTTGCCTATTTTGTGATCGGATTCTTTGCTGTTTTGTTGTTGAATTTTATTAGTTCTTTCTATATTTTGCGTACTAGCTCCTTACTGGAGGTCTTGTTTGCAAACACCTTCTCCCATTTGGTTGGTTGCCTGTTTGTTCTGTTGATGGTTTCTTTTGCTGTGCAGGAGACTTTAGTCTGATGTAGTCCCATTCATTTATTTTTGCCTTTATTTCCCTTGCCTTTGGGTAAGTTCACAAAAACCCCTCAGAGAGCAGTCCATAAGTTAGTACCTTTATTTTCTTCTGTATTTTATTGTTTCAAGTGTTTAATTGCTTTGAGTCTATAATAGCCCCCTGCCCTAGTCTATTTGTTTTTCATGACATTTTTAAGAATCCAGGACAGTTTTTCCTGAAAATTCCTACAATCTGGATATCAGATTGCTTTCCTGTAGTTAGAGTCAGGTTAACCATTTGCCGAGAACCTCACATCAGAGAGTTGTGCATTCCCCATTGGATCGCAGTAGAAAGCGCACGATGTCATTGCCCTCGTTACTGGTCACGCTGAGTTGGACCATCTGGGTGATTTAGTTACCACTGCCAGGTTGCCCCAGTGTAAAGACACTCTCCCGATTGAATCAATAAGTAACCTGTGGGGTGATGCCTGTGAATGTTTCTTGACCTTCCCAGGAATGGTGTCAATACCCACCGACGACCTTTGCGCAGATCATTTCCCGCACTGGTGATGGCAAAATGGAGGTCATTGAATTCTGTTACATTTCCCTCCCCTTGTTTTGTGCTATTCCTGTGCACTTATTCTGTTTTGTGGAGCTCTTCCAGTGGCTTCCCCTGTGGTTTAGAAAAAGTATAAAATGTTCTGAGCTCATCTTATACTTTTCCTACCCAAATCTGAGATTAGATCATACTTCTCAGAAGCCTCGATTCCTTTTGGTTGGAAACGGTATTTAGAAAATAAGATGTGGGCACTAGGCGTGCTCATTGTTACTGGGCGCTGATGCTTCGAGACCTTTTCAGGGAGCGGACTGTTTGTGTTCTGAATTGTGAGGGCATGTGCATTCTCATCACCAGGGTCCTTTCACCCCTTTGTCCCCACGCCCATGTGCGTCTCCCCGCTGTGACAGAGCATGGCTCTGTCTGCTCCTACTCTCCTGTGACAGACGGAGGATGGTTGGAGAAGCATTAACCACACCGCTGAAAACACAAACCTATTTTCATTATACTTAGTTGTGTAAATACTCAGTAAAACAAATAATTTTAATAATAATTAAAACACTTAATAAAATGCAGATATAATGTAAACATGATTTCTTAAACTCTTTCTACTGAACCAGGAAGAATATTGATGAGAAAACAATAGTGTTTAAAGTTAGCCATGCCCTGGCTGGTGTGGCTCAGTGGATTGAACCCCAGCCTGCAAATGGAAAGGTCACCGGTTCGGTTCCTGGTCAGGGCACATGCCTGGGTTGCAGGCCATGTCTTCAGTTGGGAGCAAGGCAACCTGTCAATGTATCTCTCACACACTGATGTTTCTCTCTCTCCCTTTCTCCCTCCCCTTCCTACCTCCCTTCCCCAATCTCTAAAAGTAAATAAATAAACTCTTAAAGAAAAAAAAGTCAGCCATACTTCAGAATTTAACATTGCAAAGATAATTTATAGAACTTAAAAAGTTTCACCTCTAAATGTCATATAAATACTTGTCAAAGTTGAGTTCTTGCACAAGCAAATGAAGGAGATAGCAATTTTTAAAATACTTACAAAACTTCAAAACAAAAGCAAGAGAATTTAACATAAATCATTATATTTTAAAATTAAATAGAAATAGGAATCCAATACATAATTGGCCAGATTTTTCTTATTGATTAATGTGGTATTTATATTTGAGATATTTTCTTGACTCTTTTATATGGTTTAGTCAGGAGATTTACTAAGGTTTAGAGTCTCGAACATGTATATTAAGTGTAGTATCATTTTTAGACAAACTGAGTAGGTCTAAGAAATCAAATATTGACTTTTGATCTTTTTAAAAAATATGGTCATAGTATGAAGGGGCAAATAAGTACATTCTTATTTAACACAGTAAAGAGAACAAAGTCACTTATTTTCGCTGTTCTGCAGGTATTAAAGTAATTTGAAAAACAGCCCACATACTTAAGGTTTCACTCACTACCCAGGGAAGAAATTGCTCTTGCAAATGTAACTGGCAGTTACACTTAAAACTGAACTAGCCTCCCTTTCTCAGGTCTCGTACGAAGACGTGGATCGCTTAAAAGGACTGGCAGTCACTGAGAACATGCGGGTCCCCCACTTCCTGCAGGACCAGGGCCGGTACCTGGAACACTTGGAGAAGATCATGGAGGTGAACGAACTGACCGACCAGGAGCTGAGGGAGCTCATCTACTGACCAGCACCCTTGCAGACGCAGCTGCACCGGACTCTGCGTGGACCCCTGCAGCGGCCTGCGCACCAGCCAGCTCACAGAGGAGGAGAGACTGCTCACGCGAGTTTTCAGGAGACTGATCAGCAGGATTCCGCTGAATTTTTAGGGGAAGTACAAACCTTAAACTGTTTCCCAAAAATGTTTCTACGAGGGAAAGTTACCCAGAGTCAGAGGTAAATACGACTGACAAGCATTTCCAAAGAACCTGGGCACGCTGAGCACCAGACCCATGCCTGAGCGCAGAGGCTGCGCCCCAGCGCGGTCGCTCCATGGGCTGCGTGCTGGCACGAGTGAGGTAGTTACTGTCCTCTGAAAAATGAGTTTTGTCGCCCTCAAAACTAGCTGTGTCTAAGATTTCTTATGTCTCTTGTGTAAAGTGATGTAAAGGGGGGAACAATTTGAAAAGCAGTTCTTTACTTTACACATTATCTCACCTTACCCGTTCATGGGAATTAAGTTAGAGAATGATCTCATTTTGTCCAGTTATCCCTTAACTAATTTCTGTTTTCATTTGCTGAAACATGTGTACCCCTTCAAAATTTTAACCAAGTTTTAGAGTCTTTCCCTCTCTATTCCTTTGTATAAATGATAAGTTCCAGAGAGGTTTATCTGCATAAATTAAAACAGTTGGGGAAGCCCTGGCTGGCGTGGCTCAGTGGATTGAGCGTGGGCCTACGAACCAGACGATCGTGGTTCAATTCCCAGTCAGGGCACATACCTGGGTTGCAGGCCAGTTCCTTGCAGGCTAACTACCAGCAGGGGACGCACAAAAGGCAACCATACATTGATGTTTCTCTCCCTCTTTCCTTCCCCTCTAAAGATAAATAAATAAATAAAATCTTTTAAAAAAATTAAACAGTTGAGGAAGAGAGAAGCAACTCACCTTTCATTAATGGAGCAAAAACGGGAGAGACTGCTCAACTTCCTGTATGAGCCAGATGTTGGCTGGGTAGCACCTGCAGTGACCTTGACCATGCCCTGACAGATGCAACTCCTGGGCGTTGCCGTTTGATGAACCAACCTTGTGATATTGTGATATTGGCTCCATGTATTTCACTGAAATTTTTTACTTCATCAACTCAATAATAACATAGTTTGAATTTCAAAAATGAGAATTCCTATTTGCTACATTCCTCCTGTTAAAAGCTGACTCACCCGGCTTTATAATTTATCAATTTTGACATATACTTGCATATATATACTTGGGTTCAAATGGTTCTCCAAACAACTTATTTTAATGATCAGAAAGAATACTGCTGTAGATACCACATTTAAAATGAACAATTAAAATTGAAGAATAAAGCCCCCCCCCACCAAAACAAAACCCACCCCCACAAAATCGCCACTGTACTTTCTACCCAGAGCTACCTGAAAGTTTATTTTTGCCTCACTTCAGGCTTAAATATGGTGCTAATGATAGATGTAACTGCAAAACCGGGTCCACATTCTTGCTAGGAAAGGACTGCAGGCAATCGTTTGTGGGCTAGGTTATGTGGTATTTCTCAGTCACGCGTCTGGAAGGGCTTGCTTTCCAGAAGAAGGCTGCAGCCAGCCGGCAGGATGCACTCTGACCGGGCCTGGCAGTTCTTTCAGAGCCGGCGTCCAGTCTGGGGCCCTGTGGGCCAGGCTCCAGGCAGTGGGGAGGGCGCCCTAACTGGTGCTGTGTGCCTGGGTGTGGCCCGTGTGCCTGGGTGTGGCCCGTGTGCCTCTGGGCGGCTGCAGGCACAGTGTGCTGATGCTCACACAACAGCTCCTGACCCCTCAGGCGTTATTTTCTTGTATCAGAATCATCCAGTTCCAGCTTCCCATGGTGTTTTCTCACTTCATCTTCAAACTCGTCAAAAGCGATGGTGAAAAACCAGCGTCTTATTAACTGAAATTGAAGTATAGACAACATTGACAATGTTTATGTCCTGTGAGTTAAGCTCAAAGGCTTGTAAATCCAACGTGTGTAGGCAATGACACTGCTGCTCGTACATTACGGCCCAAATGTAAAGGAAAATCACAGCAGCCTTAATTTCCCGTAGGTAGAGTTATTTGCCGTGACTCTAGTTCTGAATTTTTAAATGGATAGATATTCTCACTTTATCTGATTTGGAAAAGGAAAAACTTTCTTGCCTTACTGCCTCAGTATACAATTAAAAAACAGCACTGTTCAGACAAAAGATGACTTTAAATCACATTGATTGTCTTAAGACATTTTAAGAGTTAGCAATGAACCAAAAAATAGTTTGCAATTAGCAGAAAAGCTAAGCTTTAAAAGTTGGGATTAAAGATTTTATTAGGGTTTATTCTCTTTCCTGAAACAGCATTGTAATATCAGATTCATTCCCTAAATTACAGTTTTAATACATAGAAAATTATAACAGCAGTATTTAGGGGAATAATTGAAGATCACATTAATTTTCATTATAATAGTTATTTGCTCTAGATGATTGATGATGGGATTTCATCAATTTTGTCTACTGAAATTCTAACATATAGTTGTATCAAATACGAATTCTGATGAATTGTATGGTTTTCACACAGACAGGATTCAAAGTAAAATTGTTTGCAAACAAAATTCCATAGTCTTTCTTTCTTTATATTTTTATCTTTGTAAAAGTGTTTGAAATTTGTATGGTTGGTTTTGTAAATCTCTGCGCATTTTGTGTCTAGAAGTAATAGAAATAAATAGCACCAAGGTTCTTAACTGAAGTGTGTGGCTATTTATGTGCATGTGGACTTCTGTTCTTTGGAAGCCGAATTACGTTTTCATTGTGGTATTTCTGGGTTTCTGTGTGGTTATTACTGAAAGGACCAGAGAAAGATTACCTTATTCACAGAGAAAGATTACCTTTGCCACACCCCACCTTCCCCCAGGCTAGTTCGCCTGTGCGCTCGTGGGATGTCAGGAGGAGGGAAACGCAGAGGGATTGTTTGGTCTTAATTTGCTCCCCTGTTCACTGGGTGAACCTTTTAACAGAACCTGCTGAGCGGGGTCTGTGCTGAGCGGGGTCTGTGCTGAGCGCCAGTCCCCTGGCAGGGACAGCAGAAACTGCTCACGGCCGGTGAGGGAGAGTGGCCCAGGCCAGGTTTCAGCAGGGCCAGCCCTGCACCAAACAAGGGCCACGAAAAGAACCTAAACTAGAGGAAATGGGCCTGCTCGTGTGTTTGAAGCCCAGAGAGAAAGATGGCCTGCCACGTGGTGCACACTCACAACATTTTATGACCACTCTTCCCAGGGCTTACAGCCCCAAGCAGCTGCATCCCAGGGGAAGGGCTAGACGGTGGATGCGGCTGCTGGGGTCGGCCAACACGTGGCGGAGGTCCCCGAGATCTCCAGCGCGTGGGTGCTCCCAGGAGCCAATGCATGGCGGAGGTCCCAAGCGTCTTGGTCTTTGAACTCAAACCCTTACTGCGCATGGGAAAGCCTCATCAGCTGGCTACGATTTCATCCGTTTTTTGTTGACTGATTTCAGTAGCTAAAGGAATTCATGATTTGAAACTAATGCCGGGATTTGAAATACCAGTGTTTGCCAGCTGGCCGGGGAAGAGCGTTATAAGAATATGGGGGGTGTTGGGCACATAGTGGAAAGACCATGTGCAGAGGAAGCAGGAGGGCCGCCATCTGCAAACCAAGGAGAGAGGCCTGGAAGGGACCCTTCCGTGTGGCCCAGAACAGAAATTAAACCTGCCGACACTTTGATCTTGAATCGCTAGCCTTCAGAACTGAAAGGAATCGCGTCTTGGGAAAAGAGGACAGGGCAGAGAACGAGCAGAAATCTGAAAACTGACGAGAGACTACCGGACATCCATTTCTTCCCAGCCACCCAGTTATCCTCACGGAAGACGACGCCCTCAGAAGTAACACCAGCGACATGGCTGCATCAGATGCCCCTGGTTGTGCCTCCCCCCACCAGCAACGACGATTGCTCATTTTTCCCTTCATGATTAAAATTCTCAGAAGACTGGGTCTAGAAGGAATGAACCTCAACATAGTGAAGACCATATATGACGAGTCCACAGCCAACGTCACAGTCACAATCACAGGCTGAACGTTTACCCTCTCAGATCAGGAACCAGATAAGGGCGTCCACTGTCGTCATGCCCACTCAGCACAGCTCTGGGAGTCCTAGCCAGAGCCATCAGGCGAAAAAAAAGAAGCATCTAAATTGGAAATGATGAAGTAAAATTGCCTTTATTTGCAGGTGATGTATTCTTATAAGGAGAAAAATCTAAATACTCCACCCAAAAACTGTTAGAAGTAAGCAACAAGTTCAGTTAAGCTGTAGGATACAAAATCAACACAGAAAAATCAGTTCATCTCTATACACTAATAATGAAATATCTGAAAAAATCACATCCACAGTATCACAAAAAACAGGTTCTAGAAGAGGGTATGGGGAGCTGGGTAAAATAGGTGAAGGGATTAAGGAAGAAAACCTCGCAGACACAACAGCACGGTGATGACCAGAGCGAGGGGGGGGCGGGTAGCAGAGGGTGAAGGGGGATAAGTGGTGACGGATGGAGACTGGACTTGGGTGGTGAGCGCATAGTACCACATACAGATGGTGTATCACAGCGCTGTACACCGGAAACCTACATAATTCCATTAACCAATGTCATCCCAGTCAATTCAATATGTTTAAAAAGAAGCAATGAAATTTTGGGGAATAGCTTTAACCAAGAAGATCTGTATACCTGAAACTATAAGACTTGTATGAAAAAAAAATGGAAGAAACAAATAAATGGAAAGACAGCCCATATTCATGGATCATGAGAATTAATATTGTCAAAATGCTTGTACTATACAAAGTCATTATAAAGTCAGTACAATCCTAATAAAAATTCCAGTGACATTTTTATAGAAGTAGAAAAAAATCCTACAATTCATATAAAACCACAAAAAAATCCAAATGGCCAAAGCAATTCTGAGCGCAAAATGCTGGAGTTATCACAATGCCTGATTTCAAACTATTCTACAAAGTTGTAATAATACAGACCGTATGGTACCAGAATAAAAACAGACACACAGACCAGTGGAGCAGAATGGAAAGCCCAGAACACCCAGTGGAGTACAGATAGTCTCTTAAGCACACGGTGATGGGAAGACTGGATCTTCACATTCAGAATAAAATTGGACACCTTACTTGCACCACAAAAATTAACTCAGATTAAAGACAAACATAAGCCTTGAAACCATGAAACTGGTAGAAAACATAGGGGGAAGGTTTCTTGACATTGGCCTTGAAAACAGTCTTTTGATAGAACACCAATAGGACAAGCAACCAAAGCAAAAATAAGCGGGACGACATCAAACCAAAAAGCTTCTGCACAGCAAAAGGAACAACAAAAGGACAACCTATGGAATGGGAGAAAATATTTACAAGTCGTATCTGACAAGGCGTTAACATCCAAAATATGTAAGGAAGTAAACTTCAATGGCACAAAAAACAATCAAGTGGGCAGAAGAACTGAATGGTCTTTTCCCCAAAGAAGACATAAAAATGGCCAATGTGTACATAAAAAGATGCTCAACATCACTAATCAGGTAAGTGAAAATGATCACGAGATACTACTGCTCAGAATGGCTGTTATCAAAAAGACAAGAGATAGGTGTTGGTGAGGATGTGGAGGGAGGACAATCCTTGTATACTGATGGTGGGAATGTAAATAGGTACATTAATTATGGAAAAAAACTATGGCCCTGGCTGGTGTGACTCAGTGGATTAAACGCTGGCCTGCAAACCAAAGGGTGGCTGGTTCGATTCCTAGTCTAGGGCACATGCCTGGGTTATGGGCCAGGTCCCCAGCAAGGGGAGCTCAAGAGGCAACCACACATTGATGTTTCACTTCCTATCTTTCTCCCTCCCTTCCCCTCTAGCTAAAAGTTAATAAAATCTTTTAAAAAAAGATGGAACTTCCCCTCAAGGTTGAGAATAGAACTACCATATGATCCGGCATTTCCTCTTCTGGGTATATATTCCTAGGAGTGAAAACAGGATCCTGAGTGGATATCTGCACCGCCCTGTCCACTGCAGCACCGCTCACAATAGCATGGAAACAATCTAGGCCTCCCCATCCACAGATGAGTGGATAAAGAAGATGCGGTACACACACCTACAAAGAAATATAACTTAGCCACGAGAAAGAAGGAAATCCTGCCACCTGGGACAACGTGGATGAGCCTGGAGGGCACTGATGCCAAGTGAGAGAAGCAGAGAAAGACAAATATTATATGACATCACTTACACGAGGAAGCTAAAGAAAGTCAAACTTACAGAAATGGTGGTGGGATGGCTGCCAGGGGCTGTGGGTGGGTGGGCGGGGGAGGCTGGGGAGAAGTTGGTCCAAAGGCACAAACTTCTAGTTACTTCTTGAAGACCTATTGTTCAGCATGGTGAGTACAGTTCATGATTCTGTATCGTATACTTGGAAGTGGCTAAGAGAGTGGATCTTAAATGTCCTCGACACAATAGGGAAATAGTACATGACGGAGGCATGATCTACTAGTACGGTGGTGATTATTTCATAATATGTAAGTGTATCAAGTCATCACAATGCACACCTTCGGCTTCAACAATGTTATACATGCTATAGCTCCGTAAACCTGGGGGAGGAAAGCCGACCTCACTAGTTGTGTGTGTGTGTGTGTGTGTATGTGTGATGTGTCCTCCCACAGATATTTCTCCATACGCAATCAAACGTGATTACTCTGCTTCATTCTTTCCACGGCAGACTACTACACATTATTTTGATTTTTACATTTACTGTATCTTGGAGAGTATTCTCAGGAACTCTTTAAATGAAATTATGAAGGTTCTTTTTTTTTAAAGGAATTTCAGTGGGTGATAATTTCAAAAGATTATGAAGCCCTAGAGATTTTTTCTTCCCAAATGGGCGTAAGACAAATCTGAAAAAATCCCAACACCATATATGTCAAATTTCTGAAGAGCAGTGAGTATGCCATGACCTAAGTATAAAAATCTCAAATTTAGATAAACCAGGTATTTGGTTTACTTGCCTTTGTAAGATAAACTTTATCATATTTATAGTACTTTCTTAGTTTATGACTATATTATCTCCAAGAAAATTAAGTAGCTTGATTCAACCTTGCAGGTGAACCGACCTGTCTGGGTTTAGGAAGACGGATTCCTTTTCGTGTTGGGAGGTCTAGTTTTCTGTAAGGTGAGGTATTTGAGCCCCAGCAAGCACCCAGTGAATTTATGAATGCAATTCCACAACTGTCCACTAGAGGGACCACAAGTTTCCCCTAATCCCTACCCACCTTTTTCCTTCTGGCTCAACTCCCTTTCAGAATTTTGTTTTAAACCAGAGGCCCTCTAGAGGATTCGTCTGGCTGGTTGACCTCAGAGTTAAACCCAAACCCACTCGCTGATTTTCAGCGAGTATAACTCTTCTATGAAAGATCTGTGTATCACCTGAAAGAGCTCAAGAGAAAGTGTTACTGAAGTCTCCCGCGTGCCTATCCCAAAATCGGTTTCTCCTTTGGTCTGATTTAAGTCTCTGCTGGAGAGAAGTTAGTCACAGAATCCCCTGAGATGAGTTGAGCTGTAAGCAAGTTACATACTCTGTGTATAAACATCCAGAGTCTATTATATGCTAAAGGCTGTTACAGACAACTTCAATCTTGAGAGAGGTCTTCAATGGTGTCTAAATGTGTCTGTCTGAAAGGAGAATATGCATGTGAGCAATTGGAAATTCAGGGGCTATTTCATCTCCCACAACTTCCTAACATGATCACCTCAGGCGCTTCTTAGTAAAACCAGTGTTTTCCTTGGAGAGAAATGAGTGAGACAGATATGGGGGAAAGACTGAGATGTCTCTCCTCTGGCCAAAGAGACTTCTCCGTTCAGCCACTAACAGGGGCCACCGATTGAGGCCCCGTCATCTCTGGGTCACAGGCAAGACTAGGGAACTCGTGATTTCTCATCTCCAGCCCTGCCTTGCTGCGCCATGCTGAGGCTCCATGGCCAGTGTGACCTGCCACCCCCGACCCAGTGTTACAGTGCTTTCCTAACGCACCTTCAGACGCCAAGCTTCTGGGCCGTCTCCCGATGAAATACTGGGAGTCACAGAGAGGCGGACCTCCCTCCCACTCCATACACCCCGGTAAACAGCTCCTCCAGCTGGGGTGACGAGGGCCTTTGAGTAAACAGCTGAGGGGTGTAGGGCTTAGTTATGTGTCTAGGTTTGTCAGAGACAGTCTAGACTTCAAGAACTGGACATGCTGTGTGTTGAGGCTGAGAGACGGGGCCCCTGCTGCCAGGGTTTATCTGGAAGCTGCGTGTGAGGCTCACAGTTCTAACCACCCTCTACGTGCTGCGCTCCCCCCCCCCCCCTGCATGCATGGCACCTTGCTGGCTTTGACACCCGAGCTGCGCCATCTGACGGTGCTCACCAGCAGGCCCACGGGACCCCTGTCAGAGAACTAGGAAAAGACTGGACTTCTAAACAAATTCTCTGGCAGTTTGGACCTGGATAAGTAAATAGTGAAGAACGATATTCAGCAAAATCCAGAAGAAAATCTCGAAAACACCCCTGGAGCTCCATTTGCTCCCTAGCCCCACAGAGAGTGGGGAGTCACTCAGCCCCGGTCTGAACCCCAGTGTGAACCCTGGTCCTGGGGTTGGCGACTGAAGTGACAACAAGCTCCTCAGGCAGTCGTCCTTGGGCACGGCAGGCACAAGCATTCAGCCTCCATGACACAGGCACAGTGTTGATGGTTCCCTGCCGCCTGCCAACCGGACCCATCAAGGATTCTGCTCCCTGCTGATCTCGGAGGCCTGGGTGGCCCTTGTCCCTGGCGGGGCCCCTTGCCTCACCCTCGAAAGCCACACGGCAAGTCTAACCAAGTAGCCCGCCTCTGCTCGGGGCTACACCCCCCAGCCCTGCTTCACCCTTCTTTGCAGCAGCTTCTGCCACATTCCCAGGCCCCCCGTTCAAACAGAGTCCCCTCCACATTCTCCGGGGCAGCTTCCTCAGTCCAGCCGCGGACCCACTGGTTCTCCTTGTCCGACAGCTCGGTCACAGCACTTTCAACAGGGGACCTGGGACATGCCGGTCACAGTTTGCCCGCCAGCCCCCAGCACATCTGCAGTGTTGCTGCCCCATCCTGCCATTTCCGGACGCCCTGTCCTTGGAGCCCCCCCAAACTCACAGGACCCCTGGAAACACAACCCCAAGATGGCGTCCTGCTGGCCGAGAGGTAAAGCCACATGTGGATTTTCTAAAGTGCCGCTTCGGGACGTTTTTGAACTCACAGCAAAGAAACTATCCCAGGACACGCAGGCCTGCACCCGGTGGCTGCCAACCTGTGCCCCGCCCACAGTGGCGGCTCCAGTGCAGTCACAGGACTGTGCAATGTCAAGGCCACACACACTCACCCTCACCGGGGAGCCTGCATCCCTGATGCTCCCCACCCCCAAAAGCATCCTTTAATTAAATCATTCATCACAGCTGACGGCAGGGCACTGAGCCCATCCCCCATCTCTGACATCGCTGGGAGCTAGGCTTGCTGAGCAGACAGGGTCAGACCCCGCAGAGCCCACAACATGGGTGGGAGCCTGCATCATGTGGTCTGACCTTGGAAGTCAGAGCCGTCCTCCCACCCCCACCAGGGCCCAGCAAACACCACACAGTCTGGGTGGCCCACCTCCATGTTCAGGCCCGAGGTTTGCTTTTCAGTGGTGGCTCTGGCCCCTGTCATCCCCACTGTCCCCCACTCTCTGCTGGGCTGTGGCATCGAGACTTACGTCTGTCTTCATGGTGTCAGCTCACACCCAGGGGCTTCCATGTGCTCGGCTCTGGGCCGTCACTCATTTTTGCCATCACAGCTCTGTGTAACAGCCAGGGTTCAGTGGCACCATCTGAACTGTAGGAAGCCTTCCACGTCCCCTGCGGGGTGTCACACGGCCATGCCTCAGTGCCATCCTGCCTGGCCATTGGGTCACCAACCCCACAGATGTGGTCAGGGGCGTCCCCAGCCCCCTACCCACCCACCCTGCATAGATGCTGCTCTCCTAGGGAAGCGTGGCCACCAGAGATGACAGTGACGATGTTGTGACAAACACATCCACCACCTTGTTTCATCTTTGTGACAGTAGACACAAAGGTAGGTAGAAACACTCCCATTTTTCAGATAAGAAAACTGACGCCTAAGGGTGGTCAAGTAACTCGCCTGAAACCGCCCAACAGCAAAGCTCCAGGGGGACTTAACCAGGAGTGTGGGCCCTGACGCCCGTTCCAGCTAAGCCCTGAGAGCTGCCCGGCTTCCCGCCCTCTCCCCCAGACCACGGGGCCTCCAGCCCTACCCGGGACCGTTCCAGGGCCTGCTCCCCAGGGGTGGACCGATGTGGGAGGAAGAGCTGGGCCCTCAAAGGCAGACACTGCAGAGTCTGGGGCAGTGGGGGACAGAGCAGGGAGGGGACACCCTTAGCATGAGAAGCCAGCTTCACCATCAACTCCAGCAGCTTCTGTCCTCTCCCCAGCCCTCAGGATCTGCCCTGGGTGACCAGTCCAGCAGAGGTGAGAGGCTGGAGACCTGCCTGCGGCCTGCACCTCCCTGTGCCTCCCCTTAGCCTTCCTGGGGCAGGCGAGCATAGCCTTGTGCCCCTGGACGTTTGGGGGCTCAGCCATTCCCCCCTGCCCCTACACTTCCCCTCCCTGAGCTTCCTTCCTCCCTTCCCTCTCTCCCTCCTCAATCGCCACAATGAGCTGAGCCCTGGGAGACAGCAAGGATCACCCCCGAGTTTCCTGAGGCCGACACAACAGAGGACCCCACATATGGGTGGGTGGGTGTGGGGGCAGGTGTTGCTGAAAGCAACACACTCTGCTGTCTCACAGCTCCAGGGACCAAAGTCCAAAATTTCAGCCCTGGGCTCCCCCTGAAGCCTGCTTCTCCCCGTTCCGCCTCTGCCGTCCCAGGTCATCTCCCTGCATCTCCATCGTCTTCTAAGGACGGCAGTCAGATTGGGCTAAGGGCCCACTCCATGCCAGTCTGACCTTGTCATCACAGTTACATCCGCTCTGAGCCTGTTTCCAAACCAGGCCACATTCTGAGGCCCTGGGTGCAGGATGGCACGGTATCTTTTGGGGGGGCACATAACCCAACCCGAAACACAGGTGACAGGATCCTTGTCCTTAGCATCGCTGTCATGACCATTATCTTCGGCAGGGGGTGTGTGGCCAGTGTCCGAAGCCCCTCTGATGCACATGGTCTGGCCCGGTGGGCAGGTCCGAGACCATGGGTCCTGGGAGCGACACACGTGTCCTCATGGAGGGTGACCCAGTCTGAATGGGCCCCGGGAGACCAGGCTGCTCCGAAAGGGCAGTTCCTCTGCCCGACCCCAACTTCCTGACACTTGTCCTGCGGCCACCCAAGTGCCGCTTGTCCCAAACAGAGCCGACCCGCATTGTCTCCCAAGCCCGGTCTTTTCCCGGTTTCTTTTCTTACCCTACGCAGGAGGAAGCTCTCGGAAGCCTCAGTTACCCGCAGGTGTGCAGGTGACACAGTGTGAGAAGCCCAATGTGCCCACAGCCGGCTGGCTCAGCCGGACAGCCAGGCACCTTAGAACCTGCCCTCGGCTGTGCTTCAGGACATCCCCAAGGGGGACCAGCTGGCCCCCTCTACAAACGGGTCAGTGCCACGATAACCGCCCCGGACAGAGGTGGCTCCAGTGCGCATGGAGGGGTGACAGAGCAGCCGCTCACCTCAGGGCGACCCCAGCTGGTCAGGGCCATGAGCACTGGAACCCATGTCCTTCTGCCACTCCACACCGCCCCCTAGAGCCCACCTCTGCGCTCGTTCCCTCCAGGTGCGGCCACATGCTGGCTCGGCCCACAGACAGAGCAGGCAGCAAGGAATGGCGTTACAAACCGCACATTTTGCACTTTTCTCGCCTGTGAGCAGCTCCAGCAGCCTCTTCCTCACACAGCCAGGGCTCCCCAAAGGCCACAGACAGCCTCCCTTTTCCTTAGCCTGCAGCCTCTTAAGATCTGGCTCTTGGCTCACATTAGTCTTCTTCGTCCCACCCCCGACACACCACACTCTGTAAGCTACTGCCCAGACACTTCCCTCCCTCTTTCCTTCCTTCACACCTCCGCCTGCCCAGCCCTGCGGACAATGCCATCTGCCCCTCAGCCACTGCACCCCCTGGCCCTACCCAGCAAGTCCCAGCTCAAGACACCTCCCCCATGAAGACCCTCAGGTTGGCCCCCAGGTAACTGCCCCCTCTCTCCTCCCCCTGAGTCACACAGCACGTTCTGCCTCTGCCACACACGTGTTCCTGGGCCCACTCTCCCTGGCAAGCCCGTCCGCTTAAGAACATTGAAAACAAGGCCTCAGAGTCCGGCAGAGCCGAGCAGGAACGCCTGGGTTTGTCACTCACTGCTGCGGAGCCCAGGTAGGTCGCTTCAGTGTCACGTGGGGGCAACGGCGTCAGCCTCGAATCCCGAAGAGTGTCCTGAGGTGAGCTGGGCCAGGCGCCTGACACTCACAGGCAGGCAGTGCCCGCTCCTCCCAGCCCCTTGCTCCCTCCACCCTGCCCCCCACACTCCCCCTCGCCTGACTTCAGCCCTTGCTCACTCTGGGCTCCTTATCACCTGTTAGGCTAAGCATGCACACCTGGGCAGAGCGGGGCCCTACCTGAGAGAAGCAGGCATCCCAGGGGCCTGGCAATTGGGAGAGGTTCCAAGGGTCAGACAAGAGGTGGGGCACAGATGATAGCCTCCACCAGAGAGCTCACGCTGTCATTCTGTCTTTGTTCTGGGTTTCATTCCAGTTGTCCAGACCTGCCCAGAGGTCTCCCCAAGAGACAGGGCTCTGGCCTCTGCCAGGTGGGGCCAGGCAGGGAGACTCCCATCGGCCCCATAGGTGAAGAGGAGGAAGCTCCTCCTTGTAGGCCACATGAGGCTTTTACACGTCCCCGGGCTGTTTCTTTGCTCTCTTCAAGTTTTTGGTAAAGGCTGCCCTCCCCAGACTCAGATCCCTGCCAGCCACCTCTTCAGAGGAGACCCGGCTGCCCACTTATTCCAGGCCCACCAGCAGGGCAGTGGAGAACACAGGGGGTCCACACATCCAGGCTCTTGCACCGGCTGGACCAGCACAACCCAGGACCACGGCAGAGTGACAGCCCCACCTGCCCCCAGGGCCTAGCGTGGTGGGTGCGCAATGTGTGACGAATGCGTAAAAATACCCCCTTCTTCTCCTCTCTCTGGTATTCTTCATTTCCCCCGTGTATTTCAGGGTCCCCATTTACAATGACCTGTTTCCTGTCGGTGACTCCCTCCTGGCAGAGCGGCACTTGGAGGAATGGCATAGAGAGCAAGAATCACAGGGGTTAACCCCTGCGCGTGGGGCCATGCCTGTTGTGAGAACGTCAGCACCCTTGGTCTACAGGGAGATCAGTGTTTATTCTGCTGGCGAGTGTAAACGTTCTACTGTATACTTTTGGCGTGGGCCTTTCATATTTACACACTTATTTCATTGTGACTATGGAACATTTTAAACATACACAAGAGGAGAAAGAAGGGGGCCGTGAACCCTCTGCTCCCATTGCCAGCTTCAAGGACACCTCCTTCTGCAAATCGAGGTATCCTTTGCCTCCCAGGCTCCACCCAGTCCCCTTGTATTTGCTGTGCGGGGAAGAGGGAAGAGATAAACCATTTATTCACTAATCTTAAAGCCTCTAGAACACAAGAGCTTCTAGTTCTGTGAGTTTTAGGAAAACCCGCCTCCTGGGCTGGCGGATGGCAGGCCAAGGCTGGGGGCAGGCGGGTGGGAAGGCCACGAGACTCAAAGACCAGCCCCACCACGTAGCAAACCCGCTGGCTCGGCTGTGGCCACAGCCCGGTGATGCCCTCAGCCTGGCGGGGATCCAGGACTTTCAAAGGGGAGCCGTGCTCACCAAGATATGTAGCCACTTCAGATGCCATGTCTGGGCTTGGCTCTTATTCCCTTCTGGGAACTTGAAGTCATCTGCTGTCTCCTCTAGTCACACAGCAGAGACCTGTCCCCAGCAGCCCCCAGCCTGTCCCACCAACTGGACACACTGCTCCTGGCCCTGGGTGCCTCCAACCACAGGGGCATGGTGTCCCTGAGCAAACCATGGTGCCCCGGGGTCTTCTGCACTCAGAGACACAGCAGTGGCCCAAAGAGTTGGTCAGGCCACACTGTGCGGTGACAGCAGTTTCTGGGGTCCACGTTGTATGCAGTGTGGAGGGAGGAAGACACCCTCAGCTTCCTGGGGGCTGGAATCTCCTGGGCAACCCGGGCTCCTGACTCTCACTCACCCTCAGAGTTGGTGCTTTCATAGGTGACGTGTGCGTGGGCAGCAGGCTGAGTGTGGGTCCTATTTGCTTATCAATTGTGTGACCTTCAGGGGTTCCACTCTCTAAGCCTCAGTTTCTTTGGCTGTGAAAGGGCATTACAGTCCTGGCCTCAGGGACACCTAAGGGAGAACCCCACCCAGGTCAGGGAGGAGGGCCTAGTGGCAGTAACATGTGCTCGTCCCCGCTGCCCCAGAGAAGGGCCCTCCCTGGACATTCCAGGCTCAGCATCCCGAGGACCCAGAATCCACAGGTACTCCTCAGAGAATTGGCCTGAAAATTGGAGTTGGTGGGGAGGGAGGGGGGAGCTTCTGTTCTCACAGAATTCTTGTGCTACACAAGGGACCCTGCCCTGAGTGTCCGAGGCACGAAGGCACTCTAACATAAACAATGGCCTAGCAGAGACGTTGGATGAGGCAGCACAGGCCAGAGGGAGGAGATGATGTAAAGATTTTATAGTCTCAGCGGGGTCGATGGGGGTGTAAGATGTGCCTCTGTAAGGCAGGGGTGAGACAAGTAGGGAGGGGCTGTTCTGTGTTTGGGGCCCTCAAGCCAGCACCCCACAGAGGCAGCAAAACTGGGCACAAAACACCCCCAGCTGGGGACCCAGTCCCGGGCTCTCCCTGCAGCCAGGCAGCTTCATCCTGTTTATTTTTCAAAACAAAACTAAAAATCACCATTCAAATTATTTGAGAAGAATGCTCAACCACAGTTAAAAGCTTTATGTAATTTGCAGCCAGCACATCACAGACTGGTGGTCAGGGAGGAGAGCTCCCAGCACTGCCCAGACAGGCCTCACAGCCCACACACTCCCTTCCAGCCTCCACGACTGTTCCCCGCGCTGCAACCCAGGTGTGGCCGGCCGGCCGTGTCTGCAGAGACTGGAGAGCCTGAAAGCAGAAGACAGTCCGGTTCTCCACTGGGCTTCTGATTTGGCCACTGCACTTCCCTCCCCGATGAGAGGTCCAGAAATGTCCATGGAGAAGGCGCACAGGTCAGGGTCCAGGATGAAGAATAAAGCAGTTCAGACCCTGCCTCTTCACCAGGAAGGGCTGAATTCCGCCTGTGCCCTGCGGTTAACGGTAGAGAAACCAGTCTGGCCCCATCATCGCTCGTGCTTAATGTTGGCCTCACTTCGCTCCAAGGTGACCCCGCTGCCATTCCTAGGGCCCTCCCTCTTGTTCCCGTCCTTTTCCACGTAGAACTCTGCCAGCACGGGGCAGTGCTCGGACGCCACTCCGCCCCAGGACCAGTTGTCTGGAATCCAAGGGTTCGTGAGGCCTTCTCGCACAACAGCGCAGTGACCTGGAGGGACAGGGAAGAGACCCAGCCATCAGGGAGGGGCTGGTGCGCCCCCTGGCGGACTGAGAGGGCAGACTAAACGATAGCCCCTGAACTGATTTCCTTTGTTTCTGACGGGGCGGGGGGCGGGGACGGGGGGGGGGGGGGGGGGAGNGGGGGGGGGGGGGGGGGGGGGGGGGGGGGGATAGTGACTTTGGCTTTACCCGTGAAAACCTTCTTGAAGCTTCTGCTGATCCAGATGTTGTCCAGAGACCGAGAGCCCTGGGGGTTCTTGGTGCTGATATTGGTGAAGGTGTGCGCAGGGACCAGGGGCTGGAACTTCTCCCTCCTCAGGGGGTCGTGGTCACTGCTGTCCGGGCCCTGGCCGAAATCCCCCAGAACAACCACGTCTTTTTCTCCTGCAAGTGGGAGACAGAAAATCAGGAGTGGACGTTGTGGAGCGAGGTGCGCTCAACGCTCATCACGCCTCCTTTTATGTGGGACCTCAAGTCTGGGATTTGAAACCCTGGGGGTGGGGTGGGGGGATGGTGAGGACTGCGGCATGTTTTTCCATCTCCCAGCTTTTCCAAACTCCTTGTGCAAAAACCCCAAACCTTTAAGAGCAGGTTGGTGACACATTTGGAAATGGGGGGAGGGGGGTAGTGCACAGGCCACCTTCTCTCAGCTCCTGTGTTCTGAATCTCGAAGAAGAAAAAGGCCTAAGGGTCTTGCACAGAGATTTTACAAAAGCTCAGAGACATTTATTGAGCCCAGAGGAAAGACCACGTGAAGACACAGGGAGAAGGTGGCCATCTGAATGCCAAGGACAGAGGCCTCGGGAGAAACCAACCCTGCTGACCCCTTGGTCTTGAACTTCTGGCCTCAGAACCATGAGGAAATGACCTTCTGTTGTGTAAGCTGCCCAGTAGACTCACACAGAGCCAAAGTGCAAAGCTTTCCTCTCCAAAGTATTTGCTTTCAACACCACCACCCCCGCCACATGGGGGCGGGGTGTTGAAAGCAACACCCTAGAGTTTACCCTAGAGCCAGTGGATAGTCAGGAAGACTTTTCCACAGTGATCAGACATTCTGAAAGGACAGTGGCCCCAGCTGGGCTTGGAGGGACCCCCATCCACAACCAGGCCACCACTGCGTGTCCCAAGGCTCCCTGCAGGGAGTCATGTGATCACAGGGAGCGGTGCTTCTGTCACACCTTGCAAGGGTTCACAGGCGAGAGAGCCAAATGTATCTGAGACCCTCCCCAAGTCTTTCTCCTTGCCACAGACGTGGTTCAGTAACAATGGCCGAGGGAAGAAATCTATACTGCAATTCCAGAAGCCACCAGCAGAAAGCACCAGCGCACTGCAGGTGACCCTCCTCTAGGGGGGCTTAAGGTGAGGAAAGGGATGAAAGGGGGAGCCCTTGGAGACTCCATTGTGGGGGCCAACAGAGAGGCACGCCTCGCACTAAGTCAGTTGGAACAACTGGCACCCATGGCAGAGGGAGCCTGAGCCGTCTGGAAAAATCACTGCCAACTTCCAACGGGAAAGCTGAGCAGAAAATAAATATTAACAGCGAGTCACACCTGGCCAGCATGCCAGGCCCTCTCTGCAGGTAAGAAGCTAGGGCTCTGAGAGGCTGACTGGCTCTCACCACAGAGCCAGAAAGAGACAGCCATGTGGACGTGGGCAGCTGTTCACTGCCCCATACCCAGCAGACCCTCCACAGACACGTGTGGGCCGAGGACATGAATGAGGCGTGAGACACCCTGGAACCCAGGCGCAGTTTGGTTTTGAAAGGGAAGGAGAGGCAGGTGCTGCGTGTGTTGCCTGTCAAGGAAAACTGCAGGTTAGAAGAGACTGAGGCAGCAGGTTCCCTAGAATGGGGGAGATTTTTGCTGGGATGCAGGCCTGGTGAACTTGAGGCCAAGAAGATAATTCTAGACACGGGAGGGAAGCCAGTGGCCTCAGATGGGAAAACACAGCTCCGTGCAACGTCAGGGATGAAAATAGCAGCTTTCACTTTCCGCTTCACGCAGGTAGATAACTCTTTTTTTGAACAAGCACAGCCAGGATTCCTGCGTCTCCCTTGGGTTACACTGGCAGCGCTGAAGCCGCGGAGACAGCTCTCATCGCTGTGAACCCAAGCCTGCAGAGGCCTGGATTCTCCCAGACAGCAACCCCCTGGGGTGGGCTCCCGAGTCGTTTCCTTGGTTCCCAGAAGTGCAGGAAGAACTCCCGGGCCGATCTCCCAATGAGCTCACAGATTCACAAAATGTCAATGACAACCGCAGCATCTGGTCCCCACCGAGGACAGGCCTACGTGGATGTCCAGCATCACTCGGTGCCAGGTTTCCCTGGTGCTGAGCCCCGTGGGGTCTGAGAGGAGACGATGCCATCAGACGACTGGCGAGCCCTCCGCGGATGTAAACTTGGACGCCCATTCCAGAAAAGAGCAGAAAGGCCCAGAGTTTGCACATGGACCCGGCTCTGTTTGCTCTGCTGGGAGCCTGGGAAGTGGAGCTTGGTCTGCGTTTTGGCCACACCACCCAGGCGGATAGGGGGAGCCCACTGCGCCCAAGGCAGGCCGGGCACTTCCTGCGGCCTCGGGTGCGCCACACCCACAGTGAGCACGCAGGCAGCACGCAGGGGGCGTGCGCCTCTGCCCACACCTGGAGGCCGAGGCACGTCGGTGGTCAGTAGCCCTTTGGTGACCTGGACACTAACCTGCACAAATTTCCTGGTGCACCCCTGACCGCTCCCTAGAGGGCAGAAAGACACAGGGCACGCCTCAGGTCACCTGAGCAGTCACAACCTGGCATTTCTCTGTTCTGTTTCCATGTTTAAAGCACAAAACAAAATGAAAACGAGGGAAAGCTGGAGATCGAGCAATACAAATGGCCACAGATTTCAACAGCTATCAAGTCACCCTTTGTCACACAGGAAAGACCAGCCGGAGGTAAACAACTTCCCACATAGCTACTGCATTTTTAGCCCAAAGACTCAAAACTTAAGTAGAACGCAGCTCACAGCACATCCTGGCCCAAAATGTAAGCTGCATCTAGTGTTTGTGGCAGTCAGAGGTGGACACTGCCCACGTGTCCACTGGCTGACAGACAGGCAAACCAAATGTGGTGTATGGCCAGGGTGGGGCGAAAGCAGGCCCACAGTGGTTTGTGTGGAGAGTAATACCGTTAATGAATAGTAAGACAAGAGTAAACTGTGTTTTGCACTCTACCACTGCACACCCGCTTTTGCTTCACCCTGTACACAGGGGCACAGTGCCTGGCCGTCAAAAAGACACTCTGACACGAGCTACAGCTGGGAGGGAACTTGAAGACATTCAGCTGAATGAAAGAAGCCAGGCGCAACAGGACAAATACTTTAAGATTCTACTCCTCTGTAGTCCCTGGAGCAGTCGAATTCACAGAGACAGAAAGTAGGATGGTGGTCACCAAGGGCTGGGGAGGGGGGTGGGAGTCAGTATGTCCTGGGGACAGAGTTTCAGTCAGGATGGTGAGACGGCTCTGGGGATGGTGGTGGGGACACTGCACCCCAGCATGAGTGTGCTTAGTGCCACTGATGTGCACACTTACAGATGGCGAAGACAGTACATTTGATGTTATGGATGTTTTACTGCAATAAAAAATATCTTTCTTGCCGTGGCCCGTGAGACTCAGTTGGTTGGGCGTCATCCCATAAGTCAAAAGGCTGTAGGTTCGATTCCCGGTTAGGACACATGCCTGGGTTATGGTTCGGTCCCCCAGTCAGGGTGTGTACGAGAGACGACCGACCGATGGCTGCTTCTCTCTCACATCAATGTTTCTCTCTCTCACTGTCCTCCTTTTTCTCTCTTTAAAAGCCACGAAAGAAAATATCTTTGGGTCAGGATAAAAAATTCTTTCTTAAATGTAAGATTATAGTTTGACAAATCATTTTTATAGTCGAATCTTCATAAATCGACTACATTGTGAGGGGCCAATTTAACAAGGAAAGGGCTTAGAAAGAATTCCAGGCTGTCAACCCTCCCCCAGAGCAGTGAGCGTTCCGAAAAACCGAGCCCGGCTGAAAACACCCCAGACTGCGGCCGTGGCGACTCTTCTTCCTGGCAAACCACGCGCAGAAACCTTCTGTGTTGGGGTCCGAGCCTGGGCGCCAGAGAGCCCACCTTCCTGCTGAAGTTCCACTCTTTTTAACATTCTCTGAACCCTACTGATATTTTCCAAGTCCACGCACACCCGCCCTGCACTGACGGCTCGGTTCTTGCACGGACAGTTCCCAACCCCCGACCCCCAGGCACCTCTGTGAGGTCAGCACCATCGGGTCCCCCCTCGAGTGGCACTTGATGTGCAGCAGGGACCCGCCGGAGGTCCAGCAGCTACTGAAGGAACAGAGAGGCTGATACAGCTTTTCTGAGAATCTGGGCCCTTGGGGCCAGCTGCGTGCCACCAGGGAGGCAGACAGCCCGCCCTGCAATCGGGGCTCTCCCACGTCCCCCGTGCTTTGTCACCAGCTGTCTCTCTTTCACAGGATGAGACAGACAGAGATGGAGGTGGCACCACCGCCATGGCACAGCCGAGGTGGCTGAGCTCAGAATGAGCTGTCCCAGGGGAGGATGCCAGCTTTGCCCCCTCACTCTTTCCATCAAAGACAGGCTGGAAGCCACAAAGCCGATGCTGTGGCCCGGGCATGCTAGACACACAGAGATGAAGACGTCACCACACACGGGACAGCCAGGCTCCAGCAGATGCCGGGGCATCACCATCTCCCATATCCATTGCCAGGCACAGCAGCCAACCCAACAACCGGCCTACGGGATCAGAGAACCAAGGGGGAGGCCACCCCCCCTGGCTGCCCGGCAGAAGTGGGAGCCATGGCCTGGCCTCGGAGAAAGACTATTTCCCACCTTTGAGCATTTCCTGCAGGGTCTGAGCGAAGCTGGCCACACGGTGGCTGTCACTGTGATTCTTGATTGGATTCTCACCCCCAGACAGGGGCAGGGTTGCCAGGTGAAGGTTCACCAGGGTCAAGTCATTACTTCCCACCTGGACAAGAGGAAACAAAGTAACAGGGGCAGTCTTAGATACTTAGTATTTCCAGTATGGCGAACAGCTTCATGCACGATGTTGACACAATGTTGACAATGGTGAACACAAGGCTGCCAATGCCCAGGAGGCAAGCGAGGCGAGGCCGGGCAGCCCACCATAGACCTGTTCGAGGCACCTACAGCACTGAGACCCACAGCACACCACACTCCTGGGGCACATCTGAATGTGTTGGGGTTTTTGGTTCTCCTCGTAGGCAACTATAAGGGAAGGGGAGGCAGCTCTAGCAGTGGCTAGTTAATGAAGGAGGAAGGGGCAACCTGGATCCCCTGCCAGGACCCCCTGCTGGGACCTGCCTCCTTTCCCTCTCCCCACAAATCCCGCCCACTGGAGACCACTGCACCCGGAGGTTCGCTTGCACCTGACGGGTGTAGAACCAGAGCTGGCTGAACGCTGGCCACAGAGGCACTGCCCCTGCCGGGGAACGTGGGGTGCAGGTCTCCTGAGCTCCGTCTGCAGCATTGCTCAGCTGCCTGGGGTTGCACAAGGCGGACTTCCGTTTGTCATGGCGACAAACACAACACTGCCAGGAAGGGGGGGTGGGCAGGGGGACCCCCAGGAAGTGGCAGCTACCAGTTCTGTCTTACAGATGTGACCCTGCTTGCCGACACCGCCACCGCCACCCAGCCCCGAGGGCTCTCTGCAGCTGTGGCTCTGACCACAAAGGGAAGGTCTTCAGGCCTTGGGCAGGGGAACCCTGCATGGGGAGCCCAGGAAGGAGCCACATCTCTGTCCTGTGCCACCTGCTCACCTAGAATGTGACAGGAAGTACAAGAGGCTGAGTGCCTCTCTAGGGGATTGCTTAATTTAGAGGATGTGGGCCACTCACCCCTGACGCGAGAGCCCACCTTTTACAGACCCCGGGTGGTTCTGGCTGTTGCCCTGCTGGGCCAAAGCTGGCACAGCCGCTTTACAAAAAACGGGCCCCTGGGTGCTATTAGGAGGGTTTAAAGGGGTACCTGGCTGGTTTCCACATCAGCACCATAAGCACAGACCCCAGATGCTCCAGATGCCTCCAGGAGTGTGTGTGCTCATGGAATGCCAGCCACTTTATAGCTACCAGGGTGGGAAGGGCACAGGCCCCAACCAGGGCCAACACAGCCACCCCCAGCATACGGGCAGCCCAGTCCCCTGAGCATGGAGCCCAGGGCCCGGGCAGAAATGGTGCTGGGGTGTGGGGCGGCTCTTGGGCTCCAGAGCTTCCCTGGAGCACACAGAAAGGGGATGTCCCCGATGCCCAGCAGGCGGCTTGCTGGGCCCTATGACTTCACGGGTAAGCACCATGGGGACAGGTCCATTGACGGCCCTCTCGGCGGTCTGTCCTGCTGACCCACGTCTGAGGGTCTCCTGTTTGCTAGCACCTGTCAGGGCATCTGGGGAGAGGAGAGACGGTGCTGCTCGGTCAGCCTGCTGCTCCCGACCAGGTGGGACAGACAGACAGGCTCTGATGGGACAGACTGGCACGCGGGTGAGGGCTCATTAGGAGATGTCCTGGCCCCACAACACAGTGGCTCCTTCCAAACCCCCTCTAAATCCAAATGATCCCTCAAGACTGAGAGTACTGGGCCTTATCCCAAAAATTCTGTAGGTCATGTGTGGGATGCAGGGATCCCTGATTTCAGAAAATCTGCCCAGGTGATTGGGACGTGTGTCAGGTTTCAGAACCAGCACCTGCTGTCCTTCCTGCCCAGGTGGCAGAGTTATCAGAGTCTGAGGTCCCCCAAACCGCTCTCACTCCTGCACTGGACAAGTTCACCAGCCAAGGGAAACCCAGGACAGAATACGGTCAAGGCCAGCAGGCAGGGCTTCTCTGGCCCCAGCTGCAAAGGGGACTTTTGTTTTTCCTTTTTAGAAGAACTGGACCTTCATGGTGACACGGAGCAGGTACCTTGAACCGTGCGAGGTACGGCCTGGGGCCCGAGGCCTTCCCGTGCCCATTGCCAGGCGAGCTCTCCTGCGAGGCGGCATCTCTCAGCTCCACGCCGGCCCAGGTGTCCCACAGGAACCCCAAGAAGCCGGCCCCCTGTGGGAGAAGAGGGGCATTAGTTTGGGGGGGTGTCTCAGGGCTGGGGATAGAGGCAGGAGAGGCTGGGCTGTGAGGTTCCACTCAGGCTCATAGGGGCTATTGCTAAAACAAAGGCACAGCCTAAAGCAAATTTCCTGGTTTCAAAGGCATTCTATGCAGCCGGGGTGCCTGGGTACTTCTCCTTTTGTGGGTACGAGGTGGGGCAAAGCCTGGACTGTGTACAAGAGTATCATTGTAATCATCGCATCCCATGAAGGGACCCCTCCTACTCCGCGGGGCCAGATGACTCATTGCTCCAAGAGGCTAAGTAACTTCCCTAAAATCCCTCAACTGGTAAACAGAGGTGCTGAGAATGAAGATAAGTCTCCAGAACCCAGGGCCTGGCACCCGGGAAACATGAGAAATGTCTGCGAGATGGATGGATGGAGGTCCGTCCGGGTTGCCAGCCCCCATGGAGAAGTGGTCAAGGCCCTCTGGGAGTGGACAGGGGACTAAAGCCCAGGAGCAGGGTGCTGGGAGGGCCGGGAAGGGGGTGGACAGACAGGGCGGCGTCAGTAGGGCCCTGGAGCTCGGTGCTGACCCCAGCCACCCTGGCAATCAGAGGGAGACCCTCTGCGTGCCTCCTGCTGCCACCGCCACCTGCATCGGACTTTGGGCAAATAGGTTCATCTTACTCAACCTGCCTGTGGTCATTGAAATGGACCCTGTGGCTGTGGGGTGAGGGCCACAGGGGCAGCTGAAAGATGCCTAGAAGCCACTTCAGGCCTTGGAGAGGATGTGGCCCCGGGGCCACTCTGTGGTATTTGTTGAGGCTGAGACAAGCATTCGTGACTTGAAGATATCGTCTGGGAGACCGAGAATGTATTCAAAATTTTTTTGGATTACTGCCCCTATTTAAAATTCAGGAAATTTCACATGAAAAATGGATATATTTGCATCTTTTGAGAAACCAAGAGACTTGTCTTCACTGGGCCCACACCCTCAGGGGTGGGGGCTGTGGCAGCTGGAGCCACATGAGCCCCCAGCCCCACATGGCCTGGCTGGCTGCTGCCTCTGGGCACCCCCAGGCCCCTCCCACGCTCTGTGGATAAAACATTCCTTGGCACACTATCTTTTACATCATCCAGTCATCTTGTGAGGGAGGGAAGGGGCTCTGTTCCCATTTCACAGATAAGGGAGCTGAGGCCAAAAGGTCGAAGTGGCTTGAACTCGGGCCTCGCTGCAACCGCATGCTACTGTCCCATGGCCCCCATGCCCCAACCTGGGGTAGGGTTTCCTCTCTTGTCCCTCCAACAGGATATGAGCTCCCAGCCTGGCAGGAGGGGCTCCACAAGGCTCAGGTCGGGACCCCTGGGCTGACAAAGAGTGAAAACAGGCAGGGCTGGGCTGCTGGGTCTGCTTTCCTTGCCGGGGGTGGGGAGCTGGCGAACAGTGCCTGGCGCGTGCACTGACCTTTCCAACGATTTGCTGAGTGGATGATGACAGAGTGTTACAGGGAATAGAAGAGCCTCGTGCACCTGCCTGCCTGTGAAGTGCTACTCAACAGCGACAAAGCAAGGAGCTGCGACTCCCATGTGGACTGAGGAGGGATCCCCTGGGCCAGAGGGGTGAAAACTAGATCTGTTCCGACTCAGCTCTACTCCCAGCCGACCGTGCCCGCACCCAGGCCACCACCCACAGTAACCATCTACAACATAAAACCAAGAGAAGTAAGCCTCACAGCGTGTTTTCTGAGTGGCAGCTAAAAAGAGAGTGTATAGTCAATAGATGACTGGACACTTTTAACCCAGCACACGTTATCGTTTAAAAGCCCCAAACCTCAGTATCACTCATATAAGTACAATGCACATACACTTCTAAGCACATTTGGCATATTCCAGATAAAATGATAACATCTGCATTTACAGGAAACTTGTGTGGTGACACAGTGTCTAGTTCATGATTCACTGCCAAAAGTCTGTTTTAACATCTAAAACGCCACTGATATTGAACTTTCCAGATGAGCAAAAACTGATCCTGCATATGACATGTAAGAGTGAAAATGTGTACAGACAGCCACCCGGGTGATACCAAGGAAAGGAAATTCAAAATCGAAACCTGCTGGAAACCTGCACCATTTCCACACATGCGGTTTGTACCACTGAACGTGGGGATTAGGTGCCTGCGAAGCTCTCAGTCAGTGAAAGCTGGGCTTCCTCCACCAGGTTGGCCGAGGCAGACGGTGGGAAGAGATTATAAGGACAAAGGATAGAAATACCCTGTTTGCTGCCCTGGCTCCCGACAGGATTTCTCCCAGGACCCCAAACACCCCTTTCACCCTGGACAGCCATCCATTCCCGGTCTCAGTATGGACCCAAATCCGGGGCATTTTGAAGTGAATGGCGAAGATGGGCAAGATGACAAAACTGCATCAAGGGTGTTGGCAAAGGAAAATGTTAAATGTGAGGAGGGGAAAGGATGCTTCAGTAACAGGGTAAGATAAGTCTGCAGATGAGGGTACCTTCTGGAGCGGCGTTGACGGCGTGTCGGCAACCACGGCCTTCCAGCACCCCCGGGGCCCCTTCCACTTGCGGATGTTGGGCAGGATCGGCTGGTTTAGCTCCATACAGAACTGCAAAGACAGAGCACACGTGGTTGGTGTGTGTCCCACCTCAGCGCAGCCCGAGGAGCCAGACAGTGAGTGGTCCTGACTCATCGGCCCAGATGACTAAATTCCACGACCATAAATTGGAAAGCAAACCGTCCCTCTATGAAAAGTACAATCATCACCAGGGGACCCTTAGTTCGTAGCAATCGATTCTCTTTGTAGCCTTCCAGCACAAACAGTTCAAAACCAGCTGCCGGCATCCTTTGTACCCCTGTGACCCAGTGGATGCAGGTCCCAGCAGGCTCTAGCTCAGCATCAAAGGCAGAGGAAAACAGACCGCTATACAGTGGCCTTTCCCCCGGGGTTGGCGGGGCTCAGCTGAGTGGTGCAGACACCCACACCCCTGGCTTCACCCTGCAGCACCCCACTGTTCACCCCAGTTTGCGTCTGAGAAGAAAGCCCCGCCCCCGTGGATGGCTTCTTAGTGCTTCTGTGTGTCCCACTAACTCGGAGTGGGAGCCTCGGAGTGGGAACTAACATCGCAGGGCGATGTTACCTGAGGCAAAAACCACACCGGCAACGTAAAATGAGGCGTCAAAAAACAGGGGACCAAAAAGCTCCTCTAAGTCATGCCCTCAACACAACGCAGCCTCTCAGGGTTGCTTCTTTTCTTTCTTCCTTTTTTAAAATTCCTCATCCAAGGGTACATTTATTGATTTTAGAGAACAGGAAGGGAGAGGGAGAGAAAGAGAGAGAGAGAAAGACAAAGATAGAGAGAGAGAAACATCAATCAGTTGCCTCCCATGCAAGCCCTGACCAGGGGTTGAAGCAGCAACCTTTTGGTGTACAGGATGACACTCCAACCAGCTGAGCCACCTGGCTAGGGCTTGGGGTTGGTTCCTTGGAGGGTCCCCAAGAATTTGTCAGATTTGGGCTCAGTTTTCGAGACACTCGACCAGCTGGTACCACCCTTTCCCGGGGACGCCCACTCGTCCCTTGCTTTCGGCACCTCGATCACTGCATCGGGTGCACCTTCCTTCTGGGAGCACCACTGCTGTCTCTGCAGCGAGCTGCCCTGAACTGATCCCCCCAGAGCTCCAGCTTCAGCTCCACCTCCGCCCCGAAGGCTCCTCCCCCAGTGGGACCTGAAGCTCAGATTTCCCCCCTATGTTGTGAACTGTATTTCCACCACTGGAGCCCCCATTCTATCTGAAGGTTTCCATAGAACCATAAACACAGCAGGTTCCAAAGGGTCACCCTATTCCCCTCCCACTCCCCTGCCCATTTGCTGGTGGTTGCATCCATCCAACTGCTTGGCCGCGTCCCTCTCCCACCACGCCCCACCTCCCCTCCCCACCACCCGGCCCAGCCCATTGATTCTACTGTCCCATCCGTCTGCAGCTCCCACTTGCTGTTCTCCAGTCCCACTGCTGTGGCCTGTAGCTGCCTCTCTGCCCATCGACCCACTGGCCACGCTGATGCACCACCTGTCAGCCGGCAGCCCCCTCTGGGGATTGTAGCTGCAGAGAGCCTGCCCCTGCCCAGGTTCCCGGGGGGCCCACATCCCAGAGCTCAGAGATGCCAGAGTCTACTGGCCTCACCTTGGCCTCATGGGGCTTACACAGCAAGAGGGGAGATGAAGCACAAGCAAGGACTCAGCCAATCACTTCTACCACAACAGGCACTGCGGAGAAAGCGAGACTGGGCCAGGCAGGTGGCGTGTTGGGCAGGCCACTTTAGTTATGCATCACTATGCAGCTAGGAGTTCTGCTGCTTCTACAGTTAGATGGGTCGGGTGTGCCTTTCCCCAGCAGAGGACGCTGTAAGGCAGGGCCTACACCCGAGTCACCTTCATAAAGCCCACCTGGCACAGAGCGAGGTGCCCAGTGATGCCCTTCAACTGTCTGCTGGTCAACTGAGACACTCCTCAAGGTCATGCAGGAGAAACCAAAGGGGGGAATTGCTCCTTGGTGCGAATTATCCAAATCACTGCCTCAACTTCCAGCTGCCTTGCAGTCTGCCTGGGAAGTGTTCTCCCTGGGGCGGGGCCACCAGTGCTGCTGGTGCCAGTGGCTGTGGGCCATGCTGGTTCCGGTGGGAACTTCGCCCTGCTGCCTCTCCCGGGCTAGCTGGTGCCCCGAGCAGCCATTCTCGGATGGGAAATGAAGCACTTTGGAAAACACAACTGGAATTTATCGACTTTAATTTTAGGGATCCAGAGAGAAAATGTGCTTCACAAAGGGCCCGATTGCTGCCCTGGGGAATCGTTAGGGCAGAATCCGAGAATCTCTACAAAGGAAAGCAGTTCCCCGCTGCCCGCCTGGGCGGCACCATTCTCCCCCCCTCCAACTCCGCATGGGTTCTTTGTACCCAGCTGCTCATGAGAATCTCCCAGCATGCACCTGGGAAGCTCTGTTTTTAAAAAGCCCCCCAGGGAGATCAGGCAACCAGCCAGTCAGGGAGGCCCAGCCTCTGATGCCCAGCCTCTGACATCCACTCACTGGGCGGGGACAGCCACCTGCAGGCAGCCAGAAACCACCTCAACTCTCCTCACCTTCCCAGGACCTTCTGACACCTGAAGACAAGTGACTCCCCCATTCACACCTCAAGTCCCAGCCCAGCTGAAAGAGTCCTATCCCAGGCAAAGGCGCTTTGATGGGGAGGGCTGGCCGTGAACAGAGGTGACACAGGACAACACTGTTTTCCGTGTTCACATTCTCGGAGATGGCCTTTGGGGACTCGAGGGGTGCTGGTCAGAGTGTGATCCAAGTCACCTGGGAATTCATTGAACCTGCAAATCCCCAGGCCCCACTGGGCCCCACTGTACCAGGGTCCCCGGGTGGACCTTCCAGCTGACTCGGACACCAGTTCTAAGTCGATGTTAGAGGACGAAGGGAAGACAGCCCCCTTTTGCTGTGGTTTATATGTGAAAGCCTTTCCCTCCCAGGGAAACTCTAGGAGACCTAAGGGCCTGTAATTCCTAAAACCGCTGGCTGCCGGCATTTGTGCTTCTGCAGCCCTGCTCTCCAGCCCCTCCCGCAGCACCCCCACCCCCACCCCCGTCTTCTGCATTTCTCATGTGCTTGGGGACTATGAATAATTTATAGGAGAAAAGTGTTGATGACTGAAAGCATCGAATGCCCAAAGGTTCGTGGTTAGCATCGGGTTACAGTAGGTATTGACTTCTATTGCTGGGATTGAAAAAGGAGTTGCTAGTGCGGTAACTCAGAGGGTGGTGTGCACTGCAGTTGTCAGCAGGCCTGAGGAGGGGAGCGCTATTTAGGGTCTCCTCCTCAGCGCGTGGTCCCCGGAGCATCTACAACGCCTAGGCGTACATTCAGAATGCTGGGCCTCAGGCCCACCTCAGACCTGCAGCACTGGGATCTGCATTGTCCCAGGGTCCCAGGGTGATGGACAAGCTTGGGTGAAGCCCAAGTTCAAGTTAACGTTCAAGGTTACACAGCTGGAAGTGTGTTTCCTGCCCTGTACCTCAAAGGGGTGGGCCTGCCCACCATAGCAAACCCTTGGGTCCTTCCTCCTGAAAATTTCCAAGGAAAACAAAGGCACCCTCTGAGAGCCCTCCCATCTGAGCTGTTTTATGTAGAACAGCTGGTTCTCAAATTTTCTGCTTCGCCCACATAGCAGAAGGAAGAAATAGTACTCTCCTAAGTCACAATGGCTCGCCAGGGTACACAGGGTGGAAATGAAAAGGCGGAGGGGTATGTGGCTGGAAACAGTCTCCCAGGTAACGGTGCCCCGCACACCTGAATCCTCCCAAGCTCCCCCTCCCCCACACCACCTGTGCTTCTAAAATCCCGGGGGGCTAACCCACTGCCTGCCTCTGTCAGACTCACAGTGGTTCTTGTCCATAAAACCATAGATCTGCAAACTCCATCCTCGACCAAATTGGGACCTCTAAGGTTACGGCTGAGGAGCGCGCCTCTGACAAGTTCCCCGAGCATTTTCAGCTGAAGTCAGAGAAGCCCCAGGCAAGGCCAGATGTTGCTGACTTAGAACTCAACCTTCCTTCACACCGTGGAGCAGCAGCAGTCTGGCCAGGCAGCTTTCCTTATTCAACACGAACACAACATTTCAGCCCAGCCCACCCCCGAAAGCACCTGACCTTGGCTCTCCACAGCCAGCCCCCAGGGGATTAGGCAGAAAGGAGCTGGCTGGCCAGGCAGGGTTCCCAGTGGGCACGCCACCAGTATCTGTGGGATGAATGAATCCAAGAACATCCCCTGGGGACCCCACCATGTGGCTTCTCTCTCCCGGGATAAGTTACAAGGATGACCAGGGTCTACACTTGTTCTTTAGCTTCAGACCAAAGGGGGTGACGTTACCTGCCCGCACCCTGCTGGGCAGACGGCAGAGCCAAATCCCCCCCACTCTTCGGTGTGGCCAGAAGGGGCCTCAAAGTCAGTAGCAAGAGGAGCATAAAAATGGGAGAAGAAACACAAGATTCTCACAAACCCTGACACTCCTTTCTCCCTCCTCCTCTGTGATACGTGCTGTGTGAACTCCGGGAAGAAGCTGGTTACGTCAATGAGGCATGGGGGTAGCTGTCCAAAGGCTGCCCCCTGAGACATAGGGAGTGGGCTCCACTCCCACAGAAGATGATACCAGCCTTTCTTGATGTCCCCTGAGCCCCACCCACCTGAAGGTTGGAATAGGAGCTTACGTGTAATAGGTAGTCATTTTAACAGGTTAAATTTGGCTAAATCCAAGAATAGGAACACAGTGGCAGCCAGCACTCTATGACCAGGTTTGCATCTGAACCCACAATGGAATCAGAGCAGGGAGGAGTGGGGAGAAAAGGGAGCAACATCTATTAAGTGCCACCGAGCTGCCGGGCTCTCTTCAAGGACTGTCACCGTTAATCCCAATGACAGCCCTGAAGGGCACCACAGCCAGGTCACTCAGTGCCAGCAAGTGGGCTGGGCGGGATGAGAGGCCTGGTCTGGCGGTGTCCTGTGCTCCCATGCACTTAGGAGAGGAGGCTTGCGGAACACAAGGTGTACCAGCGACTCACAGGAGCTCACGGCACCACACGCACTGCAGATTTGGGGTTTTCGGGAGCTGAAACCTCTAGAGCCACTGCACTGCTGAAGTCAGTTTCATCACCCATGTGTCAGCTGCAGGGGCCTGGGCACACAGCAGACTGCAGCCTCCCCTGGGGGGGGGCCAGGGCGCTCCGACAGGTAGCACGGGTGGGGAGACCCGTAAGGCCACTGCCGCCCTCAGATCTTGGGCCCAGTCGTCTTCACCCCAGGAGGGAAGCGAGGCACTCACAGCCCACGAGTCACTTCCAGGTTGGCTCCACGCACGCACCCCTCCATGAGGACCAGAAGAAATTTAGGTGACTGTTGGTCCTTGTGAAACATCCCTGACGTGGTAAGGAAGGTCAGAGGCCACAGGAGACCTCCCTCGGCCTCCACAGCCAGCTTATCAAGGGCAGCAACACCCATGGGCACTGCTGCCAGCAGACCGTGGTCGCCAGCGTTTCCAACAGTCACTCATTACACTTCCTGAACAAGGTGGTTACAGTAAGTGAGGCGGGTGAGGGGGCTTTCAAGGGCAATTAAAACGTCTTTTTGGTCGCTTTTGTGTGTGTGAGGGAAACTGTAAAACGGCGAGTGAGGGGAAGCTGCAGATTTTGAGGACATGGAAGTCAGCACAGGGACAGACACATATGGGCCACAGGACCCCTGTGTGACCACTGTACACTGCCATGTGGCCACCATCCTTGTCACTGTCCTTGTTGTCCCTTCAGGGACATTTCCAAAGGTTGTTTTCTTCTCCAAGGTTTTGAGTGTTAAGACTCTTAATCTTAGATGAGTAATAAGACGCTTAATCTTAGACTTGGTAATAATTTTGTACATTTTCCCTTCTCTTTAAATAGAGGCCTATGTCGTGGGGTAAGGACAAGCTCAGGGCAGGGTCATCTGTCAGGCATAAGAAGCAGGGGAATTTCAGTGCAGAACCCTGGGGGTGAGTCGCCTCGCAGCCTCTCTCCTCTGGTTTCATGAATGTCGGTTGGTCCATCCAGTCGTATGGACACACACACTTCCGTACCCTGCCTTCCCACTTACAGTCGTGCCACGTTGTTACAAAGTCTTCTACACTCACTGGAGGCCGACTACCAGGCTGTCCCATGGAGGCGGCGCACCACGCCCCCCATAGCGGAGGTGCAAAGGCCGTGATGCAGAACGGAGCACTGGGAGTTTGAGGGGCAGAAGGCTGCAGCGCAGAGGGCGAGGGGCGGAGTGGTGAGGGGGTCGTAAAGCGGCCGTCAGAGGCCTGGCCACAGGGGGCCCTCCACGCCCTGCAGGGACCCTGCACCCTACATACACTGCGAGCCTTCTCAAAATCAGCGAAGGGTGTGAACACGCTCCGCATGTAGAAAGGCTGCGGGGCTTCGCTGCAGAGTGCAGGTTGGAGCAGGGCCCCCAGGGTCGCAGGGGCCTGTGGACCGCTACGGGCGGGTCTGCAAGGAAGGCAGAAAATGGGTGAACGAGGCTCCGGAGGAGTGGAAACAGGGCTCTGACACTCACGCGTGAGCGTTCACAGCAGCACTATGTAATAGCCGGGAGATGGACACGGCGCAAACAGCCCCTGCGGGGGAGTGCAGACGCACACCAGCACAGCACTGAACCCGGAGAAGGAACAGCGAGCTCACAGCTGCTCCAACGGGGATGGGCCTTGAAACCCTGCGCTGAGTCAACTAGCCAGACGCCGAAGGCCTCCTATACACGAAAGGCGCAGAATGGGCACAGCCGTGGAGCCAGGAAGCTGGCTGGCGGCCGCAGGGGCTGGCGGAGGGAGGGGCGGGGTGATGCTCTATCGGCACTGGCTTCTGCTTGTGGGCGATGGAAGTGTTCTGGGACTGGACAGCGGGGACGGCTACATGGCACTGGGAGGGCACCAAATGCCAACGAATTCTTCACTTTTGAATGGGCTCTAAAAGAATTAATTTCATTAAAAAACTGGCGTAGGCAACGGGTTGGAGGTTTCAGATACAGCAGAGGACATTCTCTTCATTCACCAGGTGCCACGCTAGGAAGCCCGCTGTCCCTCGGGAGACTAGTCCGGGGGAGCAGGGAGGCAGCGCCACCCCCTGGGGACGTACACAGAGTTGATTCATTCCGGGATTTTCTCTAAGCGGTTATCGAGCCCTTGAGAGAGGAGCGCACAGCCCAGTAGAATTTTTGGAACGTAGGCCTTTTGAAGCTCAAAAAAAGACGGTTTATGGCAAATAAAATACGTATGTCTTCCCAGATTAGACGTCCCACTTGTGAGTAGTGATTGAGACTAATTATGCTAAGCGGAGGCAAGTCTGAAAATAGCAGTGAGTTTTGGAGGATTCTGTGTGTGGCTCTTTTCAGAGAGTGTCGGGAAGGCGCAGGCCCAGGGAAGCAGCCCAATCCGAACAGAGACGCCATGGTGGCCGCCCATGGTGGGCACCCCTGTGCCATCCCGTGGATTCCAATGTTTCCACGTTGCTTGGGAAATGCACCAACACTGAAGGTCAAGGAGGCAGTTTCATTGGTCCTTCCTAATGAAGAGCTGCTGACCCACACATCCAACCATTGATGTTACATTTTGCCTGTGGCAGAAAAGGCTGCCCCAAGCTTGCTAGACGATAAGAACTCATTTCCTAAGACAAACCACAGTGACCTGGCCAACTGTAATGCTTCCTTTTCTAGAGTCTTCTTCCTTCTTTGATAATGTCAAGTGAAAGGCTCACAGAACAGGTCAGAGGGTACAGCCATGGGGAAAGACGGCTTGCAAGCCCTAGTCAAGCCTCCCAAATCCAAGCATTTTTACATGTGAGGTACCAGACCTGGCAACAGAAAGACGGGGAAGCAAGAGAAAGCCAACACGACCAGGCAGGAAATGGTGATTTAGGTACTTAATCCTCACCCCCACCCCCCGCCCCAGACCCCAATCATTTAGGAGCAGAACAAAGCTGGCAGTTCCCTTTAGCTGCCATCCCACCCTCCCACAGACCACCTCCATGCTCTTCCAACCCTGGACATAGATCTCCTCAGCCCATACACGCTGGTTCACTCTCGGCCTCTCTCTAGAGTACAGCCGCCCAGTACTTCCCACACGTGTCTGTGAAGAGCCCAGTGTTATTTGAGACCAGCACATTCGACAGAATCCGTGCTCACAGACCCTCGGGGAAATGGCTCAGGCTGCTGTTTTTCTTCGCCAGCCTCCAGCTCTTCCAAAAGGCCGCTTTTACACAACTTGCCTCCCTCAGCAGCAGTAATCATAAAAACAGACTGCAGAGCCGTGGGCGAAAGTGTCCCTGATTCATGCCTTCTTTTATTTTGATTTGCGTTAGGCCAAATCCTCATTTTTAAAGCCTGCCTGTCCCTGCTTGATTCCAGGGCAAACCACAGGGATCCGGCTGCTCTCTGCTACGTGGTCAGCAAGGGACGGAGGGCCCCATGAGCTTTCATTCCCAGACGCATGGTGGCCCTGAGAACGGCAGCTCGTGAAGCAACACCGTCCCTTTGGAGAACGTGTGGACATGTGCTGGTCCCCAGTTTCCCATGCTAATGCAGAAACGGAAAACCAGACACCCCGGTCTCCCCCACACACACACCAAACTGTCTTTTCGTCAGCCTCCCTCTCCCATTACACTGTGGGTCAGAGGCATTTAAAAATGGCTGAACTGCCTGAGATTAGTTTCATAGGTTCTTCAGGCTCCTTCTAACACACTGAGAGTGGGTGGCGTGAAAGCAAACAGGACAGAGAAAGGGGATGCATTACAACATCAGGTGGCACACCAGGTGCCGTGGCAGTGCCCCCAGTGCACAAGAGGAAACCCCTAATTATGGGTCAGAACCAGAGCAGTGCACGCTCGCTGGAAGGCTCATGGTGTGCCTAGTATCACCTCGGGCTCCTTACACACGACACCTGGGGTGACTCACACCATGGCCCTGCAACAGATACATGCGTCCCACTGGACAGATGGGGAACACAGGGCTGGGGGGATTAGCCAGGACCCAAATCCTGTCCCTCTGACCCCATGGAGTCACTTGGCTTCCCACCAAAGCAGCCACAAGGAGGGGGGCAATGTGATCACACTTGTGTGTTAGAAGATTTACTCTGGTAACAATAGAAATAAGGAACTAAAATCACAGAGACCAAATATTAATTTTACATTTTCATTTTTCATTGTTTTCAAAGTTTCTAGACATCATATGAATATTAATGACTTGAATTTTATCTGTGTAGAAGGCATGTGTTGTGTGCATACAGACACACACACTTAATTCTTTTTCATAAATAAAAGCTGACTAAGTATCACTGATAATTAAATGAAGGCCTGGCTGGTGTGGCTCAGCAGATTGAGCACGGGCCTGCAAACCAAGACATCACAGGTTTGATTCCCAGTCAGGGCACGTGCTTGGGTTGCAGATCACGTCCCCAGTAGGGGGTGTGCTACGGGCAACCACACATTGATGTTTCACTCCCCCTCTTTCTCCCTCCCTTCCCCTCTCTCTAAAAATAAATAAATAAAAACTAAGTAAATAAATAAATGAAGGAGGAAAACAATAGATGTCCCTGAAAGGATGCCTAAGAACACTGGTTTCTCTTCCCCTCTCATTCACAAACCTCCGCCCAAACTAAATGCACAGCAAGGATGCCTGGGTAGCGAGAAACAAAATGAACTATCACTACCCAGCAGTTTATTCCTCCCCCAGGGTTTCAGCCGGGTGGAGACGGGGAGGAAAGACCAGGTGGGGAAGATCGCAGCAGCACAAAACCACAGTCTCACAATCTTATAATCAGGCAGAAAAGCCTTTAATGAGCCCCAGGAGCTGATGCCAGTGTCGGGATCCAGGCAAAAACCCAGAGCTTGTCCCTTTTCCTTCCAAGTGCAGCCCTTTGGCTTGTAAATGCTAAGGGTTTTGCTCTAGTCCTGGGTGCTCATCCCTGTGGATTCTGGGAGCTGAACACATCAGGAAGATGCTCTGGGACTTGAGGTGATTTCATGCAGCCACTTAAGTGGAAGTTGCCGGCAGATAACTAGGAAGGCAGGCAATTTCACAAGGGCTCATACATGGGGAGCTGCCGTTTTCTCTGGCTGTCTTTTCCCACCTAGTTAATCCTGCATGTGAAAGTGAGTCTGTATTTCAGAGGATGAGGGTTTGGGGGGGACAGGCGAGGGTTAGGGAAGGATCGGGGAGGCGGCCCAGGTTAGAGTGCCCCGGGGAAACCAAGTCTGGGATCTGGAGAGGGGCCTTGCATTACCTTCCTGAGGGATGTCAGTACACCTCCCTGCATTTCTATGCAGATGGATCAAAGTCTCTGAAAGCAGGTTGGACGCTTTCCCAGAGATTCCGAATCTCATTAAGGCCCCAATTCACCACTTCAGCGCTGCCCAAACAATATTGTATCACCTACTCATTCTAACTGGGTAGATTGCTCCATCGAACTAATTTTGTCAAAACGAGCCTTTATGACCAGCTCAATCAGTATCATTTCACCTGCTAAGAACATCAGCATAAATGTTTTTAGCAACAGAGCCAGAAGGTTTTACCTGACTGCCCTTCCGTTTCATTTAAAATGACAAATTAGCCCAAACTTTGCTGAATACAAAGTCGTGCTCTCAAGAAATGAATGAACCATTCATGAAAAGTCTCAGAATTCCCTCAAAAAGGTGAATTGAAAGTTCTCTCATACCAACTTATTGTTAGCATTTCCCAATAAGAGGGCGGACCAAACAAGACAGGAAATTGCATAGCACTCCTGTCACCATGGCGATGTGTGTGTGTATATGTGTGTGTGTGTGAGGTGGTGACTGCGTGCAGCAATTGTGAAGGGTGTGCAATGGGCTGAGCAGCTTTTCTTTCTGTTGAAAAGCCGAACAGTCAAGAGACTAATGGGGGCAAAAAGTGCTTCGTATATGCTCCGAACGAGCCCAGCCTTTCCAGTCCTGGGAAAACCCCAGAGCAGGTCCTCTCCCAAGCCAATGAATGGTCCAGGTCAGCAGTTTTCCAACATTCTTGACCCTGACTCACAGAAATAAATCATTTTTATAAGGCAATCTGATATATTTGTCTGCCTGCCAGCTACACGAGTATGCATGTATCAATCTATCCATCTATGCACCCCCTCATCCATCCAGCCATTTGTATAATTCTATAATAACACAAATGCCAGTTGTAATTTACTAAATCAATTTCAACACCTAGAATTTGAGAATCAAAATCAGGTGTTTCTCACCAAGTCCTTGGTCTCACTAGAGCATTGTGAAGCCCGTCCTCTTCGTTCTCTCTTGGCCGGACCATGGGAAATGTTTTGTCAGACTTGATGCAGATAAAGCCTTCGAAGTTTCCTCAAACAAACACACCTGTGTCACTAATGTCATAAGGCCAAGCCAGCTTTGGGACACAGGGTGAATCACTCTCGAGAAACCCAACAAATGGAACACCCCTTCAGCGCACACGGTCCCGAGGACGATGGCCAGCTTTCTGAAGTCACCTGTTCTAATAAGATGAACGAAGGAGGCCAGAGGCAGTGAAGTGACGTGGTCCAAGTCCAGGATTCTTTGAAGAGCACCCCAAGATACCATGTGGATGTAGGGGCCCCCACTACCTTTCTGTTTTTATGAAAAGCTTTCATTTGAAGTGAACAGCAAGTGGGGTCCCCAAACAGGACTTTTAAGTTCCCTTTAAGTGCCCACCAAGAATCGTAACCCAGAAAAAGCATCTTTCAAAAATGAAGGTGTATGTGTTCCCAGACAGACAAAACTGCAAGAATCTGCGGCTAGTAGACCTTCCTTATAAGAAATAGTAAAGAAAGTGGTTTGGCTGAAAGCATGTGACCCCAGACAGCTCAAATCCTCATGAAAAAGGTGAAGAGAGCAGTGAGGTAATTATGTCTTTATAGAGGACAGTGTAAATGCCTGTTTTCTCCTTTGCTCCTGTTGGATGAACAATGCATACACAGCGGTACTGCTGGGCCTATACCGTACAGAAGTCCAATATAGCTGGCAACGGCCCAAAGGAGCTGGGAAAGATAAAGATGTGCTGGAACAAGAAAATGATGCTAAATGGGACTGTGGATCCCCAGAAACAATGAAAGGAACCCAGGAATGGTAAATGAGAAGGTTAATGAAGATAACTCTATAAATATTGGGTTGGCCAAAAAGTCCGTGTGGTTTTTTTTCTGTAAAATAAAAGACATTTTTTTTCATTTTCATCAATAACTTTATTGATCTGGATATTTTGAGTATGTTAGCTATCTCCTGCTATTGACTTCTAGTGGGTAGAGGCCAGGGGTGCTGCTAAACACCTTCCAATGCATACCCCACAGCAAAGAATTACTTGGCCAAAATGTCAATAGAACCAAGAAACTTAGCAAACCACTATTGACGCATTTGATCAGTCACAACACCTTCTCCATACACTGCACAAACCTTCTTTTGCATTTCAGGTGCATTTTTTACCTTACTTGAAATTATAAAGCATAATACGCCAAAAATGTTGCCTGTGTTCTTTCATCTTCCAATTGAAATGGCCGCACAAAAATTCACCCATTTTGATAAGATTTTTCAGTGTACACTATATGACAGCTGTCACAGTAGGATCTAAGAAAATCATTTCAAATGAAGTTAAAGACAAGTAAGCACTGAAAAACTAAACGAACTTTTCAGCCAGCCCGACGTATACTTGCTCTCCTTTCTTCTCTCATCTTCTTTAAGACATGAGAATATGTAAAGTGGTGGTTATTTCAATGCTCAGCTGGGCCAGTAGCATATTTAGACGTAAGGTGTATAACAACAGCACAAAGGGGAGAAGGAGGAACACAGGACCATGCAGGAGTCATGTGTCCACATCTCACAAAAATCAGTGAGTGTACATGTGCTACATTAAGATGTGCGTGGTAAACCCTAAAACAACCACTAAGAAAATAAATCACTCAAAAAAAGCACAGTAAAAAAAACCCCATTGTTTAATTAGCTCATCTTTGGTAGTTAATAAAGCTAAAGAGAATTTAAAAGTCCTGTTCAGGGACCCCATTTGCTGTTCACTTCGAATGAAAGCTTTTCATAAAAACAGAAAGGTAGTGGGAGACCCTAAATCTACATGGTATCTTGTGATGCTTTCAAAAGAATCAGGAGGAAATGTATCTTCTTTTTTTTTAATGAGCTGGGAAGCCTGACCTGTAATTCATGACGATGCTCCATTTTTTGGCAGCTGAGGTACTGGGAGAGCCCAGGGCCCAGAGCCTTCTCCGGCAGGGGCCGAGGCCCAGGGGGCACTGAGCCAGGGGGAGTTGGTGGCTGTAGTGACCTCCAAGTGCCTGAGCCAGACTCCACATGAGGTCTGGGGAAGCCCGAGCTCCAAGCTCCACAAGGGCCCCCATTTCTGCTCACTGGCCCCTTCAAGGAAGGTAGCAGATTACCTGCTGAGGGAGATTCAGCCAGGAACGTGATTACAATGACTCTAATCACTGAGTAGACACCAATCTGGTTCAACCCTCTGAAAAAAAAAAACAAACCCTAACAGATACACTAATACTGACCACCAAAGGACTAAGCACGGGAGGGAAACTAAACCAGGGAGCTGCAGAATCTCATTCTGGTATTTAAAAATGAACACACTGTTTTTTAAAAGTGTTTTTAAGTACTTAGTTAAGATTCTCGAAGCCATCCATTTGGACACAGCCTCCCTGAAGGGTGTGTCTGCAGCATGCTCTCTATCCGCCCACAGGGTCCTCCTGGCTTTCTTGCAGGCCCCTAGATCCCTTCGGCCTCCATTGCAAGTTCCTCCACTCCTGGGCACTCCTGGGACCTCCCATAGCCCTAGCCCCCTCACCCACCCACATTCTGTCTCCTGTGATGGACCATATGGCACCCACAGAGATGAACACCGCATGTCACGTCTGTTTCCCTCTGCACCATGCTCTGGGGAGACCTGAGTGTCAGTTCTCCATTGCCAGGGCAGAGACTGAGCCGCTGGGTGGCTCCTGGCCCTAGGATATGGGAAGACATATGCACCCACAGAGGCTGCTGAAGGTGTGTCCAGATTAAAGGACATCGTGGGAGGACAGGCAGGAGCCACAGAGAACGAGGGCCCGGAGGGAGACCCAGGCCCCTGGAGTGGGCCCCGGATCTGCCAGTACCCCTGCCATGGCCCTGGGTGGGCGAGGGGGCACTTCATCTCCTCCAGCCTCTACTTTCTGTCCGCAAAATGACAGGGTGTGTTCGCCGCTTTGGAAAGTCTCCCTCAGCTCTGACATGCTGGGATCCTGGATGTGCCATTCAAACGCATTTGTGTCACTTTATCCCCTTGGTGTGTCGTGCGGTTGAGGCACAGAGTCGGCACTCTACCGTCACACACACTCGGTCAACTGGGAGTCCCAGTCAGTGACTGCCCCCCTGAAAGCAGGCGATCGCAGAGCTGGCGCTCACACACGTGAGTGTGCTCGGAAACACCATCGTCCGTCGCAGGCACAAGCATCCTCACGTTATTCACACTCATAAATGCGGCAATTATTCACCCCTATTTCCTTCTGAAGCCCCTCCCCCGCAAAGCTACTGACTTCTAATTCCACCTTTGCGCACCACGAGGGTGTGGCTGGAAGAGTCCCTGACTGGCTATTGTGTGCAAATGCCAAGTTCAGTTTTTCTGGTCCCCGGCTCGCCGGTGAAATGCATTTGATCTCACACACGACCACCTGCTCCATCACCTGCCCCATCTGCAGAAGAACTAGACCAAGAACTGGACTCCGCCGCTGGAATTCTGGGACAAACACCTGGCAGCAGCAGCATGCAGGAAGGACAGGCAGGCATTGTGTCCTAGACAATTTGGCAGAAGAGGGGCAGGCTCCTATTTTAAGGTTGCTAATGGCAACAAATCAGTCTCAAATTGGGCTTCTCCAGAGGGATGGCGGAGGCAGTTGCTGACGATAATGATGATATTAGATACCAGTGATGGTGGTGAGGATACACAGCATCAGTGACAACAAGGACCATGACAAATGACTGCCGCTGCAGCTAGTCAGCAGCAGTAGGAATAGCACTAGTGACCCTACTCTGGGGCTCCCTACCTACCTAATCCCTTTTATCTCCTACATTATCTCACTAGGTTCTCATTCAACATCCCCAGGAAGTAGGTGTCATTGTCATATCCCCCCGCCCAATGCTGAAAAGAACCCGAGTCTTATGGGGAACCTGCCTAGAAGTCTCACAACTAGGAAACTGAAGGGTGGACTCAGCCCCAGCCTGGGCGCCCTCAGAGCTCAGAGCCTAGAGGACTGGGTGTGGATGCAGTCAGCTTTGCTCCTTGGCTCGGTGGTGGGCTGCGAGGGGGGAGGCGGGGGTGGGGTGGGAGCAGCACAGGCAATGGCTGTGAGCCCGGCAGGTCTAGGGTGGGGTCAGCCAGCACACTGCCCTCTGACCTTCAGGGAAAGGGTGACCTCCAGCTGGCGTCCACAGCCAAACCATTGTCTGCAGCTTTGCAGGAAGCCATTTGAAAGGGTCATTGAAAAATGATCGTGCTAAATCAAGCTGTACCAATATTTTTATTTCCTTTCATGCAATGCCATGTTTTAAAGGCGTTAGGTGGGCCTGTTTATAGAGCCTGGGAAATAATCTGTGCAACTTAAGTTCAAAAAACAAAAGCCGCCTGCTCTTAAAGCGAAGAGAGGTCACGCTTCCTTCTCAGAGCACGTCCTTGCTCTCGGTGCCTAATGGATGTTGGACGAAACCGCCCATCAGATCCAAGAGGCTTCCTCAGAGGGCTGTCACGTGTCCTGACATTTGTGCACGTGAGCACATCTTCTCGTGGCTCTGACCGATTTCTTAAACAAGAGATGGGTAGAGAGACTTACGGTTATTAGCTGTAGGGTTCAAAGCTTATTTTTTAAGTAAATGACAAATCACTGTCACTCGTCTGGGCAATGGCTTTATGTAGTGCTAGTGGAGAAGAGAAATTCAGAGACTTGACATCTCAAGTGTCCCCACCCTGCTGCACCTGAGTTAAGACAAAGAACATTTGAAGAGGTAAACATTGGAGCCCTACTGATCTATAATATGGAGCCCGGGGGTGGGGTGGCCATTCAGCTCTCCCCAGAAGTGTGGGTTGATGGTGACTAAAGTAGATAAAACCCACAGGCCTGAAACCCAGTAAGGACCCCGGGGGAAGGAGGAGAGAAAAATGCTAGGAAACATAGTGTGGAAAGGAGAATTTCCCCCTCTTCACAATGCAATCAAGGACCCACTGTGGCAATGACCCCCGAGAGTGCCAGGGTGGGAAGGAGCTGCAGAGAGTTTTGCATTAGTTCCAGGGATGAAGAAGGGGGCCCGGCCTCTGAGAAAGGTCTTCACAGCCCAACAGCCCGACAGTGGCGAGGCTGCGGGTGGGGGCCACGCTCTCCTACGCCAGAGCCTCCCCACACTGGCTCTGGGCTGCAGATACCAGGAAAGTCCATCCCAAAGACAGGCAGGCTCTGCACCTCCACCCGGGAGCCAGTCAGACAAAACCGGCCTGTCCCCTGGAACTCAAGGACTCAGGTCACTACAGCCACGCCCACCGTCACGGAGAAAACCCACCAGGAGTCCTCACTGTCTAGGAGACCCCCAAACACTGTTGCTTCATCTTAGCCTTTTCTATGATGTTTTCCACCCTTCGAGTCCTTGGTCAGACTGAACCTGCTGGTGCCCCTGTGAGGGAGGGAGCCCTTCGGCACAGCTCCCACCTTTCCAGAGAAAGGCACCGCCAGTCTCCACAGTGGGGACCATCTGCCCGGAAGTGACCGTTTCCGCCAGGTGGGGTCTCAGGGGTTCAGTAATTGGCAAACCCAAGGCGTGTTGCTGTTCAGAGCCCAGCTGCGCAGGCAGCCAAAGGGATTTGGGGCTGTGCGGGGCGCGTGTCTCACTGAGGCTTTTCTTACCACCTCTACCTCTTAAATAAGATGACTTTCTATCGAAAGGAAGAAGCGGGCAAGCTGAAGGTAAAGGCTGCGTTATTACCAGTAGAATGATGGTGTTTACTTCCATTTCAATGCAAATAAATAAATAAATAGCCTAATTGGCCACAAAAGCAAAAGGCTGCCACCTCCCAATAGCAGTGTTGGTGACAATCGATGACATTCCTCAGGAGAGCTGCTTGGACTTCAGTGCCCTCAATCCCTGCATCTAGTTAGGATGCAGGCTGAGTCAGGGGGGCTGGGTGGGGCCCTGGAATCTGCATTTCTAAGGAGCTCCCAGTGTTGCTGTCTGCAGACCACGCTCTGAGTGGCAAAGCTCTACGAGGTACCGAGTGCTTTTCTCGGGGGCTCTCCCCGAGGGAGATCTGTTAGTCATGGGGCTCCTATAAACAGGTGCAAGAAGTAGCCCTGTGCCAGGCAATAGACCACAGGTCACCCCCAATGCAATTGGCCACCACACTTGTGTTGACAGGCTGCTTCTGGACTTTTGTGGAAGTGTTTGCTCCTTGCCTGACACAGAGAAAGCTCCGCAGAGGTCTACAGTGGGAGTGACTGAATGAACGAACACACAAACGAAAGACGGAAAAGGAAACAGGGCCCTTGGCTCTCAGCTGCCCCTGGGCCTATGTAGACAATCTTGTAAAGCTTCCCACTGGTCACACATGGAAAAGGTGCAAAACCACCCCAGACCCGGGGAGGAAAGGGGAGGAGGGAGAGGAGGAAAAAAACCACGTCCCGCAGCCAGACACAGGGCTAACTCTTTCACGCTGTCTACTTAGCCTCTTCAAAACCTCAGTGGTTGGGGGTTACGGAGAGACCCACTCTGCAGTCTGGGAACCTGAAGCTCAGAGAGGACCAGAGACCCAAAATGACACAGCTAAGAAGAAGCAGCCGGGCATCAGTTTCCGCTGTCTGAGCCCCAACCGTTCGCCTCCCTCTCTGTGGAATCCCACCACTGTCAGCACCCGCAAATCGGCTGAACTGGCAGCCCCTCCAAATCAGACACTGACAGCCCCCAAGCCCCACCCATAGTTTCGGCACCTGTGTTTTTATTACAGTAACACACCCTAGCCCACAGGCTCCACGTGTTACCAACTTGGTCTGATGCTGTTGTTTCATTTTGTCTTAAATTGAGAAGTAAAACAAGGGACAGTAGCAAATACTGAGAAGAGAATTGATTTAGGAGAGCTAACTTTTAAAAAGTTTCAATACCATGAGAAGAATCTTCATGCACTCCTGGGCCTAGAACAATTTAATGGCTGAACGCCCATGAAGAATTAATGTCCACAATTAAGAATTGATGGTGCCCTGGCTAGTGTAGCTCAGTGGATTGAGCACTGGCCTGCGAACCAGATGATCGCGGTTCGATTCCCAGTCAGGGCACATGCCTGGGTTGCAGGCTGGTTCCCTGCAGGCCAACTCCCAGCAGGGGACGCACGAAAGGCAACCATACATTGATGTTTCTCTCCCTCTCTCCTTCCCTTCCCCTCGAAAGATAAATAAATAAAATATTTAAAAAAAAAAGAATTGATGGGACTTGAGTGCCTTTGCCTTTGGAAAGCTCTTCCTCTACACGAACTCATCTGGGGTCAGGCTGCCTCCCTGAGGTCGGGTGGTAGCGCTGTCCTGGTTTTACCTGGGATGGAAACGAGGCCGCTGGGATGTAAAATTCAGAGCCTGAGCCCGGACCCCCGACTCCTCATGTCACGGCTTGGTGCTTAAAAACCTAACTGCTTCAGTGACCACTAGTCCAAACATTTTAAATATATAAATAAAATAATACCATGTCAGTGCTTCTCTCCCTAACCACCTTCTTTTATGTTAACATAGATGCCAATTAACACCCATGCTGCTTATTAATAGCCATGTACTTGGGAAGAATCCTTATACCCTGAGCAGCTGGGTATAAGTTGGGGGGTCCATGGGAGCCTGGCCTCATTGGCACCTGCCCAGCCTGCTTTAGGGAACCCACCCCACCTCACCAGAACTTGAACCCCCAACCGGCCAAAACTCCCAGCTGCATCTTGACTTGAACAGAGAAAGCCGAGGTACCTGGAGAGCTCTCTCGGGGCATAGTGGAAACCTTAGTCTGAGGTGGGGAGGGGGTTGCCCAATTCTCAGCAGCAGCCTAAAAAAAGTCTCGCACTCATGAACTTGTCTATGGGTTAGAAAAAGCATTAACTTTTAAAATGGAACCACAGGGCTCAGTCCCTTCTCTGCCATGTTACGTCACCTCACTGGGCCTCAATGCTGTCCTCCATCAGCCCAGGTAGTAACACACAGCACAGATGCAATGAGGAGCCTGCCATAGGATCTGGTGTGCAGATGGGGCCCGGGCGTGGGGTCTGCTCCAGAGCATGGCCATGGCCGGGTGAGCCTCTGCCATCCCAGGGCCCCAAAGGGCTCAGCAAGGCAGGCTTTGAAAGAGTTAACAGCAGATGAGTAACGTGGGGGGGGGTGTGATTAAAATTTTGCACAGTGCACTGTTGAGAATACGAGAGGAGCCGAATGTTTTTTGGTGTGTGCCACTCTGCTCAAAGATTGTGAGTGTGGGGTAGGAAGAACAAAACATTTACCTTTTCCAGGGCCTCTCTGTCAAGGAGCTCTTGCACAGCGAGAAGCTTGATGCTGTAAGAAAAGATTAAAACCACACTTGAAAACAAACCATTTCACGTCACCGAGCATCACCCAGGTCACCAGAGCAAAACTATGAAATATCAGCCTGCATCTCTGTATCACCTTCCATCGTAAGGTGGCCTTGGGTTTAAATGGCGATGACCATTTCAGAACTATTAAAAACGTTTCTAAATCATGGACGTACAAATACCCCAAAGGGTCAAAAACACGGACTCGAACGGGTACATGCGCACACCCATGTTCCTGGCAGTGATGTTCGTAACAGCCAAAAGGTGGAAACAACTAAAGCGTCCATCAGTGGATGTGCGCATAAAGAAAGTCTGGCACGCACATACGATGAGATGTGATCCGGCCTCAAAAAGGAGGAAATTCTGGCACGGGCTGCAACATGGATGAGCCTTGAGGACATTATGAGACGAAATAAGCCAGACAGAGAAGGACAAATACTGTGTGAGTCCGCCTGTGCAAGGTCCTGAGAGCAGTCAGATTCACAGAGACAGGAAGTAGAATGGAGGTTCCAGGCACTGGGGTGGAGGGGGGATGGGAGTTAGTGTTTAATGGGGATGGGGTGGTGATGGCTGCACAGTGTGAACACACTTAATGCCACCGAACTGGACACTTACAAGTGGTTAAAGTTATAGCAAACTGTATGTTATGGGCATGTCACTACAAAAAAAAAAACAACCTTAAAGTAATTGATAGCTTCTTCACGTAACAAATGTGAATAAATTCAGAGGACTCTGAACATGGAAACACCCATGTTCCGTGTTAACCCTGCCCTGTGGCCCCTTTGGTGATATAACAGCAAAGAGCTGAAATCTCAGCTTACAAAGAGGCCTGCTCAGCTGCTCCTTGGCTTCCTGCCCATGGATTGCGTCCTACTGTGTGCAGGCTGCCGAGGGTGCACAATGATGCTGGTGCACTCCCTGCCCACTAGGTGCTCATAGCCCTTTGGAGGCCACAGTAGGAGGTGCAGTGTACCAAGTGGGCGGGCTGAGACTCAGAGAGAAGCTGGGCCAGCAGAGGTCACAGAAGGCTTCCTGGAGGAGGGACCCAGTAGGCTTTGTCAGGGGTAGGAGGCTGGGGACAAAGGTGATCCATGGAGGGCCAGCACAGGCAAAGGCACCAAGAGGGCCAACACAGCCCATCAGGTTCTAGTCTGGGGGCCAGGGTTTGGATTGCAGCCCGCAGCCTAGATGAGAGCATTTGGAAGTGGGTGGAAGAGTCACAGGAGAGGTGTTTTTCTTTTGTGACAAGTGGCATCTGACATATTCATGGTCACAAGGAGCAGGCAGCTGATGCTGGGCTCACCAGCACACAGGAGGAGGCAGGAGAGGTCAGTGAGACCGTTTGGGGAGTGGGTCAGCACTGATAGTGCCAGCATGCTCCCTCTTTGTGCAACTAGTCTGCCTGTGGTCACTGGTCCCAGTGTCCCAGACCCCCGCCACCTGCGCCGGCTCTCTGGAACAGAAAGGGGCCCCACCTGGACCCCACACCTCCCTCACAAGGAATCATGCCCATGATAAATTCACCTTCGTCCACCAAATTCTTCATAATCTCTCTACTCTACTCAGCAAGCACTATCGACCCAATGCAGTGACTTACTTAAAAGCCACTCCAGGAGGCGCAATAACAGTTTTAAAGGATTACAAGAAACCGCCACCACCACCAATGATTCAGCGGACATCGAGGCCAGTGGGCCGCACTCGGGCATTCCCTCTGCTCCGTCACACTGATTTCCCTCCATCTCTTGGACAAGTTTGCTTTGTTGTGTCTCTGACTTGGAAGGGTCTTCCCCAAGACCTCGGAAGACCCACTCTGACTCATTGCATCATTTGGTCCAGATGCAAAGGCCACCTTCTCCCTGCAATGGCCCTGTCCCGCTTGTCTTCTTTCCTCAGTGCAGAGACTGGGACCATACGGTATTTATTTGCTGGGGTGTTCTTGTGGGTTTCCTCCAACCAGCATGGAAGCTCCTTGAGGCTGGGGGCTCAAGGGTCTCCCTGCCACCCCATGTACACAGTCTATAACTGACGCCCAGGAAGAACTCGAGGAAGCGTTACTGACCAGCTGGCCAGGCCATGCTGCCTACCGGCCAGTCCCCTATCATATCCCCCTCATCCTGGCTGGGAGAGGCGCGATCACTGGCCAAGCCTTGGTCCCTCCATCTGAAAAAGAACATCTCGAAGGAGCCGAGCAAGTGTCCTCCCTCGATGAACAGTGCTCCATGCCGCTGCATGGGTGCCCACGGCTCAGCGTGCCTGTGGACCGTTGCAGCTACAGCCCACGCCTCAGCTCGCCCTGATTCCCAGCCTGCAAGTCTAGATTCCCAGGTACCGACCTGGATGGCAATTTCTATGCTAAGGAGATTCCACTTGCAGCTCAATTTTCAAAAGCTTAAATTGCTTCTGAAATAACCACGGAAAATATTTACACTGGCAGACGTTTTGAATGGTTGTCGTCCCTGCCCCTCTTCCTGATCCTGAAGGTCAATGCAGGATCAGATATCGGATATTAATAGGTTAGAGAGAAGGTTTGAACTCTGTGAAGACATTCCACCCTCTTTCTCTCCCTGTGTGCAAGGACACTACATTCAAACCACTCCAGAATGTGAGCGACTTCGAAACAACAGTCTCAGGCTCTGAATGAAACGATACAAAAACAACTTCGGTTAACTCTTATTTAGATCAAAGCCTGAAGGACGCTACTCCCAGCTCTCACCACTTTGCTTGTCTCCTGAACGAGGGTGGCAAATGCTCGGTATGCATATCGCAGCTCTCCACCCCTCTCCACCTGCTTCGTGGCAGTTTCGTCTCTTAACTAAGATACAGCTTCAGAAGCTTTGTCAACACTCCAGGGAGTGGCCACCAACCTGCTGAAGTTTGTCACGTGAGATGAAACTGATTTAACGCCTGCTCTAGAAACGATACCAAACAGTACTCATGGGGAAGAGGTACAGGGGAGGAAAATGAGGCATTTTGACACTACTAAGCCCAGTAACACGGGACAAGATTGTTTCAGGGACAGGGGAGAAAAGATGGAGAAGATGGGGAGAAGAAGACACGACACGCAAAGCTACACAGTTTGACTTTCGAGATGAAAACAGCGTGTATTAATGCGAAGCTGCCGTGACCACTGTCCCAACACTGGATTTCTTCAGGAAGCTGTGTTTTTTTTCACTCCTTACAGCTGTGGTCCGAAGGCGGATTTGAGATGTTTCCTGTTACATAACTATCATAATGTTATTTCTTTCCTTATTGGAAACTCTCCAAGTCGAGAGTATTTGTTTCCTATTTCTGGTATCCGATTCTTCTAGCACACCGGACATTCCCTGGGAGGGAATCTTACACATGAAGGAGCAATGAACCTATTTACCAAATCCTCCATCCGACGACCCCTCTCACTTCTCATCTGGAAGAGAGTCTCATCTCTCATTTTCTTTTTTTTCTTTTCTTTTTTAAAATTTTTATTTAACTCTTGTTCAAGTACAGTTTTCTGTCTTGTATTCCCAGCCCTGCCCCCGCCCAGTACTCCCCACCTCCCTCCCATCTCCGCCCCCCACCTTAGTTATTGTCCATGTGTCCTTTATACTTGTTCATGTGAGTCCTTCCCCTTTTCCCCTGTGATTCTCTCCCCTCTCCCCTCTGGACCCTGTCAGCACCTTCTGTATTACAGTGTCTTTGGTCACATTTTGCTTGCTTGTTTGTTTTGTTGTTTAGATTCCTGTTAAACGTGAGGTCATATGGTATTTCATCTCTCATTTTCTTTCTCTCTCTCTCTTTCTTTCTTTTTTTGAATTCTCACCCAAGGATATATTGACTGATTTTAGAAAGAGAGGCACCTCCCACAAAAGCAGTAATTTCTTCAGAAAAATGGCAACTGAAGGGAAAGTTCCAAAGTCAAGACAGGCAACGCCCAGAAAGACCTAGAATGCACGTCATCAACGTTTGCTAGACAAGCTACAAGGAGGTAAGGAGCTCGGGGGCGGACATCCGATGCAGCCGGTGGCACCTGTGACAGTGAGGTCTGTAACAGAACCAGAAGTGGTGATGGGGCCGGGGCCAGGCTGACACACCCCGACGGCAGGGAAGAAAGACGGTGCACTTGAAGAAACAGAAGACAAGGGCAGTCGGTGCCAAGGTTACCCAGAGCCTTTCTTCAGCCGTTGACACTTCTCTAAAGATTTGAATGCATGAAACAACTTTTTTGGTACCCACCTATTTCAGAGAAGCTGCAGAACAGACCTTTACTCCTCTTCCATTTTGACCTCCACTAACAATAGTCCAGGGTTTGCCTCTGGAAGGCATTCACACTGTCGTCTTTCCATTCTACCTCTTGTCCCAAGAACCACTTGTGACATTTGTCTTCGTTTGGTCCCCCGACTTTTAACACTACTTTAAATCGTGCTCCAGTATTACTGATCCCAGGGCCTACGCTGGCTATTCTTCAGCTCTATTTCATTTCCCTCTTGAGGTTCTGTGACATAGCTTTAAAGTACATTTTAAAGAAAGGAACAGGTTTGTATATTTTCCCAAGCCCTTGCATAGCTGAGAAATTTTGAGGGGATTGATTTCACATGCAAAAGGTCACTTGGTTGAGTATAAAATTGTTGGATGATAATATAACCCCAAAAGTCTGTAGACAATTTGTAAGTTTACTTGATAACCAGAACTTTCAATGTTTCAGATTCCCAGACCCCACATCTGGTTAGGAGTGATACGGGGTCTGGGATCTGAATCCAGAAAAAAAAATTCCCTGGTGTCCTCATCTTCTGACAGGTTCTGCAAACACAAACGTGTTTAGAACAGAGAACACGTGTAAAGTCGGCTTGATTTGCGTTAGTCTTTCCTGTCTGGATGCTTGTGGAATGTTCTTTCCCCTTTATCTCTGTTATTCTGTCTCCTTTTCATGGGTCTCTTTTCCCTGACCTTGTTCATATGTGGGCAGGGAGCCCTTGGAATTCATGGCCCATCTCTCATCAGGTCAGGGGTAGGGGGAGTTTTATGCCCGACAAGCCTGACTGCTGACCCCTTCATCGCCAACCCCACTCCTGTCTTCCAGTCCGCAGCCCTGTCTCCTTTCTCCCTTTCTCCCAGAACCGCTTCTCCAGTTTTGTTTTCTTCCACTCACATCACTGATTTGATGTTCCACAGCCTGTGCATTAGTTTTCTCTTGCTGCCCTAATGAATGATCACAGACGTGGTGACTACTCACAGCATTCTGGTAGCTGAATGTCTAAAGTCAGTGTCAGGGAGCTGAAATCAAGGTGCTGAGGTGCCACTCGCCATCCGGAGGGTCTACAGGGGACTGGAGATCCGCCTCTCCCGGCTTCTGGGGGCTGCCGGCACTCCTTGGCTTGTGGCCGCATCACTCCCACTCCTGCCTCTGTGATCTTTCCTATCATCAAATCTCCCTCTGCCCACCTTTTACAAGGACACTTGCGATGGCAGTTAGGGGCTTCCCGGATGTAGGATAACCTCCCTGTCTCTGAAAATCTTTAACTAACAGAATCACACCTGCAGAGCCAGGCTGTTTTTTTTCTGTATGTGGGAACGTTCACAAGTCCCCGGGATGAGGGTATGGCTATTTTGGAGAGCTATCATTCAGCTTACCCCATGTTAGTATTCTTCTGTACTCTTGGTCATCTGGATTTTAGTTCTCTTGGATTTTGTTTTCCCCCAAATTTCCCTTATTTAATACATCTCCCTTTAAAATTTTTCTTCCTGTTGCTTTTCCCCATGAACCCACTCTTTCTTGAAGTTTTTCTGCTCCTGTCCTAGGGAGGCCATGCCTTTTTGTAGGATGCTGAAGATTCCACACATTTTCCCGAAATTCTCTCCTGAATCCTGCTATAGATGATTTCCCATAAGTAGACACAGCTTCTGGGTCTACGGGAGCTATTGCCTTTCTGTTGTTCTGCAGGACTTTCACCACAAACTTTCAAAAAAAATCTCTATTCATCCCTGAACAAGGACAAGCTTATCTAGACCAAAGACTTCCAACAGACATTACGGTGCATGGACGGCGGTCCCATTTCCTGCCACCTGTGTAAAGAATGAATCTCCTTCCCCCACTTGCTGCAGGGGGAACAGGGGGAACAGGGCAAAGGGTGCAGCTTTCAGCCAACTCTGAACCTTCGCTCTGTGAGATACTCCGCCTTCTCAAGGAGACTCACAGAGCCTGTCAATCAACTCAAGACAGAAAGCATCCTATTTCCCAGCATACACAGCGACCAGGGCACCTGGCTTGAAGCACTTTACTCTTGGTCGGTAGACTTACTAGAATGTACTATAATCATGCCATTTTACCCCATGTCCCATCTGATCACATTCAAGTGTTTTCTTTCTCTACTTGGATATAGGAAGGAAGGGAGAGAGGGCAAAGAAAACAGATGGGTTAGAGGGACCCATGTCTAAAGCAGTGACCCAGGGTAGAAAAGGAAGGCCAACCAGGTCAAATCTGCTACAAGTGTGGGGGCCAGGAACCAGTAATGGAGAAGGAATACATTACTTGCTACCTGTTTCCGGGGGCGGGGGCGGGGGTGGTGAGGGTGGGTACCTCTTTGTGAACCTCTGTGGGGTGAGCTGGCTCCCTCAGTCCAGTTCTTTCAGCCTCCTCATTATCATCAGCTGATGCCTCATTTTTGCTGCTTGCTTGTGAGTTTTCATTATTCTCCCAGGCCATCGTGGGTGTCTAAGGAAGAGATCAGGAAGGGCACAAGGCACAGGACACCGGGAACTAGGGTCCGGCCTGTGCCTTTCTGATGAACAAGAAGATGGTCTCAGCAGCAGCCAAATGCTCCCAGAGATGGCATCTCTGAAGGGGAGGAGGACATCTGATCTGCTGTTTCAGCCACCAGCTCGTTCAGCAAATGGAAGGACTGGCTCCTCCTCAAACTGCTGGGCTCTTCATTCTCCACGTGGGGAAAAGTACCCCAAAGAGAAGCTGTTTTGGTGGCAGGTTGCCCCTTGGGGCCCACTTCAAGCCTCCAGGCTCCTGAGTGGCTGGCAGTCACCCCAGATCCCGGCTCCCAAAGAGACCCAGAGCGCAGGACCAGGATGGCACCTTCTGGAACTCTGTAACCACAAACCCCTGGGGCAGCCGGAAGCAACGAAGCCTGACTTGAACAGAAAGCAGCTGAAGAAGATCAGGCCCAAGAGAGGACGCTGGCCAGGGGAAGGGAGGCTGGCTCCTGCCTGAGGCCGGGAAACACTCCTCCATGCTCCATTTATTTCTTTGGCACCCAAGTGTTGACTTCGTACCACTTTGGAGAAAGCGGAAACACCGAACCTCCTCTGAGGTCTGAGGTCCCATAGGAAAGCCCATTGCAAAGTTAGTGGCATGGTTTACCTGCAGGAGGTAAGATCACAGAACCCTGGGCAATTTTCTTCCCAGGAAGCTCAGAAGGAAAGACGGGGGAACAGACTGAAATACAGGCAGAACTGACGAAGCGGAGGAAGAGGGTGCCATTAGCCTCTGATCTCCCGATGTTGGACCCCACTAAGCTAGGCTGATGCTATTTCTCCTACACCCCAGCTCCTCCTGGAGGGCATGCAGAGCCATAACAAACTGCAGATTCCAAGTAGATTCTGATTCCAGCTACACAGCATTTGGGACTGATTATATGATCCATGTGCTACAGCTTTCGTTTTTCTTACTCCTGTCTTTGGGATATTTTGTCCTCAACTGAGGAGGCAAGGGCTTCGACTACTATTTTACAGCTTCAGAAAGACTTGGTGGCTTGTTCAAGGCCCACATGAGGGCTGGGGGCAGAGCCCGGGTCTGTACGGTTTAAAAGCACTTGCTGCTTTGTATTCATGCACCAGGTGTTTACTGAGTGCCTACTACATGCCAAGTGTAGTTCTGGTACTCGAGGTAGAGCCAACAAACAAGATGAAGTCTCCCATTCCAGTGAGAGGTGTACACAGTGGTCTGATGATACAGGTTTATTCGCTGGCCCCAGGGTGGGTTACCAGGTGGGAGCTGGAGCACCTGCCAATTCCCATGGTGTCAATACTCCCACTGTGGCCCATTGCCAGCCACCACCTTGGTGTGACTGAACATAGAGGCAAGAAGAAATACACGCCATTGGCTTCCACAAGCCTTTCCTCACCAAATCCAGGATACCGTCAGTGAGGGGCAATCGGCAACAAACCAGTGATCACGTAATGCGTGGTATTTCCAGTATATATCATGAGCTAAGTATATAATAAACTATACAGTTTAGCAAGGGGCCTCGTGGCGATGTCATAAAAGACAATGTGGGCCCTGGCTGGTGTAGCTCAGTGGGTTGAGTGTGGGCCTGCGAACCACACGATCTCGGTTCGATCCCCAGTTAGGGCACATGCCTGGGTTGCAGGCCAGTTCCCAGCAAGGGATGCACGAGAAGCAACCATACATTGATGTTTCTTTAAAAAAAAAAAAGACAATGTGGCTTAGAGTGACTAGGTGTACACATATGCATGAGTGGCCAGCGTGCTGTGGGGATGTCTGTGAGGACCACGACGGCATTTGACCAGAGCTTGGGTTTTCTTGTCTGTACATTCAAGAGACTGATTCAAACTATATAAGAGGGTCATTGTGAGGATTCAATGAAATGGCACTTATTATATAGTATATTGCCTTCAAGTACAGATAGTCAATAAATGACAGCCATTGATATTTAATTTGAATTGATCTGGACATCACCCGGTACATAATTCTTATTGTCTTTGGAACTAAAAAGAACATGCCATTTTCATTCCTAAGACTCAAACTGGTATTTTAGCCACATAAATAGGTTCTAAAAGCTTGATCAGCAATCTGGAAATATTTCTGTGAAGGTGAATTTTGCTCAGTCCAAATTTCACAGTGCTGAACTTTTTTTTTTAAAGATTTTATTTATTTATCTTCAGAGGGGAAGGGAAGGAGAGAGGGAGAGAAATATCAAAATGTGGTTGCCTCTCATGAGTCCCCTGCTGGGAACTGGCCTGCAACTCAGGCATGTGCCCTGACTGGGAATTGAACCGTGATCCTTTGGTTCGCAGGCCCGCGCTCAATCCACTGAGCTACACCAGCCAGGGCAGTGCTGGGCCTTTTAATGGTGAAGCCGGAATGTGTACTATCCCTGCTACGGCACAATAATTTGATGAAATCGTCAATAGTTAGCACTTTAATTCCAGATCAAATCCAGGCCCCTCTCCCTCAAAGAGGCACCCATGCCATCATCGTTAGCATTTCACCTTGTCCGCAGTCTCACACACATGGCCACTGCCCTTCACCAACCCGTCATTTCTGATGCTCTCCAGAGTAAGCTGCAGCCCAGCGATTTGGTTTCTGATCTTTCACATAAAGGCCACCCTCGAAGAATCGCCTCTGATTTTCAACTGAACCTCTCCCTGCAGATTCCTGATCCCACGTGAAACTGCATCCTCCGCTCTACTTAAAACATCCCCACCCCCACCCCCCATCCCCCAACACTTGGTAACAACCTGAGTGCCACAGAAGCCCAGCCAGGCTCCCTCCTGCTGCTTTCAGTGGCTCATCGCCACCATCTTAAGAACTTAGTTACTTATCTGCTTTAGTTTTCTAAGAAAGAGTAAGAGCAATTAATGGAATGTGTGAGAAATTTATTTCTCCTTTCAGCACATACTGGAAGTTAGAAAGTTATCTAAGACAATACGTGGTCTGCGGTTCCCTCTCAATGCTCCAGCTGAAATTCCTCACCTGGCTTTCCCCGTGGACCTTTCACCTCTTAGGCCACAGGGACTTCACCTCTGGGTTTTGTCAGAGGCGGCGGCCTCGTTAACCGGCAGAAATCAAATGTTTGGACACAGACCAGCCAGTACGATTCTCTGGGCGGGCAGTTGGTTTAAAACGGCGAGTCTGAGGGCTGCTTTCAGAGGAATCTCTTATTTGCTTTTTAAAAAAAGTTCTTTACAGAGCGCACGTTACTGCAGAAAATGTAGAGAAGACACACACACACACACACATACGCCTGCACACAAGGAGAGAGAATTAAAAGACACGCCAGCCATAATCTTGCTATATGGAAATACCATTAATTAGCATTTGGATGCACGTGCTTTTAGACTTTAAAAAAATTAGGATATCCATTTTATAAAATGGAAGTAATATTGTGTATGCTGTTTTTATTACCTTTGAATTGCCATTAAATTATAAGTTATAGTCATTATTGACAGGATTCCTTGTCATTATTATTTGTTGTAATTTTAATGGTGATATACTCATACATGTAGATATAAACATAGCCATTCGCAAGAATCATCTTTGTTGGACATCAAGGTTATTTGAAATTTTTCAGTTTCTAATCAGCACTTTGGTGAAAAACTTTGCACCAAAGTTTTCACATACCACTCTCTGAATACCTTTAATTGTTTCAAACAATAAATTTCCAGGAGGTCAAGGGCTATGTGCAGTTTGATTTTTTTAAAGATTTTATTTATTTATTTTTAAAGAGAGGGGAAGGGAGGAAGAAAGAGGGAGAGAAACATCAATATGTGAGAGATGCCTCGATCAGTTGCCTCCTGCACGCCCCAACCGGGGACCTGGTCCACAACCCACACGTGTGCCCTGGCAGGGAATCGAACCAGCGACCTTCTGGTTCACAGGTGGGTGCTCAATTCATTGAGCCATACCAGCCAGGGCCTGAAGATTTTAAAGAACTTTTGCAAAATTGCTTTGCAGAAGGAGACTTCCACCAGCCTTTGTACGACCCACTCGCTCCCTTCCCCTGCATACTTTTTGTAAATCCTCCCTAATCCAAAGGGTGGAAGAGGTGTTATTATGCTGTTTAAATTCATGTTGACCCGACCACTAGAGAAACTGAACTCTTACTGGCCAATTTCAATGCTTCTTTCATCAGAGTGGGTGAGTACTGGGTGGGAGAGAGGCAGTCCCAGGAAGCAGCCGCCAACACCCAGGTGATGCTCTCAGACAGGGAAGCCCTGCAGCCTGGTGCAGTGAGCAGCCAGACCTCTAGAAGTTAGCTGAAATTCCTCTCCTTTGTTCGGTGGGTGCAGTTTTCTGGGGACACTAGAACAGTATGCCTGGCAATTTTAGATTACCGAATATTCTCGGTAAGTAATGACTATCAATATTTTGCCCAAAATGATTTGTGTGGGGGCCCGCGAGCTGGCAGCAGTATGAGTAAAGCCCACTCACTGGAAATAAAAAAAAAATTTTTTTAAGAGAGTGCCTGGAAAGTTTTGCTCATTGACTCAAAATCATGGGTGTCTCCCCCATGGGTCTCCTTCCTCCTGGTGGTTGGTTGGGGGAAGGTTCGCTTATCCAAGTGTATGGAATGCAGAAGAATTTAGCCAGACGGGGACACCCGTCTGTGGGCTGCAGGGGAGCCCGGAGATTTTCCAGAGGGGAGCAGCGACACTGCAAGTGGACACTGTACCTTCCCCCTACCCCAGGGACAGCCCTGGCATCAGGGCCCAGTGCTGGCCCTGGGTGCCCAGAACATCTAGATCCTCACCGAGCCCTTTCCTGTGGCCACAGCCACCCCCAGTCCCAGGAGCTGCTGTGCTCAACAGCACAGAACAGACGGGAACACACACCCCGGACAGCGAGGCCCCCACACATAGCGAGGCGCCCCTCACAGTGATTACAGGCTTGCAGAAGGTGCGTGGGGACCCACGGCAGAGACAGATGGGCACTTCCGCTGTGCAGAGAGCCTCGGCTCTCTGTGACATTTCACCCCCCACTCCCAGAGTCAGCTTCAGACAGGTGGGGACCTGGCTGGTCTCTGGAAGTCTGTCCTTCCTAGCTACCAGAGGAGAAAACCCACTCTCCCCATCCAGCAATGAGTGTGGGCTACGGCTGAGGTCAAGTCCCTTGCCAGTAACAGCAGCAGCCATGCTGCCAAGCTTTGATCTCCAGGGCACCCTGGGGAATGCTAGCGGCTCAGCCTAGTCCCTGGGAGGACGGTGGCTGGGCTGCGGCTGGTTTTTGTTAAGCAGCAGCATCTTACCCAGTCTTCAAAGCCAGAGGTCCCCTGACACCACTGCCATGCATTCCAGCTGCTGCGTGGGAAACCTTACCCTCCCCTCGGTCCCTCACGGTCTTCAGCTCAAAATACAGAATTCAGGGAGGCCCGGGGCTGGGGGGTGCCCTGCCTCCCCCTCTCCCCATGCCCCAGTCTCCTCACTCCCCCATACCACCAGCTGACTCCGACCCCCTGCAGGGAGTCAGGCCAGGAAAGCTGCCGGGGGTCTGGCAGAGCCTGTCAGCCCCCTGGTATGGAAGATGCCTCCATGAGACACAGGCCTCTGCGCCTGTCAGCCCAGTTCTCCAAGCTCAGGGGTCCAGCGTGCAGACGGCTTCAAAACCTCTTCCAGGAAGCTGGGAGGAGGAAAAAAGACACTGCCGCTGGGAGGCTCTTGGGTTCATTTCCAACTGACTGCTTGTATTTTTGGATCGAGGACAGCGGCTCTGGGGCCTCAGTGAGCATCACCTGGAGCATCGTTAAAACGAACGGCTAGGCCCCACCCCAGATTTTTCCCCCAAAGCAGGAACACCATGGGGCCTAAGGACTAGCATTGCTAACAAGGCCCCAGGAGAGGCCGATGCGGCAGCCTGAGAACCCTACCTGGGGAACACCAAGTCAGGGCACACTGGCTGACTAAGAATGCCACTCCCACAAGGATGCCTCAGCATTCCCCAAGCAGACCTGGTGAGAGGGCTCCGTGGAAAGACTCCCAGTGCCTCAGAGAGGGGGCCTGGTGGCCCAGCGTAACTGTCCTTTCTCAAACAGGATATCTATTTCCTGTGGAAACTGTTTTAAAAAATCACACGCCACAGAGAGAAAGTGCTCAGCCCAGTTGACCTTGAGCCATGGCGTCCACTTTGCAAGATGCCCCCCTTTTCCGTCTGGTATGCTTGTCCCATGCTCTGTGTGGTCCCTCCCACCTAGCAGGCTTCTACCCCTCCCCAGGGCCCACTGCTGCCCTTGAAGGACAGACTGCACCACCTCTGCCCCAGCCCTGCCCTGATGTGGCCCTCTGCACTGACCTTGCAAGAGCTGCCCTCCCCAGCCTCGCACCCTCCGCCCTGGGGCTGGGCCCTGCAGCCTCCCTGCAGCTCCTCTCCTGAGACTCTGAATGCCGTCTCCCCCAAAAATCCACGGGAGGAAGTCCTAACCCCTGGCAGTAACTCACAAGGTGACTGGAATCAAGACAGGGTCTTTGAAAAGGCAATTAAGTTAAGCCATGGCCAACAGAGTGGCCCTCACCCAGTGAGGGGTGTGCTTACAAGAAGAGGCGTTGAGGACAGAGGTGCACAGACAGAAGACCACCTCTGCAGGCCACCGAGGAGCCAAGGATAGAGGCCCCAGAAGGCACCAACCCAGCTGACACCTTGACCTCAGACTTGGAGATCCCAGAAAATCAGTTTATGTTGTTTAAGCCCCCAACCTGCAGTGCCTTCTTATGTCCATGTTTTCATCAACCACTCAATGGGGTAAAAGCTCCTGTTAGTCATGATGAAATGGAAAGCTATGTGGCCAGGATGCTGAACAGACCACTCCTGTGGCCACAGATGCCCCCAAGTCCCAGGAGAGATGGTAGCAGGCCGAGGAGAATGGAGCTTCCCACCCCAGCTGGGCCCGCAAACCACATGCAGCCTCCCGCTAATGTGGCCCGAGCACGTGCCACCCACAAGGCCCCTCTGGCCTGTGGCATTCGTAGCCTCCCATCAGACCCGGCAATGGGAAAGAAGCAGAAATTCACACGAAGCTGCCTGACAACTGCCCCAAATGAAATCAAGTCCCCATTCTGGAGAATGCGGGCAGGGTCTGAGAACCTGCATTTCCAGCAAGTTCCGCAGTGATGCTGCCGGTCTGGGGACCACACCTGCAGAAAGACTTCCCCATGAAAGGAAAAACGCTGCTTGTGATGATGAGCTCACACAACTGTCGTGTGCAACTCCTGGGCCTGTGTAAAAAATGTACTTAACACTGGCCCTCATGCAGCATAAGGGGCCCACAAATCCTATTCTTTCTTCCCTGGGACTCAGGTGAGTTTCAGGGGTCAGAAGGGTCGGGCTGCCTTCCTGTTTCTAAAACTCGTGGTGCCCCTGGAGCCAAGGGCAGCCGCCGCTGACCACTCAGCTCCAGGGAAAGCTCACCCCCCGGACAGTGCCCCATCCTGGAGTGTGAAACCCCACTGTTCAGGCTCCTCAGCACTGGTAAAGTCTCAGCCAGGCCTCACCTGCATGAATGCCAAAGGCAGAGGGCCCGAAATCTACCAACAGGCAAACTCGGAGAGCTATTCACATTGGGTTTTGTGTTTCTAAATATTAGCATCCAAATTTCGCAAACTTTGCTTGTTCTTTCAAAAGGTTTGCTAGGAGGGGACGAGGGAAGGGGAACGCAGGCCCCAGCCTGCTTTGGGGACGTTTTCCCAGTCTGAGAGCCCATCAGACTGTGGGCTACTGCTGCCCCTGCAAGGGCGAGCGTGCCCCACACGTCCCCAACCCAGCCACAGAGGGAACCCCCACCGCTGCCCGCCTCCCCAGCCCAGGGCGCCTGTGAACTGCATGAACTGCAGTAACCTGGCCCCGCTGGCCTGGGCCCAGGCCGACAGCTCATTTGGGTCACTAGGATTCACACTAAAAAGAGGAACACGCTGATGAGATAAAAATGAAACTGCTGAGTGCAGAGGAGGCTCGCCATTCCTGGAGGGCATGTGACACTATCTCTGTCCTGTCCTCATGGTGGCCAAGGGCCTTGGGTGGAAAAAGGCAAGCAGTTCCCTGCCTGGGTGAAAATCCTGCACCAAGATCCTACACGGGCAGTCAGTTCACTTGCCGTTGGAAACACCAGAAGCAGTGGTTCTGTCCCCAGACTCCCTGATAATGACAACAGACACGCAGCGACGGCCCTGAAAGCACACATCGTTACAGAACCTCTGTGTAAGGACAACACAGAGCTGAATGAAAACATTCTTACTCCAGATCTGAAAGCAAAAACGGGCCCTTGCAGGCAAGGACCTGGATTTGAGGTTGCCAGGTCATCAGGTTTCAGGCAGGGTCCCTCCCACCACCTTCTCCCTTCCAGAGACCTGGCCCTGGAACCTCTTCTTCCAGGTGGGGGGCTGCCCTCTGTGTTGCTCACCCCAGCTCCGGGCCCCAGTCCTGTGAACAGGACACGCCAGGCTCAGAGTCCTTGCCCAGATGGATCATGTTCAGAATGTGTCTCCCCCTCATCCCTACTGACCTGCCTAGCAAAGGTCCCTGTATTCTGCATCTTTTCCTCAAACATGCCTCCTCTGAAGAGCTTCCCCTCACCTCCTGGGCAGAATCAAGGCGATTCCCCACTCACGTTCCCACTGTAATTATGACTACACGCACACAGTGCCTTGCTCCCCTCCTGCACTGGAATCTGAGCTCCAGGAGTTGTAGGTGCATCAGGCACCCGCACCCAGTGTGGAACATGCATAAACGTTTGCTGGAGGCATTGGTACCTGCCTGCCTCCTTCACAGAGTTTTAGGTGTGAAGGAGAACATGCTAAAAATATCCTGTAGTGGAAAAGGCCTGTGAGAATGTGAAGAATTACTATCTGTAACTTATGAAGGTCTAAAGCTTTCTTTTTAATGGCAGAAGAAAGCTGTAGGGACCTTACCCTGAATGCTACAGTGATTCCCACGAGCCCTAACAGCATCGTGGTTGCTTCCCCAGCCAACCCTATAAGGTGCTGAGGGATTCGGCTTCTAGACCTGCCCTCACCTACACGGCAGCCATGGGCACACACAGCCATGCGCACTCTCAAGGTGACGAGCTAGACTGAGAGGAGATGTACAGGGGAAAACACACACTGGGTTTCCAAAACCCCACGAAAGGAGTGTACAGTGCTGTGTTGATGACGTGCATAAACGTTGGATCTTCATATTTTGGATACATTGGGTTAAGTAAAAAACACTGAAATGAATATTTCAGTGAGCCAAATACTGCTTTGGCTCACCTTTTTAAACTGTTCCTTCTGTCTGAAGATGTAAAATGGCACGCTGTCCTTCAGTTAGACAGCGAGGTTCTAGACTGTTTGCTCTCCCCAGCCCTGCAGCCCAAGGTCAGCTCACTTCTGGGGATTCTTCTTTTCCTTTTTTTAAAATTGAATGTGTTGGGGTGACATTGGTTAATAAGAGCACACAGGTCTCGAGTGAGCAGTTCTGTAACCCTCATCTGTGCATTGCACTGTGTGCTCTCTGCCCAGAGTCCAGTCTCCTTCCACCGCCATGTATTTGACCCCTTTTACCCTGCCCACCCTCCCCCCACTTCCCTTCCCTCTGGGGAGCTCCATACTGTTGTCTGCCCATGAGTTGTATTTCTCTGTGTATTTGTTACTCTCTGCTTTACATCCCACATATGAGAAAAATCACAGGGTTCCCTGACTTTTTCCATCTGACTTATTTCACTTAGCATGATACTCTCGAGATCCATCCACGTCGTCGCGAAAGGCAGCATTTTCACCTTTCCTCGTAGCTGAGGACATTCCATTCTGTTCACATACCACATCTTCTTTACCCAATTGGCCATCGAAGGGCACTTGGGTTGTCTCCATGTCTCGTATTCTTATGATGAAATCCTATTCCTTCGTCAGCCTCTCTGGCCAGGGATTCAACCCCATTACCACACAGCCTTCCAGCAGGCTCTTGGTGCCAGGAAACGCCCTGTGGGCGGGTTGGGGGCAGTCTTGCTGTCTTGGGACAGCAGCCTGCCTGTCATCTGGGCCTGAATGAGCACAGGGCCAGCGTGTGAATGTCGGGCACTGTGGCCTTGATTCAGCCTGTCCTGGCAACACGAGCTCATTGTACTGGCAGATTCCTGCCTGTATGTAGGTCAGTAGCCCCATTACTCCAGTGTCCGAGAGAGGGTTTCTATGGGGTTTTGTCTTTGCTGCTCTGTGCTACCCTGTCCCCTCTTGGCAGAAAATACCACTTTGTGGAAGCACCAAAACTTGATAAAACAGCCAGAGACCTGGCGTCCGCATGCAACTCAGCCCCCAATCCCGAAAAAATGGCCCACTCACATTGGGAATTTGTTCCCATTTTCAAAAGTTACATACATAATTCAAACTCTAACGCCACTTCACTTGCGGGGAAAAAATCACATTCCATGCTTTTCACCTGCAGCCTCATTTTCCAGTTCACCCCGAGACCAATGCCTTCCCCCTCCCCCTCACACGCTGAGAGGGCCACTGGGCGATGAAATGTGAAACCCTCTGCAAAGCTCAGGAGAGGCCAGAAGGACTGTGTGGCCTCTCCGCTCACCCGTGTCAAATGCGGAGCATGTCTTCCTATCGCAAAACAATCAGTGTCAGCAACTTAGACATGAGACAGCTTTCAAAGGAGGGGTGTCTTGGGAGAGTCTAGAGTCAAAGAGTATTTTTATCTATAGCTTATCTTCTAAATTGTTTTACTTATGTAAATAATACGAGGTTTCATTCTCATTATAAAAAGTACCGATAGTACGAAAGGGAGTGAGTGACAAAAAGCTCACACTCTGCTACCTCCAGGACTCGGTCCTGATGAAACATGACGTCTGTCTGCCCCACTTGGCAGCCAGCCCCCCACTCCTGCCCACCCCGCACTGTCTAACCCTCTCCCTACGGGGACTGAGCGGGGTTGAGGGCCTTGGAGTGACCTGTGTGGACAGGCCACAGTTGGGAACAGAGACAAACTTGGACCATGGTTCCCTAACCTTTTACCCTGTCTTAGAACCAGGACAGGATGCTCTCCCACCAGTTCCCAGAAGGCATGACCCACAGTTTATCTGTCCCTACACCCACAGGGGCTGGCACCGGATCTGGCCCCCAGGAAGTAACCACCAGACATTTGCAACACTTCAGGGGCTCCACGGAGACTCTCCAGGATAAGGGGGGTGGGGGGCGGGGGGGAGGTACACCCAGGCCAGTGGCACCCCAGCTCTGCACCCAGGCGGCCTCATCTGTTGGCCAGGCTTGGGGTACCCAGACTTCATCCTCAGTGTGCTCTGGGGCACCAGATGGCCAGAGATCCTGGACCGCAGGGGGCTCTGTGCACCAAGGTCAGTGCCTCGACCCACACCCACCAACCCAGTGGGCTTTCTCAGGAGGCCTGCTCCCTGGGGACTTGCTCTGGGAGGCGTATCAGATTCCGCCCCCTTTAAAATCTGTTTCAGCTGCAAGTAAAACCCACCATATCCACTAACACTGTCTCGCCCTCTCTGCTCAGTGGATATTCATTCACAGACCATGTGCCCTTGGGGGCCACTGGGAAATGGTTCTGCCCACAAGGAATGCTCAGCCTCACCAGGAGACACCCCACCAGAAGACCGGAGATAACCTGCAATGCGGAGGGACAAAAGGGCCAGGCACGGGGTCTGGGACCTCAGGACTGAAGACCTGCTCGCTCTCCAGAGCCCCCAAGTTGCAACACTCTGCAGGCACCCAAAGGTCCCTTTCTGTCACCTTGCAGGCCACCCCCAGACCAAACAAAAGGGAGAAGAAAAGGGGACAGAAAGGGGAGATCCAGTCTCTAGGACAAGGAGCAGGCACCCAAGCTCTGAACCACACAGACCCTGGGACCCAGCAGCAACCTACGGCGGAACGTGGGTGTGCTTCCAGGTGGATGCTTATTACAGAGTTGTGTGAAATACGTATTTTCACAGGACAAGCTTAATGTCAAATGACAAAGATTACATGGGAACAGCAATGGGACCTGTCTCCCAGGACTGTGTGGTGGTAAAATGGGTTTCTGTGTAAAGCTTAGAACACAGCCTTATCTGCGGGAGATGCGTTCCAAGGCCCCCAGTGGGCACCCAAAGCCTCGGATAGCACGGAACCCTGTGTATACCATGTGTTTTCCTATGTGTGCGTTCGTGTGGATGATGAAGTTTAATGCACGGGTCAGGCACGGAAAGAGAGTAACCACCCTAACTCATAGCAAAACAGAACAGCTGTAACAATGCGCTGCAATGAAAGTTGCGTGAATGGCTTTGGGGCCACAACAAGCACACGCACTGCAGTGCTGTGCTTTGTCCATCTGAGCACCCAGACAGTCACCTTAGCAGTGACCCAGGGACGGGGAGCATGACAGCGTGGGACACACTGGGCTAAGGGAAGAGTCACGTGCCCGGCAAGACAAAGTGTGATGTCTCGAGACTTCATCAGCCTACTCAGAATCGCACGCAATTGAAAACTTATGAATCGTTCATTTCTAGAACTTTCCAGTTAATATTTTTAGATCAAAGTTGCCTGTGAATGAGGGAGGGGGCTACCGGACAAAGCTTCTTCATCATCGTCGTCACCTCTGTTACTGCTGCTGTTCTCAGGAGAATCGTGGTGCCTCTACCCAATGTAGTCATTGACTGCTCAAAAGGACATTTAATGGCAAGGGGGGAGGACTGAAATATCATCAAGTGTGGAAAAGGTGGTTTCTAAAGCTGTATATCAGCGTGATCCCAATTTTGTGCAAATAAGCATTTATCTGTGAGCACACAAAACAGAGATGGGCAGCATACTTGTTGAGGTTCTAAGAGCAGTTATTCCAAATGGCAGTATGAAACATGATTTTCCTTAATTATTTGTGCTTTTCTGACTCATCTAAATTTTCATAGTAAAACATATTCTTTTTTATGACATTTATTTCAAATCAGAAAGCGAGTGGGTGGTGATTTTTGGCCCACTGCCTACTTTGCATTAAACCACCTGGCTGGTGTCTTTGAGCTCCTGCTAGCGAGGGTCCAGGACTGTTTTCACTGCCGCATTCCCACCCCCAGCAGATAACAGCCACTCCCTCGTGGCAGCCTTTACCCTGACGATGCATCTTTCCATAAGAGCTGATGGCCTTGGAGGCCTCGGAGCCCTCAGCTGCATCTACAGGAGAACCCGAGTTTCAAAAACAGCAGCCTGCCCTGCAGGGAGGGCCTGGGGGAGGGGTCCCCCAGACTGGCTGGTTTTCCCCTGTCCCCTGTTCACCCACAGGAAAGGGGAGGAGAAGGGCAGGTGAGTGGCGGGAGAATGCTCACCTGAGCTCCTTCCTGTCCACGTGCAGCCACCTGTGACCACCCAGGAGCAGCTGACAAGGCTGCACTTCAGAGCCGCTGGATGGGGCCTGGACGCCGCCCTGGGCCCTGCCACCAGGAGCCATGCCTCTACACAAGAATCTGAAAGGAAACCCAAGCTGGCCCGAGGGCGGCGGAGACAGGATGATGAGGGTGCGAGCCCACCTCAGGCTTCATCTGGCAAGAACGAGAGTTTCTCACATGTAGAGCCAGCTTGCTAGACCTTCTGCACAAATGCACGTGCAGGTTTCTGAAAACGCCACCCAAGAGGGTGCACGGTGGAGGCTGGCAGAGAAAGGGACAGGTCAGGGGAAGTCGGGAAGGCAGGGAAGAGGAAAACCCCTGGTGCCTCCAGGTAACACAACTGTCCTGTGTCAGGTCATTGTCACCAGAGGCAAGATTTGAACCCTGACCTAGCCTTTCCAGCGGTAAACCCTGAGTGCTTTCCTCCACACCCTGGTGTGGAAGACTCTGGGACCCTTCCCCCAGCTCCCCCCAAAGTTAACATCTTACAAAACATAATGCGATTACCTGGATCAGGGAGCCCATGGTAACACAATGCTGTTATCTGCCCTACAGAGGGCATTCACATTTCACTGCTGCCCAGTGGGCTTCTTGTCCCGCCCCAGGCTCCGGTCTGGGCCCCGCCCCACATTCGGTCACACGTCTCCTTGGTGTCCTCCAATCAGGGACAGTTCCACTGCCCGGCTTTGTCTTCCAGGACCCCGGCACAGTCTGAGAGTCCGGGCTGGTTGTCTGCCGATTCTCTCTCAGTTCGGGTTTACTTGTCGTCTCCTCAAGATTAAATATGGATGACGTGTTATGGCGAAAACACCACAGGAGTGAGGCCGTCCTCCCCTCAGGACGTCATATCAGGAGACACCGGAGGCACGGCCTTGTCTCATCATGGTGGTGTCTGCAGGTGTCTCTCCTATCCTCTTGGCATTAACAACTACCTGCAGGAAGATACCTGGAGACTTCCCAACTGTCTGAGCAGGTGATTCCGGGACACACCATGGATGAGGGCCTCAGGGCCTACACGGGCAGTGAGCGGGGACAGGACTTGGAGATCTGGTCACACCAGGGTAACAGCCTGGTGACGGTAAGAGACAACCTTTCGAGGAAACTCCAGCAAATCTGCCTTGACAGCCTCAGGCATGAAGCGGGGCTGGGTCACCTCAGTGACACATAAACCAAAGACACAAACAAAAGACCCCAAGGTGCTAACTTCCCCAGTGTGTGCTGAAGGGCAACTCTAGCACCTAGTGACTCGTCGGCACCAGAAAACGGGGATGCGCAGGTAACAGCCCCTTTCCAGGAAGTTCTCTCCAGAACTGCGCTCCGAATCCAGAGCAATCCTTGTGACAGCCTGATAGGACAGGTGAGGGAGGGAGCTTGTCACTGTCACCCACAGCCTCTGGGGTCTGCTGGTCCTGTAGCTCCCTAACCCAAGGGCAAGGGCTCCTCCCTGCCCAGAGGCCAGGGCGCCAGGACCCTGCAGAAAGCCTATGATTCCCAGTTCAGCACAGAAGCAGCTGAGACTGAGAGGCCATCACCCAGCCAGGAAAGGAAAAATGGGGTGTGAGCCCAGACCTCCCCTAGAACAGGCTATGCTCCCCACTTCTCTCTTCCCCCCCAAACTCCATAAAACTGGCTCCAGGAGTGCCAGAAAGCCACAGACTTTAAATCCCAGGCATCACTACTACTGATCAACATCAATCCCAGACATGAGGCCTCATTTCCTACAAATGCCATGTCCTGCGATCTCTCAGCAAGCCCCCCTCCTCACCCGTTCTGAGGGCCATGCCAATAGTTACACAAGTTAAAATCCTAAAGGGAGGAAAAATGAGTTTTTAATAATAATGACAATAATGATATCTGTGCCTTCTAGAAAATACGTATCATCTAGACGGTCCCCACACTGGAAAACCGAGGCCACGCAGTTTCCTGACACCCAAAGGAGCAAGTGTCACGAGGGCAGCACCCCGGGACCTGGCTCTGAGGCAGGGCGTGTTGAGCACCAGGAAGACCTGCAGCTTCGCGAGGACCTTCTCCATGTTCCTCAGAGAGGAAACAGGCGTCCAGCTCCCAAGAGCAAACCTGAATTTCGGAGCCAGGGTTCCAGTCAAAAGCTTGATACCCGTCCATGTTGTTCCCAATGAGGCCCTCGGGGACCCGACGGCATGCTGAATGAGGCGACGCCATTCCAAGTGACGGCAGGCTGAATTCGGGACTCAGCAGCAACATCTGCCCCAGGGAGGACTGGAAATCCGAGGCCCCTCACACAGGAATTCAGGCCTTTTTTGGCCTCCCAGCAGAAGGAGCCACGGCTCTGCTGGCACGAAGAGGACGCGCCATGTGGGGCGCAGAGCCACAGAGAAGAAACCAGGATGGCGAGGCCCAGGTCTGCGGGGGCATCTGGCCCGGAGGACTTGGGCAGACATTCGGGCAAAGCTCTTTCAGCCCCTCCCGCTGTGTCCAAGGCCACAGCACAGTGACGTGGCCCCAAAGGCCACCTTCGAGGAAAGTGACAATTGATCTGGGAAAAGCCATAGAACAGTGCACTAGGTAGGCGCGCTGGTCTGTTGCAGGTCAGTGACCTGCTAAGGGCCGCGGCTGCTGGCCCGGAGTCCTGAACGCCTCCTAGAAAACACAGCTGTGGGCGAGTGCTAACAAGACTGTGCCTCACAACACGAATGACACACCGCTGAGCCTGAAGGCAAGGCCGTCTTCGGGCTGTGGTTCACGGAGCTTTTCTAACCACGCGTCTCCACCAGGAGAGGGAGTCAGGCCACTGCAGGGCACGCCTCCACCGACACGCAATAATGAACCATCCAGAGCCTCACTGGTCTTCCCACCCAGCCCTTTGGTCTGTCTTTCCAGGACTTCCCCTTGCCCTCGGGTAACCCTCTGAGTGGCCTCCCAAGGCCTGCAGGAAGGGGTCACTCCCTTCCTGTGCAGCCTGGTCTCTCTCTCATTTTGCCTTCTCCCTGTACTCTAGCCACACTTGACCTTAGCCTTCAGGCCTCTGAGCTCTCTCCCTCTCTGGAACTCTGTTCCCTGAGCCTCCTCTTCATCTACTTCTCTTGGTTGGCTCTTCAGGTCTTGGCATTCATCACCAGTCCTTCCAGGGCCCTTCCCTGATACCCCCCGCCCACCCACCCACCCAAGACTGGGTGAGCAATCCTGCAGCAAATGACCCACTGTGTGCCATGCTTGCTTCAGGCTCTGGACCAGGAGTTTCCTCAGTGTAGACACAGGTCAGAGCCCAGCAGGGTCAGGCCTGGACTGCCTTCATGGGCTCAGTGAGCGGTGGGCCAGGCTGCCCCTCCGCCGACACCCCCTCGACAGAGCCCCACACAGGGGACTGAGGAGCAGTCCTGTGCCACAGCCTCCATTCCGGCCTGGGAGTACCTGGGGCACCACTGGCCATTAGGGACAACCTTCGTCCCAGCCAGCCCTGTGAAGTAGGGACAGGGAAGAAAGGATCCTTCCCCTTCCGAGGCTTGAGCTTCCTGGTCTGGGAAGGTCTCTGATTCCACTCATGGAAACATGATTCAGTCCCAATGGTGGTCCCAGGAGTATCATTTCTACTGCTGGGTTTTCACATCAGTACTTTGAATGTAAGAGGAGCTGGGTTATATGAAAGTCCAGGACTTTGGTAAACCAGCGTTTCCCAGCGCGTGGCTGGCTGCATGGCTGGAGGCCTGAGTCTGGTCACTCTGTGATCATACACAAGCTGTGTAAATCAGCTTTCTGTGCTCCTCAGTGTGGACACAAAAATTATTCAGATTCAGTTAAAGCAAAGAGAAACACTGAATGCGTGTGCCTAGAGATGAACATCCTCGGTGCCCTGGAAGTGCCAGACGAAGGAAGGAGTCGGCCACCCCAGAGAAGGCGAGCAGGTGGAAGTTCCTGCCTGTTCGTGCTGGTCACGTAGGCCTTCCCTCTGCTGCTCAGAAATGCCTCTTGCAGAGTTTTCCCCTCCGTTCCCGTGACCCGAGGAGCTGGCTGCATTGGTTTTTGTGCTTTCTTCCTCTTTAAAAATAATTTGTGGTTTGTGTGTTTTTACACAATACAGATTAGCTGGCTGTCGATGCGTCACTGCTCACGCACCATCACTCCCAGCGTTTAAAAATAAAAATCCCATCTGCAATGCAAAGCTCCTGGGCTCCGCTTTTAGAGAGGGGCAGGCGCAAGCCGGGGGTGGGGTACCCAGTGCCGCCTGGCCTGGGCAGGGCTGGTGCGGGTGAGGGACTCTAACTGCAGGACTGTGACAACCTGGAAGAGGCTGGGGGCTCCTGACCTTGACCTCTCACAGCTGCTTGTGCATTATTCTCAAGGGCACAGGTCAGGGGTCACCAACAGTCTCAGGATCTCAGACTCCCAGACAAGAAACGGCTGTGCTCTCTGGCCACACACAGGATAAGCTCCCTCAGACTAACAGAAAAGAGCAACCTTGAGTCACACAGTAGAGACACAGAATGAAGGGTGTGTGGTCAGAGACCTGCAGTGGCCGTCTGGGATGGACAGGGTGTAAGGCCTAGTTTAGGCAGCTGGGCCCAGACTCACAGCTCCGAGGATGGCTCAGAGGGACCAGGCAACTGGACGCGTCACTCACCACCCCCACACTGACCGCTCTTTGCCATGGTGGGCTGAAAGTCTCACTGTGGAAAGCAAATGACAGTCAATGCCATCTTTGGTCTCGGCCATAACAGGGAGAACTCAGCAGGCGGGTGGCAGCTGCTTCTGAGCAAATCTGGTGTCCCGGTCCCTTTTCTCTGGCGTGCCGCACCCTCTCCCACGCTTACCCGTACAGCTGTGCCAGGAAGGCTTCATCACCGCGAGGGCTCTGGGATGAAACCTTGACTTTAGGTTCTAAATTAAAGCCATTGCAGTGGCTGACCCTGGGCCCTGGGCCCCTGCCCTGTCAGCTCATTCTTGTTGGTCCCGGCACAGATTAATTTGAGGACCAGTCAATGAAGCGTCTGCCCCAGGTAACCAGACACTATATTAACTTCACACCAGTATACTCCCTTCCAGGTGTTGTCCGGTTTAATACTGCCTGGCCCAACTGAGGGAACTCTCAAGTCCCTGAGTAAAAGCAAAGGGAGAAACCACCTCAAGTTCAAAAACTGCTTCGCATTTTTCTGGGGAAGAGAGGTCAATGACCGGTAATGACTTCAGGGAACACGATTGGCAAGACACCAAAATGAGGCAGCCGGGCATTCTGGGTGGGGTGGGTGGAAGTCCCGCTCCCGGCCAGCTACTCCAGAAGGCAGAGGCCAGGAAGGATACGTGACGACTAAGGGTGGGCTTCTCTTCTCTAAAAATAACCCGGGATGGTCAAGCTGCCGGCTCCAACTCCCCCACTTCCAAAGAGCTGTCTCACAACTGTGCTTGGATGAGAGTTATTTCTGTGTGCCAGGCTCCCACCAGGTATCAGACTGGGAGAGCTAAAATAAACCCAAAGGGACAAAGGCAGCCTGGGGAAGCCGCCCTGTGTCCATCTCTGCAAGTGCACGCCAGCCACCCTGCATGCAGGTCACTACCTGTGCTTCCCCCACAAGAGGGGCTGGGACCAAAGAAGGAAATGCACAGCCTTTGGAAACTCAGGCAAGAACCATTGCTCGGTCAGGATCCTACTGACTCCTGGTGCTGTCCCGGGAGTGGAGGGTGGGGGACCGATAGAGCAGCCATGTCAAGAGTCACCCAAGCCAGCAATCATGGTTAGGGCTGCATGTGTCCTACATGCTAAGGAGCCTGCCACACCTGTCATGTCTACATGCCACCAAAGCCAGAGGCTTGTTTGCTATTTTTAGTTCATAGATGGGGAAACTGAGGCCCAGAAAGCTTGTGTGAATCCTGACAGTGAGCATCTGTTTGGGGGCCTCTGCTCCAAACCTCAGTAGGCTGCAGAAGCTCAGGAAGGAAACATGAGTAACTGATTTCTGGAGAGCCTGACCTCTCCATCGTCTCAGGGAACAGTAGGGTAGGCACCTCCTTCTGTCCCGAAGCACTGGGCCTCCTAGAGCCCCGCCCATAGCAGGTGCTCAGTAAACATGAACTAGATATTAAGATTCCAAAAAAACAACACAGCCAAAGAACTTCGAAACCATTTAGCAAAATCCACACCCACTGATAACATCAAGAAGTTCAATGTTAGGCCATAGTTACTACACATTTAATAATAACATCAGTATTAGTACTTCAAGACTACATATAATCATTCACTGATTTATTTTTTCTAGGACAACATATTTTTTCAACATTACTATTTTTCAACTAGACCAGTATTTCATCCTCCAGATTTTAGATTAGCTCTGATCTTGAAATCCCATGAGTTGGGTTAGCCAATCTGTAAATATGTTTGTGAGGACCACACTGTGCCAGGCGCTGGGCTAGGTCCCGCCCCCACAGCCCCTGGCTGTCTGCACTGGATTCACATCCCGTGGGAGATCCATAGGGTGGAAATGGCCTGGCACCTGCTAACACCAGCCCTGGGCCAAGTTGAAGGGCAGACACGTCTCCACAGCACTAGTTACGGTTTCAGGCTCCTTGAGATTTCCTCAGCTCTTGTCAAACTGAAACCACTGAGTGACATTCAGCTTGTCACGTATTAAAGTTTTTGAAACATGGAAATCAGCTCAATGGATTGAGCACAGGCCTGTGAAGCAAAGAGCCACCGGTTCGATTCCCAGTCAGGGCACATGCCTGGGTTGCAGGCCAGGTCTCCAGTAGGGGACACATGAGAAGCAACCACACATTGATGTTTCCCTCCCTCTCTTTCTCCTTCCCTTCCCCTCTCTCTAAAATAAATAAATAAATAAAAATTTTTAAAAAATCAGTATTTGCTAATAAATTGTTATAATGCCTTTCCAAACATGAAATTATATAAACCCTTAATCACATTTAACATTCATAATAAAACATCAGAAGTAACCAATGGGCCTCATAAGTATTTACCTGCTCATTTTCCAAACCCATTTAAAAATACATATTTATAATTACCCATTTATATATTTCATAGCTCTTTCCTTTTTCTGAGTGCAAACTACTCATTTCAGGAATGGAAAAATATGTGGAATGAACCCTCACCCATCTTACTGGCAATCTCGCCAAAGTGAAGGAAAGCCCCTGATTGGAATTTTGCTTTTTATTGACGCTGATCACTGATTCAGAGCCTCTGGCGTCCCCAGGTCCCCCTTCCCAGCAGGTCCAGGTGATGGCCACTCAGCCTGCCTGTCCCAGCTGCAGTCACACCGCCACCAGCTGCAGTGTCCTCCCTCTCGACAGTGGCAGGGATGCTGAAGGCCATTAACCCCACCACCCTGACCGACCCCGGCACCTCGACCGTAGGTGTCAGACATTCGGATGACGATGAAATTACACTCTCGGAACAGACTCGTGTCAGGAGAACAGAAAGTGCCTCTTCCAACTCCTTTCTGGCCCCACCATCAAATACGATCATTATTGTTTTATTGATTAGCAAGTAAAGTACACGTTCTAAAAATCTTGTAGGAAAAATAACAGAGCTAATTTAGAAAAAGGAGAAAGCGAGACACACACAGACCATACTACAAGATTGATGCAAATTTGTACCCAGAGGATTAACAAAGAAAGTAACAACTACAATTTGAAAAATTACCAGCAGAGCTAAAACGTGTTAAATTATTAATAAGTGGAGAAATGGGGCCTGCAGATGGATATTTATACACCCATTTTCATAGCAGCACTATTCACAATAGCCAAATGGTGGAAAAAACCCAAGCGTCTACAGATGAATGGATTAACAAAACATGGTATGTTATTCAGCCTCTAAAAGGAAGGAAATTTGGACACGTGCTCTGACACAAATGAACCTTGAGGACACCATATGAATTGAAACAATCCAATCCCAAAAGGTCGAAGGCTGTATAATTCCACTTACACGAGGTTCTTAAGTGTAGTCCAATCACAGAGACAGAAAGTAGGGTGGTGTTTGCCAGGAGCCTGGGGCAGGGAGGGGGTGGGGAGTTTGTGTCTAATGGGGACAGAGTTTTAATTTGGGAAGAAGAAAGAACTCCCAGAGACGTCTGCTGGTGGCAGTTGCACAAAAATGGGAATGTCCTTTGTGCCAACAGACTACACAGTTAAAAATGGTTGAAATGGTAAGTTTTATGTTATGTATGTTATACCACAATTTAAAAAAAAATTTAAAGAAAAAAGACTTCACTTAACATCCTAAAAGCTAAAGGTGGCTTGGCTGAAGAGGCAATATGGGAGTTGAGGTCGTGACTTGTCATGGCAAAGCCCAGAGAGAACCACACAAAGTCACCTCCAGGGACAGCACACCAGCCACGACGCACCAAGATCAAGGTGAATGGGCGGTGTGTTCTCTGTGTTCTCCCTTGAGCTCTGCCGGGTTCGCCAGCATTGCACAGGGGGAACGTGCTGGGGACAAGTGGCTTCCACGTTCCCCAGGCACCATCCCCACATCTGCGTGAGTCAGAGCAGCATCAGACCTACCCTGTGTTACAGATGCGTATCAGAGCAAAACAGTTTGGTGTTCAACATTTCCAATCACAGTTACTAAGGTGACAGAAAGAAGGGCAACCTCACTAAACTTTCCTCAGTCCAGATTTTGCATGTACCCCAGTGAGAGTGACGGCCCTGCCTGCCCCTCCACCCACACATGTGCACATCAGTGCATCCTTAACTATACACGCATCATGAGACTTTTCATGGCTCGTCTTGAGTCATTTCGTTCCCCTTAGATCAGCGCAGAAATGCCAATTTAGTCATTAGGAGAAAACGGACAACTATTGGGTCCCTCCTGTAGGCTGCTGCTGTGTTTTTCCCAATTCAATAGGGGGACACAGGGATGCATTTTTGCTGTCCCAAAGTGAGGCCGACAGAACCCTCTATGACTCCCACTGAGGATCTGGGGTTGGGGCCAGAGAAACAGACCCTGCTTGTCCCCCTGGAATCGCACTCAGAACTTTAGGCTGATCTCACTTGGGGTAAACTTTCGGGGGTCGGAAGAGCCAGCCTGCCCCAAGGCCATGGTCACCCTTCCCTGTGAAGCCTGAGGATGTCGAAGACTAAAACCATGGTTTTCTACAAACACCCAGAAGAAACCAACCCACCCAGCATAACATTATCCCCAGGAAGGAAAAAGCAACGAAGGTGAGTGCACTCCCACAGCTATCCTTGTAATATCCAGTCCTCACTCCAATGTTAAGCGGTCCCTTTCACCAGTTGCTAATGGGATAGTCTGATTTAGGCTGTATACTTTGTGCCAAGGTAAAGGCTTTCTACAGAGCTTAAAAGAAATCTGATATAGGACACAGGATCCCTGCAAAGCCTAACGACATGACAAACAAACACGTTGCCACCAACACAAAGGGCATGGATGAGGCACCAAGGCTGTTGAGGAGCCGGGAGCAGCTGCGGAGGCCCCCTGGAAGCCCTCCCCTTCCAGGAGCTGTCTGCAACTCAGCAGGCTCGTATTTTACGGTGATCATGGTGAGCTGTTGAGGACAGAGTCCTTCCAGGGTAGCAGTGTGATGGGCCACAGCCCATGGGAGTGAGTGCACACGCTCACCAATCCCTGCTGAATCATGTCTGGCATGGGGATGCTTGGTGCTAGTTTGATCAATAAAATAAAGTCCATTTATCAGCCACCCAGCAGGCCAGTCTACTTCTAATCCATTCTCCAAAGAAATTCTTGCCCATGTGCACCAAGAGACACGTATTAAAATGTTTGCAGCAGTACTGTGTGTGAGAACAAGAAACTGGAAGCAATCTAGATGTCTCTCAACAGCAGAATGGATCAGTGACTGGTGGTACGCCCATACAACGAAACGGCACAGAGTTGAACCTGAATGCGTTACAGCTACGTACACCAACATGGATGAACCTCAGGGCTGAGTAGAACAAAAATGTGAGCTGCAGAGAAATACGCGGCATGTTGCTCCATTTATGTGAAGCTCAATGACGCATCTGTTTAGGGTTACATACACAGGTGGTCGAACTCTCCAGAAAAGCAAGGAAACAAAAGGACCAATTTCTGGCAAGGAGTCATCTCTGTGCAGGAAGGGCACAAAGGGAAGGAACTGCGAAAGGGAATGTCTCTCCATTATGGCGGGGGAAGGCACACAGATGTTCACCATTTTGCTAATTCTTTATACCTTACACACACTTTGTGGCAGTTTTGTAGTAACTCATTTTATGAAAAGAGAGAGAGAACTAGGGAGTCACCCATGTCTCGAACGGAAGGGATTACAAACCCTCAGCAGAAGGCAGAAACACTGACTTGTCGTTCCAGAGCTTTCTCCTGACCTCACAGAGTCCCAGGTCTGAGATCCCCTTTATCCATTTGAATCATGACGCCGTGACTGGCACCCGGATAAGATGGACACCGGGTTAAGTGTGGTCTGTGAGCCGCTGAGTGTACACAGCTTTATCAGAAGTGATCAGAACACATCCAGGGTCTGGAGCGGGCATCAGCACCCTGCAGACCCCAGGCCACCCCCAGCCTGCCAGCCACCTGTGTTTTGAGCAGCCGAACCAGAAAGGGATACACGTTGTGGAACAGTCCATATAGTCTGGGGCAAACAAACAAAAATGTGAGCATTATTGAAGCAAAGCTACTGTTCGAACAGGTGTGAAGCGGACCTTGCTGCTCTGACTGGCAAAGCCCCGCACCATCCCCAGGCGACAGCTTGCTGAGACACAAGCCATGCACAATGCTAAATGAAGTACAGCAGCAAGTCTGTGGAGGCCTCTGCCAGCCTGGTCTACTCTGTAGGTATGACCAGGTGTTATCAAGAAGAGACCCTGCTTGGGCTTATTGGGGCTTCCTTATCCTCTCCCAGGAGCCCAGCCAGCAGGTACAAACCTGGGCCAGGCCAGCCAGGTTTCTGTCCCTGTGGAGAACATGATGACACATGCTTACCACCTGCACATGCTAAGACACTCGGAACAGCCCCCAGTCAGCTGCTCGAGTGCGGGGAGCAGACGAAATGGATTGGCATGTGAGCTGGCTCAGGGACGGGGGCTTAGGGACAGGGACTGGCACCGCCCGGACCCTCCTTTCTCAGGCCCGCCCAACCCAACCACCTAAGAGTCCCTGCCTCACACACAACAGGGCGCTAGGGTTGTCATGGGCACTGTCATCCACAGAGGAAGGAAGGGGCACAAGGTCAGCATGACAGGATCAGTAGAGTGTCACTGGATGTGGACAGACAAAAGATCATCTACAGACGTGAAGCAAATCTGGGAAAGGGTGAAAAGGTACAAGAGGCAGGATTTAACTGCATGGCACCATTTGAGAGCCTGTGTCTGCATGTTGCTCCTGTGTCCCCCGCCGAAGGGAAGGCAGCTCTCTGCGGGATGGAGCAGATGGAGCCCTGAAGTGAGGATGGGGGGGCGGGGTCCAAACCTGCCCCGCCCACTTCTGGCCACACGTTCCAGGGACAAGACCAGAACCTCCTTGTAAACACTAAATGGAAGAATGTATGAGAATGCTCAGTGGGAACTTTAGGCAAAAGTGCTGTGACCAGTTTGGTGTTAATAACAGAAGAACAATCAAGTCATTTACACAACACTGCACTTAAAACCATATTAGAGCTATTTTCTTTGCATATAACTTTTCAAAAAGTAATACATTCACATGGTTCAAAACACCAAGATGCTATGGAGAGACACACTGAGAAATACAGCCCCTGCACCTTGTCCCTGTCCCCTGTGCATCCCCCGCACCGTGGAGCACCATCACATTGGACCTTTGGTGTCTACCCAGTGCCCCTTAGTGCATTCACAAGTACATATAAACATATGGCCTTATTTTTCTCCCCCTTTTATGCATAAAAGTGTAATGTGGCTCCTTACTTTCCCCCTTAACAAAGCAGGTAGTAGATTTTAATGCCCCCATGCTACCCTCTATAAAGCGTCTTTATTTCTGTCAATGGCCTTAGTCAATGGTGAGAAACACGAGAGACAGGGGTCTGGGCAGGGAAAGTCTTCAGGATCCCTGCTCGGGTTGGAGGCGTTAGGGAAGCAGTGACATCCCCTGGCCGGCCTGTGCTGTCGCTCTGCCCCACCTCTCCTCTTCCTCCTTCTCCTGCTCCTCCTCCCTCTCCTCCTCTAACTCATTAGCACTGACAAATGAGGCACTGGAGAAAGAACCACCGAACGCATGGGGTGTGAAAGTAGATGCCCCTGTCCCGCATGTGGGCTCCGTTCACCCTGCTGGCTGGTGGTACCAAGGCCGTGGGGCCCCAAGAGAAGCTCCAGCGGTTCCCGCCTCTGTGGCCATAGTTGTCGTATTTATTTACTTATCCCTTATGCTAATGTATTTCCACCCAGACGCACACTTCCCTCTAAGTGAGAGGGGAGGTTGGGGCCTAAGAGCACGAAGCATCCACAAGACACAGGCCAAACTCAAGACGCTTCTTACCCTGCAGACTCCCCTCACACCTTCACTTTGTGCCTCCCAGGTGGGGTTGAGTGAAATGTGAGGACCGCACAGGTATGACCCTCCTCCTGACATGCTGACAAAGGAGTCAACTGGGGTGGGCATGTCGATTCAATTGTTGCCCAAACGTGGAGATGCACTCGGGGCACGTGGAGAGAGCCACAACAAGGGGGGCCCTGACCCCCATCTGGACCACTCGGACTGCGGAGCCCTGCAGGGGTGCGGGGAGCAGGGCAGCTGTGGGAAACAGGGCGGTGGGATGTGGTGGCGGAGTGTGGTGCAAGAGGCAGGGTCATAGGATGAAAAGGGCATGTGGCAGGTAACTGCTGACCACCTGGTGAAGCCTGTGGGGTGGTCCTCACACTTCTGCCACCCCCACAACACCAGGGTCTTGTCAGAAGCACATTTCCCAGACCCTGCCCTCCGAGGTCAGAGCTAGTATGTTTGGGCATGCTCAGGGGTTCACCCCAAACAGGCACTCCAGGGAACGCCACCGACTATCCAGCCTGACATCGGGAAAGGCTGCTGAGGGCAATGGAGGTGGGGGTAACTGGAGTGACAGGTGGGCCTTCACTGTCCAAGTCACTCCAGAGCCAGTAAGAAAAGGCAGGCCACAAGAAGGTGAGGAAGGGGGACGCGGCTGCCAAGGCCAGATGCGCACTGGTGGGGCCAGGAGCTGGGGACAAGGGCCTGCAGAGCCAGAGGCAGATTCAGGGTAGAACTGACCAGACCCAGGACAGATGCCCAATGTCCCAGCAGGCATGGAGCAGGGAAGGAGCCAAATCCATCCAGGGTCAGGGCCGGCTTGCCAGAGGGAAGGATTTTAAATAGGGATCCGTGGACCAGCTGGCATTAATGAGAAACCCAGGCATACCAATGTAGGGTCCTGAACTTCGTGGCCACTGGGGCTGCTGGGAGGGCCCCCACACGTGTGAGCTGACTGTGTCTAGTAAAGCTTCTCCTGCCCACCACCCTGGTCTACAAGCTACAGCCCTGGGTATAGTCACAGAATCCTCAACATTCCAACGGCAGCACCAGGGAGGGGTGCCCAGCCCTGGTTTGTGGGAGGGGATCTGGGGGAAGCCCCCTGCCTTTCTGGATGCGTTCCCTGTACTGTCCCCGGGAAGGATAATCAGAGAGTCGGCCAGGCAGGCAGGGAGGAAAGCGCTGTTGCTCCGTCAGCCCTCTCCTGTCAACCCCAATGGGGCTGAGTAGAAAGGGCACAAGGGAAGGTGACATCTGCTAGTGACAAGCAACGCCAACTGCACAGGAGATTACCCTCAACGCTGTTTCCTCCAGGTGTGGCACAATTGTTCTAAGCGCCCCCTGCCCTGCCCATTCCCTAATTCTTTCATCTACTTTCCTATTGCTCCACAGTCCCAGCACCCAGAGGGCCTGGGGCCAGACTCACTGTGGTAGGAGAGGCAGGTCTCAGAACCAACTGGGACACTCTGGGGACACTAGGACTCCGCCCTGCCCCACCCCAGGACAACAAAGAAGGGGCATCTCAGGGAAGAAGCGGGTGTGGAAAGAAGCGTGAGAACATCCTTGAAGCTCCTCAGGTGACTGGTAAATAGAGGGCTGAGCATGGCTCAGGGAGGTCGGTGGGCGGGACTGCAGGCCCCAGCCCCTCCCTCCATCTGTGTGTGTGCCCTGCACCTGCTGGAGCTGCCCTGCAACTTCCCTCCAGGAAAAGTTGTGCAGGCAAGTGTCTAATTTTGTTCTTCACGTTCCTGATTTTTAAAAAATGCATCTCTCCCTCAACCAGGGGGCATGAGTAGTGTTTTTGATCATGTAGCCCATAGGTACCTACAGACATACGAAACTTACTAATAAACTATAGAGATGTACTAATGATATATCATGCTCATGATAAAATACAGCTAGAATAAAAGTGTTAAAGGAACAGATTCATACTCACAGAAACAGGAGATCAGGGAGCTGGCTGCACCCCCAGGCCCAGCAGTGGGGAGGAGGAGAAGGCAGATCACCAGGGTGTGTGGTGAACCACTGAACCCCTGAGATTAAAACTGGAATGTTGCTTTGTTGAAATGTGTTTTTGAAATCCTTGTGTGAAAAAGTAAAGAGGATCTGTCAGGAAAACAAGTTGGTTAACAGATTAGCAGGTGGTTAAAGGGTAAGTTCTCTGGTCCATGCACAGAAAGCATTTCCAGTGCTAGGGCTTTAAGATCCCCGGGACTAGACGTGGATGAAGAAAGGATTTTCCCCTGGAGGAGGACCTCCCTGCAGAATGCCAAGGCCCTACCCTTTAGCTGGTGCAAGTCGGACCTCTGGAAGGCAAAAGGGAGTTTCTTCTTGCATGAAGGCCCTAAGAGAGGAAGGCTTCTAGACCTAAAGCTTTCCCAGATTAACAGCACGCTCTGGGACCAGGTTATTTCCCTGGGTGGTTAACACAGAAGGTAAGTCGGCAAGTCGACACCTTGTGGATCTGCAAGGCTGGCCGACCTGCCTGAGGGCCAGGCCCTGTGCTGCTGGAGGCTGTGACCAGCACAGAGGCGGAAGCCACACTCCACTTTAAGGGTTCATGATGCAGATGTAAGGAATTACGGTCATTACCGTCCAGAAGGGCTTGTGAGGGGCCCCAAATTGAGAGGGTCTCAGGTAAGCTCCAGGCGAGTCTCCCCAGGAGCCTGTGGACACTGGCATCTACAAGAAGAAAATGGGAAGGAGGACTGTCAGCAAGAGCCCAGATGGGGAGCTGGGAGAATCCCCGGCTGGAAGGAGCCTGGAGCTTCAAGGGCTGACAGATGGCAGGAGAGCTTGAGATGGGGGAGCAGACAAGGAGGAGGCCACGGTGTGTGTGAGTGTGTGCATGCAGTGAATATGTGTTGCTGTTAGCACAGTGAGTCTGAATGCCATCTAAAGTGCTACAGGAACCACAGCAGCATTTTCAGAAAGATTAGCTTTTCTTTTCATTTTAAGGTTTCATTTATTTTTAGAGAGGGGGGAAAGAAGGGACAAAGAGAGGGAGAGAAACACTGATGTGAGACAGAAATTTGATCGGTTGCCTCTCTCATGCCCCCAGCCGGGGACCTGGCCCACAACCCAGACATGTCCCAGACCAGGAATAGAACCAGCGACCTCTCAGTATGCAGGACAATGCCCACCCCACTGAGCCATACTAGTCAGGGCTAGGTTTCCTTTTCGAAGCCACACTCTGTCTGCAACGTAGAGAGGACGGGGCCTGGGCCAGAGCAGGCCCTAGGTTAGGACAAAGAAGAAAATGACAATAATCAAGACAATGACAATGATAGTGGGGACCACGACACCAAGAACCAGGGGCAGGTACCCATCCCAGCAACCTCTGTGTAGGTGCACCATCACCCCATTTTCCAAGAGAAGAAGAGGAGGCACGGAGAGTTTCAATGATTTACCGCAAGTCAGACACTTGTTGAAAGAACTAATGAAACCAAGAGACACAAAGACAGCTGGGGAGTCAAATCAGGAATCACCTACGGCACAGAGAAGGAACACTGTGAGGGCGTCGGTGAGGTGCGGTCTGCACACCCATAAATGCCACCCCTGCAAGTGTGCGCTTCTGTCATTTTCTGGCAAATTTACAGTGGCGCCGCCCTCGCCACTGCCCAGTTCTTGAACACTCGAACCCCCCCCAAACTGTCCCTGTGCTTCTTTGCAGTCAATCCCTGTCCCCACCCCCGCCCCAAGCACCGACCCACTTTCTGTCTCTAAAAATTTAGGCACTAACATTTTAAGTCAAAATATATTTAATTGTTTCTGGATGTACTATTTCCCTTTCCCCTGAAGACATTCCAAGTACCGAAGAGCTGCTTGAGGAGAACCGGGCGGCTTTATTTTTAGGTAACACCTATATATAGAATTAACACCATATGCTCTTTCCCTCCCACCTCTTCTCTGCGCTAAAAACAACTTATTCTGCTATTTGGCATTGGCGGTTTACTTAGGCTTGTATGCATAATAGAGTCACGCACATATGAAGTAAGCGTCACCTAAACTCAAATATAAGTGTTTTTCTAATTTGAGATGTTGCTCTGTACACAAAAATATTTTGTGTCGGCTAAGCTTTCCTTTCCATTTTCAAGGGGTCGTTCTGAGGAAATGTTATAATCTCCCCAATAGAAGTGTGAACGCAAATGCCCGAGTATCTTGAACCCCGACAATAGTTTACAAACACGTTCACAACTGTAACAGTGACACCTCCTAGCATGTGAATGGAAATAGTTTTATTCAAATAGCCATTGCATAAGGGAACCTTCGGGACTCACTGGGCCCCCACGAGACCCAACTTTTCTAACATAAAACAAGGCCCAGAATAAGTAACCCCACATCTTCTCTCCTTCCGAATTTCTGCTCTGTCCCAGGCCGTGTGAGGAAGGGGGGGTCTCCCCAGGCTGCTCCTGAAGTGACTTGTCATCCAGGAGGTGTGCTGGCACCCCCAGCCCCCCAAAGTCTTGCTTTACCTTCTGTAGAAAACTTCCTCTTGTGGAACTTTTGCTCAGCTTAGCATCCCTGCCCTCCCTACATCCCAAATCCTGCCGCGTCCCAAGCTGACCCTCCTCATCAAGTGGTGGACTGGTTCAGGGTTCCCAAGTTCCTCTTTTACTTGAGAGTCCCATTGAGGGGCAGGATGCAGAGGGATCCCTGGGCCTCGCCTCCTCAATCTTGCCCTCTACTCCACATGTCCCCACCAGCTCCATCCACACCACACACTCCACGCCTAAAAGAGTGCACTCCCAGCCTCTGTCACTCCACCCCTCGGCCCCCCTCCAGAGGCAAGATGTCATCCACACCTCTCCTTCAACCTCAACGGACCAAGTGGTCTACCTCTCAGCCCCTCTGGCTTCCCTCCTTCCTGTCCAGCGCAGGCCCCAGGGTCCAGCACTTCCACTGGAGCCATGGAAATGCAGCCAGCCTGAGCCGATGTCCCCTCAGTGGCCACACCACCCTCCGTGGCTTGCTGATGAATGGCTCCAGAGACAGTCCCTGTCTCTCGGCCAGGGACAGTTCTGCCTCCCAGGGTACATTCATCTGGTGTCTGGTGACAGTTCCGGTTGGCACACCTAGGAAAAGGGGTACTCCTGGCATCTAGCGGGTAGAGCCCAGAGATGTCACTACACATCCCACAATGCATAGGACAGCCCCCCCCCCATTGTCTAGCCCAAGATGTCAACAGAATGTGAATCTATACTAACCTCAAAATGAAAACTTCTTCAAAAGTCAAAATCGCCAAGGTTGAGAGACCCTGCTCTAAACCCTCCTTCACACAAGACGGTGCATTTCAGCCTCCTGCTTGGTTGACTGTTTAAGGTTTTTATCTTAAAAAATGGATAGTGTTTGAAGAAGACTCTGAGGCAGGCCTGTAACAAATGTCCTCTGACCCGGGTGTCCACACTTGGGCAGGGTTGGGGCACGAGCCAGGGATATGACCACTTATCTGGGGAAAGTGATCAGAAGGCTGAGAAGGCCAGGCTCTTGGAGGAAAGGGCCACCAGCCACACTGTCCCTGCTGTCCCAGGGACCTGATCCTGTGCAAACTGTCCCCATGGCTGTTGCAAGCTCTTCACAGCCCCTGCGCTGCCACCCCTACTGGCTCCCGATACAGAAGTTAGGACAAAGCCACCAAACAGCAGAGCCCAGGCCTGGCTGCAAAGGGTGCACTTCCTGCCTCCGTTGGGCCTCTTCTGCCCACCACGTCTCATAGGCAAGAAAGTTTTCTAAACACAGCAGGGACAGGGAGGGAGGAAACAGGACGACAGTGGGACATGAGGGCTCTGGGTCCTCAAGAAAGTAAAAGGGACTAAGGAGAGGGGAGAAGGGGCCCAAGGAGGATGTACACTCTGTATGTTTTAAATGTTCCTCATGCAAACTAAAGGTTACAACTTGGATGATAAAAACAAACTTCACAGTCTGGCCTTGAACGATGCAAAAGACTGAGGCCATAACATCCATCTCTAACATTAGCAACTGCTGGTCATTTGGAAGCCAGTTAGAGAAAAAGAAATTTCTAATATTCGCCTGGTGCCATTGGCCTTGGCTGAAAGTAATCACAGAGGAGAGCTTAAAAATGCTGGGTTGGCCAAAAAGCCTGTATGGTTCTGTAAAATAAAAGACACATTTTTTTCATTTTTACTAATAACTTTATTGATTTGGATATTTTAAGTATGTTGGCTCTCTCCCACATGGTATATGGTTGACTCTTCTCAACTAATATCTCAATTCAATCACTGTCAACTTCAACTGGTCTACCCAATTGTGGAACATTGTTCAGCAAGAAATCTTCAGCACAAAACTTCACAAACCACTTATGGCACATTCAATCAGTCACAGCATCATTTCCATACACTGCACAAATCTCTTTCTGCCTTTCAGTTGGGTTTTTACCTTTCTTGAAATAATAAAGCAAATATGCTGAAAAGGTTTGCGCATTTTTTCCATCTTCAATATTAAAATGGCTACACAAAAGTTCACCAATTTTGATAACTTTTTTAAATGCACACTCATATGACAGCTGTTACAATACAACCTAACAAAATTGTTCCAAGTGAAGTTAAAGACAACTAAGCGCTACTACAGCCATCTTACAGAAAAAAACAAACAAACATTTTGGCCAACCCAGTACTCAGAAGGCAGCATACAGCCAGCTGCACCCAGGTCCTCCCAACTCGGCTTAGTCACTTAGAAAGTGGAAGAAGCAAAGAGGCAATTAACACCAAAGATAAAGATCTATTTAAAGCATAGTGTATTTAAAACACACACAGCCAGACACTCTGTGGGTGGAAGCAGGTACAGACAGATGCCCTGTCTGTGGCCGCACACACAGGACTCCACAGACACGTGAGGAGCAAAAAAGATTCATAAAAACAAGGCTGACAAAATGATGTTTAGCCTTGGCCGCTGTGGCGCAGTCAGTTGGAGAGTTGTCTCGCAGACAGCCAAAGGGTCAGGGGTTCCGTTCCAGGTCAGGGCACATACCTAGGTTGAGGGTTCAATCCCTGGTTGCAGTGCATACAAGAAGGCAACCAACTGATGTTCTCTCTCACATTTATGTCTCTCTCTCTCTCTCTCCCCCCTTCCTCTCTCTCTGAATACAATGAAAAAAATGTCCTCAGGTGAGGCTTAAAAAATGTTTTTTAAAGTGATGTTTAAACCAAAAAAGACAATCCCAAGGTCTTTGACCTACTATAAACTCTGACTCACTGCTAGGGCTGTTCTGCACAAATAAAATTAATTTTAAATTTAAACACTTATCATGTGGAACAGCTACATTTTTTTCGCTTGTTTGTCTAAAGGCAGCAGCACATGTCTGGGCTTTTCTACGGGGCACTCGTAGCCGTGAACTTAGTCATACAAGGAGGACGACCTGCGGTTGAGAGTGGACTCAGAGAAATGATTGTGCTTGAGAAACGTGGAGCTCCAAGAGGCTAAGAGAAAAATGTAAGAGCGAACTTGGGGTGACATGAAATTTGCTAAACAGCATCCAAAGGGAAATCAATTGATTTCACTGTGTCAAAATTAAGACTTTCTGTGGTATAAAGGGCATCATGGACAAGGGGCAACACTCAGCCTGCCCACCAGTCCTTTAGTAGCTGTCCCGCTCATCAGATCGACCCAGCCCAGGGAGCACCCCCAGTTAAACTGATCTCTTCACGCTCTCCAGATATAAAAAGCCTAGCAAACAGCTGTCCCGCCCTTTCCCAGCCCCCAGGTCCTGCCTCCAGCTTTGCCAGGTCTCCTTGGAACAGGCTGGCCCTCGGACGCAGCTTTCTCTAGTACTGACACTGTCACTCAAGGACCTTGAAGTCAGCATCTCTCCAGGAAAACCCCAAGGAACAGGTCCCTCACAAACAGCTGAGAAGGTAGTACCGAAGCAATTTTCCTGCACCGCCTTCTTATGGGCTGGATCGTGTGCTCCCTCAGCCCCCACCAAACTCACATGTTGAAGTCTCGACCCCAGCACCTCAGAATGGAGCTGTATTTGAAACAGCATCCTTAAAGAGGTAAACACAGTAAAGGGGGGCCACAGTAAAGTGGCCCCAATCCACTGTGGCTGGTGTCATGATAAGAAGAGGAAATTCGGACATAGACACACAAAGAGGGATGAGCCTGGGAAAATGTGAGAGTGGACAGCCATCTGCAAGCCAGGGAGAGAGGCCTCTGGGGGAACCAACCCTGCCGACACTTGATCTTGGACTTCTGGCCTCCACAATCGTGAGAAATAAATGTTTGTTGTTTAAGCACCCCCCAGTCTGTGGCACTTTGTTATGGCCGCTCTAGGAAACGGTTACACCTCTTACCTATAGGAACAACTACTTTTCCTTCTCAGAATGGAGCCTTTCTTGTAGAAATAGTGACCATTTCCCCTCTCTGTGGAAAAAATGCTTCAGGGTTGGAAGGGACTTTGGTGATTTAGAAGAAGTATATACACGCCAATATAGAACCTTTACTAGTGCATCAATCAATAAAAATGCCTTAGCTTTTTTATCTGATAAACACAGATCCTGTATTTGAAATCAGGGCTTACAGGGGGCCTTACAATCTTCTCTCTTGCTCACTGCCCAGGTTATTTCTCTATTTTGTTTTGGTTCATCGGTGACGAGACATTCCTAAACTGCAAAGATGGCATAAATAGTTGCAAATGATAACATTTTGAACAACCATCTTATCATCTCAGATGCCCTTCAATTAAATGTACCCAAGGGTTTAAAAAAAACAGAAGCACCCCTTAGTTTTCAGTAGAACCTCTAACAATATCTAACGACTTGCATTTTTTTCATAACTGTTGGAAGCGTCACAGCTAACATAATTCAAGATCGCAAACCAACCCTAAACAGTCTTGCCCAGCATTGAACTGAGTCCAGCCCATGGGTACGGCCACACAGCAGTCCCTGTGTGGTGTCCCATGTGTGGACACATGTTCAACATCAACAAAAGCCAAACCAGACAATCAAATCCAGAACAGTGAGAAAAGACAGTGCAGAGTCACAAGCTTGGAAAGGTGTTTGATAAGCCATCCAGTCCGGCCCACCTGCTTGAGTGCCTCCCAGCTCACACTTATTCATGCATTTGGTGAGCAAGCCATCTCTGTCGCCAATGAAAACGCCGAGGCGCATGCGGGTTTTAAGACAAAGCAACCAAACCAAACCACATATTGCTCCCTCACCTCTTCTATTTCTAAAATATGCAAGAACTTTTGAGTGGGGACTTGGGACAAGGAATTCTCAACTCAATAACTACATGGTTACATTTTTGACTGAATCTTCTAGAGAAAGTAATTGGGGGTCAGGAATGCCCTCCCAACACTGCCAGGGTCTGCAATACCCATACGTGGCAATACGGCTGCTATTAGTAAAGAAGGTCACTTGGGCCAGGTGCCAGTGTGCTGTTGTCCTAACCAGCTTCTCTGCTCTGGGGGCCCACCAGACTGCCCCCAAACCCCGCATAAAGCATGCTGAGCGGTAGACTCCTATGGCACATGCGCACCCCCAGACAGATGGATTGTTCATGCCCGCTCTCAAGGTACACCCACCGTGTGCTTGTCTGTCCCAGTCCTGTTTATGTCGGGTGTACATGTGACTGTGGTCTCCTGACATATGACATCAGCTGATGAAACAGGAGTGGGCAGGGGAAGCTGTTTCTAAGAAAACTAACATGACCGCCTGGGAAGCTCCTCTAAAAGCAAGCTGTTGAAAGAAACTACTGTCAAAATAGCTGTGATACGACGACTGGAAAAGACTGAAGAGTCAGAAACACATGGGATCCCGCACTCAGACTGCTTTGCACATACCCTTGCTCGGCTTTGAAGAAACAAATAAGACACACACACACACGCACATATGGACTTCATTATACAACAGCATACCTATGAGAGGTCATGACTCAGGAATGCAAACCACTCTGGCTAAGAGAACGCTAGTCTAGCACGCAGGCAGGGGTGATGAATGAATACAAACATGTGGGGCAGCTGTAGTGAATGCAAGGTAGCTTCCTATCATCCAACTCTGGAGTCTCCCTGCCTGGGTTATCTATCGCTCAAGCTCCACTACCTAAAAGCTGTGTGACCTGGGGGAGTTACTTGGCTCCCCTGAACCATCTCTCCTATATTTATAAAAGAGGGCGAATAATGCTGCCCACACACAAAGCTGCTTAGCTCTGGGCCTTAGCCACAGAAATTGTCAGTGCTGATTGCCATTGTTTCTGTTCTCGGTACAACTGCAACCAGGTGAACACTGAAAATACAACCACCATGGGAAGCGGGGAGAGACATGTAGAATTTTACTGCTTAAACTGAGTCCCCCTCCAATTAAAAATAACTGGGGAGCTCTTTGTAAAGAACTGACCAGTAAAGCAACACAGTGACCTGAAGCTATGGGTAGAAGCTGCCCTCCACGCAAGGGAGGACGAAGCCCTGAGTGTACTGGCAAACGAGTTCAAGGCCCAACACCCGTCACGGGTACTTTGAGGCCACCAAAACTGTTTTACTCTTTCCACATCTTAGAAAAGGAAGACTGCAAACACATTTAACTCAGACTGAATTGGCTTATTGGAAGTACATTCTTCACCCAGTTGAATTTACCCAATAAACCGTGATAAGAAAGAAACAAAGGAAAGAAAGAAAAAAATGCATTCTGGAGAAGTTTTTTGTTTTAGTAGAATATTGGATTAGTATTTTTAAATGTACCAATCCATCTGAGACCTCCCACTTTAAAAGACACCACGCTCTTAGCCCAAGGTGAGAAAGATGAGGTACCAATTGTACCCTGCAGCTTCTGGGTGAGCAAACAGGACTCAGCCCCCCAGAACACAATAAAACCACACCCCGAACATACACAATCTTAAATGTGGCCACGGGAACACATTACAGCCTCTGCTAGAGAAAGACAATGGAAGGCCTTGCTTAACAGCTTAATCAGGTAATGGCTGAACCAAAATAGAATTCGCAGGAAACCAGGGCTCGTTGGAAACAAACAACAAAGCAACAGAGTGAGAGAGCTGCACCCAGTAGAGAAGACCCAGGGTTTCTGCATCCACGGGTTCAGCAGAAGGAATCAAGGGTTTCCTCTACAATGAAATATCAGCGCTAAGCCTGGCTTCCCAGCGTTCCTCTCCACTGGAATCCAGCTGTTTGGCGGCTGTCAATCGAAACACTGCCCTAAAACCTGCTGTCCAGGCCAGGCCCATACACAAGGCACAGGCTTAGGAAGATTTTGAGGTCCCTAAATATTGGTTGAGGGCTCCCAGGCTGCAGGTAGGGCCAGGCATTTCTGTGGCACCTCCTGGATGTCTGATGCTAGAAGTCACTGGGGTGGAATTTCCACTCCACTGTCCACGACTACACACAGACCATGTGTCTAGGCTGAGCACACAGAATTTTAGCCAACTGCGTCATTTTAGTCATTATTGGCAGAGTGCTTCCTTAAGGAATTCTGTCTAGGATAGAATCTTTGGGAAGGCAGGGCAATTTTGAAATAAAAATAGCACACACTTCACTGCTATTCTTTCCTTCGAGGCACCACACATGGGAGCCTGACATTCCAGATTATAAGCCTGGGCGTGGGCCACCCTGGCCCCAGAGTGTCAGGGACTGACTCTGACTTCCTACTCCTCACCTGTCAGCTGCGTGGGGACTGCTGTGTGGGGCCACTTCACACCCCAAGCCCTCTCTAGACTGGCTCCCTCCCAACCACCTGACCTGGTCCTATCCCTTCTGCCGCCTTCTCCTAGGTGACGTCACGCACCTCCTAAACCAGGCAGGCAGGCAGGCAGGCAGCAGGTAGACCTCTGTGCTTAAGTTGTACCTCCTCCCTCATCACACATTGTCACCTGGGGGCTCCCTGTATCCCTAACCTCACCACGTAGTGGCCACAGAGTAGGTGCTCAATCAACATTTAATTAAATATGTGTGGATGTCTTTTGATAGAAATAGTCCCCTAGAACTCCCCAAATATGCCCTTGTTCTACAGGAACAGATTTCAAAGAGAAAGTAGCCTTGTCAGACACCAGTCTGAGCCGATTTCAGACCACCGGGCTCTTCCTCCATCCATGAGGGACCAAGACCCCACGCCTGTCCTGAGCAAGACAACAGTACAGGGGAGGGGTGAGACCGGCAAGCTGCAGCGTGTCCACGCAGCGCAGAGGCATGCGAGTCAGCCCCGGGATTTCTTAAGTGCCTCTCAGCCTGTCTTCTAGAAATCCACCCGGTTAATCCCCACAATATCCAAAACACAGGCAAGTCTTTCCAGTTTTTCCCTCTAAAAGATCCTCTCATCTCCACCCACTTTCCCATCTCCCCACCACTATCATCTTTAGCATTTGCTCAGCAACAGCCTCTCTACTAACCCCCCAGGACCCACTCCCACGGGACCCCAAGCAGCCAGAACAACCTGGCCACAGGTAATTCACCAACCTCTGTTTCTAATCCTCTGTGGCTTCCCTGTGCTATTAAAATAAGAACCTTAGAAGTCCCACCCACCTGGTCCTGCCTCTCCCTATAACCCCAGCCACCTGCCACTCCCAGAACTCTGGCTGGCTGGCTGGAACAAGCAGTCTCAGGGCCTTTGCACTGGCTGGCCCCTCTTTTCCCCAACTTTTTCCATGCCTGACTCCTGACCATCATCAGAGTTCAGGGGAGGTCTTCCTTGACCTCCACCCTCCTCAGCACTAGCCACTATCTGTAACTATTTATCTACACGTGGGGTGTTCCTCTCTCCACCTAGCACGGAAGCTCTGTGGGAGCAGGGATGGTGACCTGTTCTCTACTTTATTGCCAGAGCCGGACACAGAACCTGGCACCTAGTGAGAGCCCCAAACCTACCTGTTGAATGAATGAGGAAATAATAAAGGAATGACTATCCCCTGGGATAATCAACACCATCGAACCTCCAAAACTAGATCCCAAATGGGCCCAGTTTTCTGGAAAGACATGGGTAACTTTTTTCCCTTGGGTGAAATAACATACTCGTGCCCCCCTCGGGACCCATGTCAAGCCCATCTCAGGACCTCTCTGTACTCACACTGTCCCCTGTTAATCCGGTGGGCTATGCTGACCACCTTGCTCTCTGGAAATGACCCAGAGCTCCTCGGCTCAGAAAAGCAGAACTCCACCCTGGAGCTGAGCCAAGGTCATGGACTCGCATTACAGGGGCTGGGTGGAGGGGCCCTGAGTCCTCTGCATCGCTCTACCTCTGGCCATAAGCCTGGTCCTTCAGAAGAACAAAGACAGGAAGAGAGCAGAGTCCTCCGGGGCCTGTCGTGTAGGTGAAGCCTGGCAGTCTCAGACCCAAGGCAGGGAGGCGACAGAGGGTTGGCCCGAGGACAAGACGTTTGGGAACAGACACGTCTACTCCCAGCTCTGAAATCAGATGAAAGCCTGGCTTCAAATTCTTATTCCAACACCTCTATTTCTGAAGGTCATGAGGATGCTATTCAGCCCGAGCCTCAGTTTCCACAGCTGCCAAAGCAAGTTTCACAATTTCTCCTTGCAGGGGACTGCTGAGCTCTTTGCCCCCAGATGCTCTGTCTGGCTGCACGTATCCGCTCCTGTCACCCAGAATGAGCCCCGTATTCATGTGGGAAACATACAACCAGATATCAGTTACACTCAGTGACTTTCCCCGGCCCCCCCAAATCTGGGTTTCCCAGACTATTTGAGGTTGAGCCATGCGAATTGATTCACAATTACTTGACTATTAAATTACAGGGCTAAGGTGACTTCTGAATTCAGCGTCGGCATGTCCACAGCAGCCATGAGATGCGTATTTTTCAACAAATGAATCAAATGACAAGATGAGTTGTGTCTATGTTGATTCTAGCAACCAAGTCTGATGAACTAATATCTTTTTTCACAATCAGTAAGCCAGGCACTAATTCACCTTGTCCTTTGCTACAGACAGACATGTGACAAAAAAAAAAAAGCATATTTACACCATTATAAAGCTCCAGACTTTGACACGCTTCCTTTTGCTGGAGACCCTGGGGAAACTGGATGAGTGGAATACCAAACCTCCTTATTTCTTTTAGAGATTATCTGTCCATTTCCCCAGGATTATTTTTTCAGAAACCAAAAACTCCTCAGCCAAAAAAAACAAAAAAAGGAAAATCAAATAATCTCCATTCCATACGTTGGCTGTCACCAAATTTTCGCAAGGACATTTAGCGGAAGCATTCCTGTTTCAGTCTTGCACCATACGTCCTGAGCAAGGAAGAAACATTACCTAAGACTGAGATTTGGCAAAAGGAATCTCAAAACCTGTCAGTTCCCTGTCACACATCCTGAAGGCTCATGGTGACTGTTGACTATCTACTGTCCTGCCTCAGCCTTCGCAGGCAAAACAGAGCTCCCTGGAGCTCCCAGATGCCATCCACAAATGCAGCAGCACCTCAGGGCAAGGTCGGATTGACACTTTGGAGTCGCACACAGGTGCCTTTGCTCTAAGAACACACCTCCTAAAGCACGGGTGGCAAACACAAGGCCCTCAGGCTGAATCCGGCCCTCCACCTTGTTTTATCTGGCCTGGCACCTTGTTTCTACCCAGCAGCAGCGCTGAGCTCTCATTTGACTGTTAAGAAGCAGTTACATTTATGCAGTCCTAAAATTACATTCGGCCCTTTGAAGGCAACCACGAGGCTGATGGAGCCTCCAGTGAAGATGAGTTTGACACTCTGTCCCAAAGCAAACCCACAGAAAGGAAGACCATCAGTGAGCCACTCCCTTTGCAAATGAAGGACCTATTTTTTTCTTGAACTACATTTAAAAGATGAAAAAACTGAGACTTGGAGAGGTTAAGGAATTTCACCAATTTAACACAGAGGAGGTGGAGCCAAGGGTGTGTGTGTGTGTGTGTGTGTGTGTGTGTGTTTAACGTGCTTACGACAGATTTCACGTAAGGAAATGTGACTAGCACATGCCATCTGGCAAGTGTTCTGGAACGAGCAGAGTGTGGGGTGCACGCACAGGAGAGGATGAAGGTGACTTGCTTACCCAACACAGCGTGCATGCCAAGAGCACAGCTCTAAAGTCAGAGGGTCTGGATCCGAGTCCCAGCTGAGTCACTGACATAAGCTGTGCGACAGAGACGAGTCACGGAACTTCTTTGCTTTTTGTTTCTCCTCTTTCAGAGATGGGGATCACTAATCAAAGCAAGCCTTGCGTTCTTCCTGGAGTTACTGGGGACGCCAAATGAATGGGAAAGCTGTCGGAGGCTGTGAGGGCCAATCCAGAAGTCAGGTAACCCTTGCTTGTACACAGGAATGAAAAAAAAGAGCTGCCCAGAAACTCACCTGCATCTATCCTTGCTCAACCTCAATCTATTTCCTCTTACTAAGAAAGGGATCCATTGGAATGTGAAAGATTTTGTGACTTGGGATGAACACACAGCTCTTGCAGAATGTGCCTTGCTGTTCTGAGGACACATGATCCACTCTGTCACAATCAGCCATCTCTCAGAGCCCTAGGATAGTCACACAGGCCCTGAGCCTATCACTTCATGTTTATCAGACCCCAGTAAGGTGGCTGGAGTGCCCAGAGCACCACGCGCATTGTGAACAGACAAAAGGAGCCACCACTGCCCAGGACAATGGTTGTGGCCCTGTGTGAGAAATGAGAGAGGTGGCCCCTGTGAACCAGACTTGCTAAGGCTCCTCCTTCAGTGCCCCTGGCTATCCCAGGTCTGCCCCACAGGGTGCAGTTCACTCTGAGGCCGGCTATCTCCTGCTCTCTCTCCTGTTTTCTATCCTTGGCATTCATCTATTCTAAAGGCCAAATAAGCCCTTCAAATTCTTACCAGAAAGAGCGTCATATGATTGAACAAACACAGGGATGATCAGAACAATCAAATACACACACACAGCACCTAGAAAGCTCTGGATGGGTTGACTGAACCTGTCAGAAAAGCCGGCACTGGGGGAGGGGAGCACTTTATAGAGCAAGCCGGAGGGACAGATGATTGCCTGACACATACTACAACGGGGCTCAACCTTGTGTGTGTGCCAGAACCAGCTGGAGTGTGTGAGAAAACAGAGAAACCCAGAGTTCCCGAGTCAGCTGCAAAGCCAGTGCTGGTCCAGAGAAGGCACTTGAAAAATCGCTGTCATTGTAAATGAGTTGGAGCTGCTCAGACCATCATTCTCACTGGGGCAACTTCAGATCCTGATTCATCCCCTTCCACCCACACAGTGAGCCTTAAGGAAACCCTTGATGGGAATTTAACAGCCATCTCACCCCCCTGTCCTCCCTGCCCCTTACACACACCCATACTGCTATGGAAGAGGACAATTACCAAGCATCCTGGAGAGATATCAGGGCAGAGCCCAGTTCTCACCTGGGTACAGGATGGTTTTGCAAAAGGAGTGAGTTATGCTGCAAATCAGAGGCCACGGCAGTGCAGGAAGAACGCTCGGGGAATCCCGGGCGCAGGTCTCTGAGCTGGTACACGGTCTCTGCACCCACAGCAATGAGAATGTGCCACTGGGACCATGCCAGCAAAATGTGACCTGGTTTTCTTTTCACCCATTTATCTCGACGTTCTGCCACAGTGCACTGTGATTCCCACCCCCACCCTGAGAGCGCCAACAACCCAGAGCAAAGGAAAGTGGTCAGTCGCCACCAGCACACACCACCTCTATAGGGTGTCAGGCTCAGAGGATCTCTGGCCTGGAAGGGACCGTATAAATATCTTTCCTTCCCAAAGCTGATTACATTATACAAGTCACTATTTTACTAACAGCAGGAGTTACCACTAAGATAATACTGTTTCAGTTTTAAGGAGGGGCCGGGAGTTGGCGGAAGTTCCTATGGAGAACATTGTTGTGAATAATGTAAACACTTCAATAAGAGCCCATCCCACAGTCTCTTCTGTGGTTCAGACGGGGAAATGTGGCCCATATTCATCATATATCAGTGAGACCTTTTCTGGCTATGAGACGAAAGAGGTCACATTCATTTAGCACTGCAATTGGTGAGCCTGAATACCAAATTCAGGCTAAATAAGGGAAAAAGAATGAAGAGGGATTCATTCGTGGCACTTTGGCAAATATATACCATTCGTGTGTTTGAAAATACCTGGTGTTTCAGCTGACTTTGTGCACACAAAGGGGCACATTTGGTGAAACAAATGTGACTTTCCTGCTCATTAAAAAAATCCGACTAGCTCTTTCTCACATGCAAAACTGCACTGTATTTCCCACACTCTGATGGCCTGGTATGCTATAAACCCACAAAGTCTTGAGTCAAACACCATTTCTTCAAGCAGTAACACCAATACAACCTCCACTTACCCACAAATTTTTAAGTCATTCTCAGCTATACCACATTCAGGATACAGGCCACAAGCCCAAACAGCTCTATTCTGAAAATTCTGAAGGAGAGCTCAGCTACAGGTGACAGTACCTGGCTGGGACCTCGAGGACACTCATTAAGTAGACTTGCCCTCGTCCTATGCCAAAAAGTCCCCTCGTTGGCATGCACAGATGAGCCCATGCAAGGCTGCCTGCACCCCTTGCGCCCCTGGAGGTTCCCGTGCTCACCTGTTTTCCAAGAGCGTCATGCACACCACCTCTCGCACCCCGGGGTTGTTGGCCTTCTCCACCGAACAGCCCTGCAAGTTCCACGTGGCCAGCCTCAGCACAGGCCGCCCGTCCCTTGTGCCTCCAAAAGCCTCCACTGAAGGCCGAGTGGAGATAATCTGGGTGGGCCCACCTGGCGGCAGGTCCAGGTCCTCACTCTGCAAGCTCAGGGAGGTGGGGCTGGGGTGAGGCTTGGCAGTGAAGGTCAGGCCCCCGTTGGTGTGGGTGGACGGCGGCCTGGACCTCTCCGCGAACACCTGGTGCCGTATCTTGTCCAGAAAGGCGGCATTGATACCGCCCATCCTCACCAAGTCCTCGACGCTGCGGAAGGGCCCGTGCTCCCGGCGGTAGTCCACAATGCTGACGGCCATCTTTTCCGTGAGTCCTCGGATGCTCATGAGCTGAGCCGGGGTGGCCGTGTTAATGTTGACGCGCGGGGTGAGAGGCACGGTGGTGGACAGGTGGTGAGGCTGCTGCTCCAACAGCAGGTCCCGCCGCAAGGAGCTGGGAGAGTGCTGTGCAGAGCTGCCCTTGCTGCTCACGCAGATCTCGAACTTGACCTGCTCTAACTTGGTGGCGCCCACGCCACTGACCAGTGCCAGGTCCTCCACCTTCTTGAAGCCACCGATGTACTCACGGTACTCCACGATGCTGCGAGCCACTGCACGCGTCACCCCAGGCAGGGTCATCAGCTCCTCCTCCGTGGCCGTGTTGATGTTCAGCCGCTCCTGATTCACCAGGATGTTGCTGAAGTTGCAGGCTGCACTGAACTTGCGACTATGGGACAGGTCTGAGGGGTCCCGAGGAATAGAGCGGTGGCAACCCAGGGTGCTCCCCATGACCGGCCCAAATCAGGGGCCCTGGAAGGCCTTGCCACCACAGAAGAACTCTCTGACTAGGAACTCTCTGTGCCTTATAGGCACAGAAAAGCGTCCAACAGTACCTTTCACTTGGGCACCTGGAAAACAAATTAATAAACACACAAATCAATGGAATCAGCTAATTAGTTTGCATTAGCAGTCCCTACCTAGAACCGGAGTTCTTAACCAAGAATCCCGGGCTGGTGGCTGTCCTTGAACCCTGAACACACAGCGAGGCTGGCCCCTGTGGATTTCCTCTGGAAAGGTCTAGTTTGATCCCACTGAGATCCAAAACGGCTTTAAGTCGCTTCTCTTGGAAAGATACCTATCCCCATCAGCCTGCACCTCTGTTCCTGCCGGAATTCCTTGCTCACAAGTGTGGGCACGGAGGTTTTCATTGACTCCCACCAGAATCGCCACCGTTCCCCGCGCCCCACCTCTCAGTCGCTACCCCGGGCGTCCTTCTTCCACCTGCGGCTCCGAAGCCGGAGCCCAGCCCCGAACAGCGCTGGGCCCTGCCTCCAGCCTTGGTGCAGGCACGGTTGCAGGTCAGGGGCAGGGCCACCGCGTCCTTCCCACGCCGCTTCGGGCCGCGCGTCCCGGCTCTTTCTGCGGGAGAAACTCTCGGAGTCCTTCTCCCAGAGCCGACAGCGCTGCAGGACTGCGGGGCAGCGACACCCGCGGCGAAAGCCGACCGCTGCGGCCGCACCAGGACTTGCAGCTTCGCCGCAGTTGCGCTGATCCAGGCAAAAAGTCCTGCGCTTCACTCGGACTCGAGATCTGCCAGAACCGCATCCAGTGCCCAGCACCAGCGCCTGGGTCCCGTTCGCCGTCGGTGTCAAAGCCAAAGTCCGGGCCGCGCCGCCCGCGCCTCCGCGGGCAGCACCAAGACCACGCCTCCTCCTGCGCTGCAACTCCTCCCCCTACTCCCAAGGGCACATGGGGGCGGGGCCAGAGCGTGGGGCCGGGGCCTGGGGAAGAGGAACCCCAGAGCGCGGGGGCGGGGCCCTGGAGTGCAAGGGGCGGGGCTATGGCGGGGCGGGGCCACAGAGCGCGGGGACGGGCCCGAGAGCGTGGGGGTGGAGATAGAACTCAGGAGCGCGGAGGCGGGACTTAGGGGCGACGGGGCGGGGCCGACACCCGGGCGGCTGCAGCGAGTCACTGGACGGTTCTCGTGTAGTGGCGGGTCCTGATTTGGGATTGCTACATTGGACCGCGGCTGGTTGTGCGGGTTGGGGACTGTTTAGTCTCACCAAAAGCGAGACTTCGCAGCTGCCTTTCGAAGGGCGGAGCCCCACAGCCTCACAGAGGAGAGCAGAGCCCAGGTAGGGTCGCCGTCTGGCCTCCAGCCAAATTTCGTTCGTCTTTGGCTCATGGGGCAGGGGCCAGGCACTCCTGAGGGTCAGGGACTTCTTGGTTCAGTCAAATTTGAGAACTTTCTAGAGGAGATTGGGTGGGATCTTTTTAACTTCTGCCATCCACCTCCCACCCCCACTTACTACCTTTTTCCACTAGAGTATTACCTTTGCACTGCTCACACAGAGATGCCCTCAAACAACACTAGTGACTCCCTGTGGGGATGTGTTCACAGAGGTCACTAACAGGGATGCTCATGTGCACATTTAGCACTGAGTAAATATGCATGTTTCCTTAAGTATTAAATCTACTCATTAAGAAGGAAGGAAACGCTAGTTGGGAATGACAATTTACTTGTCATTAAAGTAAGTAATCATTAGTTGCTGCATTACAGCAAGTAATCTTGCTGTAATGCAGCAAGATTAAAGATTCTGCTGCAATACAGTGGATACATGAAGCTAGAGTATTTGATCAAACAAACCATATGGCGATACTGTTAAATACTTTGCCCCTGGTGTTCTCTGAAGTTTCATTCCCAACCGAAGTGACCAACGCTTCTGCTTTCCAGTCCAAGGGCTAGGTCAGCTAAAACAGTAACTCTCAGGGAAGACAGGTGTGAAATGAGAGGCTGCCGCGGCTTGGTAAAATGCTATTGCCTTGAGTCACGCTCTCCTACTAGTCGGGCGGGGCTCTTAATTGCAAGTGAGAGAAATCCAACTCTAACTAACTCAGACAAAAAAGGAGGGGGGTGGTTAAGGAGTAGATTTCTGTCCCTCAAGCATGCCTGCAATCAGCTCAAATGACGTCATCAGGACCTGGTCTGAACCTCTCCATCCATCAACTTCCATTTGCTCCTCCTCGCCAATATCTCGCTACCTTATGCCCCACCCTTCCTCCTGTAATCCTATTGAAATAAGAAAAAAGCCATTTAAGAGAAGCACTTTCAGAGGAGGGAAAGGTTTTCGTGGAGCAGAATGCCTTGCAGGGCCTTTGTGGCTACAGGTAGACAACCCCGGGTCATGGCTAGTTGCAGTAGAAATAGAGAAACCACGTATTTTGTATCCAAACCAGGACACGTTGGAGCGCGGTGAAGTTAACAGTGAGAAATCCACTGTTAACTTCACTGGCACAGCAGGTATAACTGGGTCTGATTCCCTGTAAACCTAAGCCTGCGTTCCCCTTGGTAGAAATGAAGCTAAACTGTTGTGCATTAAAATAAGCAAAACCCAGTGAGATGGCTAAATTTGAAATGACTGGCCTTAGCAAGTGTTGGTGTGAGGACCTGGAGCCATTGAAACTCTCACACATTGCTGGTGGGAGTGTAAGATGGTATGACCACTTTGGAAATCAGTTTGGCAGTTTTTTAAAAAGTTTAACGTATAGTCCTCATATGACCCAAACTGTTCCATTCCCTAGATACTTACCAGAGAAAAGAAAGTATGAAATCCTAGGAGCTTTACTTGATATACCTGAAATCCAGAAACAACCCAAAGCTACCAGCAGAAAATGGATAAACAGATTGCGGCATACCCATACAAAGAAATACAACTGAGCAATAAAGACAAACGATGAATACACACAATACTGAAGAATCTCAAAATCTTACTGAATGAAAGAAGCCAGGCCAAAAAAATAAAAGAGAGAAAGAACACAGTGTATGGTTCCATTTCAACAAAACTCTAGAAAATGCAACTTAATCTACAGAGAAAGATCAGCAGATGTGGAGGGGACACAATGGCAGGAGGGAGGCACGAAAAAGAACCCAGGAAACTTTGCGGGGGATGATGAAAATGTTCACAAGGGCATGATTTCAGGGGTATATGTATGTCAAGACTGATAGAATCCTAGACATTAAATATGTGCAGTTTAGTATACTTCAATTCACCTCAATGAAGTTGGGAAAAATCTTCAAAAATAAAAAGGAATGCTTCTGAAACTTAAAGGAAAAAAAAGACAGGCTTACTTTGGGGAGGAGTAAGTGACCCAGGGTGGGGAGGAGGGAACAGACAGGGAGCAGAGGATGCCCCCCAAGAAGCTGAGTGTGGAACTGGCAGAAGAGAAGCCCAGTGAAATTCCCCAGTGATGGGTGAGCCTGGCAGATGGGGTACCAGGAGCGCAAGTGCACTGTCATTGTGTTAGGTTCCGAATACTGAAGTGGTCTATTTTAGCATATAGATGTGATCCTCTGGCATTGTATTCCCAACAAGGTAAGCCGATGCCACAGCTCCAAATTCAGTCCCCTTTATGACTCCTCGACCTTTGTCCCATTCTTAGGATGAGCTCGCCAGGCTTTGAAACCCCTGAGGGAAAGTGCTTTTGGTTATTTGTTGTTTTGTTTTCCAGTTGGGTCATGAGAATTTTGAGGTATTCAGGGTCCTTCTCTTGTAAAGTGGTAGGTGAGTACCTTGTGACAGCTCCTATAATAAAGCAGGCCTTCCACGGACATGTAGAAGGGGGTATTGAATATCGTATATTCTGCTCCTGCAATAAAAAAATGAGAAAAAGAAAAAAGAATAAAACAATAAACATGAGAAACATTTAAAAATTAAAGAGTGAGAAAAAAGAAGAAATGAAGAAAAGGCAGAAGTAAAATGAGGAAAATAAAAATAAGAAAAAATAGAAGGGGAAAATAAGAAAATTCTTCAATGAGAAAAGTTAAAATAAAGGAACAAAGAAAAATGAGCAAAAGAAAAAAGAATAGAGGGGGAAAGAAAACTAATAAGCAATATTGACAAAAAAGTCAAAGAGAAAAAAATTGGCATACTCCTCAGGTGACTAAAAGCATTTCCCAACCTGGAAGAACCACAAACCTAGGCTCAGCCAGGGACTTACACAGGTGCTAGAATTCCAGAACAATGGCTCCTTAAGGGATCAGAGCAAGAAATGCACCTATCATATCTGGGGATACTTCACAGTGATTTTCTTACCTCCAAGAATCCTTAACTGTTCCCAAACCAATAACAACAAAGCAAAAACAAGAGCTTTTTGTTCATGTGGATGGAAAGAGTTTCTGGACTCAATTCCAATGTGGGGGAGGGAGCCCCTCCCTCCCAAAACAAACAATTCTCAGACACCATCAGGGTGTCCAAGAACTCAGCTTAACTCCTACACTGTTTGCCCAGAGATAACATCAGATTCCATGGGGTAAGAAATCCTTCAATCCTACAAGACTGGACGCCCCCCCACACACACAAACACACACACTTCTGGTGCCAATCCCAAGGCCAGGTTGTTACCTGGCTTCTGACCCACTGGCTATCAGCTACAAATTGGAGGTTCCAACAACACCCTCCTCGGGCTCGAATAATTTGCTAGAACAACTCCAGAACTTAGGACAACCCATTATTCACTAGATCATTGATTTATTACAAAGGATATTAAAGGATATGATCAAAGCCAGATATGAGATTCATAGGGCAATTTCTCAAATAAAGGGTCTTCTGTCCCCTCGGACCTTGGGGCCAGCATGGTGGAAGCCTCCTCGTTCCCCAGAGTAGGAGCTCTCTGGAAAAAACAGACCAATAAGCTGCCCCCTGCACCAGGTTTTTATGGAGGTTTCATTACATAGTTGTGATGGACGAAGTCATTGGCTACTGCAATTGAACTCAGTCTCCAGCCCCTCTTCCCTCCCTTGGGGTCAGGGGACCAGACTGAAATTCCCAACTTCTAATCACAGGGTTGATTCTCCTGGCAACCAGCCCCAACGCTTGGGTGGTGTCCAAAAGTCACTTCATTAACATAAAAGACACTGTTATCACACTCAACACTTATAAATTCCAAGTGTCCAGGGAGCTGTGAGCCAGCAACGGTGGATGAAGACCAAATATCTTATAAAGCACAGCATTGTGGTGGAGAATAGCAGTTAAAACCGTAGGGTACTTCAGCGCCCCTGTAGTGCTGGTTTGAAAAGTAGTAGTAAGTTTTGACTTTTAAAAAGCTTGTAATGTCTACATTTAAATTTTAAAATCTTTCTCTTTAAACTCTGAGTGATTGGTCTCAGAATGATGCCAAAGCTGAACTGACATCACAGTGCTATACAGCAAGCTTCCTTTGCATGAAACAATGTAACATTTTTGCCTAGTTTGGTATTAGGGTAATGCTGGTCTCACAGAATATGTTCAGGAGGTATTCCTTCCACTTCTCTCTGCTGGGAGAAATGGTAAGGACTGGTATTATTTTCTTCCTGAAATGTTCGGTAGAATTCACCAGTGAACCCATCTGGGCCTGGTGCTTTCTTTCGTGGAAGGTTATTCATATTTATTCAATCCCTGTAAGAGACATAGGCCTATTCAATGTGTCTACTGTGTAAGCGGTTTTTTTCCTCTCAAAATGAAATTTTGAAAGTGAGTTAATCAAAACTTTCCCATGACAACAAACTAAATACAAAAGATTGTGAAAAAAACACTTCACATGTAGGTCCTATGCGTCTGTTTGAAGATGTGTTAGCCTATTTGCCAAGGGGTGGCTGCCGACAGACAGAGGAGCCTGTTCCTTCTGGTTGGACATACGGGGACTGAGGAAGAAGAGCTCCCAAGCGTTCTTGCGTGCACACCTGAGTCTGTTTGGGGTTTACTAAATGACTCAGCGTCCGCCCTCCATCCCCACAGCCCCGTAGAGCTCAACGCCAGTTAAAAACAACAGGCCCTCCTGCTCGCAACTTCCAAGGAGCCCCAGGTGTTGTTTCTCCTTCCTTCTGTGAAGTTGGCCTTCTCCCAGGGAGGGGAAGTGAAACTTGGGCGGTCCCAGTTGCGGGTTTTTGGCATCAAATTCCTCCTTTAAAGTTCATAGTCTACTGATGGATACTTTGTTTCATTACGTGGCTGACAACGGAAGGCCTTTGTCATTTCCCTGACACGCTAAATGCCTTTTTAATTGGTGCCTTATTTTTTTTAATTTTTATTGTATTTTTTCCATCACCATTGATTGTCCTTATACCCTCTTTCACCTCTGCCCCACCCCTTCTCCCTGGCAATCACCACACTGTTCTTATGGAGCTTTTGGCTGGAGATTATTGGAGCAAAGTCCCCAAAGAACCAGGTGGCTTCATTTACATTACCAAATAGAGAGCATTTACCATCAGAGGCCCTGCGTGCCCCCCCAACCACTTCCACAATTATTATTATTACAGAAGCTAATGTTCATTAATCTTTAAAAGTAATGTGATTATTACCGTCACACTTACGAACCCTAGCTCCTATCTGCTTTATTCATTTCCTCTTAAGAGCAACATTTCCAGTTAGTTTTGGACTTCCACTGTTTCACAGAACAGTTTCTTCTTTCTTGTTTATGAAATTTGGGGTTTATGAAACATTCTTCCTGGAAAGGCCCCATTACTTCAATTTCTGGATGTCTAATCAGGAGATCTCTCTTAGCACAGAATACTTCAGAGATGTTGGGGACCACGCTGTGTGGTTTCCGAGACTGGAGCCCCACGAGAGCAAGTCCTGAAAGGGCCTAGCAAGTCTCCCTGGAAAACCAGGTAGAAGGCAGGTGGCAAGCATGACTCGACTCTAGCACCAAGGGTTGGGGTGGGAATCAGGCCTGATAAATGCATTGTATACTTTTAGAGCTTGCTCTGCTATATTTTAGATAGCCCTGGTGGTATAATCCAGTTGTTTAAGTTCAAGACCTAAGGAGTAACTCCTTATCTCACAAAACACCTCTTTAAAGACCCTCTGGCATCAGCATGACACCTATGACAAATCTCTGTGTTCCTTCAATTGTTATCTATAGATAATACTTGTTTTTGTATGACTGTAGCGTTTTGACATTGATTGATGAGCTGTGCGTGTATGCTGTGTACACCTACACGTACCATTCCCAATAAAAGCCATTTGGGAGAAGGGCTGGAGCATTCTCCACTAGAGGGAATTGCCACCCCCTTTCCCACAGGAACAGCAAGATCGTGTCCCGGATGACTTATTTACCATCCCCAGCGGACGGGAGGATTCTGCTGGACGGAGTTCCTCCCACATCGTGTCAGAAGAGGGAGTGAGGCCACTCTTCCTACATTAGGGGAAATTAAGGCAATGGCCTTGAACCCTGACCTTCTGGGGTGGGTGGGGAGGCTCCCTCGGCCAGGCCATGTGCCAGAAGGAGAGAGTCCTGGGGCTGGAGCCGGGGGCAGGGCCGAAGGGAGAGGCTCTAACACACCTACTATGAACAGCAGGTGAGCAGCAGGTTGAGCTCACTGGCCCTGTCTCCCACTTCAGGCTCACCTGGCAACAGCCCAGTCCCCGCTGTGACACCATGCCAGGTTCAACCTCATGACGCACTTTTCTGCTTCTCACCTTCTCTCGCCTTCGGTCATTATGAATAACGCTGCTGTGAACATTCATGTTTCAGTCTAGACATTCGCTTCATTTCTCTTGGGTGTATATACCTAGGAGTAGAATTGTTGGGTCCAACAGTAGCTCTGTGTTTAACTTTTTGAGGACCCACCAGACCGTTCGCAAGTGGCTACCCCAGGTCCCTGTTCATACCCTAGCTGCGTGGGAAGGCTCTCATTCGTCCACACTCTCCCCAACACTCCTCGGTGTCAGACTTTGTTGCCTATAGCCAGCCTAGTGGTGGGAAGTGGTATCTTATTGTGGTTTTGATTCAAATTTCCCTGGTGGTAAATAATTTTGAGCATCTTGTCATGGGCTTACTGGCCATTTGTATATCTCTTTTGGTGGACTGATTGCTGTTTATGATGCTATTTTATCTGCCTTGTGACTCATTCGCCATAGACCTTGTATCATTACTTCAGTGGTTGTTTTATTTTTTCCAATTTTTAAAATTACATTTATTGATTTTAGAGACAGAGGAAGGGAGAGAGAGAGAAACATCCATGTGAGAAGCATTGATTGGTCTCCTCCTGTACACACCTGGATCAGGGATCGAACCCGCAACTTAGGCATGTGCCCTGACTGGGAATTGAACCCATGATCTTTTGGTGTACAGGATGACACCAACCAACCGAGCCACCCGGCCAGGGCTTTAGTGGTTGTTTTAGGATTTATAGTATATATCCTTAATTTACCGCTATCTACCTTCATGTGATATTGTACTACTTTGTATACGTTCAAGAGCCTTGCAAATGCATGCTTTCATTGCTCCGCTCCCTTTCTGTGCTGCAGTTTTCACACCTCTGGCTAAGTCAGATGCTCCCCTCCATGTAGTTTATCTGTGCTCTGCTACCGTGAGAGAATAGGACTTGTTGTGGGGGCTGAAGGAGGGGAAGTAAATGGGTCCATGGTTTTGCATTTTGTGTTGTTCCGGAGCGCGGGCCTGGCCCAGCTGTCAGGCCCAGAGAGTGCACACAAGGGGCCTGGACTCACGTGCAGGGAAAAGCAGGGGAGATCCCAGAAAGGTGGAGATCCCAGAAAGGTCGAGATCCTCAGGGAGCCCCTTGCCAGGCTCCTGATTCTCCCTGGGTCTCCCTGGCTGCCCCCCTCAGTGTCCACACCCCAGGTTGCCTCCATGACTAATACGTTTGTCAGCCACAGGAACTACGTGTGAATGGGGTGGGGCAACAGGGGGCCCTGGGCCCAGAGAGACCTGGGCTCAGATACCAACTCTGCCACTTCCAGATGCACGACCCAGGGTCGAAATACTAACTCTCCTCAGTGTCAGTTTCTACCCCTACAAAATGAGAACCAGAAGGCTTATGACACGGTCAGAATGACTAACCGAGGTGATGTCGGTAGAAGTGTCCGCCTGCGACATGACAGACACCTGTTACTGTTTTTGTCCCTCTGTCTGCCTCGCTGTCTGCATCTGCCAATCATGTCTTTACCTTCTTTAAGTTTCTCAGGCACTCATAATTCACCATGTCCTCTCCCTCTTCGTACTCTGAAAATTCTAGTGCATTCAAGCACTTTTATGGGATTGTCATGAACACTCCACTTTTCCATGTGTAGACCCCCCCCCAACAGGGCTGGCTGACTCGGTATCAGGGCACAGTGCATGCCTCGTTCCCGAAGCTCGTTATCAACCGCATAGGGGTGGGCAGCGTTTCTCAAACCTGGTACTACGGACATGCAGGGCCAGACTGTTCTTGGTTGTGTGGGGCGGTCTTGTGAATCGTAGGGTGTTTAGCAGCATCTCTGGCCTGGACCCAGTACAGGCTGGTAGTACCCCCTCTGCTGTGAAAACCAAAAGCAGCTGCAGGAATTGCCATGTATCTTTGATGGGGGAGCAAAATCTCCCCCAGGGATGAACCCCTGGGATGGGGTTGGCGTCATTTCCATTTGCCTCCAAGGAAGCCGGAACTCAGAGTAGGCAAGCACTGTGCCCAGAGTCACACAGCAACCCAGGGGTGGTGGCAGAGTTCCAAAGGGTCCAGCTGGCTTCTCAGCCCCATGTTATGCTGACTCGAGAACATACCCTCCTCTGCAAATATAGCCTCGAAAACCTTTGACATCCCTGGCCTTATGCTCCGCCTTTTGTGCTGAAGGTGCCTGGACTCTGAACTCTTCTCTCTGAAAACCCAGAACGGGCCCTGAAAGGGGAGAGTAAGTAGCCATTGCTCACAGAGGGCCAGGGTAACACACAGCATGTAGCTGGTGCCCAGACATGCTTTTTCTTGGCAGCAAGAGTATTATGATTTGAATCAGGTATTCCAAAATATATGTGGAAGTCCTAGCTCTTGATGCCTGTGAATATGATCTTATTCGGAAAGAAGGTCATTGCCTATATAACTGAGTTAAGGTGAGGTCATTAAAATGGGCCCCTGCCCTGGCTAGTGTGGCTCAGTTGGTTGGGTGTCATTCCACAAACCAAAAGGTCGAAGGTTCGATTCCCAGTCAGGGCACATGCCTGTTTCAGGTTCAGTGCCCGGGTTGGGAATTGTGCAGGAAGCAACTGATCAATGTCTCTCTCCCTCACGTTGATGTTTCTCTCCCTTTTTCCCTCCCTTCCCCTTTTCCAAGAAATAAATGAAAGAAACACTTTTTGAAAAGATGGGCCCCTAATCCAATATGACTGCTGTCCTTATAAAACCAGGGATACTGGGACATGGACACTGAGGGAAGATGGCCACATGAAGATGGATGCAGATGAGAGGGATGCAGCCAAAAGCCAAGGAACACCTGGAGCTTCCAGAAGCTGGAAGAGTCAAGGAAGGGTCCTCCCCAGCGGGTCCGTAGGAACACAGCACTGTTAACACCTGGACTTCGGACGCCCAGCCTCCAGAACGGGAGGGACTCGTCTCCGTGGTTTAATCCAGGGAAACACTAGATACTCCCCAGGTCCTCGGCAGCCCCGTGCACCTCAAATTTTGATTTGACAGTGCTCCTTGCTGCCCGGTTATAATATCTGGCCCTTCATCAAAGCCATGAAAGGTAGTTAACTTTCCTGCAACCAACTGACAAGTGAGATGGTGCCTCCCACAAACCACATGGCTGAGATAATGATCTGGCAGCAAAACAATATCCCAGGGGCCTTCTCAGGCAGCAGCTGGCCACGTGGGAGCCTTGACGTGGTTTGCCAGGCCAGTGGCATGTTGTGACAGTGTCTTATCTTTCTTGGTAATAGGAGGTGCCATCTTGGCCCAGGATAAGGAGCAACTTCATAGAATCTGACTCAGGGGCCTTGGTTACCTGCAGGTCACAGATAAACAGACAGAGGTGAATGAACCTCAGACAATCATGAGGAAATGAGGAAATGAACAGTGGGCAGCAAGGGGGAAAAAGGCCAGTTATGGTCATAGAAATCTAAAATCCAAAGCCATTTATCCCAGGTGAGAAAGCGGGCAGCAGCCAGCAGACTCATACATAAGCAGAGATTCTTTGAGGCTAAATCAGCCCTGAGAAGCGGTGTGCACCCCACACTGTCTTTCCTCTCACCCAGCCTGTGCCCCACAGTGAGACTGGAGTGTCAAGGACTGTGTGGACAAGTGTCTTCAGGAAGTGCTCGGTCCTTTCCCCTTCCCCTGGGGAGTTCACGAGGCCCCTGCGCATATTAAAGACTTTGAGAAATTCTGCTGGACAAACACCCATTCAACTCCTTCTGGGGGATGCAGCGGGGGCCATGCTTTGGGACACTGATGTACTTTGGGCCATTTATTTTGCAGAATTTGAGGCTGAGGCCCAGAGAAACTAGAGGTCACATAAATAGAGAGTAACCTTGTGTGACTCAACCCAGGTCTTCAGACTCCAAATCCAGTACTTTTTCTGTTTTCATTTTCCCATTAGTGCATTTATTAATAAACATTTGAGTGTTACCCTGTGGTGATGTGGGAATATACAAATGAACAAGGCAGGCCTTGCCTTGCATGTATTTTGCTATTTCTGGGATAAATGAGCAACAAAATAACGCCATGGAAAGGTTGTGGGGATGTGGAGGAAGGGAGCAGCTGACTTTGGGACGAATATAGAACCAGTCAGTCTTGACGCTTCAGATTAGGCTACTGTTGTTCCAATAAGTCCCATCATTGGTACCTGTGGTCCCTGCCACCCACGGCCTCTACTGGGGAGAAATAGCTGCCCAGGAGGACCCACTAATCTGGCAGAGCTGGCTGGGTCCAGGGCACCAGCGCCCAGGCTGCCAGCTGCTTTCAACCCACCTGTTTCTCCTCAATGGGGTGAGTGGTCTGATTCCTTCAAATGTGGACTGCAGGCTACAGAACAGGCAGTGAGCAGGGAAGTGATGGGGCTGGAAGGTCCTGAGGGTCACAGCTGGGCAGGAGAAGGACCAGGACTCGCAAGCTGTGGGCAGCACGGATGCTGTGAGGCCAGGGACAGGGCTTGGCCCAGGGGCCCCAGGCGGACAGCAGGCAGTGGTCCCCAATCTGCTGCCCCTGTTCCAGTTTCCAGGAGGCCCAGCTCCCTTGGTGCCCCCAGCCCCCCTACCTGAGCCCGCCTGGGAGGGGCTGTAATCCCAGTTAGTAAAAGCGCCTACCTCCTTTTTAAAAATTGTGGCAAAATGCACTATAACCATTTCAAGTGTGCGGATCAGTGACATTGAGTCCCTTCACCCTATCGTGCAACCGCCACCGTCGTCCACCTCCAGACCTTCCGTTATCTTCCCAAACTGAAGCTCTGTCCCCATCACGCATCAACTTCTGTCCCCTTCCCCCTCCCCCTGGCCCCTGGCCACCTCTATTCCACTTTCTGTCTCTATCAACGTCACTACTCTGAGGACCTCACATAAGAGGAAACCAGTTGTACTTGCCCTTTTGTGACTGGCTCCTCTCCTTCAGTGTAATGTCCCCGGGGTCCCTCCGTGCAGCGCCATGGGCCAGAAGTCCCTTTGTCCGGCCAGTTATGTCCCGCTGTCCATAGATATCACATGCCACTTTTCCATTCATCCATGGGTGGACGCTTAGGTTGCTTTCACTTTCAGGCTATTTGAATGACGCCACTACAAACATAGCTGTACAGTGACCTCTTTGGGATGGTTTTCAATTATTTAGGGGGGTCAGGACACCTGCCAGGGGTGCAAGGAGACACGGGGGGCTGCCTAGAATTGAGATGTGCACTCAGCCGAGGTCCAAGAAGGTGGGGTGATGACGGAACTCTTCCTCTGGGTTCTATCCTGGTGCCAAGCTTTGGGGGTGCTGCCCTCCCAGCCCACGCCACGGGGAGCCTGTCTCCAGGCACAGACAGATTGGCCCGAGTGCAATTTCTGGGCAGGCACTATGGCTTTGCCCTCCCTTCTCCACGCTTTTCAAGCAGGCTTTCCAGAAGATCATCACAAGGGCAGCAGCTGCCCCCTTCCAATCACTCGCCCATTTCCAGCACCTGCTGAGTGCCCGGCACAGAGGCACACTTCAGCCAAACAACATTCGATAAGTCGTCAGCACTTTAAAGTGAGTCAAATTGCATTTGACTTACTTACATTCTTCTTTTTTTTTCCTGTCTTGCCCCATCAACTTCTGCCCTCTGCCCTTATTACTTATTTTATCACCCAAAGTCCAAAGTTTACATTAGGGTGCCCTCCTGGTGTTGTGCCCTCTATGAGTGTTTGACAAGTGTGTGGCAACGTGAGTCCACCATTATAGTACCATCAGAGAATAGTTTCACGGCCCTAACTGTCCTCCGTGCTCCACCTCTTCATCCTTCCCTTCCCCCAACCCCACCCACTGCCAACCACTGATCTTTTCCACCTCCGTTGCTTTGCCTTCCCCACTGCGTCGCAGAGCTGGAATCACGCCGTATGTAGCTTCAGACAGGCTGCTTTCACTTTGCAGTATGCACTCAAGGTCCCACCACGTCTTTTCACGCCTTGAGAGCTCATTTCCTTTTAGCATCAAATAGCACTCCATTGTCTGGACGGACCACAGTCTGTTTATCCATCCACCGACTGAAGGACGTCTTGGTGGCTTCCAAGTTTTGGCAACTATGAATGCAGCTGTTATAAACACCCGTGGGCAGGTGTTTGTGTAGACCCGAGTTTTCCGCACTTTTAGGTTAATCACCAGGAATGTGACACTGGATGGTGTGGCAGAGTGTGTTGACTTCTGTAAGAACCCACCAAACCGCTCTGCAAAGTACCAGTGCCATGCGGCCTGCCTGCCAGCAACCAATCGGAGCTCTTGTTGCTCCACATCCTCACCCGCACCTGGCACTGTTCTGGGTTTGGGCCATTCTCATAGGTGTGTGATGGTATCTTACTGTTTTAATTTTCAGTTTCCTAATGACCTATGATATTGAGCATCTTTTCATATGCTTACTTGCCATCTGCATATATATTCTTTGGTGAGGTGTCCGTTCGGATCTTCGCTCCTTTTTGAAGTCAAGGGTTTGTTTCCTTATTATTGAGTTTTCAGAGTTCTTTGTGTATTTTAGATTACAGTCCCTTATTTCAGTCCCTGTGTGTTTTGCCCACAGCCTCTCCCAATCTGTGAATTGTCTTTTTATTCTCTTGACCTCCTTTATCTCAAAACCAACAGAAAGCCGCTTGTACATGGAGAATCTTATCCAACGGGGCCCATTACGATCACTTTCTGGGTTGGGGTCTCACCTGGAGCTTCCTGTTCCACAGGTTTGAGGTAAGACCCAGGAATGTACACCTTTAAAAAGCCTCCCTGCATGGTTACAATCAACAGTGCCAGTAAGAATCATGGCATTAAAGCTAGAACTTCAGAGTTGCTAAGAGATGGGAGGCCGTGACACCCTGTGGGGACCGCCTCCTTGGCCTTCCTCCCTGCCCTGCCCCCAGCTCTGTCTGAAGGTCAGGTGAGGCCCAGACCTCTGTAATCCACTCTTCCTTGGACATCTCCACCTGGCATCTCAAACTTGGCCTCTCCCAAGCTAAACCCCTAATTATCTTCATCCCCGCCCAGAAACCAGCTTTGCCTCTGATCTTCTGACTTTGGGAGGTGGCAAATCCAATCCTCCACCTCTTGAAGTCAACCTCAACTTTCTCTCTCAGAAACATGGAATCTGTGAGCAATGCCAGAGGGATGACCTTGACAATCAACCAGGACCTGACCACTTTCACTTCCTCTGCTGCCATCTCTAGGACAGGCCTCCCTGCTTCTGCCCCTGCTTCTTCCAGTCTGTCTTCCACCTTAAGCCAGAGTCAGCCCACAAAAACTGAAGATGGGTCAGTCCTTTTCCGCCCACAACTCTCCCCGACCCCCACTGCACTCAGAGGACAAACCCAAGTCCTTACAATGGCCCATGCAGGTCTTTATGGGCCACTCTACCAGCACTGCGATCTTTCTTTTCCTACTGAGGACTTAGCTCTGGTTTACTACCTGCTGACTTGCTCATTCCTTTCTGTCTCGCTCCTCCCACCAGGTGCCAGAGCCAGGAGGCAGGGCTGGCAGTCTGCTCCGTATGTTCCAGGAGCCCGGCCCAGGGCCTGTGCACAGTGGGTCCTTGTGCACAGTGGGCCCTCGTGCACAGTGTTTCCTGTCCTCTGCACTCCCCACCCTCTCAGCCTCTTTGTCACATGCTCTCAATGTCCCCCGTGCTGAGGCATCTTCTGTTTTACCCTGTTTCATTTCCATCTGCTCCACTCAGTCCAACCTCCCAGGAACTATAAGCCAGGGCCTCCTCCGCTCTGGTGAGTCTTCCCAGCTGCCCAAGGCTTCTTCCCCATGGGCAGGTCTGCAGCAATCCCTGAGCAGCATGCTTCACTCTCAACAGGACACTGTCTCAAACTCCCTGGCTTCAAACCCAAGGCCCCTGCTGATGGGGCCCCTGCCACCTTCTGCAGCCCCATCCGCAGACCCTTCCCACCTCCACGCATCTCCAAGGCTGCAGGCTGTTTTCCTCTCTGGCCACACACATGCTGTCCCTTCTGCCTGGTGTGCCATCCTCACCCCCTGACTGCCACCCCCTGCTCTCTACCCAGCAAGCCTGATCTGGCCTCCCAAGAACCCTAGTCTATCTAAGCCCCTCCCACTCTGGCGTGAGTGGGAGCATCGCTGGGAGGGAATTTTAGGTCTTGGCTATGAATTTCATCAGCTCCGCTCCAAAGCCGCTGGGACCCACGGCTAGAAGGGCTCCGTGGGCTAAGCACAGCGAGGCTCCTGGACCTTCTACCCTTTCAACATGTATGGCCGGAGCTCATGATGACACTCCTGTTGGCCGGCGAGACAGAACTGCGGGCGTGTGCCTCAGCCATGAGGAAACTGGTGTGGCCCGTGTCCAAGGAGCAGGCGCACCCGAGAGGGGCCTGTGACATCAACCAGTTTGCACTTTGCGTCTGATGGCCCAGGTGTCAGAAAGACACTGGGAATATAATTTAGAAAATACTAGAAATATAACTCGAGGGCTTCTAATTTAAAATCCCAGCATTGGCTCATCTATGGGGTTATTTTCTGTCAACAGCAGCTACCCTTGTGGTTTTAGTAGGAAGCTGAGCCCCAAGGGTGTGACTCAGCCCTGCGAAGAAAACCTTCAGTTAGAAGGAAGGGAAGGGAGCGTTTATTGAGCGCCGGCTAGGGGCCAAGTGCTGGGCCCAAACCTTCTCTCACTAATTCTCACAGCGACGTGGGAGGCGGGTACTACTATTAACCTCATGTCATAGAAGGTGCAAAGTGAAACCCAGGGAGGTTAGAAAAGCTGGCCAAGGTGTCTCAGTGACCAGGGGCATTTGTCTCGTGGCTAGAAAGTCATTCTTGCTACAGAAAGGGTCCATTTCTCCACATCCTGTCAGTACCCAGTGAAGTGCACCTGGCACTCAGATGCGTCATTTTGAGCCAGTGGGGGGTGATGGTTGAGAGTGTGGATTCTAGGGCCCTGGCTGGGTAGCTCAGCTGGTTAGAATGCTGTCCCAATATGCCACGGTGGCAGGTTCAATTCTGGCCAGGGCACATACATGAATCAACCAATGAATGTGTAAATAAGTGGAGCAACAAATCCATGTTTCTCTTTCTCTCTCTCAAATCAATAAATTAAAACAAATTTTTTTAAAGAGTGTGGACTCTGGGTTTTTATCCTGGCTCGTGGGGGCGACTTTCCTCGAAATTCCCCCCATGTGCCATGGATAAGAGTAAACATGACTGAGACATGATGTGATCTGCTTGGGGAGGAGAAGTGGCCATTTTCCCAGAGGAAAAAGGCTGTGAGCAGTGGCCAGTTTCTCAGGGAAAAAAGGCGTTGAGCCCCCTCTTCCAGGGGCTTTTATTGGGTTGTAATACACAAGAATACAGGGTAGTAAGGATCAAAGAAGTCTGAGGGCTTAGTCCGAGTCAGAGTCTGTCAGAAACAGAGTTTTAGGGTTTCCTCCTCGAACCCTTAACATATGAATGAAAGCACTCTTAGCAGAGCAGATTTCACAGGTTTATCAGGAAGTCTTTGTGATGCCAGATTTTTCCCCAGGACACAGTCTAGCAAGGCAAGAAGCTACACCCCTCCCCATCCAGTATTCAGGCTTACGGGGATTAGAGGCAGGAAGCACTTCTCCCAGAGAACATGGGGACTAGGGCTATGTCAAAGCCAGTGGGTGAGAGTCCATTGCTCTTTGTTGCAGCCTGGGTCCTTCCAGTCTGGCCTAGGTTGCCCCCTGCTGTGAGGGGTCTTACCTGTCATTGACTTCCGACCAAGCTTTGGGGGCAGGGAGAGGAAACTGAGGCAGCGTTTGCTACCAGAGACAAGCTTTGTCGCCTTCGGCTCCCATTCTAGAGGTCACTGACTCCTCCTTAGCCATAAGGGGTAGAGTTACAATTCCTAGAACCAGGCAGGCATAGTGGTCACAACACTGGCCCCACCATTTTACTAGCTGTGTGACTTTGGCTGACTTCCCTAACCACTCTGTGCCTTGGCTTTCTCATCTGTTAAATGGAATAATAACAATAGTCCCATCCTCTCAGGGTTTCTGTGCATTTGTCACAGCTCCTGATGCGCGGTTACTTCCACAAAGGTTGGTCCTCACAGTCGTTCCAAGTGGACCCCAGGAGGCCTTCCCAGTGATCTTTAGGGGGTCACAAGAAAGTCCCTTTTATCTCCCACAACCAGGGTCCCCATGGATCGGTTGCCAAGTGGCACTAGATGTCTGGGGAGGGGAATCCCCACACCTGATGAAGGAATCAGGTGTGACCCTGCCAAAGGTGGGGAAAATGGGAGACAAGGGTGTGGGTGGGTGGCAGGACTCTTGTCTCCCAAAGAAGAAAAGGCCCAGAGCAGCTTCATGGCTCATGCTGGCAGCTGCCTTGGTTTCTTTTCTCCTGTGTCCAGCTCCTTCCGCAGGTGCACAGCTCCCCAACTGCTTCGGAAGAGCCGGTGGTTATGCAACAGCAAAAGTAGAGAGAAATGTCTAAAACATTCAGAACAATGTAGAGAAATTGAATTGCAATGACAACTCGTTCTTAAGTAAGTGAAAGTCAAATCAACATTTCTTTGTATTTCTGGGAGCAAAAAGACCTGGGAAATCAGATGTCAGGTAGTTGTCCACTCCTATCTCTACTTTTTGGACAATTTTTAAAAATTTTTTGTTTATTGATTTTTAGAGAGAGATGAAGAAAGAGAGAGAGAGAAATATCGATCTGTTGTCCCACTTATTCATGGATTCATTAGTCGATTCTTGCATGTGCCCTGACCAGGGATTGAACCTGCAACCATGGCGTATCAGGACGATGCTCTAACCAGCTAAGCTACCTGGCCAGGGCCTCCTCGGAAAATTTCATCTAAGAGTGAGTTAATGCCCTGGCTTTGGGTGAGCTCAGCGCCTCCTGCCCCCCGCCCCCCGTGATTTCTCTGGGGTTTCTCCTCAGTTTCCACATCAGTTCTTTCCATCCTCCACCATTTTCTGTAAAGGAAATGCTCCTAGTGAAGCGACTCAGGAGTTGGAGAGACGTGTTGACGTTTCTGGGGTCTCAGGAGGCGTCAGCTCCCTGGCTCCACCCTCCTGCCCCCGAACAACAAATGGTTTGTCTGGTCTGACACTCAATGATTCCCTTCACACTCAGGGCCCCTTGAGATCCAACCTTTCAGCCCAAGACCCATGAAGAAAAAAAAAACAACCCAATTCTTTTCGAAGAAGCAAAGTTCTAGGAGCGCAATTCTTCCTTTGAATTGAGTGGCAGCATGGTTGGGAGGGAAAGGCCAGGCTTTGGAAGCAGGAAAGTCCTGCATTGTCCCTCCACCAAGAACCATTTGGGGAAATTATTCTGAGCCTCAGTTTCCTCACAGGTAAAATGGGGCTGCGGGGGAGTCCGTCTCCTCCAATCGTCCCTGGAGATTCCTGGGTCCTCAGAAAGGCTGGCTCCTTTCCCTTCCCTGGTTAATACAATGGCCACTGCGTTGGCAGGAAAGCTGGAGGGTCAGTCCTGGTGCTGTCACCTGGCACTGTCACCGACAGTTGTGTGACCCCTAAGAAATGGCTTTACCTGCCTGGGAGTCAGGTTGCTGTCCTGTCAGTGAGAGACACAGACCCACCGGTCTCTAGACGAGACTTATGATTGTAGTTTTGAAAAGCACTGTTACCTGCCTGGGCATTTCAGTTCAGCAGTGAAGAGCAAGAGTCTCAAGAGACGGGGGTCAGCTTTCCAGGGGTGGGTTTGGGGCTGGGGATCTGCCTGCCTGCGGGTCACTCAGCTTTTCGGGGATCAGGCCCCTGTGGGTAGAATAGCAGAGAGCGGAGGTTGGCGAAAGGTGGGGAAATGGGCCAAGAAGGAGAGTGTTGAAAGGCCGTTAGAGGGAAAATGAGGCAGGTGTTCCCCCAGGGGCCAGGTAATTTTGGAGTCCCCAACAGGTGGAGCTGGAAGCAGGCACCTGAGACCTGCCTGTCCCAGATGAGACAATGGCGGCCCAGGTCTCCCCACCTGGGCTCCGTGGTTCTGATCGTGCTGTGTGTCTGTCCCCGCCCCCCACAGCAGAAGCCACTTGTATTTCAGCTGGCTATGACTCTAAGGAGGGAAACATGGGTGATGTTCGGCCCTAAAAATGGCAGGACCCGTTTCTTTAAGGAACTGCCTTTGGGGGCACTGTCGGTCTAGGGCACTTTCCACAGAGACTCCTGCTTCTGTCTCCCGGCCCCACTAGTTGCCATAGGTACAAACTTTCCTTTTCCATGTGGCATGATTCACAGCGATGCTTGATTTAAAAAGATGAGGACTCCTTTCCTGGCCCAACTCATAAGACACAATGAAACGGGGGTAGGGAGCAACCATTTAGACATGGTTGGCGAAAGGTGGGGAAATGGGCCACAAACGTCAACCCGTCTCTCCAACTCCTGAGTCGCTTCACTGGGAGCATTTCCTTTACAGAAAATGGTGGAGGATGGAAAGAACTGATGTGGAAACTGAGGAGAAACCCCAGAGAAATCACGGGGGGGGGGGGGGCGGGAGGCACTGGGCACCCCCAAAGCCCAGGCATTAACCCAATCTTAAGTGAAATGAGCTATGTTTCCTATCNATACGCCATGGTTGCAGGTTCAATCCCTGGTCAGGGCACATGCAAGAATCGACTAATGAATCCATGAATAAGTGGGACAACAGATCGATATTTCTCTCTCTCTCTTTCTTCATCTCTCTCTAAAAATCAATAAACAAAAATTTTTAAAAATTGTCCAAAAAGTAGAGATAGGAGTGGACAACTACCTGACATCTGATTTCCCAGGTCTGAGGCTGGTGACCCCATTGAAAACTGTCACCTGGGCCAACTGCCACCTCAAACCTTGGCTCCTGGCCAGACTGGGGTTGCGGGGAACTTTTCTCTTATTTCCTGAGTCACAGCCTCATTGTAGGGGGTCTTGCGTGAACACCATACTATCAAGCACAGCAGAGGGGCACGGTCCACTGAATTTTCTTGCCAGCAGTAGGGTTTTTACGGGATGGCACAAGAGCATTAGCCTTAGAATTTGTTTAAAGCACCGACTCACAACTGACTTGATGAGTAGTCACTGGGTGACCTGCGGGGATGAATGTTTGGTGGCTGCTGGCAGGGCTCATTCTCTGGAGGGCAGGAGACCCAGGGAAGATCTGACGAAGAGAAGGCACCAAGGTGTGAGGGGCCAATTGGGCATGGGGGTCGCAGCGGGGTCTCCACAGAGGCCCTGGCAGGGGCTCAGAACAGGAGTCGCTTGCCAGGAGCTGCCACAGAAGGGCAGGATTTATCCAGGTGGGAAAATGCAGACTTGGGTTTAAATATAGATGTAATTTGGAGGCCGGAATCAACTAGCAAAACAGAAAGACAATCAACCAGGGCCAGTGAAAGACATAACCGGTTCTCAAGATAATTGGCGGGGGCGTCTGCTTCCCACTCCGGCCCCAAGTGCATCCTTACCGCTAACGGCCTGCAGCCGCCCAGTGCCCAGCGGCTTTCTGGCAGCCCCCGGTCTGTGAGCTGACTTCATCCCTGAGAAATTTGGATTTAGAGACAACTGTGCAGGAGCTTGGCTTTTAAGGAGGAGGCTGGGAGAAACCAGTCCCTCCCGCCCCTGGAGAGAACCCACGGTGAAGGGAAATACTGTGGGGAGGAGCTCATGTGGATAAACCCCGCAGAAAGCCGCCCTGTGTCCCAGGGACAGTCCTGGGCGCCACCACCCCACCACCTTGCCACTGTGTTTACCCACTTCTGGGGAGAGTGACACAGGTCTCTGGAACGTGTATCTTATTTTTGTCCTGCCTGTGTTTGCAATCAGTCATAAAAGGAAACCTCTGCCTCCAGAGCAGAAAGGACAGATCACTCCTGTGGGTCTGGGCAGGAATCCTGGTGACGTGTTCCATGGGCCACAAAAGCACGTGTCCCAACAGCCTTGCCAGCACGTGTGTGTGGTGACCGGCCCAGGGTGGGTGTGGGTGTGTGTTTGCTCAGGGAGCTGCGCTCACAGGGAAAGGCAGGGCTACTGTGCAGTGACTCGGGCCTGAGGCCACTGCGAGAGGAGACACACCCATTCATGGGAGAGTCAGCCCTCCCGCCGGGCCGGTGGCCGGCAGCGTGTCAGCCCTGCCACACCCTTCCAATGCCAGCATGGCCATCTGTGTGCCCCCCACGCCGCCTGGAGGCCTCTCCTCAGTGACCTATTGCCCACACACATGGACCTGCAGGTTTGATGCAATCCCCCTGAAAACCTCAGCAGAACAAACACGTCTGCTCAGCAAAAGACACTGGCTCCATGCAGACAAGCTGCAGACTGGGAGAGACTGTTTGAAAAAGGCACGTCTCATCAAAGAACGTTACCCAAAACATAGAAAGAACTCTTAAAACCCGATACAACCAAAGCAAATGACCCAATGAAAAAATGGACAGAGGACCGAAAGAAACACCTCACCAAAGAAGATACATACATGGCAAATAAACATAAAAAAAACGCTAAACATCATGTGCAAATTCAAATGACCACAGGACACTGCTACCAACATACTAAAATGGCCAAAATCCCAAATGCCAAATGCTGGCAAGGATGTGGAGCAACGCCAGATGCTGGTGGGCAGGCACAGTGGCACAGGCACCCTGGGGGTCCGTCTGGCGGTTTGTTACAAAACTAAACACACTCCGACCATGTGATGGAGCAATCGCCCTCCTTGGCATTTACCCCAAAGGTGTTGAAAACTGTGTCCACACAAAAACCTGCGCACAGATGTTTATGGCACCTGTATTCGCAATGGCCAAACTGGTAATCAACCAAGATGCCCTTCCGTAGGTGACAGGTACATCGGCTGTGGTCCATCCAGAGAGCAGAATAGTATCCAGCAGCAAAAAGCAATGAGTATCAAGCCATGAAAAGCAGGGAGGAGTCTTGAATGCATGTTACTGAGTAAAAGAAGTCAATCTGAAAGATACGCACTGCATGATTCCAGCTCTATGACCTTCTGGAAAAGGCAAAACTGGGGAGACGACACAAAGGTGAGTGGCCGGGGGTTGTATGGGGAGGAGGGGGAAGGAGGTGGAGCACAGAGGATGTTCAGGGCAGCAGAACTAGTCTGTGTGATGCTACAGTGCAGGATACACCCGATCACACATTTGTCAACACCCACGGAATATACAGGTGTGAACCCTATTTTATACTGCACTGTGGGTGGTTTTGCCATGTCCCTGTAGGTCCATCATGGGCACAAGTGTGGCCCTCTGGTACAGGGCGATGGGGGTATGCACGTGTAGAGGGGCAGACACGGGAAACCCCTGTACTCCGTTAAGCTTTGCTGTGGGCTAAAACTGTTCTTTGAAATGTCTATTCAGTGCTCAGAGAAAGTAGAATTCTTGCTTCTAGACCCAGGGAGGCAGCCACTACATAGGTGCCCCGGAAGAAGAGTGCTCCAAGGAAACAGGGCGACCCGGTAAGTAGGAAATGCAGGTGTGATGAAAACTACCCTCCCCTCGGCTTTTCTGGGCGTTAATAGTGTGCCTCATTGTATATCGTGTAAAGGGCTGCTTTCCTGTGTGTCCCAACGCCTGTCGAGTTGTGGCATCATTTTGAGGCCCATCACTGAGAGTTTAAAGGGAATTCAATAGTTTAGGTGGAAGCTCTTTTATCAAAGAGCCAACAATTAGCACAGCATTTTAAACTAGAACTGGAAGTCACTTAAGCTCCTAAAGAAGGTCGGTATCGATCGCTGCAGTGCAGATGAACAAAAAGTTCTTGACATCCCCACTTTGTTTGAAAAGGAGAGGACAGAGTCCAAAAAGTGAGAAAATCACTGGGTCACCCCTGGTGGCGTTTGGTCCATTTCCTGCTCTGACCTGAGAAGGAGCCGTTCTGGAATTCCTGCACAGAGAAATTCCTGCCTGGGCCAGGGTTTGTGGGCCTTCTGGGTCAGCAAGCTGGCTTTGAGTCACCAGAAAAACTTTCACCAAAGTTAGCTTTTTACCCTTCTTGAATTTTTGTCCATAAAACAGAACTGTCTCTCTACTCCCAACACTTCCAATGCCTAGTGTTTGGGTTTTCCATACCAGGCAAGTCTCCAGCTTTCCATGGACACCCCTGGGCATCCTCCAGTTCAGTTCATTTCTGACATGAAGACCAGGAACCAGTGAGGTCCTGCAGGTGAGGAGGGCCTCAGCCCAGAGGCTGCTCCCACTTCAGATGCCAACTGCAACTACTGAGTCCCCAGGTTATTCCCACTTCTGACTTGGCTGCAAATTAGGGTTTTCAGGTCCCCCTCCTCGGGACCAATGAATTTCTGTAATCTCCCAGGGCACAGGGAACCACTGTACTTAGAATTTATTACTGGTTTACAAAGGATATTATAAAGGATACAAATTGACAGCCAGGTGACGAATTGCATATAGCAGCCTGGAAGAGTCCCAAGCTCGGTGCTTCTGTCCCCTGGAGTTTGGGGTGTGTCACCCTCTTGGTATCAGGATGCACTCACCAACCTCTAATCTCTAACCTCTCCACTTAGGGTTTTTATGGAGGTTCCACTGACTAAGTCCGATTGATTCCAACTGATCCAGTCACTGGCCTTTGGTACTGAATTTAATCTCAGACACTTTGGCCTCCTGGGAAGTTGGGAGGTAGGGTTTGGCTGAAAGGTCCAACCCTCCAGTCACATGGTTGGTTTCTATAGCAACCAGCCCCCATTCAGAAGCTAGGAAAGGCTTTTTAGCCACCAGCCATCTAATTAACATAAACTCTGATTTGGTTGAAAGGGGCTTATTACGAATAACAAAAGATGCTCCTTTCACTTCTACTACTTGGGAAATTAGTAGGATTTCAGAAACTGCAGGGAAGGTGGGAGGAAGACCGACTGTGTATTTCTTCTTGTGTCACAACATTACAGCCTATTTTGCTTCTGATTTTTTCTTCTTCCTCTGCTTTCCCCCCCTTTTTGTCATTTTTCTTCTCCCCCCATTTTTCTTTTTCTTTTTGTTTTTAATTATTTTTTATTTTAATTCTTACATTTTTATTTATTCTTGTAGTCTTTCTCCAGTTTTTCTGTTTATCCTATTTTTTTAAAGATTTTATTTATTTATCTTTAGAGGGGAAGGGAAGGAGAGAAGGAGAGAAATATCAATGTATGGGTCCCTCTCGTGAGTCCCCTGCTGGGAACTGGCCTGCAACCCAGGCATGTGCCCTGACTGGGAATCAAACCGCAATTCCTTAGTTCGTAGGCCCACGCTCAATCCACTGAGCTACACCAGCCAGGGCTTGTTTATCCTATTTTTACTTTTTAAAAATTACCTTTTACTTTTTACGTACTATCTTTTTTTGCCTTTCTTATTTTTAGCATTTCTCCCTTTTTTTTTTTTTTGTAAGTTGGTATTGTTAACAGTGAGACAGGGCCTCTCGGCCACCTCAGCTGTGGAGGAGGCCCCCGTGGGGACACACGAGCCCCTCAGGGGCCTTGGCAATGACCAGCACCCTCATCGAAGCACCTCTGGGGCAGCACCAGGGATCTGGCCCCACCTCTCTGACCCACTGCAGCTTCTGTGCTTAAAGCTTGGAAGTTAGGCCCCTTCCAAGGAGCCCCCAGGGCATTACCTGAAGGCTGGGAAGGAGAATGGAAAAAGCAACCCTGGCCTTTCCCCATTTCCCTGATCCTCAGGAATCCCTTTGCAGACTGAAAAGCAAGGGTCCCACAACAGCACTGTGTGTTTGCATCTGGTGTCCGGTCCAGCTCCTGGGCTGCCTGAGAGTGGAGGCCAGATGACCTTAGCCCAGACCGACTCACCTCGGGATGGAAGGGCCTTCAGGATCCACCCTCCTTCCCTAGACTGCTGCTCCCATTTCTTTGCTTTGGGCAAGACAGGACCTGTTCCAAGCACTGGGTCTAAGGGTCAAAGGGAGCGGTGTGTCAGTGTGTGCGGTGTGTCAGTGTGTGCCAGCCTTGTCTTGCCCAGAGTGACCAGCCCAGTTTATACGTGGTGGCGTGCAAATGTAGGTTCACAGCCGCCCTGCAGTAAACAACACAACGCTTCACACATAACACAGGAATGAACTCTGTTTTATGCCCTCACAACTCTGAACCTACGTTTGCCTGCCCCTGGGTTTTTAGCCCAATGCTACAGAAAACAGTCAAGAGACCTTGCTTTCCTTCCACAGCAGGCCTAATACCCAACACTAATCACCAGGGTGGCCTCCACAGGGCCTTCACCTTGTCCCTCCTGCTGGAATGGGCCTGCTGGCCCCCTCAGGGGAAGGCCGAGGTGGATGCCAGGTGCCCTGAGGTCGGGTCTCCCAGGGGCCTGGCTCCTGTCTCCAACCTCCTCACCTCCCTCAAATGGCCCAGGGGCTAAGGAAGGTGGCCTGCCTTCAGAGCCCCCTGAACCATATGACATCTGGAGCACCTGGCTGAGACATTCGCCACAACTTAATGGCTGAGACAGGAAGCTGTGAAAGTTTCTAGAGAAGCCACATCATGTAACCATCATCATGAAGATAATCACAGCTAACATTTATGAATCATTTAGTGTATGCCAATATATAGCACTATACACTAAATATATAGCATAGTACGAGAATGTATAGCATAGTACGAGGGGGGACCCCCAAAAAACCTGGAATCCTCGCCTGGAGGATGGGCCCCTTGCAGTACAGGCTTCCCCAACTAGGTGAGTGTTCTAGGAACCCACCTGTGTCAGTGTACCAACTGGCATTGTTGTGAGAGGCTGAGTTCGGCTTCACTGAATTTTTTTAGAAGATTCTTTTGGTGTGTTTGCCCATTTCATGATGGGTGATTTACGAGCACACCTGCCCACTCCACGCTGAGTGCTCAGGAGTTTTTGACCAAAAACAGCATAAGCCCCATAGCCCACCTTCCCTCCCTATTTACCTGATCTCACCCATAAAGACTTTTCTTTGTTTCCCCAGATGAAAAATGTCCACAAAAGGAAATGTGTTGCCACTGTGGCAGAAAGGAAACAAAACACAGTAGAAGCACTAAAAGGCTTCAGAATTGATGGGTTCCAAGGCTGTCTTGAGCAGTGGGAAAAAAGTCTTGCTAGGTGTATTGCAGCAAATGGTGAGTACTTCAAAGGTGGCTGAAGCTTATTAAACATGTAAGAATAAACACACAAATCTTATGCATGACTTCGTTTTTTTAGGGGGGGGGCTCCCCTCTCGTACTATGCTATATATTCTCACACTCATGATCGTGTATGCATTGCTCCAGGTAACCCTCCTGGCAGGTTTGGGGTAGGTACCATTCTCCTTATCTGCAAATGACAAACCATTTGCACCTGGCAGGGACACGTGTGACCTACATCAAGGGCAGGGAAGTGCAATCCTGCCCTATTTTGGAAATAAGAACCGGTTTGGGATTGTTTGGGCACAGCCCTAAAGGTGACCCCAGACACCTGTAAGCTGCCAACTGGGGTACCAGCTCTGTCTTTGTGTGATGGGGGACACTGGTGGCCACTCTGTTGTGCAGTCAGGACAAGATGCTGGATGCAGGACGCTCTGCCCGGTGGCTGGTGCACAGGAGGCGCCCAGTGAATAACTGTTTTTGTTGGTTTCTCCTGGGTGCAGGGCCCAGCCCTAGCAACACCGAGAGTTCTGCCTGAATCCTCGGGGACTGGCAGGCCTCTGGGACCAGGCTCCATTTTTTAGTGATAATTGGATGCTTGTTATCACCCAAAATCAGACTTGACAGCATTTAACACTTCATCCAGAAAAACCGCGCAGCTGTGTCTTGGTGGCAGTCAGCTGGCTGACACATTGAAATTAGTTGGCACGGTTCAGTACTCTACCCACAGTCCACTTTTTAAAGACTTCACCAATTAAAACAATTGCCTTACATGTTTTTCTCTCAATTTCTGAGAAGAGGCAAAAAAAAAAAAAAAAGGTACCATGTACCTGCCTCTAGCATTTCACTTAAATGTGTGAGGTCACACTTAAAAGCAGCTTCCACACATTTGGTCAATAGTTGAGGCACAATCTGGGCAGCAGGGGGGAGTAATGTTCCCCCTTAGTGGTGGGGCAGGGTCTGTCCTACCCACTGGCTTCCATGAGAAACCTGCAGGGAAAGGGGTGGCAGGGAACAGGGCCTGGCAGCCACCTTGCAGGGTTCCGAGGACCGTCAGGCGATCGCCTGTGCCTTGTCCGTGCTCCATGTCCTGTTGGGCCTCACGAGGCAGCCTGGGCGAGAGGGTCTAGGAAAAGGCCACGGTGGGAGGAACGGCGGCCAGGCTGCTGGAGCCAGGGATCGGCACGGGCTGAGACATAGGCGAACCTGTTCTGCATAATCACGGCTCATGGCAGGTTGTCGAACCTGTGTGAGCGTTGAGTTCTCGATCCCCAAAGTGGGGACCGAAGTACCCACCTCTTACGATTAGGGGGAAGATGAGATGAGATGCAGGGCCCAGCAGAAGTAGCGCCTGTTTGAGTGTGGTGGGCAGGGCAATTGTATGGGTGTCATCACTTATGGTTTTAATTTGAACATTTCACCCAAAATGTCACATGGTGTGCTGGAGTGGGATAGTGCTATGTTACAGAATCACATGCCTATGATTTTGTGATGAAAGATAGATTTTGTAATAAACGGGGGCGTCATTTGTGCCAGACCCAGCTCTGTGTGCGGCACAGCCCTGGGGACTTGGCGCACAGGGACATTTACAGAGCTGCTCTCCCTTCACAACACAGGTGTTGGGACCATCTCGAATCCCCACCCGTCCAGTTTCTTGCTTCTACTCCATTATTCCTCCTCTTTAGGTTTTTGTTGTTGTTGTTAATCTAGTCAAGATGTGGAACTCAGCTCCAGACACACACGCACAGTCACCCGCACTCCCACACTCACACTCGCTCACACTCAGCATCCACTCCGGGCCACGGGCGCGGTCCAGCTGACCGACACCTTGTGGATAAGGTGGAGAGCCACGGAACCACAACAGTACGAAACCGGGTGCAGACCAGGGCTGAGCCTCGCAGACAGTTCTGCACGTTCCTGCCCTGCTGGCCAGCCCTCCTCTCCACTTTCCTTTCCCCCTCCTCCTCCTCTCCCCCTGCTCCCTGACCCCCAGGAGTGCTCTCTCCTAGTGCACTCCAGCCACGGCTCTGTGGTCTTCCTCCACCCCCGGCCATTTCCACAGGCCGATCCAGTCATTTTCCTCGTCACACACATGGTTCCCTCCCCAGATCCTCGGAGCCAACCAGTAAAACACAGTCTCTCTTTCACTAACGATCCTCTTTCGTATTCAATGGCGGGGAGTGGGGGGCGGTAGCATTCATTCTCTTTGGCCTGCTGGAGCAGGGCCTGTGCTGTGTCCATTACTGCCATCTTCCTGGTCAGTGGGTGCTGCCCCGGCACCAAATGCGCCCAGATAAACACTACCAGATTGGCTGGTGGTAGAAATCATTTTGTGATGCAAACTAGGTGATCCGCTTTCCTAGAGTAGCGGTACTCCCATCACCACCACCACCCGAGGTCACCCGAGGACCCCGACCAACTGGGATTCCCACAGAGCTGATCTGGGTTGCCATGCTGGTTAACACGGCACCCACTGTCTGACCTACAGCAAGCCACTCAACCATCTGACCCCTGTGTCATGACCTTTCACATGAAAGTGATGAGACCCCTACCCACAGCCACAGGGACTGCGACACTGATGGAGCTAAGTAGCAGGGTGGCCCTCACTTCTAGGTAAGTATCTGCTTTGGTGCCTAATTTCTGTGTTGGTAAATTTGTTATTGGTTTTCCCAACCATACATGGCACAAGGTGTTCCCCCACTGAAACAAAATTAAAATAAGAAATGAAAAGGTGCCCTGGCTGGTGTAGCTCAGTGGATTGAGCGCAGGCCTGCAAACCACACGATCGCAGTTCGATTCCCAGTCAGGGCACATGCCTGGGTTGCAGGCCAGTTCCTGGCAGGGGACACACCAGAGGCAACCATACATTGATATTTCTCTCTCTCTCTCCTTCCCTCCCCCTCTAAAGATAAATAAATAAAAAAATTAAAAAAAATGAAAAGGTCCCCCCAAACCCCAATTCCTGGTCAGTGTTTCGAGGAGAAAATGAGATGTTGGCAAAGGCCAGGCTTACAGCGTGATGGAAATGCCTGCGTGTTTGAGTGGGTCCTGCTGGTCCCCCCTCCCCCACTAGCTGGCCCTGCAAATTTAGGCCAGCTCCCAGAGGGCCTGCTCACTCAGTCCTCCAGGCCCAGGCCCAGACAGAGACTGGCCCACCCCTTTCTCCTGTGTCACTAGACTCAGCCAGCTCTGCTTTACTCAAACCCCCTGCCAGTCCCCTTGGGGTACCATGAAGTGTCCCTGCCCTGGCCGCCCCTAAAAAGACCCTGTGGCAGCCCCCCGGAAACACTGGCCTCCTGTGGTTCATTTGTACCCTCCGTGTCCGGACCTCAGGTACACAGGACTGGATTGTGGATCAATCACCATCCTTCATGCGTGACAGACACATTGCTGTCGTTGTCCCGCAGCTGGGCCTTCTCTTGCTTCCTTGGGCTTTCTGTTTTATTCTTGAATGGAAGAAGGACAGAAAACCATCACTTAAAAGCTAGGACTGTGACAGAAAACTGCTAATCCAGGATCCCCCTCAAACCTGCATTTTCAATCTGTTGGCTTTGAATCCAGAACGACTTCCCCTCTGGACCGAGGGGTGTTCGAAGAGTGGGGAGACAACTGGCCAGTGGCCCCACCTGGAATATGCAGTGGCCGCTCCCTCTACTCTCCATCCCCCGGGCTGGCATGCCACAGTGACCGGGGGTCCATGCCGTCCCCAGGATGGCCCAGTGGTTGGGGGACGATGGCAGAGCACTTCCTGGGGGTCCTTCTACTGCCCATACTTTGGTTTACTGGGGTAGGTTCTGGGAGACAGTCAAATTAAAGCCCGCAGAGGCGGGGGCTCATCTGGCAGGTTGTTGAACCTATGGCTACAGGGTGCTCAGCCCCCAGTCGGACCAGGGGGAGCAACTCCTGCCCTGAAATGGAAGCCTGGTCTCTGTGGCCGACTTTCTGGGGCACATGGAAGGCTGGGCTGCTTCCAGCAAGGGCCCCACGGGATCAGCCACGGCTCACAGTCCTGGGCTCATCACTTTTCAGGATGCACTGGGTGCCAGCAACAGCTCCAGCTACTCTCCAGCCTGCTCCCCATATTCCTCCCAGGGAAGGGAGCCGCATCTTACCTGGCTGGGGGGACCCAGCCCAGCCCTGCACTGGTCCCCCTCACTCAGCTTCTCGGGGGGGGGGCGGGCAGCCCCAATGGAATGAGCAAAGATGGCAGAGACTTAACCCAGGCATGATGGTGTGGGTTAGACTTTAGGGGGTAAATTTTCCTAATCCTTCCCCTTTCCCTCTCCATTCTGAGAAGTTCTAATTCCCTTAGAATAAATCAAAATGGAAAGGAAGCCTTCACCAATAGACCTTACCTGCTGGAAACCCGCTCAGCTCTCCTCTGTTTGGGAGCCTGGTTTGCTCTTCCTTGAGTCTGGCCTGCATGGAAAGGCACCTCTTAATACTAAAGGGCTTTCACATGAACTGGCCTGATTTCCTACACATGGGTCAAGAGAAGCAGATCAGTGTGTTCATTTAACTGCAACTTTTATAAGTACCGTGTGGTCCACCCAGGTCCAGGCATGGAACAGGTAAACAGTGACATCACTCAGGGCAGGCTGGCTGTCATCATACAATATGAAGCAGCACAAAATTGATCGTTTTCTTTCCAAACAGCCCTTTTCAGGTTGTATTCAGCCTGGCAGTTTTTAACAACACAAATGTTAAAACAAGAAAATTTCTCCCAAGGCACCACTCGGACAGGTAGGGAGGGGCACTGCCTGGTGGGGGGGATTGTCTGGGGGCTCGGGGCAGCTGACCTTCCAGAGCCCGCATCTCAGCATCTGCACCTGCACAGACCTGTGCAGTAGCAGGCAGCAGCTAGGAGAGCTCGGGCTCCTGAGCACGGGGCTGGGAAAGATGCACTTGGAGCAATTGCAGCCAGAGGAAAAGAGCCCCCCCTTCTCTTATTAGATTTGAAGCCCTCGTGGAAGGGTGGAGCTGCCCGGGGGAGACAGGAGGGTGGCAAGGAAGTGTGTGGGCGCAGAAGATCAATAGAGAATGAAAGAAGACACTGTCACCAGGAGGGGACTAACATTTCCCCCAGTCCCTTCTGGCTGAGGTTTCGCCAGCCATTAGGCTAATGGGCTTGGAAGAAATGAGGAAGACACTGCATTCGGCCTTGGTGCCTGCATGCTGAAGCTGCGGATTCGGTGCTGTGCTCTGTAGCATGAGATTAGCCACAAACATGTCATTTAATCAGGCTTCCTCTGCCCACGGCTTTGCCTGTTTGAAAGTCCATTCCTCCCCTTCTCACCCAAGCCCCACCAGGTGTTATGTAAGACGTGACCCATGCATTAGAATTCCTTTATACAATCTGAACATTTCCGAATTTTAATTACTGATTTTAACATACATCTGGCCCAAGAACTTTGGGTTAGAAATTGGGGTCATTTTCTAATCCAGGTCCAACCTCTCCCTGGAAAGAATGAGACGTCAGCGGGGACAGAGAGCAACCAGGTTCCTCACTTCCTAGGGCAGAGGGTGCGTGTGAAGATGTTTAATTCTTTTTCTTTTTTTGTGTCCTCACCAGAGGACACTTTTGCATTGCTTTTTAGAGGAAAGGAACGGAGAGAGAGAGAGATGTCGACTGGCTGCCTCCTCGTATACGCCCTGACCAGGGATCAGACCTGGTCTGATCTTTCAACCAATGGGATGATGCTCCAAGCCACACTGGCCAGGGCTGAAGAGGTTTATTCTTGGAAAAGGGTTTAATTTGAATTTAGAGGAGCACTGGGGTAGAAAAGTGAATTTTTCAAGTCAGAGAGACCTGGGTGCAAATCCAGATTGAAAAGCTTCGTGCTTCCGACGCACCTGCACTCTGGAATCTGTAAAACACCTGTGTGATGGCACAGTCCCACCCACTGTGCAGGACTGCATGGACCTGCGTGTCACCTGGGTGTGGACCCCGAGAAGCACAGCCACTTCCCCAAGGGAATCCCCACCCTTGACTCCCTAATGAAGGCCCTCCCCCAAAGCCAGCTGCCCTGCAGATTCTCAGAAAGGATATAAAATCCTCTTCAATTCCCAGCCACAGACAGTTGGTACCTGGAACCAGGAGGTTATTCTGACAGTGTCACAGTCATGCTTTGCGTCTGCCAAGCGCCTCCCACGCACCACCGGGCCAGGGATTTCCAGGGCCTTGCCAGGTGGGCAGGCACAGAGCAGCCAAGCGCTCACCCCAAACATGCCTGGATGGAGGCCAAGGGCAGCAAAGGCCTCCATAGCGCTTGCACCTGGCTCCTCTCAAGGAGTAGTTCTTCAAGGAGGTGTGCATTTTTAAAGTGTCCTCTCACCACATATACGTCCCTTGGGGGCGCTGGAGGAAGCCCTTTCTGTAGGACCGGGCAGGGAGGGTGAAATTAAAAGACCCGGGAGACTTGCAGGGTGAAGTATCACAGGAGCCTCGCTCCCTACCTGGAGAGGAGGCAGAAATGATCCAGAATGCGTGTTGTCTTCTATTCAGCTAGTTTCTCCTTCTTTTTATTTGAAAATGTAGGGTCTCTTTCTTGATTCGTATTATTGTCGTTAAACCAATAGTCTTATGTAGCTTATCAATAAAAGGCATTTGGGGTCTTCAATTGTGTGAGGGCTGGTGGGAGAAATGGGGGACTAGAGACCCCACACCCTGGGCCCCTGCTGCCTTGTGACCCACTGACCTTCACACTCCCCATGGGGTCTGTGCATCTGACCTTCTGGGAGAGGGAAGGTTCTAGTTCATCTGGAGGATATCTGCTGCCTGCAAGTGTCGCCATAATTATGGCTCCTCACCAATTTCAAGTGAGCAGAAGCAATGAGTACAGCTCACAGGTAAGGTCCCTTAAAGGTAAGGGTAAGTCCTGCTCTTGCTGGCTGGAATGTGGCTGTGATGACGGGAAATGGTGTCCAGCCACCCTTGACAATGAGGTAGATAGAAGCTGCACTTTGAGTGAATGGGCCTGGGGCCCCACTAGACCATCATGGCAGCCTGGGACCGCCTACTTAGACAGTTACGAAAGAGAGAAACCTCTGACTTATTTAAGACAATGTATCAGGTTGGGGAATCTCTTTACAACAGTGGCCAGTCCTGGATCTTAACTCCTACAGTCCCCTGGGGGGCATGAACACGGGCATGAACACAATTGGGCAGGACTTGGGAGTTGCCTCCTGCAACAGCCAGCTCCAGCACTGACAAACCCAACACACCAGGATGAAAATAGAAAGGCAGAAAGAGCCCTGGCTGGAGTAACTCAGTGGATTGAGCACAGGCCTGAGAACCAGAGGATTGAGGTTCGATTCCCAGTCAAGGCACATTCCTGGGTTGCAGGCCAGTTCCCCCTGCAGGCCAACTCCCAGCAGGGGACATGCGAAAGACAATCATACATTGATGTCTCTCTCCCTCTCTCCTTCCCCTCTAAAGATAAATAAATAAATAAAAGTTTTTTTTTAAAAAAAAGAAAGGCAGAAAGAGAAAACTAGAAGGAACATCTCTAAAGGTGACTTTAAGTTTTTACTTGATGGAGAGCAACTGGGAGTGGACCAGATCGAAACCATTCACAAGCTTTCATGGAAGGCTGCTTCTCCATGGCCCACTGGCTCACTTCCCACGCAGGGGACCAGACGCGAATGAATCTGTCCCTCCCATGGGGCCTGTCTCTGAAGCAACTGGCAGCTGGAGACAGCTATTGCCGCAGCTGTAACATTTTGTCATTTTGCACAAAAGTCAGGCAGTGATTGCTGCAATTTTTCCAAAGGTGGAAACAGAGATTAGTTTATTTAAGTAATGAGTTGACAACTACTTGGGCCTCCTCTACGTGGTTTCCTGGGTCACTGCTACCTCCCAGGGGCAAGTTACTGTCCTTGGAGGGAGGCTGGTGTAGAATACGACACTCTTCTTGTTTATAAGGGCCTGAGGCAAAAGCAAGAAGGCATTACCAACAGAAGGAAAGAAGGCTTCCTGGCCTAGTGCCATCCTGCAAGGCCAAGTTTCTCAGCCTTGGCCCTGCTGGTATTTCGGTCTGGATGATTCTTTGTTGGGGAGGGGAGAAGCGGGAAGCATGTTCGGTGGGTGTCAGGAGCACTGGGTCTTGGAGCACCACCATCCGTCTACCCAGCTTCGACAACTAAATATGTGTCCAGGCATTTCCAAACATCCGCTGGGGGGTGTGGGTGTGCATACGTGGGTGTCACCCCTTGCTCTTGAGTCTGGCTCTGGAGAGAGGCAGTAGAAGTAGCACCCAGAGATGGTTTTTTGGTTTTGTTTTCCCTAAAAATAGCAGCAAATAGTAGCTTTGGGGAACACACAATCTGCTTTTGGTCCAACTGGTAGAGTGAAGCTTAAAGGGTAGAGAACATTCTCTGCTTTTTAACAAAAAACCTGAAGAACATAGTATCACCGGGATGGCACTTTGAGGGCTGCAGGCAAGGGCAGTGGACACACTGAGAAAGGAGAAGAGAGAGGAGGAAGCAAAGAGCAAAAGCCCAACAGCACCTGGTTTGGGTCAAAAATGGCTGTCACTCCTTTTTGCCAGTGATTAGTCTGTGCATGGCGCGTGATCCTGGAAAAGATGCTTTTCCCTGAAAACAGGAAGGTAGCTGGGGGGGAGGATCCCTCTCTGCTCTTCTTTTCCCTTCCCATCCTATGCCAGCATGAACTGCTCGGTGCTTCAGCAGCCAGTTTGCAACTAAGAGGTAACAACCAGGGGTGAAGTCCATTGAAACCAATGGAAAGAGTCTGGATTCTTGATGGTGTGGCTGAACCAACAAACCAAGTTCAGGACCATGTATCTACCTTCAGACTTCCTGTTAAGTAAATACTCTACTTCCCTAGGACTTAAGCCAGGATTAGCTGAGTTTTCTGTCATTTACAACCAAAGGCACTACGAATCAATGAAAACGGTTTCTGCTGAAACCAACAGAACACCCAACTAACAGAAATATGTAACAGGAGGGGGCATTTGCTCACCTAGCAGGAAGACCTGAGGTAGGTGGCTCTGATGTTGGCTTGGTGGCTGTATAGTGGCAGAGTTCTGGGTTGATTTATATATAATTCTCCTGGCTTTCCCTCATGGTCACAATATTGTGGCCAGAGCTCCAAATGTTGTAGTCATGCTTGAACTGTGTTTAAGGCACGAAAGAGGCAAATTTTCCTTGCCTGGCCCTCTTTTTATTGGGGCAAGACAAGTTCCCCTGAGGCTCCTAATAAACGATCTCATGGCCTCATTTGACCAAACTGGACCACAGACCAAGACAGTCGGGGAGCCCGGGTCTTGGCCTTTACATCTCTGTGGTGGAGGTGAGGTGGGTCCTTTCAGAAAGAGGGTCTTGCAGAGCAGGATCAGCGGGCCAGCAGACAGCCCTTTCTGCCATGGAATACTTGTAGGCACCCTCTACCCTACTATTCGAAACTCGGCATTTCCCTATGGAGGCCTGCCGCCCCACGCCATCCCTAACTGTTCTAGCCCACTCCAAGTAGGCCGGCTGGACTTCCACACACCGGCGGGAGAGCAGCCTGAAGCCTCTGGGTTCAGTTCTGCCCCCAGTCCTTCCTGACACATGGTGTTGGGTTGGAGAAGGTCCCGGAAAACAATGTTGTTGTCCCCTGCTGAAACGACCCTCCACCCAGCAGGAAGTGTGCCCGGGTTCCTAGGGGGAAGACACATGCCCTGAGCCCTAAGCCAACCCAGGGTGCTCCAGTCTCTGCTCCATGGGTTTGACTTCTCCCCGGGGCTCAAGCTGGTCCCAAGGGGTTGGACCCAGGGTCACTGGTCCCCTCTCAGTGCGCTCTCTCCCCTGCCCCCTGGAAGTCTGGCTGCTACAGGAGACCTCTCCCCAGCACCCTTCCCAGAGGCCAGTCTTGTGGCAATACCTCCAAGGCCACTACAGCATTCGCTGAATTGTGGCACAGCCCATCGCCTACTTTGCTGAAGAAAAAAATAAAGTAAATAAAACAAGTTCAATCCCTAGCAGGGTCTCCCCTTTGACACCATCACCTGGCATGGACCGCACAGGGCACCGGAATTTAACCCTGGGGAGAGGTCTGCTGAGGCCCCCCTCTCCAACCCCTGGGAGAGTTCCTGGAAATCCATCTCACATCTTTCCGTGGAGCTCTCTTTTCTGCCCTGTGCCCCGGGCCAACGCAGCCTTCCGGTCCTTTCAAGATTGGCCCTTCAGAGAAATGAGCCGCAGATCCCCTGCTGGGGCATTCAGAAGCCTGCGTTTGTTTTCAGAAACTGCTGTTTGCTGGGTTTTTTTCATTGACTGTAGGGAGCAATTTGGCATCATACAGAATCCTGGGTTACTGGCTCGGTTAATATTTCATGGTGCCGATTAGTCGTTTGCATTTATGGAGGCATGGGTCATGAAAAATTAAAGCTTTAATTGCTTTGGGTTTCATCCTTTTTCATGTTCTTTTTTTTTTTTTTTTTCTGATTGGGAGTTTTTCTCTTAGCTGAGTTGTCTTTCAAGCCTTGGGGCCAGTGTCACTCAAAAGAGTCGGGGAACTTGGAGATGGAACTTCAGGACACGTTGATAGGTGGCAAGGCTCTGGGAAAAAGGGATGATGACCCAGTGTCTGGCTTCTCTCTCAGCAAGAACAGTCCTTCCCCAGGAAACAAGAGTCGAGTGTGCACTTGCAGAAGTGCAGGCATGAGGACTGCCCAGCACAAGGGACCGTGGAAAACGGCACTCAAAGGGCCGGGCCCGTGCGCTGGTTGCTGTGGCACTTCGGGTGCTTTTGCATTAATTAGTCCAGATGTGTTTGGACCACAGGTATCAAACATACCAGACGAGGCAATGATGGACAGCAGCTGGACAGGTGAGTCTGGCCGCCGAGCATCCCCTGGGGCCCCCTGGGCTGGTGCAGGGCTCTCTGAGCACCGCTGCTGTCCTGAGCAGTGGCATCCTTGGGCTTGGACATCCTGTCCCTCTGTCGGTGGGTGGGGTGGGGAGTTCTGGGAGGAGGAAGTCCACTCTGCCCTGGGGGCAAGACCTGGAAATCGCCCTGAAGGGTCAGCCAGGTAGAAGGTGGGGAAGCACGAGGCAGAAGCCGAATGTTTGTGCATGCTGCAGACAGATGCGTGACAGGTGACCATCCATCCCGCATGTTAGAGCCACTTCCCCAGGGAAACCACGAAATCTCTCAGCTAACTGCTAATTGGACTAAGGTACAGCATCTTAGCATTCATGAGGCCAACATGAATCATGGCTGTAATAGAACACATTTCGAGAAGAAATAAGTGTCTTATGCTGCTTCAATTTAAACCATTTCACTGTGGAAAGGACTTAATTGAAAACTGAACGTTTCTTTTTAACTTCCAAATTAAGCAAAGATTGATCAACCCCAATTGACAGCAATATAATAATGCTGTTAACTGGGTAATATATCAGACTCATCATGAGTTATCACAGATTTATGACACAGCAAAAGTTCCTGTGAGGACGACAGAGTATATGAAGAAGAGGGAACTAGACATTTTGTCTCAAGGAGTAGCTTCATTTTAGCCCCATCAGATGTGCATGAACATGCTTAGGTTTGTTTTCCATGATTTCGCTTCTCAGTATTCCACGACACTCAAAACCAGAGGCACACCTGTTACAGATACCTTATTTTGGTGTGTGACCGTAAGAAATACTATCATTTACTTTAATGACATCTTGAACATATTTTCACAACATAGCACAGTATTTAACTAAGAGGCAAAGGCCGTTAGAACATGAGCATTTTTAGGCCCTGGCTGGGTAGCTCAGTTGGTTAGAGCATCATCCCAATGCCCCAAGGTTGCAGGTTTGATCCCCGGTCAGGGCACATACAAGACTCAACCAGTGAATGCATGAATAACTGGAACAACAAAAATCAATGTTTCTTCTTTTCTCTCTCAAATCAATAAACAGTAAAAATGAGCTTAAAATTGGCATTTTTTCTTCTTGGCTGGTTCAGAGTACCTCAGCAGCAGCCCCCTTCCCTGAGATCTGTGAGGCATTGGATCCCCCAGACGGCTGTGGGCGGGAACTTGCCAGAGCTGCGGTGGAATGAACAGACCAGAGCAATTCATTGTGAAAATGAAGGAGATGAGAATGTAGAAAACACATTTAAATTTTTAAAGGACTGAATTCTGTTACCACCATGCAGATGAGGCATCAACGCATTTTTTTTACTGGAACATTGCCAGAGGGGGTCTCTCTGCCACACAGGGATGAGTGACAGCTGCCAGTCACTCTGTCCTGAGAGACTCCATGTGTGTGACAGAGGCACGCTGGTTGGTCACTGCAAATCTGTGTCCTGCAAATAAAGGCAGAGTCGCCTTGCCCAACCACTGGGTCCTAGTGATGACGATAGCCCAGGACAGTTACCAGGAAAAACAAAGAAACACAGACAGCATTTTCCAGAAAGAACTGAGACAGCTGCCCCCTGTCACACACACAGCCTGGGTAGAGGCAGGGCAGGTGGCCCATTGATTTCTGGCTTGAGGGGGGCTGTCCCACACCACCTTGCCTCAGGCCACCGACACAAAGAGACGAACATACTACTTTGTCAGAAAATGGAGAGCTCTCAAATCCAGGATAATACAGTAAAAAACAGCAACAACGATGACAAAAAAATGGCTGTTGCTGCAAGTTTCAATAGATCTGCAAAATCGAAAGACCTTGATATGTCCAGATGACTGCCCCTGTCTCCTTTTTTGTAGAACACAGGTGGCAAACACGAGGCCCAAGGGCCGAACCTGGCCCTCCACCTTGTTTTATCATGCCCCACACCTTGTTTCTACCCAGCAGCAGCACTAAGCTCTCGTTTAACTGTTAAGGAGCAATTACAGTTATACAGTCCTAAAGTTACATTCAGCCCTTTGAAGGCAACCTTGAGGCTGAAGTGGCCCCTGGTGAAAATGGGTTTGATGCCCCTGGTCTAAAAGCTCACAGCAGGTGGGCTGGGACTGACAACAGGACAAGCGGGCCCTGTTTCATCTTTACAGGGGAGTTTTCAGCCCGGACAGAATTCCCAGGACACCTCCAGTGCTTAATTAAAACCACAGCAACCAGTAACTTTATCTCCCCTATTCAGAAACATTATAATAAGGATTAAGGTTAAAAACACACAAAAACATACTCCAAATCCACGCAGAGAAGACAAAATTAAACAAAACCAACTAGTCAGTCTGAAAGTACTTGTTAGAGACTGCCAAAAAATTACAAAGCAAAATGATTTTACTACTTAAGAAGTTTTCTTACTGCTTTAGTTTCCAGAGCATGGGCTCATGAGAGTGGTTCCAGTCCCAAACTCTTCCCGAGCCTTACAGGAGACTTCTCAGTTCTTTTCTTTGGTGTGTGTGTCAGCATAGTAGGGTCGTTCCGTTGGAAGATCACGAAGTCTCCCGGCAACCTGCAGAGATTCATGCAGAGGAGTATTTACAGTATCTATGCAGTACAAACAGCAAGGTAACCTGAGCACCTGCCGAAAAGAAAAGCAAAAACAAAACCAGGCAGCTTGCTTTCCATGAATCCTCTTAGAAACTGTGTCTCCGTGGCTTCCGAAGAGTACAGTTCAAAGGGATGAAACCATTTCTGCCAAGGGCTGAAGAGTGGTGTATGGTTCTGAGCGAACACTGGGAAGCACCAAGAAGCCCACCACCACACCAACACCCTCCAAGGGGCTGTCCCAAGGGGAAATGTCCCCCTTGGGAGCCATACTCAGTGGACCTGAGGCTACAGCAAGATAAAGAACCCCTCCTATGCGTCAACTGTGGTGTGGCAGAGGAGACAGATCTCAGGTCAACGACCGCAGCCAAGGTCATGGCTGGACAAGCCTGTTTTCCAGGCTGCACATACCAGGACCGCCCATGCCCAACCCTGTCCACATCTTGAAAAGTGGTAAGTAGGAGGTTCCGGTCAAGATGGCAGCGCAGGTAAATGCTGTGCTCACCTCCTCCCATAACCACATCAAAATTACAACAAACTTATAGAAAAGTCAGCCTGGAGAACCATCTGAAGACTAGATGAACAGAAGTCCTAGAACTAAGGACATGAAGAGGAAGCCACGTCTAGCCTGGTAGGAGGGGCAGGGATGTGGAACGGGCTGGTTTCACACCCACACGCAGCAACTGAGAATCAGCAGGGATATCTGAGCCATCGAAGTCCCCCCTGAGCGGGGAAGGGTCCCCACCCCACACTGGGCTCCCCAGCCCAGGGCTCTAGTGCCAGAAAGAGGAGTCCCCACAACACCTGGCAGTGAAAACCAGGGGGTATTCCGTCCAGGTGAGATGGAGAGCTTCTGGAGACCCAAGTGTCCTCTTAAAGGGCCGGCACACCGACTCACTTGCTCACTCACACTCACCCTGAGCTCCATGAAAGAGACAGTAGCTTGAGAAGCACCAGAGCTGTACAGGGAGAAGCTGCATTGTGCGGCTTCAGGGCAAGGGATGCAGGGACAGCTGCCATTGTCCCTGTGTTGAGCCCTCCTCCCACATAGCTGGCAGACGGGTGCCAACTCTGAATCTGCATTAACCTAGTGAACACGTCCATCTCACCCTGGTGACCCCCTGAGACCCTGCCCCCCAACTCTCATACCGTTGGCAGCTCTTTCCAGGGCTCACAGGTAGCCAGCCTCCACCTGAGCTGAAGACTTGCTTCGAAACTCTCCAAGGTCCACAGATCCCAGGCAGTGGTGGCTGGCCTCAGAGCACCCTGTGCCCCATGCTGAGTGACCCTAGGCCTGGCACTGGGGAGAGCCAGCCTCAGGTCACAGTGCGACCTCTCCTAGGCACCTTTGGGCCCAGCAAGGCAACTACCAACCTTGGATTGCTTTCTAGCTCCTACCAGGTGGTCCCAGGCTGGACATGGACAGCCCCTGACCTTTGCCTGGACTGGAGCCCCTCCTAATAGGCCCCAGAATTAACACAGCCAGTGGCCAGCTTCAGAACACAACAGAACATCACCCGATTAGCTCCACAAATGGCACAACCAGAGGGCGGTCTGGGGAGAACCTGGCTTTGTGGAGTCAGCTCCTTCCCAGCAGCTCACCCACTGTGCTTGTGGCCAGTCCTCCCAACCAGCCACACATGACGTGCCAACAGCAATCGAGCCTCAACTACAGCAGGAGGGGACACACAACCCACACAAGGGACACTCCTAGAGCATGTGGCTCAGGTGACCAAGAAGACTGGGCCACTGGGGCCCACAAAACATCTACTACATAAGGCCACCCTGCCAAGCCTGGGAGATACAACAAATATACCTACACAGAAACAAAACAGAGAGGAAGAAAAAATAAGGAGACAGAGAAACATGTCCCAAATGAAAAACAGGAGAAGACTCCAGGAAAAAAAAAACCTAACTGAAATGGAGGTGAGCAATCTACCAGGTACAAAGTTCAAAACAATGGTCATAAGGATGTTCAAGGAGTTTAGGAGAATATATGAACTCAGTGAGAACTTCAGCAAAAAGAAAATAAACATAAAAAAGGACACAGGAATCATAAAAAAGAACTAGTCAGAAATGAAGAGTACGGTATCTGAAATGGAGAATTCACTAGTAGCTATCAGCAGCAGATTTGATGAGCAGAGAATTAAATCAGCAATTTGAAAGACAAGGTAGCCGAAGACACCCAATCAGAACAATGAAAAGAAAAAAGAATCAGCCCTTGCTGGTGTGGCTCAGCGGACTGAGTGCTGGCCTGTGAACCAAAGAGTTGCTGGTTCGATTCCCAGTCAGTGCACACGCCTGGGCTGCAGGCTGAGCCCCCAGTAGAGGGTGCATGAGAGACAACCACATATTGATGTTTCTCTCCCTCTCTCTCCCTCATTTCCCCTCTCTCTAAAAAGAAATTAAAACTTTTTTTAAAAAAGAAAAGAAAAGGCCCTGGCTGGCGTAGCTCAGTGGATTGAGCACAGGCCTGCGAACCAGTCGATCACAGTTCGATTCCCAGTCAGGGCACATGCCTGGGTTGCAGGCTGGTTCCCTGCAGGCCAACTCCCAGCAGGGGATGCAGGAAAGGCAACCATACATTGATGTTTCTCTCCCTCTCTCCTTCCCCTCTAAAGATAAATAAATAAAATTTTTTAAAAAAGAAAAGAAAAAATAATCAAAAAATCAAAATGATGATAGTTTAAGGGACCTCTGGAACAATATCAAGCATACCTACATTTGCATCATAGGGTTACCAGAAAATTAGAAACTAAGGAATTGAAAACCTACTTGAATAAATAATGATGGAAAACTTCACTAACCTGGTAAAGCAAATAAACATGCAAGCCCAATAGGTGCCAAGAGTCCCAGACAACATGAATCCAAAGAGGCCCACACCAAGACACATCATAATTAAAATGCTAAAGGTTAAAGAAAGAATCTTAAAAGCAGCAAGAGAAAGACAATTGGTTGCCTACAGGGGAATTTCCACAAGATTGGTAGCTGATTTCTCAACAGAATCTTTGTGGGCTAGAAGGGATTGGCAAGAAATATTCAAAGTCAAGAAAAACAAGGACCTACAGCCAAGACTGCTCTACCCAACAAAGCTATCATTTTGAATTGAAGGGTGGATAAAGAGCTCCCCAGACAAGAAAAAGCTAAAGGAGTTCATCACCACCAAACCAGCACTACGAGAAAAGTGCTAAATAGAGGAAAGAATGAAGCATGTATCTTGTCTTCCTCTATGGAAGGAGCCGGTAGGTAACCAATGAGGGAGAGCATCTCTTCCTACAGTGTTTTAGCAATTAAGTAAAAGAGAAATTATAGCATTAGACTTTCACAGTTTTCCAGTTCCAAAGGAATTAATAGCTCCAGACACTAATCATCAATGTCAACAGTGGGCATGAAAGAGAGAGGAAGGAGGGGAGACGAAGAAGGAGGAAGAGGAAGGGGAGAGGGGTGGGGGAAGAGGAAGCAGAAAGGAAGGGAGAGGAACGGAAGAGAAAGCCAGACACGTGCCTCCTGAGCGGAGAACACACCACCACCTTTAGCCTTGCCAAAGGGACTGGGAATGAGACCGATGAAACCTGGGATTTCAGCTGCCAGCGCTCAGGAACCACGGGGCACCGGGGAAGACGCCGATCCTCACTGCGAGTCCGCCATCGGCAAAAGCCAGACTGTGGGAGACTGCCTTTCAGAGGATGGAGAGGGAACCTGTAAACCTAAGGAGACTTAAAAGACATAACACAGGTTCAATAAAGGCATGCTGACACTATAGAGACTAGGAAGGTATACCAGGTGAAAGGACTCTAAAGAAATTAAATAGTAGGAAGTAATAACCTTGAAAGAAAGAATTATTGGAGTGGCCAAAATGTCCGTATGTCTTTTTTCCATAAAATAAAAGACACAGGTTTCATTTTTCACCAATAACTTTATTGATTTGGATATTTTGAGTAATTCAGCTAGCTCCCACTTGGTATAATGTTGATTGTTCTCAACTAATGTCTCGATTTGGTCACTATCAACTTCAACGGGTCTACCCGACCATGGAGTGTCATCCAGCAAGAGATCTCCAGCACAAAACTTCACAGCCACTTTTGACACGTTCGATCGATCACAGCACCTTCTCCACACACTGCACAAATCTTTTTTTGCATTTCAGTTGCATTTTTACCTTTCTTGAAAAGATAAAGCATAATATGCCAAAAATGTTATGTGTTTTCTTCCATCTTCAATATTAAAATGGCTGCACAAAAATTCACCAATTTTGATTTTTTTCCCAACTGCCCACCGATATGATAGCTGTCAGAATACAACGTAACAACATTTTTTCCAATGGAGTTAAAGACAACTAAGGGCTACTAGAACCATCACACACAAAAACCAAACGAACCTGTTGGCCAACCCAATATGTGGATTTGGGGACCTCTCTCACAGGGAATGTGTCGCACTGGGCCCCTGGGCACCGCCGAGCGGTGACCCAAGCAGGGTGAGCGGCAGAGGAAATGCCAAGCAGGTCTCCGCGCCACCTCTGTGGGTACATTGCCCGGTAGCCGCGGAAGGAACGCAAGTTCTGAGAAGCCAACCCTTTTCTCAGCCCTTTGTCTTCCTCATGCCCAGATCTCAAGAACTGTTTGCTAACGGAATAAGTGACAGCACATCTCAGCCAGAAAGGACCTTGGAATTCACCTGGCCCAGCCACATTGTATCGCTGGGGCTCATATAGAGGGCAAACCTGCTGGCCTGGGGCTGAGGCCAACTTTACACTGACTTCAGAAGCCACGCCAACACCTCCTGAAGCTCCACACCCTGGGTCTCCCCCAGCCCCACCCCCCTGTTCTCAGGGGAGAAAGCAGCACCCAGGAGGAGGAGCTGGACAAGTCGTTGTGCAGCAAATTGGGCCAAAATAGGACCGGCACCCCCTTCTCTTCCTCCTGCCCCTCCACTTGCCCCAGCCTGCTACCCGTCCTCTCCCTCTTTCAGAGGTAGGCAACCACGAAGTGCCAGTGAATAAAAAAGACTTTGTCCCCACCTCTCCTGTGCTACCCACCTAACAGGTGACACTGGAGCTGGTATGTGAGGGAGAGCAGAAGTGGGGGGTGGTCAGAGATGTCCAGGCATTGGGGGGACACCTAGGGCCCAAGGCAGAAGGAACAAGGAGGTGGCCTTTCCTGAGTGCTCCTGCAACCGCCTTGTCCCCTTCTGTATCTCGCTCTGGGCTGTGCATCCCTTTCATCTTGGGGATGGAAAAAGTCCTTCTGCCCCTGCCCAGCCCAGTGATTCAGCAGGGTTAGGGGAAATCCCAGGAATTTGTATTTTGTAAAAAGCTTCTCCATTTATTCTGATGTGCAACCCGGTTTGAGAGCCTTTGACCTGGGAGATTTGAGGGAAATGAAAACAATAAAGATGAAGCAATATGTGAACTTTGAATTCCTTCTCAGACTCTCTATGTGATCGCCTGTCCCGTGGGAGTTGAAATACCTGCTCCGTGGGTTGGACCGGGGTGGCACCAGATAAAACCAGCCAAGACCCAGCTAGGGCCTCGCTACCTTGGAACACGCTGAGTACCGAGTGACGGTAATTAAATCCAGGCCTCTGGTTTCTGGAAGGGCTATTTTTAGAGGGAAGGATTATTTTTTACCACTCTGCCAAATATTTGATGGTTTGGGGGAAACTGCGATTGCACCTCTCACAAACCTAGAACAATTCAACTCACCTGCGGCCCCACGGAGAGCAGGAGATCAGAGTTGAGGCTGCTTTAAATCTCTCCCCTCCCCCCAATCCACCCCCAGCCTTGCTCTATTCCCGGCTGGTCCTGTGGGTGAGTGATCTTTCCCCTAAAAATAGACGGTGGGGCAGAGGCTCCATCCAGATTGGATTTCACCTCATGCTCACAAGGCTGTCAGCCCGGCAGCAGCGCGGAGGCTAAGCTATCTTCTCGGAAGATCTTCCCTGGCCAAGAGAGGCCTCCGGGGTGTGCATTCTTGGCGGCGGGGCCTTTCTGTGGCAAAGAGTCTAGATCTAAGAAGCTGGGCAAGAGATTTCTTCGCACCACAACTATTCTTGCTAAATCAGCACAGTCTCTTGGACTGTTTTCGTGGAAAGGCCACACCGAGCCCACGCAGTACAACGAGGGCACAGAGGGAGAGAAGCAGGGGTTTCTCCAGACTTTGTGCCTAGGTATCGGCAAAGTTACTCTCAGGCAGAACGCCTAGCGCCTTCGTTCTTAAACGGGGGACCGGAACAGACAATGAATTAAAAGGGAGACCGGGAGGCGTAGAGGGGGAGTGGGAGAGAAAGCAGACAGGGGTGATGAGGACGTCTGAGGTCAAAACTGGAGATCGTTTCTCCCTCCAGACCACTGCTCCGGCTCTCTCCATTAGGCTCCGCCGTGGCTGAGCCGGGCTTGTCCATGCTGAGCCTGTCTTCCACAGGTGGGCCTCACCTCGAAATAGAGGCTGAGGTCCCTGCCTCTGTTCTCTCAGCTGTCACCGGACAGTTGTGCTCAATTGAGCCAGCTTTACAGGGCGCTAGGCCTTTCCAGGAACAAGGGGGCCCCCTACTGGCGATCTCTCTTCTTGGCCCTATCCTGCCGTCACCCCAGGAGCAAGATCCCCGCAAATGCTAGCGTTTCCCACGCCGAGACTCCGGAAGGTGCTGCTGATATTCAAGCGAGGACCCTCTTGCCCACTCTCACGTGCTTGGGTTGGAGTCTGGCTTCTCTTTCTCCCCTTTGGAAGTCATCTGTGGATTTCCTCTCTTTCCGGGACCACGGGACTCAGGAGAGTCACCTCTGATCTGCCAAGGCAGGAGCCTCCAGGCGAGCCACCTCCACTGGGCCCCAGGCCCTGGGGCTCAGGCGGGTCTGACGGTCTGGGTAGGAAGGGCCGACCTCTGCGGTGTGCCCAGAGACTCAACAGGAAGACTGTTCGCCACACAGCAGCTCCCTCTAGGAACCATTAGAAACGGGCGCCAAGCTTCAGTCTCTCTTTCCAGCTGTCCACGTCCTGCATGCGGAAGGATTTGGGGGAAGTGGCAGAGGTCAACAGAGCGGGTTCGCTGTGCCCCTGGACCGGGACCTTTCCCTCAGTTGCCGCTCAAGAACCCTTCCTTACTTGCACAGCAGCGCCCCCTGTGGGGCAGTGAAGCCAGCACAGGGATTGAAGCGCGAAACAGGGTTCGGAAAAAAGGAGTCACAATTTGTACTAAATAAATTACACACACGCACACACACATGCCAGGTAATACTGAGTAGAAAACAAAAAAGTAGAACAGCTCTCTGGAACACCGTAGGGACATCCTTTTCCCCCACTGTTTTACGAGAGCCTGGTTTCCACTCCGCGGCCACATCACTGCCCCTCTTTGAATACCCCGTTAACTGTAGTAGAACCACATGGGTTATAACGATCTGTAGGGCTCTGGGCCCCTCCACCAGAACTTTTATTATTGTAGCTGCGTTTCCTAGTTTCTGTGCGCATTTTCTCATCGCCAATCAATAATCTCTTCTGGCTGCTACCCTCAGCAGGCATCCGCCCACCTCTGCAGCGCCCTCCCGCTGGTGCCCCTTCCTGCTGAGCCTACTCCTCCTCCCACCCCCTTCCCTATGACTTGCATCTGCCAAGTCCTGGCAGCTTGAGGAACAGAATATGCCTTCCCTTTTAGGATTTCAGGGGGCGATTTCAAGGCCGGTGAGTTGACAAATGCTCCGGAAGTTGGGGTGTGATGAACAGGGCTTCATACAAAGGTGGGGCGGGAGCTGAGGTGGGCCCAGGGCACCAGATCGAGGAGGTGGCTCAGCATTTCCCCAGCGCCGAGGAGAGCAATGAAAACACTGGAGTATGGCAAAGCCCTATGACCCAGGCACCGTCTTAGGAAGAAGGATGCAAATGGATACCCACGATTTGGAATCGTGTTATAAAGAAGAACACTTTTGTGCAATAAACACTTTTGTTCAGAAACTCATACTTCCTTTGTTTTACGAATTGTTGGTTGATATCAGCTAATTTCATTTCATAATGAGTTATCCATGGCTTGAGATTCTTCAAACATTCAAAAAACTTATCAGAGTTTGTTGAGCCACCTGGCCGGTGGCTCATTTGGTTGAAGCATCATCCTTTGTACCAAAAGGCTGTGGCTTCAATTCCCAGTCAGGACACATACCTAGGTTGTGGGTTCAACACCCGCCCCCTCGTCGGCGTGCATATGGGAGATAGCCGATTAATGTTTCTCTCTCTCCCCCACCCCATTGTCTTCTCTCTCTAAAACCAATAAACATATCCTTGGGTGAAGATTAAAAAGATAAAAACTTATTCTTCCTTAAGGACACTGAACATTTTTCACAAATCATCATATTTAATTAGTCCGGTGGAGGTGGTAATAGACATTATCCTTCTCTTCAGTGGAGAAAATTAATACAGGTACCAGATGGTCAAGTAACTTGCCCAAGCCCACGAAACCGGAGAGTGGCCATGTGGGGACTCTGTGTTGTCCTTGACTGACATCAGCCCCTGGGACTAGGCTGCGGTTACCTGGAAACGCACTTTGGGATGAACCTCAAGTTGGTGCCGCGGGGATGCGTGGCCACTGGCTGTTGAACAGGGTCCCTGAGGTGCTCGGAGGAAAGTTAGTGTGCGCGCCTCCCTGGATTACATGCTCCAGCCTCAATTCAAACCCAGGCAGCATGTTCTCCAGGCGCTGGGGTAAGCTGGGAGCGTGCTTGAATGGGGCTTAGGAGAGGAGGCACTGATTCAAAGCAGATGGGGCTCTGACCTGCTCCTGACCCTGGGGAAGTACCCTTTCTGCTTGGTAACGGGGGTGGGGATCTCGCTGCTGGGGGGTGGGTGGCATTGGCATTGGGAACCTCTGTCAAGCCCAGCTCCATCCCTCAGTGCTGTGCCATCTCCGCGAGCCCTGGGGGGTGGGGGTGGGGGCGCAGATCCTACTTTCCAGCCCCTGGTTTTCAGCGTAAAGGAAACTGCTTCTCCCCAAGAATCATTAAGGAACTGATAACCGTCTGTTGCCAAGATAGCAATTCTTCCAAGACGATGGAACAGAGAAGTCGCTCAGATCTTCCCCAGTGATGTAGGTTTGCCCCCAGAGGCCATCTGGCGTAGGGTAAAGAAGCGCAGCCAGAAGCCTGCGCCCATTCTTTTCTTCTGCGCTTGCAGTTTTCCTAAGGGCCCAGGCATGGGAAACTCGCCGGCACCCTTGGCCCCCACAGCCAGGGGGAGCAGCGCTATTTGTCCTCCCGCCTGAGGAAGAGAGGGTCCTTTGTGGAGCGGCTCGAGGAGGCCCGGTGCCAAAGGCGCCTCTCCCAGCCCTTGCCAGCGCTCCCAGCCGCAGAACAGCCCGTCGGCTCTTTTCAGGCCTGAGAAAGCCAGGCCTTCTGCCGCCTTGGCTGGGCGGAGGGCCTTGGGTCACTGGTGGTCGGACCAGGATTCGCACAGAGGGGAACCCAGGGGGATGGGAAATGTCAGACCTCTCCCCGACAGAGGATCGGCGCCTGAGAGCTGGAGGGAACTTCCGCGGCCACGCGCTCCCTGCAGGGCTGAGAAACGCTGTGGGCGACAGTCCCACAGCCTCGCGTCCAGGGGGCCGCCCTCCCAGAGCCCGGAGGTCTGAGCCAATCCGGCACCGGCCTGGCGCCCCTGTTTGCTGGACAGTCCCTGCGGCAGCCCTGCCCTTGTCAGTTGGCTCTGCGGGGTAGCACCGCGCTGCTCCTGATGGTCGTCCCCCCCCCACCCCCCGACCCCCCGGGAAAAAGTTCATTTCCAAAAAAACTTCTCCTCCGCCTCCATCCAGCGGCCCAGGCAGTCGGCCGAGGCCACCGCCAAGCACCCCTTCTTGCTCCAGCGTCTGCAGGGACCCAGGTCCCGGGAGCAGCGATTCCAGATGCGTTGGGATGTTGTTGATCATGGAGAACAAACAAGGACTGGAAATCAGGTTCTGCCACTTTGTCACAGTTTCTACATTGGTCAGGTTGCTTAATTTTTCCTGTGTTTCCATGATTGCATCTGTACACTGGAGACAGGAATTTGTACAAACGGAGGCTTTAAGAATTAAATGAGAACATGGAGTGCGCACCCAGCACCATCCGGTCACTGGCAGTGGCTGCCCTCCGGACTCCTGTGTCCTACCAAGGCAGGCCCTGTCTCCAGGGTCCCCACAGGACCCTTGGCTGTGGGCATCTGCGCTCTGCTTCCTTGGGTGATCTTGGCTGCAACTGCTATTATTCCAAGTAAATGCATTTCCTGGAGACCTACTGTGCGCAGGCCTGGCTGGTGTGCTGCATCCTGCCCACTGTGCTCACTCATAGTGAATGAGAAACAAGGAGAGAAATCAGCCCAAGGAGCAACTTCACAGGGTCACAGGCAAGGCACACGTGTGGCCTGGAAAAGCCGGGTGAGGGGGTGGGTGCTTCAGGAGCTGAGTGTCCCCTGAACTCCTCCCTGACTGCAGCAGGAATCTGGTTCCACACCCCACGCCAGGGCTGGGGCTGGGGCTCTACGTTGGGAAGCCAGGCTTGGCCAACAGACTCTGCGGGCAGCCTGAAGCCAGAGCCCAGGAGAAGTGAAGGGCACTTGCTCTCACTTTCCTCTGTCCATCCACCATCTCTGAGCAGGCTTCAGGAGGTGAACTTACTCAGATTCAACAAATATTTATCTAGTGTTTAATAACATTGTCACTCCCAGACACCTGGCTGGTGTCCCAGGCAATTCCCAGGCCGGGGACGGACCGCCACTTACTATTTGTACGTTGAAGACCAAACCGAGCATCTAAGTGCAGCATGGACAGGCCAGCTGCCCAGCGGTCAATGGGAAAATCTGAAATCCAAAGGGTCACAAATAGACACATGGCTGGAAGGATGTGGATGGACCTCTGATGGGCACACCGCTCTTTCCCGGCTCTTCTGAACACTCCTCCCAGGGCAGTCTGGGAGGGCGGCGCCTCAGTTCGGCAACAACCCTCTTGGGGCAATAACAAGGGTGCAGGAGGGCTGTTACCGGGCAGAGCCGCTCTGTGTGACAAGGCAGGCGACACCCTGGGAGCAGAGAGCGGGCTTCTTTGCCAAATCATTTACAGCTCTGTCAAGTTCCCGTTTCGGTCCCTGAGAAATAAAGACAGACATCTTGGCTACCGTGTTGCTTCCAGGAGTGTCCGGTGAGAAATAACTCACCAAGCTTAGAGTCCAGTCGTTTTTTTACCATGATCGTTGTGAGGGCCAGTGGGCTCTCATTCTGAGACCCGAGATCTGGGTGTAGCTGGTGAAATCTGGAGAAAGTGGGGGTTTCAGTTTAGAATAGCTGTGTGGTTTAGTGGTTACAAACAAGGTATTTTTAAGTCAGACAGACGCCGATTCTAGAGTCAGTGTGGTTTGATCACATGACGACGTCAACCCCTCATGCAGCCCCTACTCTCCTCAATGTCCCCCTCAGACACCTGTGGCTTTCCTGGTGCACCCCTAACCCCTAAGAAGAGCCAACCTGGCCGAGCAGCACAGGTGCAACTCCCATCCCTCTCTGCGTGATGGAGGGGAGTCCTTTCTCTCCTTCTACCCCCAACCAGCTCAAGATAACTTTGGTCTCAGCTCCTCAGATTTTCCCTCTTCCCTACCCGCTAAAGAGGAGTTCAATCTGCACTGGCCAAGTTATAAAATATTTCGACGACACTGGAAACAGAGGCAGCCAGGAGGCACAGGGCAGTGGGCGGGAGTCTGGCAAGGGGGGTGTTCTGGGGCACCTGCCCTTTGCTGGGAAAGAGACAGAGAGAATTGGGACGGGCTAGAGGAGTTAGGGATTTGTTCCCCAATAATATTCCTTAAGTCTTCCCTGTGAGCCAAGCAATAATTTGGTTTTAATTAAGTTTAATTAATTTTGGACTGCGTGTTTTTAAACGTGTCTCGGTGCATACACTGGGCCACACTGAGCCTCCGAGCGTATCTGGGTTACATCAACATCTTCAGAGCCCAGGCTGGAATCTAACACACACCGGGTATCTCAGCTGGGGACCAGAATGACCACCTGAGCCCTGCAGACAGGGGTGGGATGAGGTGGGGGTGGGCAAACACTTGAGCGGTTTCCAGCATCACAGCCACAGCGATGCCACAAGGGAGGGGGCTGTCGTAGAAAGTCGCAGAAACCCAGAGAGATGTGCCCAGCTTGACAGTAGATCATTTAGGGGTACATTTTCTGCCCTCAGGAATTCCCTGGAAGCCATCTTTCATCACATGACAAGGACCTCGCCAGCCGCCATCCACCCACACAGAAGCTGTCGGACTCTCTCTCCTTAGAGCTTAGAGTTGGGACTAGCACTGGTCACAGGCTGGGCCGATTCCTTCGCCCTGACCCAGCAGTAGAAACCCGTCTGCAGAGAGAGAAGGAAAGAACGGAGACACGGAAGAGGGAGCAGCAAAGAGGCCTGTGCGCGCTGGCGGTGGCTCTGCTGGCTGGAGTGCCGTACCTTACTTACATCCCTGGTCCTGGCACACACAGGGGCAACTGCTCAATGTCTCTTTCTGTCTCTCTCTTTCTCTCTCTCTCCCTTCCTCTTTCTCTCAAAGTCACTAAACATATCCTGGTGAGGATTTAAAGAGAAAACCTGTTGGAAAATAAGCTGAACTTGAGTCCTTTCTCCCCACGGACTCATGGTGCCCTTGTTGCCGGGCCACAGCCGGCTCTGAAATCCACCCCCAGGATGGGGCAACTAGTGGAAGCAGGGCCTGAGAGCCGCTGGAAGGGGTTGAATATTTATAACCACTTTCCTGGATTTTAAAGAAAACCAGTTAGGATTCAGAATGAGGCCATGGAAAGCCCCGTGCTTTCTGCCAACCTTTCTAAGAATACAGTATATCTGAGAATTCCCAGAACTCCAAAAAAAAAAAAAACAAAAAAAAACCACCCCACAACTGCAAATGTTCAGGCTGATGAGCCTGGCAGTGAGATACAAGTTTCCACCGCGTAGGGGACCGTGCCATTCGTCTTAGTCAGTGGTGGGCCACTTTGGACAGTGAAAGGGCCCCATGAATCATCATTCCAGGGCAGCAGATTTATGTGCAGCATGTCCCTGGCAAAGGGGGACACGGGGTCACCTCCTCCACAGGCAGCTGAGCTCCCTGCCTTTTTCCGCCAGCCAGCAGACCATCCAGTGCAGGCACAAGCACATGCTGGTCCCCACAACCTTCTCCACGTGGTCGGTGAGGGGCAGGACGGGGGTGCCCCCACACGTGGGGACCACTGAGAGGGTAGAAGTGCTGCGTGGGTGTACACTCCCCCCAGCTGTCACTTCAGCTACAGAAACCGACCCTCCCAAACAAGCACTCTGTGTTCCAGAAGAAACCCGAGTTTGAGGTAAATATGAGGGGAAGCTTCCAAACCTTCAACCGAAATTACCAAAATGACCCAGTCCACACAGAGGGTTCTGTGCCCGATGGCCAGGGCCTGGGGATGTGGAGAGCGGGGTGCCGTGTGTGGGGGAGAGGAAGGCCTCGGCCATGAGTGCTGTTTAGAGTGACTGGCCCCAGGCTGGGGAGGTAGACAGGCACCAGTGCTGGGGGCTCGGAGGAGGGAGCCCCTCCTCTGAGAGGGGGGCTCGAGAGGCCAGGGGCACTTTGCCTGGAAGGCGTGGCAGGCAGCCAGGAGGCAGACAAGGAGGCGGCCCGGCTGCAGAGAGAACAGGATGTACAGCTCAGTGACCTCCAGGAAGGGTGATGCGGAGGGTGCACTTGATACACTCACGGGAGCAGATGAGCAGAGAACCAGGAGTTGGGGCACGTGTCAGGCCCACCCAGAACTGTGGGGGTCGGGCAGGAAGACAGATAAAAACCCCTGGCCCACCCTAACCCTCCACCTCCATCTCTTACCAAAAATGGGCTCGTGAGCATGCATGTGTGTGTGGACACCTCAGTCCAGTCTTTCCACACCAGCTTGTAGACCTGTGCCACCCCTCGGTGCACAACCAAGGTCTCAGGGGCACAACTATCACACCGTCTTCCTGGGAGGAGACGGACCTTGGGAGGTGGCATCACAGACCTGGACGCAGGCTCAGGGCACTGGAGCAGGTATTTTGGAGTCCTGGTCACCCAGTGCATGGTGGGGAAGAGAGTCCACAGGCTCTGGGCAGCTCGGTTCCCTGAACCCTGAGGATGCAACGCCTCCTCAGCCAGACCCACAGCTTCTCAGGCTTCCTCTGTCCCAGGTCCATTTTGCCCCAAGGGATGTGTTTGCAGACTGACGTTCCCTGATCACCATGGTGACGGAGACGTGCTGCCTGCATAGCACAGGTGTCCTGTATATTTAGAGACAGCAATTAGACAGGCTGGGGTTGCATCCAGTTTGGGGCACATTACTGGCTGGTAGAAGCATCCTGGTGCAGTTGCAACAATAAATAACAAAGAGGTAAATAACCGTGGGTCATGACCCTGCCAAAGTCCCATTGGTACCTCCATGCAATGCGTGGGAGACCTGGCGGTGCTCCCTCTCAACCTCTCAGTTTGAAAGAGTAAATAATTATCAACTAAGACATTAAAAAATGCAATACTGCAATCATTTAAGTAATTCATTATGAAACAATGAAACTAAATGTTTGAAACAGTGAGATTTTCCTTTGCATAACTGTTCAGAATTCAACAAACTGCCGTTCATTAACCAGCTTGCTCTGCTCCTAAGCGAGCTTTGTTCCCTCTGGCAAGGCCCATCTCCCAGACTGTCGTCATTCAGCCTCAGTGAAACAAAGAGAAGGTCGACTTGAGGTTGACGCCAGGACTTGGGACACAGTGGTCACTGCCCCTGGGAGTCCCAACTGCCCCACATCTGAAGAAGACACGATGATGATGATATTGCAAAGAGGGGGTGCCAGTTCAATAAGTGCATATGTAAAGGAACCGCCCAAACCCTGGTTCTGGGAGCCTTGAACTCTTCACCCGCCTCCAGAGGGAAGGGCAGGCCGATGGTGGTGAAGGAAGGGGTTTCTCCAGGGGGCTGCCAGCCTGCAGGTCTGGGCTTTCCTGGGCAGCTGAGACAGCTCACTCTGTCTCTCCTGCCGTAATGGCAGCCCAGGCACTGGTGCCTGCTGCCCACAGCAGGAGCAAAGGCAAGTGGCCACATGTGGGTAGTCAGCACCTGCAGAGTTCTCCCAGGGACAATACCCAGCGCGGGTGCAAGAGGCTGCGGGAGGTACTGTCAAGTCCTGTCCCAGGGCAAACCTGGAGAAGGGAAGGGGCAGGAGAGAGGCGCTGGGCCCTTCGGCACTCCAGAGCAGTCCCACAGCCCGAGTTCAGCCACCTGCACGATGGGTAACTGCAAAGGGCTCAGAGTGGCTGAAGCCGGGGCCACTGGGGGGGCACTGGGAGGGGATGGGGGGTAGGCATGCTAGGAATCCAGACACTATGCTGGGGTCGGGGGTGAGGGGTCTTGGGAGGTATTTTAAGTAGGGTAGGTAAAGGGGGAAGGACCAGGGTCAGGACTGTGTTCTGGAAGGTCAGAGCAGCTGAGGTTGGAAGCCCAGCCTGGAGGACTCCACGAGGAAGGCCACCCAGGGGCTGCTGGAACCATCGGAACGAATGCCGGCGCCTCTGTGCCTGTACTAAACGCCACTAAATTGCAGATGACGCTCGGAGGGGGTGGACTTCCGGCACGTGAATTCCATCCCAACGAAAAAAGATGACTGAGGGAGCAAAGGAGGGTGTGGACACCACAGACATTTGACCACTGGGACGCCCCTCCCCTGCCATGCCTGGAGTCACATTGATGAGCCCCGAGACTCTCTGAGAAATTTCGATGGTGCTCCATGACCAGTCCCCATGTGCTCTCCTTGCAACAAGATGAAAACGTTATTATCTGACAGTTAGTAATGTTTGTGCAAGGAGCAGCCCTCAGGTAAATTCTCTCCCAGGGCCTGAGGCACCCTTCTACTGCCTGCCATTGAGTGACTTTTTCTTACTTTGAAACAGCTGAGATTAACAGTCTTCTGTGTTGATTGGAGTGGCGGATGGGCAATAATAATGCTTTCATTATTTCTTATATGCCAGAAAACACAAAAACTGGTTTCCATTTATTTATTTTACAGTGAAATTTACCTAGCATACCATTAACCATTTTAAAAATGCATAATTCAGTGGCATTCAGGGCATTCACAAATGTACAGCCATCAGCTCTCTCGAGTTTCAAAACTTTTTTAAAAAAGAGGTTTTATTTATTTATTTTTAGAGAAGGGAAGGGAGGGAGAAAGAGAGGGAGGGAAACTCCAGTGTGTGGTTGCCTCTTGCACGCCCCCTACTGGGGACCTGGCCTGCAACCCAGATAGGTACCCTGACTAGGAATCAAACCGGTGACCATTTGGTTTGCAGACTGGCACTCAATCCATTGAGCCACACCGGCCAGGGCTTTTCAAAAGCTAGCACAACCCATTCCATTAAGTGTAACCGGAAGACACCAACGTTTGGGCTGCCTGTCACTACCAAATCCAATAAGCAATAACAGTGATTGAATCTTTATGAGTGCTTTATTCAGATGGCCAGCGATCTGAGATGATGGCGGGCTCATACCCTCACAAACTGTCTTCCCTTCTCTTTCCTGGCCAGAATTTTTATAAAGTGGGGGTGAGTGGATAAACAAGGAGCAGTGAGGGTTTGAAATTCAGGGAGGATTAGGTGAGTGAAGCTGCAGCATTCCAGTTCTGGGCAGTTAGCTGTTCCCGGGGACAGTGGTTGTCTGCTCTCCCTGGAACACAAAAGGTCTGGATGTCCCCAGGCGGTAATCTTCTCTCAGTGCCCCAGGGGCCTGGCTGTTTTCCCAGGAGCCATGATGGGCCTTATCTGTAGTTTCTGAAACAAAAGTTTTAACATACACATTACTTGCTAGACTTACAACTTTTTACCTTAAGCTAAAATTTTCCAAGTCTTGAGTCCACTATCATAAGCAGCCACTCCCCGTTGCCCATCCCTCTGTCCCCGGTATCCATGAATCTGTCTTCTGTCTCTATGGGTTTGTCCATTCTGGATATCTCTTAATATGTAACCTTTTAGTCTGGCTTCCTTCACTTAGTGTAATGTTTTTGAGGGTCATTCAAGTCATAGCAGATATCAGGACTACATTCATTTTTCAGGGCTGAATAATATTCCATCGTACAGCTACACTACAATGTGTTTACCCATTCATGTGTCAATGGCACATACATTACTAACTCATTTAGTCCTCTCCACAAGCCCATGAGGACTGTTTTTACAGAACAGGAAACTGAGGCACAGGGAAGTGACGTGACTTGCCCAGAGTCATACATGGGGTAGCACAGGAATTGGAACCCGAGCAAGTTGGTTCCCTTCAGTGCTCTGCTTCTCCATGGAAGAGCTGTTTCTTTGGGGTCAGAAAGAGACTTGAAAGACACATGTAGGGAGCTTTAAAAAAAGTGGGTGGAACTGTTATAAATATTGGTCATTTGTTCCCAAGGAGGAGGAAAAAAGCAAAAAAAGCGAGAAGGTGGGGAAGGGGAAGACCGAGGAGTCAGCAGGAGAGAAGGTGCTGGGGCCAGGGTGAGGCGCTCAGGGAGAATTCCTGGGGACAAACATGGATTTCGAGTGGCTACAGCCAAGTTCTGTGACAGGCGGCCATTTGTTTTCAGTATTGCATTAGAAGGACTGAGAATACAGGGAGATCTTTGCCCATGGTGTGGGTGGAAGGAACCACAGAAATGAAGACAGGAGGCAGAGAGGAGAGAAACATTTGGAAAGGAAACTCATCTAGTGGGAAGCTGATCGTGAGAAAAAGTCAGGAACTCAGAGGAGCCTTGCTGGGGCTTCAGACCTCTGCGGTCAGTGGAAAGGTCTGGGTCAAGCTCACCGAGGTGTCCTCAGGTCCCAGACTCCAGCCGCTATGTGGTCGTACGGTGGGAATGAAGGGCACCAACTACATCTTCCCAGTGAGGAGCTGCCTGGCTCTGCTTCTCAGGAGGCGTCACCGGATGTCTGGGTTCTCATAAAAACATCATGTGTTGGGCTCCCTCCACCAGCTGGTGGAAAAAAAGGGGCAGGTGGAAACTTAGCTGAGTCTGTCAGGAGGCTGTGGATCCAGGGTTCATGGAGAAACCTGCCTCTGCCAAAGCTCCTGGAATTCGCCCCATTGCATTTCATGCCATCCCAGGCCCCCTGCCTTCCCAGGAATGAGCAGGGAGAGTGGTCGGAAAAGGTAGACCAGAAGTTAGGCCGCCTTCTCCCTCCTCCCCCTTTCTGGGGATGGTTTCTCTTTGGCGATGGAACCGGCTAGCAAGGGGGAGGCCCTGGAGTAGGATGTCCAACGATAGGCCGTAAACTGTCCCCCCCCCCCACTCACCCGAGAGGCTCCCAGATGCTGCCAGGTTTGACTTTGACTCTCTGGGTTCTCGGTTCTTCTGAGGCCAAGCCAGTGTGATGCTCTGCCAACCCCACCACTGGCTTGTTAACCTGCAGCAGCAGGGAAGCATCACTCACCTGCCACGTGGAAACTTAGTTCCAAAGGACTGGCCTATGCGTCCATTTGTCAAGGTGTGCCGCCTGTGCGTTGCTTCACCATGGGGGTGCCAATCGCGTTAGGCCACCTGCCTTGACCATGGGGAAAGTGGTGCACACCCATGCCCCCTTTTAGCATGAATTATTTAAACTGTATGTAGATGCAAAAAAATGGCGTCAGTTGGTCTCTGTTGTGAGGATCTGCACCAAGTTCATGGCCCTCGCCATTCCTTTCACTTACTAAAATCCAAACAGAGTAATGCAGCCACAGTGACTCGATGCCCTGGCAGCCACAGTGGAAGCCCACAGCCTGGGCAGTGCTGCCTCCTGGTGGCCACTGGGAGTTGTGTTTCCACCTCGCCTAAGGGGGCATCCTGCCCCACACTGCCTCCTCCCCCCATCTTCTAAGATGAGGCAGGGCAAGGGTGAGGGCGGGTGGCCTCTGCCCCATGCCAGGCCCCCTGCTGGGCAATGCCAGCTGGTTTTTTAAGGCCGCTGTGTGCTGCCTCGTCTCCAGGCGGTGCACAGGAGTGTCTGTCAAACCCTCTTCCCAGAGAGGTCCCCCATCCACTGGGGACTCGGTGAGGACACTGGGGACCCCACATCCCAGTGCCTCACTGCCACCTGGCCACACCGATGCTCTGCCCACCTCCCACCAGGGGGCTGCAGCCCTACAGTTCTTGATCCCTGCCCCAAATGAGCGTGAGCGAGTGGGGTGATGTCCTCCCCTGTACGCACACCCTGCTTCTCTGAGACCCTGTCCCCCGTTTCTGAGCGTGCCACTGGGCCCTTGGCTGCTGCAGTCCTCAGGCCCCTACGAGAGAGCCGAGAGTATGGGGGAGAGGACCCACCTGAGGTTAGGCTAGACAGGGCCCGATCCAGATTGAGGGGCTGGACACCCCACCACACATCCATCCAATTCAGAGGAACATAGGGGCAATAAAATCCCAGATTCCAACAAAACCCGCCTGTCCCCTGGTAAGTAACTGGGTGTCTTTTTTGTCTTTTTACAACACAGGTTATCTCCTGCTTTATGAAAGTTCCGGTTATGCCACTTGGTTTCACAAGAGACCTCTAGTAAAATAAAATGGCTATAAGTACTTCTTTTAGCTAACAGAAAGAAAACCAACAGAGGACTTCCGCTTTTACGAAACAGACCGTGTGAGCACACAGCAGCCTTTGCAGAGGCAGTGCACACGCCTGGCCAGCTCCCTCCCCAGAACCTCACTCAGAATCCCTGGGCCCAGGGCCAGAGCTCTGAACCGTGTCCGTGAGCCTCTGGGCTTTGTCTCCATTTGTTTGGGGCCCCTGGCGGTGAGACGTGTCCTAAGGTAACTGCCTCTTCATTTTATTCCACTTCTTCTCATGAAAGGCTTTCACAGGCATGTTCTGCCGTCTCTACCTTCGGGAGCAGGCACAAATACAGTGGGGGTTCCGAGAGAAGACGCCAACCATCTCAGCACCCTGCACCGGACCCAGCCCCCTGAAGGCCCGTGGGGGGATTTATTTGGGTGTCTGTGACAGAACTGTGCTCCTGAAATGTTCAACAGTTTTTGTTGTTTTGAAAGTAAACCACACTAAGCCATAGATTCGTAGAATCACACGAGATTTATCCCCAGGAAAAACATCGACAGCTCCCTACCTCCCAACCAGAAAAAACATATCCCTTGACTCCTGAAAAGTATGGAAGCTCCCACTCACACTGGGTCTGGGCTGGCGAACCCCTCACTTCACCCAGCATTTGCCAAGTTGCTTCAATTACTGGCCTGTCCACGACACAGGAAACTTTTCAGTGCCTATGGGCAAGTGGACATATATTTAAATAGGAAAGAGACCAGTGAAATTCCAAGACAACAGACTAAAACAAGGGAAAACACCCCATGCTCTGCCACGTTCGTGCAGCAGCCCACACCCAGGAGCCAGCCCTCTGCCCACTGGGGCTCTGTGCTTTGCTGTGTCCGCATAAAACTTCCAGGTGAATGAAGGGCCGCTCCGAGCGGCAGGCCTGGAAGCCAGGAGGCTAAGCAGCTCCCCGGACCAGCTGTGGGGATGGAGAGAGAAATGACAGTTGGCAGCACCTTGCCACCCCTTCCTCTGTCAGCCCCCGCCTTGTGCCACAGATGTCCTTTTTCAGAGGTGCCAACCATTCCTGTCCCAGAGGGTTTCCGGGTCCACAAACAGGAAAGCCTGAGCAGCATTAGATGCCTGCGGGTCCACAAACATCGCCTCTCAAACTGTGGTTGAGCGTGGCCAGCGGGGTTCCAGACTGTCCTTTGAGAGCCTGGTGCAGAACAAGGTCTCCTTTCACTTGACCCTCCTTTGCTATACAAGGCTGTTTCGCAGGGCCCAGCACCCCATGGGGCAAATGTTTGGGCCAAGAATGGTCTTCATTCTTCCCGTGAAGCTTCGAAAGGCTTCAAAAGGACACAGGAAATTGTCAGCCCGTTTTCTGCTGCGAACAGCTGACACTAAACTTTGAACATTCTGTGGAGTGATCCCAAATCATGGGAACCAGATTTGCTTGAAAAGCGACAATGTTTCCATCAGAGATACTCCAATAAACCATCTCGGCCTTATTTGCAAAGAATGACATTTTTTGTAACTCTCATTATTAGCACCATACAAAAAAATGCTGCTTTTCCCTCAAATTACCTTACTTCCATGGTGTGCCCTTTTGTCGAAACATACTTCACTTAGTAACTCCAACGGGCTCTCTCTGGGTACAAAGCAGCAGGCACCACGCACACTTGCCTAAAAGAAGCCATCACCGGAAACCGGGGAACCGCCACTCCGGGTCTGCGAGCACACAGCAGTCAGAGGTAACTGCCTGCATCCAGAAGTAACCTTCACTCCGAACCAGCGAGGGAGGAAAGGTCCTGTTCTACAGCTGAAGGAACAAAGGCTCGGAAGGGAAAAGTCATGTGTGCAGTTCACACAGAGCCCGGATTTGAACCTATGTGACTCCTGTTTTCTAGCACACACACATGGCCCTACAACACGACCGAGGCACGCAGGCCCCGGTGTCAGCAAGCCTGGCTCCAACTCTCCACCTGTCTGTGGGTGAAGTCACTGCACATCCCCAAACCTGTTTCCACTCTAAAAAGAGGTGGTCTGGTATCCACTGAGGACTAAGTGAAGATAGTGCAGATACACTATCTCACTCACTGTCTGGCACAGTGTAAGTGTTCAATATGGGGACAGTTACATTATTATAAAAGGAGCAGGAAAATGCAACATACTGAGTTTTGTTTACATTTGCAAGCTTTTTGTTGGAAAGGATTTCAATTCACTTTTGTGGGAGATGATAGTTTCTCTTTTCATACCAGAGAGGACACATAGCAGTCTTCACCACGGTGCCCTTGGAGATCTAACAAGTGATTAACAACAAATCTACATACTACTTATGTCAATGGCTTCCACGGTGGAACGTGCTAGATAATTCACCAGGGCTTGAGGACGGTGCCAAACTTTCTCCCACTCCTGTTGCTCTTGCCATGTCACCGGGCCACCTTACCCTTGGTTCTTTTTTCCCACCAACTATGCCCTCACCTCCACATCCTTAGGTCACTTTCTCCAGGATTTTAAAGGCATGAAAGGTATGGGGAGTCAGAACATGAAGGTGGTAATGTGTGATGAACTAATGGCTCTGAGAGGCAGGAGTCTCAATCCTCAGTTTCCAAGATTACAAACTGAGGCACACGTCTAATTCATCATCAGTGTGGGTACTTGTGAACTTGACAATAGAAGTTACACCTCATTCCACTAGGTGGCAGTAAAACTCTACCACGGGGTGCCCAACTTGGTCAGAACGGAGAATTAGAAAGACTGGTTAATGAGCTACTTCACTCCATAATGTTCCTGACCAAGGGGATGAGGCACTGCCTGCTTGCTGGCCTTCTCTTACACTTTCCTGAATATCACAGGTGTTGTGGACAACCGTCATCAGCTCTCAGAAACCCACAGGCCTGTGGCAAACACAGCCTTCGATAGGCTTGAAAAGCCTGACATTAATAGGAAGACAGTAAAGTCGCATAGCTCCCATATTAGGTTTGAGGAAAACCTTAGGCGTTACAATGGATAAAGAGCTGTGACAGTTTTCACTGGGGTGGTAAAATAAAGGTGACTTATCACAAGATATGGAACGAGAACCTGTTTCTAGAAGCAGCAGCACTCCGCCGGTGAGGCGGGTAGTCTACATAAATGTCTTTATTTTGATTCTCCAAATGAAGTACACATTGACTCCAACTCTCTGAAATCAGACTTTTCATTAGAGATTAACCCAATCTCTCTTTACACAAGAATGAAAACGAACAAATGAAACCCCCTACCTATTTACTCTAGTTATTCCTGAGTATCTGGTTCTGGCCTTGGAATAACAACCAATTTAGTTCTAAAAAGACTTCAGCACTGTTATGCTGTCCAATGGCAAAAAAGATATTTTAGGTAATAAAACATTTTCTAAGACAAGTTTTAACTAGTGATGGCCATCAAGAAAGGATAAATGTTTCCTGTAGTGTCCCCAAATTGTGTTTTAACACCCCATAAAATCTGCTTTAAAAACAGTACCCTGGGGGAACTTACATGCACAGTCAGGATTCTGTACTGTGAGTAATCTTCTGAAAATGTACCGTACACCTTAGATCTGTCTTTCACAGGTAATAGTATCCTTCAAGCATACTATTTAAATCCTTCAGCCTCTGAAGTAAGCAAAAATACTAACTAATCAGAATTATCAGGTACTTCCTACTGCTTGGATCCTTAATTTTAAGTAAGAGAAATGGCAAAACTTTTTAAGATAATGAACTGGTATACATTCATTATTCTTAATGTATGATTATGTTAAGTATTATGTTAAAAATCTACATAATCTGATGCTGGTAAAAAGAAATTATACCACCCTCTTTCCAGACAAAAAAATTTGTTTCCAGAGATGAAAGCTTACCTATGAATGCATTGGGGTTTGTTCTCAGAGAAGTAACATTAATGAGAGAGAGGAATGAGCAGAGAGACACTGAATCTCAAGAAAATCAACACATACACCTGAGTGAAACAAACATACAAAAAAAGAGAGTTGCAATCATATAGTTGAAGTTTCTTCCCAAAATATTCTAGTTTTGTATGGCACCTGCAGAATATTTAAGACCCATACTCTATTACATCACAACATTGTTTATTATGTGAATTTTTTACAATACAAACAAAAAAATACAGAGATGCAATATATGAATACAGCTAAAAGCAGAATGATGACTTTTTTCTTTTTAAGAGGCCATGATTCCCATTTCTAGTAAAATAAAGAGACTGCACATAGATAGAAATAGGTTGGTCGTTAGCTCCACAATTTTGCCTAGAAATGATCTATAAATGCATTTTCCCCCTGCTACTTACCATAAAGTGTAAAAAGGGAATTAAAGGAAGGTTTCCTTTAGATGCTATATTCTATTTTAGCAGGGCCAATATATGGAAAATACCTAAATTAAATGTTATTACAAAAATGAAGCAGTAATGAGATTCTGGCTAAAGAGGGCACTAAATGAGAATAATATATATTTAAAGAATCCAAAACAACAAACAAACAAAAAAGGCTGTTATAAAAAAGCTCTAGGTGCATGGTAAGCATATACGTTCTTTTTTCCATGTGTATTTTTAAACAATGGAAGTGTCAAAAATAGGGTCAACTGTGTTAGACTAAATTACATTATTGTATACGTTGCACTGGATGGAGCCTTTGTATTATAATTGTCAGAGAGAAGCATAGTTTGTATCATATTATGGCAATTTATCCTCGGTGAAAACCTTTCCGAGTCCTTTTATTTTGGAGTATCCTGTAAACAGTCAAACCACCAGAACATGATTGTACAATAGTAAAACGTTTTCTTGCATTAAATTGAAGACATCTGTTTAATTAAAAAAAAAGAAAATGTAGGAAAGGTACTTAGAGCTGTTAGTTTCTAAGTACACAACACCCTAGACAATTCAAGGCATCTTAATCTCCACCAAGAACAAAAAAATAGTAATAATTTTTGTCATGCTGTTAAATCCCTCATTCAGGATAAAACTGGTGCAAACTGGTCAAACGGATCCGACAAACACTGGTGGCCAAGCTGGCGTATTGGCAACTAACACGCAACTGGTGGTGGACGGAGGGTTTAGAAGATCTTCCCTTTCTTCTTGTTCTTTTCCAAGGTTCTAAAGGATTAAAGAAAAATAACCAAAACGACTATGTCATAAACCTTATAAACAACACGTGGTTGGAACAGCTAGCCCAACTACAACTGTTAAATTTTCACACACTACTTTTTCATTTGAAAAACTAAAAGATTTAGAAGTGAACAATGAGGACAGTGCTAGTCCCTAACAGTACTGCCTTAGACATCAAATATTTGACATAATTCCAGGATAAATACAGTAAATATCTGGCAAAACCCCCTTTTCTATTTGACAAAATCGCATTTTCAAGATATGAGAACAATTCTCAAATGAAACAGTGCAAATTTTAAAAAAATCAACTGACATCTAAGGATACAACTGTATCCTTTTCTCCCACTGCCACTTCCACTCTAAAATGCATTTGCTTTTACAATTGTATTTTCCTCTTCTTTGGAGGAAAAGGCCACAGAACAAATGTCTAATCTTGAAAATGTTTAGCAGTGAAAGTAAATTATAGAATTCTTACAGCAATTCAACTTTTCAGTTTTAAATGGTACTAATGAGGGAATAAAACCCCCAAGGTACAGATATTACTGACTTTAATAAATAAAAAGCAAGCAACTTATTAACTATATCAGGAATTAGAAATCCAAATACTTTATCTTAAGAATTTTACTCTAAATAGCTAACTCAACACAAGTAAAACATACCTCTAAATTCATGCAAGATCTCTTTGACAGTGTTCTCTACATGCTCACCCCAAACAGAACACACGACCGTTTGTCCAAAATTTGGAGGGAGAAAGTAGGAAACTGATTATGGTGAGTTAACTGGGAGAATGTTATGATGCAAGTAAATTACAGTTATGAAGAGTGTTAAGTGATGGAAAATGTTTGCAGCAAAAAAAATTATTATTATATCAGACAGATTATATCCATTTGTATTAAAATATTCATTCATAAAAAATATTCACCCATGAAAATAATCATGCTTTGGATGCAAAACAGTGGATGTCGTCTTTTAAAATGTTGTTCTAAAAAATAAATAGGAAAATAATTCTTTACCCTGGTTGGTGTGGCTGGTGTGGCTCAATGGATTGAGTGCTGGTTTGGCAACCAAAGGGTTGCCAGTTAGATTCCCAGTCTAGAGCACATGCCTGGGTTGCGGGCCAGGTCCCCAGTAGGGGAATCGTGAGGGGCAACCACACACTGATATTTCTCTCCCTCTTCCCCCTCTCTAAAAATAAATAAATAAAATCTTTTAAAAAAGTGTCCCCTCTTTAAAAAAAAGAAAATGGAAGAATTCTTTAAAACATTCATACAGACATTTCTTGGGAATCTTGGTATTAGGTACCTTGAAGAATTCTGTTGTTCTAAAATACGTTGTTGGGCTTCCCAGTTTGCTTTCTCGTCTTCAAACTGACGACGTTTTTCCTCTAATTCTTTGTGCTGTGCTTCCAAATTCTTTTTCATTTGCTCATGGCGCCGCTGGAGCTAAATCACAGCATGATATATAAAATAAAACTGGTTAAGAACTCAGGAGCACAAGTGCAAATTATTCATTCCAGTTTTTGTTAGAAGTATGAGCACCAGGTTCTTGTGCTGTAAATTCAGAGTACCATCTGGAAAGCCCTGAGATTCCTCTTCCTGTACGACTTGCCACCCCCAGGAAAGGTCGTCGACCCAAGAGTATAATCTTGAGCAACAGGGAAAAAAGGGTAACAAGTTTATAGTTGTACAGCACTGTATAACAGACCTATCAGTCTCATTTTTCGTTACTCACAAACATGTAGGAAGCTTGGCAGGGAAGACACAACTCTCCCTCCCACTGTAATAATGAGCAAACAGTTTAGAGTTTAAGTTACTTGGCATGTTCATTAGCCAGAAAGTGGCAGGAAACCAGATTTGAACCTGTCTCCTAATTCCAAGTTCAGAAAGCTGACACAAGTGGAAAGAAACCAGAGAGATAAAGACCTGAGAGTTCCAAGATCATGGTAAGGTCCCCTGACAGCTTTGAAACACGGTTCTCAAATATCGGTCTTCATACACGTCACCTGGAGTGCCTGTTAACAACACAGAATCCTGGACCTCACCTAACCAAGTCAGGGTCTCTGGGTGTCTAGAAATCTGTCTTCTCAACAAGCCTCAGTAACTTTAATGCAGGTGGTTCTTCCTACCTTGAGAATTAAGGTAGGAATGCTGGCTGAGAGGTGGGAAACACTCAAGCAAAGTAACTGCAGAAACAAAGAGCTTATCTAAAGGTTCACTAAATAATTTCATCTAGGCACCAGTCAACCTACTTCTGAAGAAAATAGTCATGCAAAGAAAAAAAAATCAGATTAAATCTAACTAAACCAAATACCTAAGAACTACCAAAAATTTTGAGATGTGAAACAATTATGTTCTATTAAAGATCATATTACATCGGTGAGTTAACATCATGAATCTGGATTATAATATAATTTTGCATACAATTTGTTTTCTTAATTATTTTGTAAATCCAAAAAGTGACTTCATATTCATTCTGATGCAAATATTTCATTCAATTCCTACACAACAAAACTAGTAAGATAAATTTAAGCAAATTTGAGCTAACTTCTTCCTGGTGACAACAAGCAAGTTACTAAAAGAACATCATAAAACAGGGAAAGAGGAAAATGCCAACAGTTACTTAAAAGACAAATAGGAAGGACTCAAACACACACAACTCAGAAGAGTTACTGATGGGAAGAAGAGAGATGGACACTGATGAGGCTGTGTTTTAAGCTGGGTAGCAGGTTCGCAGGCATGTCATTCTTTCCCTTTTGTTTCCAGTTCTGTCACATGTAAGTATCTTTTCTGTTACTACATGTATGTAAAAAGTACAGGTCACAATCCCTCACTCTAAAAAACCCGCTGGGTAGAAGAATATGTTTCAAAGTCCAGAATTTTCCAGATTTTAGAAAGACAGCACTACTTACAAAGGTGTACATACAATATTTACAAACCACATCTTGGACTTTCTAAGGTAGCACTCCTACAATCAAACAAACCACTACTTTTTTGCAGTAAAAATATATAAATATTCACATCAAGCAAAATAAAACTATTAGTTCTATGTCTGATTTTGCAGTGTTCAGAGCTTTTTAGGATTTGAAACCATGGACTTGTCTAGTGATAAAGAGTAAACAGAGTTAACAACCATTTCTCAAATGATGGCTGACAGCTCTGTGCATTGACCAAGTCCAGTTGCCCTTCCTCCCAACATGGGAAGGGGAGATGCACAGGCACCCCTCCCGCCAGGGCTGCGGTGTGGGCAGGCCATAGTACACAGGAGGCGCTCAGTGCGGTGCCTTGCGCACTGAGCTGCTGGTTATTAGCTGTGCTCCAAATATCTCCAGCATGAGTGAACTTGAGAAAAAACTGTATTAAACAAGGTTAAATAGGTTTCATCACCTATACATTTGCATACTTATATGGCTTATAGTGCTGGGGAAACTTGGTCCAGATCTCTCTACAGGTAAGTCCTTTCAATGCTAAGAAAGATTTCATCCATCAAAAAAGCATGTTTCTGAAAGCTCACTTTCACCATTCACAGCAGTCGTAACAACTCTTGGAGGTTCTTTGGCTACACTTCCATGACAATTGGTTTATAATTCTTACTCTGGGGCGCAGGCCCTAAAATATTTCTGTATCAAAACCAAATTAAACTATTTTTAGATTTTCATTGGAAAATCAAAGTATGGAGATAATAGATAGATTCACGATTCCTATTTTTATTCCCTTTCTGATATAGATGACTTATTAATTGGTGAAGGGATAGAGACTTATTTAGATTTAGTAACAGGCTGATTAAAAAACCATTAATCTCCAAAATTTTATCTTAGTAACAGCTGCCAGGAAGCTAGTCCTGCGGTACTTGGCAGTCTCAAGCCAGAAGGAGTTATTCCATGTTCCTAATGAATTAAGTCTAAGACAAATATAACAACAGTAAAAGGTTTTTTTAATTAAGAGATTACATGAAAAGCCCAGTAACATAAGAAAATTCTAATGTGAAATAATATTTCCTCACATTTATTGAATACTTCACTCACTCCATGCATTCTGTCTACTCAATGGATTGGATTATGAGTACTTTTGGTTATGGATTAAATCAAGAAGAGTTTCAGTATTTTTATGCAGTAATCATAAAAGCAAAGAGGTAATGTGTAAGGTTATAACAGAATAGATGTGAATCTCCTTAAATATTGCAAATTAATGTTATCCCATATATTTAAAAATAATTTTGAACACAATGATAAGAAATCCATGCTGAGAACACTCTACACTGAAATCACCGATCTGTTTCGTGTTTACCCGCAGTGTCCTTAGATGAGCGCCACGCCCCTTTGCTCTCCCCTCTGACTATCATCGACCCGGGAAGGTTCAATGATGACAGGCCCCTTGTTCCTCATGCACATGCAAATAAGTCTGATCTGTTATTATCCTAACACTAGCTTTTATTCTTACATCCACCCAAAACTGTGATCTTTACTTTTCTTATTTTGAATATATAGAATGACTTAAACATTTCATTTTTCATAACGTGCTCATTATGACTAATGATTCAGTGTAAGCATTCTATTATTCTTTCTATCAAGTATACTTTTGTCCACTTACATAATGAAGTTTATACATATTATAAATACAGTGCTTGGTTTCCTTTCTCTGTTTCATTACATTAGGGTGTTATATTCAATTTGGAAAAATATTTAAAGAAAGGTTATACTATCTATGAGTTTTATTAACAATATTATTTTGACAAGGACTACTGCATCTATAAGAAGTGGAAACATTAGGTTGATCACCTCAGCTTCAGAGTCCTTCAGTTTCTGAACTTTTTCTTTGACCTTCATCTCAAACACCTGCTCCATCTCCATCTCCATCTTCTTCATCTTAGCTACGTGCTCCCTTCTTTCTTCTTCCATTTGTGCCAGAGGGCTCCTGTTATGAACATGAAGAATCATCATTACATGTCCAGAAATAAAAAGCTAACACAAATCTCTGATGAAAACAAATGACATACTGTATGCCAATTACTAAAACCTCCAGTTTCTCATAAATAAGTTTTAAAATGTTTCAATTATTCTGATACTACCAATAATACAGACTTGATGTTTCATATGTAAATGTTAAAAATTCTTTAGAAATTTTAAAATTTGTAAATATTTATAATCTAGAACTTCCCAAAATTTCCTATCTAAACTTGAGTCTCTAGTAAATAATTATGAAAATAGACCTAAACAACAAAGGCAACTGTTAGTGGGACATTTCTCTAAACCTAGTGCTTTTCAAATCTAAGAATGACCCATTAAATAAAGTGTGGAAGGAAAATGGAAACATTCCAAACTACATTCACAAAATGGAAAAGTAAAAGAAAATTGTTTCATTTTGTATTTTCTTTAAACAAAATTTTAATGCATTGAGTTAATAAAGTATATGCAGAATATTTCTAGTTCTATGAATCTCTAAGTGTTATGATCTCATCTTCTAAGACAACTACTGACATTACAATTACACTGTTAATTAACAATAATTCAAATTTATTTTGGTAACTGAAACGACATGCTGGAAATGACTACCAGCCAATACCTGCAACATTCTTCATTTAAATTACAGAATATTTCTAGTCGACTTCAGTAACTTTCATGCTCTTGAAAATTTATTCCTCCTAACTCAAATATTTCACTTAAAGATGTTCACAGTGATAAAACACACACACACACACACACACACACACTCTCACAGGATGAGAAGAAAACAAATGTCTTGACAATTATTTTCGATATGCCAGAAAATAGATACAAGCATAGTTAAACAAAAGTAGTTCAGTATTTCATTGACATTGAAAGTCCACCAGCTCAAATCCCTGCACAATTTTGTTCAAAATTTTCACGTTGAAAAATAATACACATGAGCTTTATGTTAAAGCTAGTATATTTACAAACCTGAGAGAATGCCAACGTTTGTGTAACCCTACTATAGCCCGGGGGTCCAGAGAAAAGTGTGCCCTGAGGCTTGGAGGAGCTCGGAAAACTAGTGCACATTAAGACAACTTATCAGGCAGCCTCTTTTCCAACTCTGCTAATAAGAAATGTTTAATTGGCCTCCATAAACACAGGCTTTGACCACTGAATTTTACATATTAAATTGGTGAATTTTATCTCAATGAAGTGATTAAAAACTTGAATCATGGCTGAAAAACAAAATCAGGTCTTAAATATCACCCATGAGGCAGATCCATATCTGACAAACACTGAATATGCTGACGTCTCTCCTTATGAGGCTGAGTATTTCCGACCCTTACGGCACATGTCCTCCCTGTGAAAAAGGACAGGAGAGCTCGAGAGGAAACAGAAAACAAGAGCAACAGGACAGAACTTCGGCTACTGCTTTCTCTTAGCAAAACAGAATGGACAAAGACGTGATATACCTGTGATCAAGGCAGCATGTCTTTGCAGTTAGTGTAAATCAGAACAAAATGTTATTTGACTAGCAGATACTTCTTCAAAACTTATAAACCGGCAGTATAGTTTAACAATTAAGCAATGGATAAGAAGTTCTGAAAATGAAACTAAGCCAAACATTAACTTAGAATAAGAACTTTCATTCAAAAAGTACGGTTAACAAATAACAAAATTTTAAATGTAAATGTCATTATTTCAATAAAAGCCAATGAGACCCTTTAAATAATGTATTTCTAATCATTACAGCCTCAGAGCTCTTGGACAGAGTGTCACAAAATGCCCTAAAGTGACATGCCAAGTACATGCATGTTCACATGTGTGCACACGGGAGCATTTTTCTGGTGAGAGGGTCCAAAGCTGCTGTCAGACTTTCAAAAAGGGTCCATAATCTCACTTCTTCCACCTTCTAAAACTGTTTATAGAGTCTAGAGAATAATCAAATAACTATTTCTGAACTGAGTCTTAATACCTGAATATAACTGAATATGTATTTAAGCAACTTAAGATTATCCAACAATATTGTTAAATCAATTTGAATTGAAAACAAATAGTTCAAGACTGTAAATATATTTTAAAAGTTAGAATTCAGCCCTGGCCCATGTGGTTTAGGCGTTTGGAGGGTCATCCCAGAAACTGCAAGGTCATGACTTTGATTACCAGTCAGAGGCCCAGGCTCAGGTTGTGGGTTCAGTCCCCACTCAGGCGCATACAGAGTACCTACTGATGTTTCTCTTCCTTTCTCTCTCCTTCCCTTATTCTCTCTTTACAATCAATAAGCATGTCCTCCAGTGAGGACTAAAAATAATAATAATAATAAATTAGACTTCAGATAGAATTATAATTTTAAAGTTAAATATATATTCCTACTTATAACAACCTATCTATAAAATACTCTTTTAATTTTATCCTTGTAAGAAAAAAGGCAATTCACGTAAATCTGAAGAATTAATAGTAAAATCTGCACATGAAAAGGCTACCAGTTTACCAAGAGTAAACACTGTCATCTAAATTATTATTTAAATTATTATTATTATTTAAATTATTATTTAAATTATAGAACACTTTTATAGCACAGAAACATGCTATAATGCTCTGAAATTTGCTTTGAAATAGAACATTTAAATATTTAAAATTTCTATATACTAAACCTGCTATGTCTTTGGAAAAACAGCCACTTACATGCCTTCAACTGTGTCATATGTAAAAAAAAAAAAAAAAAAAAAGCCCTGGCTGGTGTAGCTCAGTGGACTGATCGCGGGCCTGTGAACCACACAATCGAGGTTCGATTCCCAGTCAGGGCACATGCCTGGGTTGCAGGCCAGTTCCCGGCAGGGGACACACCAGAGGCAACCATACATTGATGGTTCTCTTTCTCTCTCCTTCCCTTCTGCTCTAAAGATAAATAAATAAAATCTTTTTAAAAATTGTTAGTAATTATACCAAATTATAAAACTAAACATGCTATAAAATTATCTTCTTAAACCTGCTCAAATTTCTAAACCTATTTAAATACACGAATGCATACTTTTAAAGTAAATTTGTAGTATTTCACATTTGCAATATTTTAAGTTTTTGGTCTTGTAAAAATATGACGCCTGATCAAAAGAACTGATATGCCAGAATCATATTTTACAAATGGTCACATATACCCAAAAATGAATTTTTGAAACCTCTCACCAGTCAAAATGATCTTTCAAATGTAATTTTTAAATAAATCGCTTTCACTTCCTGTCATCCTTATTAAAGTGATATTTAGAAGTAATAGAAAATTATGTTTCTAATACAGAAAACACAGGTAAAAGGATCACTTTTAGTCATCATATTTCTTTTTTTCCCCAAATAAAATCATTTTAATTAGATGGCTGGAAAAAAAATTTAAATTATATTACCTGCCTGCTTTTTAATGGGAAAGTCTTCTTCATACTCTGATACACTAAAGCTTATTAACCTAAACTTGTCAGAGAAATTTAAAACAACTCAACTAAAGAAATTAAAAAGCATGGTAAAGTTTTATCTTTTTTTAAAAAAAGGATATAACAAGAGAAATTAGTATTAGATGAGACAAGATCAACAATTTTTCAGATTTTAACTATGTAATCTAAATGCTGGATTTCCCCCCAGCTTTATTAGATACAATTGACACAAAATATTGTATAAGTTTAAGGTGTACATGTGATGTGTAAATCTTGTTGTAAATCCTTCCAAAATATAATTGTTCCAGGGCCATTCATGTAGCATAAAAATATATTTTCAGACATAAAGACCAAATATTTTTACTTTCAATCTATAGTTCAGTACACTCTACAGTCCATCCAAAACTACCTCACAAAATTAAATATCAGATGACTCAATGTATTTTACTACTCAATACCTGATTATTAAAAAATTAGCTTATATTCTAAAACCAAAGTGGGATTAGTACTCTATGGAGTGCACAGTGCCACACAAAAGTTAATATGACTATAATTTTGAATAGATTCATATGTATGTGCAGTTGACCCTTGAACAACATGGTTTTTAACTTCTAAATGGATCTCCCTGCAATAAATGCCTGAATTGTTTTCAATCCCCCGCTGGTAGTCTACAGAGGCAGCAGGCTGTCTGCATTCATTACCTATGTCATCTTATGAGACTTGAGCATTTGCAGATTTTGATATTAGGGTGAAGGGGGGCTGGAAACAATCCCCTATAGATACCGAGGGAGAGCTTAAGCTTTTGGGGAGGCAAAATTTATACATAGGTTTTTGACTGTACAGGGGTCAGCATTCCTAACCCTCCCTTGTTCAAGGGTCAAAAGTATATGTGTGTATACATATATTGTATAAGGGCCATGAAAAAACAGGTCCATCAATAATCAGATGAATAAATGACTCTACAGCTCATTTCTTTTCTCAAATTGCCTGTAGATGCTACTTTAGACAGCATCCAAAGTAACAAAGTAATCAAAATGACCCCCTCTTTCTTAAAAAGAACCAAAGAAACTGTCTAATTTAGTGGTCTTCAAACTGAGGTCCCTATATGAAATCTTCCAAGAGTTACCTCAGCTTCCGCAGTTTTAAGAGAAATCAACTTCTAGATCCTCACCTTTCATACAGTCTTGCTTAAAGGGATGGAACTGAAATTTCCAAGTTACAGAGAGCCCATCTCTCACTTTACAAAGGAAAGGCTTTCTCTTACCCATCCCTTACCTAAGGTACATTGTCCCAGGTGTACCTGGAGGTGTGAAACTCCCAGGTGTACCTGGAGGTGTGAAACCCCCAGGTGACCCTCAATGATTAATAAAACACGACAACATAAACCCACAGATTACATCTCCCAGTATTAAACATGTTTCCATCAATGATAAAGGGTAGTGCTGAGTGTTAGAAATGTGGTGTTTGGGTCCATGTCAGGATGCTCTGTGTTCAAATACACAGCAGAGGGAAGCAGGTGGATGACTGGCAATTCATTTCAGGACTTAACGAGCCTCTTCTACTCCAAGCTCCCTAGCACCATTATCAAAGGATGCACTGCTCCAGAGGGAAGGGTCCCAGGAAGGTCATACAGAGCAGCAACAAGAAGCCTAAACTCACATTTGCTTACTTCACATATTTATTACCCATTTCTTTCAGTTATTCACGATGAGTCTTTAGCTATAAAGAAAAGCACCTTACATAATCAGCAAAAGCACCGTTAAGTTGCTGGTAGTGACTTTTTTTTTTAAGTCAATTGGAACATTTTCTAAAATTGCTGATTTTTAAGACAATATAAGATACATAGCCTATGGATAAAAGTTCCAACGGACTTCTTTCAGATTTATGTATTATGCAATAAAGTAATAAAAACCTAATTTAACATAGCAGATCAATACCTATTATGACAGTCATTCCCCAGATGGTTCAATCTTTAAAAGTATTTGTTTTTCTACTTACTATTAACACAAAATAATATACTAACTCCTAAGGCAATTTGCTTTTTAGCAGTACAACCATTTTCACAGGCACAGTTTGGACATGATTTATCTCATTAAGAAATAAATTTCCAACAGAATTCTACTTTTTATGTTTTCACCTGGGTTACAGTTTAACTCAAGTGATCCACACTAGAATTCCATATATGCAGAAGAATTTTTAGCAACACTAAGTTTTATTACTTTTTTTCTGAAGTACATGCAACCAACAGCAGAAATACCCCAGCACTACTTTAAAAGCTTTATTTTTGAAATATGAAAACAAATAATTTCTTATTTCTAAGTAGTGAACAAATGTTTGAAAGAAGAAAAATAAACAGTGCATATATTTAATGAAAAATATGTCATTTCCCTTTAACATATAAAATTATCCGATTTATTTGTTTTTCTTAAAAGTTAAAAAAAGTCCTGCCCTGGCTGGTGTGGCTCAGTGGATTGAGCATGGGCTTGAAGACCAAAAGGTTGCTGGTTCAATTCCCAGTCAGGGCACATGCCTGGGTTGTAGGCCAGGTCCCCAATGAAGAGTGCGTGAGAGGCAATCACACACTGATGTTTCTCTCCTTCTCTTTCTCTTTCCCTTCCCCTCTCTCTAAAACTAAAGAAATAAAATCTTTTTAAAAATGGTAAAAAATCCTTAAGCTAGTGAAATGCATTTAAAATGGATTAGGATTGGGTCACTTTGTAATTTATAATTGTCTAACCATTATGTTGTACACTTGAAATTAATATTGAATGTCAACTGTAATAGAAAAATAGGGTAAAATAAAAATGTAAAGACCTGACTGGCTTTTTAAGAATATATTTTAAAAAATTAAACAAAATAAAGTGGATTAGGATCTTGTTAAAAATATTACGATGGATCCTTCCACTTTTATGATAAAGCTGAAGCAAATTTTGCTTAAAAAAAAGTAAAAAGTCTTTTTCTCATGTGCTGAATCTTACCTCAAATACAATCTTGTATTTTAAATATTAAAATATTGTTAAAGTAATAACCAAATCAAATTTTCCTAGAAGTCAAGATTTTACAAAGCATGAATTACTAATAACCTATGTCAGAATCACCTAAGGCTTTTATTAAAAATACAAACCTGGCCCTGGCTGGTGTGGCTCAGTGGATTGAGCATGGGTTCGATTCCCAGTCAGGGCACAAGCCTGGGTTGCAGGCCAGGTCCCCAGTGGGGGAATTGTGAGGGGCAACCACACACTGATGTTTCTCTCCCTCTTTCCCCCACTCTCTAAAAATAAATCAATAAAAATACAAACCCGCAGGCCCATCCCCCATCTACTGAATCAGAATCAGTTGCTAATTATTGAACCTAGAAAATTACCTTTTAAAAAATCTCTCACACAAGATCCTTGAAGCCAGAAAACCTAGGTGTTCATCATTAAAGTTCCTCAAATAAGCATGCTATATCAGCACAGGAAGAAATTCAAAGTTAAGTAAGAAATTAGGGTCTATGACCCCTAAATCAGTAAGAAAATGTGGAAGAAAATAAACATGGAGGTAGGCCTAAGACCAGTTTTAAAAGAGAAGTGCTGGTGACTGCCAGAGACTATTTACGCGTTGTGTGCTTTCTTCTGAAATGTAAAGGCCATGTGGAGACATAACCAAACAGGGAACATTTTCTTCTCCATTGTGAGGGATGTGGGCCACTGCAGAACACAGTACCGCTACTCGGGGGGTTTGCCTTTCTCATTATTTATACATATGATCCTCCAGATTATCCTTTAATGGTAGTAACACTTGGCTACACATGTACAAACACATTCGACAAAGACATTGTCAAAATGGTCTTCGTAACACTTATGATCCTCAACGATCCCAAGTAAAGAAAAACAGGGCACAGACACTGCTACCCCAGTGCCCTGGCCCATCTCCCCTACCCAGCCCCTGGTACAACCACCCCTCTGTGGGGTGAAGCACGCACTTGGTGGTCGCTCACAGCATTCCACCAACAGAGGAAATCCACACTCCAGCGGACTAACTCCGTGTAAACACACAACAGGAACAGTGAAAGTAGTGAAGAGGACCAAGGCTACATTCATCTACATGTTTCTTTTGTTTGGTCCCGTCCCTTGCTTCTGTATGATGTTAGTGAAAACTCTGCTATCAAAAAGGCTTATTTGAAAAAGACATAAGAAAAGGTAGAAGCTCTACATTTAGCCTCCTTCAGGAGACAATGAGATACTTATAAGTACAATGGGTTAAGAGATCTTGATAGTAACTTTTCGTCTTCCCTTAAAAAAAGGTATTTTCTAAAAGAGCTGTTTGATTTCTAATTAGGCTATATACAGATTATGAGGATGATGGCAAAGGACCAAAAGGGAATACAAGGCTCCTTCTCTTAAAAAACAAGGTAATAAAACACTTCCTCTAACAATTAAACAGTAAAATATTAAACTGCCAAAACAAAGCCTACCACCAATATAAATTCCTGCTGTTGTGCATACGGAAAATTCCTATATTCTATTGAGTAGTGAGGAGAAATTTGATGAAAATGAAATAACTATAAACCACATAAGTGATACCTTTTCTGAAGGAAACAATGCATACTTACTTAGTAAGCTGCCCTTTATTCTTGTTATTATCAACTCCATTGTAAGTCACAGCCGCCAGTTTTCTGCTCCGGTAGTTCTCATAGTGTACATTATTAGTGACGTCTTTCAAGTCCTGCATATGTGTTCTGTCATAAATAAATAACAGAACAAGAGTTTGCTTCTACTGAAAAGCAGAGCAAGGTACATACAATACACTAACTTGACAACAATGGAAATTTAGGCTCTAAATGAGAATTTAAGAGCCATAAATCCCCTCAAAGCAGTTACTAAAGATGACATTTCTACCGAAGAGTATTCACCTTTATAATACAGTTAAGTGCTCACTAAACATCATTGATATAGGTTCTGTGACTTTAAGCAAAATGAAGTATAATAAAACCATCTGTACTACAGCCTAACAGATATAAATAAGAGTTAAGTTCCTATGGCGTCTCAGCATTATCACAAAAAAAAAAAAACACTGAATAAAGCGACATTATTCAAGGATCTGCTGTATATATTTTATTTTACTAGAGATGGGAAATAGATCAGCTTCTACTAAAGCTCATAAAACCAAAAGAAACTCTTTTCTCTTAGCAGTATTAATATCTGAGTTTTTACTACTGTAATAAATTCCCAGGGACACTTTAGATCAAATATCAAGTTGAATTCAAACTGGGGAATTTTAATTTAGAGCAAGTTTCTGTTTATTCAAACTGTCCAGTGAATGTGGTATCTTGGTTAAATGATTGTTTGTACACAGCATTTTCATAATACATCAAATCAATACATATAAACTGTACAACACATAAGGCAATTTCATCATTCCTCAGTGATGCAAGATGCTAAAGACAACCTGAGCTGCCGAGTGAGGTCCTTGCACAAAGCAAGTTCTTGAACACACGTGGTGTGGCAGTACTATGTATCATCTGATCCTCCCTTTCCTCACCACCCATTCCTGCACCTGCCATCTGCAGTCTCCACCACTTTAATAAAACTCCGTCTGGGAGACTAACATAAAGGTGTACTCTTTTTATTCTTCCCGCTATCCAGGGAACATGTACTATGCCTTTCCCCTTTGTGAACAGAATGTGATGTTAAATCACTCTGGTTCAATCCCTACTATCTCACATTTCCATGCAGTTCTCTGACAGTTTACTTTCCCCACCCAGCTGTAAGTCTGGGTTTTCCTCAAGTCTCCTCCCTCTTTGTACTCTGCTCCTTGATGACCTTATCCCCTCTCTCTGGCCACCAATTACACTGAAAGCTCTACCCCTTCTCCACTTCAGCCAAGTCAGGCAGCTCCTTACTCTAAGCACAGCCAGTGGTTGGGAATAAATAGCTAGAACTAATTTGTCACCGACTTTCCAGACTTGGAGGTCCACTGCCATGGGAGCTCTCTTCTTAGCCATGAGTCAAGACTATCTTTCCTTGGTTGTCACTCATTTTTTGGTTGTCAGTATATGTTATAGTTGACACCATATAATCTCTTCAACTATAATCTCATCACAAAAACATGCCTTCAAACATAGCCTTCCCTTCTACTTCCCCAAACTTTTCACATTAAAGAAGAGCAAAAGTCTTTTCCTTTCTACTTTATTTAACCCCATCAGTATTAAAACCTCATGAGAAAATAAAATGATAGCCACATTTTTCCTATATATCCCTAGCTACATTGTATATTTTTTGCTAATGACTTTAAACCCTAGTGAAATAATCCAAGTTGTCTCCATGCACTGCTTGCTTACTTACTTGCTTCATTCAGGGTTAGAATGAAGACACTTTAAATTAGCTACATTTATATAAGGCAAAAACTAATCTGCCCAACTCTAACTTTACCTAGGAGGAAAAAAAGCTGCTTATTTTCATATTCTCACACTTACCTTATCAACATATTTCTTAGAATTGTGAAATCACAATGTTCACCATTTTCAACTACAAAAAAGAACAGACCACATACATTATTTCCACTAACCCCAGGCTTTTCAAAGGGTATTTCACAGAAAAAAAAATGGGGTAACGACAATAAGAGCATATACAAAATAGCTTAGATCAGTTTTTCATTAAGATTTTACTTTTCCTCTGTGCCACTGAATGATAGTGACACTGCACAGTTCCAGGGCGAGGACACATCTAAGGGTTTTTCTTTCAGCACCAGCTACCAAATCCTGGCCCCACTGCCTGGGGGAGGACCTGCGAAAGTGCTGTTATTAAGGTTCAACACTGTAATACAGTAGTTAATTTAAGGACCTGCCAGGCAAGTCTACTACAATATTGCTTTATTATAGTTTAATCCTTAGTGATAAAAATATGTAAACCCAACAAATGAGCTCTTCAGAACGACACTTTTGAGATTCTGAAAGGGGAGATTATATCTTTTTCTTTCATATCTTTTTTCTCTTGGTAGAGAAGACATTAATTCCATGATAAAACGCATTTTAAAAGTTTAGTGTAGGCTGGGGGAAGTAAAAGGGAAATCACTTTAGAAAAACCTCCTTAAGCTAACTAGCCAAAATGAAACTTCCATCTTTGTGGGGGAAAAAACCCTAAAACTAGAAATACAAAGCAAATTCTTCAGCACAGATTTCAAGGGTTGTAGAAGTTCAAAACCTCAGCTCAGCAAGTGAAGGTTCCCTGGGGATAAGGGAGCTAGGAATGAGTCCAGCGTCACTGGTAAAGTAAGTCACTGATAAGGATGGTAACTTGGAACCATGCCTTAAAAATTATAGAAATTTTCAGAGTAGTAACAAATAGATAAAACAATCATGACTCAATCTCGGTTCCAAGTTACTGTAACACAGAAGATTTTCATCTTTTTCTTAGGTTAAACTAATATAATAAATACAAACTTGGGAAACACATCTATATTACCAGGAGATTTCTGAGATTTGATGCTACAGCTACAATTTTTACTGGTATTTAAAGCCTTTACAAAATTAGTAGAGGATCTCTTAGTAATGATTTATTTTAACTCTAAAGATCTGAGGTAAAAAAAGGAGACATTTGTCCTGAGGAAAGCAAACTGTGAATGCTTTAATCAGGCTTATGAAAGTTGTTTGCAATCATTCTCGAATGTCCCCGCCCCACCGGACACTCAGATAAACGAGAGATCTTTTCTCCAAAATTGTGTTCATTATCAGAAAGTTTATCACATCTCTTAGAAGCAATCTTTAGAGCCCCAATGAAGAACACCTGCATTATAAGTACGTTTTCAAATCAGAAAACAGAAACAGACCTAATGGTGGGGTGGTGGTGGGAGGTGGGGCACTGACAAGTGACTTCTGAAGTGTCACAGTGTTAGGGTTTAGCGCACACTTGACTTAGTAGGACAGAGAAATCTGAGAAAGTGCAATGTTTGAGAAAATGAGACTAAATGAAATGGAATTCACAACTACCTTAGAAATTCTAGAATGTATCAATACAGTGAGCTCTAATAGAAAGTCATTCACTAAAGAAAACTTTACCTTCAGCAACACCCCAAGGATACTGCCTTCCTCTGACCCTTTTGCCGTTAACTTCGATGATAGTATTACTACCAACCACAGCAAGAGGTAAACGGTCCTATAAAACAAAGTATTCTTGTTCAAATACATCTCTGTAGTCCTCACAAACTTAAGAATAAAAAAATCACATTACTCAACAGACTAGCAAAACAATTAACACAACAGTCTCTACATTCATTTGTATAGGGCATCCTATCACTACTTAGTAACCTGCCTTTACATAGCATTCTCACCAATGTAAACAACAAATAAAATTATATTTTCCCTGAAGATTTTAGAATACTAAAGCATATACTGATGAAATTATTTTTTAGAAAATCATTCCATAAAGTTGTCCCACACTGAAAAAACTAAAAAAGGTTAAAAAAACATACTGGCAGATAGAGGGAAAATGGCACTTGTGACTTGCCCACCTACCTGGTCATAAAACCACCCCCACAGCCCTGGAAGCAGCAAACACCACACTTGCTAAAACCTACCACTGACAGGCCAATGGCAGACCTGGGAGGCTGAGTTGTACTCATCTGGAGTAGCAGAATACAGTCTTTCAAAATTCTTGTGGCTCCCAGAAATACATAAACATTTTATGTAAAAATAGACATTTTATAAAATCTCGGAAATTCTTTATTGGTAGGGTATGAATATTTCATTATTCCAGGATAATTATTTGCTTATATAATGCTATCAATGCATCATTTTTAGGGCCAGGGAATACAGGACACCAGTATAAACAAAAAATAGAGAAAATTATGTTGGTATAGATTTTTTTGGTTGGTTTTTAGAGAAGAACAAAAGAGAACATATTTTTGCCTGACTCTCAAAACCAACGAATAAGTAAGCATAATAGTGCTTAAGAATAAATCCTCTCCATTCTCATTATCTGTTTTTTAAAGGGAAAAATTATAAGAAAACAGGTAATTGAAAACCATATAAAGATTGGTATTATTCAGTATTATTCACCTCTCTATTCCATATGATGCCTTATTACATATAAGAGTCACTCAACAAAGTTGACTGCAAAGTTGAATTCAACACAGAATAATCGCCCAATTCATTCTGTAAGCCAACAACTTAAAAACACTGATATTTCTGGTGTTTCTAGTGGATATTACAGTGTTTTTAAGTACCCCAAACTTTTTAGTATGTGTATGAGAATGAATCTACCTTTATCTTCTTAACAAGCTTATTTTCTTCTTCATCATCTGTCTCTGGAAATTCATATATTTTAATTTTATGTTCTTGGATTTCTTTCATTATCTAAAATGGAAGAGAAAATTAGCAAAAGAGCACCACACATAATTAGTACATTAGCTTTATTTTTATTATACTTTGCTTATGTTCCTATGAGCCCTCAGCCTTAGATCCTTTACTGTTTTCCAGTGATGCAGAAATTGTAATCTAAAAACAAAATATTACGCTGCTCCTTAAAAAAACCATAAAGTTGAAATATAAATACCACTGCCAAAATTCAATTACTTCAGAAGTGTTAAAGTCATGTGGTTATAATACCAAGAGAGTTCTAAACACCATGTAAGATTCCCAAAAGGGCTTTCTCTAGTTGATTTCTACTACAATGGCTTTAGGCCCTTTATTTATAAGGACTGAGATTCTTTCTCTAGATTTGGCTCTCTCTATTTTACTCAGCTGAATCAATAAAGCTTAAGCTCACCTAAACTTTTTAGTAGAATTTTGCTAAGGTAAGTGAAACAAAATGCAATATTGGCTTCAGGAGAAAACTTTCACACTATCAGAAAACATCCTGACTTCCAGCCAAGATGGAGGCATAGGCGGAAACACTGCCTCCTCGCAAAGCCAAGTTTAAAGACAACAAAGTTTTAGTAACAAAAATGCAGCCAAAACACAGAAATTTGAACTGTACAGAAGTCCGACAACAACGAACTATTCAGCTAGACAGGTAAGAGGGGTGGAGTCAGCAGCGGAGCAGGGTCAGGAAAAGGTGGCCAGACCCACCCAGGGGTGCAAGCAGTGGTTGGCGGATCCCAGGCAGGGGGTGGCAATGAGCGGACCCAGTGAGGGCACAGGGCGGCTGGATGACCATGGTCACACATTCGAGCGCAGATAAAATAAACGAAGGAGCAAGCAGTGAGACAGACTGCTCAGGCTAGGGCCCCAGCAACGGGAATTAGAGCCTGAAAGCACCAACTGGAAAGACTTTCTGGGTCAAGGTGCCGGGAGAGATTGGTTAGAGAGACCCACAGGGTCCTGGAGGGTACACAAGCCCACACACCTGGGAACCAGCACCAGAAGGACCCAATTTGCTTGTGGGAAGCAGCAGAGGGGACAGAAATCTGAGAACAGAACAAACTCCATTGCCCCTCTCTGACCCCGCTCCCAAATACAGCATCGCAACCCAGCAACCTGGGTCGCCCCACCCTGGTGAACACCTAAGACTCTGCCCCTTACATGGAACAGGCGCGAACAGACCAAAACATTATGGCTCAAGAACAGCTCAAAACCCCAGAGCCAATAATTCTAAGTGACCAAGAGAGCCAAACTTTCAGATGCACAGTTCAAAACACTGGTGATCAGGATGCTCACAGAACTGGTTGATTTTAGTCACAAATTAGAGGAACAAATGAAGGCTGAACTAATTGAAATGAAGGGAAATGCAGAGGTAACCAATAGTGATGGAAAAGAAACTGGGACTCAAATCAATGGAGTGGATCAGAAGGAAGGAAAAAATGACCAAACACAAAAGAATGAAGAAACAAGAATTCAAAAAAGTGAGGAGAGGCTTAGGAACCTCCAGGACATCTTTAAACGTTCCAAAATCCGAATTATAGGGGTACCAGAAGGGGAAGAGGAACAGCCACAAGTGGAAAACATATTTGAACAAATAATAAAGGAGAACTTCCCCAGTCTGGCAAAGGAAATAGACTTCCAGGAAATCCAGGAAGCTCAGAGAGTCCCAAAGAAGTTGGACCCGAGGAGGAACACACCAAAGCACATCATAATTACATTAGCCAAGATTAAAATGAAGGAGAGAATCCTAGAAGCAGCAAGAGATAAGGGGACAGTCACCTATAAAGGAGTACCCATCAGACTGTCAGCGGATTTCTCAAAAGAGACCTTCCAGGCAAGAAGGGGCTGGAAAGAGGTATTCCAAGTCATGAAATTCAGAGACCTACAGCCAAGATTGCTCTATCCAGCAAAGCTTTCATTTTGAATGGAAGGGCAGATAAAATGCTTCTCAGATAAGGTCAAGTTCAAGGAGTTCATCATCACCAAGCCCTTATTATATGAAATGTTAAAGGGACTTATCTAAGAAAAAGATAAAAAAATATGAACAGTGAAAGGACAGCAAACTCACAGTTATTAACAACCACACCTAAAACAAAAGCAAACTAAGAGGACAGCTAGATCAGGAGTGGAACCATAGAAATGGAGATCACATGGTGGGTTAGCAACAGGGAAGTGGGAGGGGGAGAAGGTACAGAGAATAAGTAGCATAGACGGTAGGTAGAAAATAGACAGGGGGGAGGGCAAGAATAGTATGGGGAATATAGAATCTAAAGAACTTGTGACACATGGACATAAACGAAAGGGGGGAATAGTGGGGGAGGGGTGTGCAGGGTAGAGGGGAATGAAGGGGGGGAATAGAACAACTGTAATGGCATAATCAATAAAATATATTTAAAAATAAAAGAAAACATCCTTGCATGAACATGTGCATATACACATATCAAGAAGTAACAAATACAAGAACAGGCAAGTGCATGGAGAAAATATGCTCTGGAAATGAATGAGCTAAGGTAAGGCATTAAAGAAGGAGATGCAGGAAAAAGAAAGACAACTTATTAACATTAGAAATAACCTAGTTCAAGTTAGTTTATTTCATTCAAATACTCTACATTCTAAATAGAATATGAATATTCAAATGATGTTTAACTACCTACCCTATTGAAACTCATGACAAACCAGTAACTGACAGGCCTAGAACTAGCTCCCCACCGAGTTCTATAGTGTGGGGAGCTACACTACACCTAGTGTGGTATATTAGTGCTATTCTCACTGCAAGGGTTCCGCAGCAGCAGTAAAGGGAACCTAAACACAATGTGTTACATGGCTACTATAGTACATAGAAATAAAACTGCCACTAAAAAAAAGAAGAGGACCACACATGTTTTACAACTGTGGTATGTATCTATATAGAAAAAACATGAGATTAAATAATAATGTGTCAAATGCACAACTAGAATAAAAAAGAAACACTAAAAGTTGGGTCTAAGAGCAGAGGTTCTTAATGAGAGGTTGTATATTAAAAGGGCTTGAATGAGGCCCTGGCTGGTGTAGCTCAGTGGATTGAGCATTACCCTGTGAACCAAAGGGTCGCCAGTACAGTTCCTAATCAGGGCACATGCCTGGGTTACGGGCCAGGTCCCCAGTAGGGAGAAAGTGAGAGGCAACCGCACATGGACATTTCTCTCCCTCTCTTTCTCCTTCCATTCCCCCCTCTCTAAAATTAAAGAAATAACTTTTTAAAAAAGGGCTTGAATGAGCATCTTCAAAATAACAAACTCCAAAGCCCCATCTCAATATATAGAACCAACTGGTTAAGGATACAATACCATAACTAATTCTGAAAAAGTTCTCTGGATGAGTTTGATAGGTACCCTGGGTTAAGAACCATATTTTTAAGCATATGAGAAAAAAATCATATAACCATTACAGTGTAACCAATTTGGAGGTAGAGATCACTACTTGTTCATCATTTTTGTTAAGTTCTTAGTACTATTCTAAATCAAGATACATAAAAATCTTGATTTGGGGGAGAAATGTGTGTGTACCTAGAGATACATAAAAATATCTAGAAGGAGAGACATGTATATGATTAGTATTTGTACCTATGAATAGCACATTACAAAATAAAAATGGGAATGAATATAGGGAGACATATACTTCTGGTGGAAATACCAAATATAGTAAAAACAGTGTACTAAAACAGTATAAATATTTAAACAAATTTAACATAATTTCAAAGCAAATTTCAGGCTTTTGTTTTTGTAACAGGTTCAAGGTATTCTAAAATTCACAATGAAAAAGATGAAAAAACAAAGTTTCTTGTTACAAAGGGGACAAGAAAAATAAGAGATAATTAACTCTAAGTCTATTTTTTAAAATATTATACAAAGCAGCTGCAGTTGAAAAGATGTAACATTGGCCTAAAATAAAAAATAGGCTACTGGATTACGAGTAATTTCAGAAATTGACTCTACATTTCATAAAATATATGTAACAAACCAAATACAACAATGAGAAAAAAATAAAGCCTTTGCTTTAAAAACTGTTCAGCTTCTATGGAAAATTAAAAGTTAAGAAATGATTAGGTACCACTTTATTCCAAAAAACTTTTTAAAAATAAAAATGACAAACAGTGATAGCCAGGCACTGAAACAAATATACCCACTAGAGAAGAAATTTGATTGTTTTATTGGGAAAGCACTATGATAAAATGGGGGGGGGGCATAAAATAATCATACCCCTTCAAAAAGTAATCTTCTTTGAAATTCAGCTCATGAAAATAATTCTAAAGGGTGTGGGGAGGGGTGCTGGTAAAGGCTGTACAGAAACATCTAAAATCTTCCTCAGGTGACAAAGGATGAGGCCCTATGGGTACAGGATCTTTGAGGAGAAAACTAAGGCAGAGGATTATTTTCAAGTTATTTGTAATACAGTACATACAACCATACAGAAAGGTAGTAAGAGAAGTACACTGTAACACATTATACTGAAAATAACAAAAACTGCAAGTTACATGATTGTATGAGAAACCCTAGAGTTCGAGCTCATTCAGCTCACCTGTTTTTTAAACTGTTGGCACTCCTCTGGTGTGAGTGTGTCTGCTTTGGCAATAAGTGGGATGATGTTCACTTTTTCATGCAAACGCTTCATAAACTCAATATCCAATGGTTTAAGTCTGAAATACAAAATATTTAACATGATTGAAACAGTAAGTTTGGAAAAGCAGCTTCTTCACACCCCCAATGCTAAAATGCAATACATCGGGAGTACTTCACTCTGTTATCAGAAACAGTCTGCGAAGGTGTACTGGGACGGCAATAGTTAGGGAGAACAGGACTTGTAAAAGCACGGCGCTGGCTAAGAAGGCCTTGACTCACTCCTGTCCTGGTCATAGCGTTTTGGCCCTAAAGACGAATTAGAAACCCCGAAACACTCCTAATAGGCTTTCCTGGAAGTGCCTCTGCATTACTCAAAATTTGAGAAACCTTTGTTTTTAAGAATCCCATATTTGGTTCTTGCTACCAACTATATTCTTCAGAGAAAACGCTTAAAAGAGAACCTTCCCCACCCCTAAACCCATTACAGTATGGCTGCCATCTCCGCTTTGACACTGTACTTGCAGGTCACCAAAGACTTGCCAGCTGCTAACTGACAGAGACCATAGGCTTTGCCATGCTTTTTAATGGGCTCAATAGGCAGCATTTGGCATTATTCCCTCAGGGTACTTTTCAGGATCCTCTTTGTTAGCTAGTCCCTTAAGAGGTATTCTCCTTTGTTTCACAGGCCTGCACTCAATCCACTGAGCTACACCAGCCAGGGCTAAGAGGTATTCTCTACTAGGCCTTCTTCTCTTCTTATTCTTCATTATGTATGCTTATCATCAACTACAATAATTTCCACTATCCTCTATGGGTCAATGACTTCCAAATCTTCACACCGAACCCAGATCTCGCTCTTATGTTTCAGACTTGTGTTCACCCAGTAGAAACACTACTTGGACATCCCATTTCTGGTCCTCAAAATCAAAAGCTCATTGAGTGTTCAAACTACCCCGCTTCTGTGTTTCTATTTCAGTGAATGGCACTACAATCCACTCAATTACTCAAGGCTGAAGCCCACAGTCTTCCCTTCTCTACCTTAATTTCAAACATTCACCAAGACCTGTTGAACAAAGAAATATGTATGTATCTCCACTTCCACTACCTTGCTTCAGGCCACCAAGACCTTAGAGGTATGGATGATTACAGGAATCTATCTGGTTTCCCTTCAAACCATGTACAGTACAGTCAGAAGAGGCTTTCTAAAATCCAAACTTGGAAGATGATCTGACTCTGGGTGGTGGGCACACAGATCATGTATCATAGAAATGCACACTCAAAACCTATTACAATCTTTTTAACCAGTGTCACCCCAAGAAACTTGATTTTAAAAATAATTAAAAATAAACAAAAATAAAATAAAATCCAAATCTGATCAAATCATTCTGACTGAAACCTTCCCAGATTCCTTAGCTATTGTGGCCTACAGGCCTCAGAAGACACATCCTCTCCAGAAGTCCCATCTCTTAGCATTCCTTCAGGTCTTTTGCCATCTCCTACTTCCAATATGCCAGCCTTTTTGAACTTCTAACTTCTGGCCTTAAGCAAGCATGCTCCATTCCCATTCCTCCTTCTGGGTCTGCCTAACTCCTATTCATCTTTAGGACTTGGCCTTCAATTCTCATTTCATCTGGGAATCCTTCTCTAACTTAAAACTATGCAGGTACCTTTCTAAGGAGTCACAACATAATGTCCCAAAGATTTTCTGTTCTCCCACTAGATCCTCAAGAGCGAGGGTTTTGTCTCATTCACCTGTATCTCTGACACCTAGTACAGTGTCAACACTGGAGAAGGTGCCCAAATATTTACTGATCAAAAAAGTAAACTACTGTGACTTCCTTATGTCCTTGAAGAACTCTAAATGAAAACCAAAAATATTCCTCACATCTAGAATATACTATAGACTAAAAATCAATATTCTACAAAAGTAAACAAGATAATGAAAATATTTTGCATAAAAATATCATTCTGCAGTGTTATTCTTTAGTTTTTATAAGACCATGAGAAAAAGGAAATAAAGATCCAATCATAACTTTTACTAATATTTAAAAATAAAGATAAAAATATATAAATACACATAAATATATGTGGTTCTCTTAAAGTACCTGTGTGTGTGTGTGTCTGTGAGAGTGAGAGTGAGAGTGAGAGTGAGAGAGAGAGAGAGAGAGAGAGAGAGAGAGAGAGAGACAGACAGACAGAGAGACAGAGAAGGAAAGAAAAGAAAAAAGATTGGAGCCCAAAGATTAATGAGGTCTTCCTTTTACTAACAAATAATATTGTATCTCCTATAAGTAGTGATGCTAACTGGCAAAAGACGGGGTCAGGAGAGGAGAGGGCAATAAGTTAGCTACCTCTTACTCTAATTCTCCTTATCTTGAATCCTTTGGAATTTGATATTGGCATTCAGAGAATAGGGATCACACTACCAAAAAGTATGACTGGAATAACACTACATTATCTTCAAAACAGCACCCTTGCCTACTAGCTCTAACTGAAAGAACCTACCCATCTGTGAAAAACATTTAAGTTTTGCTTACTTTCATTAATCATTCATACAACAGTAAATACAAAAGCTATGACCCAAACAATCTTAGATGTCTACATTTTTATGGTTCATTTTTCAGATTATACTCATGACAAATTAAAATTACTATCACCATCACCTACTTAAACCAGTGATAGAAAAGAATTCAGCTGATTAAAATTTTAATACATCTTAAAAGTATCTAATATAAAATATTAAAATTAAAACCTAAGGTAACAAGATTTCACATTTAAAAGTAAAATACTTTCTGCATGTTTATTATATTACTACAATTTTTAAAGAGAAAGACCCTCAAAATTAACCATGACAAGGAAGTTGGGAAAGTCAATTTTTAAAATATAAAACAACATTTTACACTTTAAAAATTAGGACATTTAAATCAGCTTAAAAGTTAAACTTCAAAAAAAATTAAACTTCAGAAAAAAGGTAAAACTTTTATAAAAGCCCCAATAAAATCCTTTTGCCCTTTTAAATTAGCATTTAAATTTCAGAAGCTTACAAAACTGTCAACAGCAAAAAACATTTAGTTCATATGTAGACTATTTTGTTTGAAATTTTTCCTCTGTCCATTTAGTCCTATTTCATGTTTTCCCACAAGTTTAGTTTTTAAATGTTGTTTTTAAACAATGGAAAGTCCTTTAAGAATTTATAGAAGATAAACCCACATTAAAGGAAAAAGGCTATTTAACCTCAAAGCCTACAACAACAAAAAAAATTGATAAAGGGCAAATGACAAATATTTATAATGCATACATATATGTATGTAAATAAAAAACCTTATATAAAACTGTGTGACATTTTAAGTGGCAATAACTATTCAAAAGGGAAAAAACACCATTTTAAAATACAAGTCCAAGTCAGTTTATTTTAATAGTAATTACCAACAACTGAACAAAGAAATTGAAGCAATTGCTGAAATCATAAATTAACCCTGTGTGTTCAATGATGACACTTGGTAGGGTGAGGTGGGGTCACTGAAAAGACAATGCTGGAACAATTTATAATTACTTCAAAAATAGGATCTTACTAAAAAAGAAATCCAATCCAGGGACTACCTATAAAAGATGGAAAGGCCCTCATTCACCTATCAGACTACCTGGAATTTTAGTCTATAATGAGCAGGCAATTTGCAACCCTCAACATAAAATTCAGAGTTATACTCCTTCACTTAATACATAGTATCACATACAAATGGACATAACTTTGGTCCACTTTCAAAAATAGTTAAGCTGAGAAACTATTCAAAAGCACATTTTTACACATCAGAAATAAAAATTTTGAACTCCCATTCCTTGTGACAAACAATAAATGGCCCAAAGCCACTACACATCATTTGAATCATATCAAAAATTTTTGCTTAAAAATATCTTATTTCCCATGCAATTTTAAGAAATGTATTTTCCCCTGGGGAACAGAAGAAATGTGACTTCATGAGAATTACTAAATCTTGGAGAGAGTCCAAAAGACCTAAAATAATAAAAGTGGATATAAACTGACCAATTTCTATTGACTTAACTGCAGATTAAGATATTACTTTGTTGGTGTCCAGGAAAAAACTCTAACCAGTTAAACCAAAATAATTAAAAAATATATAAATTCAGTGAGAAGCTAACAAGAACTCATAAAAGGCCATACAGCGTGTTCTATTTTTCTATCCTCATCCAAGGACATTTTTTTTCCCATTGCTTTTAGAGACAGGGGGGGGGGGGAGGAGGGAGAGACATCAATTAGTTGCCTTCCACATGCATCTTGACTGGATGCATGTGGAAGGCAAACCCACAACCTAGGCATGTGCCCTGACCAGGGATTAAACCCGCAACCTTTCAGTTTAAGGGATGATGTTACAACCGAGCCACACCAGCCAAGGGCGTGTGTTGTATTTTTGAGATTACTTTTTTAAAGCCTTTTGAGATGAGATAAATTTTGTGCTTTATTCACTGTAGACAAATATTAGAAATGAAATAAACATTTGCACCACTATAATCTGACAGTGCAAAAAATGGTAAAGTACATAATTAAGGCTTTATGTAGTGATCGTGCTCAACCAAGACGGCAGTAATGGGCGAAAGGTGGAGAAAGCAGCAGGAAATAGAAAAGGGACTTTTATGAAGGAACCCGTGCACACTGCTGTAACCTGGGCGTCGGATTATATTGTCTGATAATATGCAACAGTCCAGTTCCATTTGGTGAAGAAATGGTGGGGTTACAATAATCAAGTAACTGAGTTATGTTAAGTCACTTACTTAAAGGAAAAGACTAAAGAAGAGTAATCACAAACATCTGCAGTTGCCAAGACACATATATCTACTGAAAATGACAGAGGAAGCACAAACAAGAAAGTGAGAACGGGCTGGTCTTACAAACAGACAGAACAATCACACCAGATGAACGTCTACATATCTAGTTCTTAACCCCTGAAAAGCAAGTTAGTACTAATGATATGATACTTAAAAAAAATGTGACTCTGATGACTAAGGTGAAACAGAAGGCAAACAGATTTAGTGGAGAGAGAAAAGCCACATGAAGACTTTAGTACTTAGGTTTTTCTGTAACTTTCTCTAGCAGATCTATTGTAAATAATATCTTTGGGGTTTCTTAGAATATATCTAAGGTAAGTGTTATGGTTGTTTCTCCTTATTGAGTGGTTCGATTAGTGACAGAGTAGACAAAAAGTAAGCTAAATTAGCCACACTGAGACCTAACCATGATTGAAACATTCCATGAAGCAGGTAAAAAAGCCTTATGCATGAGAAACTAAGAAGTAAAAATCACTGTTAGCTTACCTAGGACTTAAAAAGATTTTTTTATAAGCCATTTTTACATGGAATTTGGGACTTTACAACTGGTATAGTTTTAAATTTGTAGCAGAAAAGTAAGGATTACTAAAATATAAACCCAAAACTGAGTCATAAACAAAACCAAAAGGTTATCAGAAGCATCAAGGTACTGACCCGTGTCCTGAAGGAGCAATGAAGTATAAACAACACTGCACCCTGTTATCAGGCATCTGCCGTCTGTTCACTCGAGATTCTGCATTTAGGTAGTCCTCAAACTTACTGTCAATGTAGTCAATGACAGGCTGCCAGCTAGAGAGAGAATGCAGAGAAACAAAAAAATTAAGTTGTAGTTCTACGTATAAATGCACAACTGATGATGACTTTGTTAAAGGTCAAAAATCAATAGTTTTAAATTGACAAACTGATCTAACCAGTAATTATTCTACCTACACTGACTTAAAAACAGGTATAAATAATGTTAAAAAAATCTTTATTCACTATTTCTAAACTTTCCAAATAAAAGAAAATTGTTTAGAGTCAAAACATAGCTAAATTATTATATTATTTGTACCAATAAGTATATCAATGCTAAGACAATTAGCAGTATGAAAAATTATATATTGAAAGCATTTTACATTTTAAATGAAAAGATTAAATAATATGGAAACCTCATGATGAACTTGGATACTTTAAAAATTGACAGAAATTTACTTTAAAAAAGTGAAACTCAAGAAAATTTAAATACTGTTTATAAGATGCTAAGATATTACTGCCAACTAAAATATCATGGACATTTTCTTCATTAATGACATGGAAAACCAAAGGTCTAAATTCAGAATGTGAGAGCAATTAGAATGTGACGGAAAATAATGTATACAAATGGATAAAATTATAGTAGAGGAGAAAAGTTTTAAAATTCTTGTATATATATTGTTTTAGAATTTTCTTTAGAGTAATTCTAGGATAGGTTATTATCTCCATTTTGTAAAAAAGAAAATCAGTTCAAAGAAGTAAAGCAATATTGACAACTAAGTGGAAAAGTTGGTGTATGAACCCAAGTCTTAGCATTTAAAGTTCAGTGGCCTTTGCTAAGGTGTGAAATTTTAAAATGTGAAACAGGACATCTAAACACCCTGAACCCCAAATGCAATGGAAAGCAGCGATGACATCCCCTTCTTACCAATTACTATTATCCACTGCATCTCCAAATCCTGGGGTATCAACTATTGTGAGTAGCAACTGAACACCACCTTCTTTGATTAAAACTTTGGATTGTTCCACCTGTAAGAGTAATTTGTGCAGATATTAATACCGTAACATTACCCCTGTGGTTTCCTACAAGGTAAGCAGTAATGAGATAAATCAAAACCAATCAAGAAGCTTTTTGCAAATGAAATCTACCCACCCCACATTTTTAAAATAAATTACTTATTTATTAAATTACTTAATAAATAAGTCCTGGTTACTTGAAAGAAGAGCACAATGTAAATAGTATGTTTGTAACTTATAGTTGATATAAAGAAGGAACTGATAAATGGTAATAATCACTAAAGCTACATAATACTTACATAACCTAAAATACACATCTAATAATACAAATAAAGAATGTTCTTAAATGATTCAGGAAGTCAGTAAATGTGATTAAGTAGACAAGTACGTCTAATGTACCACTTACCATAAATGTTTTCCTGGAATAAGTCCATCTACTTTGGTCCAAACCAATTACTAACATGAACTTATTATCATCCCCAAATCTTTCTTAGTATGTCCATAATTATTTATACTTGCGTTTATGTGATGACTAAGATCCAGTTCTCTTTTTAAATGTGATATTATACATTTAGGCCAAAACAATCAGGAAAGGTCCAGCCATTAAAAAAACTGTATTCTGGTAGGGTTAAACCCTATAAATTCTCTAATTAAAATCATCAGTTCCCGCCCTGGCTGGTGTAGCTCAGTGGATTGAGCACGGGCCTGCAAACCACATGATTGCAGTTCGATCCCCACTCAGGGCACATGCCTGGGTTGCAGGCCAGTTCCCGGCAGGGGACCCATGAGAGGCAACCATACGTTGGTATTTCTCTCCTTCTCTCCTTCCCTTCCTCTCTAAAGATAAATAAATAAAATCTTAAAAAAAAAATCATCAGTTCCCTGTAAAGTTTGGAGAAATGTTCTACTTGAAAAAGAGTATTGGATTTAAACAATAACAACAGTTCTTTCTACAGTCTAAGATTTTCTGTAACTCTAAGATCTGTATCAGAATGTATAAATTATTCACCTTGAGCATATGCTATGTTACTATTAGATAAAGTGAACACTGATTTAACCAGAAAAGTATACTCATTGTACATTTATATCAAGTGCTTACTAAGACTAGAGACTCCTCCAGGTATGCATAAAGGCTAACATAAGAGACAAGAATTATATTAAAACTTAAGAGCATTAAGTGCCATAACACAGTACAGCTTAAGTAAAATACTACTAGACTTAGGGTAAAGTGTAATCACGGACATGTAAAAAGCAACTTCAATTTTTTATGTTGATTAAGAGTTGGGAAAGGAAAAATGACTGATTTTCTGGGTAAAAAAAGTTTGGTGTTCCTTTAGAGATTACAGAAACGATGATGTCTTTCCATTTTCTTTTGGCATTTCTTACTGATTCTAGCTGCACAAAGAGACTGAGGGGATGAAACTAAGATTGCTGAGCAAGAAAGTCTGTAGCAGCATTATTAAAAAAAAACTGAAATGGTGGAAATGTTCTAAATCTACTCTGTCCAATACAGTGGTTGCTTGCCCATGTGGCTACTTAGCACTTGGAATGTGATCAGACTAACTGAGGAATGAAATGTTTAATTTCATTTAATATTAATTAATTTAAATTTAAACAGCCACATGTGGCTTAGTGACTACTAAATTGGACAATGCCGGTCTACAGCAATCAAAAGTTATTCTGTTAAAAAAGAATCTTGTTAAAACTGAAAACGTTTTCTGAGATTTGGATATGCAAGTCCATGGAGGAGCTTCTAATATTTTAGACAGATAAAGGCAAAGGTCTTATCTCTTAGACTGTTCTAATCCTGGTATAAACTCTCAGTGAAAAATTTGGACATACCAAATATATTTATTTATCTACCAAGTAAATATTGACAATTATTGACAATCCAAACATTAAATATTAGTAAGTATTAATTTCTCTGTAGATTAAAAAAGTAAATATCAAAAAATAAAGGCTCTAATTTTTTTTGGTCATCTTCAGTACTGATGATGGATGACATCGTCACTTGGGAAACCACTGTTTAATACCATAGGGCCAAGATAATACAGCTTGTCTGATACCAGGTTACTCTAATAATATAAAGGAGGCAAAATAACTGAGAAAATAATCAGACTCATCAGTGTTACGTGATCAAAACTAAAAACAAAACACCTTTAAGTTATATTATCTCATGTGAGTTAAGTTCACATTTCATATACCTGGTGGTCCTCTAGTCAAAGGACAATCTGGTTATATGTCAATTACATCTTTTTTTTTTAAAGAAGACCTGGCCATGGCTGGTGTGGCATCATCTCACAGAGTGAAGGGTCAACAGTTTGATTCCTGGTAAGGGCACATGCCTGGGTTGTGGATTTGGTCCCCAGGTGGTATACATGCAAGAGGCAGCAGATGGATGTTTCTCTCTTACATCTATGTTTCTCTCTTACATCAATATTTCCCTCTTACACTGATGTTTCTCTCCCTCTCTTACTCCCTCCTTTCCCCTCACTCTACAAAGAAATAAAAATCTTCAAAAAAATAAAAATAAAAGGGCTATTTGATCAAATCTAGCAACTGGATATATCTTGAATTTATCTCCATCTCCTTCATAAAAACAGATCATTCACTTATGGGAACTGTCTTGAAGCAGAAATATCCAAAGTAATCACACCATCCTTTTACCCAAATTCTTTTAAGTGACAATACTATATACTAGAAACTGATGCAAAAATTTTCCATATGAATCATCTCCTAATTTTACTTCAAACCATTTCTGGTTCTCTTATAACTAAACAAAACCCATTTCTACCTTTAGAAATAAACTGTATATTAATTATGCATACTAACAGCTTAAATTTTAAGAGCTTTGTTTCCTTATTTTTATTCTATAAAGTTAGTTTATTTACATGATAAGAAAATAAATATATCTATATCTTACATATTTTAAAAAGTCTGTTTATGAAGCTTCTTTTTTTCTCTGGCCTGTGAAATTCTGTGTATCCATACACGGTCAAATACAAAGACAACGGCAACATATGGAAGAAATCCAGAAAACATAACTGTAAACGAGTGCCCTTCACAGGATCCAACTGTATCCTATCATCTGATTCTGCAAGTATCCTCATGGGATCCATGGAAAACAAATCAGTTCAAGTCCAGGAATTTCAAACTTTTCTTAACAAATCTATTCCAAATGGCCACTTTCCCATGCACTTTACTTAAGCAGGTCACATCAGCATATTTTATGGCATCACTCCGAGCTCTTGAAGATTAAACTCATAATTTAACACTGAAGGAATGAATCAAAGGCATTTTCAGCTGTTTCTCTCTGAAAAATAAGACTGAAGTCCTTATATTGTTTACGTATAATTAATTTATTCAGGCCACTTTTGGATTCCTAGATTCCAGAAATCCGAGGCACTATTTTCTAACATTGTTTCATTTTTCAATCTGAGGGGAAAGTCAAACTGTCCATGTTTATACTGTTTCAGTTCTTTTGACTGTTAAATACAATAAAATTTCCTAACCTAATATTTAAGAGCCATTTGTTAGGTAAGTAAAAATGTTACTTAATTAATTGTATTACATTTTGAGGAGAGGGTTAGAATTTTCTATCAGTAGCTTCTCTCTACCAACACTTCCTCAGCATAACAGCCAAAGCTCTGCTGAAACTTCAACATCCTAAGCCTGAGACATTTCATTTGGCTCTAACACAAAAACTATGTTAATTATTTAATGGCTTAAAAGACAAACATCATCTTAAATACTTCAATATGTTCCACAAGAAACTAAAAGAAGCAATGACCAATAGAACAGTCAGGTCTTAAGACTACTTTGCTCTCATCAACTCCCAGAACTAGTTTATTGAGAGGTTGCTCTAAAGATTCTAATTTCGCCTTCTACTCTCTGAACCACTGTACCTCAATCCCCTGTCTCCTTTCTGTGCTGGGATCTGGTGATCCCTTTTCATTGTAGTCATCTTGACAAATGTCTAGACCACTTCCCCTGTATTGTCAATCTCTCATGCCTTAGAGACTGTGCACAGCACATAAACACTCTCATCATTTTTGGAAATAAAAATCAATCGACTCTCTCAGTCCCCTACACCCAACCTCTGGGTATTCCATTTCATCCCTTCCTTTACAGCTCTCCCATCTTCACTTTTCAATCCACTGCCAGCTTGCCCCCCATTCCTACTACTTCACTGAAATCGACCTGGCCAAGGTCACCTTTATAGCACCTCACAGCAGCATCTTTCTCACTAAATTACAATTATTTGCTATGTTCTTTACTTGGTTGTAAGATGATTAAGAATTCTGTGATCATCATCACCGTAGCCGCAAAACCTGGTAAAAAACAAGTACTCAAATGTCTGTTCTGTGACTGACCAGTTCAAAAGAAACACCAAAATTGGAGAAACATCAACAGGATTAACCTACAATAGTGACTGACAGGAAGGACTTCACTGACCAAGGAAAAAAATTTTAAAGGTAATCAACATAAGGTTCCCAACTAAGAACCTAAACAAAAATCTAATACTATCATTTCACAAAGGAAATTAAAATGGATTTAGTCTTGGAAAAATGAGCAGCTCTTCCCTAGCAGACAGTTGGCAACCTTTCACTGACATGAAGTATGATTTAAAAATCTTTAAATATAACAAAATAATAAAACTTGCTGTCATACATAAAAATATTTTTCTTAAAAATACTGTTAATCTTTGAGGTTGGAACATAAAGTGGAACTTAAGTGTTCAAATGTTTCTATCATTTCGTTTTAATCAGCCTGTTGGAGAAAACACACATGCACATGTATTTTATATATATAAAGAGAAGTAACATGATGCTACTCCATTTAATTTGAAATATTCTCAAAACACTAAGGAAAAACAGTTCATTCTCTTAGTCTTTCTCACAGAGATAGGATGAAAGCAGTTTGTAGTAGGCCAGAAACACCATGGAGCAGTGGTTCTCAAAGTGCAGTACCCAGACTAGCATCTGCATAGTCTGGGAACTTATTAGAAACGCAAATTCTTTGGGCCCCACCTCAAACCCACTAAATAGCAAACTCTTGACTAAGCAATCTGTTTTAGTAAGCCTTCCAGGTAACTGTAAAGCACACTCAAGTTTGAGAACTGCTAGTATAAAGAACTGTGGGACGACAGCATCAGCTCACATTGGGAAACACATAGCTTGTGGTCATGAGGCCCAAGATAGGTGGGAATTATCTCAGAGACTTCTATCTAACACTGAAAACTTCACTTGAATCAGAAGCACTTGTATATAACAGGAAGCCCAGAATCATCTCTCTGTTCAGTGTAGACTGCTTCATCTTCCTTCTAAGAGTGTGACTGTACAGGAATTTCTTTTTAAGACACGTCTTAAAAACGTATCTTGTATGTAAACAGTTCTCAGGGAGAAGATTATGAAACTGGTGGTCTGTATTAAAATTTCACTCCCTATCTTGCCATATCATAGGATTTTTCTTTCCTCCTCTCTCTCTCTCTCTTAACAGTTGGAAGTGTTCAGAATGATTTCAGGTCAGAAAAATTGCAAACATTTGCCTTGTGAAATTTAGGACTGTATGCTTTTCCTGATCTGATATGTCTGGGCTGAAATATAATATTTCTGACCATTCTCTACTGAGAGAATTTATGAGTGTCCAAGAGCAGATCATCTGATAGATTACTGGGCTTGGAGAAGAGGCAATCAACTGCAAAAGAAAATTGCACTTTATTATCTAACGACACTGAATGACTTGGAACAAGTTGTGTTCTTTCCTAGGTTAAGTGGGGAAAGAATTTTAATGATCTTCAACTTGTTTCAGTATATCAAGGAATACCTCCATGGTGTTCCTTGGAGGAAAACAGGACTTCTCTGGGATTCTAAAATCAGGATCAATTCAATTCTGAGATTCTGTAAGTCTTACTTTGGGCAAAAAGGGGGAAATTTAACAGTAGTGTACAGGCCTTTACCTTAAAAATCTTACTAGAGATACTCTCAGCCCTAATTACTTCTTTGTTTCTAAAAAGGAAGAGTCAGGGAGATAATCACAATAAAAGAGGACACTGTTGAAGTAAAACCTTAAAGAAGGGTCAAATGAGTTTAGACTTGGTTATTCTGGAGATAGGCCAGTGAGAAAAGAATTCTAACAACTTAAATTGGGAGCCTCTCCCAATGACTTTAACAGACATAGCCTTGGAAGAAATTATCTGCAACTTCTAAAATGTAAGGAACCATTATCTAGATAAATAACTCTTCCAGGTCAGGAGGAAAAGACTGAAAATATTAAGATGGTCAAAGCACTTCAATGATATCTGAGCACTTAGTTGAGTATAAAAGACATGTCCAATCATGTAAGAAATAAGAAAAAGAAACAATGAAATACTTTTGTGTGTGTGCATGCACACACATTCATAAGAGAAATGAGTGCCTATGTCCACCAAAAGATGCACAGAAGAATATACATAGTCCAGCACAAATAATGCCCCTTTTTTCTAAAATATTTTATTACAAAATCATAAGCATGTAATTTTGTAATATAACAATATCACCCTCAATGATACCATATGACATTTTAAGTGAAATTTTCAAATTCAAATTATAAATTATCACACGCATGTTATTACCCTACCAACCACACTCAAGCAGGCATTACTTCTGCCAGACCCAGTACATATTTGTCAAACACTGAAAATCCAAATGCGCATCTACAATAGAAAGAATACGCTAAGATATATACCTATAATGGAAAATTATATAGCAATGAGAAACTACTGGTATGCAACATGAATAAATATCACAGGCATAACCTTCAGTGAAAGAAACTGGACACAAAGAGTATATTTAAACAAGTGGTATGAACAAGAACATCTATATAGAGAAAAGTCAAAAAGGTATTACTTAGAGATGTGTGTAATACTGAATGTAAGAGCAGACATAAGGAAGCCTTCTGGATGTTAGAAATGTGTATCTTTATCTGAATGGTGGTTACCTGGACATAAAAATACATACAAAAATTCATCTAGTTCTACTTAAATTTGTGTCTGTCAGTATCCAATGTATACAGCAATAAATATTACATTTTTAGCCCTGGATGGTGTAGCTCAGTGGATTGAGCGCGGGCCTGTGAACCGGACGATCGCGGTTCGATTCCCAGTCTCAGGGCACATGCCTGGGTTGCGGGCCAGTTCCCAGCAGGGGATGCACAAGAAGCAACCATACATTATATGTGTGTTTCTCTTCCTCTCTCCTTTCCTTCCCCTCTAAAGATAAATAAATACAATATTTTTAAAAAATTACATTTTTAAAAATGTTGCTCAAGGCAAAGTGAAAATGAGGTCCTCAAATTAAAAACTATTCCATTTAGCTCTGGCTGGGTGGCTCAACTGGTTGTGGCATCAGCCCGTACACCAGAAGTTGGTGGGTTCAATTCTCAGTCAGGGCACATTCTTAGATGGTGGGTTCAATCCCTGGTCAGGGTGTGTACAAGAAGCAACCAATCAATGTTTCTCTTTCACATCAGTGCTTCTCTGTTTCTCTCTCTCGCCCTGTCCCTCTCTAAAATCAATAAAACATATCCTCAGGTAAGGATTTAAAAAAAGGTTTAAATTCTTGCCTAGAGTGATCACAAAATAAAATAAGCAATGTAGTAGTAAGTTTTTAGAATACACTTTTGCAGGTATTTTGAAATCTGATGCTCTATGAAGGATATAAAAATACTCCTAAACAGAAAAAAACGTTTAAATAGGAGAAATAAAATAGTCAAGTCACAATTACTTCTCGGGGATCTAACTTCTACACTACATCTTGCAGTTTGATATATGAGGTCTGTCCTGAAGGTATCCAGCATGTAATATGAAAAATAAGAGACTTTTATTAAAGATGATACAAGGTAAAAGAAACATTGTACATAGGACAATGATGCCTCAGGCCCCTTCAAAGTAGGCACTCTGGGACCTCACAAAGTTCTCCCAATCGCCATCAGCTGCCCCCTCCTATTTTCCTGAATTTCATCAAGGGTCTGAAATCTCTTCCCTTTCAAAGGTGATTTTAGTTTTGGAAAAAGCCAGGAGTTGCAAGGAGCCAAATCTGGGCTATAGCGGGGCTGAGTCACCTGGGTCACTTGATGTTTTGCCAAAACGAATTTGCATGAGATGGGAAGCATAAGCAGGCGCATTATCATGAGGCTACCAACCACCAGCTGCCCATAACTGTGGCCTTCTGAATCATCCGAATAGTTCCTGCAGAGGAATGTTCCAGCTTAATACAAAATCTTAATAGATTCATTGCTCTATTTGTTCAATCATTTTGCATGTGACACCCACACAGTACACATGCTCACTCAAAGGCATCTACTGCCCCCGTGACCAGTACAAGTGAACTAGTCATTGTTCATGCATGTGCATTCCAGTCCACTCTCCCTGCCTGCCAGGTTACACTGATGTGGCACAAACCATTTTCATTATATTAACAATGGCTGGACTTCTTCCAGATAGACCTCATGTTTCTGCCTAAAATTTCCACTGTCCTTCCATCTTGTGCACAAGGATAATCTCCGCCAACCCTTCAAATCCTGCTTCAGCATCACTACTTCAGTAAAGCCTCCTCCAGCTACAACTGTTCATACCCCTCCTCTCTGCTTAGGTGCTGCTTCATTCTACCAACAATTTTTTCAATGAGCATTGCTACCCAACAAAAATGTAATGTAATGTAATGTAAGCCACAAAAGTAATTTAAAAAATTTCAGTAGCCACATTAAAAATAACAGGTAAGATTAATGCATTTTATTAACCCAATATAACCAAAATGTCATCATTGTAAAATGTTACTTGGAACCGCTCTGTCTGGTTTCAGAAGCTGTAACCCCTGATGGGTAAGGCTGAATGAGAGACCTTGGGACCGTAAGCCACTAAGGAGACAAAACTTATCTCCCTGGCAGGGGCTCTGCCTCTGTCTACTTTACCTCACCCTATCTGACCCCCAGTGGATGACCAGTCAGCCAATGACAGGTAAGATTACTCAAGGGAGGGGTGATCTAAGACAGGCACGGTCACAAAGGGGCTCTCAGGGAAGGACTTGGGGGGCTTTAGAAAAAGCGGGTGATGGACCCTGGCCCCTCGGCTTTGACATAGCCTGAATCCTCATTCTGTTCGAAAGAAGCCTCCTAATCTCTTGGCTGCCTTACTTCCCCTGCCTGACTTAAGCCTAAAACAATGCCAAAGGTGGGTGCCGCCCTGCTCTGGAAAGAGCTAGTTCCCTGGGGGGACATCAGGCCTAAGAAAGAATGCATAAAATCCTGTGAAACCTGCTTTGCTAATGCCTTCAATTTAAATGATAAGGGTCCAAGCAGGAAATTACTTTGTTTCTCCAAAGTTTCATGGCCCTTTGGCTATCTGACCCTGACTCTCAGTAAGTCCTTCAAATGTTATCTATTGTTTAATCATTTCTGCCTGACAATGACTGATGAGCTTTATGTATACTCTCTGTATTCCTATGCAAATAAACCCAATAAAAAGCCCATCGAGGAACAGGCTCCTAGCCCTTCTCCCTTGAGAGTTTGGCCACCTTTCCTCCCCATGCAGATCATGGCTTGGTAGACTTATTCTTATCCGTGGTGGTGGTGGGCATGCAGGCAGAGCACCCCCACAAAATGCAACCTATATAAGAAAAATGATTAGACACTTTACACCAGGGGTATCCAACCTTTTGGCATCTCTGCACCACCTGGAAGAAGAAGAGTTGTCTTGGGCCACACATGAAATACAATGTGACACATAATCACGAAAAAAATCTCATAATGTTGTAAGTAAATTTATGATTCTGTGTCTTCATTCACAAATTTATGGCTCCACTCACAGCCATCCTGGACTGCATGCAGCTTGTGGCCCACATGTTGGTTGCCCCCAGCTTTACATTCTTTTTCTACATACTAAAAAAGAGTATTTAAAAAAGGAGGAAATCCATCCACTTCAAAATCAGAGGTGTAGTTTATACTTGCATAAAACCTCAATCTGGACTACCCGTATTTTATGCTCAACAGCCTCATGCGGCTACCAGCTACTGTACTGGACGATGAAGATCTAGAGTCTGTATGAAGTATGGTCTATGGGCCAGCAGAACAGCCATCATCTGGCACTGTGTGAGAAATGCAGAATTTCAGTCCACCTCAGATCTACTAAAACAGAAACTAAATTTTACCAAGCCCCCCAAGCGATCTAATTGCACATGAAAGATTGAAAAGTACTGAATCAGACCATACATAGCTTGGGAGCCTTAACAAATTGCTACTGCCATTCAACCACTATGCAGTAGTACGTTACCGACTAGCATAGAACACTGTAATTAAATAATGGCTTTCCCAAGAGTCCTGTTTTCTCTATGCTGCTGTCCAACAGAACTTTCTGCAATGGTGAAAATATATATGCACTGCCTGCCCAAATAATAGCCATCAGCCACATACAGCTACTGGGCACTTGAAATGTGACTGCTGCAACTGAGAAACAATCTTTTTTTATCCTCACCTGTGGACATGCTTATTGATTTTAGAGAGAGGTGAAGGGAAGAGAGACATCAATGTGAGAAAGAAACATGGATTGGTCGCTTCTTGCATGCACCCCAATGGGGACTGAACCTACAACTCAGGCATGTGCCCTAACTAGGAACTGAACCCACAACCTTCAGTTTATGGGACGATGTCACAAGGGTAAAAAATGAATTTTTACTTTCATTCACTTTAATTCATTGAAATTTAAATAGCCACATATAGCAAGTAGATAAATTACTAAAGACAGTGTAACTCTAGGAGTATTATTTACTCATATAATTACTACAGTGCAATCTCTATTAGGGTCTTCAGGACAAATTTAGAAGGTTTTTATTCAACATAACTCCTCTGATTGGCTGCATTTCTTTCTTTCTTATCAATAAGTTTACCACTTTACACTAGCAGAGGAGTTTGAAACTTTGAAACCTATCTCTAGGGAAGCTTGATAAAAGTTATAATGTGTGATTTTTCTGTGCTAACATTATTCCAACTTATCATCAATTAAAATACTAACATACCTACCTGCACAGTCTTTTTTATTCTATGGGAAGGACCTGGATACTCTGGAGAATACAAATCTGTGAGGAACAATGAGTTGATTAGCGTTGACTTTCCCAATCCAGATTCACCTAAAAGAAACAGGGGGGAAAAGTCTGTTAAAGCCAGCCATGTTGACTTTAGTGTTCATCCAATCCTATAATCAAACCTGCTCTAATGCAAGCACTTTTTGGTGGGGCAAGAAAGTGAGATTAAAAAATATACTATAAAGACTTCCCATTAGACTATGCTCTTTGTCCTCATTTTCTTATCAAATTAGACACATGTTTCCAAGGATTACTTTTAGCTTTATACTTTTACAATCTGTGTTCTTTAAGTGTAATATATCTGATGCAATAGCCTCCATTTTATCAGTAATATATTGCTAGAGGTGAAAGTTAGTCATAAAGGAAACACTGGATTATATATTATTGGTTTAGTGAGATAAAACAAATATAAATGTAATAATTAATGAATGACCAAAGCAAAGAATCATACAACTATGAAAAATAATTATCTGCTGATAAAAAGAAAAATTAATAAAATGAACCACAAAAAAGAATTATAATTTATCCAACCACATACCATACAGCCTAAGTATAAAGTATGCCTCTCTATAAACTGGACTCAAAAAAATTATAAGCAATTACTTTTTATACTGCTTCTGCTTGAGGCAGGGGGTAGAAATGAATCATGTAGTCTTCTTAACCCTCAAGTCAAGTCTAATATATTGCACCATACGCTGTTAATTTATATCAAAATATAGATAGCTTCAGAATATATATAATACAAGGTTAAAATAAATTGTAAATCATACTATAACATATGATCATATCATAAATATAATTATCTATGAATATGGCACAGGATTAAATAATCTAGTTATTGCTAGGTAGTTTAATAGTCTCTCACCTAAATAACTGATTTCACAATATTAACCTTACTATTTCTATATCTAGGTTGAGTTTTCATACTGGTTCTCAAGAAGGTAAGAACAATTCTAGGTGGTCTGGGGCTTGTCCCCTTTGAATGAGGGGATATCAGCTATTTCCTATATGTAAACATTTCAGAACTTTCTAAGTCACAGGAAAGTACATTATAGTTCTTTATACCTGCTTCTTTCTTAACTCTTACAACCAAAATAAAGGAGGAAAGACTAGGATAAAACCCAAGCATTTGCAGATAATCAGAAATATCTACAATATTTTCATTTAGAAGCACAAATAAAAACTTTAGGTACTGATGAAAATATTTTTGATGTTAAATTTGAAAGGATGTGATCTTTCTTATAATGTGGAGTAAATGACTCTATACCCAATTCCACCTACTGGTTTACAGTATCTTTCCTAGGGCAGTGTTTTCATTGTACCTGCAAAACAATCCTTTGAGACAGTTATTTACTACTGAGGGAAAAGCCCTGACTGGTGTGGCTCAGTGGGCTGGGCCTTGTCTGGTGAACCAAAAGGTTGCTGGTTCCATACCAGGTCAGGGCACATGCCTGGGTTGTGGGGTGGGGAGATGCAACTAATCAGTCAATCAATGTTTCTCTCACACATTGATGTTTCCCTCTCTCACTTTCTTCCTCTCTTCCCCTCTCTAAAAATAAAAATGTTTTTTAAAAAATTAAACAAAAATCTCAGGGATGTTAAGTGATTTACCCAAGGTAATGCAGCATTTTGGTGTTAAAACTTAGACGAAGTCCATCCAATATACTTCCTTCTGAGAATTTCCCCCCTACAGTAATAAAAATGGCTAAAGTATTTAGGGAAAGAAATTTAGGTACAGGTATTCACAGAACAGTAGTAGTAAATTCCTAACATTTTTACCTACTTCATATAAGTTCCCTAGAGTTTATATTAGGATAAACTTTTAAAAACTTCAGAAATACTCTGGTTCAAAAATTCTAGCTTTTCCACTTAACAGATATACCACCTCTACCATTTATGCAACCTCTTCACTTCAGTTTTATCAGCAAAATGAAGAAGATGCTAATTATTGAGTAGTGAAGACTAAAGGAAATAACAATTAGCATCTAGTACGAAATATTTCATTGAGTACTCAAGGTTTTTTTAAAAGCTTTTATTTGTTTTAGAGAGAGGAGAAGAGAAGGAAAAAGTGGGGGGAGAGAAACATCAATGTGACATGCGAGAGAAATATTGACTGGTTGCCTCTTGCATGCCCCCAAATGTCAACTGAGGACCTCATTGGCAACCCAGGCGTGTGCCCTGACTGGGAATTGAACTGACAACCTTTCAGTGCTCAGGCCGGCACTCCACTGAGCCACCCCACCCAGGGCAAATTCTCAGGTTTTAAATTCAGAAAACTTCCTGTCCAATTAGTCCAAACAAGGAGATTTTAGCTCTCTTACTCATAAAAATGATTTTTCAATAAAACTGCTTCAAACATGGTTATTTTAAAAACATAATCACACAAAAAATTAAAATTTGAAAATGTTCCCTAAATACTAACCAAAATCAACTTTTAAGCTCCTAGAATTGTTAGCATTTCTATTTGAGGCTATTTGATCTTTACTACCATAACTACCTTGGAAAGGAATTTGATCAATTTTGTCAATTAAGTTTTAAAAGGAGATAGGTGTAAATTCCCTATTTAGAAATCATATTGTCATAGACAACTAATACCTCTTTCTTTTTTTACTACCATAAGGGAAAAAATAGAATATTGTAATTATTTGTATGTTTTTATGTTTACCAAGTTGCCTTCAACCCTTCAACAACTGCTCACAAGAATTTAAATAAGTAATTTTATAGTTAGTAAATAAAATATATAATGAAAATACATAATAAAATTTAGTATAGATCTGACTCTAGAGAACTTAGATTCATGATTTTCATATTTAAGAACAAAACTATTTGCTTTTTAAAAAAAATCAATTATCTTTCTGAGAATAATGATCAAGATTTCTCCCTTAATTCTAAATGGCACGTACCTCATACTATTATAAAACTTATAAATGTTGTCTGCTTTTTTATACTCAGTAAAAATCAGAAAACACCTAACCATACTTTCACTGATATTTTCCCCCCATACATTTTCTTCTCCTGAATTTAAACTCTTGACATTCACTGTATAAAATAGGAGTTTATAAACTCTGATCTAAAACCTAGCTATGACCAACTTCGATATGTCACGTGGTTTCTAAATAAACTAACTTTTGTCCATTCCTAGACAACTCATACTGAAATTATTGGTTTGAGCTTTAAGATCCAATTCTGATTTAGTACTCCTGAAGGGTAATTGTAGCAACAAAAGATAGTTCATCTTGCTTAAAATCAAAATAAAAAATTTCAAGAAATTTTACCATAAGCTCTGGAGGCTAAAAGCATGTCAGAACAAGTAGTGAGTATATGGAAAGAATCAGCTAATCTGCAATTTAAAGGGAAATAAGCTCCCTATTTCACCAGCTTATATTTTATGCTGTTTTAAACGAATTTACCATGTGAACTATGACTACTTGTTAGCTAGGTGACCTCTATCAAAGAAAACACAACATAAGCCCTGGACATGTTGCTCAGCTGGTTAGAACATCATTTTGATATGCCAAGGTTGCAGGTTCAATCTGCAGTCAGGGCAGATATGAGAAGCAACCAATGAATGCATAAAATAAGTGGAATGTCCTTATCACACACAAGATCACAATCAATAATTCACAAGTAGGGTCCCATTTGTACAGAAGAAATCATCAACATTTAACTAGTAAGGATTTCCTCTAGTGATAATTTTTCTTTTATTTGCCCTGATAAATAATGTAGGATTACATTGAAAACTAAAAACAATGCCAAATTCTGAATATAAAGTATCCTTAGAAAGCAATGTGAAATACTGTATACTTTGCATGAAATATAATTCAGTAAGTATTTATTAAACACCTACTATGTTCTAGGCACAGGGATTATAAAGGTACATAAGAATTTCAAACTTAATGGAACTCTGAGACCACTAGGGGAGATAAATAAGTAAGTAAATGCTGTGAGCTCTATATTTAGGTATGTTTAGGATGGTAGTCCTGGCCAGTGTGGCTCAGTGGACTGAGTGCCACGTGCGAACCAAAGTGTTGCTGGTTCAATTCCAGGTCTAGGGCACATGCCTGGGTTGCAGACCAGGTCCTGAGTAGGTGAGAGGCAATCACACACTGATACTTCACTCCTTCTCTTTCTCCCTTCCTTCCCCTCTGTCTAAAAATAAACAAAAAATCTAAAAAATAAATAAATAAATAAACTAAAAACTTCTTATCCAGAGCATAAACATATTTTTCAAATACCTACTGAATACTTATATAATGTGATCACATATTTGGCTACAAAGAAAACCAATACTGAAAAACACAGAAATCTACAGATCATATTCTCACTACAATGCAGTGAAGTTAGAAGTTAACAACAAAAGAATATCACAATCCACATGTTCACTTAGATATAAAACATCAACTCCCCTCAACTCCTCTTATCTGAAAAATTACTCAAATACTCACAAAATGAATACTACACATGAAAACCTAAGGGGTACAAATAAAGTGGTGTTCTGAGAAACACTTGTGCTTAAACAAGCCTAAAGAAAACAGATCAACCTTCAGGGTAGCTCTTCGTAAAAATGTTAACTGGTATGGCTTTTCAGAGACACAATTTGACAGCCTATCATAATTTAAGCACATATACCTTTTGACCTAGCAATTTCGCTTTTAGAAATACGCATTATACGAGCATTTACATTTGTGCCTAAAAATCAAAACAATTTAATTAAGCATTGTTTTGAACTGTGGACATCCATGTCCACCAACAGCAGACTGTATAAATCATGATAAATATATACTATGGGATACCACATAACTGAAGAATAAGGTAGCTCTTTATGTACTGACATAGATATATGTGTGAGGAAAAAACTCAGAGAATAGTATTTACAGCATGGTACCATTTAGATAAAAAATACGTATCCACATGGAGTGACTGGTGTATGTAAAATTATAGAAAAAGAAGGCTTCTAACAACTTAATAATGCTTGTCACTAGAGGAGGAAATGGGACTGAAGGAGAAGAAAAAAGGAACTTCACCGGCTTATTAAATATCTTTAGAATTCACATTAAAAAATAAAAATGTTTATTTTTAAAGACTTTTCTTTTGGACGGGGTGAGGAATATACGTGACGCATTTGACAATGGGTAAAAGGGTAAGATTGGAAACATAATGACCCTAAAGGATACTAGCCTCAAGTTAAATAAAAAGAAAATGCTGAATGCAGTGAAGCTATACCTAGTGGTTGAACATTAAATTATTAATTCCTCCTTAACAGTCATCTCCCTACCAAGATGTCACAAAACCTATAATCATAAGAAAATATAGCAGCCTTGTCCTATACTCTCAAGGTGACTTATAACTACAATTGATTCCTGCTAATTGGCTTCACTAAAGAGAAAACAACAGTCACTAATGCAAAAGAGAACACTATAATTAGTCCCATGAATTCAAATTCTACTTAAACACAATTTATGAAACAACCTCAATCAAGTCTATCTCTGCATTATTTCAGGAAATATTTAAGAATAACAGCATTTAGAGTTATACATTCTAGATTAAGAACACAAAATTTTTCAATAAAATATAAACATAATATGTATGTGTAACATTTCATATATTTTCTTATTTATTTATTGATTTGAGAGAGGAAGGGGAGGGAGAGAGAGGAAGTGAGGTGGGAGAGAAAGAGAGAAATGCTGTCTACAGCCATACCACCCTGAACGCACCCCATCTCGTTTGATCTCGGAAGCTAAGCAGGGTCAGGCCTGGTTAGTACTTGGATGGGAGAAAGGGAGAAATACTGATCTGTTGTTCCACTTATTTATGCATTCATGGTTGATTCTTCTATGTGCCCTGACCAGGGAATGAACCCACAACCTCATGGTATCAGGATAACGCTCCAAGAACTGAACTACTGGGCCAGGGCCACATTTTATATTTCTTTATAAGTAATTTTAAGATCTGTTAAATGATCCAAATTAAAGACTATTTTACATTTGACTTTGAAATACACTATATACATTATGCAGTAAAGTATCATTCTTTATTTTACTGAATTTTACAGGGAAATAACTGAATTTAAATGTTTTCTAATCTTGTTAAAACATTACAGTGTAGTAAGACTTACAATTTAAGATGTTATATTCTTAATAAAAATCCTAAGAGTAACTGAAGTCTCTAATATTACACCTTACTTTAACATTAGAAGGTTAAAATAACCCATGTGTTCTTTATCTCTTAGATCTAGTCCTTGAAAGCCATACAAATCCCATCACCATTTAAGAATATTACATTTCAAGCCCAAGAATAAAGCATTCATAAAGTGCTTGTTTGTGAGGTTTTGAAGAAAGTCACACCAATGGTTATTTATAATAGTTACACCAGTATTTAAAGATGGCCAGTGGGAAAAAGCCAAGAGGCATCCACAGAAAGTAAGAAGGAATTGCAAGAAAAAGTGGTAATAACAGCAAATAAGAGGTTAAAGAAAAAGTGACCAAGGGACAATGAGAAGGCCTTTTCCTGACCTTTAATAAAAGCAATTTTATACTAAGAAGTCAAATGGTGATAAGTATTAGATGGGAAATTCAAAAGTACAGATTTATTCAGTAAAATTCAAAGATAGTACCACCCATAAGGTGGATAAAAATGTTATCTAGGGAAGGTGTTATTGTTTTGCTTTTTAATATGTTTATCTCTAAAGATTTACTCTAATAAGAATAGTCTAGATTACATTGGATACTGATTATTTCCAAGGTTCCATACATATTAGGCCTGGGATTTGCTGTAAGACTATTTCATCTTCTCAGAATCTATTAGGGTATCCTTCGACATAAAGACTATGTGCATGCTAATTCTAAACTGCAAGCTAAACAGGTCCCCTATGACCTGGTTTTGTAAATTATCTAAACAAGGTTTACTTACTCTAATTATAGTAGTTGACCACCAGCTTCAGAGTTAAATAATTCCGCTGTGTAGCTAGTAGCAAACATTCCAACCAACCACTCAACAATTACCTCATTCACCGAGTTAAAAGTTTTTACTCCCTATGCACCTAAGTTGGGAGGTCTTTGAGGAGGATGTTTACGGTATTTCTTGCCATACTCATATAAAAGTACTCTTTTTATAGCCCAGTTCAAGAGGATAACTACCTTCATTTAAAAAATCTTTGTGTTATCAGAAAAAATCTAAATGTCTACATGAAAAAAAAATTTTGTAATTATTTCAAAAATGGATCAACATAATTTTGCGGTTAAAATGTACTGTCTCACTTAGGCTAGGGTCTGCCACCTTTTGGAGGCTGTAAATCAAGTTTCTTTAAGTTCTTCTACTAAAGTGAAAGAGCTGAAATCAACAGAACTTCCCAGGCCCCCTCTTTGTTGGCATAGTTGCCCTTCATGAAGATCACACCCAGGGTAAGCATCAGGATGCCCGTCTTCAGCGCATGTTTCTCACCATGCAGCATCCCATCATAGGTGAGGCCCATTTTGATGGGGAGGCCACAGGAGTGGTTTGTGGGATCCCCTTCCCTCACATCAAGGCCAAAAATTATCTGTGAGCTCAGAGGCTCTCAGAAGATCTCAATGAAGTGGTCTTCATACGTTTTTAAAAACTTGATTTTAGATAAGAGGGGAAGGGGGAGGGGAGAGAGAGAGAGAAGTTGATTTACTCTTGAGCAGGGATATTCTACAAAGTGATGTTAAGGAGTGCCTTTCAAAGCTGAAGTCAGTTGATTTTGATCTTTTGAACTGGACGACTCAGATTCTTTCAAGTTCTATAAATCTCATACACAAAACTTTATATACTGAGGACCAATGGTGGGTTGCATGAATCACACTGATGATTGTGTGAATCTGTATTTCTTTAAACAAAATTCAAGTATACATAGTAATGACATCCACAATAAATAAATTATTGTTAGTGGTATAAATATGCTTAATAAAAAGACAAAAAAATATTCAGATCAAAGGCATGCAAACTAAAATGTGGAGCCTTACTCTAACACTACATTACTCACGTCATTTTATTTTATTTGGCATTCTTAAAGATTTCTACTCAATACTGGCAAGGATGAGACAAACAAGAACATTCACATGTCTGTGGTAACTATGTAAGTTGGTATAACATTTTTACTTCACATCCTTCATCATGTCATCTACTTCTTTCTGGGAATCAAACATGTAAGGGAAAAGACTGCAAAAAAACCCCCCTTTAACAGTGTATGTGGGGGATGGAGAGAACACTTTCAGGTAACACAAGGAGACAGGCTGGGTATACTATAACACTCCTATAAAAGTAATATTAATCAACCATTGAAAATCACTTTTGAAAAACCCATTGAGCAAACGTTTGCCCTAGTGTTAAGCGAAAAATATATTTAAAAATGAATATGGTAATTACAGGTATGCATTAGAGACACAAAATATACACCATAATCAGCAATGGTGATCTCCTCTCTCTTTAAAAAATTCCACCTACTCCTCTGTAGTACATTTCTAACAGAAAACCATTTTGTAATTGAGTCCTTTCTCTGAACATTAAAGATACTTTGAAGCAGTGCTCTTGAAACTTTAAATGAGCAGGGAGAAGGGAGGCAGGAGTGTAAGGGGGATAAATGGTAATGGAAAAAAACACAATAAAGTAAACAAACTTTAGAATGCAGAGCAAGGGGCAACTCTTGTCAAAATGCATATCCCCACACTCCTGGGATGAACATTTTGAATAGGCAGTCCAGGTTAATATTGATTAAAGGTTTCAGAGAAACACAAACTTAGAATAACAAAAGAAAGTGTAGTTCATTTGATTTCTTCACTTATTTGTCCCTTTACATGACTTAAATTTCATAGTTTCCTTCTTAGACCGAAGTTACCTATAATGATGGCCTGGAACAAGAAACACTACTATTAGCTGCTAAATGACATTAAATCTGCTTTTATTGAAACATAATTCAACAACAAAAGAAAACACTGTCCTATATAAAAAATTATTTTTGATATTCAAAATTAATATCTTAACTGTCAACTTTTAATTAAAAACTGTCTCTAAGATTCTTTATATCACTGACATTAAGTACCTGACACACTCAAGGGAAAATAAAATACTCAAAAGGTCTGCAAGGGACAGCCTTAATATTGTGGCAACTATAAAGCAAGTGCACCCTTAAGACTAATTAGCGATATCACATAAGAAACTTGAGCAAAATACTTTAACTTAATATATTTACTGAAATACACAAGATAGGCAAGTATAATATATTTTGTTAACAAGAATGTAAGCTACTCATCTTCATCTTATTTATAATGGGGGAAGAACAAATACTTAACCATTTTCAAATCAGCTAAATCTAACTCTCACCAGCAAAGAGCTTTGCCCAGCCATCTATGCTGAATGGCAAATTGAGAGCACGACATGTGTATACTGAAATGTTTGTAATTGAAGGAGCTCAACAAAGCAGAAGTTCAAAGTAAGGATTAATAAATATTTAACATATTAGCTGCCATATGATTCTCAACCATCTCTGATCTTTGTCTTCTCTTCATCTCTGGTATTTAGATCTTTCAATTAAGTCATAAAAATATAGTAATACATATATGCTTACAATTAATATTCTGTTTAGTTTACAGACTTATTAGCCACACTATTATATATACAGTATTTATACAAGGCACATTAATATACACAATCATCTCAAGCCCCTATGAGGTGGGGGCAATTACACGTAACAGATGGCATTATTGTCCCAATGTCTCCACTCCACCATCCCATGGTCCTTAGGGGTGCGGCTCTCATTTTTAATCTCAGTGCAGTTCCTGGTTCAGAAAGACTTGGTAAATGTTTGTTGTGATAACGAAACTGAGATTCAAAGTGATCTGTACAAGGTCAGAAAGCTCATTTGTGGCAGAAATTGGAGATTAAAATTAGGCTAAATATAGTCTTTTTGTAACACCACTATGCTTAGTATTATAAAATAGATTTAAGTTAAATATGTAAGACTGATTTTTATAGTATGCTAAAAATGAATAAAAAACATTAGTATAACTAGCTCCTTTACAAAATCACCAAAATATAACATACATTTGAAATTTAAGTACAAGACATAGCTATTGGTTTCAGGACTCGATCCTATAAGGCAAATAAGATGTTAACTCCAATAAGCCCAAATAATAACTCTCCTGACTCTTTACACCTTAAATGAACATTGCTTTAGTAATTCATAATTACTTTAGTAATAACATTGCTTTAATAATAAATAATTGCTTTAGTAAGGCAATTATTAAATCAGCTTGTATGATGTATTTCCCTGGAAATTCCTTTGAGGGTGGTAGTGGTTGTCTTCATTTTATATCACCTGCTTAGTCCATAATTCTTAGCTCTTTACTCCTGGATCAGCACATTTTATCTGAATTACTAATAATTCAATTAAAATCTAAACCCCCAGACCATGACAAGAATGCTATGGAAATAGCACCATTATGTAATTACTGTGATTACTATCGCCTCTATCATAATAGACAATTCATAGTCTTCTATCATAAAATCTTGAGTTCAGAATGAACCACAAATCTCCATTCACAATTCATTCCTTGATCTACACAATTTCTTTGTGTTTATCATCTGCTTACTTGACAGTTGCAGGCAGTGCAAGAACAGAAGAACCAAAGTCTAAAGCTTTCTTCCTTCTAAATATTAACCCATTTGTCTCCACTGTTAACATAAATCTGGAGGCTCTCCAAAAGTTCACCAAACTCAGTTTGTCCACATATGTAAATTTAACATGTACAACACTACACATACATGCAAATAATTTTCATTTCCAAGCTAAAATTCTCCAGTTTTATCTCCATCAGTCATTTTTTTCCGATGGCAGCCCAAAATTACAATTTTACCCATTTTTCTACCTTGTTTTAAGCATTAAAAACCCAAATTTCTTCTATTTAGACAATAAAAGTAAATATTCATTTTTAAGCCCTTCAAAATTATTTCATCTTTCTCTTCCACTTCCCTTCCAAATTTTCAGTCCAAAAATCACTATCTGGGGCTGAAAAGGAAGGTGCACCTGCTGGAAGGAGAGTCCCAGTGGTCCAGAGAAGGGTGCCAGAGCCTGCCAGATGAGGGTTCCGAGGGGGTCTGGGAAAAGACCTGAACCCACACAGAATAAGGCGGGCACCTCTGTGAGAACAGTGACGTGACACTGGTAGCACAGTACTTGAAGAGAGTGAGCAAAGCCACTGAACAGAGAGGGGAGAAGAGGAGTGTGAGAAATAAGGCAGAAGATTAATTATATACAGGGAATGGATCAAATAAGCAAATGTATCAAGATAATGGTTTTTCACAATCAGAAGGACATTACAACTATAGAAAAGATAAAAAGAATGAACTGAAATTGAAGGTATCAGTGTAAATTTAATGGTTTTCAATATACATAGCCAAATACAGAGGTCATTTAGATTGTCCTTCAACCGAGGACTGGGTAAGAAAGATGCAGCACACACACACAATAGAATACTACTCAGCCATAAGAAAAGATGAAATACAGTCATTTACAACAACATGGATGGACCTTGAGAATATCATGCAAAGTTAAGTAAGTCAGTCAGAAAAAGCTAAGAACCATATGATTTCACTCATACGTGAGATATAACACTGAAACTCGTGGACACAGACAGCAGTGTGGTGGCTGCCAGAGAGAGAGGGTGGGGTGGGTGGATAGGGCCTAATATACGGCAACTTTATAGATGGTTTGACTTTAGGCAGTGGACACATGGTACAATATACAGACCTAGTATCACAAAAATGTACACATGAAACTTTTATGATCCTGGTAACCAAGGTCACCACAATAAATTTAATTAAAAATCTAAAAATACTATGCAGATATTAAAATCACAGTTAAAATGTTGACCAGAATTTCTATTCTGTAAAATATTTACTGCAGCATTATGATGAGATCAAGCATAGCAAATCATTCAACTGTCAAATGAGAAAGCAATGGCTAAAATTTGAGATAGTCACAGTTCAAGTATTATGCGGCTGTCAAAAGTAAAATATTGCATATAAATGCAGCAAAACATCAAATAATGTTTATCAAATAATGATAAATATCTCTTGCTAATTAATTCATTTTTAGTTTTCTGGTATTTCTTGATTTTCATGTATTTTAGGTATTATTATGAAAAGTCTCCTTCTTAGGTGTATGTCTTCCCTAGTGACTCTAAATAGATACCACCATGTTTATTTACTTCTTAGAAAGTAACAAATCTGGTTCTGGCCAGATAGCTCAGTTGTTTAGAGAGTCATCCCAATACACCAAGGTTGCAGGTTCAATCCCCCCCACTGGAGAATATACAAGAATCAACCAAATGAATGCATAAATAAGTGGGCCAACAAACCCCTCTCTCCTCGCCCCCACTCTTCTCTAAAACAAATCTATTTAAAAAAGAAAATAACACAATCTGTAACTATTTTACATATTACTTTCTTTTTTGCCTATCTCCCTAAATTAACAAAAACCCTAGTATTTGTTTTACACAAGTAAATAATTATCATTTAAAACTAAAATAATGTAGTATTTGTATAAGAACTACAGAATGTGTTAAAGATTAAGAATGAGAAGCAACCAACCACATATATTTCTAAAAATCGAGCTTGTAATAATGGTTTTGGGAGGACTACTTAACCATTTAAAATATAAACATTAGCTTCCTGACTCAATCTCACATCTAAAAAACCTACATGAATTTAAGATTGTAATATAAAAAGTTTAGCCTATATATCTTAAAACCTTGAATCCCCAATAACCTTGAATCCAGCAGAAGGACATCAAGAACAAAAAACATAGAAAAAAGATTGCATGGACAATATAAAAATTAACTTAATACAAAAAACAAAACAAAGAAAATTCTGGAAGAAAATGTCAATAGCACACAACAACAAAATAATACCCTTAAAATATTCACAGATTAAGTGGAAAAAATGAAGAACATTTTTGAAAGTTAACTAGACTATTTCAATCACAAAAGAACCATGAAAAAATAATAAGTTGACCAGCAATAACAAAATACAGGTGAAAATAAGGTGCCAATCATTACACATTTAAACTGGCAAAGAACTCTAATGTCCTGCACTGACAGCACGCAGGACGGAGGGTGCTGACAATACACGGTGATGTGCAAAGTAGTGTGCAACCTTACTATAGCGCAATTGGTGTTATGTATTAAAACCCTTTCAAAACAATACTTAAGCCTTCAGGGGAAAAAAAGAGCAAATTTTCAAAGCTTTATTATAAGGAATTCATTAGAAGTGCAGGCAGATATATCTATACCCATATTTATTTGTAACTACCCTGATGTTGAACAATATGGGAAATTTAGGGTACTATAGGGTAGAACAAAAAGTAGGCTTACAGTTGCTCGTATGAAAAATAATATAATAATTAATAACACAAGGATAAAGTGTGTTTTACATACTCACAACTGTAAACCTACTTTTGACCCACCTTGTATACTCAACCTACACAAGCCATTAAAATCTACAACTGAATCATATCATCAAAAGATGATCACAGTTTGCTGCCAAATTTTCAAAAACAATCATACAACATTATAGATACATACAAACAAAAATACTATATGATTCTATGCTTAAGAGACATCACTGGGTGATATATTTTGGTAATATTTTCATTTTGCTTTTCTGCATTTCTAATTTATAAAAATAAAAGCATTATCTTTATTATAACAGCACTTTTTAAAATACACAGATGAAAAACCTAGAAAGAATACAAAAATTAAAATAGTGAACATGTGGAAATATATGATTCCCTTCCACCCCAAACTTTTTCTGCATTGGTTAAATTACTTCCTTTAAGTGAAATAAAATTCACACAACAGAAATTTCACCACTGTAAAGTATACAATTCAGTGGTTTTTATATTCACAGTGTTGTGCAATCATTACTGGTTAAATTACTCATAACTTTTATTAAAAATAAAATAAAAATGAGTTCAAAAAGTGTTTTTTAGGCCCTGGCTGGCGTAGCTCAGTGGATTGAGCACGGGCCTGCAAACCAGACGATCGCGGTTCGATTCCCAGTCAGGGCACATGCTTGGGTTGCAGGCCGGTTCCTTGCAGGCTAACTACCAGCAGGGGACGCACAAAAGGCAACCATACATTGATGTTTCTCTCCCTCTCTCCTTCCCCTCTAAAAATAAATAAATAAATAAAATCTTAAAAAAAAAGTTCCCTTACTATAAAAAAAAAAGTTCCCTTACTATATAAAAAAAGTGTTTTTTTAAAAAAATATTTTATTTATTTATTTTTAGAGGGGAAGGGAAGGAGAGAGGGAGAGAAATATCAATGTATGGTTGCCTCTGCCGAGGACACACAATGTATCATGTCTCCCCTGCCAGGAACTGGCCTGCAACCCAGGCATGTGCCCTGACTGGGAATCAAACCGCGATCCTCTGGTTCGCAGGCCCGTGCTCAATCCACTGAGCTACACCAGCCAGGGCTAAAAAAAGTGTTTTTTAATATTACTGGAAGCATTACAACTATCCAACATCTTACTTTCAGAATTAAACATAATACCAATAAATGCCCCAAACCCTAGAAACAAAGTGAGCCAATACAACCACAAGTTCTTCAAATAACTGTGGGTGTCACTGCAGCAGTTCAAACACCAAAAAGAAGGTGGGCGGAAACGACAACTCTCACAGTCACTGTATATGCTATCACTGACTAAATCCCTCCTAAACTTTTGCTGATAAATCATATACAAAAATAACTACAATAAATCTTGAATCCCCAAAATGGCCAAACCAACATGTTCTAAACTCCCTTGCACTGAAAAAAAACCAGAAACACCAATTCGTTAGTCAAGATATTTAGTGTAAGTCAAATACATTATGACAAATCATAATGTAAAAAAAAAAATCTCTACCACAAAATGTTTATAAAATTAAAGAAATGATCAAATAATCACAAAAGCAATTGTGGATTTTATCTTCAAAGAATTCAAAATAAAATATTTAATATCACTTGTTTTTTCAAAATAATTTCCTGGTCAGATAAAGCAATCTACAATATTTCCAAATTCTACCTCCTTGAAAGAGTCTAGTAAAATCAGGATCTTACAATTAACATTTTATTCTTAGAACACAGTCGAACCTAATTTAAGAGCACACAAAAACAGTCAAGTTCCAAGCATGAACAGGTTTGATACTCTGCTGAATCAGAGACTTAAATGGCACCATTAGATATGCCTGACATTGGCTTTTACACTAAATTTTTTAGTTTTACTTTTATTTTAAACCAAGAATTCTGGTCCTCTTATCCTGGTGGCGTTCAAGGTCTTCAAAATCCAGGCTAGGTTTTCCAGCCTTACTTCCAATTATTACATGAAGTTACACCTTAGAGGTCAAATTCTAAAGTAAATGGGCAATGCCAATTAATCTTGAAAATACCTCATATCATCAACTAACTGAAATAACATAAAAACTGGCAGCCTGTTTTTCTTCCTTTAGGAAAACAAATCCTGTTTCTTTGAGGACATAAAAAGTAACTACTTTATATTAAGATGCCATATTTTTCACTAGGCTAACTAACATTCAGCAAAGTGAGATGATTACAATGCGGAAGTATGTAGAAGCTGATAATGACTGGGGGAATTGAAAACTTACCTCTCCATCCCTGGCTGGTGTGGGTCAGTGGACTGAGTGCCGGCCCACAAACCAAAGGGTTGCTGGTTCGATTCCCTGTCAGGGCACGTGCCTGGGTTGTGGGTCAGGTCCCCAGTAGGGGGTGTGCAAGAGGCAACCACACATTGATTTTTTTTCTCTCCCTCTCTTTCTCACTCCCTTCCCGTCCCTCTAAAAATAAATAAATAAAATCTTAAAAAATAATTCACCTTTCCTCCCACTTCTCTAATTCTCATTCACTCATCTTGCTGGTTTTTGTTTTTTTTTTTTACAGAAAACAGAACATCTTTATTTACTTATTTTTTTAACAGAAAACATCTCATTGAAATCACGTAGATTCAAGGCATACTGGACGCACTGTACTAAATTCCGCACTATACCCAGTACCCCCAAATTAGCCTCTGCTAGTGCTTAAGAACACACCAGAATAAAATGAGAAACAGACTGAGTTTGATTCTGCCACCTGCTAGCAATATGACCATGGCAAGTAACCAACTCTCTCCATGCCCCAGTTTCTTCATCTCTGAAATGAGGATAACAACAATACCGACCACACCGGGTTGTTGTTAAGAATTTTACCTAGAGCCCTGGCTGGTGTAGCTCAGTGGATTGAGCGCGGGCCTGGGAACCAGATGATTGCGGTTCGATTCCCAGTCAGGGCACATACCTGGGTTGCAGGCCAGTTCCCAGCAGGGGACACACGAGAGGCAACCATACATTGATATTTCTCTCCCTCTCTCCTTCCCTTCCCCTCTAAAGATAAATAAATTTAAAAAATCTTAAAAAAAAAACAAAGAATTTTACCTAGAATGCTGCCTGGCACATACTATTATGTAGGTGTTGGCTATTATTTTCCAACTGGACTGCCACCTCAATGTCTATCCCAATTCTATTTTCAAAAATCTCCCGTAATTCCTCCTCAAATACGGCAACAATAATCTCCAACCAGGGACAGCCTCTCCTATATTCCTTAAACTTCCATGGCTCTTAACAGTAAAAAATTTCCATATGATTCTACTAACTTGTACTTCCTGGAAATATTACTTATTTTTTTGTGTACTTTATGTTGTCACAAATTATAGGCTCCTTTAAGAGAGAAAATATGGGAATATTCACTACGTCTCTTTGATACAAAGAAGTCACTCAAGAAAGTATTCAACAAATATTGTTTATGAGGCTGGGTTACTAGATAGAGGTTTTTCCAACAAAGGAAAAGGAGTTCCATAAAGAAAGCAAGTATTAGATATAAATTCACAGTTTGTATCAATGTGTAAGTCTCAAACCAAAAATTGTTATAAAAGCCAAAACTGCTCCAAGTTTAAATCTCAAAAATGAGGACTTAAAGCAAGGTTGGCTATAGCTTTCTATGATTTGCAAACAATGCTGCTAAATCTGGCCTAAAGTCTGAAAAACAGACCAGTGTATTAGACACAGACTTAAAAGGTGACACTGCAACTATGTAGATGAAAAGATTTAGTCCTTACACTCAACAAGTCTGTACAAAGATAACTAAGTAAACAATAATGTTCCAGTGCAGCAGGGAAGCCCTGGCTGGGTAGCTCAGTTGATTAGAGCATCATCCTATTGCCACAAGTTTGTGGGTTCTATTCCCAGTCAGGACACAGAACCAAGTGCAGCAGGGAAAACCCCCACTTTCCTGTACCCTCAGCTGAAGTCTTATCATGGAAAACACAAAAGCTGTCATTCATAAAAGGACTGGCAAGAAAAACTAATAAATAATGTATATTAAGAGATTGCATATTTTCTCTAAATATCAAGATCGTATGACCATTAAATTTTTTCATCTGGAAAAATCTCAGATTTTAAATCCAGTATCTGGCCTTTATCCCCAGATATTATTCTACTAAGTATATGTTCCAGAAGTTATTCTTTTCTTTTCTGTTATGACTGTTATTTTTATTTTTTGTATTAATATAACTACATCAAGACCAAGAATACCTCATCAAGAAGTTCTTTTTTTAAACTAAAATTTTAATATTAAATAATTTTTGAAAATGTTATAAATAACTCTCCTGGTGGACCTGGAGAGTTTTCTTATAAATTAAAAAAAAAGATCATGTATTTATCTACAGTTTTCATTTAAGATAACTAACATTGCATATGTAAAGGTAAGATGTACTATTTCTTCACATATCATAATGTTACCAACGTACTGAAGAAAAGGCATGTTCTACAGATGTTTTATCCATCCATCCACAACGCTGTCTACTCCACAGCGGTAATTTGCAAGCTAAGTATATTATGCTTCTACTCAACCAGACACAGGCAAGTTTACTAACCAAAATATTCTGGTCAACTGATAAAATATTCTTCCTTTCAATGAAGGAGCATTTTATAACTAATTTAATTAATCTAATTCAATACCATGGATTGCCTATATTAGCAAAAATTAATGCATACTACACAAAGACCCAGTATCAACTCAATTTTCTTTGTCAAGGATAGTCAATCCATTACCCTGCCTTTAATCTTCTTTAAATGTACAGAGAAATACAATAACGTTGCACAATAATTAATATTTATGTTATAAAGTCAGCTTATATAAGGGGGAAATATTAGTCATTTAAGATTAGCACTGTCTGTTAAAATTACTAATCTTATATACAGTAATGTATTTCTTCACAGATAACGATGATGCTGCCAACCTATAGTCAAAATAACCCTTAACAATCTCTTAAAATGGACTACAAATAGGGTAAGGTATTCAAAGGATAAAGCATAGGAAAAATGAGACTGAATGAGAGAATAAGGAGGGCCATATTTCACTTATTCCAGGACTTTTACTCAATGAATAATTCCTGGGGTAGTCATTTGCATGACTATGATCCTTTCTACTCTATCCTTCTTTTTCAAATTGAGAGCACATATGTTTAAGTTAAATGCTCCAGTGCTATGAAGCTACTTAGTATAAAAGTCACAGGGTTGGGTGGGGAAGGGAATTACCCTGGAGAAATAAGTAATCACCGGATACTATTTCCTCTTGTAGCATTACCAATTGAAGAGAACTTCTCTAATACTGTATCTCACCCTGTCAATACTCAATTTTTTTTTTAGTTTTCAAAACTGTGCCATCTTAAAAAGGAGACAAAAAATATATAAATCCCATCACACCACCAAGCTAAATTTTAAAATGTTTTCACATAAGAGAAAATATAACACATGATCCCTGTAGTTATTTGGACTATTATTTTCTTCATTCATAGTTGGTTAACAGCTTAAAATTGAGATCAAAATTCATTTTTAGGGAGAAATCACATCTTACCCACAACCATAAGTGTGAATTCAAACCCTCTCTTCACTGACTTTCTGTATACTTGATTTGGGAGATTGGCAAACCCCACATAGCCTTCAAGGTTCTTCTGTTGCTGAGAAAAGAAAGAAGGGTCAGGTTATTCAAAGGAGCAAAACTCTTCTGTTACACATTTCAAATTCCCTTTATTAACCTATTTTAGAAAACTATACAAAATATTAATCATGGTGCCAATAAAAATATTAATTAGTTGCAACAATGCACAAAATGAATTGAGCATGATTTGACTGACAGTGTAACGGTCAATCAGAAAAATCCAAGGAAATAAAATAAGAACTTTAAAAACCTGTCTGAGAGCAAAGATTTCTATTTATAATAAGTTAGTTACAATAAGATTCTGACCAATCAACTTAAAAAAAGTTTACTCTTAAAAAAAATTCAAATCTCCTTAAAATTATATCATGAACTTTTCTAATTATCCAATTGTTCATACTAATTACCACAGGTATGAGCTTCTTGAAATTCACCTTCCTATTCATAAAATGAAATAAAAATGGAGTTTAAAGCAATTTTCCTATAAATTCTTGAAAGCTCTCATGATCGGTGTTAATCAGTAAACAGCATCTTTTGTGCTGTTGTACCAGGTCCAAGGATGTCATTTCAAGGTTTCACACAAATCTGCTACCTCCACTATCAGGGACATCGATTTATCCGGGTTTACGTTACAATTCAGTTTTCTGTATAGTTTTTGATTCTTTGATGAACTTCATTACTCATGAAACTATTACTGATGATCTCAGTAATAGTTTCATGAGTAATTCAAAGACACCTACTTCTAAAATGGCGTAGTAAATAAGTCTGATTTTTAACTTACCCATTGGTGAGAAAAACTGTCCATAGTTCAGACCATCTGAGTAGAGTCTTACTGGATAATTTTACTTAGAGGTAGGTCTTATTCATCATTAAAATATAATGACAAAATATTCCTAAGAGGTACCCATTTCTCGTAAGTTTTTGTCACACTTAAATTCTTATTTAAAAATATCTCATGAGTTTAAAGCATTACTTCAACACATTTGGATTTAACAAAGAACAGTCTGCATCCTTCACTAGTATCACACATTTAGGTAAATAATCCATTTATAACCTTTTACATTTTTTCACTCATATAAACTAATTTTTAATCCAATGTTGACAAAATAAGCAAGCCAATTAAATTGAAAACCTCATTTTAAATTTCATAATTAGGATTCTGATCAAGATACAATATTTTAAAATCAAATATCTGAAAGCCTACTGTATGTAGAGATAAAAATATGTATTAAATTTAAAGTTTCTTTGGCTCACATTTCATCCAACTGTAAGTTAAATTTAAGTTAACTTAGACTGAAAAAACTATCTGTATGAATTGTCTAGTATACTCACAGCTACTTTGTAAAGAACACATTTCCATCATTCCAGTGTTCCAGATTCCAACAGAACAGATCCACAGAGGAACAGGTAAATGAGGAATTCCAAGAATTGTAGATGATGCGTTTAGTCCAAAGAGGGGAGGCAATCCATCGGAACACAGCAAAAGATAGGGAAAAATAAAAGTTACTTACATGTAACTCAAAAAATCAGAGATAAATTACAAATTAATTGAAGGCAGACTTTTTTGCGTGGGACACAAGGCCCAAGGAATTGAATTAATTTTCAACAGCTCTCCTAACGAAATATAGATCAAAAGACTTCCTATCTTTTTATAAAAGCCCATTACTATGTCCTGCACCTGCAGTCTTACAAAAAATGGTGGGAAAGCTATAAAAAATAAAGTTTCAGGAAGGTATACAGGAATCAAGTTTTAATCCTAATTAAGAAAAAATATATAAATTTTGCTTTGTCAGTCACTGGGTTAAGACAGCTCAGATCAGTCCTGGCTGGGTAGCTCAGTTGGTTAGAGCATCATTCTATAACATGCCAAGGCTGCAAGTGTGATCTCCAGTCAGGACACATGCAGGAAGCAACAATGAATGCATAAATAAGTAGAACAACAAACAGATATTTCTTTCTCTCTCAATTTTTTTAAAAAAACAGCCCAGATTAGATAAAGACAAATGTTTTAGATAAAATATTTGCAGTGCTGTATTTCAAGTTCTATTAATTAAACTAACGTTCAGAATTGGAAGAAATGCTTATGGATGGACACACTAAAGGGAAGGAAGCTAAAGAGGACAAGCAGTAACAAACGAAAAACTGAAGAAAATGGGAGCTGTGAAAACTGAAAGGCAACTAAGAAAGCACAGAAAAGAGACGAGACTACCCTTGGACAAAATGTTATGAAAAGTATGTGTCTTTATTGTATACTGACATGAATCTATGAGTTCTGTCACAACCTGGAATGATGATAATGATGCTGACTCTTCATCCATCACCTTCACAACAAGGCCCACCCTGACCACCTTTATCTAAAATGACAACCTATCAATTTGGCACTCTGTTGCTTTATAATTTTCTCCTTTGTACTTACCACCATCTAACACTCATTGTACTCATCTTGTTTACTGCCATCTCCACCCCAACCCACCTCCAGTGTAAGCTTCATCAAGGTAGAGATAAATGAATTATATAAAGAGTGGCATCAAAAAAAAAACAAAAAACCCCCATCTGGGAGAACTGAGGAAGTTTCAGACAAAATATTACCCACACATATTCAAGGACAAAAGACGTTAGAAAAATGCCTCAGAGTCTGCCTGGGTGTCTCTCTGCTTTATCCTCAACTCCTAAAACAGTCTTTGGCATACAGAACAAATTGAGGTCTCAATTAAGAAAGGGGGAGAAGTATTGAGGCAAAGTGGTGGGCTCTAAAAGCGGGGATGAACTTACTACTCCCAGGAACAAAAAGAAGGTACATGAACTACAACAATGTGAAGTAGTGGACCAGGGGATAAGGGATAGAAAATGAGGTCAGAAAGGTAGTTAGGGGCCAGATCATATGGGATCCAGACAAGAGAAATTTGGATGTTATTTTAGGTATGATGAGAAGTCACTGGAGGGTTTCAGACAGGCAAGTGACCTGACCTGATTTGCGTTTTAAAGATAGCTCTCACTGCTAAGAGAAGAAAGAGTGAAAATAAGGAAACTAGTAAGGAGCATACTGCAATAGTCCAAGAAAGAAAAGACACACTAAATTTAGATGGTGTTGCAGCAAGAAGAGGTAAGAAGGATTCAGAACATGTTTTGAAGGTAGAATTGTCAGGACACTGCTGATGGACTGGATTTGACTGGTGAAAAAAAAAGAGACCAAAGATAACTCCCAGGTTTTGGCTTGGACAACTCCCAGGCTAGTGATCTCTGTTAGGGAAATGGGGAACAACAGAGAAGGAAAAGGCTGGGAAGTGAGAGACAAAGTTGCCAAAATTAAACACAGCTTTGCACATGTTAAGTTATAAGGTGTCTATTATAGATTCAAGAAGAGATGTCCAGCAGTTGATTACACAGATGAATCCAGAAATTCTAGGGTTGGTTGGTGCTTAACATAGAGATTTTGGAATCATAGCATACAGATAGTAGGAGGAGAGGACTGAATTCCAAATAGAGACTATACATAAAAATGGGTCTAGACAGAGTCCTGGAGCACTCCCACCTTGACATACTAGGCAGAGAAAGAGTGAGAAAGATCAAATCAGTGAGGAAGAATCACTGGCTCGAGATCACTCAATTGTGTTAAGCTTTACCAAAAGGTCAAATGAAATACCAAAGATGTCACCATAACATTTTGAAAAAAGGTTACTGGTAACTTTCACTAAGAGCAATCTTAGTAATATAGTGAGGAAGAAAAGTAACTAGGTTGAGAGTAAAAAAATTCCATGTAACTATTATAATGTTTTAAATAATTGTATATTTTAAATTACTTTAAAATTAAACATGTTACTTGTCAGTCCCCACATGATTAAATTCTCAGAGGGAAAGAACCATGTCATCTCTGTATTCTTAACAAAGTGCTGATACACAAGTGACATTAAAAGCTGGATAATTAAAATACATTTTCAGAGGAAGAAACATAGAGAAGAGACATATAGATCTTTCCCATATAATAAGAATCTTCCCTTACCACAAATTCTAAAATCAACCATACTCTGTTATTCACAAGTCTACCTATTGGTGCTTTCTTTCTGCACAAATAAAATGTTCGCACTGCCAGTATGAAATATAATCTCTGGATAAAGAAACATTATTTTTAGGTGTGAATGATATAACTCTGACACTTATAAACATGTGAAGATAGATAAAAATACATTTACTAAAATACCTTTAGGTCTTAAGAGTATTATTTGATTTCAAGCATCAGTTACATAACAAGAAACAGTCATCAAATCGTATTTTCTAAAAGCATATGTGTACATTTACAAAATCTTTTAGTTACCGAGTTGTCCAAAAAGTTCATTTGTTTTTTTCTGAAAGATTGCTCTAGTGGAGCTTAGGTGTCTTTAACTTCATTCAAAACAATTTTGTTACATCGTATTGTGAAAGTTGACACATCAGCATGCATTAAAAAAACTGAGTGGGGGAGGAATGGTTGGGGGGAGAAATGCAGACAGCTGTAATTGAATAATAAAATAATTTTTTTAAAAACCTATCAAAATGGTGGGGTTTTGTGCAGCCATTTTAACACTGAAGAAGAAAGAAAATATGTGACATTTTTGGCATATTATGCTTTGTTATTTCAAGAAAGGTAAAAAGGCAAGTAAAATGCAAAAAAAATATTAGTATAGTGTATGGAGAAGGTGCTCTGACTGATCGATGTGTCAAGAGTGGTTTGTGAAGTTTTGTGCTGGAGATTTCTTGCTGGACAATGCTCCAATGGTCAGGTAGACCCGTTGAAGTTGACAGTGATCAAATTGAGACATTATTGAAAACAATCAATGTTCTACCACATGGGAGATACCCAACATATTCAGAGTATCCAAATAAATAAAGTTATTGGTGAAAATGAAAAATGTGTCTTTTATTTCATGGAAAAAAAACATATGAACTTTTTGGCCAACTGAATATATAGAGATGCCAAATCTCTATGTCAAAATTCATAGAAAATCAAACTGTAATTCCATTGTCTGTTGTTTCACTGCCTGTGGAAAAGTCAACATTATATACACAACATCCAATAATTTCAGTGTTAAATTTATTTAACCTTACTTCTAGAAATCAATTATATTTGAAGAACAAGATGTTTCAAGCAAGTACCAATGGGTAATTTATTGGAACCCGTCCAAATCCTTTAGAGTCTCTTGCCATTTGTTCCTATTCCAAAGAATAAAGTTATCAAAATTGTAACATCTAAAAATCCCATTAGCATTTTTAAAGGTTTGAATATTAGTATTTGCTTTAATAAATCTTCCCAAAGAGAAAAGCAGCAACTTATTTTAGAAACTGCTAAATATGCTTTTCAGTAACAACAAAACTGATCAAGGAATGTTGTAACACATTGGAAGCCTGACAAAATCAGAATTTGAGGAAAATTAAGATATACTCCTGAACCTGGCTGGTGTAGCTCAGTGGATTGAGCACGGGCCTGCAAACCAGAACGGTTCAATTCCCAGTCAGGGCACATGCCTGGGTTGCAGGCCAGTTCCCAGCAGGGGACACACGAGAGGCAACCATACACTGATATTTCTCTCCCTCTCTCGTCCCTTCCCCTCTAAAGATAAATATATAAAATCTTAAAAAAAATACTCCTGGTAGGGTCTACTAAAAAAAATAAATAAATCTTCAATCCCTCCCACCTTTACAAAATTAAAAGTCCAGCCCAAATTACCCTAATAAGACCAGAATTCTATCTCTCCCCTTAGTAACTGCAATTAAAAAAACAAAACAAAAAAACAGGCTACAAAGATCCAAGGTTTATATCAATAACTTTCCATTTCAAAGGTAAACATTTGGGGTTTCCTAAATAACTTCAAATTCAATTTGTAGGTTTTAAAGCACAGGTATAATGCATATCACTTTACACACTGATAAAAATAATTAAGTTTCTTTCTCCTAAAATTGAAGTAATTCTAAATACACAAAAATACACACTACACAAAAGGAAAAGCCATTAATTCATAGATTTACTTGTCTTCTACTTAGTATTCTTAAGTGAATTGGAGCCTTACATCATACACACAGATGTGTCTAGCACTTGCTTAAGTAAAATTCTTACCATCTCTTACATAATCCAAGAAAAAAAATGAAAGAACTTCATCATTTAAATGTTTAAAAAATTTCAAATGTAAGTGGTTTAAAATTCCCTGATTCTAGATTTACTGTAACAAGAATAGTAAGATATTACAAGACTCAATAGGCATATCCTAAATATTAGCTTTGATGTCCCCTCCCCTCCAATATTTTTAAAAGTTCAAGTCTTAGATTGAATGCTCCCTGCTTCTCCCTTTTTACTGACATAAATAACTTTGTACTGATGGAACTTCTGTGTTCTTACTTCCACATGGGAGTCTGGTTAATCTGTTCAAAAGATTTTAATATTTAATTCTATGAACACATGTCAGAATGAGATAACTTAAAACTTAAATATTTTTCTTTGTTCTGAACTTGGAATTTAGAGCTCTACTTATAGAATTACTGACCACACCTTTCATTCATTCAACATAGCTACTGAACCCTTACAATTATGTACTAGCAGTTACAGACATAAAAGTGAATAAAAACAAGGTCCCTGCTTATGAAACTAAGAATCTAAGGTCAGGCAAGTTAGAAGGTAATTATAACAACACAGCGATAAATACAACTGATGTAGGCAAACAGAGGAGGATAGCTATGAGAACAAAAAGGAAGGATTTGACCTCAGGACAGGGGGTCAGATCCTTCAGATCCTGAAGGACTAGTAAGACCAGGTCTGATAAGAAATGTGGGTAGGTGCTGGAAAGTCTTAGACAGACCGGTTGGTAATTATAAAGGCCCAAAAGCAAGAGGAGTGCATGATTTCTTTATAGGAATTGCAAACAGTTCTGTACAATTTATTTTCAGGGCCTAGAAGCTAAAGTGTAGGAAAGTTAAGCAAAAGCCAGATCATGAAGGACTATTAGCCAAGTTAAGGAACTTAGATCAGACTTCATCTTGAAAATTATGTACAGCATTAAAGGATATGAAGCAGAAGAATGCACAATTAACACTAATTCATATGCAGAGTCACACTCATAATTTTAGAAAATTACCACTAAAAAATACTGAGGTTGAACTGGCGGAGAGAATGCTAGCAATCCCAAGCGCTGCTACAGTCGCCCACAGAAGAAATTAGGATTTGAAGCAGTGGAGATGAAGAGAAATATAAATTAGAACTCTAATGTCCAATAAGATAGCAACAAACTACATGTGGCTACTGAGCACTTGCAATTTAGCTATTCTAAACTGAAATATACTGTAAGTGTAAAAGCATGTGCCAGATTCTGAAAATACCCTAATTTTTATATTGATTGTGGGTTAAAATAAAATTTTAGAGATACTAGGTCACATAAAATATAATACTAAAATTAATATCATGTGTTTCTTTTTGTTTTTTAAATATGGCTACTAGAAAAAGCTTAAATTACATTAGTTTCTTGCATTACTTTCTACTGGACAATGCTGGGTTACATATTGAGATGAACTGACAGGTCTCTGTAACTAACTTGGGGGAAGGTAAAATTCAGGTTTCTGAATTTAGGTTTGAGCAATTGGATTAACAATGGTACCAACTGTTAAAGACAGGAATTATCTGAGTTCAAGGTACTAATTGGACTTTAGAGAAATAGCTATGTACATAAAAGTTAGATGTTCTAAAAATGTCTAGGTTATACAGATACTAACATTTTAAGTAATTGACATTTAAATGGTATGAAGGGCAAGGGTATAAATCCAAATACAGTACATAAGGTAGGAAGTAGTCCAGAACCAATACCAAAATCCCACCATCACCTACACAAACCTAGAAATGAGAGAAGAAGAATAATGAAGTAGTGCATAATAGAAGTTCAAGGAGGTAAACTGCAGTGGCCTCTTTCTTCAAGAAGTGATCAACTGTACCAAATGCTCTGGACTGGTCAATATAAAGAGACAGAAGAACCCACATACTATCAGGGACCACTGCCAGAGCAGTGGAAAGACAGAAGAAAAAGGCAGGTTGGAAGTAAACAAGCAATCAATGATTGTAGGCAGTGAGTGTAAACAATTCTTTCTGAATGCTTATCTGTGAAGAGAAGAGCAAGTTCATTAGAGGATAACACAGGATCAAGGGAGGTTAAAAAAAAAGTTGCATTTGTTTAAATGCTAACAAAGACCTAGTAGTGTGGTTTACATGGGACATAGTCCCATCCAAAAGGTCACAGGTTCGATTCTCAGTCAGGGCACATATCTAGGTTGCTAGTTCTATTCCCAGCTGGGGTACATCAAGGAGGCAACTAATGTTTCTCACATATATGTTTCTCTCTTGTCTCTCCCTTCCTCTCTCTCTAAAATCAATAAGCATATCCTCAAGTAAGTATTTAAAAAGTGCTAATAAAAAAGATCAAGTAGACAAGTGGCTGAAAAAAGGAAGGTTCGTTAGGATATAATGTTCTCAACTGAAGGACTATTTTTTGTAAGCACCAGAGATAAAATCACTTGCTAATCCTGAATGGGGAGGGGAGACCAGGAAATTTTAAGAGGTAAATATTTAAATCAGCAACCACAAGAACAGGGAGAAAGGCTAGGAATACAGAGCAAGTAGTCAAGAAAGTCTGTCTAATAGTTAAGACTGAGACCACAAATCTGTATGAATGTATACATGGAATCTTTCTCCAGAAGCAATTAGTAACTCAATTATAAGCCAACAGGTTATAGGATGCATTTGAAACTGTTATTTTGCAGAAAGAGTAAACAAAAGTACAAGAGATCAAAGTAGCTGACAAGTAGTTGAAATGTTTCAGCGAACAAAAACGAAGAGGGTCAAGGATGAAAGGTAGGGAGTAAGGAAGCAAGACAGCTAAAAGACTGTGACACTGTGGTTAGAATGGCCCCTAAAATTAAGATTTCAAAAGTGGAACAGCCCTGGCTGGCATAGCTCAGTGGATTGAGCACGGGCCTGCAAACCACATGATCGTGGTTCGATTCCCAGTCAGGGCACATGCCTGGGTTGCAGGGCCAGTTCCCAGCAGGGGACTCACGAGAGGCAATCATACATTGATATTTCTCTCCTTCTCTTCCCCTCTAAAGATAAATGAATTAAAAAAAAACAAACAAAAAACAGTGGGACAAAAGTCCCAGATAATGACAAAATGGAGCCATTAAAATGATGGCTCAAGAATAATTGAAAAGAGATAGGACTAAATTATTGAAGTTTTTACACATGGGTGCTAAAAAGGCCCCAGGATGAAGATAGAACTTGGGGAGGAAAAAGGAAAACTGAGTGATCAGTGCCATCTTTTTTTTTTTTTTTTTACAGATTTTATTTATTTTCAGAGAGAGGGGAAGGGAGGGAGAAAGACAGGGAAAGAAACATGGACGTAAGAAACATCAGTTGGCTGCCTCTCGCACACCCCCAACCAGGGAGCTGGCCTGCAACCCGGGCATATGCCCTCATTGGGAATCAAACCGGCAACCTGGCTTCACAGGCCAGAACTCAATCCACTAAGCCACACCAGCCGGGGCTCGATGCCATCTTTAATGAATAAGAAGAAAACAAAGGTGTGGTAACTGACAAATTTAAGAAGCTGTTAAAGAGCAGGCTTTAAATAAGCAGGACTTTTTAAAGAGAATGGTCTATGTTCTCAGCCAGTGCTGCCTGATAGAAATATAAGGTAAATGATATATGTAACTGTAAATACTCTAGTAGGCATATTAAGGAAGTTAAAAAGTGAAATTAACTTTATTAATATATATTATTTAACCCAATGCATATCCATTATCATTTCAACATGCAATCAATATAAAAATTATTAGGCTTCATTTTATATGATTCATTATTCTGAATTCTTTTCTTTTATAATAATCTTTGAAGTATAACATACCTCATTTAGAAATGTTTACATTTCAAGTACAAAAAAAAACAAATGGGGTTAGTGGCCATCATATTACATACACATTTCATAGATACAGAACATTTTCATCACTGCCAAAAGATCTACTGGAGAGTGCAAACTGAAACGAACGGTAAGTAGTGCCCCATATTAGATGAGGATGTGGGGAAATAGGAACTTTGCTACATGACTGGTAATGTAAAATTTAAAACACTTCCCTGAAGAGCACACAGACCAAAAGCTTAAATTTTCATGCTCTCAGATTCAACAAATTTTACTTCCACAAATTTATAATCGTGGGAGGATATAAAATTTAAATAAAAGAACATTCAACAATAGTGAAAAAGTATAAAAACCAAGTTTTAAAGACAAGTGAACAAAATACTATATGATGGTAGTCCCACATATTAAAACACCACCCAGCCATTAAAAGTTAAGTTATAGAAGGATAAGACAAATAACTATACATCAAATGGAAAAACTATTACAGGTATCTGCCATTTTTTCAAAAGTTCACATTATGCCACTTCGCTTTTATGAAAGACCTACATTAGTACCTGTTTTCACTAACCAAAGAAATCCATAGGGTTTTTACTTTGGGGGGAAAAGAAAGTGTGGGGGGAGTAGCATTAAGTATTTGATTTACAGCAAACCTTTACACGGGAGGTGCACACCCAGAGCCACAAGAGTGGCACTTAGAAGCTCCTTCCCCAGGGAACTACTCACTCACCATTTCAACATCAAGCTGCTATAGCTCTGAACTGTGTCTGTTAGCAGATATATTTTACTTCAATTTATTTTGTGCATCTGTTATCAAGATGTGTCCTGAGGCATCAGAAAAACCAAAGAGAGCACTAAGGGTAGTACACTTAATGTAAAACTGGATGTAATTAAGTATATTTAGTATGATTTGTTAAGTTATTTTTGGGGTCTGGAAACACTCAAAATTTTTCCATATAAACAACTGCTTCTTTGCTTTACACACTTTGGTTTACAAAAGGCTTCAAAGGAACACTATTTTCAGATAGCAGAGGAGACCTGTATTAGTGGGCACAATATTACATACCTTTAAACATTTTCTTGTGTATACACTGGAGAACAATTAAAAGAACACAGACTGGAATAGCATTAAGGAAACTGGCAAGTAAAGATCTCAGGAAAAAGAAAAAAAACCCAGCAGCTCTTGCTGCATTTTAACTTGCCCATTCTCCCCTCCCCTCCCCAGCTCCATATAAACCTTCAAAACCAACAGGCAAAAATGACAGAAATCAGCAGCCTATCTGCAAATGGAGGAGGCAGAACAGGCTCCTTCAAAGCCCCATTCCCAAAAAAGCCTGAAAGATCCCATGAGATAACCAAACCACTAAAATAACCAGAGATTTCAATGACAACACATAGCAAAGACAAGAGATTTTATAGAATTAGTTCCCAAAAATCACTAAACAAACAGCAAATAGCAACAATAAACGCTGGGGTATGGGTAGGAAAGAGAATCTGACGAAAGTCGCCATACTGTATTATTTAAAAGTCCAGTTTTCTAGCAAAAAATATGAGAAATGCAAAACAAACAAAAACAAGCCACAAGATTGTATGGTCCATGTACAAAGGAAAACGTAATCAATAAAAACTATCCCCAAGGCCCTGGCTGGTGTAGCTCAGTGGATTGAGCACAGGCCTGCAAATCAAAGGATCGTGGTTCGATTCTCACTCAGGGCACATGCCTGGGTTGCAGGCCAGTTCCCAGCAGGGGACGCATGAGAGGCAACCATACATTGATATTTCTCTCCCTCTCTCCTTCCCTTCCCCTCTGAAGATAAATAAATAACGTCTTAAAAAATAAAAACTACTCCCAAGAAAACCCAGACATTAGACAAAGACTTTGAATATGCTCTTTTAAATATGTTCAAAAAACTAATGAAAACCATGTCTGAAAAACTAAAGGAAAGCAGGAGAACAATGTCTGCCAATACCAAATATCAATGAAGAGACAGAGATTATTAAAAAGAACCAAATAAAAATTCCCAAGTTGAAAAGTACAGTAACTGTGAAATTTCACAACTTGATAGACGTAAATCTTACCTTTCAGTGTACTTAGATTAAAGTGAAAGGATTAAACATTCCAATCAACAGGCAAAGATTGGCTGAATAAATTTAAAAAAACAAACAAACCATGATTCAACTCTATGGTGCCCACAGACACATTTTTTAGAATCACAGACATACCAGCTTGAAAGCAAAGGTTTAGAAAAAGTAATATGAGGAGAAAGTGCCTACCACACAGACTTGAAGACAAAGATCATTACCACGGAAAAAGAATTCTTTATGCTGATTAAAATATTTATTCATCAAGAAAGCATAACAATTACAAGCAAATATCCCCCTAACAACAGAACCCCAAAATACAAAGACTAACAAAATGGAAGGAAGAAATAAGACAAGTGGATTTCAATACCTCATTTTTTAAAAATTGATAAAACAACTAGACAGAAGATAAGGAAACAGAGGATTTGCACACTACCTTTCACATATAATTCTCACATCTCCTTTGTTCTACTCTACGTATCTTCTCATTTATGCAAAAATACCAGAAGAAACCAAAAGCTTAACCAGACACTAATGAGATTGATTTCCCATATGAATAGGTGGAACTGTGGTAGAAAGGGGAAATCAGAATAGGGTAAAAAGAGATGTAAGGTGTGAAGGAGGCTTCTGGACATACTGTTTTATAGAGTTGACTATTAACACCACAGTAATGTTTCACATATTCCAATTAAAAAAGTAATCAATATCAGCCAGGATGTGAGAAGAACACAAAATAAACTAGAAGAGAAGTAACAAATGAAGTTAACTGTATTTCAAATCAGTAACATAACCATATTTAACAGAGGGGGAAGGAAAGAACATAAAAAAAACTGTATTTTGACTTTATAAGACTAAAGACAAAAAGTAGACACAAATGCTATACCCTGGTAAGTAAGTATATTTTTAACAGCAATTCTGAAACTACATTTACATATAAACAAACGTGTAAAGAAATTGTAGATAAGAGCCAGGTTTTTCACTGAAGAAAGGAGTGACAAATAAGGAAAAGACTGAATCTTGTGATAGTGGACTGGAATCGGTATTTCAATAAGAATTCATGGTTTTTACATCAATATATATGTATATAGTATTTATATTCACTTAGATACATATAGAAATTAATATGGATGTGTGAATGCATGTAATTTTACAATTTCCTAGATCTATCTGCTAAAGACACCTAGAAGCAGTGATACCACAAGAGCAATGACCACTTTTAGTGCTCAGACCTTGCATTCTAAATACTATTCCCAAATAAAAGGAACCTAGACTCCTTGGAGAAATGACTGATTCCAGGGCTTAGGAAAGAATAATATAAGATGAACCAGAAAGTAAGGAAGTGCACCAAACTGATAGGGCATACTGAAAGGATGAACAGGAGTCAACGTGAAATAGTTCTCGATGGTCAAATCGAGGGCAATTTGACAAAATTAATATTCATGTGCTTATATCAATATTAACAAATAACTGAATGAAGAATACATAAAAATGGTTCTTCTTTACAAAAGAATCCAAATTTTAAAACGCAGCATAATAGAAAATCACTATTAAAGCAAACAGCACAATAACTCTGGTAGGCAAGAATTATTGACAGTGGATAAAAGTACAATATGATGAGAAATAAGTTATTTGAATAGTTCAACAAAGGACTAATATCTAAAATGTACAACTCAGTAAGACAAATGACCCAACTTAAAAATGGACCAAACATTTCAACCAACCACCAAAGACACGGATGGTGAATAAGCCCATGGTTAAAATCCTCAACATCATTAGTCGTCAGGAAAATGCAAATTAAAATCATGATGAGGTATCTCTACAATTCTACTAGAATGGCTAAAATTGAGTGACGACCTCAAGAGTTGGTGAGTATGTGAAGCAATTTAGAGTTCTCACACACAGTTGATGGGAAAATAAACTACTACAACTATGAAGGAAAATAGTTTGGCAATCTTTGAAAAAGTTAAACACACACCTACCTATGGCTTAGCTGAAGTACCAAAGAAAAATGCAATCATGTGCCACAACCAATTACTGTTTTTTAAAAAGTTTACCAAAAAAAAGCTGGAAAGAATATATTCAAATTTTAAGATTGGTATTTTGCTAACTGGATTTGTATATAATTCCGTTTTATAATATCTTCTGTTTTCCAAGTTATTATTGAGAAACCCAAAGCATTTCCATTGTAAAAAAATCACATAGAAAATGAAGTCACGTTCACCACAAGTCAGTATGTTTTTTAAATAGATAAATCAGATGTTCTTTAGAAGGTAACTCTCACAAGGTTTCAATCATGTTGTGAATACAATCAAGGGAGTAAAATAAAGGCTGGAAAACTATAAAATAAGATGGACTAATAGCTGGTTAGTTGTATGTCAAATTCAACAGAATCATACACTATAAGGACCCATCCTTAATTAAACCCAGATAACATCATTCAACACTTTGATAAAAGCATGACAGATATGCTTATCACACTGGCAGATGATAAAAGCTGAGAAAGGTAACAAAAACATCCTATGACATACTCAGAACCCAATGAAATTTAACATGGAAATATGTGGATCTAAAACCATGCCATTTTCCCCACCCCCAAAACCACAAACTGATTGACAAGGTTTCAGGTAAAATCAGAACTATAGAACAAGACTACAAAAATAAGGTGGTAGGACTTTTTTCCAGCCAATCAACAAGTTCCTCTAATTATCACCACCCCCAAAAGTGAAGAAGATAAAACAATAGCAGCGTAAGAGGAAAAAGCAGAGACATCTTAGCCGACACTGTGCTCCATAAATCAATAGCTACCCTAAAAGGTAATTTAACTTTGGGTCTCATTAACAAAGTTATATAGCAAGCAGAATGAGACAAGATGGTTGTATGCTAATCTGCAATTGTAAGATCACGAGATACTCAGTTTTGGGGGGTCAGCAGGGATAATGTACCAAATAAAGTTCACAGGTGAGTAACAATGATGGTAGAAGGACATAACCTCCTGCTATACAAATGTTAAACTCTAAAGGAAATGGAAATGCTAAAAGTCTCTACAAATGACTCAGAGAGGGCTGTTTTAAAACTATTAAATAATAATATTAAAAAGAAAAATTAGATTTATCTTTTTGGTCTCAAAGAGTAAATTAGAACTTCAGAATACAAATATTAAACTTCAGGTAAGTACAAAAACAGAACGAAAAAATTAACAGTGACAGCTACTCAAAGATGAAATGTGCTTCCTTAGAAAGTAGTGAGTTTTCAACTTATGCTAGACAAGCTCTATCCATTAGGAATATAACACAAGCCACACTAATTTAAAATTTTCTAGTGGTCGTATTTTAAAAAAGAAAAAATAAACCAGTAAAATCAATTGTAATAATGTATTTAACTTGCTATGCTCAAAACATTTCAGCACCCAATCAATATAAAAATAAGATTATTTTATATTCTTTTAAAAGTAGGCTTTAAAGGAGGGCTCCAATCCCATGGAACTGATACTCTTAAAAGAAGTGAAAAAGACAGTAGACGTATCTCTCCCTTCCTTTCCACTTGTGCAGAGTAAAGGCCATGTGAGAACACACCAAGAAGGTAGCCGTATGCAAGCCAGGAAGAAACCTCACCAGAAACCAAACCTGCTGGAACCTTTATCTTGGACTTCCAGCCCTCAGAACTGTGAGAAAATAAATGTCTGTTGTTTAAGCAACCCAATCTTCAGTACTCCATTATGGAAGCCCAAACAGACTAATACAGTTCCTAAGAAAATAATCTTAAAAACCTATTGTAAACCAAATTATATTATTGTTAAAATTATTAATAAATTATGGAAAATGTTTATGTATTTTTACAAACTTACTCTACAACCAAAGACTTGAGAAGCCTGCCTTGTTAAGCTACTAATCAAAATAATTTGACACCTCAAAACTATAAATTCTAATTTTACTCATATACATAACCAAAGTCCCCAACTTATATTTCATTATAAAAACAACATCCTACTCATCATCTGTACTATATACAATAAAGCCAGAAATCAGAGGGGGGCTCAAAAGAGCATACCAGCCATCTCAATCCTACCCCACAAACAATATTTGTAATATTAAACAACTAATATATAAAAAATAGCCCTGGCTGGTGTAGCTCAGTGGATTGAGCACGGGCCTGCGAAACACAAGATCTCTCGGTTCAATTCCCAGTTAGGGCACATGCCTGGGTTGCAGGGCCAGTTCCCAGCAGGGGACTCATGAGAGGCAACCGTACATTGATACTTCTCTCCTTCCCATCTCCTCTAAAGATAAATAAATAAAATCTTTAGAAAAAATTGACAGTGCCTATCCACTAAGACAGTACTCTTAAAGAAGTTCAAAATAAGGGAAAGATCATCTAAGACTCAGATAGTTTGGAAAGTTTTCCAAAATGAGTGGTTTAGATCTGGGCCTTCCTTAACAGATGATGGGACTTCAAGGGAGAGAAGAAGAGAATAAGCAGAGGCAATACAAAACATGATCTGATCTGAATAGACAGAAAAAGCCATACCAAGGAGGATCTGAAATGACTGCCTCAGTTTTTAATGAAGGAACACAGAATCACAGAGCAATGTAAGTACAGCTAGAAATATGCATTCCAATATCTCCTCTTATAGCTATCCTCTGGTGGGTGAGTTACATTACCTTTCTGAGCCTTAGATTGAGATGATGTCTTTATGAGGTTATTGTAAGATATATATGAAATATTCGCCACTTCACACACAGTAAGTACAATGTGCAATTATTAAGGCCTCCAGGCTTTTATATTGCAGGTAAGTGATTCCCAATCCTGGCTGTCATCAGAAGCATCTGGGGAGCTTTATAAAAACAGATACCTGGGCCTCAGCCTAGAAATAGAGAAGTAGAGTCTTACTAGTAGGGCCCAGGAAACAGTATCGTTAACAAAAACCTTAGAAGTCTATACTATTAATAGAAAATATTTAAAGTTCTATAATAGGTCAATTACAAAAGTAGCATTTGGGGTACAATACTGTTACAAAGATTTATTAAGTGAAATGGGGAGACTGGAAGCAGTAAGCCCAATGAGGAAACTACTCAACAGGAAAGCCAGTCCTTTACTCATCTTGGTTAGATTCTATTTGTTAAATGGAATCCACTAGTGAATGACGAACTATACTTAGAACACTCACTATTCAATTAAAAAAAAAATTAATGGACTCTCTCGGCCCTACCTCAAAATGTCCAACAGATTCAAATAAAAGTTTCCAACAAGCACAAAAATTTTCCCCTATTCCCTTACTGCAGGCCAGTACTAATGTTGATAGTACATTTATCTCATATAATATGATGTTAGCAAGTTTGTGGTATTACTTCTCATTTCCTCCATGTTGACCAAATACTTAATTTTCATAAAGATAGGGGCTGCAACTTTTCAGCAAGTCTAAAATTACTCCAAAATTTCAAAAAAGAAGAAAAAAAGAACTACATCTACACAATTATCTTTTTAACAGGACAGCACCATGGTGTCAAATGCAAACTTAACTTCTGGTGAGTCCCACAGCCAGCTAAGTTATTCTAGTTATCTTGTCTGCTCTCAGCTGAATGAATCACCTCATAATGCAACTCCTAGTTCTGTGTTAGGCCAACTTTTATATTCTAATATAAAACCCAAGACAGAACTGACTATAGTTCTATCTAGGATTATTAATTTCATCCTTTCTGCCAAGTTGTCTTGTTTCCAAACTAAGGGTCACCCTTCTCAGCAAAAAGAAAACTAAGACTACAAGTTGTCCTCTGAGTGTGTATGATATTTGCAAATTATACAGTGACTACATATTTTGGTTTTTGAAGTTCTTTTCTATTTGCACCTTATTTTATATGCCCATAAAACATGAAACACTTCTTTATTTTGTTTTCACTTGGCATTTCAACTAAATAGAATATAGCTGGAAAACAGAAATGGAAATCTAACTCAATGCTTAGTAGGTAGTAGAACTTTCATTCAGAGATGAATCAGGAAATACAAGTTGAGCAACTAAATCACAAAGATGTGTAACAGCAAATTGAATAGGTACAAACTTCAAAGACAGAGGAAAGTAGATACATCCACAGAGCAGAAAAAGGTGAAAAGCAATGTTAAAAAGCAAAAATAACCATCATACTGCATAATTTAATATTCCTATATTATATGTCACAGCACAAAAACCAAATATTCCTGATCATGCTTTTAACAAGTTCAGTATATTCTTCTGAAAACAAAGAAGCTAACCAGATTATACATAAAAAGTCTCTCTTCAGTAATATAAGAAATATAAATTAAAACAAGTTAATGTACTAAACTAACAAATACTCCAGGAAGACAGAAGAGGTTTACTTAAAGATACTCTTTAAAATAATTCTAGCCCTGTCTGGTGTAGCTCGAGCGCAAGCCTGCAAAACACACGATCACGGTTCGATTCCCAGTCAGGACACATGCCTGGGTTGTAGGCCAGTTCCCAGCAGGGGATTCATGAGAGGCAACCATACATTGATATTTCTCTCCTTCTCTTCCCCTCTAAAGGTAAATAAATGAAATTTTTAAAAAAATTTTAAAAATAAAATAATTCTAAAACACTGAAATTACAACATAAAATGGCTAGCAAGTTAGGATATCAACACTGAATACCATATACATATTTAATACATGTTTAATCCATATTTAATTCTGATAAGTCAGGGGTATCAAACTCATTTTCACAGGGACCCACATCAGCCTCACAGTTGCCTTCAAAGGGCCGAATGTAATTTTAGGACTGTATAAATGTAACTACTCCTTAACTGGAGACAACAAGGTGCTGGGCTGGACAAAAACAAGGTGGAGGGTGAATTCAGCTGGCGGGCCTTGTGCTTGCCACCTGTGATATAGGTTATTACACCAAAAGCTGTATTAAAGTGAGTATCATCTTGGTTCTTTCTCAAATTTAAGAGTTTACAAAGTACTTTTACATATATTACCTCTTAATAGATAATTCACACCAGAAGTTACCAACTCTAATGGTTCATCAGAAGTAAGTAAAACACTGAAAATGCGCACTTTTGAACCCCCACTTTACACCTAGTGAATTAATGAGCCTCCAAGTGTCAAGCATTGGAATTGTTTAAAAAGAACACAAATTAACATTTAGTGATTGAAATAACCTAATGGATTTCCCCCCTCCTGGTTAATTTGTTTAAATTAATCATGAAAGGAACTAAGTATACTTATGAAACTTTTCAAAACTAAAAATAGTTTAAAATGTTGATGCTTAAAGGTATTCAATATATTACTTACTGAAAACCTTTTCTTTGTTTAGATCACCTCACATCCCTGAATGCTACATGTAACAAGTGAAGCAGTACCTGGTTATTTTAGTAACAGTATAAATAGAAAGCACTGGGATAAAATTACTATGAATGTTTTGCCCCCATTTAACAAATAACGATGTTACAGAAAATATTTACAACATTCTTTAAAACTGATTGCCAATCTATAGCAAAATCTTCCTCAAAAAGAAAGAACTCTGACTACAATCCAATGGACATAAGGAAAAAATCTGAGTACTTAAAGATACAAAATGTCATTGAGTAAAGAAACACTAGTATCATTCTTGGCTCCAAACAGCTACTGATGTGAAATATACCAGCAGAAACTTTAAATAAGTAAATGTATTTAAATAATACTACTACTTTAATACTACTCAAGAAACCGGTGACTTCAGTCTGTCTTACTTTGAAGGGTACAGAAGTTTCACAGATATCACTTATTTCCAATTTCCTTCAACTCTACTCACCAAAGCAAATACCAACCAAATCTTAAAAATTAAAATTTAAATTTAAAACAAAAACAGTACTAACAAATTCAATGACCAAACTACAGTACAGCTTTTGTCTAATAAGGCATATTCAAATACTAACCATAAAAATGCAAAGCACAAATGAGTAAGTTTATAATAATCTTAAAATGTTTAATTTCCATCCCAGATCTCTATCATTGAACTACAACACACGACCACTTAGAAAGTTCCCCGAGCCTCTCAGTTTTGTGTTTTAAATTACCTATTTCAAGGAATGGTACCGTACTTACTCATCACCCATACATTCCAGAAAGCTCAGATATTTCTGGATTCATTACCCACTATTTACATCTCCTCACATACCATACACCTCACAACCACCCCCTCCCTATACTTCATGTCCTTTGCAAACTCCTAGTTAATGTCCTTATCCTTTATTCCTCAAACTGCTACCTTAACCTTCCTTAATTCACTGGCCCCACCTTGGTGCTCTCTTTCCCTATAGGAAGTATCATGATGCTCATAGTTACCACTCTTATTTAAAAACCCTTCAATAAAGATTTTAAAAAATTTTTCAGCCTAGCACACAATATCTCTGTAGCCTTATTACTTACACCACCATGATTTCTCAGCTTAGAATAAGTTATCCTTTCTCTGCCAAATCACTTGCCCCCACCTTTAGAGATTCATCTTTTCCAGTTTGGAAAAGGTGTCCTTTCTACTCTGCCCACTGTATACCTACCTTTAAATCACATCACAAATAATTTACCAAGTAAATGCCAGGTGGGGAATATAAAAGTGAACAAAACACAGTCCTTGACTATGAGAAATTTATAATGGAGGCAGAAAAGTAAATAGTCAATTGCCGTACTTTTTTTAAGCTAAAATTTGAAAGCTTATTACATGCCAGGCTAAGACCATGCCATGCATTATCTCATTTAATTTTTCAATAACATTAGACTCTTTTACAGAGAAGGAAACAAAAAGTTTTATTTGCCCAAGGTTCAGTTAAGTTTTTTGGACATAAAACCAGGCCTGACTCTAAATTCCAAGCTCTTAATTACCATGCTTTCTATTTCTACTGTCACAGCATTTAACTTACTTTCCCTAGTAAGACACATATTTGTTAAGTGAATGAACTTCAGTGTTGAAATCCTAAGCCAGTAACCACTATCAGTGCTACCCCTTTAATTGATAGTGTCTTGTGTCAAAGAGTTCAGAAGCTCTGAGATACTAACACATGAGAAAAGATCAATGTCCCAAGTTACTCATTATGTCATAGTTTATGTAGCAAAATCTTGGATGCATTAAACAAAATCCTGGGACATGTTAAACAAATCACAGACTATCAATATAGTTATGTGCCACTTAAAATGGGGATGTGTTCTGAGAAATGAGGTTAAGCAATTTTGTCATTGTGTGAACATCAGAGTGCACATATACAAACCTTAGAGGGTGTACAGCCTACTGCACACCTATGCTGTAGTTTAGCCTATTGCTCCTAGGCTAAACCTGTATAGCATGTTGCTGTACTGAATGCTGTAGGCAACTGTAACACAATGGTAAGTAACTGTGCATCTAAACATCTAAATGTCGAAAAGTTACAGTAAAAATACGGTATTATAAGATTAAAAATAGTACACCTGTACAGGGCACTTATATAAGGGGCCCTGATCGACCCTCACATATGAGGTTCATTAATTCTGTTTTAGAAAATACTAACCTAGTATTATATAATATTATATGTCCAGTAATTAACACATTTTACAAAAATTAATTAAATGATAAACACACACAAGCTATCTAGGTCATTCTGATTCCCAAGTTTGACAAATATAAAGTATTAAGTGGCAGGAGTTCCAGGAAGAAGAATGGACTAGATGGCTAAGAAAGTCTTCTTGCTTCTCCATTTCCTATGATCCTCCCATGGCTCTCTATCACCCAGGGCAGTGGTCCTCAATCTGGCTTTGAGATGAGCACCTCTCAAGCAGTAGGCCCCAGGTCTCTCTAACCATACCTGCTATTTGGAGTACAGAATAAATGAATCCAAATAAGGCAAAGACTCAGGGACTCACGGTAATAACATTTAAAGTCTTTCCTCCTCACACCAAGACCTCCAACCTCTTCTACATACTGCACCCCCTTCAAGTGTTTTTACAAACTTTTTTTACCACAATCTTTAATAAAAAAATGTTATATCCCAAACAAGACCTATAAAACAAAATTTAACCCACTAAACTGTTTACTAAGTGCAATGTATTACTTTCTATTTCTTCCCCACTTTTTGAAAAGCATTGGTAAAAATCCACAAAACTGATTTCAAGACCAACTAAGAGGTCTCAACCTGCAGTCTACAAAACTCCACTGTAGAGACCAACAGTCTACATTTAACAGTATGCTCTCATCCAGCAGGCCTAACCTATAATCATGCTACCTTAAAATTCTTCTCTGCAAAAACACATTTTTCTACATCAGTTTTATTGTACAATTAATTTTATGTCATTTACAGTTCAAAGTACATCAAAAAAACATACCAAAAGTTTTGCCTTAAAATTTAGTAAAATGCATAAATGTTAAAATAAAAATTTTCAACCTCTAATCAAAAATTGAAGATAGCTTATTAGCTCAAAATGTGAAACATGGTTCTCAACTGGTAATTTAGTAGGTAAAAATACGCTTATTGGCAAAACCCAGAGTAGAGCACATGGTGAGTATGTATGCCTACCATCAAATTATAAAAAGTCTGAAACCAAAGTGCTCTACCACTATCTTCTGACTGGTCCTGTCATCTGACTGTCCCCATTCAGGAGACCTTGGAAACCACATATCTAACTCTTCCTCCTCCCCAAGCTTTTTTTTGGGGGGGGGGGAGGATGTGGGGGGAGCATCTGTCTGTGATGCTGTTAATCCTCTACAATTGCTTTAAGGTCTTGTCAGGAGGCCTACCTTGTCTCAAACTTGCTCAGAAGTTCTGGCATGGATTCACTTAAGATTATTTCTGTGAGGGAAACTCCCATCAATCCAAGCAACTTTTATAACAAACTTGTGAAACATAATCTATTGGTAACACTACCTTTCATGTAGTTATGTACTGAATACCTTATCTCCAAAAAAACCAGAAACCAAAATCCTTAACTAAATTACAAATACACACCTTTTCTGTAAATTGAAATCTACTTGATAAACACAAAATTAATTTCTGTAATCAGTTACGCACTTCAGTTCTGAGAGCCTAAGAGTACACGTGCTATTTTTAATAACTGTACGGAGAGGACCACGCTGCATCATGTCCTCCCATCGCAGATGACACGATGCTGCCATGTAAACCATCTACGCAGCATCCACATTCACTCCAGCTCCCCGAGACTCTCCATCCCCTGGCCCCACCCACGCAACAGCTGGGCGAGATGCGAGGCCGTTTCCTGCGCCCCCCACCCCCACCGTCTCCCCTTCCCTTGCTCTTTGGAGGAACAGGGATCCAAGCAGCGGTAAAAGCTTTGAAACTGCTGCTATCCTTCCAGGTACCACCCTTCGGTTATGGGGCTTCCGTGAATTTCATGGAAAGCCCGTATCTGTCGGCACACCTGACGCCTAGAAGTCTCCTCTCAGCTAGCTCACAACCTTGGGGGGCGGGTGAGGGGAGGCCGACCGTATGCATCAGCTGCAAGTACAAAAATACATAGAACCAGTAAGGCGCTTTTGAATCTGTGCTGCCTGTTCCTTTAGATTCTCAAGGGCACTCAATAGGATACTCTCCCTTTTATCAAAATAGAGCCACGAGAATTCTTAAAGTTTGGAGCTGAACTGTAAACAATAAACTCGCAAGAGTAAGTTACTTCAGTAATCAAGCCAGCCCCTGATGTCACAAATTACTTCCTATGCACAACAAAAACCCAGATTTGAAACAGTGCGCTCTCACAGTACAACCAGCACATGAAAATGTGTTAGAACAATCTCCGTGACTTATTTCCTACTATACACCCAGAATGAGATGGAACTCGGCAGTGGAAAATGTGAATGAAATGGCCTTGCTCTTTTTCCAATACGTGGGGGAGGAAAGAAAATGAAAGGGCTTCTTGAGAGAATAACTGAAAACACATATTTTAAAAACATCACTCCCTTAAACATCCCCGGGCCTTATCTCCAGCAGGGGCTCTCCCTTTTGCAGCGACCCTTCCCACCTTTCCATTCCTCGGGAGGGCGCCCTTCTCTGGCGTTCTTTCCCTTTTTCCTTAAATATTAAGCCCCAAACCAGGCTCCCGATCCCCCGTCCTCAAGCCTCGTCCGCCCTCCACCGGCCTCCGGGGCCGCGCCTGGGGAAGAGGAAACCCCGATCAGCGGGGAGCGAGCAGGCGACGCGGGTGCCCGAGCGCTGCAGCCGCGGCCGCCGCCTTCCCCACAGCTGCAGCCCGGCGCATCCTTCTTCCTCCCGCCCCGCCGCCGCCCTCCGGGACCGGCCCACCCACCCCAACCTCCGGGCCAGGCCCGCGCCCACGAGGGAAGCTCGCCACGGGCTAGGCGGCCGACAGCGGGGGAAGCGGGGCCGCGGGAGCCGGCGGGCCCCGCAAAGACGACCCCCTCGGGCTGCTCCCGCCGCGGCGCCGGAGGCCGCGGCTCGCGTCCCCCGCTCCCCCGGCTTGCCCGCCGCGGCACAGGAAATGCCGCCGCCGCGGCTCTCCTCACGTTCAATTCAAACTGTCACCGCCGCCGCCTCCCCTCCCCCCGTGCCCGCCGCCGCGCCCCGGGCCCGCCGTCGCCCCCACCCCACTCCTTCGGCGGCTGCCCCCGCCTCGCCTAGGGGCGTTCCCCCAGCCCGGTCCCGCGGCAGCAGAGCCCCCCGCGGCCGGAGCCGCCGACCAGAGCCTCGGCGGCCCAGAGCTGAGGCTCACCCATGGTGCTGCTGTTGACGCTCCTCTCCTCAGCAGCAGCGGATCTCGCACTGACCGACATCCCCTCCCCCTCCGCGACCAGCCCGGGAGCGGCGCAGCCCGCGGATTCTCCAAAGGCGCCTACGCCAGTTCCGCGGCGTAGCCGCCCGGCGTCGCTGCCCCGCTTGCGCAGCCGACAGCAGACGGACTCCTCCTCGGGCTCTCACTCGACTCCCGCTCCCTCCTCCGCCCCCGCCCCCTCAGCGCAGGCTTCCGGGCCGAGCGGAGGCTGGATCTGCTCTCGCGAGATCAATCCTTCCCCCCCCCCCCCCCCCCCCCCCCCCCCCCCCCCCCCCCCCCCCCCCCCCCCCCCCCCCCCGGCCGCCTCCCCCCCCGCTCCCCGCCTCGGTCCTCCGCTCCATAGCGAGCATGACTTCGTTGATGTTCGCACTCTTGCTGTTCGGGTACAGCCGCCATGTTTAAATTGGCGGGGTTTGGCCCCTCGGGGGTCACGGATAGGCAGGCCTCTGTGCAAGTCTTTTCAACGTGGTCTCTAAGTTTCAACCACGTTACGTTTGTCAGTGAAAACCCTAAGGACGGCCAGCAGGAGTGGCCGGTGGGTGCGAGGGTGGGGTTTTGCCCGAATTAAAGATGGCCGGCGTGAGTGCCTCCCGGCGCGCGTTCACGTCACGTTTTGAGGAGGTGGACACCGCCCCGCTGGCCTTAGCGCCTCTTTGCGGAGTTGGCGTAAGGCGGAGAGGCGCCGCGGGAAGAGGCCAGACTGGGGAGCGGCGCCCAGGGCGGGGGCCTTGTCCACGCCTGGGCTCCCGGCTACTGACCTGGCGGCCTTGTGAGAGAAAGGAAGAGACACTTGGAGGCAAGTGTCTTATCTCCCCCCATCCAGCCCCATTTTCTCCGCTTCCTGGACTCGGGTATGAAAGTGAGATTAGGTCCTGGTTGCCCTGACATTCGCCTAGCCCTGTCACTTTGGTGGCCGGGCACAGCCAGGGGATCAGCTGCTGCGGCTTCCACTCCACGGTCACACTGTGTGGTCTCCCCTTGTTGTGCCTGGCTCGGTCCTCGGGCAGCTCACACTCTAGTTCAGGGAATGAATGGGCACACGTGGGACTCCTGGTTGACAGAGTAATCAAGGGCTAAAGTGGCGTGGCCTAGTGGAGCAGTGAATGTCCCTCGGTCATTGGAGCCATCTCCAAATGCTTTCTAGCGAAAGTAGCTTCACTTGGCTCAGAGCAATCCGTGGGTGCTTCTGTGCCTTTTCCTGAAAACTAATGTCTGCCTTTGTTGTATAGTTCACACACATGTGTTACCTTTCCTGTTAAGCTGCGTATTAAGTTAAGGAATTACATGTCTGTGTGAGCTGGCATAACTATGTTCACAGCAGCATTGCTTATATTAGTAAAACAGTTTATCCATTGCAGAAGAAGAGATGGATAAGTTACATTGTTGGGCAAATTGACATGCACAGTGTGTGCACTAAATAGATATTAATGAGCTAAAGCTCCCAGTGTTAATATAGAAGTCATTAACATAATATTGAGAGGGGGGAAAGTTGCAGTAAGACATATTGGTACACCATACATAAAAGTTTAAAAACTGAAAGTCATATGAGGAAATGATGGACATCAAATTCAGAATGGTGCTTACTTATGGAGAGTAAGAGGAGGGAATGCTTACTTGTATCTATAACGTTTTCTTAAGATACATGAGTGTTAAATTGTAATCATTTTCTATACTATTCTGTATACTTGAAATGTTTCCAAAGTAAATTACTTTTTAATAAAGGACATTAAATAAGGAAACAGCTCATTTTGTGTCTTGATATCTACTGTTTCCTCAGTTTTCGTTTGCTCCCTTGTTTCTGCTCAGCAGAGTAGAAGCCATCAGAGAGGAACCCCACAACTTCCTGTCCCCACAGGGATTGGCCTACCTGCACCCACCCCTCCCCACCCACCCACCCACCCCTGTCAGACAGCACTGCTCGCCAGGTATCGGCCCCACTGGAGACACAGAGTTTCACCAGTGTTCTCTGTATTTCATCTCCGTATTTGATGCCTGTCCTCTGGATTCTGTCTCCTCCTGTCTTCCTGAGAACGTCCCTCAATGGATTATTTATTTGATGCTTCTGGGTTCTGTCCCTACCACTTGCTGAGAGTCTCAACAACACCGTGAATAACCTCCCTGTTCAATCCAGTGGACCCCTTTTCTTGAGTTGACCTCTGCAGCATTTGACACCAGTGATCATGGCCTGCTGCATTTATAGCCCTTGATTACTTTCCTGGCTTTTTCCTTTGGCTTCTTTATGTTACAGTATTTTAACTTCCAGGGCCTCCCTCTTCTGCCTGTCACTTGAATGTCCATGTGCCTCAGAGTTGTGTCCTGATCACTTTATTCCCACCTCACTTTTTATGCTCTGCTTTGGTGGTCTCATTCACTTCCGTGGGTTCAGTGACCATCTCGATGCCAATGACTCCTAAATGTAAATTTCTAGTTCTCTTCCCTTGCTACACAAATCTATATACCAGACTGCCTTCAAGATATATGTGCTCATGTTCCGTGGCATCCCAAAATGATGTATCCCAAATTAAGTCCTCGTTTTCAGTACACTCGTTTTTTTGTTCTCAGCCTCTAAATGGTATCATCAATTCAATTGCCTCAGCCAGAAATAGGGATTTTATATTGAGCCTCTTCCTTGTTGACATCAGAAAGTCCCGTGAGTGTTTCCTTCCCGTTTATGTCTGATCTCTTCATTTCTCTCCATCTCTACTACTCCTGTTCTCTCTGGCCAACATTCTCTCCTGCCTCACCTCTCTGCAGTAGCCTTTCTGCCTAATTCCTCCCCAACTCATTCTTCACTTTGTACCCAGACTGACCTTTCCAAACTTGAACTGCGTATGTCAGTCTCCTGTTTACAGTCTTCAGGCTTTCCCTTGGGAAACTTACATGGAACATTTCCTCATTTCTGGCCATCTACCATGCCTTGCTCTCTCTAAACTCTAGCAAGCCTTGCTGTTCCCTCCGTCTGGGACACTTCACTCTTTCGGCACTTGGATTTCTTACCTGGCTTTCATTTCAGTCTCAGCTCAGCCATCATTTTCGCTGCAAGCCTTCCCTGATCTCCCCAAATGACCAAATACCCTTTTACTGTGCCCTCCATCCTGTTGTATCTTGTATTTACTCCTATGGTAGCCCAGTTTTATACATACTTGTTTCTTTTTAAAGTATTTGCAATTTTTTTCGAAATATTTTATTTTTAGAGAGAGGGGAAGGGAGGGAGAGAGGAAAAGAAACATCAGTCATTGTATGGTTGCCTCTCATGTGGCCCCCACTGGGGACCTGGCCCACAGCCCAGGCATGTGCCCTGACTGGGAATTGAACTGGCAACCCTTTGGTTCACAGTCCACACTCAATCCGCTGATCCAGACCAGCCTGGGCCATACTTGTTTCTTTCAGTGGTGTTGAAGCTCCTTAAGAGCAGGGACTCTTGTCTTGTTCAACTGGGAATCTCCAGCACCTAGCCCAGGGTCTTGCATTCAGTATTTCATTCAGCAAATATTTCTTAAGTCATAACTGGGTACTAGACACCAGCACAGCGGCTAATGTGTGGAAAGGGGGAACCTTGGGGAGGTCTCTGAGAAACAAGGAGATCCATGAAGTCAAAATTATTGTAATTCTAATACTAAGACTTCTTTTAAAAAAGACTTTTTGATTCTCATTTGCTCATGAGCATATAGTGCAGTTTTCCAGAGATTACATAAAGTGTAATGTGTGCAACAGATTGAATATAGAAACACATAACTAACTCAGCTCATACTAAGCCAGATATTAAAAGGATTTGCCAACATGTAAAACAATGGCACTATTCAAAGTAATTTCTTTTTGTTTTGGAAGATATGGTTATTTTTCATTAAAATGTGCCATTTATGTTAACATGTAATGGATTTATTGTTATTTTTAATGAACAAAAAATATTTTTAAACTTTCTCAGTTTTAATTTCTAGCAAGTATTAATAAATATATTCCACATCAACAAAAACTCTTTGGGGTCCTCAATAAGCAGTAAGAATGTAAAAGGTCCTGAGCCCCAATGTTTGAGAATTGCTGCACTAGCGTGGATTGTATGTATGTCCAATGTAAATGTGGTCAATAACTAATGAATGGCAGTTTGCCAAAACTCTGGCACACGGCAACTTAACGCGCCCCAAACTGCCCAGAATATGTGAATAGGCAAAAATACACTCTTTATATCTGAATTTGCATATGTGAAAGTATTCTTTAGGTGAATGTGCTGTGTAAACTGTGCTGTATTATACAAATATTGCTGTTTTGGTAATTGTCTATGATAAATATGGACCAATGTTCTAGCTTTGTCAGTAGAACAAGAATTACCTATTAAAATCTGATAGTTGACTTGAAGATGAGAATTTTTATAGCCAGCCATGTCACATCAATGAAATATATATAATTCGTAAAGCAATTTTAAGGATAGGTAGTAGATATTGCCCTCCATTGTTTAAATGAAAGAAGGGAAGTGATTTGTTCAAGACCTCAGAATTTGTAAGAGCCTGAGACAAGGTTCAAAGAACTCATGCTTTTCCAATACACAAGACCTCAGGTGAGGAGGCTCGCTTCTCTGTTGTTCTGAATCCTGCCTTAATTTGTCATTTGCTAGACCTTTGGTCCATTGAAAGGATAAGAAGATTTTCACCATTTTCAAGTACTTTTACCTTTAGTGCGAGCAGAAGGACATGTGGGTGGTATTTGGTCTATAGCAAGGTTCTCTGTGAGAGCCACCTCCCAACTGACAGTATAAGTGAGATGACACTCCTTAAAGAACAAGTCTGTCCTGTTTTCAACAGGGACGAAACTTAGGAGACTAGTAAGGATGGGTGGTAGGGATGAAGCCTGAGATTTCAGGTGTGTATTTTGTGAAGTGGATTAGGCAATCTGCAATATTTCTCTGTTAACAATAATATTCAAAAAGCCCCTAAGTTTTTTTGGTCCTCCTTTGAAGGACAGTAGGAGAGGATTGAGAAACAATGTGGAAAATACAGAGCCATGAACCAAATTTTCTTCTTATGGCATTGAAAAAGGTATAACTTACTCAAAAGCTGAAACTAATTTAGTTTCATATGAATGGATATTGGAGTATGTTTTGTTCACAACAAATTCAGAATGTGAAACTTCATAATTCAAGATATTCCTCAAGAGAAGTATTCTACCATCCACAAAAATCTCTTTTAAGTGTCATGAGATACAAATACAGGGAATCAAGCTAAATATGGTTTAAATGTTTTTTATATTTAACTTTTAAATATATGAAAATGAATAGTGCATTCTGGTATTAAATTCATAATTAAATAGCATAGTTAGAGAAAGTTCTGTTGAGATCAGAGGATATAACAAATGTTTGATAGTGTGAATGTTCTGCAAATGAAAGGGAATAGATATCGGCATGCTTTTTTATAGAGTAAGAATCGATACAGTACTGGAAGTCAAGTGACATTTGCAAGGTTATACAACTAATGAACACAAATTAGAAAAAATAAAGCCTCCTACTTCCTCTGTAAAGATCAGAATTCACCCCACCGAGGAGGAGGAGACAAAAGACATAGTACTGATGACAAATGAAAGAAAAGAAAATAGGAGAACCATGCAACTTGAAGACCTGAGATTTAACCAAATAACTCCCCTTCTTAAATTCTTTACCTTAGAAGGAGGGACTTTTCTTTTTCCCACCAGCCAAGGAAGGAGTGGTGTAGAAAGCAGAGCAGAAATAGGATGTCTGAATCCTGACTGCCCTTGGAGGTCTGACTTATCTCAGCTTATCACTGGAGACTCAAGGAATTTCAAAATTCCAAGGCTCTGCAGGAAAGCTAGTTCTTGTGCAGATGAGAGCCCCGCTTCCCTCTGAGGACGCCAAGTCCCTGGCAGTAGACTGGCAGCACAGTGGCCTCTAGGACTGAGGGAAGAGAGGCAGCCATTTACCTTGAGTTTTCTTGCCCATCAGCACCTTGTTGTAGAGCGATCCAATCTGATTACGTGGTAAAAATACCACTGGGCACAATACTGGAGAAAAATCCAAAGTACATAAAAGAAAATCTATTATAAGTGGAAAAGGCCATTGTTGCCAACTCCCTTTGGCATTTTCTACCACTGAATCATAAACTGACTGAAATAGGAAATAGGGACACATGCTTTTATGGGAAACCAGCTGCTTTCAACAACCAGGCTTAATATATTGACTTTGGCAATGATCGAATACCTCCTGCTGTATAAGAGGCTAGTGAAAGGGAATTGAACTGAACTTTAGGAAGTTCGTGTAGATGACATACCTCAGGTTATATAGCAAGGCTATCACTCTAGCACGAAGTAGGAAGCTACTCTCTCCAAAGCATTATTCCTAGCAGACCCCAGAGTGAGTGACTGTTTACTAAAGGCTCACCCCAGAGAACCTCATATCCAGGAAAACAGGAAGTTTAGAGAGGAAGTGCATGCCTCTGCCACGTGAAGGTGCTGGCTTTAGGTGAGGCAATTGCGTTGGGTTACCATGGAGACTGATGGGGGAGGACACATGCTTACAGACTCTTTCTTACACTCTATCTCTCTAATCAGTTGGCATAGATTGGCTCCTATTTTAGGCAGATAGTTAAGCATCTAATAAAAAATAAAAGAGCAAATAATGGTAATGTTATTTGTTAGCCATGATCTGATCCATGTCATGGAAGGAATCCCGAGTGAGATTTATTTGTGGGTTTTAGTTGTTTCTCTTTTTTCCTTGATTCACTTCCAGAAATGTGGCAGTAAGTGATAACAATCTGCCCGTCAGCCACTAAAAACATAGATTTTATTGAAATCAAAATAACGGCCGTCTTTATCATCCCAAATGGTAGGAATACATCATTAAAAACTAATGTGACACGATCACGGTTCGATTCCCAGTCAGGGCACATGCCTGGGTTGTGGGCCAGTTCCCTGCAGGCCAACTCCCAGCAGGGGACGCACAAAAGGCAACCATACATTGATGTTTCTCTCCCTCTCCTTCCCCTCTAAAGATAAATAAATAAATAAAATATTTAAAAAAAAAACTAATGTGGAGCTACAGATATTTCCCCGCTGCAATTCTTATTCCAAAAGGCTATACATCTGTGTCCTAATAGAATCTAATATTTTAAGAGTTGGAAGAGACTTTATAACTAAATCAACTACCTACCAAATTCAAAATCTTTCTCTAATATTCCTTTTTCATGTCATGTATAAGGTCACAATACAATGCCAACTATTAAAACTATAAATGTTTACCCTGGCTGGTGTGGCTCAGTGGATTGAGTTCCAGCCTGCAAATCAAAAGGTCACTGGTTCAATTCCCAGTCAGGGCACGTGCCTGGGGTTGTGGGCCAGGTCAGGCGGGGTGGGGGGAGGGGGGGCGCATGAGAGGCAACCACACATTGATGTTTCTCTCCCTCTCTCCCCTCTCTCTAAACAGAAATAAATAGAAATCTTTCAAAAAAAACTATAAATGTTAAAATTTGAATTTAAATGAAGTGGATATGTTGCAGATGATAGTACATCACTTTATAGCCCTATGGTTCACATGCGTTCACACACAGCATGGGTGTAACTCTCCTTGTTACACTTTATGGTGCACAAGTGAGCAGACTCTTCTGAAATCCTTGTTTCTGATAAAAGTGTTCATTTAATTGTTTGTTATTTCAAAACATGTTTTTGATTTGAGCTGAATGTCAGGCACATTTAGATGCTGTCAATGAGCTCTAGACAATGAAAATGTTTTCTCTTGTAAAATGTAGCTGGTTTTGCACGCTTGATGGTGCACAGTTCATGGTGCACAGTGAACGTGACCATGAATTACCTTTGCTATGAAACCACAGATCTTGAAGGTGGATTAAATCTTAGCTATCTTTTCATCTTGTTCAGACTTAGCACAATGCCTTGCACATAGTAGGCCCCTAAAAATTTTTTGGAAATAATTGTGTATACTTCTAGGGTTCATCTGTAGCTTAGGAAACCAGAGTAGAAAAAGCAACACCAGGAAAGGAAAAAAGAAAAAAAATGGACCTTGAGTATTGCGAACACAAAGACAGTATTGTATTATCTTCATATTTGCTCCTTAATTTATTCCGGACTTCCATTACAAACACATATACTACATCCAAACACATTGAGGAAAAAAGTTGGGAAAGACAACAAACACTTCTTCTATATAATCCCCTTCACCCCTGCCCACATTTCTAAAGGCAGGGGTTTCTTTGTTTCTTTAGCATCTCCTTGAGACTTCTGTGTTTGTTTTTGTGGGGAGGGAGGAAGCAGGCATCCCCTTGACAGGCACAGGAAAAGGCTCAGCTGGTCCTGCCCCTGGCAAGGTTGGAGCCAGAGAGCATGTCCACCTCACTCACAGCTCTTGTTTCAGCCCCACTGCTCCTCATCCTTCTCCCTCCCTCCTGCTCCGTTCTAGGTAACAGGCAGGCCTGACTCTCAGCTTCCCAAGATATACTAGCCCGCTGGGGAAAAGTAAGAAGCCTTTACCAGAACTATGGTGCTTAAGCAACCAAAGTGAACTCTGGAGAGAAAATAAAAAGAAGGAAGAGATTCCAAAATTCAGCCCCTCTTTTCAAACAGTGGTTGACACTCTCCCTCTTCCTTTCCTCCTGTTACCAATACGCAGCCAGCCATCTCCAGCACAGTGGTCTCTCACTTTATAAGTAAGAGGAATTGCTGAAGGAAGAAAGAAATATTAGGCAACCTCAAGACGGATTATTCCAGGCCCTGTGCTGTGTGATTCTGGCTGAGTCACTCTTCTTCAGGAAATAGAAAGAATGTGAACTATGTAAAGGCTACTGAGCATGGCTGCAGAGCAAAATGAAGATCATCATTCTGCGTAATTTCAAGTTTCCTTTCTCTGTCTTTCTTGCAGAAACACAAATACCATATTAAGGAAGCCTGAGGGACAGCGGTGGTCAGGGAGCGAGAATGTGGTAAAACAGCTTTTGCCCTGGCTGGTGTAGCTCAGTGGATTGAGTGCGGGCCTGCAAACCAGATGATCGAGGTTCGATTCCCAGTCAGGGCACATGCCTGGGTTGCAGGCCAGTTCCCAGCAGGGCACTTATGAGAGGCAACCATACATTGATATTTCTCTCCCTCTTTCCTTCCCTTCCCCTCTAAGGAAAAATAAATAAAATCTTAAAAAAAAAAACAGCTTCAAGGGGGATGGCAACTCTAGCTAGCCCCTGGATTGATCCAGGGTGATCTAATTATCTAATCTAAAGATTTATCTAATGAATTTAAAATAACTTACAAAGGTGAGCTATGTACCCTCATAAATCAGTGCAAGAAATTAGAGAGAAAAGATGTGGGAAAGATTTTCTTCACATTGTTTCATAGGTCATCCAATGAAAAGAGGATACTTCAATGGGTAAATGCCTTCATATCTTCTTCCTGTTATCTCAATGTGCCAGAATGAGATACATCAAAAAAACAAATTGTTCACAAACATCCCCAGATCCTTGACAATCTCCAGTGTTCACGGTAAACATCCCTTATTAAACAAACTGCAATGAGCTAGGCGGGTAGGGACAATGACAAAAGGGACGGAGAGAGCCTGGGGTCAAGTAAGTAGGGAGCAGGTGACTGGAATACCACATGTACCTCAACTCAGAGCAAAGGGCCACCAAGGCCTTGGGAATAACCCCTCTGTCTCAGTTTGCTGGGGTTCGTATAACGAAACACCACGGCCTCAGTGGCTACACAACAGAAATTTATTTTCTCACAGTTCTGAGGCTTGAAGTCTAAGATCAGGGTGTCAGCAGATGTGGTTTCTCCAGAGATCTCTGTCCTTGCAGGTGGCCACCCTCTTCCTGTTCACGCACGGTCTGTCCTCTGTGCACACACCTCTGCTGTCTCTCTTTTTCTCTTTTCTGTCATCTGTTTTTGTGCCCAAATTTCCTCTTCTGAGAAAGAGACCAGTCAGAATGGAATAGAGCCCACCCAACAACATCGTTTTAATGCAATTGCCCCCTTTAATAACCTTATCTCCAAATACAGTAGCATTCTGAGGTCCTGAGCCTTAGGGCATCAACATAGGAATTTTGAGGGGACACTATTCAGCCTGTTATACTTTCCTTGCAAGTTGGCAGAGTCTAGTTGTATGCATGCACCCTTTGACTTACCTAGTTCTAAATTTACCCTAGAAAATTAGCATATATGCCAAAATGATATTGACATTAAGATGTTCATTGCAGCACCAGTTGAAACAGCAAAAAACAGTAACCTAATTGCTCATTCACAGGAGATTTGCATGATAAAATATATTCTAACCATACAAATAGAATACTAGGCCTGGAAAGATGTCCAAGATGTTACATCAAAAACTTACATTACAAGCACAATATATAGTGCAAACTCGAGTTTAGAAATTTTATATTTATGTAGGGCTAGAAAAAGGTTTGAAAGGATTTATACAAAACTGTTATCAGTGGTTATGTCTAAGGTGTGAGCTGTGTAGTAGGGCACTTTTTACTTATATACTGATGTATTGAAATAATTTGAATTTTTGCAACAGATGTCTTTGGTTTAATAACTAAAAATGAAACCATTAATTTTTAAATTATTCCCCAAAGAACATGGAGTGGACAGGTTTGAAGCCTATACAGTGTGACAAACACTATATGAATAATAACAACTATCTTTACTGAGCAGCTACTACTTATTCATTCAACAAATATATCTGAGCCTCTGTGTCCTGGACATTACTGGGCATTTTACGTATATTACCCCCAATGCTCACAAACATCTCTCAAGGCAAGTTTTACTATTTTTATTTTATTAAGGCAGGAAATAAGGATCAGGGAAGTCAAGTAATTTTCAAAAGTTGCACGTTTAATAAGCCACAAAGCCAAGTCTTGGTCTGCTGTAGCATGCTGCCTTGCGAAACTACTGTGGGCACTGGATACAGAAAATTGTAGTCCAGTTTGACATTAGTCTTGAGTCAGATTCACAGCTCATTACTGTATTCTCTTACACCTCCAAATCTAAGTCTGAATCAGGCAATCAGTCTATCTATCCATCTATATTTTACAGCCAGTAATCAGAAATATTTGCCAGAACAATTTTGAATTTACAAGTCATTTTGATAAAAGGAGGAAAATTCCATGACCATGCGTGCGTGTGGAAGGTGGTGGGGCAGGGAGGGGGCAGGTCGCTCTTGTTCACTCTCCTTATTGTGGGGCAGGGCGGTCCTGGTGTTCAGAACACTAACGCAGCAGCGTCTGGGTCTACAACTCCAGTGATCAAAAGAAAGAGGCTTTGACGGGTTGTGTCCTCTGATTCCCATCTCTGAGAAGCACACACATCTGTATTGTTCCCTGTGAAAGCGCGGACTTAGCACAGATAGGCTTGCACAGTGGTTTGAAAGCACTTCCGGAGAATCTCAAGCAGCAGGACTCTTGCTCATCCTCTGTACGTCCTGATACCTTATCATTTCTCTTCAGATGGCAGTAGGACCCAGTGGGAGGTGCTGCAGCCTCTCTACCAGCGTGATTTCAGGGGACTTAGCAGTCTTCCCTATCCTTCCTAGCTCCTGCCTCTGGTATCAGTTCATTCTTCCTGGCGCCTGTGTTTTGTTCAAAAGCAGTAAGTCCCCAAGCACAGTGCTGTCCTCTGCCATCAGACTCTGTTACTTGGTGTGAATGGAGGTGAATGGCGTGACAGTGGCCCCTCCTCAGGGACTGGGGGAGAAACAGGTAACATTGGGGATGCTGGGGGCACAAAGAGAAAGCTGGCAATTTCCCTGTGTTTCCTGGGACGTAGTGCTGGGGATAGTGAGGACCCTGTCACCCAGGAGGCATCCGGAGTGTTTTTACTCACTAGTGAGCAGAGTGTGGGCATAGCCGCCCAATGCTCCATGTGGGCAGAGCCCCTCACACTGAACCTGCCTTGCTGACCATTACCCCTGGGTGTGCCTGCTGGGCCTTGTCATAGGATGCAATGAGAGTGTGAAAGTGAGAAGCTGTGAGCAGCGCGGGCTACACAAAGGGGACCCAATAATCGCACAGTCAGCCCTTTCCAGGTCCTTGCTGAGAGAACTCCACCAGGACCAAAGCCCAGCCTCTAACCTTAGCCCAGTCAGCTCTGAGTCTTGACCCCTCGCCTAAATCCTGCTGGATTTTTTCTCTTGGGTGAACTTTCATATCCTTTCCGCCTGATTATCAGGATGCAGTCTCAGACGCGCATCCTGCCTGCCTTTCACCCACCAGCTACATTCCATGGGTGGCCACCCCAGCTTCAGTCTATACAGAGTCAGCTCTGGTCCCCCCACCTTGGACTTGGTTATTTAGACCAATGGTTCTCAGCCCATCCGGGACCATGCCAGACCCAAACCCCTTGGTGTATGGAGCCTGAGGATGTTCGTGTTTGAAAAGCTCCCCTCCCCTCACTGCCAGGGCCCCTCCCTAGTCTCCACTCACCCCTGCCTCCACTTGGAAGTTCCCTGTGAGCTGTGTAACCAAGATCCAAACCTCTACTTTGCAGACAGTGGGCGCTTAATAAGTGTTTGTTGAGCAAATGAAGGCTTTCTGTCAGATGCCATTTGTTTGCCTAACAAAGCTATTTAGCTATGGAATTAAACAGCATTAAAGAAATAGCACATACTACTTAATTCATCCAATAAAGATTGGTTCATGAATGATTAAAACCTGTTTTCCTTTGGGATGAATTACTTTTTTGGTGGGGGAGGAAAAATGATTTTGGAGAATACCTATGGGTACAGAAACTCCACAGAAATAAATGAAATAACAGTGCATGGAAGAGTTTTAGGGAGCATGTGGGAATATGTGGAATAATAATGATGTTAGAACCACCCACGTATTACTGTGAGTAAATTCTAATTTGTTCAGGAAAAAAGAGGACTCGGGTAAGCAAGTTCTCAAAGGTTACTATGTTAAGTCAGCAGGAAAGAGAAAGGCAAGGAAGGTTCCCACTTCTCCCAGCTACACAATCACAATAAAGAGACATCGCCTTTCCTTTTTCTTTTTTTTTTTTCACTATGGAAAATTTCAAACATACACAAAGTAGAGAGGACAGTAAAATAAATTCTTATATCCATTGCACAGCTTCAACAATAACCAATATTTGGCCTACATTGGACCAACCTCTGTGATGCAAAAATAAGGCCTCTGGGTTTACTTTCAAAATTGTGTGAGAAGAACGTGTAAATAAATGCTTCAGGACTAGGTCAACATTCTCTGGGAAGACTCAGAGAAGGCATGTGCTCTCAGGGTCCATTTGCATACATTTGCCAACATCTGACAAACAATTCCTCTTTGACTTGGCGATGACCACAACCCAAACTCTGTGCCGTCTCCCGTTGAGGGCGCATAATACAGCCACTGTACTTGTCCTAGGAAAAACAACAGTTATGTTTGGAACTTTAGAAAATTGTGACTGTGTCCCCATCTGGGGTGCAAAGGACCAGGGAGCCCAGTGTGCTGTGGCCCCTGCATGCAATGGCTGCAGATGTGCCAACCCCAAGATGGTGGTGTGTCCATCCAGAGGGTGACTGGCTGAGACAGGCCGCAGCGCTGGGCCCACTGACTATAGACAGAGTCTCTGCGTGTAAGAGTTTGCACTTGAAGGCAAAACAGCAGGCAGTGATTAGTAGTTTCACATCAAATACGAGCAATTTCTTGTGAATGATTGGTCTGACCCTTTATTTAAGTACATGGTGATGTTACTGGGTTTAGCTTTTCTATAGGGTTTTTTTCTTCCAAGGAACCAGTTTTATTTTCTACTTTTAGTACGTCATCAGGTGCTGAATTGTACTCTCTGACAGCTATAAGATATTAATATTAGTTAAAGTATTACTTGAGAGAAATCCACCATATCATGCTTAGGAATACAGTTTCGTATTAAGTGCATGGCTCAGTGTGTATCTGTTGAGTGAACAAGGTTGGCTGTCTTCCTTCCAAGTATTTTCTAGCTACTCTTATTTTTAAATACTACATTAATGTGCGTTTTTTCATATAAAAACGTCTCAGCTAGAACTAGAGTATTCTTCGGGATTCAGAATCCCCATGGATAATCTCTTCAACCCTCTGGCCCACTTTCCAATGCTCAGTTTCTCTCCTTGTTCTCTGGGACTCCGTCTTATTCTGCCCCAGGTCCTCTGCGTGAAGCCACACCTCGGTTGTCACCATCAGACTTTAAAACTTGCCTCCAACTGCTACCTGTCCGTCTCTCCTGTTACCTCACTCCTGACCCACTCTTCACCTTGGGGACCCAGGCCCCTTGCTCTTTCTCCATCTGCCAGGCTTGCTGGCCTCTCAGGACATCCTGGCACCTCAGAGACCCCGAGGACAGTTCTTCCCACTGTACTCACACCTGCACCCCAATGACCCTCTTCTCCCCGATCTTCTGTCACGTCTGTCCCGCCAAGCCCTAGCCCTGGTTAGAACAACCACCTGTTCCTTCTTTTCCCTTTTGTAGGCATTGGAGCGCTTCTGGACAGAACAGCATAGCCAGGCAGGTTGGATGCTCTAAAAGGTACTCCTTCCAATTTGTCTGGGATTCGACAACAGTGGGAATTCCTTTCATTGCCCCTCACCAATTCATTAGAAGCTGGAGATCATCTGATATGCATACAACACACATTCCATTTTATCCAAATTATCACCCATTCCCTTCATCTTTCCTCTAGTTTCTGAAGAATGCTCCTCTGAAGCCAGCATTTCCATCTGTCCTTGCCGTTGTTCCTCCCCATGTCCCCCTTGACTTTGCTCCCCCTCCGCTGTGTCTCCATCTACTCCCACTTCCTGGGCCTCCCTCCCTTCTCTGTCCTTTGATACCTACAAACCTTTTCTCATCTGTTTCACTACTCGATCCTGAATCTAATTTCTGTTTGGGGTATTTCTGTCTCTCTCCTTCCTCTGCATCCATAAACTTCATCCACCTGTTTTCTTCTCCCTCTTAATCCTCAGCACCATCAGCCCCTGGAAAGTCCTCATGCCAAAACCTCTTCCTAGACCTTCCTCTCAGATGCTGTTTTCAGCAGAATTTGGAAACATTTACCACCCTCTTCTTACTGGAATTCTCACCTCCACTGGAGCCCAGGTGACATTCCACTGGTGCCTCACGACCACCAGCTTTTGTTTAGTTTCCATCCAGAATCCCTACACACTACTCCCTAAAAACAAGCTCTTTAAATGTAAGATTCCCGAAGATTCAGTGTTCTGTTCTGTCTTAAGTCCTGCCAGTCCCTTGGTACTCTCGTCCTATTTTACAACTTGATCCCTCTAGCTATCCTCTTGATGGGAATGACTCCCAGCTCTATTCCTCAGTCCCTCATCTGTCTTCCCCTAATCAGACCCTGTTCCCACCTACATGCTGAGCCTCCCATACTGATGAAGTGCAGATACCTTGAACTCTGATCTAAATTAAACACATCACTTTTCACTGCTCTGTTTTTGATCTTGGCTAATCAATCCAGTGGGGTGTCCTTCCACTGTTATCTTTCAAATTGGTCCCCTTCTGCTCACTGCCCTTCTCCAAAGCTCACTAACTGGAGCCTCCTAAATTGTCTCCCCGTTCTCACTTGGTTTTTTCTCTATTTAGTAGAATAATCAACCTTGCCATTCTCATAAGTGCTTTTGCATTTCAAAGTAACTCCTCTCCCTTCTTTGGCTCATTTAATTGTCTTTCCCCAACAATACCTTACATGTTGGCTTTTCTGAATGTTATTGCTGGAGTGACCTTCCAAAGGCCTAGATCTGGGCATATCACTTTAAGCTCAAAGACTTTTCTTTCCCATCCATTGCCTGCTATAGTCAAAACCCTCCGTGACTTGATCCAAATCCATCATTTTAGCCTGATCATCCACTCAACTGTGACATGTCGTCCCTAACAGGCCTTATGCTCAGGTGCTTTTCCTTAAGCTATTGCCTCTGTCAAGGTGCCCTTCCTTCAGATCAGCTTTTGTCCAGTTCAAATCATTCTCCTTCAACATGCTCTCCCCCCATCGCCAATGTCAGAACAAGAGGCTGCCCGTGTTATCAAGTACCTGGTTGGTATCTGGAACACAGAATTCACCACAGTCTGTCTTGGCATCCAGTTGTTTGTTTCTCTTCTCCATCTGACCAGTCACTTAGAGGAGAGAGACAGTGACTAATTCATTTTTGTGTCTAAGCCAGTGAATGTAAAGTATTCTCACAGTAGATGTTTTATTGTTTATTGAGTCATTGAATTTTATATCAAGAGTTACGTTGATTTAATTGATTGAGTTAAGAATACAATTAAGGCTATTTTGGGGAGCAAGATTTTTATGTTGTCCTTCTTAATGATTTGGTCTTTACTGCAATATAAATTTTCCATTCATAATAGAACTTCTAGAGTAGAAATTATTCAGTGGACAAAAATTTGTGATATTCCTCATATCAAAATAAGTCATTGGCTAATATAACAAACAATAACATTTTAAGATGAGAGCACAGTGTAAGTGAAAGAATATACACAACTATCATGGAAATTTCTGGTTTTAATGAAGAGAAAATGTATGTAAAATGCTTGTTCATTATTTGGTACAGACTAAGGGCTCAGTAAATGTTATCTAATATTATTATGCAGCAAGTAAAGGCACTGGAAAGAAATTTACTTTTCCCTATGTTGCCTACACAGTTTTGTGTGACAGCTGATACTAGCTTTGAACTGCATTCAATTTTAATGCAGATACCTTGTGCTCCCATAAAAAGATATGTCTTTTTATGATAATTTCCAGAGCAAGGCACAAAGAGTAAGGCACATGAGAAGAGAGCATGACATAATTAATCACGTGCACTATTGAGGAGGACTGGGCTTCCCTCCACACTACTTGATATTCAGTGAAATAAATAACGGTGATAATTGTCCCATCCCCAACAAAGACATCTGCTAAACCAGGCAGCTCCACAGAGCTGTTTGCTACAGACAGCTTGCTTCAAATGTGAACGTGGCCATTAAGAAAAAATAGAGTTTCTGTATTTATCACATTACCTAATATGTTGTGTTGGCAGAGCGTCACCTTAGGACCAAAAGACCTATGCCTGAAAATGAAACTCAACATTCAAACTTCTATATTTGCTTAGGGGACTGTTAGAAGATCTTCCCTCTTGTTGTTGTTTAAGTGGATATGCAATATATCCACATGATGAAAATAAAAACCCAACAGTTAGGAATGGTACAAACTGAAGAGGAAAAGTCTTATCCATTCCCCTACCACCTCTCCTCCTCTCTAGAGATTATCTTCTGAATCACCTGCTATGTAAAAACCACAAGAAAAAAATAAAAATCAGTTCCACTTTATTTCATATATGGCCTTGGATTTCAGGAGATCCCAGTGGTGCATGGAGCCCAATACAAATCATTTCCTCTTTGGATTTTTTCTCTATTTGTCAATTAACATCATCATTAAAAAGGCCTTCATTTCAAAGTGTTATTCCAAAGGACCCAGAAGAATGAAGGGCTTCCTTACTCTCTATTCCCATACCTGATGATTGATCACCAAGAAGTAGCAGGTTCACCCTTAGAACAGATGAGAACAGCCCCTCATCCTGGGCTGGAAACTTCTGAAGATCCTACTCTTGCCTTCCTTTGGCTCCACCCTGCCCATGAGTGAGATGACATGCCCACTCAGAGCCTCTACCAGACCACATTTGGGGTAACCTGGGTAGAAGAATGAATTCCCAGCTCCCGTGGTCCAAGCAACTCCTGTGACTTTTTCCCCACATCTTCTCTCAACGGGATGAGGAACCCATGGGCTGGGGGCCAGCTCTCCTCCTCTGTGCTATTTTCCGGTATGGATGGAACTCCGAGAGTCTGAGAAATGTAAATTCAACCCTAAGCTTTTAGGTTGTTTTGAAGATGTAAAGGTAGGAGGATTTAAATATTTACTTAACAATTTGGTAGCTTGGTTTACAGCTTAAAAATATTTAGATACATGGCATATTGACTTCAATATGTACTTTTGACCTGGCTTGACTCACATGTTAGGGGGTGGGCTGACTTGAGATGACGTCATTGTGAAGCTCATATAGTTAAATGCCTTTCCATCTGGATCATGTTTCTAACGGTTCTTTGAAATAAAGACAAAATAAATGTAACTCTTCAAATCACTAGGGTTTTTTTTTAATGAGTAACTTCCAATTTCGAATTATTCTATCCCTCTTACATACCTACTGTTGAACTATTCAGTGAGGGAATATCTTACCAGAGATAGAAGATAAATTGGCTTTGTTAAGCTTTTCAAAAATAACCAACTTTCATAGCTCACTCTTCATTTCGAAGTTTTTTATGCATCTCTCATTCTGCACTCACCCCTGTTTTTCCCCCATCCATAAATGATCTTTTCCAATCAATAATAAGAGTTTTTCAAAGCAGAAAATTTTACTTAGACCTACCCTCATTTTGTTGAAAAAAGACACTGGGGATCCTACGAAATCAGTTACAATTTTATTTTGAAGTTGTTTTTTAAATGAATCATAGAGATGCAGTGGGTAGAAAGATTCATCATTTGGGGAAGGAGACTGTTTTTCAGCAATAATCACATTTTACCCAGGGATTCATTTCCTGGCTTAGAGGGTCCTATAGGCAGGAGTTATCAATCAGTTTAACACGCATTCCATTGACATAGTTGATATGCGTGTCTATTTTCTTTCTTCCCACTCTGTTCTCCATTGCTCCGCTGTTCCCACTCTGGCGCTGACACATGGCCACTGTTGGTAGGTGCTGGTGTGTGCATGCAGGTCTCTTTAGAAAAATACGAGTTCTTACAAGACTGCTTTTCTCATTTAACAGCATTGCAGACCTTTCTTCGTCTGTTCAGATGGCTTCCTTATTCTTTCCTGAATGTTATGTAGAAGTATTGCCATTATTGGGCTATCTCATAATTTATTTTTATTAATAACTTTTATTTCTTAAGAACTATTTTAAATTTACAAAAACATCATGAAGCTAGTACAGAGAATTCCAATATACCTGCTTCCCCCTATAATTAATATTTTACTTTAGTGTGGTACACTTGTCACAACTATTGAACCCATGTTGATACATAATTACTAAGTAAAATCCATACTTTGTTCAGATTGCTTTAGTGTTACCCTTTTCTGTCCCCAGGGTCATATTACATCAGCCATCTTGTTGCCTTCTGCTCCTTTTGTCTGAGACAGTTTCTTAGACTTTCTGTTCTTTTGCTGACCTTGGTAGTTTTGAGGAGTGTTGGTCGGGTATTTTGTAAAATGTCCCTCAATTGAAATATATATAGTTTATTTTTGTACAATTATATTTTTCACAAAGAAGTCTTTGGATAAATGCTTCCCCCCTGCGCAATCGTGCGCCATTACCAACAAGGCTTCAGGGAGTCCCAGTGCACGGCATGCATTGCCTCTGCAGGGTCGCTGTAAGCCACTTCGCATATTGCAGGAATAAAGGACAACTTCCCACAAGTGGCACTGGCAGGTTGAAGGGGGAATGCGTTTGTAATTTTGACCCTGTCACCCAGTTGCCTTCCACACAGACTGTGTCAGTTTGTACTGTACACGTGTGAGTGCCTGCTTCCTGACAGCTTCGTCGACAAGTATGCTGTAAAACTGCTGGGTTTTTGCCTCTCAGATGTGGCAGAAAGTTGGTATCTCAGCATGTTTTTGATAACATTTATTATAAATGAGGATGCAATTATTTTATGTATGTAATTGCTTGTTGTCAATAAATTTTCTCCTATTATATATCCTAAGCATTTTCATGTATATAAAAGCTATTGATTTCTGTATAATCATTTCATAAGGTAGATATTATTTGAACTCAGGGATGCTGGTCATGCCCCTCTGTGTTAGATCTCTGTGTACTCGTATTGAATCCTATCCTCAAATGCAGTACTCAGCTGGTTGGTTTCTATCTAGACATAAATAATAACATGCTCCTAAGAAACTGTTGTTAACCATCCCAAGAGATGTCTGTGGAAGATTTCATTTCGGCTTCCAGTACAAATGTTCTATACTCTGGTTTCTTTGCCACCTCACCCCTTCTTACCCTAGAAGCTGCATCGACCCATCACCCTTTCTGTGCACAGCGGAGCTCATCACTCATGCACAGATTCATGCCCTGAGCCCCATCCCCACTTGGCCAGCAAGCCACAGAAAAGTGGCAGTGATGTCTACCAGGGAGGCACCAGTCCAGGTTTTCACACTTATTTCACAAAGGAGGAGTGCACTGTTATAATTGTTCTAGGAAGCAAATTCATTCTGAGAGATTTTGAAGGAAGGGGTGGCCGTCTGCTTGTTCATCTTCGTGGGGAGCCCTCCCTGCCCTGTGTTTGGGAAGATCGAATGAATGATCTCAAGAATAAGCTTTTCAAACACAGGTGATGACAAAAATCCTGGCTGCAAGGACAGGAGAAAAACCACACAGTTCTTTCTTTTCCTCTAACTTCTGTAATTTCCTCAATTTAATATTGCAACCATTTATTATGGGGCCAGCATTTTGTGAGATACTGGTAAGAGCCCTGGGGATATAAACAAACTGTGACACAATCCACTCCCTGATGTCCTCCATAATTATAATTTAAGTGAGGAAGACAGGCTTGGAAAAAATAGTGATGAATTTATGTTCTAAGTGCTACCCCAAAGGAGTGCTACAGAGACTGCACATAATTCTCTAAGGGTTTGGAGACAGGAATGGGAGGAAAGCCAGAGGAGGCGGAAGATTACAGAAGAGTGGAGACGGCATTTAAGGAGTGAGGGAGACTGAGAGGCACGGAGCTCTCTAATTCACGTGAGGCCCCTTCAGCTGGTCGGCTCCCCAAAGAATGGCACTTTGTGCCTGTCCTTTGTACGACAATTTTTAGGTGGCATACTGATATGACTTTAAATAAAACCGATTCATTTGCAAAATTATTCTCTTTAAATCCTGCTCATTAAATCAAAGAGAATGTAACCGATATCCTTTTTTATATCTTCTAACATTTGCATTACTTTTTATATGTTGACATATAGAGCCCCAGAGCATTCAGGAAGCAAAAGCATTTAATAATAGTCTATTGTTTCCATGGTATTAATTTTGAAGATTATTTTCTATTTCCGGCGAGTGATACCAGCTTTCATTTATAGTTGTCATATAGAGTTTCAAATTCATTCATCCAATAAATGTTTTTTGAGTACCTTCTGTGTGCCAGGCACTGTTCAATAAGCTTGTGGTATGTCAGTGGATAAAACAAAAATCCCCACCCTGATGGCCTTATTATAACACAGCTAATTATTTGTTGAATGACTGTTTTCTTTTAAGTTTAAAATAAACAGGGTCATTATTAAAGAAACTAGTCAGAAAACAATGGTGCAGATGATAGCAGCACTGGGGACAGGAGGGATTAAGGATGAAGAAGTTAAGACAAATTCTGCCTCAGACTGCCTAAGGCTGAGTCCTGGGGTGGACTTTATTTGTTCTGTGACCTGGAGTTATTCAGTTCGTTATTCCTCAATTCTCTCCTTGTAAAATAGTGTGAGAAATCAGTAAATATTGATCAGGCAGGAGAGAATCCTGAAATTGCTGTTCAAATGACTGAGTCAGGAGAAATATTGGAACAGATTGTTTAAACAATCATTTAAAACAAGGCAGAATTAGAGCTTTTTGTTTTGAACTTTTTATTTTGAAATCACTTTAGATTCCTAGAAAAGTTGCAAAAATGCAACAGTTCTTGACCCAGCTCCCCCGAATATCAATACTTCACATGACCATGACATAAAAATCAAAATTAACAAATTATCATTGGTATATTATTATTAACTATTATTAGTAGTTAATTACTGGTATACTATAATATATAATATATAATACTAATCTGCAGACTTCATTTGGGTCACTCTGCTTTTGCTAACAACCTTTTCCATCTTCCCACCCATGTCTTGCATTGCATCGAATTTTCAGGTCTCCTTGGTCTCTGACAATGCGGACCATTCTTCAGTCTTTATGACTTTGCCACTTTTAAGAGTACTGGTCAAGCCCGTGTAGAATGTGCTTCAATTTTGCTCTGACCCCTGTTTTCTTGTGATTAAATCGAGTATATAGGTATTTTAACCAGAATACACAGAAGTGTCGTGTCCTCCTCGAGACATCCTAATCCCGGAAGTTCACAATATTGGTATCTGATTACTAGTAATGTTCATGCCCATCACTTGGTTAAGATGCTATTTCCAGGTTCCTCTATTCCAATGTGATTACTGATACTTTTATTTTTTATTTTATTTGTTAATCTTTAGAGGGGAAGGGAAGGAGAGAGGGAGAGAAATATCAATATATGGTTGCCCCTTGTGTCCGTCCCCCGCACTGGCCTGCGACCCGGGCATGTGCCCTGACTAGGAATCGAACCTTGGTTGTTTGGTTCCCAGGCCCACGCTCAATCCACTGAGCTACACCAGCCAAGGCAACTACTGACTAGGAATCGAACCTTGGTTGTTTGGTTCACAGGCCCACGCTCAATCCACTGAGCTACACCAGCCAAGGCAACTACTTCTACTTTTATAGTTAATAAATATTTTGGGAAGACACTTTGAGACTGTGAAACTATCCTGCTCCTATTCCACTGATTTTAGCTACACCAGCCAAGGCAACTACTTCTACTTTTATAGTTAATAAATATTTTGGATATTTTGGGAAGACACTTTGAGATTGTGAAACTATCCTGTTCTATTCCACTGATTTTAGCATCCATCAATGCATCTTGCCTGTAACAAATATTCCCGTGGCTTATTTTCAGTGTTCTATTTTCCTCATTTCTTCAGCTTTGGCCAGAAAGGTATTTTCAGTGTTCTATTTTCCTCATTTCTTCAGCTTTGGCCAGAAAGGCCACTGGGAGCTCTTTCTGGTTGGCCCTGATGTCTTTCTTTTTTTTTAATTTAAAATTTTTTTAAAGATTATTTATTTATTTATCTTTAGAGAGGAAGGAGAGAGAGAGAGAAACATCAATCTATGGTTGCCTTTTGTGCGTCCCCTGCTGGGAGTTGGCCTGCAGGGAACTGGACTACAACCCAGGCATGTGCCCTGACTGGGAATCGAACCGTGATCCTCTGGTTCGCAGGCCCATGCTCAATCCACTCAGCTACACCAGCCAGGGCCCTGGCCCTGATGTCTTTTTGACATGATATCATTGTGCTGTTTGTTTGCACACATCCCTCCTTTTTTCTGCATCACCAGATGCTCCAGACTCACCTTACATTTCCCTGTTCCAGCCCTGGAATTAACCACTTCTCCAAAAAAGGGCTTAAATAAAATAAGGTAAAATCGTATAGTATAAATATTAAACATGCGAAATATTTTAAGAAACAACATTTTAATTTAAAAGTAAAAGTTTAATTTTAAAAATTTAAAAAATAATAAGACAAGGTTGAACATGGCTGAAGGTGACATAATTTTTTCCCCCCTTAGAAACCGACTGCTGCTGGGATTACAGTTTCCATCCTGGTGCCAGGTGGATGGTCCGTATTCATGAGATACTCACACATGAGGTCATCGAGCAGCGGAGGGGCGTTGTATTTCGGGTGAACAGTAACACAAGTCACAGCAAGATGATTCACAGGACGCAGTCCAGAGTCCAGTCCGCTGGGCTCCGATTCTGGTCCGACCACTTATTACCCATAGGATGGTGGGCAGGTGAATGGACTTTTCTGAGTTCTCGGCCTGCATGAGGATAAAAATTTACCACTAATTTCCAATGCTCTTTAAATCTCACAAAGGACTTTCAATTATATTAGCTCACTTTCGTCACCGATAGCACTCAGTATATTACTATTTCAAACTTTGTTGTCCCTAATATGGGCTATGTAACAAAATCAGGCGACGTGATACCGTCACATATACCCACTGCTGAGCCGCATTGCTCAGTCACGCTTTCCCTACACACCAATCTGGAGACAAATCAACCACCAGCTTCTTCCTTAAACACAAGAGGAACCTCCAGGGCATTTTGCCACATTTCTATCAATCGTAAGTAGAATTATGGATAAGTATTGATGTTGTAGAATATTCTCAAAACCTAGGATCCTTAGTGAAGTCAAGTCTGGCCTTTTATAGACAATGGCTAGTCTCTGGTCAGGAATGTCCCCTTGGTCATCAATGATTCCCCTGGGGTGGCTCTGCCCCAGGGGGGCGCCCTGAGGTGACACAGACTTGAGCTGCAGTGCTCACTTAACTCATTTTCCTCTGGAAGGTATTTCAAATTTTAATTTTTTTTCCAATAAAGGTAGTTTTTCCACATTTAAATCTATGCCATACACCTCTTGACTTCATCACTTAATTCAGTAACGATTCAAAAAACCTCCAAAGGTTGGTCAGTTTGCTTTTTGGGTTGAAGCTAAACATACATGCTTTTCTTCTTTCTGGCTGGGCCTGGCTCTTTGGCCAAGAAGCAGAGCATATGTCTTACATTAGAGAGTCTTATCAGGCTCAGAAGATGTACTCCCATTTCCTGTTCATACCACGCTTACGTGCTGGAGAGCTAAATTATAATCATAGCTGCCTTGCTATTTTTAAAATGCAGTTACAGTTTGAGTTCCTGGCTTCCTTCTAAAACCACGACCATACCGCCACTTTCTCCTCACAGGCACACTATTTGACAGTATTCCTGTGCTGAAATAAGAAACACTTTTTGTTTTGTTTTTGGTTCTATTTTGACTTTTTAAATTTTAATTGTTATTCAAGTACAGTTTTCTGCCCTTTCTTCCCCACCCCCCAGCCCACCCCCCAGCCCTCCCCACCTCCCTCCTGTTTCTACCCCCCAACTCCCCCCCACCCCATTATTGTCCATGTGTCCTTTATACTTGTTCCTGCAAACCCTTCTCCCTTTCCCCTGAAATTCCCTTCCCTCTCCCCTCTGGTCATTGTCAGACTGTTCTCTATTTCAGTATCTTTGGTTATATTTTGCTTGTTTGTTTGTTTTGTTGAGAAACATTTTAACGCTAATAGCCAACATACCTTGTTACCTTGCCGAGAAGTTTATCTGGAAGGTGAGCAGTACAGGAAGTTTCTTTGAAAACTGAATAAAGTGCTTCGATGTCTGAGTTGCACTCACTTGTTTAACAGAGAGACAGGGTGGGGAGGGGGGTAGAGGTGGGTAGTTCATCTGACAAGCAAATGAGAAAAATATTCACCTTGTTTTAACTTTAAGCAACAACCTTGCTGCTAAATCTTCTACACCAAGTACAGCTGAGATTGCCGTTTATCTGTTACTTATTTAACCTGGAAAAAAAAGGAGCTTGTGAAGTTGAGTTTGTTTATTTGTTGGTGGGAGTTGGTGTTGGCTGGTTTTTGTTTGCTTGCTTGAAATATCTGGCCTGCTGCTTACGGCTATTAAATCAGTTAGTTAATTCTGTGCTGTGTAGGTTCAACCATAACCTGTTACTGGTTTTCATATGTAAAAATCTGGGGATAAATCATGCTCAGAAGAGCCCTCCTCCTGATTTCATAATTCAATTTAGAGATAGAGTACTCGAAGGGGAGGGGAGGGAGATTGGAGTCAGACCTAGGAAAGTGACTGCTTTTTAGTTATTAATATTTCCACTTGACAGAAATTTTTATCGCTGAGAATATAAATGGGCACAGATAAAAGGATAGGTCAGGCAGCCGTGAAATCAATCTCCTTCAACTGTTTGCTGGGGGAAGAGTTACTGAAGTTGGTCCTCATATGTTACAATTCTAACGTTCCTCTTCAGAGCCCTAATTTTGGCATCAGAAGTTGGATGATTTGGGTTCAAACATCTGTTGTTTCTGGATGGCTTTAAAATTCCATCGCAAGCTCAAAAATGCTCAAATTGCAAGGCATGTCCTTCTGAGAAGTATCTATTTGGTGTATGTTTGCCCTTCGCTCTCACGGACCTTCCGCGGACACTTCATTTGGGCCTACCATTTCTGCTCTCTTTCCCTACGCGGAAGAGTAACAGAAAGTATTTCTGTCACTCAGATCCCATGGAATGCCCTTCCCTGCTAAGTTTATTCTTTATGTGCTTGGAATGCGCTGGAATGTATGTTAATACTTTTCAAGGCCACAACTTGGTGTTCTCTCCTCTCCTACTTGCTGTTGCCTGACTGCTCCATACCAAATTCTGGTAGAACTTTGCCAGTTCTAGCAAGGCTTTTTGGAGAAAGATAAATGTAATCGTGTAACCCTTAAAGGGCGAATGCAGTCCAAACAGACTTCTTTTTCTGAGAAAGCATTATGGCTTTTTCCCATTTCATGCAGCACCCAAACGAGAAGGTATGATTACAGGCAGAGCTGAATTAGTGGAATACATGTCCTCATATTGAAGAATCAGTGTCTTTGATGAAGAGGGTCAAGTTCTATGGCTCTCCCACCAAGCTACTGAACTCCCTAGCTCTGTATTCTTCCAAAATATCCAATATGTTTTAAAGTCAAAATGGGTAGACATGGAAAGTAGAATTGGGGTGCAGGAGACCACACCAATGTGACTGGGTTCAGAGCCCGTTAGAAACAGTTGGAGTTAGAACTGCTGATTTCCCACACGCAGTCAGATATCTAAAGAAAACAGTTGTGGAGATATTTTCTTTGGTATACAAACTTTGTGTTTTCCCTCTCAACCCTATCATCACCATCAATTAATATAGAATGGACTATCCTAAGAACGACAGATTATTAAGTAAATGACTTATAGCAAAACTAAGTAAACCGAGGGAAGGTCTCAGCCTTCCAGGGCCCTCTGGTGTTAGTGGTTAATTCTTGCCATCTCAGCATCTCCGCTGTTCCGGGGGTAGCGGCTGCTGCTCCGGTTATCTGGGGGTGACTGCCGTGTGGGTCATTCATCTTTGCTGGGCCCTCTGACTCCTTATCTCCAGATGCACGTAACAAGTTTGAAACCCACCCGGCCACTGACTTCCTGGACTTTACCCCCCTCGACCTTAGCTCTGCTTTTCCACAGAAGTAGTTGTGATGTTTGGAAGGCTGCCCACCTCAGAGTAGGGGCTGTGGCTTCCGCTTTCCTCCAAACTCCTTAGAAAAACATCACACACAAATTAAAGGTTTGTTCTTTTTAAGAAATCATTGCTACCCCTTATCTGTTGGACCTGGAGGGTAACACTGGGTCGCATTCTGCCCGTTTTTGTTAGATATAAAAATCCTTGCTACTGGATTCTGAGTTCCTGGCTGGGCTGTTTTCATCTTTGTCCTTTGCAGGAATGGCCAAGCGCTTGTCCCTGCAAGCAGAGGAGTTGAGAGCTTTTGCCTCCACTTGAGGCCCATCCTTACTGGAAAGCTGGCTCTGTGGTGGCCTAGTAACTGACAATTGGGCCACTGTTTCACCCCCATAAGCCTTGGTTAAATAGGATAATGTAGGTAAACCACTTAGCATGTGTTTTATGCCAAGTCCTTACTCAAAATGTCAGTCTTCAGGAGCGTGTATGTATGCGTTGACCAAAGGGAGAAGGGCAGCTGCTCCGTGGGGAGCCTGCTCTCCACCATTTCTGGGGCACGCAGAGGGTTCCTGCAGAGAAACCCAACCAACTCTCTGATGTAAATTACTTATCCAGATAGCACATGTTTATGCAAACCAATCAACAAAATCTAAGGGGCAGCCATTTCTAAACACTGCTACTAAAATGAACACTTGCGGTTTTCAAATCCAAGTGACCAACTGCACGGACAGCCCCATCCCCGGAGGAGTCTTTGAGTCTGCGCTGTGCACAGTGGCTGGCAGTGACCTTAGGCGGTGTCCCGGTGGCTGGGATATCAGGCACCCCGCTAGGCCTTTGAATCTGGGGCTGACAAGTCTGTCTTGCAATGAAAATTTTCTGAACCATGGACCCTTGGAGAATGTGAAAAACGCTATTCATAGATAAACACGTGTGGTAGAAGATGGGGGAAAGAAGAGGGATACAGAAATGGAGAGAAAAGAGAAGAGGGGGAAGAGAAAGTCCAGAAGCCCAAGTGGAAGAAAGAACCAGAGAGAGGCGATAGAATACCAGGCTCTGGGTTCAGACAGATTTGGATTTAAATCCTCATTTTCAGGCTGTGTGATTCTGGGCGAGTTACTGAACTCTCCTAAGTCTCGGTTTCCACGTCTATCAAAAAGGACCACGAAAAGCGCCCACTTTAGTAGGTTGTTGTAAGGATCGAATGTGACAGTGCGTTTAGAAACGTGCAGCCCCACTGACATGCTGTTTTACAACTTTCTCATTCCATAACAGAGGGAAGACCCTTCCTCATGTTTGGTGTCTGTGTCTATTTACTCAAATATTAGCTTCATCAGAAAAAGGCCCCACTGGGAGTGGATGCATCTAGTCTGGTCAACCTGGAGAGAGCCTTATCCCTGTTCTTGCAGGAAGAATTGCAGATAAGTGACACCAGGTGGCTATTTTCCCTTCTAAAGGGCTGTCTGCACCATTTGAAGAAATATTGATTTAATGGTTCAAACACTGAAATGGGAGTCACAAGGCATTCATTCCTTTGTTTGTCTTCTCATTCGATCTGAGTTGACCAGGGCCAAGGCGAGTGCTCAGGTGGTAGGAACTGGGCGTGTGGGGTGCAGCACACAGTGGAGAACTAGAAAGAGTCCCTGCCCTACTGAGTCCAGGGATTTGTTTCCTTGCTGTGCCCCTCTGAGGGGCAGGGGGCAGTTTCTTCTATCGGACATGAGTGCAACACCAGGGCTTCCCACGTTGTCATAGTGTCAGAAGGGCGAGGAGGTAGAAAAGGAGCCGCAAGATGGTTCTGGATGCATGTTTGTCCTCTGGCCCCAGACTCCTGCCATCCTACTCTGACTCTGAGCCACTAGCTCTGCTGAGCTGGGCTCATACTTCAATCACATCTGTATAACAGAATGACAGTGGCAATTGTCACTGCCCTCCTGCCACGACTGCAACAACTTGTAAAAATAGATGAGTTACACTTGGAAAGCATTTCAACCTCACAACATAAAAGCAGTGAAGTGGTTCAAGGTATAGTTTTTATACATATTGCATTTGGTCATTTTTTCCAGATTATATTCTTAAAAATGGGCATGGATGTTTTCAATTTAATAATTCAGCCCAACTGTCAATATATATATATATATTGAGCATCTCTTACAAAAAGAGATAAAAAAGTAATTAAGATGCCACCTTTGCCCCTCAGTTGTTAAGTGGAAGCACTTTCAGATTTCATGTGTGTGCTCCCAACNCATAAAAGCAGTGAAGTGGTTCAAGGTATAGTTTTTATACATATTGCATTTGGTCATTTTTTCCAGATTATATTCTTAAAAATGGGCATGGATGTTTTCAATTTAATAATTCAGCCCAACTGTCAATATATATATATATATATTGAGCATCTCTTACAAAAAGAGATAAAAAAGTAATTAAGACGCCACCTTTGCCCCTCAGTTGTTAAGTGGAAGCACTTTCAGATTTCATGTGTGTGCTCCCAACATGACCTATTTATCCAATTGCAGGTATCAATGAACATTCACATCACTATTGGATCCTTCCCCACCTTGTCTTCCAGGTATATCCACACACCAGTCAGAAAGAAATTCCATTCTTGGCATCTGATGATTTTGGTCTAGAAAGATTTCTGAACACAAGATACATTCAGCAGGAAGGGGGGGGTCTCACCCTATTTGCTAGCTAATGACTAGGATGAAATGGGAGAGGGAGAAAGGAATGTGCAGAGAGGGCTGTCAGTTGACACTCAGAGAGCCACTCTCATCAGCAAGAACTCAGGCATCGCTTGCATTCTTTTCTCCTCTGCTGCGGGCTCGCCCAAGGCTTTCCTGGGATTTGAAGCTTACCCTATCGTTTACAGACCAAACTCAGGATGTGAGGGTGAAGCACCATGTTGACTTTCAGACTCAGTCTCTAATAAAGCTTAAACTGCTTCACTAGAGGTCACCTCCAATTCCAGACCTCCCCATCACCTCACCAGTATAGCCAAGTCGCCACAAGGGGTTCCAGACCTGCTCTCTCTGACCCCCTTTCCTCTGGGGCAGCAACAGCTGAGATGGCACCTTCACAAGCAGCTGAACCAATCATTCTGTGCAACCCTCAGCCCTTTTGTACAATGTAATTCTTCTGGTAGTAATGACGTGAAAGATGCAAATAGCGAAGATCACAAACCTGTCATAGTCCCAAATCATCTGTGGCATCAGGGCCACAGAATCTCTCCTTGGAAGTGAAATAATTGCTGTAGTGGTAAGCAAATGTCCTCCTTTAGGACGCTACTTCAGGAAGGTAGCAGGTACGTGTATCCTACAGGCACATAGAATTGCTTTGGGAGGTAACTATCAACAGCATGCTAGGAAACTGGAACACAAAAAGATGGAGTACAGTCCAGAAGATTACGCCGCAAGTCTCAGGATAACTCGTAAGTGCCTGGGATCCTTTATCCTGGCCATGAGATAGCCCAGCCCATGTGAAGAAAAGACCAGTGAGTTTTCCAGCATAACTTGGTATTTTATTTCACCATAGCAGACTGCTGGGAAATCTCTAGAGGCCCTGGCAGCTGCGTCTTGTCTTTAGTATGGAGCCTGGGGGGAGGGGGCTGAGGGAAGGAGAGAAAGAGAGACTCATAACTCACACGAGGCACAGCCTTGAGAAAGCCATTCTGAGTAACTGAATCAGACGCAGAGGGGGAGCGGCTATTCCATTCCTAAGTCAAGAATGCTTTTTGTCTTTCCTTCTCTCCTTATCAGCTCTGTCCTCATGAAAAGATCATTTATGGACGGTGGAACGAGGGCATCAGAGCCAGCTTCTGTTTCTCCTCTTTTCTTCCCCCATCACTGCAGTCCTGGTAAAAAGACCCTTTGTTAAAGACAGACAGCAGATGCAGCTCAGACACTGTCAGTAATTTGGGATGGGGGGGTATTTCATCTTGAATTGGTCTAACACCATTTGGGGGTTGAAAGTACTTCTACTGCCGATCCAAATGTTCTAGGAAGTTGAGAGATGCAGACCAAAGTGCATTTTACATGTAGCTCTCTAAGATGCTGTGGGCCTGGGAAGAACTGAGAATGTGAATTAAATGATATATGGAAGAAATGGATGTACAGTGGCATTGTGAGCTGAAGTGAATCAGGGAGGCCTTGTGGAAGAGGAAAAATTAATAAAAAGTTCTGGATAAATATGAGTAAAGGCACGGAGCTAGGAATGGACTTAGGTGCAAAGGTAAGAAGACTTTTTGATTAGGTGCCTTAAGTTCCGATGGGTAGGCAAAAGAAAAAGGCAGTCAGATCCTGCAAAGGCTAAAAATTAGATTTAAGATTTGAGACTGTTTCAATTATCAGTGAGTGGCTATCCATGTTCTTATTTGTGAAAAATGTTTTAAATGTAGATCACAACAAGTACAATTATTTACAGTCTCCCAGGTCACAGAACAACGAGGGTGAACATTCTGGTGTTTTTCTTCACAGATTTGTTCGAAAATTTATTGTCCTGCTTTAGGTCCCCCAGGGGACCTAAAAAGATCCTGAGACAAGGATTCAAGTGCAAGTTGTTTGTTTAGGAGATGATTCCAGGAAACACCAGTAGGAGAGTGAGGGTAGTAAAACTGGGAAGGCAAAGGAAAGAAAGCCCAAAAAAGGGCATGTTCTCAATGTGTCAGCTTGAATGCAGTCACGTGGGCAACGCAGAGTTGTCCCACTGAGGGATGAGGGAGCTAGAGAATTAATTCATGCCAAGCTCCTGCCAGTTGAGAGTTGGTTTTCCAGCATGTGAACTTTGAACGCATCTCCCTGGTTTAGAAAAAGAACCCTAAGGAGAGTGTTGCAGGTGTTTGCAGCCAAGACCCCTCTGTGTGTCCTGGGGATATGGGTGCTACATAAATATGTCCGAATGATACTTTTATTGATAAAAAAAATAGCTTTCTGTGCACCAGGCTTTGTACTATGTGTTTTACTTGCATTAGCTCATCTAATTCCCACAGAAGCCCTGCAAGGTAGGCCCCAGAGGGTTAGAGTGTGGGATTCAAGGCTGGTGGTAGATATGAATGTCATGTTCCCAGAGATTAAATATCTGAAGTCACAAACATGATGAGTTCTCCCAAAGACTGTTTTAATGACAGTCTTATTCACTCAGCAACTTTCTTCTGCACACTTTTTATTCCTTCTGTCAACAGAATTCTTCCTTCGCAACGCTAAAAGTCTTCTCTGTTTTCAGAGACATTTGTTGGAAAACAAAACCGAACCTTGAGACACAAAGGATCTGTAGTGAATACCTGTCCACTGTGTCTGTTTAGCATCTCCTTTCCCATCTGCCTCTGGTACAACACGGTATTTCACTGGGGAGAATGATCCACCCTTTAATGGGTTGCCAAGCCAGTCTTCAGTCCACAGGGGCGAGCATAAGATCTGGACTTGATCAATCTTCATCTCCATCTGCTTGGCCACAGTGATTCACTAGAAATGCGTTTGTGCATCAAGCTGAGCTCACTGGAGTCTCCCCGCTAGAACTTTGTGCCAGGCTTTTGGAGAAGGAAGCTGATGTCACTGGACGGAGATACCAGGAGTTATCTGAATCGTGCTCTACTTTCTCTCCACAGCAAGGTCACACCCGCCCACCTGCGACAGGAGAGGATTTGAACAGAGCAGAGAGCTGGAGAGAGGGGTAGGTAGATAGGTGGATAAATAGACAGATGCATAGACGATAGCCCTGACTGCAAGGCCAAGTCCCTGCAATCCCGGGGTCTACTCTCCCTAGACTTCCCATTGCATGAGCCAAATAAGCAACAAACCAATAAACAATAACGTTATTTCATTCCATCCTTCCTTCTTTTTAAAAAATATTTATTTAATTACCCATTCACTTGTTTCTAGCAGGTTTGTCTTGGGTTTTCTGTTTCTTGCAATCATAGAGTCTTGACTAATTCAGGACGTAGTGCATTCTGACCAGGAAGTGTATTCGGGACCCTTAAGTTACATGTTGGTGTAAGAGAGCAGGAGGAGGAGAGGATCAAGTTACGATAGAACAGGAGTGACCTTTCTCCAGCCTTCACAATGTTATTCACCTCTGTGATTCCCAGATTGATTCCAACTCTCTGAGGCATGAAGGAGGCATCAGCCTTCAGGAAGTACTGAACTGCAATAGCCACGTGGAGCAGAGTTTCGTATTGACTGCTGCCTTTGCCTGCAGCTAATGATAGCATTCATTAATAGGAAGCTGATTGATTTGATTTTTCCTTCCTACTCTGCAACTCAAGGACGTGGAGAACTCTGGTTTTAAGGGGCATAAAGTGACGGTTCTGTGAGTTCTAACCCTGCCTTAAGCAGTGTTTGGCTGGTGTGATCCTCCAAAAATTCAGCAGATCTAAGATCTCAACATGCTTCCATTCCTCCGCAAGTCATCAGACCATCCTTGAAGTAATGGCTGCCATTTATTAAGCACATCATGCTCACACTACACACCTTGTATGCTATTGTAGTATAATCCTTGCAGAAGCCTGCCCGGTATTACCCCACAATGATCAATGAGAGATATCCAGAGTCCAGATTGCCACTTAGAATTCTGAGTTGGGTGGAAATAGCCAGGCCTTTGTACACCAGCCTTACTCAGTCATTGGCTGGAGTTGTCTTGAAATGAATGTAACCTTTGCTGGAAAGCTGAGGAAGACCCCGAGGAATCTCAGCTAGCCACATTCCTCCCCGCTGGGGCAGCCAGTTTTTCTTGAAGAAGGTACTTGGGCAGCATTTTCCCAAGTCTCACTCAGCCCAAAGTGTACAATAGGGCATTGCCTTAGGTTATGAAAACTTCCTCTTTGAACCAAATAAGGGAATATACTGAGATATTGGTTTGGGGGCCCCATCAATTAATCCATCAGAATCAAGAAAGAGGGATCATTCTAGATCAGTATTTCTCAAACTTTTTTTCATTGTTGCCTATCCACCTACCCCAGGAGCATTTGTAGACATTTTTTCCTAATTGTTTCTGCACTATGAAGATAATTTTAAAAACTTTTATTTATTTATTTGTATAGAGAGGGGAAGGGGAAGGAAGGGAGAGAAACATCGATGTGAGAAACATAGAAATGTTGCCTCTTGTACCACCAAAACTGGGACTGAACCCACAACCCAGCCATGTGTCGTGACTGGGAATTGAACCTGTGACCTTTCATTTTGCAGGATGATGCCCAACCAACTGAACCATACTGGTCATAGCACCCACCATGAAAATATAATATCACAATTATACTGTTGTCAATGTTAGAAACATCCAACTTGTAGAGAATTTTTGTAAGAGTTTCCTTGAATCAAACTGCCAACATTGCCACAAAGCAAGATATCAAATGCTCCAAAGAATGACAGGTTTGCAATTTCTTTTATGCATTTGAAATTAAGGAGGGAACATAAAGAAGAGTATATGAAGGTGGGGGAAAGCAAGGTGGGGGGATTGGATTACCGATGGTTAACAAGATTATGTGCTCTCTTGAGGGTGGTTTTAGACCAAAGGGTGTGAAAAAGAGACCTTTTAAAGACGTGTTAACCTAGATGCATGAGAACATGGACAGGGCTTGCTTAAGGCAAAGATAAACATTTTTCTCAGGAAATTGTAGACCTGTGGCATGACCACCCACCGTGAACGGCCCAGTTAGGCATCTGTAGCCACACTGTGAGGCTATTTTTGGTCAGATCGGTTACAGGAGCCCCTCTTTCATCAACACCGTGTATATGTTTGTATGCTATGTGGGTATCTGTACTTTACACAACACATAAAAAGAATAAAAAATGTTTCTTTCCCCAGGAACCAATTTTTACTCCCTTGGGGACAATATCATCCTTCTTAAGAATGTTATGTTCTAGATTAAAAGAGACTTAAGGGATATAATAACAAGTCCAATATGGCCCAGGATTAGATCCTGGGTTGGATAAACCAGCTAAACAGGGAATATAGGAGAACTTTTATTTTATTTTTTTTAAAGATTTTATTTATTTATCTTTAGAGGGGAAGGGAAGGAGAGAGGGAGAGAAACGTCAATGTATGGTTGCCTTTCGTGCGTCCCCTGCTGGGAGTTGGCCTGCAGGGAACTGGCCTGCAGCCCAGGCATGTGCCCTGACTGAGAATCGAACCACAATTGTCTGAGTCCCAGGCCCGTGCTCAATCCACTGAGCTACACCAGCCAGGGCTGGAGAACTTTTAATATAGACTAGATACTTTTGTTACTTGTAAGAGTGCTATTTAGGATGAGTAGGAAAATATTCTTTAAAAAAATAAATGCATATAGGAATAAAAAACATGAAAGAAATATTGACTTGGTGAAGATCAAACCAGAAAGGCTGGCGTTCACGCTGGCAACAAATAGAGACAAGGACTGAATCTTTATGGGTGCTTGATTAAGACGCCAGCAGTCTGAGAAGATGGTGGGTTATGTTCACTCAAAAACCATCCTAACATCTCATTTCAAGCTGAGGTTTTTACAAGGAAAAGAGAGGGAAGATAGGGGTTTGGGGAAAGGTTAGCTGGATAAGAGTTTCCCAGGATTGCCTAGCACTTCTTTATCTGTTGATCAACAATTACTTATCATCATCACTGATGTTCCTTCTTGGGAACACAATGGCTCACATTCCAACTCCATCACTTGCAGACCCCCTGGGGCACCAGTTTGAATTACTTATCGACCTCCTAGAGTCACATAGGTCACGCATTCCAGTTCCTGCAAAAACAGCTTTCCACGGGCATTAATCACTTAAGCCCATCAACCAAGGCTAAAGTCATTACCTCTTGAGTTCCCTGAACAAAAACACCTGTATTCATTATTATTCAAGTTTCCTTACCTGCACCGGACTTCCCTTCTTTGTCTATTTTACAGAGATTTCTGTTACCCATGAAGTGTGGCAACAGAAGTACAATTTTGGTTTTTGTGGGCCCATTATTCTGGATTTGGAACAGCTGAATATTGTAAGTCAGCAATGTTGATTCTCTTAAAGTGAACTGAAAATGTCTTGTAGGAAAAGCAATACTTTTGAAAAACATTGGATAAAACTGGTTTATAAAACTTTAATAATGGTTTCTTTAACATTTAGGTGTTTTATTCACTGGGAAGTTAAAACCTATTTTACCAAATAGCGTCCTGAAATATTTATCCCAATTACAGTTCATCATCATCTTATCTTACGATGAAAACTTTTAGATGACAACATAAAATATGTGAGGAGTTACAGAGTTTTAAAAAATTCTTTGGGGGTTGTGTAAGAAACATATGTAAGGATTCTGAGGCTAAGATAATATATTTCAAGGAACGGAGGGCCTCTCTCTTGCCTCCTTTTAGTCTCTTTCCTTCCCATGAGCCAATAGCTAATTGTAGGCACACAATACTTCTGATCAGGATTCCAGGGAAAACGTGGCTCTTTGCTTTTGTCAGTGAAACCATTTTTATCTCAACAATCTTTTCTTTCTTTTTTTCTCAGTGGTAGATGTCCACTGTCACACAGCTATAGGACATCATTAGAATTCAAGAATCTTTCAGCCCTGGCTGGTGCTGCTCAGTGGATTGAGCATTGGCTTGCAACCAACATGTCGCCAGTTTGATGCCTTGTCAGGGCACATGCCTGGGTTGTGGGCCAGGTCCCTGGCTGGGGACTTGTGAGAGGCAACCAATTGATGCTTCTCTCCCCCTCTGTCTCCCTCCCTTCCCCTCTCTCTAAAAATAAATAAATAAAATCCTAAAAGAAAAAGAATCTTTCATAAAGCTGCCGTTGCTCCCTGCAACTTTTCTTGCTGTGGTTTACAAGCCCCACTGCTCAATTATCACAGTCCCCCTTCCTGGTCATTGGTGGGTGAGTGAGAAATCATTCCAAATGGCAACGGGATGACTCGTTATTCCCAATCAGTGTGAAGACTGAAAAGTCAAATGTGAGGGGCTGTGTGTTTTCTCAGATGGGATGAACCATTGGCAGGCTGCTTTTCGAAGGGCATCTAAATCATTTCACATGGCACACGATTAGGCAAAAAATCCGCCCGTCAGCCTGAAGCATCTGGCATGATGCACGTTCTTCCAGGTTTCTCGAGAGTCTGAGCTTCCCAAGGCACGCTGTGTCCCACCTTTCCGGGGTTCTTTCCTACTTAATTTGCTGGCGTGTCTCCCTGTCAGGTCCTGCATGTAATTTTTATTACTGCTGACTTTGATTGTCTAGTCTTGGCCTAAGCTTGGAAAATTCCAAAGAGGAATGTTCTACCAGTTTGCCGGCCAGAAGTAACATTCTAGCAAGATTTGTTTACTGCTCACAGAGCCTGCAGCTCTTGGGAGATGATTACAGTCAGCTGTCAGGATTTAGATGAGTTACACCTGCCAAATCTCAAGCCCTCACCTATCTCTTCACTCCAGGCCAATGTTTCCAGCTGTTCGCTGAGCACGTTCTTTGTGAAAATCCACTGTGATGTCACACTCGAGATGCCAGAGATTGCAACTGCTACCCTTCCCTTGCAATGCTTCCTGCACCAGTTGCTGCACGAGATTAAGCTCTCTGTAGAGCTATTTTGATCTTGTTGCCTCTTGCTCAGAAGCCTCCAGTGGCTCAACATCCTCCATAGTATGCAATACAGATGGTTTTCCTGACATGGTACGTCGTGTCACTCCAGTTAGACTGGTCTAGTTAATGTTGCCCATGCAAGCCTTCTACTGCATTCTATGTAGATTTTTGGTCCAGTGTTCCCACATTCTGGAATGTTTTGTTTACTTTCTTCTATTTATTTTTCCTGCAAATATTTATATTACTCTTCAAGTTTCACCCCGATAGCTGTGTGGCTTCTCATTTCCTTGAAGACTGCTCAAGTGTGGACATGTGAGTGACAGGCTGACTGGTGAGGAAAAGCCTCCCCACCCCCAACTTCCTATCCCGGCCCCTGCTTAATTTTACTCCTTACACCCCTCCCCTAGCCTCCTGCCCCATTCTTTGTTTTATTTTACTCCTTACTGCTTATCGCCATGCATTATGTATTCATGTATTGTTTGTCTGCCTCCCTGAGGCACAGGGATTTTTGTTAGTGTTACTCACTGTTGTATCCTCAGCGACTAGAAGAGCGCCTGGCACATAACAAGCCCACAAACAAGTATTTGTGAATTAAGAAAGTGAATGAAGGACTGAGAATATTTAAGGGTATTTGGCCTGTGTCTGGCTCTCTCCTGGGCCCTGCAGATGTGGGTATGAACCAAAGGAGGTTCTTTTAGAAACCCACATTCTTATGGGGGGCGGGGATGTGAATGGCAACATTAAAATGGAGGCAGGGTAGTAAGAAGCCAGGAAAATTCCTTGGCCAGTGGAATGGGGAAACTGACTCAGCCTGACTCACCTACCTCCTCCCCCCTTACATGTCCACTCCCTTAAGCATTAAGCCCCCTGGACGGTGAGGTTCTTAACAGCATCAGATAATCTTAAGCACAAAGCGTCTCCGGGGGGAAAAATCTTGGCGGGGGTGGGGTAGGGGTTGGGGGGTGGTGTCTGCTGACCTCAGAGGCAGAGTTTCTATCAAACTAGAGGTAACATCTAGGCCTCAGTTGTGTTTCAGCTCCAGGCCCAGAAAAACAGCAAAGCCGCAAAAATCGAGGCCATGGCTGCCTCAGGACCAGCTGCAATGACCAGGGACTCCCCACCCTAAGTGCCAAGCAGTCAGTAGAGACCATGACCCTGATCCTATCCACTCATTTTGATGAACAAGTACATTAAAAGGCCACACTTGGAAAGCTGATGAATATTCTAGTGAGATCCTCCCCTGACACCTTCCCTAAAATTCCTACCTTTAGAAAACAAATAAAAAGCTTTAAGAAAAGACACAGTGCTCGCTCTTTCTCTAGAGCAGGCCCGCAGCTTCTTTCTTCAGGTGCATGTGTATCTTTGCTATCTTTCTCCTAAGCTCGAAGGGTCCCCACAAGACTTCCACGCAGGGGCACAGCAGGCAACAGCGACTCACCCAGGCTGACCTGACCCCCTGAACCGGTCTCCAACCCATTTTCGCCTCTGTACTTGTTTCCCGAGTCCACGCAGCCCGGCTGGCTCACTTCTGCTGCTCCTGTGACTTTCTTTCGAAAGGGCCAAGGCAGCTCTCTGAGCAGCCCACTCGAGTGCACTTTCGCTTTGCACGCGAAACAAATTTCCTTTTGCGTTAGTGTTCATGTGGTGTAAGGAATTAATATTATTGAGCTCCTATTTTGTCTAAGGTGCATTTATTTATGTATGTGGTCTCAGTTGAATCTCCCTGAGCGACGAGTGATGCAATCTGGTAGGTTTTATTATTCCCAACTCTGAAGATAAGAAAACTAAAGCTCAGGAAAGTTAAGTAATTTCTCCCAACTTTTATGCTAATAGATGGTTAAAATGAGAAAGGACTTAATGCATGTCTTCTCATGCGAACATCAGTATACTTTGCAATGTACTATACTTGAGAGCATTGCCTCTCAAGTCATTAGGAAGTGAGTATATTTAGTTAAACCTGAGGAAGGTGTCCTGTGATTTGAGTGATTAACAAGAAGTTCATCAAAGCAGAGAAGGGATGAGAAGACAGTCACCTGGTGCACAAACACTACATCCCAGGAGCCTTTCCCTTCTGACCTTTTATCCTCCTCTGTAACGTTCACGCATTCAGTAAATGTTTGTTAAATACTTGTTATGTGCCAGGCAATGTTCTCTACTCCAGTGCTATAGTAGTGACTAAAGCAAAGTCCCTGTCTCCATGGAGATATCGTTCTCTAACTAGTTCACGTGACAGTGGGAGAAAACAGGGGTTTGAAACGTAGAGCTCAGATTAAAGTTGTGGTTTTGTCCCAGTCCAGCTGAGGGGGCGGGGGGGGGGTCATTTAAACTTCCTGAATCTCAGTTTCTATATTTGGATAATTACCAAATCTAGTTATCCAGGTCTCTATATCGGGTGGGAATAACCACCCATCTCACAGAAATGTGGTGTTGTCAGGGTCAAACAAGGATGAAAATTGTTTGAACCACTCAGCACTAGGTACTGTGTTTTAGTCAATCCAACATGCCACTGATTTTAAGAAATACTACTGTTTTATGTCCCATTGAGAAAAAAATTTCACCAATTATGATGTGCCACTGATTGTAGGTCCCGTGCTGATTTCAGAATGTCAAAATGTGGGGGGGAATATGCATCTTAGAATAGTTGATGTATCACGTAAGAGAGCTATTATTACCATTCTGGGTGGTGCACAGCATATGGTACTTGTTCAGAGAGAAATGGATTTAGCAAGATACACTGAAGTAGATCAACGAGACAAGGAATAGAATATTTCTTAGAGATATTCAAGGGTCTGTCTCTCTTTGAATACAATTATTTTTCCAACATTTCACTGCAACATTTTTTAAATACCTAAAAAAGGTGAACTAATTTTGTAGCTCACACCCACATACCCACCACCTGGATTCTATTATTAACCTTCCCTGTACTTGCTTTATGCCGCATCTATCCATGCATCCATCCCTCTTTAAAAAATTTTTTTTTAATTCTCAATATTTATTGGTTTGAGAGAGAGAAGAAGGGGGGGGAGAGAGAGAGAGAGAGAGAGAGAGATCTGTGTGAAAGAAATGTCGATCAGGTGCCTCTCATCTGCACCCTGACTGGGGATCTAATCCACAGCCTAGGTATATATCCTGACGGGACCAAACTCACAACGTTTTGGTGTATGGGACGACGCTCTAACCAACAGAACCACCCAGTCAAGGCCATCCTTCCTTTAAATTATTTTTGATGTATTTCAAAATCAACTGCAAGCATCTATATACTTTATCCCTATACATTTTAGTATGCATACCATTAACTAAAATTTAACATTTGGTTATATTTTGTGTGTGTGAGGTAAAATTTATATTTGACTGAGTGCACACACCTCAAGTGTGGTACCCAGTGGTTTTTAACAAATGGCTACCCTTGTGTAACCCAAGTCCTTGTTCAGACACAGAATATTCCCATCAGTCCGGCAGTTCCTCTTGACTCTTTCATCCCCACGCCCTCAGAGGCAACTCTGTTCTGGTTTTTTGTTCACACCATAATTAGTCTTGCCTGTTTTAGAACTTCATATAAATGGAATCACACAGCACGGGCTCTTATATAAGTCTTTCACTGAGCATAATGTTTTAAAGATGCATCCACACTATTGTGTGTATCAGAATGCGTTCTTTATATTGCTGGTGAGTAGTCCATTGTATGAATATACCTCCGTTTGCTTAGCAGTTAAAGCCGCTCTGAATGTTTTGTATACGTCTCTTTGTGGAAACGCTTTCACAATCCTTGGCTACATACCTAGGACTGAAACTGCTGGGTCAGAGGGTAGGTGCATGTTTAGTTTTACAAGAGACTGTGAGGCCTTTTCCCAAAGCGATTGTACCACCTACAGCGAATGAGAGTTCAGGTTGCTCTGTGGTCTCCCAACACGCAGTCTTGTCAGTTTTTCGTTTTTGGTTTTCAACTTTAGCCATTCACGTAGGTAGCAGTATCTCATTATTGCTTTAATTTGTGTTGTCCTGGGGAATGATGATCTTGGGCATCTTTTAAACTGCTCAGGGGCCATTTCTGTATCTTTTTTTGTGAAGCGTCTATTCAACTCAACCCAAATTGAGGTTTTTTAAACATATTTTTGAGGTATGGGAGTTCTTTACATAATCTAGATACTAGTTTTTTTTGGTCAGATTTAGCTTTTTTAAGTATTGTATATTAGTTTGTGGATTTCTTCTGTTTTTCATTAACACTTTTTTTGTGAGCTAATGCTTTACATTTTGGTACAATCTAATTTATCAGTTATTAAATGGTTATTGCTTTTTATATTCTAAGAAAGCTTTGCTTACCCTAAGTTGTGAAGTTTCCCCCTTTTTTCTTCCAGAAGCTTTATAGTTTTCACTTTCAAATTTAGATTTGTGGTCTCTCTTAAGTTAATTTTTTAAAATATTATGGGGGGTAGGGGGTCAAGCTTCATAGTTTTTCCATTCGGGTACCCAGTTCTGGTACCTAATCTATATTTTTTTAATTCTTGCATTACATGTTTGTAAGATCCCTCAAAAATTCTTTGGAACAAGCAATGACCAGATTTTGCCCGAAGGCCAGAGGGCGCTGTTATGGGTCCCTTTACAGCCCCGTGATGCATAATATTCGCTCAACACAGAGCACGGTTGCATTCAAATATGATCCCCTCCCTCCCAATACAAAGTGCTGCATATTCCTTAGCCTTGGCCTTGCTCTTCACTCTTCTGCCTCTCAGAAGTGGTGAAAGGAGGCTGTGTACTTGCCTGCCCGTGGCATGTGGCTTGTTCTTAGCTGGCATTTTGGGGGTGGGGCTGAGACAGGAAGATGCTTAAGACTGCCCGTTGGGCCCAGAGTGATCCCAGTGGGTTTTCCGGGGCCTCCAGAGAGGGTCCTCAGTACTTTGGAAGCCAGTTTGTCCTGGAGAACTTCCTGCAGTCAGGGAAGTAAGACTATGAGGAGGTTTGGTTTCTCACTTCTAAATGGGGAACCAGTTGCTAAGAGGAGCCTTCCCTTCATTCCCTTCTGAACTATATTTTTCTATTTTTCTTCCCTTTGCTCAGCAAAGAGCTTTGGAATAAGACATTGTCTATACGTGTGTCTTTATGTAATATGTATTTATATATTTATTTATAGAAGTAATTTTTTCCCTAAAAGTTATATAAACTCATTATTGAAAACTTTGATAGTACAAATGATGTATAAAGAAGAAAGCACAGCCCTGGCTGGTGTGACTCAGTAGACGGAGTGCTGGCCTACAAACCGAAAGGTCACCGGTTCAATTCCGAGGCAGGGCACATTGCCTGGGTTGTGGGCCAGTGTGCAAGAGGCAACCAATTGATGTTTTTCTCACATGTTGATGTTTCTCTCCCTCTCTTTCTACATCCCTCCCTTCTCTCTAAAAATAAATACATAAAATCTTTTAAAAATATTTTAAAAGAAGAAGAAAACAAATTGGCAATTATCTAACAGTCAGAGTTAAGCCACGGTGACATTTTTTTTGTCAACTTGGATTTTGAATCTCTGCTCTGCCTCTTACCAGCTTGACACCTGTTCTTACCCATCTGGGAAATGGACACAACCTCCTTCATAGACAAGATGCAAACATGAAAGAGAATGTCGATTAAAGACTTGGCAAATAATAGATCCTTCACAAATATAAATGCACTAACTGACACTATTCAAGAGCATAGAAAGTGAGGGGGTGGTACAAAAAAATTTCACTTCCTCCCTCCTCCCTGTTTTAAGTTTTGTTAATAAATTAAATTCCTTTAAAGTAGACAAAACTAGAGGAACAGAAAACAGAAGCATGGTTGTCAGGAGCTAAGGGTGAGGGAGGGGTTGATTACAAAGGGCTTTTAAAAATATTCCTTTAAAGTCAAGTCTTCAATGTCTTCATTGATTTAAACCTGGTCCTTTCAGCACTTTTCTGGCTTTCCCCTCCGGTTTACCTCTCTCCTAGACTCCTGAGGCCTCTTTACCTTCCCGATGGTAGTCTGAATGCTTGTTCAGCCCCCCTGTTCATTGTCATACTGGATTCTTTGTTTCCTGTGCCCCGACTCTGCTGCCTGTTTTATTTCCCTCTTTTGAATCGACAGTCTGTTGAGCTGGGCTCAGCTGCACCCAGCAAACAAAATGTATGGCTGTTTCACTTGCCCTTTCTGTGCCAGTAGATGTCTGAAGAAGGCAACTCATTAATTACACCGAGTGAGATAAGAGAAAAGCTGATCCTGAGTCCCCATGGCAATGGTTGAACAGAAATCCCTTAAAATCCTCTGGATTGTTCTTTGAGCAAAGGACTTAGAAAAATTTTTATGCTGAAAAGTTAGCATAATGCAAGGTCATTTGTAGAACTTGTCGTAACTACTTGGCATAGCTCCTTTAAAACAGAGGCAGTTATTTTGAGGTATAAGCTGATTACCTATCCTGAATTTTCTGGGTCACTCTGGATTTCACATATTTCATGCCAAGTTCTCTCTAGGACACTCACGTTCTGTAGGACAGACAACGTGTCTTGATTTTGGTTCATGAAATTCTATTGTCAGACCCGTAAGTTAAATTTATTAATTCATTCTTTATTTTTCCTTTCTGCAAGTATTTAATGAACACCTACTACCAAGTGCCAGGCTCTCTCATAGGCTCTGGAGAGACAGAGATGAATGAAGTCATTCCTGAGAAGCTACTGTTGGGCAGTCTGGAGGATGGGCAGGCGACCAAAAGTATTCAGTTCTTCAGGGAAGCATTGCAGGAAAAGGTAGAGATGAGGCAATCTATGCACAATATAATTTACTGAGAAAAATTCTAAACTTTATTGTATATGTGTATACATTAATTGCGCAAGTTACATAAACTTGTTTTGCAACACTAATATTAGGATGATTTCATTAGACAGCTGTGTATAAAAACGTATTTACATGTATAATATTGTACAAATTTTTGTATATATATAGAACTCTATACAGATATGTGTTCTAATCCCTGTATTTTTACTAGTACGACTTTTGGTTAGAATTCTTTCTCTGACTAGCTTGACTACATTTCGATCACTTCTAATACCAGCTGGTACGTGTGTCCTGTGTTCTGCGAAATGCAAGGGAATTTGCACACATACTTTCTTTTGCTCAATCAGCTCAGTGGAGTAAGCATTACTCTCCCCATTTCATAGACTGGGTAGCAAGTAGGTGTCAGAGTGGGTGAGTGACTTGCCCGGTGACACCAGGCAACGGGAGGTGGAGGGGAGATCTAATCTGCCTCCTCCTGACTGGAGGCAGGGTGCCCTCGTCCAAGCACACAGCCCTTCATTGTTGGGGTGCTTTGAACTGCATATCTGGCACGCATTTACTGAAATCTCCGTGGCTACCGGAAAGGATAGTGAGAAAGGAGGAAGTCATTAAGATGCAGCTCCTGCCAAAGGAGCCCTGGTAACCAGTATCCTCACTGCAGCCAGAGCCATTGGTTGAAATGCCAATTGGGTGATTCCTCTCTGTTCCTCAGAACCTGCTGGGGCTCCCGTTGGTTTTAGGCATGCTAGCCTGTTCCTATTCCCCATTTTACCCTGGAGTTGCCTCAGCCACACCAGCCTCTCTGCTCCTGTTTCTCCCTCCCACAGCTCTGTCCTGTCCTGGGCCTGGGCTCCAGCAGCTCCTTTTGCCTGGATGACTCCCACGAGCCCTTTCGCCTTCTCATCCATCCCATTAACTCTGCCTCTGGTTCTCAGCACTCTGTGGCCTTCTGACAGCCTGCTGTACGATGCCAACCCTCCTCACACATGTTTACTTCATGGGCATCGTCATCGGCTTGTCATTTACTCGTACGGACAGATGCAATTGGATCTGTCACAGTGTCTCCTCCTGAAGACTGTTCTAGAAAGGCATGGATGCTGTAGCTTTTGTTTACCATCATCCTAGCCATTAGCACTGTATGGGCCAAGAGTAGGCCCATAAATACTTGTTAAAAGAATGAATCCTTCAGTCTTTCCTGTTACTTCCACTGGGTTAGGGCCCCTTGTCCTATACTCTCAGTGGGACCTGAAGTTTTCCTCTCTAGCCCAGTAATTATAGACTTGGCTGACTATTGGTTTATTTGTCTCCTCCCCTGTTGGCCCCATACAGGCAGGGATGATGTTTACTTTGCTCTCCACTGTGAGCTTAGCACAGTGCCCGCACAGTGTAAGCCCTCAGTGTATTTTTGTGTTGAGGTCAAGCTTGGGGCCTATTGACTTAGAATGGAGTCGTTCAGAAGTCTGAGTGTAAAGGTTGCATAATGTGGCTCACTATCTACTAATTCAAACATGTGTGCATTTAATAAATGATCTAGTAGTGCCATGAGCAACTTCCAAGCTGCATTATGGCTACAAATGTTTTGACAGTGTGAACCCTTCACCCGTTTGTAGCCGTAATGTGTCGTTCAGCTTCACACGGCGGAAGCCCCTTCCCAGGATGGGACTGCTCTCTGGTTTGAGAGGGTCAAGCCCTTCTGCTCCGGGCAGAGGTGGATTTTCCAGGAGAAACTTAAGCCTCAGGAGCCCTCCCTTGTAGTCGCACCCTCCAGGGCCCGTGGACAGGTCCTAGCAATGTGAGAGAGGGCCTGGGTTTTTGTAAAATTGGCAAAAGGAAGACATTTTATCAATGTATGGTTGCCTCTCGTTCATCCCCTGCTGGGAACTGGCCTGCAACCAGGCATGTGCCCTGACTGGGAATCAAACTGTGATTCTCTGGTTCACAGGCCTGCACTCAATCCACTGAGCTACATCAGCCAGGGCTAAAAGGAAGACATTTTAAATCACCATGCGTTAGGGCCTTGTCTCTCTCTACTCTGACTTCCCTTCTGTCACCTGGTCTGGGGATTAGGGTGGCCCTGGGAGTCTTGGGGCTCTGGCTTTGGGGAAGTTCAGTTGGGGACACATTAGTGTTAAGCTTTGGTGGATTATAGTCATGTGATTTTCAGACACTTTTATGTATAGCTAAGTCATGGCTGGTAGTTCCATTCTCAGAATGGGTCCTGGAAATACCCCTCCTGCCTTCTGTGACAATTTACCAGGTATTGTGACACCAGGTGGCAGCTAGTGTCAGTGAGGTTCCTTCTGAGAATCATTTGCTTTGGTGCTAAAGGTTGTGGGGTTCTTGGCCATGGTTTCCCTGTACTTCCTCATTTCTTGAAAATGGCCTTTTGACCTTTGCTCTCCTGCTAGATCCAGGGGTGGCGTCAGCCCCGAACTTCCTGCCTCAGCAACCTCCCAGGAATCAGCTGAAATGCCTAGAAGGGCTCTCTTTTCCTGGCTGAACTCTGAGGGGGCTGTTCTTCCTGAGGCACCTCCTTATAGAGCCCTGTCTCTGGGCACCCACCATTCCCGCCACCTCACCTCTGCTCCCTCCTCCTTCTGATGTGCCCTGTGCAACTACAAGCCAAAAGGTACACTGCTCTCCCCCCAGGACTCAAGACAAGCCCCCAGCACTGTGCCCTGGAAGAACAGACCACTCATGAAGGTAAGAAAAGGCAGACAGCAGACCGAGCACGAGGCAGAGAGAGAGGGAAAAGAGAAGATGAAGATGAAGATGATGGTGATGGCAGTAGATGGGTAGCTGAGAAAGATGCCGAAAGAGAGCCAAGCTGAGCTCTTCCCTGCCAGATTTGCACATGTGCATTCAGGTCCCCAAGTTGGTTCGAGGTAGTTGCCCCATTTGGGACCTCAGAGGCTTCCTCTTTCACCTGGTTCTCTGCAATGGTTTCCTAACCGGTTTCCCAGCTTCCTCCCTCGCCCTCCCGAGGCAGCTCTCGCCCCAGCAGCCCAGCGATCCTGTTCATCTGTGAGTCAGACGTGCCGCTCCAAGGCTCTTGCACTCTCTGACCTCGCTTTCCTCCACTTCGTCCCCATGTCGTCAGCCAGACTCACTGTTCCTCAAATATGTGAGACCTGCCCCTGCCTCAGCTTGTCCCCTCTGTCCGGAAGGCTGTGCCCCTGGAGGTCCACCTGCTGGTCTTTTACCATCACCTAGTCACTTGGGCTCTTCTGGTCATTGCCTCCAAAACAGCAACCATGCCAACACTCCCTAGCCCCTGTCCTTTCTAACACAATGTATAATCTATTTATTTTTGTTGTCTATCTTCGTCCACTAGAATGTAAGTTCTGCACTTTTTCTTTGTTCACTGCTGTGTCACATGGTAGGAGTGTATCTGACATTTGTTGAAAGAATGACCTCTACTGAATGACCACATTCCTTGGAGGACAAAACCTAGGCTTAGCAGTGTAGAGCAACTTGCCCAGGATTACACGGTCAAATGAAAGAGCGAGCAAGTGTTGAACCAGCCATGCCTGTTCAACAGGGCTCATCAGCACTTTGCTGCGATATGCTTTTCCTCTTGCTGTGACCTGCCCAGCTCAGTATAAGGAAACTGCTTTTATACCAACTTTCCTTCATGGTGAACCAGACCTCCAGCCCATCAGATGGCCTTCTTGAGTTGCTAGGTGAGAGTATTGACAGAAAGAGATAAAGAACAGACTCGTAATGTGTGTGCTTTGCAGGGAAGTGAAGGACTGGCTCCAAGTCTGCTTGGTGAAAAGCAGGAATATGAGCTTGCCTCACGTGTGGTGTCTTGGAGTGTGAAGGGGCTACCCCCTCCGGGCAGGATTCCCCGGGGGCCGTCTGACCTGTGTGGGGGGCACCTGTATAGCTAGGGCACCTAAAGGATGAGAAAAACATGTGAACAATGGTTGGTTCTTTGATATTTGCAAAAACGTATAACAGGTGTTGTAGGAAAAGACAGAGCTTCGCTGGACTTCTTCAGAGGCATTTGGCTAATGGCATGGCTGTTGTATTGAATGACACCTGGGGGGCAATATACGGACGATGTGTTGTGGAACTGTATACCTGAAACCTGTGTCATTTTATTGACCAATGTCACCCCAGCAACTTCAATAAAAATTTAAAAACTACATGTGGGGCTCATCATCACCTTTCCAGTCTCTGAAGGTCCATCTGGCCCTGCTGACCCTGGCTGATGGGGGCCAGTGGACTCATTTTATCTGTCACTTACTTTCAAAATTATTATGTAGGTGTGGTTCCCAAAGCATCGTGGGAGGTAAATGGGGCAAGAACAGCTGCTTTGTTAACCCTTGAGGAATAATGATGGTGTTTCGGGCAAAGTTGGTTTAATGCTGTTGTTTTAACATCGGAGTTGGGGCTCCCGGTCTTCCTTCTACACCTGCTCGGAGGTCACCCTTGTGCAGCCTTCTCTGCACCTCCCTGAGCTCCCCTCCCCCAGCAATAACTTGGTCCTTCATCTGTGCTGCTGATCTTACTGTATTTATTGCACTGCATCACAATCACTTCTTCACTTCCGATTCCCTGTAAGACGGAGCACCCTGAAAGTCCATGGCTTACCCCTCATGCAGTTTGCTCATCTTTGTATCCAGCACACATGGAAGGCCCCAAAATTTTGACAAAGGCCATTAAATCCAAACTCTGGAGCCTAGAGGAGTTTCTATGGAAAAGACCTCCTTTTGTGAATTCCTTTGTGAGACATGCCAGGTGCCTCGCACTGTCCACACAGCAGGTCGCCTTGGAGCGGTTGCTTCTGGAGCTGCACATCTCTGCCCAGAACTTCTCCGCTGGGCTGCTCGGTGACTCACAGCCCGAAGAGAAGACACTGGTGTTGGAGGTGTTCTCCAGCACCTCCCCCGCCATACCCCGTAAAGCGAAGGATGACAAAAAACAGACTTTCGTCCTTTAGGCTGCTGGGCCCCATCGCTTCACTTCTCTGCATTTCAGTTCCTCATTGTGCAGAAGACATGAGTTGAAATGGGAGGCCTATGTTCCCTTCCTTGACTCTAAAATCTCTGACTCTTGGAGGCTGCTCACCTGCTATAACCAACTCATCCCCTGGCCCTCTTCCCACTCTCTGCAGAGCTGGTCAGGTCCGGTTCCCACAGAGCCAGGCCTGCACACTTGGCCTTGAGCCACCCCTTGGTGACATGCCTTTCTTCTTGCGGGGGGGTGGAGGGGTGGGTGCATTTTTCCTGTGACTCACCTGCCCGCTGCCGCCTACCTCTGTGCTCTGCGGCTGTGCTCTCAGCGGCCACTTTAACCAGATTTCACCCCAATAAAAACGATGCAATAAATTTAGAACACTGCCTACATCCTGGTGCTATTTAGGTGTTTTATTTTAAACTATACATGCTGGTTTTTTGTCCATTTGCTGTCAGATCTATTCTCTGCTCTCCTCAAGCCTGGGCTTTGCGTCCCTGGGAACTGTTTTCCTAGATGTAGGTGTGTTGTTTGAATATCTTCACAAGGATCATGTATTCGCATACTGCTTATATAATATTTAAAAATAGTAATAGCAGAAGTGGGACGAATGAGGCAAAACACCAAGGGCTTCAGCCAAAGCCTTAAGCCACATGGGGAAAGCTCTGAAGATGTCACTAACATTGCTTCATGTGACAAATATTTTTTATTTACCACATGCCTGGCACTGGGGGTCCATGGGTGAACAATGTGGGCGTGGTCTTTGTCCATACTATCTGCGGCTGTTCTGTACACAGGTATGCCAATATTAACTAACGATCAGTAGGAAGAAAGAGGGCACTGGAAAGCCTGGGTTGGGAAAGGCTTTCCTGAGGAAGTCACTCACCAGCTGAGAGCCGAAGGATGAGCAATAACACAGCTGCAGGAGGGAAAAGGGCAGACAGTCTGGGAGGCTCGAGGCGGCTGCCACTGAGCCCTTGCCTGGTTCTGTTCTCAGGGAAGCTGCTCTAACCACAGAGAGTTTTGTCCAAACCCATGTCATCAGACCCATGGAGGGATGCCAGTGGCTTAGAAGCTGCAGAGGTTCTGTGGGAGGGGTTTTCCTGTCCTGTAGCCACCCCTCCTAACCTGTGCGACCCATTGTCTGCAGCCCAGGTGGTTCTTCCTCGGTGGAGAGGCAGCCCATGCCGTGTGTGCTGGGGAAGCTGACAAGACTGGTCGGGAAGTGGCTCAAAAGCTATGAAGACTCTGGGGTCAGCAGTGGTGCCACAGGTAGCCACCACGTTGGTCTACCCCTCACTCTCTGATGGGAACCACTGACGTTTTCTCAGTCTCATGTGGAGAGGTGCAGAAATGCCCAAGAGGAGTCCTTTATTCATTTTTTTTTGTCCATATCTCCACTGCTAAGTTTTTCCTGGAAAGAAATGCTGGGACTTGTGGTGAAAAGCTCTCCATGAAACAAGTTTCCTTCTTCCCCAGCTCTATGTTATTCTCTGTTAGCTTACTCTAAAACAGATTGTTTGCCTGTGTCCCGGCCTTCTGGCAATAACTATAATCTCCTTGTTTTATTGTAAGTCACCAGTCTCATTTTATTGCAAGCCACCGATTACTCTGTGACATTAGGTGACTTATAAAGGAGCCCACTAATTGAAATTATAGTTTAGTCACAGCATGTGCGGGTCTCCCAGACGATGTAAAATCAGGCTACCTTTCCTTTTGATGTCCAAATCACAAAGCTAGTGACAGGATCTCAGCTCGGCCTCAGGGTCCTCTGGCTTCTTCTGAGCGTCATGTCATTCTTGCTTACAAACCCGCTGCCACAACCTCAGAACCAGGCACATCTGCCTGGTTCTTTTTCTCCTGCTCTGGCTCCTTCAGGTCTGCTTCCCGTGGGGACGCTTGGAAAGCGTGTCGGTGCTGCCTGTCACTGGTGCAGTAAAAGCGGCACTGAAGGTGCCAAGTCCATGGTCACTGCTAGCACGCCCAGCTCGGCAGCCCTGGGGGCGTCAGAGCAGAGTGGGACTTCGTGATCAAGCTGGGAAAATGGCCTCTTCCTCCCAGCTCTGCGCTCTGCTTTGCCACCTGGGGTGTGGAACAGCGATGCTTAGAACTGAGAATCACAGAGATTTGGGGGGGAAGAGCTTCCCTTCTTTCCATTACCCATTTAAGCACCAAAGCTTAAAACTAAGCCTTAAAACCATCCCTCCGATCTCCTTGGTTCGTAGCCACCCTAGCAACTACACCTGGGGCTACAATCCAAGTCGAAACAAACAGTGTCTGACAGCTGTGCTGATGCATGTGGATGCTGACAGTCTAAAACTGGACTCGAAATATCTTTTATTCAGTGCTTAATAGTTTTAGTTGACTTAATAATTGAAATACCCAGTTTTTAAGCAGGTTATGAAGAGAAGTACCCCATGTTACAATGTCTTCCCCACAAAAAGACTATCTGCACAATTATGTGAAAAAGTTTACAAGGCCTGCTCAGGTGAGAGCCTGTTTGCCCGCCTGGCTCTCCTGCAGGGCCTGGTGTGAGCTGTGGCCGCAGAGCAAGGCCTGTGGTCTGGCTGCTCTCGCCTGTGGGAAGCCCTGCCTCGCCTTGCAGCGATGCAGCCACCGCCGTTTCCTGGGGAGACTAGAAATGCTGAGAAGAGCATTAGCCTCTTGAGATGTTTATCATTCTTTCATTTAATGCTCACTGTGTTCCCTCTTCTTGGGGACTTTGGGGAATTAAAAAAAAGAGTATAAAATATTCTCTTTACAATTTTTTTTTTAAATTGCAAGTATTTATTTATTTATTTATCTGTAGAGGGGAAGGGAAGGAGAGAGGGAGAGAAACATCAATGTATGGTTGCCTTTCGTGCGTCCCCTGCTGGGAGTTGGCCTGCAGGGAACTGGCCTGCAACCCAGGCATGTGCCCTGACTGAGAATCGAACCACGATCGTCTGAGTCGCAGGAACCACGCTCAATCCACTGAGCTACACCAGCCAGGGCTACAATTTTTTACTTGTACCTGATATACCTGCCTGTGTCCATTGCCGTGGATGCCAAAGAATCTCAGTGGGTGGTCACAGGTAGGTTTGTTTGACTACTCCGCAATTTCAGGAGGAGGAAAAGGACAGGATATGAAATCTATGCTGTTAATTCATTTATTAAGAAATGTTTAATTCCGAGGTCACTGCAGAGTCGCCTGCAGTTGGGAGAAGTAATGCAGAGAGCCTGTGCACCCCGCACCCCGTTTCCCCTAGTTGTAACACCTTGCAAAGCTCTAGTACGATATCACAGACAGAAAATGCACATCCATACAGCTGGCCGACCTGTCCAGCTTCACCGTTGTTTCATGCGTTCCCATTTGTGGGGGTGTGTATTTTGTTCTGTGCGATTTTGTCACACATGTAAGTTTGTGGGTTCACCACCAGAGTCAAGCTCCGTAATAGGTAGGGCTTACGTTTTTAAGGGACTTCTAAATTTTTCTACCCTTTGGGCATCTCTTCCAGTGCTTTTTAAGTTGTGTCCCTCAGAACCCTTGGGGTTCCACCCCGCTCCTCCCCTCACGTCAGCTGAAGTGGGCCCACATGCATGTACTTTATAGTTGGGGGTTCATCATAAGCCTTCATCTGGAGAATAAATTTCCAGCTTAAAAACAAAGTAAGAATGAAACTGATAAAAGGTAAAGACCTTTGATAGTCAAATACTGTTAGCTGGATAGAGCTTATACTTTTTCCAGGCACTTTCCAGACCATCATTTCTATCAGGCCTTTAAAAAGCTCTGATGGACCAAACAAGTGAACAAACACTTCTACAATCAGTAGTGGAGTGAAATTTCAGACAGACATAGCTGAGATCATGGTTACAGTCATGGTCACAGTCATGGAGGAGCTGAGCTATTGGAGAAGGAGCCCTGGAGTTCCATGGCATGACTTTCCTGCTCCAGCTGGGAGGGGCTAGAGGCTCTGGGAGTGTTTCCCATCCCTCCCTTGGCCCATCCCACCAGAACTAAAAAATCAGTCCTTTTCATTAAAGGGCAGGGGTTATTCTAGATTTTGGATTCACTCCCTGTTGTGTCCCAAGCTGGGAAGTATGTTGTGTCACCTAGATCCTTCTGTGCTCGACACCTTTCCTGCAACAGGACTTGTGATGAATTCCATGAAACCTCCTGGGCTTTACTGGGGAAATTCACCTGCAAGAATGAATAAGACAAAAGATGAGCTGGGCCAGGGTTCTCTGCTGGACACGCCATGGGTGGGCATTCCAGGGAAGGGAACTTGCCCCGTCCTGCTCTCCTTCTCATATGGCAGGAGGAAGAACAACCTAGTTAGTGGGGGTATAATCGGACTTCTTAGTATCATCCAGTTTAGGGTTAAATATTAGCTTTTTACAAAATTCACTTGAAGGGCACCCAAGGATCTTGGGTTCTATGGAAGGGAGAAACTGGTCCCTCTGGAGAGAGTGGTCCCTTGTGAAATCTGGATGCGACATCTCCGGGCAAGCTAGAGGGAGCTCCCCATGTCAGTGTTTGACACTCGTCACACAGCCTGGCACAGGGCAGGTCTGTGAGCAATGCCTGATGATCTAAAGAATAAATATACTTTCGTGCCCTTGAAATAACTCATTTTGCCCTGACTGGGAATCAAACAGACGAACTTTTGGTTCTCAGGCCAGCATCCCGTCTACTGAGCCACACCAGCCAAGGCAGGAACAACTCATTTTGATCCTGCCGATGAAATGAGGAAGGCTAGTCATAAACGTGGTTGCCCACCGTTCTTGAATCTGTGGAAGCCTGCATGCACGCTCCGCCTCAGCTTCGGGCAGTCCACAGCTCTCGGCGAGGGCTCCCCGGTCCGAGCTTGATGCGCTTCTACTGAGTCGCTGCCGTCTCCTTGCAGCCCTGGCAAAGGAGGCGGTGTCGGGGATCCAGACACTCAGCAAAGGCAGTCCCTGTGGACAGCAGCACCTCGGGGACACCCCCAGCCCCCCCAGAGCAATCTTCCCAAATATGCACTCCTTCAGCTGAATTAGATGCAAAGGGTAATGGGAAGTTAGCTACTGTTTGTAAATATTTTATGAAAATAGTTTGAAAAATTACTTCCTTTAAACAGCTGTCTCTCTGACTGTGCTTTAATCTGCTTCCCACCAAAATCCCCTTTGACTAGGGGTTTCCCTCCAGGAGCCCAATTTTGAAAGATTTTGTTGATAAGCAAATACATGTGTTTGGCCATAATGAGTTTCTCTTCCCAAGAGGAAACCAAAGAGTCAAGATTTTTGTTTTCTAACTAAAAGTCATCCTTGAGGTCTTAGTTTGAATCAACAATTACTTTTAAGCTTCCTGAAAGACTGAAACTGGCTGGAAGAATTCTCCCCTGGCCCCTCCAAGGGTGGCCACCAGGTCCCTGGACTGCTTCTAGGCTTCTGGGTTTGAAACCAGTACTGCAGAGGACACTGGACGAATACACAGAGTTTGTGAGGGCCTGCGACTTCTCCTAAGCCTCCTCTGTGACAGTTCTTCCTGCCTTAAATTCTCCATGGCCAGGGGACGTGCCGAGTGGTGAGGTTCCTATCTGCCAAGCAGGCAGAGGCCAGACTTCAGCACCAACTTTTTTTTTTTAGACTTTATTTATTTATTTTTAGAGAAGAGGCAGGGAGAGAGGGAGAGAAATATTGACATGCAAGAAAAACATCCATCCATTGCCTCTTGCACACCTCCAACTGGGGGCCTAGCCCATAGGTCCCCAGTCATGTGCCCTGACCAGGAATCGAAACTGTGACCTTTGGTTTGCAGTCTGGCGCTCAGTGCACTGAGCCACACCAGCCAGCGTGGCCCCAGCTTTTTGCTAACATGACACCCCAAGAGAAACGGTCAAGAAGCAAGCTGGCATATCTAGCCGTCTCACCTGAGTTGTCCTGTTGTGATGTAGAATAAGTTACCTGTCTTCCTAGAGGAAATTCTCCACCGTTGTTTTGCTTAACTTGTGGTACGAAGTGGTTACTTTAGGATGGGGGAAAATTTGCAAACGAGAGCCTGATACAGCGGTAACACTATCTTCAAAAAGAAAAAAAGACAGAATTTTATGGCCTTTGTACATTGCCACAGCACTTTGGGGGGAAAGATTGAATAAATAGGAACTTGGAAAGCTGACCTTGGCTGGTGTAAGAACAGAGAGAATCTGGTACTCCTTAATTTCCCATTCAAGTTCTCAGTGTACCAGGAAGCAGTTTGCTCAAGTTTCTTTTCTCCATTGAGCTCTCCTGAATGCCCAGCTTCAGTGCCCGGGCCTCGCGGCCAAGGATCCTGCTGGCACGTTGAGCTGCCATTCAGGGAAACAGCCCTGCACCCCACTTTGCCCGTGGAAGTCTGTCTTACACCACAAAACAGGTGGAAGGACATTTTGCCTTTAGAGGTCTGCCGGCATGTCTTGCTGCTTCTATTGCCCAGTGCCAAGAATGACAAAAATCTTTTGTGTGTGCTTGGGGGTGGGGAAGATCAGACGGAGCTGAGGACAGCAGTTCACTTGCTGGTCGGACAAGATTCCCAGGGCAGCTGTTGTGTCTCAGGCAGCATGGACTCGGACACTTGGCTCTGTTGCTAGGATGGATCACAAGAAACTCTGGACAAATCATTTGAAAAATTATGCCCCTGTGAGTGATACTGTTGATGATGTCATAAATACTCTTAAAGGCTGAATATTTGCTAATATTATATTAAGAAAGTACAATGAGCATATTCATGAACTCAGGTTGTGTTGACACTTTTAACTGCATTTTAAATATCCTGTTTTATGTAAAGTCACCAGTATATGTTGGCAAAAAAATTGGACCTGACACAAGATGTATAATTTATAGCTACAGTCGAGGCCGGGTTATCATTTTTAAGTGCTGACAATCTCAGTTACACTAACAAGTTCATTAAATTCCCAGTGGAACTATAAATTCTGGCTTATGAAATTGCCCATTGTTTGTTCTTAGCCAAAGACGTTAACCTTTGTTTAACTTTCAGCCTTGACACACACACGTACATGCACATAAATACTCTTTTGTTTTTTGTATACAGGAAGAGATTGTCTTAGTATTCAATTGGTAGTTATTTATACTAAATTAAACGTCCACTTCAGTGGGAGATAAAAATGTGACTCACTGAAACGTTATTCCTGGAAAATGAAGTCTCCACACAAAGTCCCATCAATCTCGCCCTGACCAGTATGGTTGAGCACTGTCAGGAAAGGTGAGATGTTGTCGGTTCAATTCCCACTCCGGGCACATGCCTGGGTTGTGGGCCAGGCCCTGGGTGCGGCACATGCAAGAGGCCACCTACCACTGTTTTTCTCACACATTGACATTTTTCTCCTCTTCTCCTCCCACCCTTCCCTTATGTCTAAAAAATAAGTAAATAACATCTTTTTTTTAAAAAAAAGGTCCTATCCATCTCAACACTGTTAATTACATTTCCTCATTATTTCCTAGACCTTATTAATGTGCGGCGGCTTAGAGAAAATGGTTGCATGCTTTTGCCTTCATCTTTCCCTTTTGGTTGAACCTATCCAGACTAATAATAACAGGTACAATTGCCCCCATTTCAGAATGGGTTTAGCATGGGCATTACTGATACAGTTACTGATCCTGTATCACCAGCAAAGCATAGAATTAAAACTGACCCTGGCTTAAATTGACTCACATTTCAATTTGGTTATTGGATCTCGGCTGGAAATTTGGACCCATCTGGCCTGCCCTGCTTCTGTTCATGCTGACCACTCCCTACCTCGGCTTACCTGCTGTGCCTCTTCTGCGTCTACTTTCACATAATTGCCTCCCTCTCCCTGAGTCAAAGCCCAACCGATGTCAGCTGGGGTCCTGCCCAGCAGCTGACACTCACCTGTGCCAGCCTCCCTGTCATTCCCGGTGTGCGACCCCGCCCAGCTGCCTCTGCCAGTTTTGCTCCTGGCTCACCCCCCACCTCAGGCACTCCTGTGGCGCCTTCTTCTGCCACCACATTTTCTCCGACACCCCTGCTGGCTGCCTGTGTTGGCAGCTCTCCGCTCAGCTGCTGGCACTTGCTGTGCCCACATACTGATAGAGCCAAACGCAAGGGAACGTGGCCCTACTGCGCTGACTTTAGTCCTCCCTCTGACTCTTTGAAAGTGGCACTGGCACTTGACCTTGGGATTCCAATCTTGGCTTTCTCCTCGTTCTTGCCAGGTTCCCTTCCCGTTGGTGCTTCAGGGGGGTGCACCTTCCTGCTCTGGGAACTTACAGTGATAGGGACGCCTCCTGCTCTCTGCTGCTTCTCGTGCCTGCTCAGAGCAGGGCTGTCTCAGCAGGCCTGGCCCAGAGTCACCTGGACGCTCTTGTCACCACCTGCTTATCTACCTTCCATAGTTGCAGTGCTTTTTGGACAGGTTGATAGTGTTGTGTTTGTTCACCGGTCTGAGGATTTAAGGCAAAGTACGCCTACAGATCGGGGCAGATGGGACTAAATGCAAGTGGGAAAGATGAGACCAAGAGTGAGGAAAGAGCTGTGGGACAGGGGATGGGGTGAGAGAGTCTCAGTGGAGTTATGAATAGGAGGAAGTGAGAGCGGATATGAGCGAAATGAGAGGCTTCGCTGAGGGGAATGTGAGAACGAGTCATGCATATTAAGAGAGCTGTACTTGACCGTGAAACCCTGCCCACTCAGAGCCCTGCCATTTGACTGGTAACACGCCTTACACACTTAAGGGATGCCGTTTAACAACCCATCCTATTTCATGAATAAATATCCTAGAAGAGTTCATGAGAATAACATTTAAAGAACAAGTTCCCTAATTTCTGAAATTTCATTTGCAAAATCTATGGGGGGAGGCTGTTATATATAGAGCAGTAGAAGAAATACATAGTTTTAACATGAGTTTTTAACATAACTTTATCATATTCCCACACGATGTTTCAGTTGGTGTCCATGACTGCAAAGAAACCTGAGGAAGAGTGGCCTAAAAGGTTACACTCTGAGGATGGTTCTCCATAAAGGCGGGTGGTTTCTTTCTGAAATAAGGCAAAATAGGGCAACTTCCCATGGCAATAAGTTAGGATCGTTCTTCCACTGAAAAGGAGGGCAAAGAAGGCCACTCGAAGGCAAATTGTCATAATTCTTTATTCACGCAAACTTAGATTTTTAGAACAGAGTGCTGGTGAAACAGTTATTAGGTACTTGGGGATCCTGAGATTTATCTTCCCGGCTTTAGCACCTGTGTTGTTTTTAGCCCCGATAGCACTTTCAAATGTACTTCACTGTGAAGGATGCTTTAAAGGGATTTCTATTGTTGCTTTTGGGATTGTGGACCGGAGTGGGTAGCGGGGGACAAGGGAAGTCAGGGGGAGCCTCTTTGTGTTACTAGAATGCCTCCAGTGTTACAGGGACGATTATATTTGTGATGACGCACAGCTGTTTTTGAGACTGATTGGTATTTATCACTGCCATAGAAATTCAAAAATCCTCCAAAATGACTGATTTTCTTTTTCTGATCCAAGATTGAGGGAGGATTCTGAAGACCAAAGTTCTAATTCCAGAGCCTCCTCCGTGTGTGAGGGCCCAGGAGCAGCCACTGAAAGTGCCAGACCATCTACAGGCGCTCGTACCCTGCGCCCGCGGGCGCCCTCCGCACACTGGGCCTCCGGAGAGGCCCTACAGAGCAGGCTGCGTAAGTCTGCGCAATGAAATGGATCTTGGGAGTGGATCCTATTGCCCTGTGAAAGGAGGTCACCACTAGAGCAAGGGACTACCACTAAGCACTTGGAGGTAAGTAGGCTGTAGTTGCAAGCAATGTGTGTGATGAAGGCAAAATTATAACTATAGACCCGGTTATTAATTTTTTTTTAAAGATTTTATTTATTTATTTATTTTTAGAGGGGCAGGAGAGAGGGAGAGAAACATCAATGTATGGTTGCCTTTTGTGCATCCCCCTGCTGGGAACTGGCCTGCAACCCAGGCATGTGCCCTGACTGGGAATCGAACCGCGATCGTCTGGTTCGCAGGCCCGCGCTCAATCCACTGAGCTACGCCAGCCAGGGCCCGGTTATTAATTTTAATAGTTTAAGATACTCTGTCCTTTAACAAATGGGTATTCATACATTATGCACTTTTCCTTAAAATTTACATCATACAGAAAATGAAATTCTACTAAAGCATGCGACTTAAAATTTCAGCTGTGTAGTTTTTATTTAAATATATTTCACTGATCATTGAAAATTAGCACCAAGAGGACCTAGTCCAACTGATTCATTTTATACATGAGAAAAAAATGAGAAGCCAGAGAAGTTAAATGAATTGCCAGAGACAGCAGAGTCAGAACCAGACTGCAGGCTCACAAGGTCCTAGGCTGAGACCCCTCCACCTTATTCCACAGCCAAACAACTCAGTGATGTTTACTGGCCTTCATAGCACATAGATGAACCTTTGGGGAATTATGTGAATAGTTCAGATCATCTTTAAAAACTACATGAGAAAGACTGAAGATAAACCTTTAAAAATCAGTTTCTACATGATAAACAGATGGAATTAAAATTATGGTTGTTTCCAAAAAAAAAAATTGCAATTCCTCGTTCTCACCAGTAGATGACAACCTTCTGCACGCTCAGCCTGCCCAGGGGACAAGCCAAAGCCCAGAAAACTGAGCTTCAGTTCTAAATTAAGCAAATGAAGATTGATGGTGAATGTCACAAAATAGATACATTTAAAAACACAATGTTAAGTTGAAAAAGCAAACTGCAGAAGACTATGTGCAGGACAGTGCTATTTTATAAAAGGTTAAAACACTCATGTATATTCACTTTGTTTAGGAATTCGTGCCTTTGTTGCGTCATGATAAAAACATGCCTGGGCTGATCGACGCCAAACTCATCCCGTGGTTGCTTCTCGGGAAGGGTGATGGGGACTTGGGTCTGGGAGAGATGGCACAAGGGTTTCACCTGTAGTTGAAATTTTAAAAAAAATTCTAAGTAAAGTGCTCAGAGCAATAAAGAAGATGCTAAAATAATTTGACTTGGCTGAATGATAGGCACCTGGAAGTTCATTACTGACGTCTCCATAGTTTTCTGTATTCTGGAAATACCTCATTATTAAAGTGACAAGGAAGAAAGAACAGTAGACTCGTGTTGCAGCAGGTGGCACTGCATGTTTGCACAAATACATTAGCTATTTGGGAATACGTAAACACATTTTTGATCGAAATCTTTATTAGCACAAGTCTATTTAGGAATGAAGAGTATTTCACATTTAGCCCCACTTGAGACTCAACTATAACTCAAATGTAACCTAAATATAATCCGGTGTTTCTTGGGGCTCGGCCACTACAGCCTCATTAAACACAACACACACACACAAATCTGACCCCAGAAACTTTGGGGGAGAAGGAAGCCTCTGTGGCAGTTGTAGCTCCTGCCATTGGATCCCACGTTCAGGGGAGATGGTACTATTGACACACTGATCCACTCTACTGCGGATGATGATCTGCCTGGGCCCTTCCTTAGGGTTTCGTGCAGATTTATCTTCTCTTGGTCAGATGATAGCTGAGATCAACCTCTCTCCCTGATCAGCAGGCATGTTCTCTACCCTCTTCCCTCCTGCTTCGGAGAACTCAGTGACCTCCACGGCATGAAACCGTCCCCAGCCCAGGGATCCACGATCCCAAGTTCCTTCCTCCTCCTCGCTGTCTGAATATGTTTCAAATGATGTAGTCTCTACCTTATGACTGTATGTTTTTCCTGATATGAACTTGACATTTAAATTCTATTTTCTCACTTGGAGATCTATCATCTACACCAAGCTCTGTTTTTAGTTCCTTTATTTATAGTTTGTAGAATCAAAAATATATCTCACTTCCATTTCTCTGCTGTTTGAATTCAAATGTTTTTCATCTGATTCCACCATTCATCAGTTTGCCCAAGCGAATAAGTAAATCAGTTACACAGCAAATTCATTAAATAACAGTGATTACTGGCTGAAGTACTGAACCGTATTTACAATTACGGGCACCTCAAACCCTGAACCATTTATGTCATATTTCTGGAACTCTTTTCTTTATGATTCAGGACTAAATGATTCAGGACTAAAGTAGAATTTTTAAAATAATGACTTTCATTCAACAATTATTCACTCAACCTAGCAAATGAAAAGGGACAGCAAGAAAAAACAAACAAAGCAAAACAAAACACCCCCCTCACACACACACACAAAAATTAAAACGGAGTTAGGATGTCGCAAAAGGAACCAGAAACACAGAGTAAAGTGATAGGTTTGGGGCAAGATGGAGAAGAAGTTTATCATAAATGCACAAAACACAAGTGCAGTGGCATTTGGAAATATAAATGGAGGTCAAGTTTCTCCATTACGACCAGACCCAAGGTGCACACCTATGATCCCAGGGAGAGTTAGCCTTAAAGGTCCCTGTCCAGCGGTCAGTGCCACATCTCTGTGGCTCCTCTGCCTCTTTCTCCTTCACCAGCCCCCATCAGAACTCAGTGGCATCGCTCAGAGGCAGAAGCCACCAGCAAATAGCTCTCTGCCTTTCCAAAGGGAGAACGTACTATATTCCTGTCTAGTGGGAATCTTTTGCTGTTGTTACTGTTTTTACCAGAGTTATTTTAGGACTCTGAAAATAACAGCTCTGAAATTCACCACGATGATACAAAGAATTATTTTTGGTTCTGATGAAAACATTGGGACACAAAATAATGAGATGCGAAGGGGAAAGAAAAAGTTTTTCCCTTCCTGTCCTTGGCAAATCAAATACCCAGTTATCAAAAGAACATAAAGTAGTGCATTCATGAGCAGAACTGCTTCTAAATAAAATGTCTTGAAGATAAACGCTGCACCAGCTCCCAGCTAAGTACGCGGTAAGGAAAGCCTTGTTCTTGGTCTGTTCTCATTGGAGACTTCCACCCGCAGACAGTGAGCGGAGTGAAGCGGTGGAGCCACCCAGCGGCGGGTGAGGTTAACCGCAGCAGTTAGCGCGTTTCCTGGTGCCTTTCGTGTTTCCTGTTTTACAAAGGAGCACATTTCCTCTTCAAAGTAAGACACTAAGCACCTCTAATAAGAAATAAAAAAATGTTGTAGTAAATAGAGATCAATAACTTGAATGTCACTTTTTAAAAGTAGGTCTTCGCGTAAAAGATTGAAGAATTTATGAGCAAGCAACTTTTAAAAATAGAATAAAAGGAAAATATTCAATCCTGCCTGAATTAGTTTAAAAAAGTTTCTTTTAGTGTTTTAAAACGTAAAAGTAGGTTCCTTTTTTTCGGTACCAATTTTGATTTCAGAAAAGCTCATTATAGAAATGAAAACTTAAAACATGAAATTAACTTGGAGCCTGAAAATGTCTCTCTGACTCCCCCAAGCTGTCAATAAAAATACATTAATATTCCCAAATATAACAGCTTATGAAGAGAACTCAGAACTGGTTGTCCCTGTAAAAGTATGTTTTATTTAAAAAGTAAAAAAGGCCCAAACTGAGAGTAATGCCAATAAGACTTGCTGCTGAATCAAAGGATAAATATTTTTAAAAATTATAAAGAACTTAAAGAAATCAAAATAGTAAAATGAGTTCATTTAGAAAAATTAGATAATATAAATAAAAGAAGTAAGTTCTTCATCACAATTCTACTATTAGTACTTTGATTTGTATATTTTCAGAAATTGTATTTGATATAGATGATATAATTTTTAGTGAAAATGGATACTTAACTTTTTCCAACATGTTTTTCAGTTTATGTTATGAACAATTTCTACCTTCATACATATTTATCTATGTATAATTTTTAAAAAGCTGTATAGTATTCCAATTATGACTGCATTGTACTTTATTCAACCAAAGCCTTCATATAGAATTTTAGTTTTCACTTTTTGCTATTATGAACAATGATCTCAAATCATTCCTTCATCTTTTTTAAATGTAAGAAGACCTATTTAAAGTGAATAACAGAGAAGGTATATTTTACAACAGGTTTTAAATTGTGAATTAAATGTAACAGAGAAAAGTACATTCAATTTACACATACACTTTAGCAAACAGTTGTGAACAACAGTGTATCTGCCACCAAAGTCAGCAACAGAACATCTCAGCCGCCCCCCCCCCCACTGAACTATATGCCCATCCCCTTCTCCCTTATACTCCTCTTGTAAGGTGCCCATACACCTAATCAAATTGCCTGCCCCCATGTGGTATCCATTTACAGCCCTGCAAGCCAGACAAGAGGTGTCTATCTGAGACAATGACCCTAGGGAACTGCAGTCTGCTGGTCCACAGACTCAAGAGCCAAAAATCAGAGTGAATTATACAGAAATTGACATGGGCACACTGGCAGTGCTAAAACGGTACCTCTGATTCCTATTACAGCCTTTGAAAGTCTAGTTCAGTGTTGTACCATTTTGCACAGTAGAGGCATCTGGGCCTACAGTGACCAACAAGGGAAGCCCCACCCTCCCAGGCAGGAGTTAACCCAAGTGGGTTAAACTGGAGCACACTGTGGGGGGTTCAGCTGTAGTTCACGGACGTTTTCTCAGTGTCTTGTCCTTGTCCTTGGGTCGATCACTTCCTGGTGTCAGATGAATACAGTGCTGGGCTTGCTTGTGGGTGTAAGAGGGAAGGAGCCCATGTAGAAATAAAAATAATTCACAGAACACACTGTTAAGTGAGCAAAGGAGTTTCTAAAATTGTGTATGCAGGCCATTGTCACAGAATTGTAAAACTATATACACACATGAATTTATTATAAATATGCATACATTTATAACAAAAGTTGGAAGACAAAAATAATAGCAGTTGCTAACTGAGGATGGTGACATTATAAAAAGTGGACTTTAATTTCTTGAAGTTAAAAAAATAGTTTTCAATGAAAGAAAATCATAGCAGATAAAAAATATTCTATGAAGTAGCAGTCTAAAAATGGTTTCTGTGGATAACAAGCCAAACTGAGACCATGCAGCCAAAACGGAGATTTCTACAGTGATCTTGATAAGACTGGAGAAGTAATATATAAATAGTGAGGAGCAAAGTAGATATCTTTCATGTGAATCTGAGAAAAAGGACCAATCTGTGCTGAGCGTTTTTCCCCTTCCTTTGGACTTACTCACTCTGAGAGGCCCTGCAGCATCCCCACAAATGTAGGTGGTTTATAAGGAGAGCGCCTAAAAATTGTTCCTCCTTGAAGTGTCACTCCATACGCCGCACTTTGGGGCAGAGTGAATACAAAATGGTCACGTTCACCAAAGAATGACTTCCGTGGGCAAAATCAAAAGCTATAAGCATATGACAATTATATAAGATTCCAGCCCTACATGGTATTGGCCACGTATCAAATCACAGAAGAATAAGTACAAGAAGAGATAAGGATCGGGTACAATGCTGAAATTCCTGTGGTTGTTTTTTCTGGGAAGATAAAAAAAAAAACAAGTTAAGTGAAAATGCTGCCTTTAGCCACCTGAGATTTCCAGTAGATGCCTGAAGAGACACTGCCCATGCCCACCCCTCCCTGGGATGGTTCTGCAGGCTTCTGTGAACCCCCTGCTGGGTATCCTCAGTGTGGGCTGGGTCTCTACGCCAGAGTTCTCCCAGACCCTTGTCTGTTACTGCACCACGAAAGGGGATGTAGATGGTAATAGGAAAATCCTATAGAAAGGGAAGCTAGAAGCAGCGTTAAATAGAAACAAACAGGAAATGCGATCAAATTCCTGGGCTTTGGTATCAACTCCTCTATTGGATATGAACAAGGTGAACTTGGGTGCATTACTTCATTTGTCTGTAGCTCATTTCCCTTCTCTGTAAAATGAGTATTATCATTTAGTCAGTAATATTTATTGTTATTATATAGCAGGAATTGTGCTGGGCAATAGTAATACAAATATGGTTAAGGCATAATATCTAGCTTCAGGGAGCTCACAGTCTAGTGAGGAAGACACTTTCAAAGAGACAATTATCGCGTGGCACACGCAGTAGATTCCACCTGGAAGCACTGAGAAAATCGTTAAGGATGGGGCAGTGTGAGTGTGAAAGTGGGGGCTTGGGGTTGGCCTTCCAGGGGTTCAAAGCACCTAGCACACTCCACAGTTGTGGGGCACCCCGCTCACATTAAGTTGCTATGCCTTCCTTCTGGAGTGATCTCAGTTACAACTTCGTGCAACAGAATGGAGCAATTTGCACTGGGCAACATCGAAGTTGTGAAGCACAGCCCCCTTCAGGGAGATAATATTTTGCATTCTTGAACAATGAGTATTATGAAGACTAGGCTCCAGAAGCTGTCCTGTGACTCCCTGAAGCCTGGAATTTAACATGTTGCCTTACTCAAAGCGAGCTTGCTATTTTAAAGATGCAACCTAGTTTCAAACCTTAGGGAGTCAGGACGAGTAACACACAAAGAAAGAAACTACGAAGGGGAAAGAAATGTGAAGTCAGCCAAGATTTTTCTCAAGAACTTTGGCCTTTTCACTGGTCCAGTGATGTATTTGAAAACTGTTAGGCATGACTTTTAGACGTATTTTTCAGTAAAAGATTAAAAGCACAAAATCTTGGGAGTGCAAAAAGGCTTAGAAAGAGTGAAGGAGTGAATACGTACCTAGGGCACAGTGTTTGAAGTACTGGACTTGGCTGTCATTTCCTCTCTCCTTTCCCTTGCCTGTCAAACCAACCCACTGTTCCACTGGTCTCAGATTCAGCCTCGGATTCTTAGTGCAACTAATTAGGAAGGTGTTACTAATGAAAATAAGTTGTAGTTACTGGGGGTGAAACAGAAGGGCTGGTGGGGACTGGCTGAAGGATGAGGCTGTCTTGAAGAAGGGCACAGTGACACACAGGTGTTAGGAAGGCAGACTTGTGTGCCCTGCAGTCCGGGTCCATCTCCTGTCCTTAGCACAGCTGGCTGGCTCCCTAGTAATGGCTGAACCGAGTGTCTCTGCTGGGCCTGAGGTGAAGCGGTGTTGGGGTTTGGGTGAACATACATTGTGGGGAAAGCATGAGGAGAAGGTGGAAAAGGCCGAGGAAAGGAAGAATCACATCCTATTACGATTTGGCCCTTGCAGATCTCCCCAGCCCACTTGTACTGCCCCTCGCTTTCCTCCCTTGCTTTTGGCTGAGACTTGCTGGGTTGCAGAAGGGCCTGGGGCATTTTCATGACGCCACTGTGCCTTGTGGTCACCTTTGTGCTTACTTGTCCTACTAAGAAGCCAACTCCTCAAAGGCAAGTCCATTTTCCACTTCTTTGTGTCCTCTGTAAGAGTGAATGGCACAGGCATTAAGGCACAGGTGCACGCTGAGTGTTTCTGCAGTTGAGCCAACAATCCATAGGCCTGTCTGCACGTGATGTCCTCTGATTTGGAGCATGTACTGCATCAGATGAAACAGACCCGCACTGCCCTGGCTGGTGTAGCTCAGTGGATTGAGCGCGGGCCTGCGAACCACATGATCGAGGTTCGATTCCCAGTCAAGGCACATGCCTGGGTTGCAGGCCAGTTCCCAGCAGGAGACTTTATACATTGATATTTTTTCTCCTTCTCTCCTTCCCTTCCCCTCTAAAGATAAATAAAATCTTAAAAAAAAAAAGAAACAGACCTGCACCATTTCAGGGCGTGTTTCCCAACAGGTGCTTGCCCTGGGGAGTTCATCTCAGCAGTAGTGTCCCCTACAGCCAAATCTGGTCTGCAAATGAGAGCCACCCCAAGGCTTGACAAGGATGCGTGGGCTCCCCTCACTCATGCACATCTCAATGCCTTAGTGAATGGAATGTCTTTGGGTATTGTTGTGGAGGGGGTGGGGTGGGGGTGCAAGGAACTCACGATGCAGTTAATATTCCTATCTGCCTGGGCCCCGGGGTTCCTTTACCTGCATTATGTGGGGAAAGCTCTGATATCTTAGCCGTATTATGGATTAAATGTAGGACACGAATCCTGGTTTCAGCCAATCAACCAATATATTCTAAGAGTCACCTTTAGCTTCATGAACTAACACGTGAAATCTGGAATCTCTATCAATTAATTAATTGATAGATTAATTGATCTCTATCAATCAATCAATTAAGTACTCATATCAATTAATTTGCCCCAATAGTGTCATATTTCACCCTCCTCCATCTAACAGTCTTAGAATATCCTTCTACCACGTTCCTCATTTCTGCTCATATATAGGGTTGGCCAAAAAGTTGTTTAGTAGCACTTAGTTGTCTTTAACTTCATTTCAAACAATTTTGTTAGTTTGTATTGTGACAGCTGTCATATCAGTGTGCATTTAAAAAATTATCAAAATTGGTGAGTTTTTATGCAGCTATTTTAATATTGAAGATGGAAGAAGATAAGCAACATTTTTGGCATATGATGCTTTATTATTTCAAGAAAGGTAAAAATGCAACTGGAATGCAAAGAAAGATTTGTGCAGTGTATGGAGTGGGAGCTGTGACTGATTGAATGTGTCAAAAGCGTTTTGTGAAGTTCTTGGTACTATTGAACAATTTAGCCAAATAATTTTTTGCTGTGGGGCTGTCGTATACATTGGAAGATGTTTAACAGCACCCCTGGCTTCTACCCATGAGAAGCCGATAGTGGGAGATCGCCGACATACTCAAAATATCCAAATCAATAAAGCTACTGGTGAAAATAAAAAACATGTCTTCTATTTTATGGAAAATGGGTTTTCTAGCCAACCCAATATATTAGCAAAGTCTTGCACTCATTTGGTGTGTAAGCTGTTTCTTCCTGGTCACAGGAAGCACTTGCCTCCTGAGCATGCTGAAATTCAGCCCTAGTTATAGGACTGGTGACAACAGGGGTCTTCTGGTGGGACTTGAGGAGGACAAAGATCCCCTTTTAAGGAATCTGCCCCCAGGTGAGGTTATCACAAAGAAAGGATAGTCTCACCACAGAGTTTTTAAGCAGGGGGCCAGATATACTCACTAACAGAGGAGGCTTAGAGTCACTTGTCATTTCAAGATTGTCCACTTCATCTGGATCCAAGCAGATGCCCCCACTCCAATGTTCAGGACCCAGTTCTTTCCCATGCCATACCCTAAGTGTCTTATGGAAATGGGATGGGACTGTGAATTCAACTATTGCTATAATTCAGCAATCCTTACATTAGAATTCTGTGCAACAACAAGCGATTCTTTTACAGCTCTCAGGGAAGCATCTGGCCTTAGACTGTGACTTAAGCTGAGAGTCAAAAGACATGAGCTTGTCATTTTCCTTCTGTAAGTGACAAGGTGCTTTCAGGAGCATCTGTCTCATACCACTGCTCTTACACACACGCTGCTCTTACACACACGCTGCTGCTGCAGCGGCCAAGCGGTCAACCACTTGGGCAATCCCTTGCTTCGTTGGCATGTCGTCGCCACCAACTGCAGACGGCAGTTTCATTAATGGCAATGCCCACATCTTGCACTGGGGGTAGCTCTCCTGTGGAGAGAGCCTCATGGGGAGGAACTGAGACTTCCCACCAACAACCAGTCCGACTTGCCAGCCTTGTGGGTGAACCACCCTGCAAGCAGAGCCTCCGGTCCCAGTCAAGCCTTCATGTCACCAAATGCCATCTGCAATCTTGATTGCAATGTCACAAGAGACTCAAACCAGAACTGTTGTCTAAGCTGCTCCCAGTATCCTGACCCGCAGTTGTGGGGTAATTTGTTTCACAGCAACACACAACTACTGTATCTACTTAGGTCAAAATTCTGTAAAGGGTTGGCCCCTTGCCCTGCTTCTCTGGTCACCTAGAGAAGTCAGTATAGTTATTTAGCTACAATTTTCTTTGAGTATCATAAACAAGTCACTATATCGAATCATGAGAGAAAGAACAGACTTCTGCATTAGCCAGATGGTCAAGGTGCTGACTAGATGCGTCGTTTCTGAAAAGCAGGAGATCCAATGGCTAAACCAGCACATGAAGATTTCGATTGCTATAGAAATTAACAGAAATAACAGGTGCATCCTTATGAAGACTATTCTAGAGAAGTCACAATGTGTCTAAATGTTCATTATGCTTACCATAATTGATGAAGGAGATGCAAAATACTGTGTGCATAGGCATGTCGGAATTCTGAGGGATCTGGAAACTATTTCTGAGGATAGTTGAAGGGTCTGAGGCTGTACAGTTTGGAGAAGTCATAGGGAGAGAGCACTTAATAGTTACACATTTGAAGGGCTGGCATGTGGAATGAATCATATTTTGAGTTGATCAAGAGAAGAAAAGTGGCTTAATGAGAAATTACAGGAATGCAGATTCTAATCCACTTATAACAACCACAGCTGTTTAATAACAGGCTGAGCTGTAGTGAAAACTAATGTGGCTCCTTCTCCTTGGAAGGGTTTGATTCAAAGTTGGCTGATTGCCCTTCAGAGGTGGTGGGAGGGACTCTGGCACTGCTAGGTCTAGAGGCACCCTGGCACCCTGATCTAGAGGCCCCGAGATGTTGTTCCTGAGAGCCTTTTCCTCCTGCATGTCTTCTTATGCATGAATATCTTTAAATAAGAAACTTCAGTGTAGTGGGAAGTGTGAGCATTATAGAGGAGTCAGAACTCCACTTAGAAGTTACAAGCTGTGTGACTTGAAGCAAGATACTCAGCATTTCCAAGCTTCACTGTCCTTATTACCTTTCAGGGCTGTTCTGAGGATTCATTCAATGACACTCACTCAAATTTCCCATTTTCCATGTGATGCAAATGTGGTTTCCTTCCTTCCATTTTCCACGATATGGTTTATAATCAAACATCTGGGACTAATTACGATTTTGAAAGTGCAATGTCGAAACGAGCTAATTTTCCTTGGCTTCAAGTGTAGGATTTCATTTGTTTGTCAACAATCAACTTGATTAATATTTGATTAGATGCTTTGTGGCACAGCATTTTTTTTTAAGGAAAAGGCAAGTTTGGTATGAGTAGAAATAGAAGGAATCAGCAGCCAGATGGCTAACATCATCTTAGAAATTTGCAACTGCAAGATCATCACTTGACTAAAGTCGTTCCTCCCGAGTTATCAAAAACAAAACCATAAACAAGACAAAAATAAAAACAACACAAACTAGATTATCATCAATAAAGTATTTTATTTTGCTGAAAGTTTATTCTAAACTTTGGTAAGAAAAATTCAGTATCAAGCATTTTATTTTCTTTAAAATATTAAAAGAAACTGCAACCTAATAGAGTGAGTCAATATAGGCATTTCTACCTGTCCTTCCCACCCCAAAGATTAAAATAATAGGAAGTAAATAGACATGCCACAAAATACTAGAAATCAATCTTTATTATCTACAAATTTTAAACAATTATTTTGTTAACAAAGAAAGCTACCCTAATAATGGCAGATTGACCTGAATTCCTGAACTAGCCACTAAGATTACAGGTACTGAATAGTTAACATTGGTAAAGGAGATTTAGTCTTAGCAACCACAAGTGCTTTATTATCTATTAGCACCTTACTCTTTAGCATTCTCATTACAGGCTGTACTTAGGTGACAAATGGTAACTGAGATGTGCAATTGAAATTTCCACTTCTTATCTGTGATGTGCAATGATTTAAATAGGCGGCTCAAGGCTCATAGCGGCCTCTGAGTAATTGCTATAGTTAAACAAAATTTTTAACTTATTTTTAGAGAGCAGGGAAGGCAGGGAGAAGGAAAGGGAGAGGAACATTGATGTGAGAAGGAAGCATTGACTGGTTGCCTCTCATATGCACCCTGATCAGACCGAATCCTCAGCCCAGGCATGTGCCCCAGCTGGGAATTGAAGTGGCCACCTTTCGCTTTGCAGGATGATGCCCAACTGAGCCACACTGGTCCCAGCAGTAGCTGCTATCTTGCATTCCCTCAATGCTATGTATTTTTCCTACCCCAAATTCCAAGTTAAATACTATCAGTATTCTGGGGATTACTCTTTCATCTGTCTTATCTATCTACCTATCTATACACACTTACATATATATAAAATTTAACCAAAAAATGGGATATTTATGTACTGTTTTTATTGTTGCCAAGTTCAATAGCATCAAAATAATTTTTAGGTACTTAATTCAAGTGGTTTTAAAGTAAAAAAAATCATTTTTCAGACCCCATATAATTTTTGTAGCCATATATTTCAAACTCTTTAATGTTCATTACATTTAAAAATATTTTTGAACTTTTGATGGACTCTGCTTTAAATAGTGCTTATCATAGTGAAGTGCACATCGTTTTAATGTTAATAATTATGAATTAATTATTAGTGATTACTACTTAACATTAATAATGTCCATTTCACTGTGCCAAGTGAGAGGACCCCATGTCCCTAAAGGATTCCTGGAAGTCTGAGTCATGACCATAAGTGACAAGATCTGCAGGTTTGGGTGGTTGTGGAGATTTCTTGGCTTCAACAGGTATTAGGGGGAAAAAGTAGAGGTTACAGTTTGGGACTTATATGGTGACAGGATGATGCAGTAGAGGATCCAGCTTCTGACATTTTTGGAATAGAGATCTTTGCTCTTCTGTTTGTTGCTTTATGACAACTACAGCCGCCGCACCTCCGTTCAAAAACGGAGGGCAAGGACCTGCATGATCTTCGTGTCCATCTAAAAGCTTTCCCAGAAGCCCCAAGAACAACTTCAACTTTCACCTAATTGGCTAGCATTGTGTCAAATGGCTGCCCTTAGGCCTAAGGGAGTCCAGATAGTATTTTTTTAGCTAGAACGAAGGTTTCATTAGGATGACTAGTCACTAGGTGCAAAAAGAGCGGATTCCTGCTACAGAAAACCTGAGCAAGCTGCCCTTCTTCTACGAAAGAAATGAAGGAGACTTCCCCTTACTTCAGAAGAGCACTGAGAGGGTATGTGTGGCTAATAATACAGTGGTGGGTGTGTCCTACCCCAAAGAACCAGGTAAAGGAGAGGCATGCAGGATCCTGCTGCAGGAGCTGCTGAGATGAAGAACTTCCCCGTGGTCACTAACACAGTGGTAGCTGACTTTCACCGACGCTCACGAAACCAAGAGGAAAGGGACCTGCTCCCCAAAGTCGGCTATGTTTATCTGCTGGCATCCTCCTCTAAGCGGAAGCCTGGAGCTGTGGAAATGCCCATCTAACAAACTTTAACTTACTGTACGCACTCCCAGTTTGGTGCAGAAAAATGGGAAGAAGTCAGCTTTGGGCAGCGGACTTAACTTTTGCCTTCCCACGTCTAAGCCATAAAACAAAAATAACACTTCCATCCTTATTCACCTACCACTGTGCTAAACCCACAGCAGGTGCCCAGGATTCTCATGTCAACCTTCGTGAAGACTAAAAGGAAATTAACATGTATTTGGGGGACTGCCAGATAGTTTCCACACATTGCTCATGGACTCATCAGCGCTCCTTTAGGGAGGCATCACCATCTCCATTGAGAAGAATAAACTGAGGCTCAGAAAGGTTCACCAGCGACACAGAGAGGTGGGGTGCAGGTTTGTGCCTTATGCAAAGTACCCTCAAGGTCTCTCCTCCGCCAAAGGTGCTGGTACCGAGTTCCGCAGACAGTCGACCTACAGAAATTCTGAGCAGCAGTTTGATTCAGCGTCAGGAAGGGTACTGACTTTGGCAGAGCCAACTCTTAGGATGCAAAAACCTTCCCAAATCCTCAGGGGGCGGTCAAATAGGACAGAGTAACGCCCGATTAGCTAGTGACGAGGCCTGAGTGCCCGAGGGAGTGGAGGCCAGGTGCGCTCCTACCGGCCCGCGCAGCTTCGCGGGGACCAGGGACCCCAAAAAAGTGTCCTTGGGGGAACCCCTGCGCAGCAGTCGTCCGCACGGTCGCCCGGGCCGCGCCTCATGAGGGCTGCGCGTGACGCACTTCCGCCCGGCGTCTTCCGGCTTAAAGGGGCCCCAACCTGGCTCACAAAAACAATAACCACCACCACCACCACTACCACAAAACGGGCGCGCAGTCGGCCGGCGCCTCCGCTCCAGTCCCCGCCCTCCAGCCACCTGCCGCCGCCCGGGCGGTGCCGGGTCCACGGCCGCGCGGCCCCGCCCCGCGCCTGCCCCGCCCGAGGGAGCGGGCGGACCTGGAGCCGCGCCCTCTGGCCAACTTTCCCCGAGGCCACCGCGCCGCCTCGCGAGACCCGGGGCTGGCCGTGGCCGCTGCTGTGCCGCAGGAAGGGAGCGGCCGCCGCGGAGGACGCCCGGCCCGACTGTGCGGCCGGCGGCCCTACCTGGGCGCGGAGGGTGGCGGCGGGCCCCGCGGCCTCCTGTCAGGTACTTCTGACCCCAGAGCGGCCCGGCCCCTTCTCCTGCCCGCCCGGCCCGACGGGGCCGTCGCGTAGGGGCCTTGTTGCGTTTCAGCTTGGGGGGTGCGGCGGGGGCAGGGGCGGTGACTAGGGCCCTGGCGCCCCCACCCCTTCCCTTCCTCCCTTCTCAGCGATTTCTCTCTCTATCCCCGCCGCCCCCCGCAGTCCGGTGGAGCCTAGCGGAGCCCGGACCTGGCGGGGAACGCTGCACTGTGGCCGGGCCCCCAGACCCCAGCGCCGCCACCGTCAGTCACCCTCAGTACAGGCGATGGCCTTTGTATCGCCCGACGCACTTGTGACTGACTTGGACACGGAATATTGAGAACCCGCTTGCTTCCGAACCCACCCCAGTAGCGCTGGGAGTAACCACCTCGGCTCCTTTGGGCTCTTCACTGCTGCTCCTCCTGACTGTTTTCGGCTTTGGGGGCATCATGGACCAAAATGGGATGGAGATTCCTGTGACCCTCATCATTAAGGCACCGAATCAGAAGTACAGGGACCAGACTATTAGCTGCTTCTTGAACTGGACTGTGGGGAAACTAAAAACGCATCTGTCCAACGTCTACCCTAGCAAACCAGTAAGTGTCGGTCGACAAGCTGACGCTGCGGCTCGGGCCCGCAGCCTTACGCGCCCCTGCGCCGCGTCCACACAGTCTCCTTGCTCACCCCCGCCCCTCTTGGGTCAAACAGACCTCTTGGTAGATTGCGAAGTATTTTGAGTTCTGAAGTTGCGCGCGCGCGCCTGTGTGTGTCTTGAGTGGCCGAACCATTAATATCCTCTTGATCAGGTTCAGTTAATTAGTAAGTGCCCTGAAATATCGAGGGACATAAGAGTTGGCAGGTATGAAAAAAAGAAGACTATTTTCCTTGGACTTAAAGTCATCCACCTCATATAGGATGACTGTTATATCCTTAAAAACAGAGAAACATTACAGTTCATAGTAGAGCTTTTATTGCTTATTCAACTAAAATTTCTTTTTACTTTCACCCCGTGACTCAGAATTTTGCTTACTGTTGAAGAGCAATTTTTTTCTTGGAAATAAATATGTACCCCTATAAAAATTACACTTTGAAGACTAGTTATATGTACTTTAAGAAGCAAAGAGTTTTAGATTCACTTTCCTCTGCCCCTCCCACATTTTTCTCCTGTACAGGACACAGAACTTTCACTAATTTAGAAGAGAACAGTCATTCCACCCCCCTACCATTTGGTACATCTTTTTATTCCTTTCATATGACCATTCATAAGTCAGTGTGGCAGTGTTTTCCATTCTGAATCATATCGGGATATTGCAAAGATAATAAATAAAATACAAAGAGTACAGCTCCATCTGTCCCTGGAGGTAGATTGGAAAGGGCATTGTTGATAATTAATAAGTTTTGATAAGTAAAGAAGGCATTTGATCTAAATTTGGGTATTGATGAATTAAGACTGTTTCAGTGGTGCAGTATTAAGTTTAGTTGGTTTAGATTTCTATAATAACTACAGGAATACTGTGGTTATTGCAAAAATAGGTTTAGAAAAACAGTCCTTAGTTGGTGTTAGCTGTGTTTGTCAGTACCTTGTGGTACAAACATTTTTAGTAGAGGAAATAAAAGCTCTCAGGTATTTACGTACTTGGAACGAGCCAGCTGGAACTTTCATTTATTCAAGTCTTTTGTTTGAGAGTTAAAGTTTACACAGAGGGTAACAATTTGTTTTAAAATTGTCTGCTTTACAAAAGATTTCCTAGTGCATATGATTGGTTTGGTACAGTTTCGAAGTGGAAAATGGCTCTTCAGGATAATCAGAGTTTAAAGCCATAGACTTCCATGGTACACCTGGTAACATAGCGCGATACCGTTCCTAGGCGGTGCCCGTCTCAGTGTGTGCACTCCAGTGCACACTCACGTGAGGATCTTCACATGACACGATTAGACCAAAGGGACTCGGCTTGCATTGTGGTAGACCAAGAGTTACACTGTTCTAAAACTCTCATTTTGTAAAAACTCAGAGAGGGGTGTGAAACCCTCAAGCCTTATCTTCACCCGTCCTGGCGCTAATCTCCAGTGCAGGGCTGGCAGTGCTGCGGGTCACGGGCTGCTGGGGACAGATCAGTTACAGACTTCTTTACACCCGCCCTCCTACCCTGCCTGCTGTCTGTACACACTGCAGACGGTTTGCAGGCTGTACAAACACTGTGTGTTGTGGGCTTTAATTACTTGACTACCCAACTCTGCAGCAAACCTGGTCTTTTTCCTCCTCCAGCAAGTCTTCTCCAAGTGAAGGTTACTTGTAGGTTAATGAGAGTGGGCAGGCCTAGGGACAGGGCGCATGTATTTATTTTCATAGAACTTTACTGAAAACTTTTTATGGTGGTTCGTTTTGACAGGCTTACATTCTGATACCACAGCACAGTTGTCAAGCAGACCAACTGTTTAGTGAAGCTCCACAGCCACAGGTGGTCCTAATACAGAAATTGGAGTCCTACCAGTTGTCTTTGTAAGGTTGTTAATTGGAACAGAAAACATTTTGCAACCTAAGCATTTGGATTTTGTTGACCTGGCATTTGCATGTCCATATGCTAAGCACAAAGGTGCTGGTAAGAGTCCTTTGCTGAAGCTCAGGTCCAGCGGGGGATGGAGATATGACAGTAAATAAGTGACATGATGGGACTAGTGCCGTGCAGAGGGCTGCACTGAGTGTGAAGACGCACAGGGGAGGGGTGGTCCACTTGGGAGTCTGGGGTAAGAGAATGGGGATCTGTTTTAAGAAAAGGTTCACAGGGATATTTTCCTTAGATAACAGTTTTAAGCAGACAAGATGAGAGCTTTTTAAAACTATTTTCCCAGAGCTAATGTTGCACTGGAATTGAAACCCAGGTTTTTCTGACTGGCAAGCCTCAGGCGCTTAACCCTTACAATTCCTTTAGGAACTTGGCCATCTCAGCTGTATATTTCCAGATTATAAGAACTACAAAAAGAGGTGTCTGTTTACATGGTTTGCCATCTAATGGCTGCAGATGAATGGATAATGTAGCCTTAATACTGTTCTGATGAATATCAACTTAGTATGAGGTTATTGCTACTTATTTTGAAAAATTATAGGAGAGATATGGGAGTGTACTATCTTAAGACTGAAAGCACATTGCTTTTCCCTGTCTTGTCACATCCCTGCTCCTTCATGTGACCCAGAGCACCCCTGTATTTCCACATGCTCTTGTTGTGCGCCTACCTGATTTGCTAATGGCCTGTCAGTGCAGACAGCTCAGCAGGGAATGTCCCTTTGGAGTTCTGGAGGAAGTTCTTTAAGCTCCATGTGCTGGTTTTGCTTACAGTTGTTGCCAGGAGATAAGGGGTAGAGACAGCTTGAGTAAACTGCACTTCTGTTTCCAGTGTTTCTGGATTTCCTGGGGCTTTGGGTGGGCTGGGTTTAGTGGGAGTTCGAGATGTGTTCCAACACAAATCAATAGAATCCGTTTCCCACAAAAAAGCATGTTCTGTGCATGTCTTGGGAACAGCTCTTTAAAGCTCTTTGACTTGACAGTTATATGTAAGTACTGAAATGTTAATAGTTACTACTTTCGAAGGACTTGGGTCATAGTTCTTTGAACTAACATGTAAGTTACAGATTGCTTTTACTGAGGTATTTGGTAATGTCAAAGTTGGATATACTAAGAACATGCTTGAGTCCTACGTCATTACGAGAGACCCATTTAGTTCTTCACATACAAAAGCTCAGTCTTTTGATACCAACTAGATGACTTCTAGAAATATGAAGTATTGTTGGCTTTGTAAAACTCAACTGACAGACTCTTGTGAATATTTAAAATACATTAGGGATGCATAGTATTGTATCTGCTTTTGATACCTGATTAAATGTCGATTTAGGTAATAATATATGTAAAGCTTTTAGAAAGAAAAGAATCTCCCACCAGTTGTGGTTTGATTTCTGCGTGTCATACCAGCAGGTGAGCTCCCCTCTCCTTGGTTTTTGGCCATGTCTGTGCAGTGGGTAGCGGAGTGTTTCGGGTCAGCTGGTTAGGCAGCTGTTTGACTGGAGTGGTAGAGTTCTGCCTCTGGGCCACTCAGAGTAGCATCAGGATGTGTCCAGCTTGGTCATTTAGCCACCTCTGCTGTACCGCATGTCACCAGGCTTTGTCTGGGACAGAGTGGGGTAGGCCATAACAGTGCTACACCTGTTGGGATTTGCTGGCTGCTTGACGCGGCATGTAAGCAATGGGAAGAATGGTGATGCTCTTAGCAGGTAAAGCTAAGTATGTCTGTATATCAGTCTGTGCAGCCAGTTGCTTGACAGCAAACCATGTAACTGATAGTTTAATTAGTACTCGATTTTAGATTTATGAATTCTTCTGAACTTGTATATTTATTTATATTTAAGTTAAAGATTTTATTTATTTTTAGAGAGAAAGGGAGAGAGAGGGAGAGAAACATCACTATGTGGTTGCCTCTCGCGCCTCCTACTGGGGAGGCCCACAACCCAGACATATGCCTTGACTGGGAATCCAACCAGTGACCTTTGGTTCACAGTCCACTGAGCCATACCAGCCAGGGCTAAATTCTTATATTTAAAAGGTGCCATGCAATCTTTTTTTGCTTATTGAGAGAAAAATGAACTTTTGTTATGTTAAGCTGCTGAGATCTTGGGACTTGCTGTAGCATCTAGCATCACTTACCTTGCCCGACCCAGAAACGGACTTTCAGTCAAGGTAGAGGACAGTGTTGTTAGCAGGTCTGCGGGAGTAAAACTGCCACTTTACAGGTAAAATGTAATTTGAATTGAGATCTCAAAATCTATACTTTTCCTCATACATATAATCTAAAATAACTAGGTGAAAATTCATTTGATTATTGTGTTATTTGCTATCGTATCTAGCCACTGGTTTTTCAGATATTTAAATTATATGCTATTTAAATAAAAAAACAATATTTTTAGTTGATATAGAACAATTTTCAAATCTCCTTACCTAATTTAGTCACATGAAAATTTCTTTTTCTCTGTTTTCAATCACAGTAAAATTAAAGAATTCCTTTTCCTTTTAAAACTTCTGCTTATCTGAAGACTATTCAGTTTAAGGCAACAGTATATTTTATTGAGGTGTAATTTATATACTGTAAAATTGCCCTTTAACATGTACAACTCAGTGGCTTTCAGTAGTTCATGAGGTTGCCCACTTGTCACCACTGTCCAATTCCAGGACATTTTTACCATCCCAAAGAGAAACCCCATGCCCGCAAGTGGGCACTCCCCAGTCTCTGCTCCCCCAATCCTTGGTAGCCACTGATCTACTTTCTGTTTCAGGATTTGCCTGTTTGGGAAATTTTATGTAAATGGAATCGTAGTAAATTTGTGGCCTTTAGTGTCTGACTCCTATAGTGTTTATAGGGTTTATCCATGTTATGGCGTATATCACTTCTTCATTGCTTTTTATGGACCAGTAATGCTGAGTGGTACATATTTATTATATTTTCTTTATTCACTTATCAATTAATGGTTGTTCTGGCTTTTTGGTATTATGAATAATGCCTCTATGAACATTCTTGAACAGGTTTTGGGTGGATTTGAGTATATACTGAGTCATACAGTAACTCCACACTCAGCTTTCTGAGGAGGCGCCACACTTCCCCACAAAGGCGTTTCATGAACATACCCACCACCAGTGTGTGGGGTTCCATTTTCTCCCCCACTTGGCCCACACTTGTTTTTGTTGTACGTATTTTTTAGGAGGGTATTGTGCTCTATTCTAAGAAATTTACATGCATTTTCATTTCTGTGAAATAGATACTGTTATTGTCCTCATTTTGCAGGTAAGAAAACCGAGGCAGAGTGGTGGTAGTGGCATCTTGTACAAGTTTCTTAATATTCTTCATCTGTCTCTGCTGTGTTGGTCTGTAGGTCCAGTAGCACCTCCCCCTTGGTTAGCTACTCAAGGTCATTGCTTTTTAAATTCTGTTTTTCTCTCCATCATTAGTTTTTTTCGTATTCTGCTAGATTATTCATATTGGCACATAAACATGTTATTTCTCGGTTCTTAAAAAAACAAAACAAAAACACAAAGCAGTAAAACAAATAAGACCAGACCCTCTATTTTTTTTGAAGATATATATTTACTGATTTTAGAGAGAGAGGAACATAGATGTGAAACAAACATGGATCAGTTGCCTTCTGTACGTGCCCAGACCAGGACTGAGCCCACAACCTAGGTAGGTACCCTGACTGGGAATTGAACCCGCAACCTCTTGGTAAACTAGACAACACTCCAACCAACTGTACCACCCTGGCCAGGGTCCAGACCTCTTTTGATTCCACTTTCCTTCTAGCTATTGCTCTATTTCTTTCCTTGTCCTTAGTGCAAACCTCCTTATAAGTTGTATATATTTACTGTCTCTAACTGTACTCTCCTTTTCTCTAACATCCGTTCCAGTTAAATTTTTACCCTGCTGTCCACCAAGATTGCTTTATCAAGGTCAGTAGGGGTCTCCACGCTGCAGAATACTTGGAGGGAGTACAGAAATAAACAGAATAGAGTGAAAGAAGGACAATGCGAGTGATGACAGAAGCCTGGAAATACTCAAATGTCTATCTGTAAACTATGGTACTTCTGTATAAAGCAGCCTTACCCATCAAAAAGAATGGGGAAGACATCCTGACATGCTCAAGCATAATCTCCAGGGCATATTAAGCGGGGGAACAAGGCGGAAAAGAGTAGGTGTAGTGGATTGCTTTTCCTATGCGAAGAGAAGGCAGTACTGGTGTCTGTGTTCAGATCCGTGGTGGAGGCAGAGAGAAACGATGGAAGGGTAACTCAGAATGAGGGAGCAGGGAACAGGGGTGGAAACTATACCCCTTCAAATGGATGTCATTCTATAATTTTTACTCTGTTGCCATATAATTAAAAAAGTTAAATAGGGAAAGTAATTCCTATGTGGTAACACAATAATTTAATGATTTAATGATTTAATAATTTTAATGTCAGGGTGGCGACATAACTGCCAGAGGAATTACCCCAAGTAATTTAGAAACAGTACTTTATGTATTTCTAGTGGTATGTACATAAGGACTGAAGAAAGCCTCAAGAAATTTTAAACTTCACTTAATGTTGTTATTCTTATTTTAAGATTGTATATAGTAGGATGAAACATATAGGTAAGTTTGCTAATGGAGTATGTTTTTTAATGTCATTAGCAAGCAAGAATTTCAAGGCAAGAGAAGATATAAAAAAAGTAAAAACCATATACTGCTCTATTAATTTAATTCAGATATGTCAGTATGAACTTTTAAAGTATCTCTTTCTAGAAAAATGTATATTTTCTAGCTTCCCTTAATGAAGAATCTTAGAAATAATGACAACTAACAGTAAAGTACCCTCAGACCCCAGACTTTGGTCTTTAGACAGTTTCCCCACTAGAAGGAACCAAGGCACCAGGCTGATGCACCTGGGCCATTCTGTGCCTAAGAGCAAGGAGGCCTCCTGAGACGGCAGAGGTCATGTCCAAGTGGCACAGGAGTCCACCTGGACTCCTGCTGATGAGGGAGAACACCATTTGAGGATTTAAACAAATGGCAGTACAGTATAAAATATAAAATTCTACAAGTTCATTATACTTAACCCCAAACCCATGATGCTTGGTACTCGAGGACCATAGATCTTAGTGTGACGGTTTCTATTATGATTGTTTTACTATAAAATCCTCTTTTACTAGCCATGTTGAATATATAGTCTATTTAAAAATTGTTACGGTTTTGCTTGGATTTGACATATGTAAGAGTTGTTGATATAGCTACTATCTAATTATTTCACTAGATTTAAGGAACATTTGCCTGTTTCTCACTTATGAAATAGGAGTTCTTATGGGGACTATACATAAATGTTTTAATTGTAAATACTTAAATGCTAGCAGCAGGAACTCTTAGCAGATTTATCATAAATACAAAACAGAGCAGAGATAACCAGGACGTATTTCCTCCTGGGGTTGCTTATAGAGAGGGCAGCTGCATCTCTGTGCAATTGAGTTGATTTTTCTTTAGTCTCATGTTTTTGAAAAATGTACAAAGCTATTCGAGAAAGTGGAGGGAATGATAAAATCTATTAAATAGTTTATTTACAGCTATAACTAAATTCAAATGGCTTTTGAATTAAAACCAGTAAGTTTTACATGATGTTAGTAAAGAAAAAATAAGTCTTACATATACTTTTAGATGAAAAATACTGATAAGACAATACAAATACCTCTGGTGACTTTTAAATTTTATCTTGTTGTTGACTTTTAACAGAAGGCCAGCCACCTCCTCATTTATAGCTTGAAGATTTATGATAGTCACGTATGCATTGCATTAAGGAAAAGACAAACTTCCAATTTACCTGTTTTCTGTTTTTTTTTTTTAATTTGGTAAATCATCTGTATTTCATTGCATCTACAATAAAGAGGCTACCATTTGCTGAGTTCTTAATGTCTTAAATGGAATTTGGAAAAAGAAAATTCTTAAACTATGTCCGATTTCTGCTTATTTGTGCCTAAAGGGAGTTTACCCATATTTAGGCATGTTACTCCCAAGCTTTATTTTGTATAACTAGAAAAAGTTGAATTCTCTTCTTTGTCCCATTTCTCAGTTGACGAAGGATCAGAGGTTGGTGTATTCGGGCAGACTGCTTCCCGATCATCTGCAGCTGAAAGACATTCTCAGAAAAGTAAGCGGATTTCTACCACTATGTGCTACCAGACACAGAGTGTGAGGACAGAGTCATTCTGAAATTCCATGGATATCCAGCCAGTTCAGTTTGTAGATACTCAAAATCAACCCACTTGGGTAGCATTATAGGTTAACATGAACTAGAATGTAAAGAACATGATGATAGATTTCAGTTAGTTTAGGTAGCAGTTTTGTGTATCTATTGGAGAGCTAAATCTGAAATAGGATTATATATTTGTCTTCAGGCATTTGGCATTTTGTGTAAGAAAACAGTGCCAGCTTACCAGGAGTGCAGGAGAAGAGCGTTCAGGGTGTGGTGAGAGTCTTCACTGATCTCAGTCTCCTGTCTTCTATCCCCTTGTGACCAAAACTGCATGATGTTGTAATACAGGTTGCTTGGGTTAGGAGTTAATTTCAGGGCAAGAAACAGAAGGAAGCCCAGGTGTCCGTCAGTCAGCAACCTTTGAATGTTGGTGCTTAGACTGAAAATGTATTTCAGTAAGTTTTTTGGACATTGGCTAGAGTGTCAGTTTTTTTTAAAGTGGCAGCTTTTAACTCATTTATTTGTGGAATTTATACTTTTATAACAGGAAGATATACTTTTATAACTATTCTGCATTTGCGATACTGCTTTTTATTTGTGAATGTAGCAAAATTGAATATACAGCTTTGATATTTTTGCTCAGATCTTTCACTTAAGTCTTTTTTTGTTTTTTTATAGTTTATTTTTTATTGGATTTTTTCATTACCATTTATCTCCCTTATACCCTCTTCCACCTCCACCTACTCTCCTCCCCCTTTACTTAACTCTTAATGTTGTTCTGGATATCCCTGATCTGATTTAGGAAATCTTTCTCCTCAACTTTTTGTTTATGATTACCTGTGGGAAACTTTAAGAAGTCTTACACCAGTATATTCTTTCTGTTTAGATAGTTGGACATTTTAACTTTGCCAGTGTGACTTCTTGCTGTTATTTTCTTTTTAATCATGTAGTTTCAGGTTGTTAAGATGGTTTAATATCTTCTTTTTCCCTCAAAATTAGTGGAATTTGTAGCAGTTCCTCTCCTCCTTTGTAATAGACTTAATTTTTTAGAGCAGTTTTAGGTTGAGCGAAGGTAGAGATTTCACATGCATCCCCCGCCTCCTTGGGCACAGGCTCCCCCACCACCAGCACTTCATGGTAGAGTGTACATTTGTTACAACTGATGAGCCTGTGTCATGGACACATCACTGTCACCTGAAGCCCGTGGCATACATTAGGGCTCTCTCTTGGTGTTACACTTCCTGTGGGTTTGGACAAATGTTGTCACCATTACGGTATTGTACAGCATGATTTCACTGCCCTGGAGGCCCTCTGTGCCTCGCCTTTTCATTGTTCTTTCTGTTTTTATTCTTAAAGCGTTATGGCTATGTACTCTTTGAAATAGATATTTATTTTATTATTTTAACCCAAAGATAGCTGGTTTGCACATGGATACTTTTTTAAAGGTTCTCGCTGCCAGAAATAGTTTCTGACCAGAAGACTTAAAATGCTCAGTCAAAGGACTGTTGGCCCCTATATAAAACATTTTGAATAATATGTTTACATTTTTAGTAGATCTTAGAACTGTTTTTGTTAAAGTCACTGTATTCCTTTTTCCCCCCAATAAAATGCTACCACCAGCTTTACTTGTTTTGTTATAAACTGTTTTACAGAAATTTTCCCCAAAGGTGAATGAAAATGAATACTAGGACTTAATCTGAGTCATAGGACCTTTGAAACTAGGTTTCTAAGGGTAAAGATCTTATAGTTGGTTGCTTTGTATTTTCTGTGTTCTGAAGCTAAGGGGACATTGTAAACCAGGAGTGCCTTCTATCTTCCTTGCTAGGCACAGTAGCTCTGAAAATGCCTCTTCTCCTTGTAACCCCCATTCACTTCTTTCTTTAAACTCCTAAATAAAGCAGTTGTGGTTTGTGCTTCTCAGTTCTGTGCAAAAGACTATGGTACATATTTCTCTAATTGTGCTCTAACGTGCTAGTCTCGTCTTTTAACAGTGTTATGAGCATCTTTAGGGGTGGGGCTGCCCTCTACCTTGCTGGGATCCTCCTCAGGATTCAGCACAGTTCTAGGTTTATGCTGGCGATTGAGAAAGGCTGTTCCTGCTTGCATTGTTTCTCTTTCTTACAACTGGGCATCTTCCTTATCTTCCTGTGCCCTTTCCTTTATCATACTCTGTTTCCCCCTTTTTTAAGTTGCTGTGTTCTTCTCTGTCCTCCTTTATTCTCTTTCCCTTCTCCCTCTTATTTACCTGCTTCCTGCCTAAGTATAGGTGTACTTGTGTAATCTCTAAGCTAAAATGTCAATCCTAATCATTATTAGAATATTTTTTAGTCATGTTTATAGGTTTATGGAAGCATGAGATATTTACAGAATTTAGTTCAAATATATGCTTTATATAAATATAAAATAAATTTTGACTTAAAAAATAAATGAAACATCCCCTTGTTAAAATCAAGGCAAATGAGATTACAGTGACACTATATGAGCTTATTTGTTATAACTGCAAAATCCTAAGTAAAGGAAATATCTTTACTGCCTAGAGTTTGTGGGTCTGAGCTTCAGTGTGACTGTTGCAGTTCTGATGTTAAGGTGCTGGGTGTTTTTACGCTCAAATCATAGGCGGCATGACCCAACTCGACAGTACACTGTTCGCTTCAAGACTCCTTCCTGTACAAAGCAATCATTTTCTTCACCTAGCAGTTACTGAGTATTCTGACCACTTTCTAAGCATGGAGAAAATACTGAATTCAGAAGGGTTCCAAATTCTAAAATGGTAAATTTACCTTCAGATGGCAGCAATTCTTTACTAAAAATGGCTCTGCTAGAAGGGAACTTAAGTTCTGAGTTGAGTATTTCAGCTAAGCTGCTGCTGAAGTTTGACTGCGCCTTTCCCAGTGCTGCCCTTTCAGTGCGCTCTCCTTCGGTTTTAGCAAGACGAGTATCACATGGTCCATCTCGTGTGCACTTCCCGGACTCCTCCCAGCTCGCCCGACTCCAGTGCCAGCACAGACGGTCACGAGGGCCTGGCGTCCAGCAGCGGCAGTTCTGTGAGTTGTCACAGGAAGAGGGCCTGTGGGCGTCTCCTGATGATCCTTATTTTGCCTCTAAAAACTAAGTGAAAAAACAGAACAGTCAGAGCTTGTTGTGGGTTGTGAGATTGTGATTTGAATGGCTTGATTTAGGCATTCAAACTTTGTTTTTAAAATCTAATATATAGTGCTTTCCCTTGAAGCCTGTTCCCTGGGAGTTATAATTTACTGTATGTGGGTTAGTAATAGATCCAGTCTTCAGGGGTTTAGTTACTGAAATACTAAGGAAACAGAATTACAACATGGTTATATAATATAACCTCTAAGGCCAGTAAAATTTCACAAATATTTAAGGTGTTTAATATAGTATATTTTATTCAAGGTGGATTAAATTATTTGAGTTTTCAGCATGCTAATCGTCTAAATAGATTGCTTGGTCAAGAATTTTATGTTCTAAAATGACTGCATTTGGGCATATATTCCAACTGCTGGAGGAAAAATGACCAAACCTGCTTACTCAGCTCTTCCAGACTTGGGTATTTATTTCCTCTGCCTTATTTTTTCATTTACCTAAAATTGTTTTGGAAGTTCTTCTTACTAGTTAAAACTTTCAACTTAGATATTCTCTACAAGTTTTAAAGATACTATTCCAAGGCCTTTTATGTTAAATTATTTTTGGTTTCCAGTAAAAGCTTTATCTGATAAGTTTGAAGGTGAAAGACAATTCTTATTAAGGATCTAGCCAGAACTTAAAGGAGGGGGCTGAGTGCAGATAACTAGTTGATAGTGCTTCCGGCAGATACTAGGTAGTGGCTTCTTCAAGAACTAGATCCTCTAGTTGCTGTGTTTATGGCTTCAGTGGGCTCTGTTCTCGAGTACCAGTCACGGGAACTCAGCCCAGCTTACATTGCAGTGTGTTTTGTCGGTAAGCCCAGGGGCCTCGACCTGTCCCTGCCTTGCATTTGGGCATAGTTGTGTTGCCTCATTTTTTTTTGAGAAAGAATCCTCTGACTTGTCCCGTGGTTCCTCAGCCATGATTTCCTGTCATTAGTGTATACATTCAGTTTTGCAGGGTGCATTACGAAAATCTAAATGTGTCAAAAGAAAAAGAAGTTGAACTCCCCTTAATGTTTTATGACTGAGAAATTTCAGTGGGATTGGAAAATGCCTTAGAAATTTAGTCACGAGAGAGTTAGCTAATAAGGTCAGAAATCCAGAGAAACTAGCCTGGGCTGCCAAATGACTGGGCCTTTCTCTAGTTTTTGATTAACCACCTTTTCATGGTCCATTTAATGACAAATCTTGCTAAAAAAGAGGCCTTTCCAAGTTCACGTCCCTAAGAATCAGACTCCCTGGTCAGATACTTGGTACCTGTTTTGTGTGAAGTAGTCTTAGAGAAAGCTGCTGTTAGTTTTGGAAAAGACGATGAATGTCCTGGGGCCTCCCCCACACAGGCCTGGATGTGGGAAGGTGGACACATGGAAAAGCAAACCTGGAGGGCGTTCAGGGCACATGGTACCTAGGGTTTATCAGTGGGAGAACTGTAATTTGTATAGGATATAATTGTATTTTAAACCTACACAAAACCCTTGATAAGCTGTTTTCAGATGGCAGCAAATTGGGGCGCTCTTCAGGGGCTCTATTGTTTAAGGTGGTTGGGTCGGGTGAGTTACTGAAATCATTGGAGCGTGAGAATTCTAAAATTCTGACTGGTATCTTGTTCGTCAAAAAAAACTTTGTTGGTGGTATCTATAAACTGACAAATTTAGAAGTAAAAGGAATCTTGAAAATCTAGTTCAATCTTATTTTTTTGTAGGAGAGCCGAGACTCGGAGGTTAAGTGAAATTTTAAGGTTATGTTCCTTGTTAATGTCAGAGATCACACCAGATCTGATTTCTAGCATGTTCCTCACACTTTTAAACTAGTGTGTTACTAATTGCATGTTACACTGTACCTGGCACATAGTAACTGTTTAAATGACACAGAAATTCCTACCATTACTAAGCACTTTCTGTGTTCTAGGCATTGTGAAAAGAGCTTTGCATGCGTTAATTTAATCTCACGGTTTTGTATGCTTTTTTTGTATACAATTACTCTACTACTTAGCCTTTTCTAATCGATAAACTGTTGTATAGTGAAGCAATTTTGATTTTTCTGAAGTCTTCAGCCTCATCAGAATTAAAGTATCTCTCAAGATTCAAATTAGTAAATTCCTAAAATTCACTCTTTGCAGAGGGATTTCATAAATACCTATTTAGCAATGTATCTAAAATCTCATGATGATAATGAATTCAATCTTCTTGAAAAAGCAATTGCATTTCTGTTTGTAGAGTCCAGATCAATCAGGATCAACAACTCCATCGTCCAGTGCGGAAACTTTGCCACTAGCTGTCAGCGCCCCCTCGGAAGGGCTGAGGCAGCGCATCCTTCCACAAGTGCAGGCCAACCAGGCCCAGAGCCACCGGTTCCCGTATGTCGTGCAGGGGTGAGCGGGAGCTGGGGGCCTCCTCCCTGCTTTTCCTCCTGACTGTCCTGGGAGCCCTCTGCAGGGGTCCAAGCACATTCCGGAGCTACCTGCTATCCGACCACGTGTCTTGAGAACAGATGGCTCAGTCGAGCACTGCTTTTGAAAGCTGCTCGTACACCAGAACCGTTCAGGGCAGTACTGTTCAGTTTTTAACATCTGTGCTAATCACCTGGGGATCTTGTTAGGGTGCAGGTTCTGGTTCAGCAGGATGACTTGTAGTCCAGAAATTAAAGTTTAGAGAAATGCTTTCTACTTCTAGAGCATTGAAAGACATGCTTTTTACCTTGTTGTGGCAGAAATGTAGACAACCAGCTTCCCGGACAAGCCCTGGTGGCCGGATTCCCCGTGTACCCTGCGCTCAGCCCGCTGCAGGTGCTGTGGTGGCAGCAGATGTATGCGCATCAGTATTACATGCAATAGTAAGTGGACGCTGGGCCTCCTTCACTCACTGCGGCGTTCGCCTTATTTTCGGTGTTTATCCTAAGTCACTTAATTTGGGGTCGAATTTACTGATTTGGTTCATTAGCTTTTAAACATTACTATTATTTCCCTGGTTGATGTGGCTCAGTGGTTTGAGTGCCGGCCTGTGAACCAAAGGTCACCAGTTTGATTCCCAGTCAGGGTACATGCCTGGGTTGTGGGCCAGGTGCCCAGTGAGGGTGCGTGAGAGGCAACCAACTGATGGACATTGTTTCTTGTGCACACTGATACTTCTCTCCCTCTCTGTCTCCCTCCCTTTCCTCTCTCTAAAAATAAAGTAGTATCTTTAAAAAAATAAAAAATTGTTATGAGGGCGTCCACAAGCATCTCTGCAGATTCTTTTTAAAAAATCATTTTGCTAAAGGAAAAATGGTTCATAGCAACTAAACCTTTCTCTACCTCTCCCACTCGCCTCTCATTATATTGAGATGCTTTAATATAATGTTTTATCTATTTAAGAGGAGAAAATGTAGGAAAGTTGCACTGGAAGGCAGCAAATCTCCATGAAGAGCTTGGACGTTGGATAAAAAGAAATAGAGAGAATCACATCAAGGAGGCTCATATCTCTGTAGGACTCAGTGGTGGCAAATATGTTCCTGTGCAGTCAGCATGCTTGAGAGGCCTCGCCGCTGGTCACTGTCTCAGCATGCCCCTGCCGGACTTCCTGTGCTTTCCTTCGACATTGCTGGCTTCTCTTTAGTGTCCTCCTCTGTTATATCTCTGATTCTGTTATCCTCTTCATCCTTTTCATCACTCCTTTTGTGTCCTTGGACAGCCCTCCAAATCAGGGCCCCACACCCCCAGTACCGGTCAGTGGCCTGTTAGGAACCAGGCTGCACAATAGAGGGTGAGTGGCCGGTGAGCTTCGAAGAAGCTTCAAGCTTCCATGTGTTACTGCCTGAGCTCAGCCTCCTGTCCTCACAGCCTACCCTGCCTTGCTCCGAGGAACAACTGTCTCCCAGGAAACCAGTCCCTGGCGCCAAAATGGTTGGGGGCCGCTGCTGTAAATGGTAGCACTCCTTGCATAGTTAGATGTATCCATGTACTTACCATGTGCCTTGTGATGCTCAGTCTGGGTGGGGGGTGCAGGGGCAGGAGTCGGTGCGGGACGTCCCCTTGCAGTGCTTTCTCCTGGGGCCTTGCTGTTAGCTCCCTGTGGTGGCGTTCAGCTCCTCCTCTCCTGGCCTCATCCTGCATCTCCACTGAGTCGCTAGGAGCGTCTGCAGGGCAGTTGGCCTTTCCCTAAGTTATTGTGTCCAAAATCCGACTCCGCCAGCCTCTGAAGGGCACTTTCCTGCCTGACTTTTGTCAGTGACACTGTCTCTTCTGTCATTCTCCACGCTCTTGAAACCAGCCTTGATTCTGGCTTCTGTTGTCCCTGAACCCAGCAAATGGCCAGGGTGACCTACTGTGTCATTTCTGGCCTCCGTCTTTCCCCTGTATCTTCCCGTTTATCACCCAGATCTTTTCTCATTTTAGACCCACTTTACTGCCATCGCTTTTTTTCCCTTTGGGCTCATGACTGTATTTCATTCGACTACTGCCCAGTAACTTGCTTGATGTGTAATCCAGTCAGTCATTCCTCATCCCGACCCCAGGTGTCTGACTGCTATAGCTACAGCGTGAAATCATGTCCTTATCTCTCCTTCAGACTGTGTCCTGCAGAGCTGACCTGCTTTATGAACCTCATAATCGAATAGTTCTCTTGCATGACCCCAGGCAGGCTGTTTGCACCTTAGCTGCTGCCTGGGTAATACCATAGTTATCATTTGAGTGACTGCTTTGTGCTTAGTCCCTACTAGATGTTTATGCCCCTGTCTCACTGTCTGACAAGAACTGAGGAAGGGAAGTGGGGCTTATCGTAGATTGCTTCTAGCTCATCTAATCTTACGTACATCATTTACCTTTGGAGCCTCAAGTTCTCACTCTTCATGAAATAGCTCGCCCATGAATTAGAATATCTGTAAGGTAGCAGGCGTTTTGGAACTAAAAATCCCTATGCAAAAACAAGGTATTAGCATACAGGCTTAAATAGGCTTTTGTAGCCTAGGAAATTTCTGTTTTATTTTACTTTGCTATGTTGGTTTTTAAACTTTTGATTATATAAGAATTTGAACATACAAAAAGCTAGCCTAGCAAAGTGAGCCCTGTGGGCTTACCCCCAGCTTCAGCGCTTTCCAGCTCATGGCCGTCTTGTTGCACGACTACCCCCCATGCTGGATAACTGAAAGCAAATTCAGGTGTATTACCATTTTACTGGGGGCATTTTATAGGGAGAGGTATTCTGATTTTTAAGCAATTAGAAGCAAACTTCAGGACCACAATTCTTTGTAAGTTTGACAAAGGATCTAGACCAGTGGTCCCCAGATGGTGTTCCCAGAAGATAGCTTCGGAGTTGAGGGATCGTGACCTGGAATCTAGTTAATATCTTAAAATTCAAATACAAATCCTGCACCATAGACGGTGGACACACGGCGTGATGATTAGTGTACATTGTCAGACAAACCTTCGGTGGCCTGGGTCGGAGGTTCAGGTGGTGGGTGTGGGGGTTCATTCCACGTAGAAGGACAAAAGGGGCCATCAGTGAGAAGGTCAGAAGAGAGATCAGGTCACTGCCTCCTAGCGTGTTCAGTGCAGGGGAGAAAAGAGTGAGTTGGGTGGCTGTTCCGGCCCCCCCCCCCTGCCCCCCGGCCAGCCCGAGTGCCCCAGTCTTGGTCCTGCTCCCATGAGGTTGGTGCTCGCCTGTGGGATGGGGGGCGGGGCAGTGATTGTCCATGGCAGGCTCGTGGAAAACACACGTGGCTTACCCAGGAGGGTTTGAGAAATACCCCATGGTATGGCGGAGTGTTCCTTTCTAACATTTACTCTGGTGACTCTTCCAGTCAAGCTGCAGTCTCGGCTCAGGCCACACTGGACGCCACCCCTGCCCAGTCCGCGCCTGCACAGTCTCTGAATTTGGCACATGTTCCTGGTGAAGAGCCCCCACCTGCGCCAAACCTGGTGGCCCAAGAAAACCGGCCTATAAATGAGAATGTGCAGATGAACGCGCAGGGAGGGCCGGTGCTAAATGAGGAGGACTTCAACCGGGACTGGCTGGACTGGATGTACACCTTCTCCCGCGCTGCCATCCTGCTCAGCATCGTGTACTTCTACTCCTCCTTCAGTCGCTTCGTCATGGTGATGGGGGCCATGCTGCTGGTGTATTTGTGAGTGATGCTCGTGAACTTCCCGTTTCCCTTAATGACTCGGAAACTGTCCCGCATGGACTCGTGTGTGGCAGTCGGCCGTGAGTGCTGGGTGAGGGCATGCGGGTGTCGGGTTAAACAGGTCTGGCGTCAGAAGCAGGGAAGTTATATTGAGTGAGAACATGTATCAGAATTGTCTGGAAGTAAATTTTTCTTTTATTGTTGCTTATAAAAATTGTTAATTCAGCAAGATGTACTGTATCAATTATTTAGAACTTCAGGAATATATGATTCGTTCTTTTTAAATTTTTAATTTTAGAGAAACATCAGTTTGTCATTCACTTATTTATGCATCCTTTGGTTGCCTCTTGTATATGCCCCAACCTAGAATTGAACTCGCAGCCTTGGTGTATCAGGCCCATGCCCCAAGCACCTGAGCTACCCAGGCAGGGCCTATTCATTCTTCTACAAAGATGTTCTTTGTAATTATAGTTATCAATAGTAAGTTCTGTAGTATAGGTCAGATTCTTTTCTTCATAAGGAGACTAATTTTGCCTTGCCTCCTGATTCCCCAAGAGGCAAACAGTTGAGTTTCATTTTGAAAAATAGCAAAGGAAGGATTTTATGATTCCTGACATGTTTGAATATCTAGTGTGGAGCCAGTTAAGCCCATGATAGACTTTTAGACTGAAAATGACTTCTGTTTTGCTGCTCTCGCTTTGAGAGGGGCATTTCTTGGTGTGAAGTAGGCAATACGGTCTTTTCATTTATTATAGTTCTCATCATTTTTCTCTTGTAGGATGCTAATGTTTCATAGTTTTACAAATAAAAACATTTTTAACTTCTTTTTTTTTTTTTAACCGAACAGGCACCAAGCTGGATGGTTTCCTTTCAGGCAAGAAGTAGGTCAGCAGCAGGCTCCCCGCAATAATGCAGAAGTTAACGATGGGCAAGATGCAAACAACCTAGAACTTGAAGAAATGGTATGCAAATGAGCTTTTGGTGTATTTTAAATGCAGGTGTGTCCTGGGCACTGTGTGAGACTAACATGATAAAAGAATCTCGGGGTGTTCCATAAGTGTTTGTGGATAAACACATGAAGGAAAGTAAACATGTAAATTGTGCAGTTTCATCCTGGAGAACTTAGTCATATGTTAGAATTAAATGGGAAGAAGTAATGTTATTCTTCCTTAAAATAGCCCAGAAATAAAATTACGCACATGGTGAGACTTTATTGTATTAAATTGGCAGTTACCCTTTGAACTCAAACACCAAGGAATTTATCAATTTTGGATTAAACACAGATTTCTAACGATCAGCTATATACCACCTTTTTACTTCATTCTCACATTCCTTCTTACTCTAGGGAAGTGCTTGCTTCTCTCCTTGTCTATCATGAGTTAGTGCTAGCTGTTTAATCACTTAGGAGTCCCTTTCTCGTTTTGTTTGCAAGGAGCGTCTAATGGATGATGGTCTTGAAGACGAGAGTGGAGAGGATGCAGGGGAAGATGCCGGCGCGCTCCACAGGCCGGGGCTGATGGCGTCCGCATGGTCTTTCATCACCACCTTCTTTACTTCGCTGATACCTGAGGGGCCTCCTCAGGCTGCCAATTAGGCCCGAGAGACTGCCAGCTGCCAAGGAGGGTCTGACTTGAGGACCGTGTTTTAAATAACAGTGCAATTTCAGAAAAATTTATTACTTCCTTTCCATCATCATGTACAGAGGTGTTTTTCTTTAAGTTTCTCCTGCATATGAATAGTTTAAGCACAAATGGACTACTAAATGTGTGATTTTTAAAAAAAAGATCCTAACAAAACATAGCGTAACAATATTGGTCTTCCAGGTTTATTAATTTCAATTATGTGTATTATACCAGATGGACCTATATGTGCATCTTATTTCTTTAAAGAGCTGCTTCACACAGAAGTATCTATAATAAGCCCTCCCTTCAATCTAATTTGAATAAATATTATCTATTTTCTGTGAATTATCCTAAAAGTTTTAAACAGAATGACCTCATAGTTTTTAAAAGATTATTTACCTAATGTGTTAGTAGCATCTCGCCCAGCCGTAAAGCAATAAACTTCTGAATAATCTTAATTTTGACATTGAATAAATAATGGGAACTTTCAATTTTAAGGGCAAGTGTCCCATCATTTGGAATTGGTACCTTAAAAAGGCAGCTCTTCAATGGAATTAATAGTGATATAACATGTTTGATATAAGCAGTACTTTTATAAAATACGATATGCTGAAAATCATTCCCTGTAATTTTTTTAAATAAAAGGTCAATTATGGTAAACTGTCTTATGAGTTATTTGTTTAAATTCTCCAGTAATGTATGCATTATGTGCAAAAAAATCTAAGTTCAAATAGTTGGGAAAGTCTTCAAGGTCATTTTCACCTTCTGTTCTGGCTGTCTCCTAGTTCTCAGGTGGTTGGAAACCTCAGTAATTTTTAGAGAAAATCCGTGTATAAGCCAATTGCACAGTTACATGAAGGGAGTAGGTTTCTCACAGGGCAGCTAATTAACATTGAACAGGTGAGGATGGGAGGACCTAGCATGGAAAAGCTTCTGTCTCACATGTAGTGTATTAACACAGCTGTGGTGGGACAAAACAGAAGATTCAGAAAACCCATGAATTGTTCTCTAAGTTGTTTATTCATAACAGTGACATTTCAAGGGATAACCGGCTTGCCCTTTGAAAAGTCAAATTAGGTTTCTGTTTATAGATGTCAATCAGGACGTCACAGTTGAATTTGAGCAGTTGAACCATGGTACTTGTCCTAGAAAATATAGATAAATATCTATGTAATACCTTAGGTGAGAAAATACCTTTATCCCTAAAAAAAGGTTGCTGTGTGTATAATGTTTTACATAATTAAAAGGCAAACAATTAGGAAGAGAAAATTAAGCAAAAGGTAATTCAGGCCCTGCCTAGGTTGCTGAGTTGGTTGGAACGTTGTCATCTTGTACACCAAGACAGGTTTTGATTCCCGGTCAGAGCACGTACCCAGGTTATGGGTTCGATCCCCAGTTGCCCGGGCTTATGTGGGAGGCAACAATGATGTTTCTCTCACATCCATGTTTCTCTTTTTCTCCTCTTTTATCCAAAATTAAACAGTCCTCAGCTGAGGATTTTTTTTTAAAAAAAAGCTAATTCAGTTAAAAAAACAAAAGCACCTCATTAGGAAATGGACAAGCATACTGCTCGGGCTGCTAAAACAAACCACTAGGTGACTCAAACAGTACACACTCATTTCTCCTGGTTCTTGTGGCTGGGAAGTCCAAGATCAGGTGCTGGCGGATTCCCTGTCCGGTGAAGGTCCACTTCCTGGTTTGCAGAGAGTTGGAACAGGTCTTTCTTCTCTCGCAAAGGCACTAATCCTACTCACCAGGGCTCCACCCTCCTGCCCTAGTTACCTCCAAGGACCCCACCTCCTGATACTTTGACACTGGGGATTAGGATTTGTCCGGGAGGTACTCACAAACAATACAGAACAGATACAAGCACAGGCAATAAACATGAAAACGAAAGTAATGAGTACAAGTGAAAACCATCAAATTAGTAAGATGATAATGCTGGCGAAGCTACAGAGGAAGGTAAAATTGTATATAGCCCATCCAGTAAGGATCAGTTTTTCAAAATTGCACGGAATCATCAGAGTCATCCTGTTCCTGAAGACTAGACTTCTTAGTGTGGCCTCCAGAGTCCTGAGAGGTGGGGCCTTGTCCCTTCCCTTCCGTGCACGGCCATTTCAGCTGGGCTGGGCTCCCTCACTCTCCTTCTCCCCCCAGGGCTTCAAACTGCTGTTCCTTGCCTGAACTCACTCCCAGTCATTTGTCAGACCTCTGCTAATGGCCCGGCCCTTCCAAAGCTTTTCCCTGGAAGCATGACTTTGCATCTAACACTGCTGCAGTTTATTTCCTTATTTGTCTCTCCTACCAGATAGGAGGTTGGGGAGTGTGTTTATGTTTGTGTATAGTTTATTTTCAGACATAGATGAGTGCCCAGTAGTTAGTTCAGTACTGAATGAGGGATTGCAAATGTGCACTCTCTGAATCAGCCAGAGTTGGAAAGGGTGTCACATGTGTATGAGATTTGGCTTTTAGGATAGTCATGGTACTGGTTATAACAGGAAAACATTGCGGCTGTGCTGCATGCTCCCATTTGCGCCTGGTTAGGGCCCGCGGTTATGGGCGGCTTGTTTCAGGGCTGGTACCTTCACTGCCTCCAGAGGAAGACCTGGGTGTTAACCTGGAGCTAAAGGAATAAACTGACAAACCTGGAAGACGGACTCCTTGGGTGGGATCCTAACACGGGGCAGGTGGGGAGAGTCCGAATGCGGAGGTGATCCCAAAATCGGTCTCCTGTTGGAGCTGGGAGGCGGGGACCGGAGCCCCAGAATTCACAGAGCGGCACGGCACTGTGGTGACACCAGTCTGGAGGAGCAGGAACCCACATCCTAAGTGTGAGCTGTGGCCTAAGGAGAGGAGGGTGCTGGTTTCAGGTCCCCCAGGGGAGGCATGTGGCTGAGGGTTCTAAGGACACCGCAGTGTGTTACCAATTTTCGTTATTTTCCCCCATGTGGCTACTTTCTTCATCTTAGTCTCTCTTTTGGTAATTTTCTTGTCAAAAACAACAGTGTCGGCTGTGTTTTGTTAAAGGAGGGTCTGTGCCCGTGTTGGGGCCGGATGCGGCCTGCAGGGTGGTAGGAACGTGGAGACCTTTTCTAGAAGGGCATCGCCAAGGCCCAGACCCTGGTCTCTAGGCCGGTGGTGACCCACAACAGCAGGACGGGGCATGGGGGACTGTCCCCCACCCCTGTACTTACCAGCCAGAGTCAAGACTGGCCTTCCTGCAGTTGCGCAGTGTGGGTGGGGGGGGGTCAGGGTCAGTTGTGGAGTCAGAGGAGGGGGTGATCTGAGGGCTGGAGAGCTGGAGACGGTCACCCAAGTTTGGTGGTGTGGCTGGGTGTCACCACCCACCGTTACTCTGACCAGTTTCTCTGGCTCTGTCCCTCAAGTCGCAGTGGAAATTCAGCTTTTCAAGGAGGAAAAGGGCAGCGTTTGAAGCCTCATGTGTACAGCCCCGCAGGCAGCTTTGCTTCACCTGAAAAGATGCCCTGGTTAGTAGGTCTGCTTTCTGCAAGTCCGGGGCAAGTCAGGCCCGAAGGCTTGTGGTCTCTGGCATTTGTTGCTGCAGCTGCAACACTGCACGGGCCCTGAAATGTGCTGTTCTCCCCTCCTGGGCTTGCCAGGGAGTCCTGAGCTGGCCGGCCGGCTGCCTGACTCACAGGCTCTAATGGCAACCGGGGAAGTGCAGGGAAGGCGCACTGTGGTGGGTACAAAGCATGCTTATTGTATTGTACATCTCGCACAAATAACGCCGTGGATGGTTCAGTGTTTAGACACTTACAAGTACCTTGTACATGTTTTGAAATTTTTTTGTGGTAGGAATGTTTAACATGAGATCTACCTTCACAGATTTTGAAGTGTATAATACAGTAGCATATAAAAGCATTTAAACAAAACATTTAAGAAGAAATAATTGATGATGCTTCTCAAACCTAAGTTTTGTGAGGAAATACAAGGCTTTTATTAAAATACTATTTAATCTTTGAAATAAAGGTTTTGCTGCTTACAGAGAGAGCCCAGAGTAATTAGGGTCCCTGTTTCAAAGCACCTGGAGTTTCTTGCCCTGACAGGTGTGGCTGAGTTAGTTGGGTGTCCTCCACAAAGCAAAACATCACTGGTTCGATTCCTGGTCAGGGCACACGCCTGGTTGTGGGTTTCGTTCCCAGTCGGGCACGTGTGAGAGGAGGTGGCAGATTGATGTTTCTCAAGCTCTCGCTCGCTCAAAAAGAAAGAAAAGGTTCCTGGAACTTCTCTACCTTCTTGGAGTCTCAGTAAGTGGGAGGCTCTTCCCAGCACAATGAGGTCTCCTCCCTAATGCAGGCAGGGCAGCCAAAGATCTGTCTCCCTTCTTTGGCACCAACCTCGGTGGTCACCGCCACGCATCACTCTCCGGAGTAGACCCTCTGGGCCCTACTCCAGGGGGCCAGGTTCTTGAGTTTTCTCACCAAAGCGTACTTCCTTGATCCCGCGCTAAATTCCCTCTTACTCCAGCTGACCTGCTTTCCGACAGGAACACACCCGATCGCCCCAGTGTTCCACAGCCAAGGGGAGCTGGAGAGACTCAGAGGCGGAGACACTCGGATCTGCAGTTGTCTTTACCAGGGTCGCTCCTCACGGAGGGTGCCTGGGGGAGAGGCTGCCAGCATGTGTCGGTTTATGTAATTAACTATAAAAATTCTTACAGTGCTTTAAAAATTGCTACTACCAACATTTGAGCATATTTTACATTCCTGGCTTGGGGCTAAGTGCTGTACCTGCATTAAAAAATTGTTTGAATTTGTCTGTTTTACTTCAGAACTTGAACTCTAAAATTATTCAGATAAGACATGTGAAGAGTTCAGCTTGGGCGATTAGCTTGTTTTGCACCAGCCTTTCTGCTGAGCAACTTGGAAAAGAATATATGTATGGTGGGGCCACCCCCAAACTGGAATTATCTTCTGGAGGGCGGGCCCCTTGCAGTACAGGCTTCCTCCACTAGGTGAGTGTTCTAGGAACCCACCAGTGTCAGTGCACCAGCTGGCGTTGTTGTGAGAGGCCGTGTTCAGTTTCAGTGCATTTTTTTGGAAGACTCTTTTAAGACATTTGCCTATTTCATGACAGGTGATTTGCAAGCGCACCTGCCCACACTGTGTTGAGTATTCAGCAGTTTTTTACCAAAAATGTCATGACCCCTGTGCTGAACCCTCCTATTCACCCAATCTTGCTCCTGAAGACTTTTTTCCCCTGGATGAAAAAAGTCCTCAAAGGGAAATGTTCTGCAGATGTGGAGGAGGGGAGNCGGATCTGCAGTTGTCTTTACCAGGGTCGCTCCTCACGGAGGGTGCCTGGGGGAGAGGCTGCCAGCATGTGTCGGTTTATGTAATTAACTATAAAAATTCTTACAGTGCTTTAAAAATTGCTACTACCAACATTTGAGCATATTTTACATTCCTGGCTTGGGGCTAAGTGCTGTACCTGCATTAAAAAATTGTTTGAATTTGTCTGTTTTACTTCAGAACTTGAACTCTAAAATTATTCAGATAAGACATGTGAAGAGTTCAGCTTGGGCGATTAGCTTGTTTTGCACCAGCCTTTCTGCTGAGCAACTTGGAAAAGAATATATGTATGGTGGGGCCACCCCCAAACTGGAATTATCTTCTGGAGGGCGGGCCCCTTGCAGTACAGGCTTCCTCCACTAGGTGATGTTCTAGGAACCCACCAGTGTCAGTGCACCAGTTGGTGTTGTTGTGAGAGGCGGTGTTCAGTTTCAGTGCATTTTTTGGAAGACTCTTTTAAGACATTTGCCCATTTCATGACAGGTATTTTGCAAGCGCACCTGCCCACACTGTGTTGAGTATTCAGCAGTTTTTTTTACCAAAAATGTCATGACCCCTGTGCTGAACCCTCCTATTCACCCAATCTTGCCCCTAAAGACTTTTTTCCCCTGGATGAAAAAAGTCCTCGAAGGGAAATGTTCTGCAGATGTGGAGGAGGGGAGACAAAAGACAGCAGAAGCACTAAAAGTCGTCAAAATCAATGAGCTCAAAAATTGTTTTAAGCTGCAGAAAAAACATCTTGGTAAATGTATCGCAGCAAATGGAGGCTACTTTGGAGGTGACTGAAGTTTAAACAGGTAGAAATAAATACACAATTTTTAATAAATTCTATTTGCGGGGCCCCCATATCTCTCTCTCTCTATATATATATATACCAGAGAGTGCCAAGAAAACAAGGGTGTCCCAGACAGATAAGACCCACCCTACATTGGGCACTTCTGCCCCTCCCCCAGAGTACTCGCTCACTCAAAAGCTGTGGCTGACAAGCTGAGCATAGTTTTTGAAAGACTCAGAGGGAATGAAAATGAAGAGTTCAGAATGCACCATGTGGAAGTGCTCTTTCAATGCCCGAGGCTCGCTCTCCGGACCCGAAGGGGTTGTCCCCAAGACAGGTGAGCTGGACACGGCCTGTTCCCACGGCGCCTGAAGTCCAGCTTCAAACCGTCCCGGTCCCTAATGAAATGAGGCCATTTCCCTGAAGCAGGTAAGACAGTCAGAAGCAAGAATCTCCTCCAAAGAAAGACAACCTTATGCAGTTCCTCAAATTTTATCTATGGTTTTTTTTCAAAGTCTGTTCTTAAAAACCAAGTAGCAATACAATAAGATGAGATTTGCCTAAAAATGAGAAAGTGAATGGAAACAGAGCCTCTGAAAATTTGGGTATTCGACACTACCCCACAGAGACCTTACACTACACGACAGTGGAGACCCGGAAAATGTGAGGCAGGAATACTCGAGTTGCAAAGTAATATAGCCGAAATTAAATCAGTAGGTAGTCGTGATAGTTACAAGAAAGAATTAGTTCATTGAAAGGTCAGAAAATATCCAGACCGATGCTTGGGGAGCATGGGAGACAGCATTGGAAGAGAGAATGGCTAAGAATTTTCCAAGACTGATGGGAGACGGAGAACCACAGAGGAAGAAAGGCCGTCGCCCTCTAACCAGCACAGACACAAACAGAACTGTATGTAATTACGTCATAGTAAAACTGCTGAGAAACAAAGATATTTTGAATGTAGCTAGAGGAAAACATTGATCACTTTTAAAAGTCTAAGAGGTGATATTTGCAAAGAGCTTAAAAATTTAAAAAAAAACCCAGCCAGCACGGAAGGTCTGTACAGCAACAGTTTCCTTGAAAAAGACATTTCCGGGCAAAGGAAAACAATTTGTGAGCACTGGGAAGCACCAAAAGTGCTAAAGGAAGACTTGTGGTGTTGGAACAGGAGGAAACTGACCCCAGAGCACAGCTGGGAGCTGCAGAAAGTAGCCGAAAAGCAGAGGAAAGGGCAAATACAGGTATTAATCTGAAAGAATGTTGACACAAAATAATAATAATTTTATGCTCTGTGGGTCTGACACACATAGAACTAAAACACATGACAATAACAGCATAAAAGTCTGATGGGGAATAATTATTCTGAGGTCCTTGAATTGCCTTGGACATGGAGAGAGTGAAGGTACCAGTTTATATTAGAAATTAATAAATCAGGGTGCAGATTTTAATTTCTATGATATTTTCTAATAAAATAATAAAACTAGAAAACTAACAAGATAGCAGAAAGGCAGTATGAAACTGTATAAAGTCCAAAAGAAGACAAGAAAGGAGAAAAAAAGCAGCATAGAACATGTGGGAACAGTCCTGGGGCACACGACTCAAGAAGTATTTGAAGACAGCGTGTGCATGTGTAGGTTTAGGGGAAAACACAAAGGATGGCATAGCAGCATACAAATGGTAACATTTTATAAATCGAAACTGCTGTTTCAGAGCCTACCCTACCCACCCCTCCCCCCACCTTGTTTGGGTCAGCATCATTAGGAACCGTTATTAATAATAGATCACACTTAGCAAATGCTTACTGTTCTAAGTACTTTGCAGGTACGTATTCATTTACTCAATCCTCACGAGGATCCTTGGGTTGGGTGTCTTTATTACCGTTTCTGTTTCACAGCCCGAAAACCCAGCAGCTGGCAGAGCAGGTGTTGAGAACGAGGCAGCCTACCGCCAGTGCCGCTGCTCGAAACCCCCGTGGGCTCTGGTGCCCCAGCTTGTCCAGCTTTCTGGATACGGGTTATCGCATTGTGAATGTCGCCTTCCATGGTCGCCATGGAAATTCTCTGTGCACAGGGGCTACAGAAGAGCATGAGAGGGGATGTGTGTTCACTGGGGGCCCAAAGGGAACCTAGGACTCATCTGGGTGCATGATAACAACCTTAAATGTAGCTGTTTTAACAGCAAGAGAAGAAGGTTCAGGGAAACTCAGGGACTGAACAGGTCACGTTGCATAAGAACAAAGAAGGGGTTCTCTCCTGGTCCATCTGACTCCCATGCCTGTTCCCAATAAACAGCATGGGCTTGTCGCACTGCAAAGTTAGAGTAAACTGGTGACGTCTTGGCTTGTTGCTTCTGCAAGTTTGGACCCCTCTGCAAAATCATTAGTCACAATAGCTGTGCCTGGTGTTGTAGATAGAGGTGTTGCACTTAATTGTTTTCAACACTAGATGGCGGTGTAACACCACCTAATTCTACTGCTGAGGCTCTGGAGGGCAGGAGGATGGCTCTGGGATTCTGTTTCATGAAAGCTGGAGACAGTGGCCCCCAGCCAGCTCCACCCGATGCTGTCCTGACAGCCTGGACTTCTCTCGGACAGGCTAGGGGTGAATTCTGGTCGCCACCAGGTACTGGTGGGCACACTTGGCACACGCCTGCAGCAGGAGTTCCTGAGGGTGGCACGCGAGCTGTCGGGCGTCTGGGAGTGTGGCAGAGCTTAGATGCTCAGGGGACCTTCGATTTAAAAGCTAGGGTTGTCTGTAATCCTGGGAGGCATGTGGAGACCTGGTCCTCCTCTTGCCCCCACTGGGGACTTGCTTGTGTTAGTGGAGTTGCCGGGGATTGGAACCCACTGGAGCTCTTCTGCCGTGTGCCACCAGCTCTCCGAAGAGCTGCCTTTAACACAACTGTTAACAATGAATAAAACTGCCTGTGGAAAGTGTTATGAACTCAATGGGTCTAACTGTTTGACTCTCCGAAAGTGTTGAGGGGTGCGAGTTTTCGCTGCCTCCTCTTCCTCGATGCCCGGGTTCACTGGAAATGACAGAGGTCACACTGAATTTAGGAGGAAAACTACACAGCAGCCTCCTCCCTCTGAAGCCATTTCGGAGGGTCGTCCAGTGTATGGTCCCAATTGTCATCCTGTCGTACACTCCAAAATTGCTGATCCTTTTGATCCCCAAGACTCACTCATGACTTTGCCTGTTGACACCCCCAGAAAGGTCAATTGCAAATTCTCAGGGAAGCTAAGGCCAGATGATGACTCAGACACTTTGTCATCTTATCTTCTTTTGGCAGCCTTTATATAATAATGTCAATATTATCTTTCTATCCCCCAGGTAGGCCAATTTTTTTTGAAACTATAGAGACAAGCAAGGGAGTGATAGCACACAAGTTGGGAAGGGAGGGTCTCTTGCAGGAGGGCGCTGTGGCAGAGCCCAGGTGTGCTGGGTGGCTCCGTCCCAGTGTGAAGGAGACCACGTTTGCCAGCTGCCTCTGCGCTCGAGTGGAGGCCACGTGGCCGTTCTCAGCAAAGAGAGCAGACGTGCGCTGCTTCTCGCTTCTCGAGAAAGGCAGCTGGAAGCAGATACGAGTTTTCCATGCCCTTTCTCTTACTTGTTATAGTTGACTAGAAGCAAAAGACTCCAAGGTGGCAGGCTTATAAGATGGCAGAGACCTGAAGTCTTCAATTACTGTTGGAGGTGTCACGGAGAGTTACGGGCTGTGATGTGAGTGAGGGGTGCGTGTGCATACACAGGGGTGCATGTGTGTATTTTAAGCTGATGAGGTCTGTCTGTAGCTGCTACTATAGTGTAAGGGGGTATCTAAGGTGTTTTTAACAATCAGTGTCTTAAACTGGGTGATGGCTCACATGGGCGTCGATTTTGTTGCCATTCTTTAAGCTGTGTATCTTTCATACACTTTTCTGCATGTACGATACATTTCACGAGAAACATTTAAGGTCACCCTTTTCTGTGCATTTTGAGTACTGTACATGGAAGGGTAATTGAGCCATTATTTGAATGGGATGTGGAAGAGTTTACATTGGAGCAAGTTTTGGGGAAGTTGTTCACCATACGTCTCAACCACCTAACTATTAGCCTTCAATGCAGGCATTTTACTTCTAAGAGTTGACCCTATAGAAATAATCCGAACCATTGGAACCGTTGTCGCAGAAAGATGCTCCTTGCAGTGTGGCGACTGGTACGTCTCCTCCCCTGGCTCAGGTGCCGGGCCTTGAAGTAGTGAGACATCTTCACGCTTCTCAAAAGCCTTTCTTGCCTTACAAGTAGGTCTCTCGGGGAGGCTGCGGAGGGGAGGGGACCCCGCATCACAGATGCAGGAAAAGATGGACTGAGAAAGGGAGATGGACAAGAAGGAGGTAAAAATGTCCATAATGAGCTCGCATATCTTGAGGAGACCTCTAATCTAATGAGAATGGATTTTGTTGAGAAGATGGCACGTGGACAATTAATTATTCATGGCAGAGACACCATTAGGGTTTCATTTTGTTTAAAGGCCTCAGAGTGACTTGGGCAATTGGGTTAAGCTGCAGAAGAATTTCAAGAAAGAGACAAGGGAAAGCTTTTCACTATATTGACTTTTTCTAATATTTTCAAGATAGTTATTTTGCCTTGGCACATAAATTAGACTCCCACGAAGGACCTCCGAGGGTTTGCCTGGACAGAGGCCTCACGTGGGTGGGGTGTGGACCAGTGTGGTCAGATGGAAGGGGAGTGACAGAGATTTCTGAAAGGATTAGGAGATCGATCCCAGAATTTAAATAAACTCAATTGGCTTTTTGGTTACTTTGGGAGGGTGACAGTCTCCTTGAAATGAAATGGGGTTTGTGCAACCGGCGACATTTGCACTCAGGGATTCTTTCCCAGGGCCTGCTGGGAGGTGAACACCTGTTCCTTTATGATAAGTGTGAAGTCAGATTCTCTGTTAAAAACTCTGGAGACCTAGAGGATGATAGGCCCTCCTGACTGCTTATCTTGAAGACAAACATGGGAAAGGGCTGCAGGGTAAGATTTCAACATGGGATTCATGGGTTCAATGTGTAGAGAGGCATGGCTTGCAGGGCCAACTTCATGGGCCCTGGAGAAATGCTAGTGGAATCAGTGAAGGAGTTTTTGTCTAGTTTGTCTCTGTGTGCATCCCAGTTCTTATCCCAGGCAACCAGGACAGTGCCTGGCGCATAGTAAGGAAGATACACTGCTTCCTCCCCGAGGGCTGAGGGGGCGCTGTGGCCCCATGTAGGTCAGCTCCAGGGTTCAGTAAGTATTAGTTGTTGAGAAATTTTAAGGTTGAGATGGTAAATCAGGTCGTGTGTGGGGAACAGGACACCAAGCAGTGACTGCAGTTGAGAGAAGGGGTTGGCAAAAGGGAGAACCCTTCCCCTGTTTGGGAACTAACAAGGCCTGTAACCCCTTCCGGATAATCACGTGTTAGGATTAGCAGCCCAGGCCTGCAGAGTGGAGGGGTGGAGAGGAACGGGCTGCAGATGTGGAGTAGGAAGCCCTGGGGGTGAGCTTCGAGCTGCATCCTGGGCCAGCAGCAGCAGCAGCAGCAGGAGCAGCATATGCAAAGAGTCAATTTACAGTAAATACATTCCATATTTTGCATGTATAATGTGAGCCCATATTTCTGTGTGCATTATATATGGGATTATTATATCCATGTATAATGTTCATCCTTATTTTTTCCGTAAAAAATTTTGGGCAAAAATTATACACAGCAAAATATGGTTAATTCCACACCGTGCTGGAAGGTGGTAAATGCTATTGAAAAAAAAAGTTTAGATAATGGTATACCTGGTGTGATTTCATTTACAGAAATCTACACACTTTCAGAAACCTGTCTCATGGAAAAAGGAGAAAGTCCCTTATCTTTGTCCATTTCCAGCAACAAATTTTTATAATTACTGCTTCACCGATGGTGCTCTTGAGCCACAGTCTGCCCAGTTTTTACACAGTGGGAGCTCCGATGTCCCAGCAGCAGTGCGTCCTCCTGGCAGCCTCTGTTGTTCAACGTCACGACTGACCACGTGTGTGTGTTTCTCTCTGTCAGCTGTCCATGGCTGCACTCCGTGCAGGGTGAGAAGGCACGATGTTTTCTTAGCTGGACACGTGACCGCAGCCAGACTCCACGACACGGTGTACAGGGTTTACAGTTGAATGCTTAGGCCTTGAGAACAGGCCCTCCTCTTTGGAAATCAAACACTTGGCTGTCAACACTGCTTCCTCCCCGAGGGCTGAGGGGGAGCTGTGGCCCCATGTAGGTCAGCTCCAGGGTTCTGGCCCTGACTGAAAGAAATGCAGGCACTGGGAGACAGCCCAGACCTGGGAGGCTGGGGGCTGGGGGTGGTAGAGAGGATGCTTCTTCACCTGGCTTAGCTTGAGGCCAAACTGAGAGAATTTGTTTTCATACCGGGCAGACACTTTCGGGCATGGGAAGGGAGACTACTGTTTGTGATGAACTCTCAAGATAGCTCCCCGCTGATCTGGTTTCTTTTAGCTTGTTAGTGGCTCATGGTTCTTGTCTCCTTTGTACTCCGATTTTCAGGATCCGGGCACTCAGAGATGGTTTCTAGTAAAGATCTGAGCGTTTGTTTTATGGATCCTCTTTTGGGAAATGCAGAATTAGCTAGGGTGCATTCTTCCTTTTTCTCTGTTCTGTGCAATTCTTCACCCCTTTCATCTGGGGTAGCATGAGGTTAGCCATGATATTTGTGTTCTCCTTCACTCACTCAAATCCTCGAGGCACAGTAGCCAGGAGGCTGAATACTAACACTCTTTTCTCTGAGAAAAGATACACCAGAGGTGTGTGCATTGCTCTGATTGTGTTCTGTCTCTTTCACCAGTGTGGTCCCATTACGGCAAGAAAGAAAATGGGGGTGATGCCGGGATGGAAGGGGGATTGGTGCACCACAGGCCCTTTGGAAGCATATGGGTGGCGTGCAGCTGGACGCTGGTTGCCATCTGGCCTGCCTTTGGTTCATATGCTCTTCAAGGAAGAGACCTGCAAAGCTGCTGGGGAGAATTCTAAAGGCTAACTTCTGTACTGGGGTTATTAGGCATGGGCCAAAATATCCTCTTCTGGCTACTGAGATCCCTCAATTTGTGGGAGAAAATAAAAAATAAACCCAACGGCATAACTTACGGTCTCTTCTGAGAAAAACAATGTCAGCCAGAGCTGCACCTGAAGCCAGGGTGACCTGCCAAATCCCGTGAAAGCAAGTATCTAACAGGCACATAGTGGGTGCTTTAACTCACAGGGCTCATTTTTGAATATGAAATTCCAGTTCCATCCAGCTCCACTTGGCTTCTGCCACTGGCTTCATCTCATAGCATCAGCCTGACTTTTGCTATGTGGATTGTGTCTTTGAACTTCGTTTCTCCAGCTTTGACGCTCAGATGGCCTGAGAGCTCAGTTTCTGGCCTTTCCTCCTCCTGGTTGAGTCAACTAGACTCAGCCTGGGGTTTGAGAATCAATCGTGTGTCCTACTTTAGTTGCCTGGATATTTGGGTTTCAAACAAGAAGAGCAATGCCTACTCCCAGCCATCCTGACTGACTGTGGTCGGTCATCACACAGGTACTCAGAATGTGCTGGGAAGGTTTTCCCTATCTTCAGCCTGCGGCCACAGTCTCAAGCTGCCTTTTGAAGTTTGAAGACCCCCCTGTAGATTGGAAGGGTTGTCGTTTGCTTAAAAGTGAAACCCAAATTTCCATGTCCCTTGTGGTGGGCAGAATAGCAGCCCTCCAAAAACGTCCACATCCAAGTCCCAAGAACCTCTGACCAACATAGGTTACAGGGCACCGTGGAATTAAGGTCGCAGAAAGAAGTCAGTTGCTAATCAAATGGCATTGACATGGGAAATCATTCTGTATTCTCGGGGTGAGTCTAATGCACTGGTAAGGGTACTTCGAAGTGGGAGAGGGAGGCCGGAGAAGAGGTCAGAGTCAGAGAGAAGTTTGAGGGTGATACACTCTTCGCTAAGAAGATGGAGGATGAGGCCTCGAGCCAAGAAATGTAGGATCCTACCTGCCAGAGGCTTTAAATCAACATTTAAATATGAATGTGCTTGCTCTGTGGCCGTTTCAGAGACTTTGGAGACAAATTTCCTGATAAAATGTATGATCCCTCCCAAAGTGTATAAAGTGCTGTTTCCATGAGCCCTTGCCAACACGATGAGTTTGTATTTTATACTCTTTGCCAATTGTTGGGTGAAAAATTGTCTTTTGTGTATACAATAAGTGTTCATTAAGTAGTCCCTCTGTGCCAAGCACTATGCTGAACAATGTATTACTTTAATCTGAAAACGCTTAGTTGCTTGTTGAGAGTGAACATTTTTTTAATAAACTCGATATTCCATATACATGTATGCCTCTATATTTCTTCTGAGTAAAGCTTGTTCTGGCTGTATCGAGACAAATGGACCTGGGAGGGAATTGGGGGCCAGAACTGAGGATGAGAGGTCCTTCCGGAAGCTATGGCAACAGTGTTGGTGGCAGCTGAGGGTGGCTGGGCGTGGGGTGCACCGTGAAGATGCTGGGAGGAGGTCAGCTTTGGGAGGTCCGTGAAGGTGGAGCTAAGGGGACCTGCTGATGGACTGCATGGGCTGCGGGGCAAAGTGGGGGCACACAGAGCTGACATGTGAGGTACAGGTAACCACGTGGAGACACTTTGTGGTGCATGTCTTGTGAGTGATCATTGCTAGTTCAATTTCTCTTTAAATATCTTTCATTTTTTAATTCTGTGTATTGGGGTGATTGGTTCCTATGGTCATATAAGTTTCAGGTGTACGTTTCTATGACACACGATCTGTATATTGCACTGTGTGTATATTGCAGTGTGAATTACACCACCCCGAGTCAGATCATCTCCCCTCACCATATACTTGGCCCCCTTTACCCTCCACCACCACCTTCCCTCTGGTAACCACCATGCCGTTATCTGTCTGTGTCTATGAGTTTCAGTGTTGTATCCCACATATGAGTGAAGTCATACAGCTCTTGGCTTTTTCTGACTGACTCATTTCACTTTGCATAATATTCTCAAGATCCATCTATGCCATCACAAATGTCAGTATTTCGTCTTTTCTTATGGCTGCATGGTATTCCATGGTGCAGATGTGTCTCATCTTCCTTACCCAGTCCTCTACCGAGGGGCACTTTGGTTGTCTCCATTGCTCCTATTTCTAATTTCTTCTGTTTTCCCTGGCTTTTGACCATTTTGTAGGCCAGTGGTTCAGTGTAGCTACTGGTGCTAACATCACCCACAGCAAAGTCCCCAGCAACACATCTGCAGGGGAACAAGATTACCCAGATAACTTGTTACCACAAAGGAGACCATGGCAGGGAGCAGCTGGGGTTGGAGCTGGTGCTGGGTGACTCCGTAGTGTTTGAAGAAGCAGAGCACTCTTCTGGCTTGGACCGTGGACGTGGTGAGGGAGTGAAATGGAGTCGGTGCACAGAGAACCTGTCGCTTCTTGTCTAGAAGGTGGGAGAGAGGGAATGGAACCACAGAGGCAGTTGACAAACAGGCGGCCGCACCCCTGTGAGCTGGAAGAGGGTGCTAAGTGATCACTGTCGTGGGTTTCCCAGTGGCCTTGCTTCTGCCTGTACTTGACCTCTCGCTCCCAGGATCCCAGAGTGACCCCAGCTGGTGCTGGTGTTTATCTTCAGTGGAACTTCATGGTCCCGCTGTGAGTGCCGCTGGGCCTCTGGCTTCCAGATACCCCTTTTGTTCCCCCCATTCTCACTTTGGGTCAAGATAAAGTGAGGCCATGGCACACACCCCAGGATGCTGAGATTCTCACAACTGGAATGAGACTTGGCTTGCTTGTTGGCCAGTTGTCCCAGGACACTCGAGCAACTCCTTCTGTGTCAGGACGCGGGCCCGGCTGATCTGATGGGCAGTGGTTGCTCCGTTTTGGCTCTGTATGGGGTGTACCAGTCCAGAGGGTAGAGGCAGTTCTGAAAGATGCACCGAGTCTTCATAATAAGCTGTAAAGTCACCTGATGACTGAGCCCAGGCTGTGGAAACTGTCCTGGCATCCCCGTAGGTGCACTCTAGGAACCCAGGCTGGCCTCTCTTCTTCTAGGCTCATCACAGACTCGTCCCTGTTTCCAGCTGGGCTCAGGCTGGCAAAGTAAAAAGTGTTTCTGTAGTGTGAATGCCCCCTTAGCTAGTGAACTTAGCTGGTGTGGGGGGCCTTCAGTGTGGAAACAGGATGTACATAAAAGTAATATCGTAGGGGGCACACCTTACTGAACAATAGTCATTTTTTGCAGAAGAGAACCCTACTTTTAGTTTTTATTATTCCTGTAACAATATGCAGTGGAGGATTTATTGATTACCCTTCGTGACTATATACAGACATGTACAGATATATAAGTATAAAAATAAATGAGAAATATCTTAGCTATAGCCTCCACCGCTCTGATAAAAGGAGTGTGAGGAGCAGGATCCCCTCTGGGTTGCCCCTGGCCTCAGCCCCTGAATTTGGTGAGATTTGTCTCCTACCTCCTGGCATGTAAGTATTTTCTCAGTGGGTCTAGAGCAGTAATTTTCAACCTTTTTCATCCCATAGCACACATAAACCAATTTCTGAAATTCTGTGGCACACCACAAAATATATTTTTGCTGATCTGACAAAAATATGTATAATTTTGATTCATGCACACCAGATGACTACTGATGGGTTGGCTGTTGTCATTTTGGTATCTGACAGTCTAAGGGAAAAGAGGGGTCAGTGCCGCTGACTAAATAGGTATTGCGTGTTTTAGGAATTCTTGCAGCACCCCTGGTGAAAATTGCCACTCTAGAGTCATCATGACGTTGTCTTCCCAGATGCACTGGGAAGCACAAGATTGTCAACGCAATGGGCCAGGATGATGTTCTGTGGAAAATGTGCCCAAGACCCCTACAGCCTAGGGCTGGGTAGTTCCTATGCCCCTGAAATTAGACAGTGAAGGAAAATTACTGGCCTCCTCAGCTGAAGGCAAGTGACTTTGATGGCCGTTAGGAACAGGTACAGAGAAACAGCCGTTTGTCGGACCCGAAACAGCACACCAGGTACTAAGGGAGCTGTTGATTTGCTGTCGCAGTGACGCTCTATTTGGAATAGCAGCTGCCACTGGAGCGACCGCCTGGTTGATTTCATCTGGTCCTCTGCTGGCGGGCTGTCCGCTGCCCAGGTCCCATCGCTGGTTGAATGGGGGCATGGCAGGAACCACCCATGTCTGCGTCTTTCAGGGGCCTGCTGGGGGGTGGCCAGCAAGGCGGGGTTACGTTACTGCTGTCAGGAGTGGAAGCAGCTCTACTAGCTTCTACTTGGATTTCCCTGCTCTAATAGTCTGAGCAGAAAAACCAGAATGGCTCCTGCTCACTTCACCCTCCACGTCTCACCCAAAAATGCCTTCCGAGGGGCGCCTAAGCCAGAAACCCTTCTGGGGGTCCTGGGAGGTGTGGTTCAGCCTAGTTGAAATGTTCTGAAACTCTTCAGAGTAAACTATAGATGTCCTGACATTTAGCATGCGTTTGCAGATGATGACTTTCAAGCCTCTGACTTCAAGCCACCATTGCACTGTATTCCCACTCTGCCGATGACGGAACTGGAGCTCAGGGTGAGAAAGGAGCTTGTCCCAGCTGCTCAGTGAGTGGAGGGCGGAGTTTCCATCCAGCTCTGCCTGGCTCCACACGCTGTGCTCTCTCCACCCTGCCTGGGCTTGCCCGGGTGTAGGGCGTGCCCAGCTGATGCTGTCTGAGAGGACTTCAAGTGGCTCGAGGATACAATATTAAATCACCTTTTTGCTGAAAATTACTGTTAATTTTTACTTTTTAAAAGGGTCTCCCATTTATTAATGAACCAACCTAGCACTGTAGAAAAAAAATCAACAGAGAAAAATCATTTTTTTCCAGTAATTTCCTAATTAAAATGCCCAGGTGTCCAGATGGGACTGATTTTTTCCAGTGATTTTGAGATGCAGGCAACCTGGATGCAGCCGTGTCTCAGGTGCGATTCCTCAGAGACCCCACGCGGTTCTGCCCTGGTGTCTCCTCTTGGAGTTCTCTGAATCCACTGGGGAAGGGGCCTGTTCTGCTTTGGTTTTGTGGCCAGGAACTTCTGGATCCTGAAATTCTTGTGAGAAGACACAGTGAAAATCAACTGCACGGACCACAACGGTGGAGAGACAGCCTATTATTCCGTGTTTAATTTACCAATGAAAAAGTCTTGCCTCAGGGCCAGTGTGTTTCTCACACCTCTCAACTCCAGGACATTTTCTCATCCTGTTGAAAATGAAAAAATCAGTCCTCAGAACTAGAAATGTGCAGAAAACAGTATCTGTAATATATACGCACATGCATACATAGTCCATCACAGGAGGAAGCTTTTGAAGGGCACACTGTGTATACGAGCATGTGTCAGCTGTGAGTGTGTGGACGCAGAGTACAGCAAACTGTGGTCATGGGCATAAGCTGTGTGTCTTTTTCCACACTGACACCTGTGAACCTGTGTTTGCTCACCTTGTATGGGTGTGTACATACGTGACACACACTTATTTGAATTTCTGGGAGTTTGCAGTCCCTTTTAAAATGAGTTTACTTAAGTAGAAAAAAAGACAATAAGTTCCCCCAAGAAAATGCCCAGTTTATTGATTGCATTGTAGTATAGCATGGTTTGCAGCTGCGACTGTGAGTTTGGTGTGTGGCTGACTGAGGTATCAGAATGGCCCTCCCCGCTGCTCTTCCCCACACGGACCCCCTCCCCTGAGCAGGCATGCTTCCTCCACAGCCACAGTGAGTGAGGGCCACGGGCATATTAATTATCGGAGCATTCTTAGGCATAACTGAATCAGCTTCAATTTGCCTAGATAGATAGACATTTTAGTGGTTCATAGCAGAATGTAATAAACTGAATAACTGAAGGCTTTAATGCGATCTCACACAATCCTATTACATCCCAATTACTTTTTTGACCTTTTTTTAGGACAGATCTCACCTTAAAAACACATGCAATCTGCAATTCTTCTTCCTGTGTTTGGCCAAGGAAGTGGACCAATCAGAAAGAAGGATTATCTCGCCCGGTCTGCCACTTACAGCAATGCTGTCCCCGGGACGGGCTCGGGGGGCATTTACTGAGCAATTATTTGTGAAGAGCCCCTCAGTTTTCACTCCCAGGAGTTTCAGGTCCTTAGTAACGCCTTTCATTTTCCGCAGATTAATAAATCAGGATCAATGTTATAGCTGCATCAGAAAAGGTGGGAGAGTGGCTGACTTAGCCTCATAGACTTGATGCTAGGAAAAAACTCCGCTTGAGAGTTAAGTTCACAGTGTGTTCAGAGGTCAGTGATCTGTCAGCTGCATGGTCTGGACAGAACTATTCAGAATCATACAGTCTGTATGCAGGACTGTCAACATGTAGGCCAGTGGTCCCCACCCACTTCCAGCGATGCATTTGTGAGACAATTAGGATGTTAATAAATTAGCGCACTCATTCAAAATTAAACTATCATTTATCAAACCTCTATTATGGACCAGGTTCAAAGCGGTGCAAACAGAGTTGGGTGAGACGTGCCCACGGCTGCCTGGAGACTTCTGTTTGGTAGGGAGGCGAGCTGCACAAAGTAACTCCCTGTACAAGGAGTGAGGGACACAAGTAGAGGAGGGCTCCGGGTTTGATGGTGGCACTGAGGAGGCTGTGGTGGGTTTCACTTTAAAAGGAGTCAGGGAGTGCGCCTCGTGGAGGAGGCAGTGGACAAGCAGGGTCGGGAATGCTGAGGAGTCGGAGAAGCTTTCAGCACAGGCGAGGGAGTCGTCTCAGAACGGAAGCTGACTCCTAGAAAGGGGATTAATTCTAACGTGCGTTGCAGTGTGTTCTGAAAGCATTACTCCCAGGATAAGACCGTTTTTTAGGGTCTTATTTCCAGCTAATAGAAACCCAATTAACAGTGCTTTAAATGTGTAAGGACTTCTTTGTTTCATGCCACAAGGGTGGGATGTCAGCCGGCTAGGTCTGGGATGATGGCTCAGGGGCGCATTGGCCCACCAGGCTCTTTGCACCTTTCCCCTGCACTAGCAGTGTGTGTGTGTGAACTATGTAGCATGTAGCCTCAGTCTTCCTCTTTGTGCCTTGGGGTCAGGAGTTGCAGTGTCTGGCTCTTGGCCACATCCAAGCGGGAAGATGGGGTGGGGGCAGGAAAGGGCGAAAAGACATTGTTGCCAAACATGTTATGTTACCACAAAAAGCTTTTCTGGAAGTTTCTCCTAGATACTTGAACTGATATCATTGTCCAGAACTTGCGTTCATGGCTGTCCCTTCTAAGTGCAAGGGAGTCTAGGTCAGGAATGTGGCCTCTATAGCCCATGACTGAGGAGGACACGGGGGGAGGGGCTGCAGGTATTTGCGACCAGCCAAGGCTCAAAGTCTAGCCCCAAAGGCTTGCAGGGAGAAAGCCGTAAGCTAAAAATCATATAATTTTAGCACTAAAGAGGGTCTAAAGATCTAAAGGAGGAAAAAAGTATTTCCTCTGAGCTCTTCGTGTTGTAGATGAGACAACTGCAATCCAGAGGGGCTGAGGGACTTGCACTAGAACCCCGGCCACCTGGTTTCCGGTCCCGGGCCTTGTCTCTCACGAACTGAATGTGTGTGCCGAACTTCAACTCTAGTTTCCCCTGATCTCCCATGAACTGGAGTTACAAAACACTACCGAAAATTCCTGAAATTACTATAATCAGAACAGAAAACAACAGCTACAAGAACTCTAGAAGAAACAAACCTTAAGCTACATGAGCAAACAATTGCTAAAGCACTTTCCTGTGTTTCTGGTATCGTACTTCTCCTGGAATGGAGATAAGATGAAAGACGGTGATTCCATTTGTCGAGAATAAGGCCCCCCATCTTTTGAGGAGCAAAGATCTAAAACCAAGTTGGTTCTTCGAAGCACAATTCCCACCGGCCTAGGAAGAGATCATCAAATCTCTCTCCTAACCCTTCTTCAGATCTTTAAAAGCAAGATGACGTGCCTCCAGGAGAAAGCCACTTTTCAGTCCCGTAGAGCCTATTTCTGATGACAGCACTCTTTGTCACAGACTAAGGGTTTGTCATGTGGTAGGTGGCAGAGGGGAGGGTAGTGGGTGGAAAAGCATTCCACAAAGACATTTTTCTTCTCTTTTGCAGCGAAAAAGGACTGTCATCAAGTTATTGCCTCCTACCCAAAGGAAACATTCACACTACAATTTAAACTACAGAGAACTCGGGTTCTTTTATTAAAATGTGTGTAAATACATGTTGGTTTGGAAAGAAACTCATATGACAATGTTGATAAGGAAGCAAGTATGCCAGCCATAACCTGCTTCTTCTAGACCTTCTGAGAATGAAACGTGATAGATACAGACTCGCTACATTTCTGTAAGTTCCATCCATTTACACTTATACTCATGCAAATGGTCACCCAGACAACCTGTCTGAAGTGTGTCACCTTGATGAGTCAAGTACATTGGTGGCTGCTTCTTTAAATTGCTGTCAATGGTTTTTCACATTTTCACACTGTGTTTTCAAGTAATGTTTTAAATTTGTTTATGGTATCTTAATGTCTGCCCTGAATTCCACCGCTTTGAACTTCTGTGGCCACTAGTGGCCTCTGACATACAATTAATGTAGAAGAACTTTATAATAATTCTACAGCATAAACAACCCTGTTTTATTTTCTTAGGCTTCACATACACTAGGCACCCAGACAGCAACTGATTGAGCCAGTCTCTGCGTGACTTTTCAGCAGGCACACGGTGTGGGCACTGCGGTGAAACACCGGCTTTGTTTTGCTGGACTGTGGGTAGAATTGTTGGCAGACTGAGGGCGTGGCCGAGGCTGCTCAGCTTAGGGAGGTGAAGCCATCGAGGTAGTTAGAAGTATACACAGATGGTGTGTGTTACACACGTTATGTGGGTGTCGGCAAGAATAAATGGCCTCCTCCATCACACCCCCAGGATGATGGGGACAACGAGTGACTAGGAGTGAGCTATAAAAGTGTCTGAACATCACAGATCCTGTGTCAGCTTCAGCCCTGCCGATAACAGCACGTGTTTTAAAAAATGAGTTTACGATAGTAATCCTATTAATTATATTTGTTGTATCGCCTGCAAATTCAAAGGGTGATACTTTATAGAAATACCATAAATTCTTCTATTTTAAATCTTGGTAAATGAAGGGACATTGGATTTTTCAAGTTTTTCACTGGGTAGCATAGTGTAGCCCAGTCAATGAGCTTCGATAAGCAAATATCTCTCATCTGAGGATGTGGTTTTCTCCTTAAAATAGTCTGAGGATGTAGAAAACTTATTTTGCTTACAGACCTACGAAGATTTAACAGTAATGTGTTAAGACATTATCTCCCCAAACTTTGTTGCACATTGGAACCAGCTGGGAAATTTTTACAAATTTTATAAGTGCCTGCCTTTTTTGTATGGTGGTTCTTTTAAAAAAAATTTTATTGATTGATTTTGGAGAGAAAGAAAGGGTGAGGGGAGAGACTGAGAGAAAGGGAGGCATCAGCTCATTGCTCTGCTTATTGACACATTCATTAGCTGAGTCTTGTATGTGCCCTGACCCGGGATCAACCTGCAACCTTGGTGTATTGGGTTGATGCTCTAACCAACTGAGCTACCTGGTCAGGGTCATTCCCAGTAATTCTGATTTCACTATGGGGTGCAACTTGGCATGAGGACTTTAAAAAGGGGTTTAAGTGTAAAATTAAGTTTGGGAACCATGTGAAGAGATGGTGCAACTATCCTTCTCTCCCCAGAAGCCTTCGGTGTCTTGTGATGATGGACTATTTTTGCTTAGCTAAGGTATAAAGACAAAAAGTTTCCATTGAAAATATCTCCCTTTTAGAATACTTGTGGTATTTAGGGAAAAAGTGGTGTTTTGACTTTTAGATTATCTGGCTAATCCTCTTTTTATTAGAAAGCCATCAACCAAACGTTAGAATAAATGAGGCTTTCTAAAGCATTTTTCTTCTTACAGGGCTCCTTTTGGGAAAAGGGTTTTATCATCACAAGTCTTGATTTACAGAGGGCCCAAGAAGTGACCCACAAGGTTAGGATTTCAGGATAGCTCAAACCTACCATGCCGGCGAGGTTTTTCTGTGCAGGTACGGCACGGGCGGGGATGGGATGAATTTCTGCTAACCCAGGTGATCAGGGGTGATTTCCTCGAGCAGGCTGTGAGAGACCGAGTCCAGCTTCAGCAGGGCGAGCACTGAGTTTGCGTATGACGTCCCCTGCGGATGTGGAGGTGAGCCGCGGAAAGGGGATGCCACGTTCTTCCTACCGTGGGTCTCGGGGAAGGGCCGGAGCTGTGAAGGGGCACATAAGACTTCCGGGTCGCCTCTGTGGTGATTTTAGAATGTGTCATATGTTCTTTGACACATTTCCCCTAACAAAGGGAAGTCGACTGAGGATGCTCAAGCAGCCTGAGGGGAGGCCCTGGTAGCTACGTCCTGTGTCCCTGCCAAGCCTCCCGATGACCTGAGTTCCCCCTGACAGCTGGCCTGATGCCTCATGAGAAGTCCTAAGCCAGAAGCAGCCATCCAAGCTGTTTTCCAATTCCTGATCCACAATGACTGTGGGAGAGAACAGATGTTCATTCTTGTCACTACTAAGTTTTGGGGGGGATTTATAATTCAGCAACCAATGTAGCAATTTAGTGGCTTTATATTATATTTAGTGGCTTTGGTTTCATCATCTGTAAAATGGAGACAAAAATACTGTGGTTTTGCAGAAAAAAGTGAGTTCATAGTGAAATCTCAGGCACGGAGTACATGAGTCATGTCAGGGTTTGGGATGCAGGCTGACCCTGATGGGTGACCCCTAAGCATTGTGGGAGGAGGGATGCTCAGTGATATCTGTGCTCCTCTCGTATCATATAAAGTCTGTTTTCCCCGTGTGGTCTTTGTCAGTGTCTGAAGTGGAGACAAGTCAGACCTGGGCATTAGATTTGCATGCTATCTTCGCCATGTGTGGAAGTTCCGGTATTGTGACAGTTTGGAGGGGGCCCTGCCGCTCTGAGGGAAGGCTCTTCACCATCCCTGTGAGAATGCAGCACCTTGATGAGATGCGTGGGGACCTGGGGAGTGGCCTTGTCCATGACTTTGAGGTTTTGCTGTGAGGAAGACTGGGTTCAAATACCAGCCTTCCCCTCACTGTCAGTGTGGTTTGGGGCCAGTTATTCAACCTCTCTGAGCTTCTGGTATGTTGTGTAGGAAATGCGACTAGTGATATTTACTTCATAGGATTGCTGGGAGATGTATGGAATTTAAGTATGAAAAAGTACCTGGTATAATCTTGGTCCTTAATAGGTGTAATTAATAGATGCAATTAGTTTTTCTCTTGGACCTTAATTGGAGGTCAACTCACACAACATTCCCATGGGGTGGGTACTGTTGTCATCCCTATTTTACAGGTGAGGAAGCTGATGCCGAAGGCACCAACCCAAGGTCACACAGCTGATGAATAGTGTGGGCAGAATATAAACCCAGGTACTTATTGTAAATAAAACATTTTCTCATTCATTATTTTTTCCATGGAATGAATGCATGCGTATTTGAGCCTGTAGTCTCTCCATTAGAAGAAGGTGAGGTTGACATAAATATGAACAGAGCAGTTTGAAATAGAGAGAAAGCATCTTTCTCATCTTTACAGTTTCTGGGTAGTTTTGGTTTCTGAACGTGTTTCTGATCGACCATATGGGGCATTTCCTCTTTCCTCCTCAGGTCTCTGACTCTTTGCTTTGTTTTGGCCACTAGAAATTCCCGAAGGAATCTGCTGTGAAAGCAGACCCGAGCCTGAGGCCTTGGGAGCCGGGGCACAGCCGTGCGAGGAAATTAGGCATGAAGGAGATGCATGTCTGGGTTGGATTCCACGCATGCTTCTCCCCACCCCGGGGAGCTGTCTGGTCGATGTGCTTGGTGAGGTGGCAGCTGGGCCACACACTCTGGCTTCTGGGAAAGAGATTTTTCTCTTAGACTTTTCTGTTTGAGGTTAGAGGACAAAGTCACAGGCATCTTTTGTCCAGATTTCCAACTTCTGGGAGAGGCGAGCCTGGATTTCTTGTGCAAATGCCGAAGTGGCTTCCTGGTTGGGGGCTGGCCGTGCTGTTCGAACTGAGGGTTTGAGTGGTTGACGAGGTGGCAGAGGTGCCATCTTGGAACGCCAGATGGGCCGCCTCTTAGGTGGGGTCACGGTTTGTAAGTCGAGAAACATCATTCTCTGGGTACACAAAAATATTTTGTGCATTCATATGCTTCAACCGATATTTACTGAGAGCCCACCGAATGCCAGGCATAGCACTGAGAACTGGGTACAAACTGGAATGGCTAATCAGTAATGCAGGAGGGAAAATGGGATATTCAGTGGGATGGAGAGGGTCAGGGATGGGCTTCTTTACATGCTCTGGTCTCCTCACCCACTGTGCACTTGGAATGCATAAAATTTACTGTGCAAGGGTGCAGACTCGGTTGCCACCTCTCCATCTGGGACAACAGCCAGCTGTTCATGTTCCTGGCTCCTGAGCTCCTTAGCTACGCTCCTACTTTGGCTCCAGGCCACAGGTGGCAAACACAAGGCCTGTGGGCTGAATATGGCCCCCCCCCCCGTTTCATCCCACCCGGCACCTTGTTTCTACTCAGCGGCAGTGCCAAGCTCCTTGCCCCTAGTTAAGGGGTAGTTATGTTTACACAGCCCTAAAATTACATTCAGTCTTTTGAAGGTGACCATGAGGCTGATGCAGCCCCCGGTAAAAATGAGTTTGACACCCCTGCTCTAGACCTTAGTTTCTGAGGTTGTCCTGCCCAGAGTGTAAACTTGGTTTTGGCCTCAGTACCTCCTTCAGAAAGCATTTTGGTATTCACCCTCCAAACCATGCAACCCTGGTCAAGGCCAGCCAGGATCGGTTGCAGCTCTCATTGACAGTGTATGACTCAATTTTGTTTTATTTAAATACAAAAATTATTAGATACGAAGTGGCTAGAATTAGTGCCAAAGATTTGGTCATCACCATCCCATGTGGCACTAGAATCAAAACACAAGGCTGTCCCTATAAAATATGAACATAAAGTTCATAATGAAGGCAAGTATCCTGATAATCTAATGAAAACTCAATATTTTTGCCATAATGACATGATTCTTTTAGGAGCAAAGAAACTTTATCCCTTCTTCATCCTGATCTTCAGAATTCTTTATGACCTATTCATTAGCCCTGAGTAATTGTTCAGTGAGAGCTAGCTGATCACCCATGTGACCACATGGGAGCCTTGGTTTCCTCAACTCTCAGATGGGAATATTGACCCTGACTTTGCAGTTTGCAGACTGCGTGTGAGGAGCAATGCTGTGATGCCTGCCACACCTAGCACTGAGCGAGCACAGGCAGACCAGCGAGCCATTGCTGTTGCCGAGGGCACCTGGCTTCCCCTCTGGGGCTCTGGTCTGTCACCAAGGCTGGACCCTGGCTCAGCTTTGTCACCCCTGGTGATGGGCTGCTTTGCTCAGCTGTCTCCACCCTTCGTCATTCAGCAGCATCCCTTGTGCAGACTGAGTATAGCAACTGAGTACTAACCAAGGTCAGGGGGAGCGGGGACATCTCTGTCAGCGGCTAATGACATTGCTCGCCGTTACTCTAGGCTGAGGTGGAGAAGCCTCCAGCACCATCTTATGGTCTTAGGGGGCTGCTGTGGGAATCTTCCAAGGGAAAAGTAGCTGTGGTCTTGGATGGGTGCAGAGCTGTTGGCACGATGATGTGTCTGTTCTTCAGTCTCATAGTGAAGGGGAGTCTTAACTAAGTTGGCTGAGCAAAGAGTCCTGGAACAGGGTGGGGGTTGCAGATAGGCAAGCTGGATTTGGCCCCCCAGTTCTGCTACTGGACCTCTGCATGTATGTAGTAGACCAGATAGCCTCTCCAAGCTTCCCCTCTCTCATCTGCAATAAAGTGGGTGGGGGGTGGGGGCGGGTAGCCGTTTCTTTACGGGCTGCTGCAAGGCATAAAGACAAGACTGTGCACTGCCCAGCTCTGCATGTGATGTTCAGTTGGGGCTGAGACGTGAGCTTCTATGGCCTAGACCTAACCTGCGCCTGTATTTCTTCCTTCCAGATCCAGTGTCAGCATGGATTTAGAAAACAAAATCATTTGCTTGACCCTTCCAAAAATATTTACTCTTTCTAAACTCCGTCAGCCTGGCTGAGGGAGAGTGTTTAGCTCCATCAGGGGAGTTTAGTGCGTGATCTTCATTCTTGCTCTTTCCCTTGGATAACTTCTGGGTAAAATCAAACCACAGCAGCTCCCTGTAACCCACGGAGGGGGCTCGCTGGTTCTGGAATGCATGAAATGGAAAGCAGGCAGGTTCTGTTTCTGCTCGGCCAGTGCCCCCAACAAGGCCTGTCCTGGCTGCAGGGTGGTAATGGCGAACCCGGCCGTCCCTTCACTCATTCCCACTGAGTGCGTTTTGGGACCACAGCGACCGCGCCATGTGACATAAGTTTTTACACTGCCTTTGCATTTCCAGCCTATCGCAGCCTGCAGTGTTTCGTGATCATTTTACCAAACCCTCACAATTTTTAGAGCTAGAAAATATGAGCACCATCGTACAGCTAAGGGAACAGAGCAGTTAGGAGATTTGCCTGATATAAGGTCCCCAAGCAGGTGGTTCTTCCCGTACCCTCACAATGTCCTCATGAAAACGAGGTCAGGGGTAAGAGCAGAGCTGGGCAGAGCTGGGCAGATCTGAGCTCCCACTGTGCTCTGCTGTGGGCTCTGTGACCCCGGTGGGTTCACCCTGCTGAGCTCAGGTCCTGGGAAGGAGGTGGGGGTGGTCGCTCGATGCCTACTTCCTCTCCGTGTCCCGGAGGAAGACCTTATCTTCACCCCCTGGGACGACTCTGAAGGAGGAGGCATCTCTAAGCCTTACAATCTGGAATGTCCTCTTGAGGCAGCTGTGATCTTAGACAGACTCTTGCCAACTTCCAAGGCCTGTTTGCTGTTGTCAGCTCTGAACAGAGCTTGTGAATGCCTTGGATCACGGGACAGGACGGGACGGGACGGTGCAGCAAGGTCTCCTGACAGCAGCAAACCTGACCTGCACCGACTGGCACAGACTATTTAGAGCTCTTTTCTATGCTGTTCTAGAATCAGAACAGCATGTGATGTGGTTTGGACATTGCTCCGGGGGGCCTAGCTCCCAAGACTGACTCTCTGACCCTCCAGAAATCCTATGAGTTGCTCGATTGTCTTGAATCAATTCAACTTCTGTTTAAACTATAGAGCAAATTCAGTGGTTTGTAACTAAGAAGCTGGCAGGTGGAAGGTCGGGAGATTGCAATCATTTCATAATGGATTGCTAATTTTCCCTGGTGATAGAGCTGTGAATCGTGGGTAGGCCTGGCTAGTGACAAGTGGAACCAGGATGATGGTGGAAAGAGGGTCGATACTGCAATTCTCAATTTTGACAGAAGTGATATTTGGGCTGGACGATGTTTGCTGTGGGCGATGTCCTGGACACTGTTCAGTAGCACCCACAACCTCTACCCACTGGATGCCAGGAGCACCCATCTCAGGGGTGACAACCAAAAATGTCCCCAAACGTTGGTTGCCAAGTGTCTCCTAGAAGGCATTGGTCAAGGAGCAGTTTAGCTTAATCACACCTGGCAAAACTCACCAGTGAGAAGGGCAGGTAGATCATTCCAGAAGCATGCTATCTTTAGACTCGTACAGTATTGGGATTTGTGAATGTATACATTTATGCTTAAGTTAACCAGCAATAACATAGATACATAGACAGATAGACATACAAATGAATGTGTACGTATTTCATCATGTCATTTGTATTTGGGTTTCTTAATCAAGTTAAAAGAACCTCTTCAGAGGAGAGACCTGAGCTAGCACACAAATTATATGTCAGGCTTCACTCTCTGGGGCTTTGCTCAGGCGCCAAATAATGAGAATGTGCACAGTTAGTGCATTCGCCTGGTCTAGCTGTATTTATTCAACATTTACAGACTGACACCCAAACAGGGACCTGCTGTTTGGGTCTGTAGGTAGGCCTTTTAGCATCCAGCAGCTCCTGGGCATAGTTCTCCAGGCTGCCTTCACTTTCACAGGGAACAAGGCGATCTTCTCCATCTCGAATGGGCAAGGGAGGCTGGCAGGCGAGGTCGCCCTCTCAGCACGGGCACGCAGTGAGCCCGTGCCACGCCTGCGGTGAACTCGGTTACAGCTAATAAGTGTATCAGCCTCCTGCTCTAGGGCTACGTACTTCCTGTCTCATTTTGTCGTATTTAGATAAAAGGTTGCCTGGGAGGAGAGATTTATTGGTGTGCAGTGGCTGTCCCTTTCTTATCATCTCTCTTGACTGAAGAGAGCTATCTGCTGGCCGGCCAGCCCCCTGCGGCCACCGTGGGAAGGGCTTGACCTTCCCGCTCTTGGCTGAGTGGACCCAGACGCCTCCCAGAAGACAGTTGGTGCCTGGGGGTCTTCAGGCTGGATGGCAGGGGTGTGTGTCCTCATGGCTGCTTAGTTGCCTCAGTTTCCCAATGACAGTTGTTCCTGGTCTTAATGCTGTTGTAAATGGAGTTATGTCTTTGGTTTCTCTTCCATATAGTTTGTTAGTGTGTTCTGGGCCAGGGCTGGCCTTTGTAGCCCAGTGAGGTGGGAGCCAAGGCTGGAAAGCCGGGTGGGGGTACAGGTGTGCAGAGCCCCTCAGGCCCAGGGAGGCGGGGTGCACCAGGGGTGGGGCTGCTCTCATGCAGGGCGTGGTCGGACCAGATTTTTGGTCAGACTGTAACTGTGCAACAATGTGGAGGACAAACGTGGGAGAGGGTTGATGGGAGAAAGCTGCCGATGTCCGGAGAAGAAATCCGCAGGCGTGAATGCAGTCAGGCCCATAGAGGTGAAGTGGGAGGGGGGCTCGGGCAGGATGCAGTTGAGAGGCCTTTGTGAAGGACTGGGTGTGAGAGAGGTGGAGGTGACTCTGGGACATCTAGTGGGGGCACTGAGTGAACGGTGGTCCCATCGACCGCAGGAGGGAAATCAGGGGACAGCAGAGAACACAGGTTTGGTTTGTAAAGAATGTGGGGTGGTTCGACCCCATAGTGTGTTTTCCATACCTACAGCCTGACCTCCTGTGTGGGCACCTGGTGCTGCACTGGGACTCACAGCCTGGAGGCAGGGCCAGGCAGGTGCCCTGGGCACTCCCTTCAAGCGCTCTCAGAGGCAGAGTCCCAGCGAGTAGCTGCACGATTTCCTGAATGTGGACCAGAGTTGGAGGAGTTTTGCCCTGGAGGATTAACTTCTCAATCTGCCTTGTTTGCAGATGGTCTGGAAACCTGGCTTGGTGGGTCTTCCAAAATGTAACCAAGTGTTTCAAACTAAAACCCGTTCTCCTGGTTTGGGGAGGGTGGATTTCCTTCCACTGGGTCTGCAAATGGCCCCCAAATGGAGACGTTCAGTAACTGCCGTCAGCCCAGCAGAGAAGTGCCTGTATCTTTGCAGCACAGAAGCGGCCCCAGGAGACTGGCAATGAAGGCTGTGCTGAGAGGGCATGGACATGCACGGCCGGAGCAAGTCCCAGGTGCGGGATTTGCAGGGGCTTCCTCGCAGCCAGGCTGGAGCCAATGCTGACAGGAATGTGAAACTGAACACGTCCCCTCTGAGACCCAAGGCCAGCACCTGCCCGGGGAGCTCTAATCCACGGCAGAACGTGCACCCAGCTTTACTAGTCCAATGTCAGGAGGGAGTGTGTGGGCCCCACGGCCAGGCCCACCTGGGTGTGAGTCCCAACACCGACACTGCCGATTGTGGACACCGAGGCTCTCAGAGCCACTGGTGCCCCTCTGTTAAGCGGGGTTCGTGGTCTCCAGCCTGGTGAGGAGACTGCTGCAAATGTTCGAAGAGCTAATCCATGCGAACCATTGGGCAAGTAGTGTGTCCTCAAAAGACACTATTCTTAGTATGGAACCTTATTTTTTTCCATCACAGCTTACATGCAACATTATTTTGTCTTAGTTCAGGCTGACAGCATAGTGGTTAGACACTCGTGTACTTTCCAAAGTGCTCCCCCTGAGATTTCCAGCGTCCACGCACACAGTTACCACACTATCATCGACTAGACTCCCTGTGCTATGCTAGTTACATCCCGTGACTATTTGTAGCCTTCTCAACCCTGTCACCTTTCCCCCTAGCTCCCCAGCGCCCCCATCTGTCAACCGCCAGTCTGTTTTCTGTGTGTCTGTTTCTGTTTTGATAAAAACATTATAATTGCGAACACTTCAGTACATTACTTAACCTCTGCAATACTCGGTTTGCTCCCCTGTGAAATGGCCATGGTGATCATAAATTAGCAGTTATTTTCGCTTCATTAAATTTCACGTGAGTAGAGAAGGTTGTAGAAAGACCGACTCTTTGCTGTCTATTTCGATGCTCTCTGCCCATTGAAAAGAGTCTGCCAGACAGCCTACCAAGGGTAGAGACAAGTACTTATGTTTCCTTGTATTTTCACGATGCATCACGGAGTCTCCCCTCCCTACTCATTAATTTAAACTGACAAACACTGACTACCTCTCATAATCTGGGGACAGTGTTTGGAGCACTGTGGACATAATTTCCATGTTCCCTGCAGCTCCTGGGGCCTTAGTCCCCCCATTTTAGAGATGAGAGAATCACAGCTTGGAGCACTTTGGAATACGTTCAGAAATAACGGATTCCATCCCCCCTTGTCCTGGCAGAGCTCACGTCTGGCTCACAGGAACCCGAGAGAACCCATGCTGCACCCACGCTGCATTCAGGGTCCCTCATGCCACTATCTTCTCTGCACAGACCCTCCCGCCACTGGGCCTCTCATGCTCCTTGGGGTGAAGCCTGCTGAGCCTGTCCTTTAGGGCCATGGGCAAGCCAGTAATGAACTCACGGAGCCAGCTACTTCACAGCCGTCTTTGGGGCTGAAAGAAGCGGTTTCATTTCCTGCTCCAAGCACTGCGCTCCTTGGGGGCTCAGATGACTCCCACAGCCTCCCAGGGTCTATTCAGACCCATCCAAATGCCTCGAAAGAAGCGGCAGCAAATTCACATCCAGGCGCTGGCTGGCAGGGCCGTGAGAAATTCAGTCTTGCTAGAACTTGGCATTCTTCCCACCAGAGACATTTTTTAAGAATTTGGATGTAGGCTGAAACCCTGTAGGATATCTAGTTCACAACTATGTAAAACACCCGGAGCCCCACACTGTTGGCGCCCCACCCTTCCCGCATGCAGTCAGAGTGGAGAGAGAGGGTGCAAAATGCATTCTGTGCACAGCGTCCCTCTCCAGGCCCCCTTTCCCTAGAAGTGGTGTTGGTGCCTCACTCTGTCCACTGGCAGCTGCTGCTGGAGCAGCCCAGGCCGGTCGGCAGGTGCCACAGGACAGGCAGCCACCCTGAGTGGGTGCTCACCATCTCCCCTGCACCCTGCCCTCTGGAGCAAACACTGTCTGTGCGTGCCCTATCTACTGGTGTCGGGGTCAGGAGAGGCCTAACTGGAAGAGAGACCCTGGTGGTTGGCCCTGACATGGCCACAGTGTACTTGCCAAGGAGAGAAAGGGACAGACAGTGGAGGGAGGGGACAGCAGAGGGTGGAGAAGGGCTTGCAGGACCCAGGTGTGCTGGCCACATTTTAGCAGGGTGTTGAGGTGAGTCAGGGGAAGCGGGGAGCAGCCACTGAGGTGGGAGACACCTGGGACCACGTAGTGGCCAAGGAGAACCTCTGGGGTAGCTCTGGGCCATGAACTTGTGTTTCCCTTGACTTTCTTCACAAAACACCCATAAAGCTGGGGATCAACCTTAATCATTTTTGGTGTCTGGACTGTTCCCTCAAATGAAAAGTTGGGCGGAGCCCAGACGACTTGGTGTATCGGCTATCCATTGCTGTGTGACAGATGACTGTGCAACTTAGCCAGCTTCAGACAATGCACATTTATCATCTCCCAGTGTCTGTGGGTCAGGGATCTGGGCACGGCTCCCCCGGGTCTCCGGGCTCAGCTGTAGAAGGCTGCCACCCCAGCTTGGTCAAAGAGGTGCTGGGGGATGGTGGACTGAGGATCTCGGTTTGTCCCTGGCTGGAGGCCACCTTCAGTTTCTGGCCGCAAGGGCCTCTCCACAGGGTAGCACAGCATGGATGCTGGTTTTGCCAGAGAGAGAGGGAGGAAGAGAGGCAGAAAAAGAGGAAGAGAGGGACAGAAGAAGAAAGTGAGAGAGGAAGTGGGGAGAGGGAGGGGGAGAGAGAGAAAGAGAGAGGGAAGAGAAAGAGAGGAAAGATACAGAATGAACCATCTAAATGGAATTTAGCCTTTTGTAACCTAATCTTAGAAATGACATCCTATTTCCTTGCTGTATTCTACTCACTCTTAGAAGCAAATACCAAGTCCTGCCCACACTCACACTTGAGGGGAGCATTACCGATACCCAAGGGTAAGAACCCCAGGAGACAGGGTCCTTGGGGGCCCTCCTGGAGGCTGTTGACTGTGCTTGCTGCACCCCCCGCCCCACCATGAGGTTTAGGTTCTGCAGGTCTCCCTGAGGAGTTGCTGAGGAACTGACCCACCTGGTTTTTGTTCCCTGAACGCGTTCGAAATCTAGTGTCATCTCTTCACTGTTTTCAGGGAGCTGTTCTGTGTGCAGCGTCTCGTTTCCTTGGGTGTGGCGTGGGGGTACTTGTGACTCTTGGTTACATTCTACCCTCTCCCGGGCCGACACTGGGGTCTGTGTGATTTTGACGCCCCTCTGTTCTCTCTGTTTTATTGGATTTATTGGGGTGGCATTGGTTAATATAATTACATAGATTCCAGGCATACAATTCTACAATGCATCACCTGTATACAATACTGTGTGAGCAGCACCCTAAGCCAAGTCTCCTTCCATCATAATTTAACCCCCATTTACCCTCTTCTACCTCCCCCACCCCTTCCCTCTGGTCATCACCATGCTATTGTCTGTGTCTGTAACGGTTATTTTTTTCCATCTTAATCCCTTCACATTTTTTTAAAATGTGATTTCAACCCTTTCTGTTCTTTTGGTGCTAGATCTAGAGGAGACACCCAAGACGTAAGACACCTAGCATGTGATGGATGCACAGTGCTGACAGGGTGACATGACAGGAGTGAGGTGAAGGCTGCAGTGACTGGCAGATGCCTCCCATTTCTCCCCGTACGTGTTTTCCGACCCCAACACAGGAAGTGGGTGGGTAGGTGATGGAAAGGGAAAATGGGAGCGAATCAGGACATGTTGTGATGGGAGCAGAGTATCCACTTTTTAAACATTCAAAAAAAAATATATATATATATGCCTTGTTCAGAATGTCTGGGAGCTGGGGCTTTATATACCTTGCCTCAGTTTGCCTGGGGCTCAGCCAGAAATCGGACATCAGTAGGACTTCCCGTGATTTGGTGAGTCTTGGTGTTCCTGTAAGTTACTTGAGGTGCCTGTTCAGTAATGCTAACATGGCCCTGTTTTTGACAGCTGGCTTCTGGTGACCTCTGTGACTTTCTATGCACGTGGCTTCACTCACTTTTGTGAAGTTCAGCGCCTCTGTCGTTTCTCGTACATGCAGTTGCTTAAAGCCATCCCCTCTTGCTGCACCCGCCCTGCTGCCTCCCGCCCCCCCCTCCACCGCCCCCGCTGGCCCCCGAATGGAGAAGCAAGACTCATGAACTCGTCCCCAGAAACTGCTCCGTGTGTCTGTGGGTTGGTCACTGTCTTGGATGACGTACCCCTCCTCTGCCTGTTCTCTCTCTTACTGTCTTCACCCATTCTTGTTCTGCCTAGAAAGCCACAGTTTTGTTTCTTAGAAATTAACAGCAACTGCTTCCTCTTCTCTTTCATTTCTCCTGTTCCAAACACTTGTTCATCCTCAAGGTTTCAACCGCTATCACGGGATGATGCCTGCAAGGGTCTCTGCAGGTAGCTTATTCCCTGCAGCTCCAGATTCTGTGTCCATTTAAGTCTTCCCCCAAAGATTTGAGTGTCCCCCAAACTCCTCCAACTCAACCTGCTGTCTAAAGTTAAATTAATTCCCTACTCCACCCTACCAAACCCTGCTCTCCATTTTCCTAGGTGCTCGGAGACATCACCAAGCCCTCAGATTCCAAAGCCAGACCTCTACCCTCACCCCCAGGCCCAGCATCCATACTTGATTGCTCCTCCTCCAGGTCTTCACACCCTATCACTCAGTGCATCCTAAAGGCTGTGCCTCCTATGTGCCTTTTTCATGACATTATTCGAAGTGAAACGGTTTTCCTAACAAAATTCACCAAAAAAAGGAAGGATGGTACTATTTGCTGTCATTGCTGGCTTCTTCGATATCCAGACTCCAGTCATGGGTCTGCCTCCAGGCCTGCAGTCTGAGGTGTGGGTCTCAGCCGGGAGGGAAGCTCAGAGCCTCAAACCTGAGAGCCTTTGTTTCTGCACAGTTCAAGCTCCCAGCAAGTCCTTGTGGAATGAATGGATTTGGGGGCCCTCGCTTCCCCCGGAATGAAGGGAGGGATAAAACCAGAGTGCCTCTCAGCCTTCTTCCTGCTGCCACGTTTTAGGATCCTGATTCAATTGCAGACACAGAGCAACTCAAAAGCAACTGTCTGTCATCGGGGAGATGGTCTATCTGTGAACTCTCTTATGGGGTTTCTATCTTTAAAACAGTCTTTATCGGTTTTACTTTTGCTCACCGTGGTAATGCGCGCTCATTCGATGCCCTTGGTCATTGGGCGTGTAGTCTTTCAGAGGATTTCCTGTGCCTGTGCCCTTACCCAGTTAACACCTGATGCTTTTTCAACTCGCTACACTACGGTCGTCCTTGAGAGGGCACGTTCTTTATGGAAACACGCAGTGCAATTCTTTGGGGGTGGGTGAGGGCAGCTTCTGTTGCAGGGGCAAACGGTACTCTCCTGGCCCGGTCCTCTGAGGGAGCGGGCATCCCTAACCTGGAACCTGGTGTAAAACAGAGGCGCCCACCCCACACTCCACACCATTCCTTTGAGGCCCTGGAGTGCCTCCAGGGGCACCTTCCGACGGCCATCACTGGACACGCAGACTGGGCTTTGGCACCACGGGAAATGCCATGAGTAGGCGCCAGGGGCCTGGTGTCTTTAAGATGAACAGATGCTTGCCCACCCCACCCCCCCGCCCCACTTCCAGGCTGTAGCTCTTCCAGAAGCAGCCCAGCGAAGCAACCCGAATCCCGCTCCCCTCTGCGCCCCCAAGTCTCACTCTGGGGGTGCTTGGTATGCAGCCAGCAGCCACTCAGCGTAATGCGCCTTACCTGCCAATGTGCTTTGAGGGATATTGTTAGCATTAAATTTGCCATTTACATTTTCATGTCTGACATAATTGAGGAATGAATGCTCTTATGAAAATTAAACTTGTGGTTCTCCTGGGCTGCTGTAACCCTGTTAAAATGTAATGTGATTTTTGATGCTTCTTCTTGAGGTTTTTATTAAATAGAATATCAGGATGACTAATTCCCTGGGCCTAAATGCAGGCTGGGAAGAGCATTATTGATAGTGCTGCGTCCAAATGGTTCTCCGAGCTCAGCCTCTAATGGCCTAATAATGCATTATACTTGAATCAGAAATACTCCGAGTTGTGGTGCTTATTGCCATTATTGAAAACACCTGGATGCTCCATTCATCAAGGTTACATCCAAAGGGGCCCATTTGTTTATTAGGCTGTCAGTAAACATCTTGATTTGGTCTGGGTTCAGCCACACTTGGCCATGCTGCAGAGAGAGCTCAGATCCAGCCTGGGGATCTCTCGTGGTTTCTCCCGATTAGCTTTCTTGTTAGGAAAAAAAGCGAGCTAATGACAAGTTGGGAGTGGCGTTACAAAGAACGCGTTTCACCCCACAGAACCGGTGGGGTGGTGGCAGAGATCGGGGCGGCAGTGCCCGTGAGGCCCTGGCGGCTCCTCTTTCAGCAGCTGCCAGTGTGGCCTCTCTGCCCGGCCTGGTCCTCCCGGTGGGCCCGGACTCTGAGCTCTGCCTCCCAAGGCAGCTCCCTGTGGACCCTGCGAGAGGTGCCTGCAGTTCTGCCGCCTTCCAGGCAGGGGTGGGCACCGAGGAGGTGGGGGCCCCTGAACCCAGGAAGGGGCAAAGCTCCTGGTCTGCGGCCTCCCACAGGGTAAAAGCAGATTCGGAGAGTGACACGCCCCTTTCACAGACGCATGCCATCTCTTCGTGGAGGCCTTGGTGGCAACTATTATGACTAAGGGCACCTTAAAAAAAAACAACCCAGATTTTAAAAGAAAACCTTCTATAGCTATGTTTTTTAACCTATGTTTCCAAAAATGAACACAAGAAACATCTGACTGCGTAAGACATAACTATACGGCTAATTAGATTTTTGTGACTTAACAGAATGCCTGTGTCACCCTTCCAGGTCAAGATCTAAAACTATGCCAGCATCCAGGAGCCCTGTGGGTGCCCTCCCTGTCCACTACCCCCAGATTCCCCTGCAGCCTCATCTCCTGGCTCATACCAGTGGTCCCTGACATGTGAGTCTGGGGATCCCTCGGGACCAGCCACGGCACCGCCCAGATTTCCCTGTTCAAAGCACCTTTGGACGAGGCCCTGGCCTTTGCTTTCTGTGCTGACTTGGATGCAGTAAGGGGTCAGCTGTGGAGGGATGAACAAGGAAGACTGCTCAGTGAACGTGGAGGAAACCTACCCGGTAACACAGGTCTGAGATGGAAACCCTCCTGGGTGCTGGCGTCGGGTGTCCACGAGAGCACTGGGCTGGTTTGTGGCCGGTCATAATGCAAATATCTCCACAGCCCTGTAATTTCACCGCATGTCTCATGGAGGGAGGTGGGGAAGGCAGAATGTGTTCCTGTTAAAAACCGTGTACCCGGGGGGCATTCTGTGCCTGCCACTCCCAAAGCAGAATTGAGTCTGTGAAAGGTGGTCGTGTGCTGGTCCTCAGAAGGGACGTGGCCCTCTGCTCCTTCTGCCTTGAGGGGGACTGCTCTCTGATCTTGCTTCCCTGACTGCGGGTGGCCCAGTGACAGGGAATGGGGCTGCAGCGTAGGTGGCCGGGCCTCAGACCTGCCTGGGATGAAGGAGACCTGCCCAGAGGGAGGGTCTTTGCTGTTCAAGTCTTCCAGGCCAGGACGAAGTCAGGTGGGAACAGTTGTTCTCACTGATCAGTCTGCGTTGCCTGAGCACTGCCCTCCCTCCGAAGCGTGCCGCCATCCCAGTCCCACCTGCGGAAGGTGAGTGGCTGGTGAGGCAGGCCCTCCACCGGCTGCTTCAACCCCACCTTCCCTTGCAGGCTGTGGCTGCCCTGGGACCCCAGCCTTCCAAGTTCCCATGTAAATCTGAGCTCCCCATCCCCATGCCCCACAGAGACCAGATCTTACTCTGGTCTGGCCCTTTTTGGTCCCCCATCCCCCAGCTGATTTAAGGATTCCAGTGTTACTTCCAGGGAACTTGCTCAGAGGCTCCAGAGGCAAACACGTGTGGGTAGGATAAGGTGGGGGGCCCGGAAGCACTTCCACCTGGGTGTGTGCTCCCACCTGCCCTTTGCCAGCTTGGTGACCTGGAGCAGTTCCCACACACTCCCTGGACCTCAGATTGCTCATCGGGACAGAGGGGTGAGGGTGGGATAGTGCTGGCCCCTTACTAGCTGGACCCTCGAAAAGTGACTGGATTACCTGAGCCTTGGCTTTCCGTCTTGAATGAAGTCGAGCCTCATCCAGGTGTTTGACTGTGAAGTCCGGCCCAGGCTGGCCCTTGGTAGATGCCCACACCTTTCCTGCACCCGGCGATGAAGTTGAGCCTTGAAAGCTAAGGAAGCAGTGTTTCCTCCAGAGTGTGGGTTTTCAGAATATTAAGCAAACTAATTTGAGGCAGTCTTATGGTGCGTCGGAACAACCTGAGGGTTGGTTAAAATACAGATCACCATCCCCACCCTTGGAGTTTCTGAGTCCGTAGGTCTGGGGTGGGGCCCAGGAGCTGGCATTTCTAACAGGCTCCCGGCTGCTGCTGGTGGTCCTGGGAAATCATGACTGTGAAGGCTCAGATGCCAGGGCAATGGGCACCCAGGAAGCTTGAAGGAAAACTAGTTAAAATAGAGTGTCGTAAGCCTCCAGGATGCACGTATCCAATGTCACGGCCAAGAAGACAGGAGACAGCAAGTGCTTTGTAAAAGAAGCCACATGTTTCTGGCAGGGAGCGGGGATAGAAATGCATTCGCTCGGGGAAGAAAGCCATCCCCAAACAAACACATTCATTCAGGAAATGAGTGAAAGGGACTCCTCTGAAAGGGACGGAGCTGTAATCACTCATGCTGCCTCTAGCCCTGGGTGGCCAGCAGGGGACTCCTGGGGAGAGGAAGCCGGTTCTGCTACAATGGTCCTGGCTCCATGAGGACGGAGCAGATGCCACTTCCTCCCTCTCCCCTCACCCGGGCCTTCTCAGAACCACAGCTTCCTGAGGCCACAGCCACCCGAGACAAGCTTTTCTTTAAGAAGCCTAAAGCCCGTGGGAGGTGTATCATCTTGGGGACTCCCTCCAATTAGGTGGGCTGCTGGGAATGAGGGGTACCTGGCACGTGGCACCATGGCCCACCCGGGTGGCTTGCACCTGGCTGCACACTGGTGTCACCTGGGGAGATGACAGGTGTACAGATGCCTGAGTCCTTTCTCCACTCAGAGCCTCTGAGGGTCCAGGTGGCTTCTTTGTTTTTGTTTTTAAGTTCCACAGGGATGTTGGTATGGATTCAGGGTTGAGAATTCTTGCCAGGGGCCCAGAAAGTGACATTTCCCTTGACTTGTCCTGCTGCTCTCTCGTCCCCCACTCTGTGTTTCTCTGATTTTCCACTGGAGTGTCCTCACAGCCTGGCCTGGGGGTTCTGCTGGTGGTTTGCTGAGCCCTCTTCCCAACTAGGACTTGAATTTTGGGCTTTCTGGCTTGTCTTGGCATCGTCCAGTTTTAGCAAAAATCAGGCTAAGTTGGTTTAGCCAGAATCTCCTACCCTTGGTATCTGATCAGGATCCCCATCGAGGCCACCACCCCTCAGGTGTGTCTGATCCCCGTGGCCTGCTCCACTGGAGTCCTGTTAGGTCATGTGAAAGGGAAAACCACAGGCCCAAAATAGTGTCATTTGTGCAAAAAGCCCCTAACACCAAACTGAGATTTAATACCTCACCTGCTGCTGTTTCACCTTCTTCCTGAAATATAGTCTTAATCAACCGGTCTGGAACTTTTTGGTCAACACCAATGAGCAATCTGTCACAGGGGCCTTCTCCATCCCTCCAAGAAAGAAGAGACCATCCTAAGGATAGGAGCCCTCACAGGTCCCTTCTGCCCAAAAGAAGCCTTGTCTAAAAATACTCCTTCCTTTTTTTCCTTCTAAGTGCTCCCTCACCCCCCATCCCCCTTCTTTCTATAAAATCTGTCAGTTTTATGCAAACTTCAGAGCATCCTTCTAGGTGCTGGAGGGGCTGCTGCCAGGTCTGTGAATTGCTCAGTAAAGCCAATGAGAGCTTAACATTTACTTCTTGGTTGGTTTGGCTTTCTAGTAGTTGGTTTGCTCAGAATCTGTACCCCTCCACCGCCGAGGTTTCCTCTTAGTAATTTTCCATCCACTGATCACCCTCCCCATGCCCTCCCATGTTTCCTTGCTGCATTCAGAGTTGAGCCCAAACTCTGTCCCCTCTTGCAACCCCCCAAAAGGCTGTCCCCTTACTGATCTCCAGGTCTCAAATCGAGTCCGCCTGACTATTTTAAATTGTGCCACAAATAACGTCTTCTTCAACATTGTCGGTTGGGAGGCTTGTCTGTCCTGACAGTCCACTCTTTAAAAAAAATTAAAAAACGGTTTCAATTACAGTTTACATTCAGTGTTATTCTGTACTAGTTTCAGACATATAGCAAAGTGGTTAGGAAATCATGTACTTTACAGAGTGGCCCCCTGCTGCTTCAAGTCCCCACCTGGCCCCCTATGTAGTTATCACAACATTATCTAACAGTCCACTCTTTGCAGCATTTTCCACTCCATGGCCCCAGAAACACTGGGGTCCCGGGAGATGCGAAGAGAGTGAGAGTGAAGGAGGAACGGGGAGGGGGAGCATCTCCCGAGTCCGCACAACACACAAGTGGGATTGCTGGACCATTTGGTATCTCAACGTTTATTGTTTTGAGGACCTACCACACTACTTCCCCAGTGGATACACCCTTTTTAACAATTATTTTTATTTTTATTACAGATGTCCCCATCTCCCCTCCCCCACCCCTTCCACCCTGCCCCATCCCCACTGGCCTTCTCATTGTGGTCTCTGTCCAGGGCCCATGCATATATACGTGTATGTACTTCGGCTAATCTCTCTTAGTCCCCCCACCCCTCCCCTCTGAGATCATTTTTCATTTCCACTAGGAACTGTATGAGGTTTCCAAATTCCCCACATTCTCAGCCACACTGATTGTCTGTATGTTTGAGTATGGCCCTCGTAGTGGCTGTGCAGTGGTATCTCATGGTGACTTTCACGTGCATTTCCCTAATGCCCAGCGAGGATAGAGGGGGAAGCTGAGGTGTCAGGGCACCCCAGTCGGCCCAGCGTGGCAGTAGATTTTCTGTCCCCGCACAGGGAGCAATATGTTGAGCAGTTGGGAAATACAGTTCGCTTTCCTAAGGGAAGGAAGACCCTCAGACTCTCACTCTAAGACACGCCCTCTGAGCCTGTTCCCTGAGGCTCCTCATTCCAGGGCAGAGCCGAAGGGCACCCCTCTGGGCCCGCCCCATCCCAGCCCACTGCTCAATTAGCAGCTATTGGGCATTTTCCATCACTCTCACCTGCAGGACTGAAGTTTGTTGAAGATTTCCTTGTCTTGTAAGTTGGCACATACGCAAAGACAACAGTATATGGTAATCATTGCTCCCACCTTACGGAACGTGGTCCCCTGCACCTTTCCAGAGTAAGAGGTAAAGGGAGTGAAGCGGACGTTTCCGGGGGCTGCACGGTTTGCACTTTCAGATCTGCGGTGTCCACAGGAAACCCACTCACTCCTGGAGTCTTCTTCAGTCGAGTGCATTGCCGCGAGGGCTTGCGAATTCTGATGTTGTAGGGAGTTTTACTTTCTTTGAAAGTCTATTTCTGTAAAGTGTAGCCTGTGGATACATTTTTAGCAAGGTAGACAGGCATGAACACTGCTGCCGACACGGGTGGGGAGCAGAGCAGCTGCGTCTGGCAGTTATCTTATATGGGAAGGGGCCTGTCTTTTGCGTTGTAGCCCGCGTACAGTTGAGGACCAAGTGGCTCCGGGTGGGCCCTAGGACTGGTGATCAGGAGAGCAAAGTCCTGGCCCGCTTCTACCCCGCTCTTTGGCAAATCTCTGTGCTCCAGGGCTCAGGGATTCCTCCGCCAAGTGGACCGCAGATACAAGGGTTGGTAAAATGGGCCATAGAACACTGCTAACACTAGGTGGCGCCCGTGCCTCACTGATCTGCGCTTTTACACCCGCATCCTACAAGTACGAAGTGCATGGGGGCTGAATCTGTACAGTGAAGGGGCAGCCCTGAGTGGGAAGGCGTGGATGATTGAGTGCAGCGCGATCTCAGCCTGCTCTCTGCTTCAAGTTCCCCCACACTGCCCCCAGGCTCGTTAACGCTCCCCAAGTACCCTCCCCACCCCCACCCTTTACATGCCCTTCTATCTCTTCTGAGGTGTCCCTGCATGCTCCGGCAATGTCCAGGATCAGTCCCTGGTAATGATGCGCCTCTGGGCTCAGGTAGCCATACACACATTGGGGCAACTTCTGTAGGTCCACGAGCTTATTCACGAAACACACTGCCATCCCCGAACTGGGACCGCTTGCGGACCTCTGCCTTGCAGTTTTACTGCTCTGGTGAGCACAGTATTTTTTTATCTTTGAATTTTCCCTTCTCTGACAATGCCTGGCACGTAGTAGGTACTCAAATTCTATTTCTTGAATGGACTCTCCGTCCCTCATCCTGAACAAGGTGACACGAGGAACTGATTCAAGGAGAAGGGGAGTTCATTGGGTCCCGCGAGAACAGGCGATCTAAATTCAGTGAGCTGGAGCCAACTGCTGGCTGGCTGAGTCGACATCATTTTGTCTTCCTCGTGAAACATCCGTGCGTTCATTTTCTAAGGGAAACGCCCTCCTTCCTTTCCTGGCAGGTGCTTTGTCTTCCCCAACCCCACCCCCATCAAATTGGGGACCGTGCTTTCAAATTGGGCTGCAGAGGAAGAAAATGGCTCCTCTCCCCAGAGCTGGCCTCCTGTTCATGTTTTATTGGGGTCACACTAGGGGAGAGTGGAGAATTAAGAATCCTGAGAAGGACACTCTTCCACAACCCACCTCTTTCATTCCACCTTCTGTCCGGCACAGGAGAAATGAATGGACGATGGGTGTTCTGAGAGTCAACCTTGGCTGAACCGGTTCCCCTCTGACCCCTGGCCATGAAGAAACACCCTCTGCTCGGTGAACCCTTTCTCATCCACAGCCCACGGCAGGTGTCGACACCCCAAGTTCCTCCTCCAACCTTCGCCACCCCAAGCCCAGTCGATGGTCCCTGCCACCTTTCCTTTCAGCCTTCCTGCCCGTGGGGATTAGCGCATGGTGTCTGCTTCCTTTTCTGGTCTGAGCTCCTTCCCTCTCTCAGATTTTGGAAAAGGGCAAAGTGGGTCCTACCACCTGTCCACTTCCCTTAAGTGTCTTGTGCTCTTTCTGCTCAGCAAGCTGAATCCCCAGCACCTCGCGACTCTAGAGAGAGAACTTGCTGGAAGGTCTCCCCTCCCCCTGGCAGCCCTGGAGGGCGGGTCTTTCCCTTCCTGAAGCCTGTTGCAAAGAGACATCCTGGGCTACAGCCTGTGGAAGGACACTCCCCTGTCCTCACGGGAACAACACAGCCACCTACTGACCCTGGTCTCCACATAAAAGTCTAGATGTGGCTGGATAATGCGGATGTATATTTCCTGACATGGGTATTAGGCTGCTCTGTTTATTTTATTAAATTCATGTCTTTCTGTAAATTATAGGCATGCATTTCCTCTGTCTCCATGCTCCAGGGTAGATTCAGAGAATCGTGAACCAGCCAGATGGACCCACACAGCACGCCGTGTGCTGAGAAGGGGAAGGAATGCCCAGCACTCTGGCTGCTGCAGGCACAGCAGTGTCACTGGTAGAGGCTGTGGGGGCGGGGGCTGTGAGTTGGGGGACTGGCCAGACACCCTCAAAGACCTGACTTGGCATTCTCTTAACATTTGTTTAAGTGAGAGATAATTGGCATATAACATTATATTAGCTTCAGCTTCACAACACAGGTATTTTTTTCCCCCTCATGAGGAGGACTTTTAAGAGCTCCTCTCTCGGCAACTTTCAAATGTGCACATGTCAAGAGTGTTGCCAACGACAGTCACCTTGCTGTAGATGACAGCCACAGGGCTTGCTTATCTTAAAACTGAAACTTTGTCCTTGGGGCCACCTCCATCCGATTCTTCCACTCCACCCCCCCCCCCCTCTGGGAACACACGTCTGATCTGTTTTTCTGGGTGGGTTTTTTTTAGATCTCACAGGTAAGATCATGTAGTGTTTGTCTTTCTCTGTCTGAGTTATTCACTCAAGACCATGCCTTCCAGGCCATTTATGTTGTCACAAATGACAGAGGTTCCTTCTTTTTCTACGGCTGAATAATATTCTGTCATATATATATATATATATATATATATATATATATATATATATGGCAGAACCTACAGCAGGGTGTCTCTTGTGAGTACTTATCTTCATCATCTCCCTCATTTCCCTGTGTTTTTTCATTTCCCTTCCCCCAGTTCAGCTCTCTGGCCCTTCCGCCTTCTGATGCATCGCTGGAAAAGAGAAAGCGACAGCTACTCTGGGGACGACTCTTCTGCCTAACAAAAGCAGCAGGCCCCTCTTTACTCCTTGGTGGCAAATTCTACTTTAAATCTGAAAACATTCCTTAGAATTTTTTGCAGGAGGATCTTTGAGATCTTCCCCACTTGGAAATGTTGCCCTCATTCCTGCTGGCCAGTGGGAACGGGTGCCACCGGGACCAGGGTCCAATGCCAGGGGTCATGTTTGTCATCCTCACCAGGCTGTCCACAGCACCTGCCACGGTGCCTGGGATGTCACAACCCTTGAGATGCTGGGTGGAGGGACAATCCTCGCCCTTTGCACACAGAGGATGGGGGGGGTGATCTATAGGGAGTGGCCTCCTCCCTTGCCTGCCGAGAGAGTCCTGACAGAAGCTCGCCCGTCAGCCCGAGCATGTCTGTGCACATCTGTTGCCAAGTGCACTAACCTGCCGCTCATTTTGCTTTCATCACAAAACGAGGTCCACCATCAGTCAGGGTTCTTATGACCATGTGCTATGGCCTTAACTTCTTGGGAGAAACTTTTTCCCCCCAAAACACTGGACTAAGGACACAGCTGGGAAACCATGGTGAGGCTTTAGTTGTGGTAATGAAGAGCCCTCACACGTCTGGTCAAAGGTCCTGTAAACCGCTGGGCCCACCTGTTGTCAGGGTAAAGCTTCAGAGGAGAGCAGAATTGTGGTTGATACAAAGACACTCAAAACAGGTCCACTTTGTATTATTTTAATGACCATCCAACCCTGCAGAGGATATGTCTACATCAAATCCCTGCTTCCCCAACACACACATTTTGTTACAACATGGGTGGCGGTCGAGACCACGTTGCTCCTCCCACCCTCATCAGACAAAAATAGAAGGTTCACCTGTGAAAACCCTGCTTTCATGGCTGAACTCCATGAGGATGGAGCAACTTCTACCCAGCTGGTGAAGTTAAATCAACCCAGGTCGCCACTCTGAGAATAAAGCACATCCTCCAGTCCCTAGTCCATGAGCTCCTAGTGACTCTTACTGTGCAGTGACACACATCTCCTGCAGGTGGCGCTACCCTCCCTATGATCTCCTACCCACTCACTCCCGAAATCTTTTAAGCTCCAGTCATAGTTCTAAGGGAGCTTGGTCCAGGGCCTGTGAAATGTAAATTCAGACTTCAGTGGCCACGGTGTTAGAGAAAGCCGTTAGATATGTAAATGAGGGTGTATTGGAGAGGTCCACCCAGCTGGCAGCCCTACAGTCTGGGTGTGGGAGGGGGCCAGACCTCCAGCCTAAGTGGCACAGAGATATTTCCCAGTTAGGTGTTTTTTAAGNCCCACCCTTCTCCCCCCCTTAGTTTATAACCACATGTCTCAAGTTCTTTAGGTTCTATATTTCCCCCACTACTCACCCTCCCCCCTATCTATTTTCTACCTACCATCTATGCTATTTTCTGTGCCTTCCAGTCATAGTTCTAATGGAGCTTGGGCCAGGGCCTGTGAAATGTAAATTCAGACTTCAGTGGCCACTATGTTAGAGTAAGCCGTTAGACATGCAAATGAGGGCGCATTGGAGAGGTCCACCCAGCTGGCAGCCCTACAGTCTGGGTGTGGGAGGGGGCCAGACCTCCAGCCTAAGTGGCACAGAGATATTTCCCAGTTAGGTGTTTTTTAAGGAGTGATGACTCTGGCAAGATTTTCAGTAAAAAAAAAACAAAAACCAAGACATCATAGTTAAATATATTTTGGTAAATCTTTGTACTATTGTCTTTGGTGTATCAAAAAGTACCTTAGTATTTTCTTTATTCTCACCCAAGTATATTTTTTCTTTGCTTTGAGAGAGCGAGAGGGAGAAACATCGATGTGAGAGAGATATTGATTGGTTGCCTTCCTGTACACACCCCAGCCAGGGACCGAATGGGCAACACAGGCATGTGTCCTGACGGGGAATCGAACCCTCAACATTTCCTTTCTGTCTATGGGGATGATGCTCCAACCAATAACAGAGCCAGGGCTCAAAAAGCATCTTAGTATTTTAAAAACACTGAGCCTTGGCTGGTGTGGCTCAGTGGATTGAATGCTGGCCCGCATACTGAAAGGTTGCTGGTTCAATTCCCAGTCAGGGCACTTGCCTGGGTTGCAGGCCAGGTCCCTGATTGGGGGTGTGTGAGAGGCAGCTGGTCAATATAACTCTCACACGTGAATCTTTCTCTCCCTCTCTCTCCCTCCCTTCCTCTCTCTAAAAATAAATACATAAAATCTTAAAAAAGAAAACTCTGAAAAGTTCTGCAGGAAAGAAAAATCTGTTTAACTTTAACTTGGGCTTTATGAATGCAGGGCCTATGACTACAAGCAGAGCTGCAGTCTGTGGAATACGTTTCTGGAGGTGATGGTCACAATGCTTCTGAGGGCTGGGGGGAGAAGCCAGGCCCTCTGCACTGTTCTGGGGTGGGAGGGGGGTGCAGAAGAGGCTGACACTTTTGGCAACTCTGCCAGGGGGCCAGGTATCATGGCAGAGCTGTGTTTGTGTGTGTGGTATACTGTCCAACACACGTCATGGGAACGGACCGATCCTTCTGAGAATCGGGACAAGGAAAATCCCATGTAGTTGGTGCAAGGCCTGGGCTAGATTCTTCTGATGTGTAACTAATGTATTCTTTGTGACATTGCTTGAGGAGGCAGGATCTCCAATCACGGGGGAGGGGACTGAGGAGCAGAGAGGTCCCTTGCTTGACTTGGCAAGTGGCAGAGCCAGGACTCAAACCTGTGGTCCTCCTGTGCCCTTACTTTGTCACTTGGCGTTGAATACACTATGCCAGGGCATTGTTGAGAACATTTCACAAGGTGGTAATTTGGATCGATTCGCCTAACTCCACCAGCCCGTTGAGATGGAGATGAAGGAAGAGTGGACGTCATATCAGCAGCCAGGCCACTTCCTGGCTGTGTGGCCGTGGGCAGGTCATTTAAGCTCTCTGAGCTCCTGTTACCTCCCCACCAGCCACAGGCAAGTGGTGGCCGCCCACCTCCTGGGCGGGGCTCCAAAGTTCCAGGCCTGAAGGCCCAGCCTGCGGGGAAACACAACTCAGGTCTCTCTTCCAAACCCCCCTGGGGCACCAGAGCCTTGGATGCCAGCCAGGGCCAGGTCAGGGGATAAACCTGAGACAAGGCCCGGTTATCAGAAGTCAGAGCTAAATTTGGACGCAGCTGTGAACACGAATACTCAACAGGCTCTGGGAGGTAAGGAGGTGAGTAATTATCGGGCAGATTTGATTCATGTGGACAGGCTGTGCTGATAATGTGTCCAGTTCTCAGCCAGATAGCCCCTCCTTCTCCCCAATATTTTCATCCCCAAACCATTTTGGTCCTCACCCTGGGACCTTTTCATATATTTTTACCCTTGCTGGCGTGGGGTTGTCTTTTGTGGACTCGTGACATATTTGCTTTGGTGAACTCTTCCCTGGTGATTTTGCGGGTGCCATTCCATCCTCAGAATGTTCCACTGGGCCCATACTGGCTAAAAAAAAATCAAGCTTTCATTAGAAAAGTTAGAGATTGTGCCCAGAAGTTTAGATTTCTGCTTCATCTTGAAAAAGCGGGGAGCCGAAGTCACGAAGGGCCCTGCTGGGTCCCTGGTTTCTTGCGGTCCCACCAGACCTCCCCCAGTGTGTGGGCCTGGTTAGAGATGCAAATTCTCAGGCCCTGCCCCAGACCAGCGGGTCCCAAATCTCTGGGGGTGGTGGGTGGAGGCCTGGATGTTTGGGTTGTAGCAGACCCTGCAGGTGACCCTGGTCCAGGCTCCAGGGTGAGAGCCGTCGTGTGGGGCAAATCTGAGAGAGACTCAGCAGTCAGGGGGTTTTGCTTCATTTTCCATTGGTCTGTCTGCTACATGGTTAACGGGAGAGTTTCTGGGCTCTTCCAGGCAGCGAGCATTGTGCTAGTTGCTGATGACATAGAGGAGACAGAGACAGACAGCGTCTCGTGGCACAGAGCACGCAGTCCAGTGAGGAACAGGGACAGACACCTCAGCGCTGTCCCCTGCAGCTGTCCCTGAGGTTGGGCTGGGCCAGCGGGTTTTCCCACTGAGCTCTGCCAAGACCCCGGGTCCTGAGGAGCCATCGAGAGCCCTGCAGGGGCAGGGGACTGGGAAGGAGGCAAAGGGGCGGGGCCTCTGCCCCCACCCATGCGTTCCCCAGAACACCTCTACTGTTATCTCCTCTACATTTTAGAGTTCAAATAACACTGGATTGGGGTGGGGGGAGCGGGTTCTGCTGTCGTAACAATTTAAACCCTACCAGATGAGGCAGACTTGCAGATACCTTCAGGTCAAAAACGTTAGTTTTTAAGATGGGGCACTAGTGAACTTTTTTTTTTCTTTTAGGTGATAAGAATGAGGAGAAGCATCTTAAAAAACTCATCCTACATCACATCCACCAGGACGGATATTGTGAAAAAAGAACAGAAAAGGGTAAGTTGGTGAGGGTGTGTAGAAGTTGGAATGCATGTGCATTGCTTGTGAGTGTGCAAAATGGCACAGTCACTGTGGCAACAGCGTGCTGGCTCCTCACTAAGTGAAACGCTCAACAGCCGTGTGACCCAGCCGTTCCACGTCTGGGCGTGGACCCAAAATAGTTGCAGGCAGGCACCTACGTGGATATTTGGACACCTGTGTTTATAGCAGCGTTATTCACAATAGCCAAAAGGTGGAAGCAACCCGGATGTCCACTGACATATAGATGGGTAAACCAAATGTGGACAAGTGTACCATGAACTGTTATTTAGCCTTAAGTAGGCCAGAAATTCTGACACTTGCTATAGTGTGGATGAACCTTAGGGATGCCATGCTAAGTGAAATAAGCCAGACACAAAAAGAAAACAACTGCATGATTCTGCTTGAATGAGGTGCCTTTGCTAGGCAAGTTCATAAAGACAGAGTAGAGTGGAGATTCCCAGGGGGCTGGGGAGGGGGAATGGGCAGTTAGTGTTCAAGGGGAGGAGTTTCAGTCTGGGGTGGGGAGATGGCTCTGGGGATGGTGGTGGGGATGCTGCACCCCGATGTGAGTGTGCTTAGGGCTACTGACATGCGCACTTACAAATGGTGAAGACAAAAAACATTTGCATCTGTTCTTTTCACTCTCCAAAGACAATTTGCCTACAGAAACCAGGCTTCCCTGCCTCCCCCACCCCCTCCTTCTCTTCCCTCTCAGTGTCCCCATTCAAGCTTGTTATTATTTTGAATAATTCACCATGGGGAAAGTCAAAGCTAGTGAAATGCCCCTGCTCACTGGGCGGTGTGACAAAATACTCCCTGCAGTGGCCAAGAACTGCAGCTGGTGGGGGTCAGTGGCCAAGGTCGGGGTCAATGGCCACCATGGTGCTGCTGGACCTGAGGGGAGGGTGGTGAGGGGAAGAACTACCGACACTCAGAAGATTCAGGTGGTTGCGGTCTTCTGGAGCCTTGGGCGTTTTCCACACAGGGAGGAAAGAATTGCTCCATGGCGGGCAGTCTGCCGCACTGTGGCTGGACACTTCAGCCCCATGGTCTGAACCAAGGACACCAGAGGATTTGTTGAAATGCACATCACAGGGTCCCACACCTCCGAGGTCCAAGGCAGGGGCTAAGGATCTGTATTGCCAAGTGGAGTGACGTCCACCTGGGACACACCTGGAGCAGCTGCGCTTCACGCAACTTGGTTTACAGCTGAGAAGGGATGCGGCGTGGGTGGGAGGGCAAAGCCCAAGGGGAGGGGGATGGCTGTGCCCAGTGAAACGTAGTGGGGAGGGTAAGGATGGACTCCGGTCAACCTGGGTTCCGACGTCACTGCCGTCACCATCGCTGTGGTCTGGGGGCAAGTAACTTCCTTTCCTCCTGTTGAAAATGCAGTTTTCCTGAAGGTTAGGAGGGTTTTGGGGAACAACTACAAAGGACACATGGACAAAACAGAGGGGGAGTGAAAGCAAGGGAGGGAGGTGGGTGTGGCTGGGGTTGGGGGGGAGTGGTGGGAGGTAAAAGCAGACAACTGCACTTACAACAATAAAATAATTAAGAAAAAGAAACTGTGTAATTCTCAGCGCCATGCTCACTTAAAGGCGTCTGCCATTGTGTCGTGCCCTCTGGGTGGGGAGCGCTGGGGACAACTGGAACTTGTGGGGGGCCCAAGGCCAGGGGCACGCGGAAGGAGGAGTGTTGGAGGTGAAGAGGGAGGGAGGCAGAAACCAGGGCCCGGCTCTGTTCCAGGCTCAGCAGGTTTCGAAGTCACTGAAGAGCTGGCGGCAGGACTCCTAGAGGGGTCTACCTAACCACAAACGGTCCCACTGGCTCTAATTCATCCCTGACGCTTTGACTGGCCAGAGCCGCCATGAGCCATTCATGAGGGTGCTGAAATTCAAGGACTTCCTGCAAGGGCCTGGAGGTACCGGCGATCAGCCCCAAGGTGCCCTTGGAGGACGGACCGTGATGGCAACTGTGTTAGAGTGTGTCCCCGGGTTCCTGTCCCTCAGCCACCATTGCTTCCGTCACCACTGGTCAGTGTCACTGTCGGGAAGAATCAGCACATGGCATGAGCTGGTCGGGACTCATCCAGGGGTGAGTGCAGAGGAGAGTTGAGCGCCAGCTGCTTGGACACAGTCTGGTGAAATGCCTTTCCACGAGGGACCTCCAGCAGGCTTCCAGCCACCTGGCTGACTGTGCCCCGCCGTGCTTCACCGCCATGGCAGCCAGGGGCACGCCGACAGATCAGACAATGCTGGGGAGAGACATGGCAGGGCGCAAGTCCCTGGCCAGTTCTCATAGAGAAGAAATGCTCACAGGCCCTAGGTCCCATCATTGTATGGAGACTTCTTTCTCTTCAGTGTTTTCTCTGTGGGAAAAAAGTGTGGATGGTAACAATAGCAAAGTACAACCACAGCACCCAACCACTTAGAGTGTGCAATGGTAAAGCCAAGGTCAAGTTTGCTGGGGGAGGGAAGCAAACAGGTCCTTGCCGGGTGCTGCCCCAGCCCCAGCCCCAGATGGATAGCTCCTCTCTGTGCAATTAACCTCTTTGCAACAGGGAATCCTGGGAAAGTGCCCCAGGGGAGGACTCTGTTGGGACCCACTGGTTCCAGCCCTGGTCCTGTGCAGGGGCTGCTGCTGTAATGCGCTTGTGGAAAGCAGACGGTGGGTGGGCGGGGGGTGGGGGGCATTGTCCTCCGGTCTGCTGTGTCCCAGGCTGTGATTTGCAGGAAAGCAGCTCTGCAGGTTGTCACTGCAAGAGTCACACGAAAGTTTGGGAGACGTTTCCCTCTGGCCCTGCCACCCCTGTGGTCAGCACACTGGTTGTGCAAGATCAGGTCAGGAAGGAGAAAAAAACAATCCAGATTCCATTTTTGAAAAGGAAACATGTACTTTCAATCAGGAGGCACAAAATCAGCAATTGTGTTAGAATGTTCCTTCCTTCGTGTCCACCCCCCTGCCAAGGAGGGAGAGAGGAGCCTTTCGTTTTCTCTGCCGGGTTGGTGACTTTCTCCTTCCTTCTGTCTGTTTTGTGGCATCTGCCCAGCCTCTGCAGCCCTGCAGGGGCAGCCTCTGTTCAGGACTCGACCCTGGGACAGCTACCGTCCTTGGCTGGAGGTGACCAAGGGGAGGAGGCAGAGGTGGCCGGCACGTGCTGTGGAGGGCACAGTGCAAGCAAGGCACTCAACCTCATTTTTTAAAAAGACTATTTATTTATTTTTAGAAAGAGGGGAAGAGAGGGAGACAGAAGAGACATCGATGTGAGAGAGAAACATTGATCGGTTGCCTCCCACACACGCCCGGTGTGGAGACCAAACCTAAACCCAGGCACCTATACTGACCGGGATTGAGCTGGTGACACTCTGCTTTGTGGGACAACCAACTGAGCCACACGGGCCAGGGCAGGATCTCACCCTCATTTAGCTTTGTTTCTTGTTCCTAAGATTTTATCGGGAACAGATCACAAAGCCTCATGACCATTGGTGGCTTATGTCTCTACTGGGCTGTAAATTCCAAGGATGGGATTAGTGCCTTTAGAAGAGGGACCTCGGAGAGCTGTCTATCATGTGAGGACACAAGGAGAAGCAGGCTGTCTACAACCAAGGAGATGACTGTCCCCAGAACCCAAGCCCGCTGGCACCCCAATGTCAGAGTTCCAGCCTCCAGGGCTATGAGAAGGAAATTTCCCTGTTTATCAGTAACCAGGGTAGCTGCTTGAATTTGAAAAGGCTTGGGAGACAGACAGGTCTGGGTGCACCCTCTGCAGCTGCTGCGTAGTAGCTCATCTGCCTTCACCGAACTAGTGCACCCTTCCGAGCTGCAGGCTCCTGATGATTAAATGGGGACAGTAGCTGCAGGGCTGCTGCTAAATGAACTTCCATAAAAGCACAGTGCTCACTGACTCTCTGCCACCGTGGTCAAGTCCTCGTGGATGGCCCAGGCCTGCACGTCAAGGGGGTCTGGGAGGAATGCGGGCTCAGAGCCCGTCCCTGGAATATCTCATCTGCCACCTCCCAGGGCCTTGCTCCTGGTGCACTTGCTACTCCAATGGCTGACCTTCCTCCTGGGCTCCTCCAGCCCTTTCGTAGCCCCCCTGCCCTGCAGCTGTTTCTCCCAAGGGCTACCCCAGCTTCTCTGGGCAGCTCGAGGATTCCTGTGGACACCTCTCCAGGGTCTGTGGTTTGCAGTCGGGTTTGTTTTACCGTGAGCGTTTTCAGCAGGGAGCTGCAGGGGGGAGTGCAGGTGGCTGGGTTAGGAGAGGGGGCCCGACACCGCCCGGCTGGGCCTCACTGGCTGTGAACCCATGAACCAGGAGGTCTCTGAGGCCCCTTCCGCATCTTGCCTCCATGCTCAACAGGGTGCAGGGAGTTCAGCAAGCAGGGCCAAGGGCTTCGCCTGCCTCTGTGGCTATTTAGGGCCTGGACTGGCAGAATGTTCTGTAAACTCAGGACTCCCAAATGAGAATTGTCCCTGCAGCCTGGTTGGGCTGAGTGACCATCTCTCTAACTGGCTGTGACCCTCTCAGGCTTGTTCTGCATAATCAGAATAAATTGGAGGGTAAAATATTTGTCTGGAAAATGCTGATCAAAAACGCCTCTTGCTTTGATCATTCAGTCAAAACGAGGTATTCTCTCAAATTCTGACGATATTGACCTTGAGCCACTTGTTCGGCTGGGCAGGCAGGATTCTCAGGGCTCATTAAGACCCTTTCTCAGCCCCTCAGTCCAACCAGGACCTGAGCTTTGTGCTTCGTCTCTGAAATGTAAATAGTATCGTCAAGTGTGGAGTTGGCCAGGAAACCCAGACTTCAGTGGTGCCAAACCGCTATCTGCCTTTGGTCTGCAGACACGGCATTTAGGTGGGCAGCCCTGAAAAGGGACAGCTGGACAGTGGGGGCGCCAGGGCGAGCAGGCACAGAGGAACAACACTCTTTGAGAGATTAGGGGCATGGAGCAGTCTTTCTTTCTTCCTGCAGAGGGTTGGTTCAGGGGTTGAGCGATTGCACTTTAGCTTTGTGAGGTAGTGGTTTGTCACAACTGATGGCACTAACCACAGGGGGCCTTCCATCCTCCTGGTCCTGTCCTTGGGCCTGGGGAGGGCATCCTTCCAAGCTGCAATTGTCATACTGGGGCGTGGGTAGCTGCTAGATTTTTCCCTGCTTCAACCACAGGGCAGGGAAAGAGCACTGAGGACCAATCACTTGATTCTTGTTTTGAGTGTTTTTTTTTTTTAGACAACCTCTCTAATTGTCTCAGGTGGTTGCCCGAGACACCACTGCATTTGGTCTGTGTTTTCATTTGGATGGGAGTGGGGGGCATGGTCCTGCAATGCATGGGGCTGCTAATCACTGTAACCGCCTCCACCCCGCCCTCATTCCATCTACAAGGGGGGCAGTGACCCAGGCAGGCCAACTGCAGTTATTCCATCCCCTGGCTTGTGATTGGCCTGGAGATGGGCACTAGCTCCGTCCTGGCCTATCAGTGTCCTGCAGTGGCTTTCTGAGGCTCTGGATTTCCATGGGCTGCAGAGATGATTTGGTACAAACTTGAGCTACCAGCAGCTGCACCCCATTCCTCATTGCTCTCCCCACAGGGACAGTACCACCTGCAGTGGGGGACATCTGTATTCAGAGAAGCCAATGCAAAATGAGGACGTGTGTCACTGAGGTAGACTCTCCACTGACATAAGTGGGGCTTGTTGAGTTTCTATCACTTGGAAACTAATGAGTTTCAACTCGGGGATTACAGATCCAGACCTGGACTCACATTCCCCTAAACGTGGGCACCTTGCTTTACTTCTCTGAACCTACCCCCTTGCCTGTGCGTGGGGAGAAGGAATTCTATGGCACAGGATTGTTATAGAATTGAATGGGATTATTATAGAGATTGCTGCCACGTGGTAGGCACTAAAGGAATATTTACTGAGTACGTGAAGTAATACCAGTTGAATCGATCTAAGGAATGTTTCCATTCTGAGGTTAACACTTGCTTCTCACAGTTGGTCGTGGACACTGTGGGAGGTATGCGGTGGCAGGCTGGGGGCTCCAGCAAGCACAGAACAAGTACACATGCAGCTCTTCTTAGTTATCAATTAACCTAATTAACTCAGTGCATTTTTATATTAAAGAAAGTATGGATTATGGAGTAGAATATAGAAGTACCATGACTAAAATAAGAGGCCAGGATTCCAAGGGCTCCTTGCAGGTGGCACGGGGGCTGTCCCTCTCTGCTGAGGGTGCTCTGTGGACAGGGCTGGTGATGCACTGAGGGGGGACAGTGCGGGCCTGGGAGGAGTAGGTGCCCCAGCCTGCCTGGTGACGCACTGTGCCTCTGCGAGGCTCGGCATTTGGCCTCTCATCCTCTCTTCTCACCCAGACATCAGTCATTCATCCTCAGAGTTCCCCTAAGAGTCAGGCATCCCATTTTTACCACACAAGTTAGTGAATTTCTTTTCCATCAAAGGGACTAAAGGGAGCCCTTAATTAATTGTAGAGTTTAACTTGTTCATGATTCCACTCTGGAGCTTAGCCATGAGTACAGTCACTGGGATGGACATATCCTAGAATAGGGTACACCTAGACTTTTTATAGCAGTCATTGATTTCAAGTTGATTTTTCAGTATTGATTTTAATATTATATCATATCTATCATAATATTATCATAATGAGTACATAGCATAACACTATCTCATGAATATTATAAAACCATAGTCAAGTCATATTTCTAATAGCTTCCCACTGAGCATGTGGGCATGTAGCAACATGTTTATAGCTGTCTGGCTGTAAGCCCAAGCAGGGCAGCCCTCTGGGTGTGTACAGGAAGAAGGTGAGGGCTTCTTTAACATGCAAGGCCAGCACACAGCTTTGTTCTTCCCTGCAGAGTTGGAAGGGGAGGAGAGGGCTGTGACAGAGACAATTGACGCATGCCAGATATCCGTAGGTTCTCCAGCCTTCCCAGCCTTCCTTGGGGTTGGGCAAGGTCATGTGACTAATTCTAGCCAATTGAGTAGAACCGGCAGGTGTCACTTCTAAGCAGTGGGATAGAGCTCCTGAGAGACCCCCAGCACTCTTGTCCCCCCTACTGCTGAGATGCTGGAAGCTGTGTTTTGAGATGATGGGGCCACAAGATGTGAGCCACCAGGGTCTTTGAGACCCCGCTGAAAGGGAACCATGGGCCCCAGGGGCCGGGTGGACTTGGCAGAGGCTCTCAGTTCCATCACTGAGATTTCAGGTTTGCTCATCACCAAAGCATAACTTCGCTCACCTAGTCTGATTCTCGCACTGATCTTCAGAGTCACTGTTTCTGGCCACAGACAGAACTGTGGAGTCACTAGCTGCAAAGGAATTTTGAAGCGTGCGACCCCGCATTGTTCATTGCGGTGCAATGTCGTGCAGCATGTGGGTGGACGGCCAGCCCTCTTGAGGACCCAGTGTGCCCAGGACCCCTGGGATGCTCGGAGGGAGCGCACATCTTCACCTCGGCTGCAGCATTTGAGGGTGTGTGGGATGGACTTAGGAGGCACCCAGAAGGGTTTTCTCACTACAAAGATTGTCCTTGGTGACTCGGACAAAGGTTTGGCCTAGCACCGAACATGATTTTTCTTTTCTCCTAATTAATTTATTTTCTGCCAAAGAAATTGACTGTGTCCCTTTAAGCAGCACCAGCCCCAGTGCAAGGTGCCCCCGGGAGACACCACAGGGTCGATTTCTCAGCCAGGGCCTATGCCGCTCGGTTGAGGGGGCTTCAGCCTTTTAATTTGCTTATACATAGAGTGGCTTGAACTCCATACATCACCGAATCAATGCAAATCCGTTCACTTGAAGCTGGTTCAATTTTAAAAGAATTTCATTAACCAGCAATAAAAGGCCTGGTTTAATGCAATTACTACAGGATCCCAAGCTCATCAGGAAGAATTCCTTTTCTATAATGATCTTAACATTTATATTATGGCATTTTCTAAGAAAAAAAAAGGGAAACAAAAATGCATTGTAGAGGAAGACACTGAAAACAATGCTTTTATTCCTACCCGACTCAGCGTTGGAGCTGCCATGGAGCAAACTTCCCTTCCCATGCAGAAAGCACCTCGGGGAGGGACCGTTTACCTGAGTGTTGCTGTGCGAATGTGTGGGGACATGAGCCCCCAGACACATGTTGGCTGTGTTCTCTAATCCGCCCAGGGCTGTAGCCGCTTATAGGTGGAAGAGACCTCGTGGCATTTAATGCAATTGCTCAATTTTACAGAAGAAGAAACTGATGCCCAGAGACCTTAAATGATGATGGAAGGTCAGCCACCTGGTTAGCAGAGATGAGGGCCTTGGAACGGGGTCTGAGCCTCCCTCTCCCTCACTCCCCACAAGGGGAGAAATTGGGAGCTCTGTTGGCCCCAGTGTGGGATAAGGGGCACAGTGGGACTGCCTCCCTGGGAGTTCTTTAAATGAAAAGGAAGGAAATTTGTGACAGCATGGATGACCCTTGAGGACATTATGCTGAGTGAAGTAAGCCCGTCACAGCAGGACAGACGCTGAGTGATTATTCTCATGCGAGGAATTTAAAGGAGTAAGACTCCTCGGATCCAGGAGCAGTATGATTGTCAGGGGCTGGGAGGAGGGGGGAACGAGTGGTTGCTCAGCAATGGGCGTGAGGTTTCAGGTGAGCGAGATGCACAAGTTCTTGAGATCTGCTCACAACTTTGTGCCTGTGGCTAACAATACTACATCATGTCCTTGAATACTTGTCCAGAGGAAAGATCTCATGTCATATTCTTACTGCAATAAAAGAACATTAAAAATAAACTATAAAGGGCCATTGGAGGTAAGGCATTCCTATTTCTATATGGAGAAGCTGGCCTTCAATTTTGATGACTTGAAAAAGTTTTTCTTTTTCCTCGACGAATTTATCTTCCGCCAAAGATGTTGAATGTGCCCTGTAAGTAGCATGATTCCCCAAGCCAGGCTCCTGGAAGGAGATGTTCAAGAGGGGCGTCTAGTCTGTCTCACCAAGGCTTCACACCCGTACCTGCCGCCCACACGAACTCCGTCTTCTCTTGGAAGAGTATTAGTCGGATTTGTCTGAGGCCTAGTTTCCTCTGGGCCCTGCCTGACTACTGGGGAGCCTTACAGACCAGCCCCCTGGCCCCTGCCCCCTGCCTTGGTCCTGCTCCCATGGAGTAAGCCCACGGCATTCCTGGAGCAACCCAGCCTCTTCCCCTGTTCTTCCTCCTGTTTGGACCATGTACCCTGGTAGGTAAGGCAGCCTGGGTTCGCTCTGCAGCCCATCCACCTTAGAGCCAGAGGACAGAGAATGGGACCCCAGGACGGTTCTTCAGCCTGAGTGTGAAGCTCTAACTCATCTTCTTCAACCCAATAGCCTGTGTGAGGGGGCATCGCCCAGGGACCCCCTCCCCCCCCCAAGCAGCGCTTTTGCTTTTCACCTGGTTGGGAACTCAGGGTGGGGGGGTGGGAGGTGAGTAGCAGGGCAGAGCCCAAGACTCCTAGGGTTTCTGACCTTCATCTAAGTCCATAACTTCTTATCTGAGGGTGGGGCCAGGAGCCCTAGGGAATCCAGGATTACTCTATGGTCACTAGGCGGGGAAGTAGGTCCTCACACCTGGTCAGGGTTGGTTGTCGGTGTGGCCTCAGCAGGGAGTGCCCTTTATATTGGGATGATGTAGAATTTAATGAGAGGGACAGATTTGCTCCTTTCAAACACTTCAATACAGAGCCAGATGGCTGAAGCCTTAACTGCCAATGAGCTGACGGGATTTGGGTTGGGTGGTCCCCCAGGGCAGCCTGTGCCCACTGCTAAATGTTGCCCTTTCAAGTCATACAGTGAGGGTGACAACTATGAGCCTGGAGTCATTTGAAGAGCTTGACTTCCTGCCACTGCTTACTGGAGTTTGGACCTGAGAGTTGGCTGCTAGTCTAAGGTGGGGCACTCACCCTGTGGAGTTTGGTGCGGATGCTGAGTGAGCTGGTGCCCCGTAAGCAGCATGATTCCCCAAGCCAGGCTCCCGTCTGGTGACCCTTGAAGCTGTGAGCCCCTCAAGGGCAGGGTTTGGTATCTCAGTCATCTCTGCACCCCCTGCTCCTACCTTGACCTTGAACATAGAATATGTTTAGCCAATGCTTTCTAAAGGTAGGAAGGAATAGATAAAGAGGACTGGTCATCTGCAAAGCAGTTGCTCATAACTGTGTACTTGGAAAGTGCCTGGGGCTGATTGGTCTCTCTTAGCCTCCCTCTACTTTCCTCTGCCCTGCTCAGTGCCACCCTGCTGCCCCGTTCTGACCCCTTGCTACATCAGGGGCTCCCCTCATTCTCTGGATTCTGGTTGGGTTTGGCTCGTGGAAAGCACCACCTTGAGATAACAAAGAGGACACCCCTCCTTGTCTCCCTGCCAGGGATCTGTGGCCATGGACTTGAACTCCTGCCCGGGGCAGGGGATGGGGAACCCTCCTCAGCCATCAGTAACAACACTTTCCCCCTTATCCCTCCACACCTGGGCTGATCATGGCTTCCTGTCTGGGTTTGCTCTGCAGCCGATCCACCTTAGACCCAGACGACAGAGACCCAGCTAGTCCCTGGCTGCCCCCAAATCTGTACTGGGTCCCCTCACCCCACCCACACCTCTTCAGGTGAAAGCCTCAAGTGGAATTCCATGGTGCCAGTGCCCTGACTGGCCTTCTGGAAACAGTTCCTTAAAGAGCATTGACACACATCACTGGCTGATCCATAGCAGTTTGGTTTGGAGCATGTTTTTAACAAGAGAAAACAACCACCAAAGGATCAGTTGGGTCCTCCCAAATTATCCTGGAGGAGGGAACAGGAGTCTGTAGTGTACAGAGCACACTGCACTGGGGTGGTAACACACCCGTTTGACAGATGGGGGAAATTGAGGCTGTAAAGAGCCACCTGTCCCATCCCAGGTTGCCTCCTAGCCTCAAAGCTGCATTCTGTCTGCTGCTTATAGTTCACAAGTAGAAAGAAACCCCCCGGGCTTCTTTCCCAGAGAGGCCAGGCAAGCTAGCCAAGGCAGGTTGGGGGCTTCAGTGTAGAACGCGTGTTTCTGGAACTCTGGGAGATAGTCTGGCTGTGGTGATGAATGTGCTCCTCCGGCCAGCACTTTTTCAGTTCTCTAAGTGAGAGGGAGCTGTCCCCAGGGCCACCAAGAGACATGGAAGGGAGTGGCCCCTCTCTTCTGTGTGAACCCCTCGGTGGTCTTAGGACAGCAGCGGCGCTTGAAACGGTGTCAGGAGGATTGATTTAGAGCAGATGTGAGGGGCCGCGAGGGGCCGTCTGTCTTCAGCCCGGCCGGCCCTGCTGTCGTGTCTGCCTCCCTTCTACCGCCGTGGCCCCAGTGGCCTGGGCTCTCGTCACTCTATTTTTAGTTCACATTTCACCTTTCTGTCGGGGAGGTGCTTTTCCCAGCTTGGGAAAACATACTGCAGCCACCGCTCAAGGCCGACCTTCTCCCCTCCCCAGGCCCCTGTGACCTGGGTCGAGGGAGAGGGTCCCGCTGGGGGGGTTCGAGGGCTTTTTCTGGGGGTCTCAGAGGATGACTCTCATGGTCTGTGAATTCTTCAAGGCTGCTTGGTGGGACTGGTGCTGAGGCACCCCAGGACATTGTCCCGACTGGATAAGTGGCCGCCCTGACTTGGTGGAGGGAGGCAGCCTGAGGGTCCCCTGCCCTCCTGCGGAGCCAGTTGGGGCCCCGAGAGGTGCAGCTCCACCCCTTCTTTCTTCACGTGCTCAACCAGGAGAGGCAAGGGGGAAACACGTCAAAATGCTATTACCAGCTATGCCTGCTGATTAGGGGGCATTTTGAAACTGCAGGAATGTAGAAGAAAAAGAATCTGACCCATTCGCTACCCCCTAGGGATAGGGATAGCTGTTCATCCTTTTCAGTTATATGGATTTCTTACCATATTATGGTCATATGGTAGCTAGAAAATTGTACAGAGCAGTTATTAAAAGCCTGTTTTTTAAATTTCCCAGTTACAAAGGTCCAGGCCTATTGTGTATACAATGTAGAAAATGTATTAAAAGTAAAAAAGAAGGATGTCCAATATCTCAGCACCTATGGATCATCGCTGTTAATTTATTGGCACGTGTCCTGACAGCTTCTTCTCTGTGCACTTTAAATGTAATTAAGATCATGCCACCTATGGGACTTTCAAGCACACTCAGTAAAGGAAAACCACAGGTTCCTCAAGGCAGTTGATACAGAGAGGGACTCGATGACAGATAAGTGCTCTTGGTCTTTATCAATTAGCCCAGGGATTCAGTTAATTAAACAAACAACTTTTAAAGATGCAGAATGACCAGTTCATGGGCAATAAGCATTGATCACCTGCCGTGCGAGACAAAGCCACTTTAAAGCGTGTACTGGACCAGTCCTGACAAAGTGTCCCAACTGTGCAGAATGTTTTCGTGTTGTTAGCCAGGGATGGAAGGGCCTGGTGCCCACGGCCATCAAATGTCCCAGGTCTCCTCCTGGACAAACTGAAGGATGTGGTGTCAGAAACACACTTTCTATGGGTGAAGCGAGGAGGCACCTTTGGCAGGGCCAAGTTCGTGCTGCTTCTCAGACTCTACCTGCAGTGCAGTCCAGACTGAGCAAAGGAGAATCGGGAAATTCTGACTTCAGCGACTGTCTTTGGCAGTTTGCATCTTCAGTCATTTTTCTCGGTAAGGATATGTTGATGTGGGGCGTTGGCTCGGGCTGCCTTCTCCCCTGAATGAAAGCTGGTCTGGTTGTACCTCCCAGAGCCCTCTCCTTCCCCTCGGGATTCTCCAGGGAAATTTTATATTCTGACGTCAGTATTGCAGACCTGCCTGAGGCCAGGCTACTCTTTAGTCCTTTGCTTATAACTGATGTTTATGGGACTTTTTTCTTTATTTTCAAAATTCATCTTCATGATTGAAATTGAGCTATTTTTCCAAAAAATATGGCTGGGTCCTATTTTCACTTATTTTAGACTAGAATGTGGGAACTCTTTCATTCTCAACAACCTGGCTTCTTATTTCCTCAGGGGGTCTTTAAAAATCGTATCTTCATTAAAGTGTAATCTGGACCTCAACGGCACCCATTGTGTGGATTATCCATTTTCTGTTCCCCATGTTTTCTGTCTCCTTTTTTCATTTTCATCTCTTGTGCTGGTCCCCTGCATCCTGGGGAGGGGGGAGTTGCTTCTCAAATCCACCTTCATACAGGGTTGGAGGGGGGTGAAAGTCAGTTCAGTTGTTTGTGGGGAAAATAATACAATAATTAATAAATAGTAGCACAAGAGTAAACTCTGTGTATCACATCCTTACAGCTGTAACCCTGCTTTGGTGGTAGTAGGTGACTCCATCTGGTAAAAGTGTCCCTGATTTGTCCTCTCGGCATATCGTCACAGGTTACTACACTCAACCCTGTTATTGGAAGTCATTCCGTTAGCAGGTGCTTGAGACAACAGACTAGCAACTCATGACAAAGCTAGGCCGAAGAGGCCAGAATGGACTGGTCTTGCCCCTGCCCAGGGTTCCTACATGAGATGGGATCTGCAGGTTCCACGCCGACTGCATGCCCTTCCCAGGCATGCTGGGTTGTAGCAAACACCCTCTGGTTGGAGACCCCCTGGTTCCTGAGCCAAATCCCAGAGGAAGTGAGCAGAGGACGGAACATGACTGCTAAGCCCTGTGTTCTTATTCCTGCGGCTCTGCCTCTGGCCTGCTGGGGGGACTTGCTGAATCTCACGTTGCTCTGGTGTGAACCAGATGTGTTAAGTCAGGTCCTCAAAGGAGCCTCATGTGAGTTAGTGTTTGGGCAAGTGGAAATTGCAAGAAGACAGGTCAGCCCCCTAATTTCAGTCCTGTTAGGAAGCCAGAGTCAGCACAGTCTTCCCCCAGAGTCTTGTGGCGCCTTCATGGGCCATTAGAGGGTCAGCTGGGGAAGGCATGGGCAGGCTCTGGCGTCTGCAAGGTCAATGCACAAGGTTAGTTCTAAAATCCTGAAGACTGAGACCTTCGTATTGCAGCCTCCTTCCCAGCCAGCTGGGAGCCTAGGCAGGGGGAGAACCCAGAGAACAGTGATAGAGGGCAGGGGGTTCTCGCCCATAGACATGGTGCATGTGGATGTAAAGAGCTGGGGTGGATGGCCCCAAAAGGTCACTCTTAAAGGGAGGGGGGCTGAGGAGCAGGAGCCAAGGACAGAATGGAATGGGGCCAAGTGTGCTTGGAGCTGAGGGGCAGCGCATGGAGGGACGCCTGGAGGGGTCCCCAGAAAAGGCGCTCACAGCACTTTTAAAAAATAGCGGTTTGGGATGCCATTCTTATGTTAGATCACACAGACTGTCACAGGGACTGATACTATCCACTGACGTGATTGAAACATGGCCACTCTTGCCCCTAATGTTTTCAGCCCCACTTAGTACTGTGGTCAGAATTGTCCCATGTAAAACGTACGCGTCCTGACTATTCGGGCTTTGCCGGCCAGCAAGCACAGAGGTTGTGGTGTTGCTTGGCCCTCAAGGGCTGCAAGCTGCAACCAGCTCAACCTGGAGCTGTCCAGTCTGTGGAGGTATTTCCCCCCATCCCCATTCTCTCTTGGAGGTCTCAAGGGGTGCCTGCGTGGGTCTGAGAATCAATTCAGGTCATTGCTGTCTATCGTTGCAGGTAAACAGACGGACAGCCCTGTAGGGATATCGGCAGTGCCCTCTGAGATGAAGTCTAGCCTGCTGCCCCAGCTGCTGCCCAAGGGCAGGTTGCCACTCAGTGCTGGCGGGAGGGCGGGGCTTCCCTGGGTCTCAGTGTCCAGGAACTGCAGCTGAGGGTCCCACTTGCCACCCCACCTCTGGTCCCTTGCATGTGGAATCCAGCTCGCTTTCCTGGAAGTGAGGACAAAACCTGCTGCAACCCTGCTGTTTGCATTAACGTTTGGGGAAGAACAGGGCTGCTGAACCTCCAGTGAGCCCACTCTCAGTTTGCACACTCAGGACACACATCTGCCACAGAGGTGACCCGGTCAGCAGGGGCTCTGATTCTGATTCCTTTGTCCCTTGTGGTGGATTTCTGCTTCAGGCGGTGCTGCCATCCCCATCACACTCTGTCCTCCCGTGGGGCCCCCTCAGTTTGTCAGATGCGTCCATAGGTATTTGCACCATACTTCCGGGGATTCAAGTTTGGCATCATTACTATTTTATTTGTGCTTTTTGTATTTTGCCAGGAGGCATTCAGCGCCTGCGTACGAGGTGCGACTGGTCCGGAAGGTGAGCAGGGCTAACCCTGATACCTCAGTGGATCACTGGGGCCCCACGAGGCCTGGTGGTGGGGATGCTGGTGGGACTGACCTGGGGTTCCCGGTACTTGGGAGGAGACTGGATGGGGTGTGAAAGGAATCAGTGTTGCGGGAAAAAATCTGGCCTGCCCATGTGCAATCCTGGCCCCGTCCCCTACTGACTGTATGACCTTGGGCATGTCACTTTGCCTTTCTGTGCCTACATCTACAAGAGAGGGGGATATAGTATCCACTTTATGGGGTCATTGCGGTGGTTAAGTCACTTAATACATGTGATGCTCAGGACTGGTGTAGCATGCACATCTCCACTGTGATTCCTCAGTGTGAAGTCACACGGGCTGGGGGAGCAACCAGCTCAGTGCCTGCAGCGGGCTCCAGGGTTTCCAGCCAGTCCACAGCCAGCAGCACCGGCCCAAACCTTCCTTCTGGAGAGGAATGAGAACCAGGTTCCCGCCAGGCCCCAGACACCTCTCTCAGGCCACTGTTTCCACGACCTGCACAACGTGAACTCACAAGATCTGCTCCCACCAGGACTCCAAGACGCCGGGTCCTGGTGGGAAAGAGCAAATCGTCCGAAGGGCATTTGAGCATTTGAGCATTTGACCTCTGACTTGTCATTAGTTTTCCCATTATTTATACAGCTGAGTCAGAGGTTCCAGGAGCATGAGGCAATTCCAGGGGGTCTGTGTGTGGCAGGGGCTGCTGGGGAAGGAAGGGAGTGAGGGAGGGAGTGGGGAGAGAGAGAATTGGAGAGCGTGTTTTCGCTGGGAGGAATCGATCGATTCAGCAGTTTTGGCACAGAAACTTCAATTTACTGGACATCTTGCATGGACTTTCCAGTACCTTAATAAAAGGATGTTTTGTCCATAGCTTTTTGGCATTTTTACCCCCAGTTTAGTCGAAACCGGAAAGTAGGAAAGCCATTAGGGAAGACGAAAAGTGTTGAGTCTGTACCTACAAGCCCCAGATTCAAACTCACTTCTACTTTTTAGTGACGTCACCATCGAAGAGTCAGAAAGACTACTGGGGGTGACACTGGGCGACGCTGGCCCATGTGGACTGAGCGTCATGCTGGAGGTTACAGGTTGGCCCTTTCTGCCTGCAGGTGGGTCGCGGCCTGCCAGCTCTCTCGCAGTTAAAAACGGGAACCTCACTTGTTTCGTTTAGTTCTTCCTTGGCCAAAGTCTCCTGTGCTATTGCCCTGGGGATTTTTTAATTCTGAAGAACTTGGCCTGGCGGTTCCAGATCTTGGCCCGTATTGTAGTGCAACATCCAAGGACATATCTCACCTCATGGTGTGTGGTCGCTGACAGCACCGATCGTTTCCCATTTCTCTCTACATCCCCTTGCAGGAGAACTGGTACTTGCCGAGCCTCTGTGACGTCCCCTCTCTTTGGCAATTTATGTGAGTCACGGTATGGAGAGGAACACTGCAGTGCCATCCCGTTTCCCTCGTGCTCTTCTCAAGGAGATGGAGGCCCAGAGAGCTCAGGTAACTTGCTCACGGCCACACAGCACGTGGGAGAGGCAGGATTCCGAACGAGGTCGGCTATGTCCCTGCTCACAATTGCTTCTGTGCTGTCCTCAATGCCTGGTTGTCCTCTAATGGCCCTTCCCAGCAGTCGTACTGCCTCTCATCAGTTTCAGGGGTTCTCCCTCAGCCCCTGGCCCCAGTTCCCTCACCCACAGCAGGCCTCTGGCTATAGGCCCCTCACGCACCTGCCAGCTGCCTCCAGGACACACTGCACAGAGCAGCCAGAGTGAGTTTCTTTTTAGCCGTTTACTATGAAAAACATCACATGTACAAGGACTAATAAATGTTACAGTGAACATCCCCATGCACACCACTAGATTTGACCATGAACATTTCCTATACTTATTTTATCACAGATCTGTCCACTTATTTGTCCCGCCCCCCCCAGCCATCTTTCGATCCACTGTATTTTCTGACCAGACTTTGTGAGGGAACGTGGACATCCCATGGTCAGATGCCTCCTCTCCCTCCCTCTCTCTGTACCCTGAGGGCAGACAGAGACTCTGGGTGCCCTCAAAGCTCTGGAAAACAGATTTGCTTGTGGGAACTCTGGTCCACCACTGCGGTTGCATTTACGGGTGTCCTTCCCTTAACCCCCAGGCCTGGACAACTCGCCTGTGTTCTCAAGTACCCCATCTGTCGAGGCAAGTCTTGTAAATCTTGCCTCCTGGAATGGTTGCTTGAATGTGCCTCAGACCTCTTCTAGTGGAGTAGATGACATCTTACCTGGGTCTTCCCCACCCACTTACAAAGGAACAAAGACTGAGTACTGAGAGAGCCAGTCCTTGGTCAGCCCTGAGAGTCTTGATGAACAGGACACAGTCCTCAGAGTCAGGGGGCCCCTGGTGTGTGGGGACAGGCAGATGCTATGTAATACTACATAAGTATCAGAATAAAAAGATGCAGAAAGGGTTGGGGTAGAGGCGCTGGGTGCAGAGGAACCTTTGTGGCTTGGGAGGGGCTTTGCATAGGGGTTTTGAGCTGAGGTTTTGAAGTCTGGGTAGGAGTTTTCCATACAAACAAGATCGGGAAGGGCATTGCAGATAGGAGGGGAAGCCTGAGTCTGGGGGAATTGGGGGTTGTGGGAGCTCAGAATGGGTCAGGGAGGCGTGGAGGGTGAATCCAGGCAGGGCAGTCGAGGAAGGCATGGGGCGGGAGGGGCTCATCGGATACTCTCTGCACAGCATGGGTGCAACATAGCCTCTTAGTGTGAGAAAATTCACTGTCACTGTCCTTCTGCAAGGCTGGTGGAGTTTGGCTCTGAGGGCTGCAGGGAGCTGCTTTGGGAGCTGCTTTAGCACTGAGCTGTCTTTCCAGGCAGGGGGAGCAATCTGTCACAGTGAGAGCAGGGCGGTGAGTGCCAGGGGCTCAGGGCCCTGAGGGAGGCTGGCCGCACCCAGAGCCTCCGGCTGACGGTCAAGCTGCTCCAGAGTCCGGGCTCCATCCATCACTCTTGCCCTGTATTCAGTTTGCGGGTCTCTACTCAGCTATTATGGAGCACTTCTCGTTCCTCATTTCAAAGCCCATGTTTTTTTTATCAAAGCCTCTGAAATTGTTTTCTCCTTCCAACTTTGGTTTCTTCCCATGGTTCTTTATCATCCTGGTCAGGAAGCTGAGCCTCGCTCCCCACTCTGGGCTCAGAGATGTGAGCCGTGGGTCACCCTGCGCTCCAACCCCCACCTTCCTGGGTGGGCAGCACAGCCCCCTGACCTGGGTGCTGACTATGTTACTGTCAGGGCCTTGAAGGGGGTGCTGCCCAGCTGGGGTGCCCAGATGGCTTCTATGTCTTTCCATGGGCAGTTTTTATTTTCTTCAGTGAAATAAGAGAACTTCCACTGCCCTTGTGCCAATCTCTCCAGCCGACCAGAGGTGGACAGAACATGGGTTTGCATCTGGCCATCAACACACACTTCATGTTTGACCTTGAGCAAGCTAGGCAGCCTGAGCAGTTATTCCACCAAGTCTCTGCCCAGCCTCCTGCTAGCTGCACCATCTTGTGCAAGGCGCGTGACCTCTTGTGTCTCAGTCTCCTTATCTAGAACGTGAAGATAATCACTGTTCATCTGCTTTATAGGGTCATTGTGAAGATTAAATAAGGTGAAACTTGTGGAGCGGTGCCTGGTACGGCGTATGTCCTGCTAAAGCTCAGTGCAGATGTGACTTCCTCTAGTCTTGCAGCCACTTTGGGCTGCAACCTGCTCTAACACGCGTTCCATGGGGGGTCTGCCCTGTCCAGTGGAGTGTTGTGCCATCGTGGGAATGTTCTGAAGTCTGGCTACCCAGTATGTGCTGCTGCCGAAAACTTAAGAGCGTGGCCGGCAGCCGCTGCCCCGAGCATGTCCCCCACCCCGCCCCAAAGATGTCCACATGCGAATCCCTGGAGCCTGTGGCTATGTTTCACTGCATGGCAAACGGATTGATACATATAATTAAGTTAAGGATCTTTCGATGGGGAGATCATCCTGGAGCTCGTGAGTGAGCCCAATGTCGTCCCTAGGGTCCTTATAAAAAGGAGAAGGAGAGCCCTGACTGGTGTGGCTCAGTGGGTTGGCCGTCATCCTGCAAAGCAGAAAGTCACTGGTTTGATTCCTGATCAGGGCACATGCCTGGGTATTGGGCCTGATCTCCACTCGGGGTATGTGCCAGAGGGAATCAATCAGTGTGTGTGTGTGTGTCTCTCTCTTTTTCGCCCTCCCTTCCCTTCTTTTTAAAAATAAATAAAATCTTAAAGACAAAAAAAGGAGGAAGAGGACTCAGAGCCAGAGAGAGATATTTGGAGGCAGAACCCTGCTGGAGAGGGGGAAGACCAGGAGCCAGGGTGGGTAGCAGACCTTTGTAGGCTGGAAAAGTCAGGGAGCTGGATCCCCACAGAGTCTCCGGGAGGAACATGGCCCTGCTAAAGCCTTGGGTGTAGCCCAGCGAGGCCCGTGTTTGTCCCCAGGACTGTGAGGTGATATATTTGTGTGATTTAAGCTGCTAAGTTTGTGGAACATTTGTAACTATAGGAAATGGAAGGTAATACATAGACTGAGGAACTGAATTTTTAATTTTATTTAACTTTCTTTAAATTAAGATGTAAATAGCTGCACTGGGGCAGGTGGCTCCCGTTTTGGAGAGTGCAGTTGTAGAGAGCAAGTAGTAAGCAGGAGATGTTCCGAATGGTTTGCTGACTGAGGGAGGACACAGAGCAGCCCACTGTGGTAGACGCCGTCTTTGCTCCCCCCTGTGCGTTCGTACACCTGTCTGCTTACGTAGACATCAGAACGGTAAGGAGTGGTGGGGTCACGAGTGCGTCTTTTCTTCGTGGTTCATTCTTGGTAGGGTTTGTGTTTCTGGGAATTTGTCCATTTCATCTGGGATCTCCAATTTGTTGGCATATAATTGTTCACATTTCACTTATCATCCTTTTAGTTCTCTAAAATCAGTAGGGATGTCCCTTCTTTCATTTCTGATTTTTAGCGAGTTGAGTCTTCTCTGTTTTCTCTTAGTCCATGTATCTGATGGTTCGTCAGTTTCACCCATCTTTTCAAAGAGCCAACTTCTGTTTTTGTTCATCGTTTCTATTATTTTTCTGTTCTCTATTTTATTTATTGCTGCTCTAATCTTTACCATTCCCTTCCTTCTACTAGTTTTTGGGGGTATTTATTTATTTGTTTATTTGCTGGTCCCTTATGTTGTAAGGTGAGGCTATTGATTTCAAAAATATTTTATTTATTTATTTTCAGAGAGAAGAAAAGGGAGGGAGAAAGAGAGGAAGAGAAACATTGATAAGAGAGAGAGACATCTATTGGTTGCCTCTCATATGTGCCCTGAAATGTGAGTGAACCCACAACCCAGGCGTGTGCCCTGACTGGGAATCGAACTGGTGACCTTTTGCTTTGTGGGGTGATGTCCAATCAATGAAGCCACACCGGTCAAGTCCCTTTCTTATTTCTTGATGTAAATGTTTGCAGGTGTAAGCTTTCCTCTGAGCACTACTTTGCTGCACTCAGAAGTTTCAGTTTGTTTTGTTTTCATTGTCATTCATATTTTCTAATTCTGTCTGTGATTTCTTTTATCCATTGGTTATTTAGGAGTATATTCTTAAGTTCCTTATATTTGTGAGTTTTCCAGTTTTCCTTCTGGTGTTGATTTTTTCGTTGACATTCTCATTTTATTTATGTGTCATATTTCTGATTTCCTTCGTTCTTTGTGTCTTCCCTTAGCTCCTTGAGCATACGAAAAGACAGTTTTTGAAAACATCTTTGTTCAGTTGTGGACGTCCGTGTTTCCTAGGGGATGGATGCTGGAGACACATTCTGTTTCTTTCAATGGGCCATGGTTTTCCTGTTCCTTTGTAAATATACTTAATTTTATTTGTGTTAAAAAATTGGACATTTGAAGAACAGGCACCCCTCCCAGCATTTGCAGACCAGCTCTGTGCTGGGGTCTTCCTCTTCTTATTAGCTGGACATGCCAAGTCTTGGGACCAACCTACAGAGGATGCTTAAAATGCTTAGGAGAATTTTGGGGGCATGTGTCTTGCCAGGACATGTGTCTTGCCCAGACCTGTGCAGGCTTTTCAATTCCCCTGATGCCCAGGCCAGCAGGCCTGAACTTTCTCCCTTGGCCCGCTTCACGCTGCACCCCATCTTTGGTCTCCTGGGTCACCTCTCCTCTTCGTGCCCCAGGCACATGGCAGCTGGCTGGCATCCTCTGGGCAGGTGTAAGTGGGTGCCAATGAATGGAAGAAGACACTGTCCTTGCACCCGATAAAGCCCCAATTGACCCCACCTCCTCACTCTCCTCATGCTTCTTTTCATGGGCAATCAAAGCAGAGACCCCTGTTCAGACCCCAGCTCAGAAGTTACACTTGACTGAGAGCCCCCAAAATGCTTAGGTGTTGTAAGTGCAAGGGGCAGACTCCCCACATGGTGTGTTGGGATTGAAAACACGTACTTCAATGATGCTTCGAGGCATCTGGTGCTTGTACTATACAGACTAAAATCAGAGGGCTGAGATGTCCATCTGGGGGTCTGTGTGTCCATCTGTCCATCCACCCCTCTAGTCAGCATTTATTTAACACCTGCACCTTGCCAGGTCCTGTTAGGTCCTGATGCCCTCACAATGTTAGAAGGTGACCCTACGTTATTGATGAGAAATGGGTTCAAGGGATGAAATCAGTGTGCTCATGGTTATGTAACTCAGAGATGGAAATCAAACACCTTCAAGACTGTCGCTGTTAACAGTTTTGCCCTGAAGTTCACTGTCTAGTACAGTGATTATTGGGAATTCGTTCTAACTTGCAAGTGAAAAATTTCAACTGCCGTGTCTGTTAGCTGGGTGCTTTTGCTGAAAAGCCAGTGGGGGGTGGGATGATGTAGATAATTACGTCAAAAGACGGAGCCTCAGATGGCGGAGTGTCCTACTTAGTAGCAAGTGTCCACGGTCTTCGGCGTGCGCATGGCGGGCTACTTCATGGCATCCTCATTTGTGTTTGCTCTCTCTGGGTTTCCCCATCTTTCCAGCTAGTCGCCAGGCCTGTAGTATTTGCTTACCTTGGGGCAGTTTTTGCAGGACAGAAACAAACCCAAACGGCTAGAAGCCTCCTGAGGTTCCTCCTATATTTTGTAAATGCTTAAGCTGGGTGTGCAGTGGGAGGGCGCTGGGCGAGGAGGACGCTAAGGGTCAAAGGAGGACCAGGGAGTGTCGACACCCCGCCTGGGAAGGGCTCAGGTCAGTGCGTTGTGTAGATGATGTCCCTGGGAAGACGGACAGACCTCGGGGATGGCCTTGCAGGGCCTCCAGGAGGTTGTTGGTTGAGTGCAAGACTCTGGGACAGGGCACTGCCCAGGGTGGCAGCTGGGAAAGGGGAAGTCTCAGCAATGGCTGTGAACCAGCCTTCTGTCAGACCAGCAGAACATGGTCAGGATGTTCAAAAACAAACAAACGAAAAGGAACACACAGGTGAAGTTCATGCCAGAGCCTTCTTTACAAGCTCAGAATGAAGAATTTTTTCCTACTTCTTTGCCTCATAAACTGCAGCCAAATGTCCCAGGGTGGTTTCAGGCACTCCCTGCTTCTGAGCAGTCGTCACTTCCAGTGGAAGCCCCTGTCCTCAGCACTTTGGAGCCTGTGCTCCAGCCGTCGCGGGCTGTAGGCAGCTTCCTGTGCAATCTCCTGCCCCTGAGCCTTCGCACATGCTGTTCCCTCTGCCTGCAGTGCTCTTGTCCATCATCTAGGAGGCTCATCTGTCAAGGCCCTAGAGGGGTCTTCCCAGACCCTCCTCTCTGAACACACACATACACACACACACACACACTCACTCGTGTGCATCAACAGCAGAATTAATCATTTCCATGGTTGAGCTTGGTGGCATTTACTCAAGGGCAGGGGTTTAGGACCCATCATCCCAGTTGGTGGTGAGCATCTTCGGGGAGGCCTGGTGCCAGGTCTGCTCTGTCTCTGACTCCCCAGGACCTAGCACTGTACCCAAGCCCTCAGAAGGGCACTGGCCAATGCCAGAACGTGCATGAAGCCCTGAAGGACTCAAGGAACCAACAGGATGTGGAGAGGATGCCCCCAGCTTGGCCACAGATGGACAGTTCTGGGCCAGGTCTCCTGTGACTGGAACAGAGGACTCCTGTGTCAAATGGCACCACCTGGCTGCAGTCACACAGGCAGGAAAAGTATGTGACCATCTTGGGTGTGACAACTATTTATGAGTTCCTTGTATTCTTTTATGTCATGCCCTTTCCTGGTTTTTGTGATTCTCATAACCTTGAGACTTCAGTAAGTGAAGAAGTGGGCAACGACAAAACAAGCACTAGGTGCTTGGTTCGGGTATTTCACTGCCCGATGGGTTGGTACCATTGTCCCCATTTCACAGATGTGTTAACGCAGGCTCGGGGAGACTAAGCAACTGTCTTAGGTTCTCACGTGAGAACGAGGGCAGATGCCAACTCTGGTGTGCCCTCTCCACCAAGCATGGCTGTCATTCAGTGTCCCCATGGGAGGAAGGGCCCTTTGTTATGATGATGGGAGGGATGTTTATTTCCAAAGCCATTCGTCACAAAACTGTGGCTGCAGCTGTGGCAGGGACCTAGCCTGGGAGCCACACAGCTGTGGGTGGGGGAGAGAGGGGCACAGACACTGGGGAAGAGGATATACTGTGAGGCCCAGGCAGCCTCAGGCATCTCCTGCTGCGCCGCCTCCGGCAGGCCCAGAGGCCAGGGAGCCCACAGACGGGGTCCACTCCTGTGGCAGAGAGCAGGGTGGGGTGGGAGGAGAAGCGTGCCTGGAAGGGCCAACAGAGGGTGCAGGCCTCCAGCGGTGTCTCATATAGACGAGCAAGAACAACTCGACATGTGGAGCTACCCAATTAGGACTCCCGGCACCCAGGGGACATCCTTTTTGTAAAGGTTAATTTTATTCAGGTGACATAGGTTAATAAAATCATAGAGGTTGGATGTGCACACTTCCACAACACATCCTCTGTGGGGTGCACTGCGTGCTTGCCACCCCATGTCAGGCCTCCTTCCGTCACTGTGTATTTGACTCCCTTTTCCTGCCTCATCCTCCCCCCACTTCCCTTCCCCTGGTGATCCGCTCACTGTCGTGTGTGTCTGCGAGTTTGATTTGTTCGCCTTGTTTGTTCAGTTGTTGCTTTCTGTTTTACATCCCACGCATGAAATCATACGATTCTTGGCTTTTTCCACCTGACTTAAGGAATTTCACTTAGCACGATGCTCTCAAGGCCCATCGTGCCAAGTGAGAGTGTTGTCGCGAATGGCAGTATTTCGTCTTTTCTTCCAGCCGAGTGTATTCCATCGTGTCTGTCTGCCACAGCTTCCTTACCCATCGTCCCTCAAAGGACGCTAGCTTTCCCATCTTGGGCATTATGAATAATGCTGCAGTGAGCACAGGGGACATTCTTACAAAATCCCGGTGACCTTGGGCCTTTAACCAGAGGTCACGCTCCCCGCTGTAGGGCCGTCCCTGCTGCCCCATACCTCCGTGGCTCCTGATGATGGCGGAGTCATCAAGACCGAGAGGTAGAGACCCAGGGTCCCTCCTTCTGTGACCCTTGTTTGGAGCAGTCACCCCGGGGGGACATCCGAGGGCCCCTGTGGGTTCTAACTTTCTGCAGCATCCTCTTTCCTTCTGAGTGAGAAGAGTGATAGGCAGCAGGCCAAGGGCAGCCTTTCCGCCCCCCCCCCCGCCCCCGACAGCCCATCCCATTTGGGAAGAGGAAGGCAGCGCTGTCTTTCCATCAATTCCTCTCACACTCGCTTCCCTCACCTTTCCTCCTTCTTAATCTACCCGTGGCTCCTAAAAGGATTAATTAGGAAGATGTGAGCAGGGGTTGGAACGTTAGAAAACAATCGTCACTTTCCTATCTGACCTCTCTCACCAGCTGCAGAATTAACAAATTGAATGTCCTCAGCAGACAGGAGTGGCACATGATACGAGTTCATTACCGGCCTGGCCAGGGCCTCTGGGCGAAGCCGCGTTTAAACAACTCTTGCTGATTAAATTCCTCCTGGGCACTCCCGCCAGACACTGTTAGAAAATACTCACGTCCAATAGCTTTTTAATTTTTTTTAAACATGTGCCAAGGCTTGGCCTGCTATCTGCAGGTGCTGGCAAGCATCAGGCCGGCCTCACTGTCTGCGCTCTTATCCACTCGGCGCCTGCCTGGGGGCTCGAGTCGTCAGGAATAGGACCCTGGGCTCTGGTCTGGGCTGTCAAAAGCTCTCCAGCCACCCTCTAGGCCTGGCCTTCCCCGCCCCCAGCCCCAGCCCTGCACGTCTCCCTTTCTGGAGCTCACAGCTCTCTCGAATGTTTCAAGGTGACAACACGGCCCAGGTGACCTGCTAGAAGTGGGGCCCAGAGGGGCGGGCACGCAGTTGTGCCTGGGCTGGTGCCAGCTGCCTCCCAGCCAGGGTGTGCTTCAGACCCGAGCCAAACAGGGACTTGGAACCACCATGTCTGGGACTGGAGAGAGGGCAGTGGCACCCTGAGTGAGCAAGGACTTGGCATTTGCTCCCAGGCCCCTTTAAATTAAGGCACAGAATCCACTTGTGTTCATGTTCCTTCTTCTGCCTTCCTGATTACTCAGTTCCTTCCTCGGGTGCTGCTGCAATCAGGCCAGCGAGTTCTGAGTGGTCCCACAGATGCCGATTAATGTCTAAAACTAAGGGTTTGGAAATATGAGCTATAGAATGTGTATCAATGTCCATATTTGTTTAACAAATGTAGTAGAAAAGTTTTACGAGTAATAGACTTTGTACTGTGTTCCACTGTAACCCATAGTCCACCCACCCTGGCAGGAGATGGTGACCTGTGCCCTGGGCCCAGCACCCTGGGCCACACCTTGCCCGTGGTTTCCCTTCACCCCGTCTACACCTTAGGGATCCACTTCTTTGTCAGCCACCCCTCCAGTTTGAATGAGAGTGGCCCATCTCAGCAACAACAGTGGCTCCGGCTCAGAACAAACCCTCCCCGTCCGTCTTCCTTGGAAAGTCCTGCCCAGCCCTTTGATGACACCCAGCACCAGTCAATGGGCATTGTCTCCCTGGCATGCTCACCCTCAGGCACTTGGTGCTCCTGCTTCCTGTGATATGGACTAAGAACGCCCATGAGTTGAAGGATGCACCTGGGTAGGTACAAGGAACTGCAGGAGTGATTGAAGGACCTGACAGATTTATCTTAGAGAAGAGACAGCTTGGGCGGGCGGGGGGCGGGGGGGGGTTGGGGGTGGGACTGCCATCTTCCTTTGGTTGAGTGACAGGTACTTGTGAGGAGAGATGACTGACTCCTACTGTGGTCCGTTTGTGGCAGAACCAGGACCCACAGAGGGAAGCACAGGAGAAACGCATTACAGCTCAATAAAGAAATGACTATAACCATCAGAGCTGCTTAGAGACAGTAGTGAGTTGCTGACCACAGGAGGTGTGCAAGCAGAGGCCACATGGTCCCTTGGTGAGTGTGCCGGGTGGGGGAGGGGTGGAGGCAGGGTTAGAGGGTGGCCGAATTGGGCTTTTAAAAAAAACTTTCTTCCAATGTGGGATTTCCTGTCTCTTCAGGAATAAGCACAATCCCTTTCAACCACAACACTTCAGAGGCGTGGAATCAAGAACAGGACAGACCTCCGGGGGCCCAGGAAGAAAGAGAGTCCTACCGAAGGCTAGGGACGAGAGGGCAAAAAGGCAAAAGGGTTTAAAAAGTGCAAAAGTACGACACACTGGGACCATTTCATATGGGGACACTACCTTACACACTTTAACAGCCTGAAAATGGTCACTATGTTAAAGCTCGGTACAATATTGAGAATTCATCATGGCTATCTAGTTAGGAAGAAAAAAAGTCAAGAATAAAATTCAGTGAAATTAAGCATGCAGAAGTTAGGATTTTGATTTAACTTGGTGTGTGGTGCCTGGTATAGGCCTCCTACCCCCAAATGGCAGTATAAACCTCATGAAAATGCAACAAACAGGCAGATGACATTCCTTTACCAAAATATGAGAGATGTTTTGTATTAAATTCCAGGGGTAATTGTTATCGAGCCCTCCAGTAGGAAAGAACTGAGAAATTATTTCAGAGCCCACGTTCTTCGATTAAAATAGCTGACATCCAAAGAAAGAACAGCAAATAAGCTAAACACCTTCCCACCCATATCCCTATCTTCCAGTCACGGGGACAGGGATTAGACTAACAGGCCTCTCTGGTCCTCTGTCTTCAAAGTCAGCTGGGCCTCTGCAGTGCCGCCTCCGCCCAGGGTGCCGGCCAACCCCGCCCACTGCCTTCAGGGGCCTCATTTGCCATGCAGTGGAGGGCACCTGGGGGCAGCATGGTGCACCCCGGCTCCCACAGGTGCCTGAGAAGAAGAAGGGGAAGAGTCCGCGGGAGCCTGGATCCCGTTCTGGATGAGGGCTGTCATCTCTCACACTCCGAATTATATATAAGAGGAATTCAACCTGCAACTTGCTCAGAGAACCTGGTAATCACAGCGAGGTGCATCTAAGCTCAGCCCAGCAGCATTGCCCAAGACCAAGACCCCCCAATTGCCCCAAGTGGTTGGTTCTTAGCCCTGTGCCTCAGAAGGGCAGCTGCAGCACCAGAATGTGCAGGGGTGGGGGGTGCTGGCAACTCCATGCTTACATGGCAACCTCGTCTCTCAAGGATGAATGAAAAGATGAGTGAGGGGCTGATAGAAAGGTGCTACAAATGATGGGAAGCTGTGCGAGTTGTGGGAGGCCACCTAATGACGTGTGGCTCTCAAGTGCTCTTCCAGCAGCAAGTGGCTTGTGGGTAAACCCTGTTGCTGCCGCTTCTGTGAAGCGGGAATGGGGAGCTCTGGAGTCCGAATGGGCCGAGCTGAAGGCCATGTGCAAACGCAGCCGGCTGCGTGGGAAAGAAGGCAGGGGTGCTCCAAAGGCAGTAGCAAGAACAAGATCCGGCTGAGGACAAAGAGTGAAAGGACGGGTCATGTAAACAATGACACCAGAAATGTGGAGAAGAAACTGAGAAACTTTTCCTAAACATAGGGGGAAAGGATCGAAAAATAAAAGTGGTGATGGTGGTGGGTCTGGAGACAAGAATGTATAGTAAACCTGAATACATGCTCCAAACTTCAATGTAGCTGAACTTGACATTGGGGCTTCCACTTTCCACTCTGAGACAAGAGGTACAAACATCCCAGATGAAATACTGGCAAATGGATTTGATAATTTAGTCAAAGAATTACCTAACGTATCAAACACAGGATTCATTTCAGAAATGTAAAAATGGTTTAATATTAGATTTCATAATTGATGGGTTAATTTAGTAGTCAATCCCTAGATTAAATAAAAAATCAATATGATCATATCATCATAGATTTACAAATGTTTGAATAAATCCAATACTCTTAGGTTCCAAGTCCAGCCAGATGTTTTGGTCACATATATACATATTTTCTCCTCCAAAATATTTTCACCCCAGTTCCTATGATGAGATTTAATTTCCCCCCAGTATTTCTGGTGTTTTGCAAGTAGTACTATGACTTTAGGTCAATCTCCCAAATAAATGTGAAAACTGTCTCCTGCCCCCTCATCTCAGTCCTCACCCACTGGCTTCCCTGCATTTTCCAGATGCTCTACTGTCGTCTCCGGGCTGCCTCCCATCACCTCTGCGTTGTAGGGTTCCCATCCACGGTGCTCTCCAGGCCCCTCCAGTCTACAGCTCCTCCTGGGTTGCAGGCTGGGCACGTGGGGTGGGGTTCCAGGGATGCCCCTCCCACTCATGCCTCGTTTTCTGAAACCCATGTGGAAGGTGATGCAGGCTTGCATCCCACAGAGCAAAGCTCCACATGGGGGAACATGAGGGCTGAAATCAGACTGAATCACCGACAGCTGATACCAGAAGAGGGGGAGGTAGGAGAGAAAAGGGGTTCCAGGACTTCTCGGGGTTGGGGAAGGGAGCAGAAGGAACAGAACAAAGAAGCAGAGCAGATTATTACCCATTTAATAATCTGGTCAGGGTAGGCTCTGTTACTACCCTGTGACCTCATGGGTTGACGGTGGTGGCATGGACAGCAGAGATGGGCGTTGTCATGGGCTGAAGCTTTTACTGCATAAACCTGGGCCTCTGGGCCTTACTGTGGAGCCCGATATCAGCCCTCATTGCCCAGTGAATCCTGGGGTTGATGAGACAAGGATTGCAGAGTGGAAGAACTGAGCAGGCCTGATCCAACAGACATCGTTTGTGCGTGCTCCTGTGCCTTCGCTATTCCTGTGCCTTCGCTGTTCCTGTGCCTGAATGCTGTCGGGAGTGCCAGCCCTGCCCCGGCTCCCCCGATAAACACCAGGGCAAAGGCCTCTCTGACAGAGGGAGGGATACCCTTCCACGCATGCATGACAACCACAGCATACATCCCTTGGAACCAGCACACGCTGTTCCCAGGCCTGTCTCCAAACTGCGGGATGTGTTTCACTGGGGAAGTGGCAGTGGCTTAACCATCTCTGTATTCCCAGATTTTCTTGTACTTGCTCCATGTTAGCTCTTTTTAAATATCTTTTTGAAGAATGAAAAAAAGATGTATAGAATAGAAGACTCCAAAACTCCAGATTGGAGAGGCCCAGCTTGAGAACAAGATAGGTGGTCAAGCCCAGCCAGGGAACTCTATTTTGGGCATTTTTGGTCCCTAGTGGCTGACCGGGCTTGGTTTCTCTCTGAACAGGCCAAATCATGGGCAGAACACTGGTGAGCATGTTGGAGCCCCCTGAAATTGCAAATACCATGAGCTTTGGCAATGCAGACCATCTGCACGCCTCCTCAGCTCTTCAAATTCAGCTGCACCACATGCCATCAAATTCACATAAATTTGTTTCTTCAGTTGCAACACGTGGAAACTCCATGATGCAAGGAGAGGCTTTAAATGGCCACCTGCACCTGGTGACAGACACCAATGGCTCCCACTGGAAGGGCCATGCTTGTGGTCTAATTAGTAGCCAATTGCATCTATACAGGTAGGGGGCCTTAGGTCTATGACAGAGGGGCTCATGGAGCACTCTGGGAGAGGTAAGGTCTCCGAATCTGGGAGTCAGGGGTCCCAGTCTTTTACTCTCAGAGACTGGTGTCTTTGGGTCAGTCTTTCAATTTCTTGAGGTCCCAGTTTCTTTGCATCTGAAATGAGAGCGCTGCAGTGAACAATGGGTTAAATCCTCAATTCTGCATGATCCTAACCAGGCAGCTTCTAGTTCTTTGTTTCAGTCAACCACCAATCAAGGCTGAGATAGAATGGTCTACTTTCTATATTAACACTTTCTTGGCTCATTGACTTCTTGATTGTAGAGAAAAATCACAAAGTTCAAGCTCTTCCTCTGGTGTTTTGCAGTTGTATTAGCTGGACAGTGATTTCTATCATCGAGAGACACAAGAAAGTTCTACCACTTTCATCTTGTGCTTTGACCACTTTCAAAATCAAGGTCAACCACGTGGACCTGTTTTATAGTGGACGGCCTAGACACTGTCTCCATTTCCAGAATTGGAATATTAAGACCTGTTTGACTGTATAGCAATTAATCCACATTTATTGACATCTACTGCGGGGCCAGCACTGGACTGGGGCTTATGTTGCAAATCTTGTCGTGTGTAGCACTTTCAATGCGCTTGATCACCTTCAGTCTTCACAACGGTCCTCTACCTTCCTGCACGCTGTGCTCGCACCAGACAACAACACAAACCACTCAGAAGTGCTGTGTTCAGAGTCATTAGCAGGGGCTTCTCACTAGCAGTAGAGGATGTCACTCTGCCCAGAGAAGGTGTGACCCTGCAGGTCTCCTCCGACGCAGAGAATGCCCTGGAGGACAGTCACTTTGCCATGAACCTTGGGTTGGCCCCAGATGCAGCTTTAAGCTTTGTAAGAACAATCTTACGGGATTTCTTCTCTCTCCAACTTTGACTTGGCCAGAAATGCCCTGAGACCAGCCTTCTCAGCTATATTTTAGCACCTTTGCCTCTAGCTTCAATGGCAACAATAAAGGGGAGAGAGACGTGAGACACTAATAGTATCTCACCCACACACCCTTAAAATGACCCAGGCTTCTTGGGAATGGTTGCTGTTCACTCTGTTTTAGTTGCACATGACGCTGAGCTGACAATGCGTCTCCTCAGCTTCCTCCTTTTCTGCACAGAGACCATCAAGTCAACTTTTTGCTCTGCTAAGAACACCAAGCACCTGGGAAATGAGGAAAAGAATCAGGGGGTGTGGGCCTCCTCACTTATCCTTTGAAAACACCTTCTAAACACCTTTATTATGTGACAGTTTCGTGAGTTCCTTTAAGGAACTCCCAGTCTAGACAAATAAACTGATAAATTAAAAGCCATGTCCTGGCATCCATAGTTGCCTATATGCGTAATGAAGGTCTGTTTTCCCTTTGTTCTTACTAATGGCCCTTCCATGGTGGACTAGCTAGGATGGGCCTGAATCAGTCACTGGACATCTGATGCCCTTTTCCGGGCGCCAGCCCTAGGAATGAATATGTGACCCAGGTCAGAGGAACCCTTTGGGACCTCTAGAAAGGACAATTTCTACCTGATGAAAGGTATTACAAGGTTAAAACCCTTGTCTCTGCATCCATACTTTTTTTCTTGGAATGCTGTTGTGTAATGATGTGAGGCTTCAAACTGGAGGAGAGCTACAGATAATAGCTGTGGGTGGCAAAGTAGAGACATTGGTGCTTGGGCCCTTGGTGGCATCGTGGAGCCACCAAGGCAAACCTGGGACCATCTGTCACCTGATTTCCTGTTAAGGAAATAAACTTCCTTAGTTTAAGCCAGTTAGTTGATTTTTTCCCTAGTAGCCAAAAGCATTCCTAGATGTTAAAAGGAGAAAAGAGCTACTAAACCCTGGGGGAGGAGGGCTGCCCAGAGGAGGCTGACATTTGATCTGGGTCTTGAAGGATGAATGGAGTTCACCAGGTGAAGAAAATGGAGGAAAGCATTCCTGGCTGAGGTGTGGGCTTGGACAATGGAAACTGAGATGAGGAGGAGCATGTTGTGTTTGGACAAGGAGAGAAGCTCAGGGTGGTTGGGATTTAGACATCAATGGGGGAGGGATGAGGAACTCAAGGTTATGGTGTTCTAATAAAAGACCGTGGCTGAAAGAAGGTAAAAGCTTACATCACTGTCATGTGACAATCCTGATGGTCAGGGTTGTCGAGCTTAGAACCCAGGTCTCTTGCCTCTATGGGTCTACCATCCCCCAGGGTGCTGGTCTTGCCTGTAGGACCCCCTACCTCCCAGCCTCAGGAAGACTGGGGAAGTGCGTGCTGGATGTTTGAAGGCTGCCCCTGGAAGTGGCCCCGGTACGCTTCATTTTTGCTCACCGTCAGTGAGCAAGAACTTAGTCATGGACCACAGTGAGATGCAGGGAAGACTGGGAACTGAAGTGCAGGCCGCTGGCTAGCTAGTTTTTGTGACGGAGACTTGGCTGTGGTGCGAAGGGCCCTATGCACTAGGACAGGGGGGTGGGAATTTCTGTAGGCACAGAGGAGCACTGAGGAGCAGAGAGCCACGAGTGAGACCGACTTCATTTGCTGTAAGGATGAAGCCTTCTGCAATTAGAACTGACCCAAAGTGCTACGACTTATTGAGTGATGACGTCAGGTTCCCTTCATCAGAGGTGGTCAAGCAGATGCTGCACAGCCGCTATCCTGGGGCCTTGTAAAGACAAGGCAGTTGGCTGGACTAACGGGTCCCCAAAGGGCCCCTGCCATGTCTAAGACCCTTGGACCCTGCTCTTCCTACACCTCTGTCTCGTGACAGCAGCAGACAGATTGGAGAGCCTGGGTCTGGAGGCAAGGGGACCGGTTAAGAGGATGGTTCGGAGACAGGCAGTGCTGGGTTTGGGGGCGGGGCGGGGAGGAAGGAACAGTTGTGAGGGGCACAGTAGAGGAAGAGTCAGCAGGACCTAGTGTCTGTTGGGTTTGGGGAACCAGAGGGTTAGTGATGACCCCAAGTTTCCAGTCTGCATCGCTGTAAAGATGTCAGCAAGCCACTAGTGGGGACAGGAGAGAGGAAGGCAGGTCCGCGGGAGAGGCATGTTTGAGGCGCCTTAGGGTGTCCATCAGGCAGCTGAAAATGCGGCATCAGGGGAGAGATCCAGGCTGGACTTTTAGATCTGGGAATGGTCCGAATACATGATTTTAAAAATAGGAATCGTCAAGGCCACCAAGAAAGAAAGAGGTGGAGCAGAGGTGGAGAGGTGGCCTTATGGGTTTCAATAGGGTCCACAAGTGGGCATGTAGGTGAGTGTGTTTGTTAGAACCTCAAAGGAACCCTGGACTCCAGAAAAAATGTGAAGGATCACAGTTGTGGAAAGCGACCATTCTGTCAGAAAGAAGAGGAAAAGAATTGGAGAAAACGTTATGCACAGGTGGCAAAGGGAAATTCCCTCCAGAAAGGAGGTGTTCGGCAGTTTCCAGTGCCACCCAGACGTCTGGCTGGCGGCAAGAATCGAGGAATGGTCTGCAAGGTGGTGACCTTTAGGAAAGTCGTCTCAGCAGATGGGAGAGGGTGCCACCCAGATCTCAAGTTGATGAGAAATGAGTGGGAGGTGGGTGTGGTCCCCTCACATTAAACTTAGTTATGAGAGGGAGCGATGGGCCAGATACTTCAGGGGTAGTGGACTCTATTTCACCCGGGGAAGACAAGCCAGCGTGTGTTGGGGGAGAAGGTCCAGAGGTGTGGGACTGGGAGCTGGGCCAAGGGGCTCGGCTTAGGTGAGGAGAAAGGAGTCAGAACACATGACATATTGCAGAGAAGAGGAGGGAAGCAAAGGGAGCTTAAGAAAAATAGCCCTGACAGCACCAGCGAAAACTGAGGGGTCAGAGGTGGACTTGGGACCTGAGCCGGTGTATTTGGGATCCCTGGTGTGAGGGGTTGAGTCAGGGCAAAAGCCTCAAAGCCCACAGAGCTGCAGGAGGGGCCCTGGCCTTGACTCCTCTGCCCCAACTCAGGCCACACGCTGAGTGGCCGGTGCCACAGGCCCATGTTCATTTCCTGTCACCTCGCTGCCAAGGTGTCCCTCTGGACCAAACGTTCCTGAGGCTGCCCCACACCAGTTCTGGGCCTCTGCCCATGATGTGATTAAATGGGACCTGTGCCTTTAAGGAGTGCCCCCTCCCTCACCCCTTCCCCCTCCAATTACAGCACTAATTTCAGTAATGGAGCATTAATAGAGTAATGGGCGAGGGAGGCTGGCCTGAAGGAACTGTAGAGCTCAGCACAAATTGAGTAAATAAACCATATATTAGATTTCTAAACAATACTTTTAGTCCAGTCTCCGGGGAAAGAGAGTCGTCAAGACTTACTTAAGTCACCCCTGCAAAGTGTATGTAAAAGAAGCCGCCTCCAACTTACTGCTGTCCAAGCCGGAACTGTCCCCCTCTCTTCCAGGGATGGGAGAGAGGGAACGCTGCTGTTCCCACACGTTCTCCGGTCTCCTTATTTCCTGATTTCTCTCACTTTGACAGATGTAGGACCAGTGAGAGCCCCCAAGGCTGCCTCCTCCTGGGGACCCTGACAGGCGTAGAGGGCATGGGATACCTCTAGGGAAAAGAAACCCAAAGCAGGTGGTGGAGTGGACGGGGGGTTGGGGAGGGACAGGGGCCATAGAGGAGAGGAACTTGGGGGGAAGAGGTGGCATTATTAGCAGATAACCTCACAATGGGAGAGTGATCGGCGGTGTTTTAACAGGGTTCCTTTTAGAAGACTGAGGAGTGATAGATAGCACGTGTTACAACAAGGACTTGCACCTGTGTGGCCATAATGGCTAATGGGAAGAACAAACTCAGTGTCAGAAGCTTGAGGCGATGGTCTCAGCCCTTGACCCTGGACAAGTGAGAGTACCATTCTGTGCCTCAGTGTCCTTGACTGTCAAATGGGAGGAGCAGGGAATTACAAGGGCAGGAGGAGCTCTGCTAGTTGGGTGGGGGCCCTGCCTGCAGCAGCTGCCTGAGTTGCCCAGCTGCAGCCTCTGAGTGCAAGGAGAGCATGATCCTGGGCTGGGAGGTCCGGGCACTGGTGGGAAGTCCCGGGAAGATGAGCTGAGGGCCGAGACATTTTAATGTGCTCTTCACTGGCTCCATGCCCATGATGGTGACACTCTGAAGCTGGGAAACAGGATTACGGGGTTTCAGGNTCCTTGACTGTCAAATGGGAGGAGCAGGGAATTACAAGGGCAGGAGGAGCTCTGCTAGTTGGGTGGGGGCCCTGCCTGCAGCAGCTGCCTGAGTTGCCCAGCTGCAGCCTCTGAGTGCAAGGAGAGCGTGATCCTGGGCTGGGAGGTCCGGGCACGGGTGGGAAGTCCCGGGAAGATGAGCTGAGGGCCGAGACATTTTAATGTGCTCTTCACCGGCTCCATGCCCATGATGGTGACACTCTGAAGCTGGGAAACAGGATTATGGGGTTTCAGGATCATTGCTAAAATCTGTCCTGACTCTGTTGGCCCTTATGGCCTAAGCAAGTACTGACCATGGGCTGAGGCCCAGGGTGGTGTGCTGGGTAGCAGCCCCGTCTCCTCCGCAAGGGCTGATCCTCAGAGTGACTTTCCGAGGCTGTGCAGAGACCCTGGGGCGAGGCACTGTTAGCCAATGGCTGCTCCACTAAACCTGCCAAATGTTTCGGGCATTCCACCTGCTGGCGATCAGCTCTGAAGGTAAGTTCCTTGCGAAGTTTTGTCTACAGAGAGTAGGGCTGAGGAGGCAAGGGTCAATAGGAAGTGAGGTGAGTTCTGGTACCTTCTTCATCTCAGTGCTTGAGAGCTTGGGTTCTACATTCAAAATTGGGTTCAAATTCTTGTCCTGTTATTTACTGGCTATGTGACCTTGGGTGAATTTCTTGTCACCTACATGTTGGTGTGTGTGAGCCGCCTGCCTTAAAGGTCAGTCACTGACATATAGAACTTGTATCTTAAAGATTGCTGTCATTTTATGTCACTGTCTTTGAGCTCTTTAAGATCAGGTATCATGTTTTTCTTTTTCCTTCCCTACAAACCTGGCACTTACATAAAGAGGAAGGAAAGGAGAGGAGAGGGGAGGGGAGGGGAGAGGAGGGGAGGGGAGGGGAGAGGAGGGGAGGGGAGGGGAGAGGAGGGGAGGGGAGGGGAGGGGAGAGGAGGAGAGGGGAGGGGAGGGGAGGGGAGAGGAGAGAACGAGTTGGTTATCTATCCGAGTTGATGGGGAGGGGTCAGAATTTCTACTAATCTCTCTTGGCCCTCAGTGACCTTAGGAGGCAAGGCTCAGGGTTCTTATCTGGATTTCTGGGAGTAGTATCTGCTGTAGGGAATGTGGGAAAACAGGAATTCCCCTTGCCCCTCTCTACACCCTCTCCACCTGCGCCTCCTTCTGAGCCAGTCATTCAAACAGACGGCCATCTTGTCAACAGTCAAGGGAACTGACCATCACTCATCTAGAGTGACAAGCTGCTTTCTGACCTGGGGCCCTGGGGCTCAGGTATAGGTCAGGACACCCAGAGTGACATACAGGTCTCAGAAGCACTGCATGCACTTTGACAGCTGCTGGGTGGTGATGACCTCCAGGCATCAGTGAGGGCAGAGGATCTGGCACCTTGGGGACTTCAGGGTGCTTTAGGCGTACAAACAAGGCCCAGAGGGAAAGAAAAAGGGCTGCAAAGACACAGAGGAAAGCGAGCAGTGACAGAGGAGAGGCTTGGGGGTGAGACTTTTGGCTGGTGTCCTGACCTTGTTTCTAGTCTTGCTGTTACCGAGTTCTGTGACCTTAGGGAAGTCACTGCACCTTTCTGAGTCTCTTTCCTCCTCTGTAGAGTTAGACAGCTGGCTGTTTTGGATTGGACAACCCACGCTTTGCATGCAAGGTCAGTCTTCAAGCACAAATGAGAAATGAACTTGAGTCAGAGGTTCTGCCTCTTAGCAGCTTTGAGGATGCCCATGAGCAGCAACTCAAGTCACCGAGCAAAGCACGTCCCTCTTAGGGACTTGTTTAGACACCAGCAGGCTAGTGTCCCCAATAATCTTAGGTGTAGAAATAATTATGAACTCTGGGAGAAGAGGCTTCGCTACATATATCACTCTAGAAGAAATAATCCAAATCTGTATGCTATTTTCATCCTTTACAAAACAATGGGACCTGAAGGTGTTTGCTCTAATTAGATTCCTACTGAGAACAAGCCCTGTGGGATAGCAAGTGGCACATTCAATAACTCACAAACAACCCATCTCTTATAGCAGCTCTGGCATTTAACTATTTCACCCAAATTTGCCCTGGTGGAATCAGAAGGTCCAGTCCATCCTGCCTGGAAAAATGGTATGCTCTACAAGGCATTGTGTATGACACTGGCTTTGGCAATTTTCATAAGATTATTTGAGAATGTTTGGGAGAAAGCGTTCTTTAAGAGCCACCATCCATCCCAATTCTGAAAAGTCTCTCCTTTAGGAGGGTGGGGAAAACACATCTCTAGCCATGTGTTCTGGCTGTCAATCTGGAAATCTGTCCTGCCTGGGCCCAGAGGTTCGGAACAAAGGTAGGTGTTTAACAGCTAGACTTAGGTGGGCTCTGCAGTACACTGCCACATGTGGGATAAGGACATGCTAGGTCATGCTTGCGTGCATGGAGCAATGAAAGGGAAGATCACCTTTTGGGTTCATGACCCATGAGGTGACCTGAGGGGGCTTCCCAGGTGCTTCAAACCAGTGTCCGAGGCTCCTCCCAACACTAAAACATGCCCATTCTATGGGAACGAAGCACTGAGTGGCCCGCAGAGAGGTGTGTCCTTCAGGAGAGCCTCGACACAGCCGGCACTCCATAAAGGGAGAAAGGCGGGAAGGTGACACCACAGGAACTGGGCTTCTCCGAGCAGGACTCCACAGCCCCCAGGCTGCCCCTGTGGTTCTCTGCTGACTGGCTCAGGGAACCAGCTCCAACTCACCCTCATCTGCCCTCCCTATAGGTCTCCTCTCCTGGGTGATGGCCCCGTCTCCATCCTGCAGCCCCGCACCTGGCCCTGCCCAGCCCTTCTGAGAGGCTTCTTGTGCGGGTGAACATCTGGTATGTGGCTTCTTCCATCGGACCCCTGGTTACCAGCATTCCATGAACTCCTCAATCTGTTTCTGAGGCCAGTTCCAGCCCCTTGATTCCCACCCCTCACACCCCTGGCCCTCCATGCAGAAATCCAGCCTCTGCCACAGGGCTGCAGACAGGCGAGGGAGGGAAGGAGGAAGGAGGGGAACAGGAACTGAAGGAATGAAGGGAGGCTGGGTGGACACCCATAATCACCCTGTTACTTGTAGTGGTGACTACTGCTTTTTGTATCCCATTCTTCAATGTCAACAAAACGAGAGCTTAGATAACTAGCTGTGTCTAGATTCCTCTTGGGGTTACGGACTGACTCGCATCTGAAGCACCCTAGAATACCTGGACAGAGGGCCTCTTGGTACCCTGAGAAGCATTCTTTGTCTTGGCCAGGAGATGGACCTTCTGCAAGAACTGGTCAGTATTTCTTCGGTTATGCCCAGTCATCCAGGTGTCCTTTTATCATAACAGTATGAGTGTTGTAACAATCAGGGCAAACACTCATCATGCCCTGTGTACCAGGCACCCCACACGCACAGCACATGCCAGGCATGCATTTTCTTATCCCCCCAGCAGCCCTCCATGGCAGGTGTTATCATGAACCCTCCCTCTTTACAGATGAAGAAATCAAGGCAGAGAGATGATCTTTCTCTAGATTATAGAGAGTGACTCTCAGCAGGGCTGTGGTTCAAGTTCAGGTAGAAATATTGTGGCACGGTCCTCTCGGCCACAAAACTGGCTTGCTTGGCAAGACAGGGCCACGACAAAAGCCGTTTTCATTGGCGGTCAGAAGATTTCAAACAGAAGATGTGCATTTAAGCCATGGCCGTGGAGGGAGGGGACGGTACTTCCAAGAGCTGATTCGTTGTCTCAGCTTATTTCTGAGTCCTCAGTGGCAGGTTGTCCTGGGTAGTTCATTGAGCCAAAAGCTTTTCCAGCCTTGACTCCTGGCTAGCTTCAGGCCTGTAGAGGGGGAGAAGGGCTAGGGAAGGAGAAAATGGGCAGGAGGCAAGAGAAGACATCACGCGGCTCCAGCTGATGCGTTAGTGTTTTAATGTAATTAATGGCCACTGTCCCGTGAGGCCCACTGCAGTGTCCGAATGGCATCTGTTGAGCTTGGCAAAGAGACAGACCATGTCTGTGTGGGCTCCTTAGCCTCTGAAACCAGGAAGATCCTTCATTGTCCCTTTGATATGTTACAAGATCCTAATGAGAGCAGTTTAATAAATCAGGCCCTTGGGCATTGACACTTCAACAGGCGGCCTAATTTGCTAAGCACTGGTGGACATTAACCAGTTGCTGGAAATTTGCTGTGATATTCCTCAAAGACACATCCAGGGAGGCAGTCCCACCAGAGGCCCCAGACCAGGTTCTGGTCCCGAGAGTATGTTCCTGAAAGTCAATCTCAGATAGTCCTTGACTAGTAACACCTCCCCAGGCCTTCCTCGGACTGGGCTGTTGTTTGCCCAAGCTGCAGGGCAGACACAGATACCTGAGTGTTAATTGGTGGCCTCGTAGCCCCACGTTTCCTGTGGTTACTGCCCAGCCTTCAGGATTAATTTGGGGCCTATCTCTGTAGAGAGTCAACTGTCCTGTGCAATCCTCATTCATAACTTCCTGCCACATGTGGCCAGATGCCAGGATACTCATTCTTCGTCTACCAAGCTGAAAGGGGGAGCGGAGGGGGTGGAGAGTCATGGTGGGAGGAAGGGAGTGAGGGATGACTTATCGTTGGAGAGCTCCCCCGTGCCTTCTCTGCCTAGGATGGGAAGAGCAAGTCAGCCCCATTGTCGTCCTGGTATCCAGCTGGGATTGAACTGGGAAGATGTGATGGGGGTGGAGAAGGGTCACTCCATCTGACATGGGCTTCAGAACTGGCACCTGGAGACACCAGAGGACAATACAAACATTTTTCTGAACATTCTCTAAAGCCAGGCTTTAAAGGCAATAATCACCCATAATCACCCTGTTTTATTTAAACTTCCCTGTAGCCCAATGACTTTGTTTGAGGTAGAAACTCTTATTATTTACATTTTAGAGAGAAGGAAATGGAGGCCAGGAGGTTTGGCTTCTCACCTATCATGTAGCTAGCAAGAGGCTGATGTGGTCTGACCCTGACCAATCATGCTGTGTGTGAGGGGCAGTTTCCAACCTGTCCTGGAATGTGACGGTTCTCTTGTCCATCCCCCTTCTCCTGGGGAGGGTAGTGGGTTGTGCAAGGGCCCTGGAGAGCCAGTGACATAAAGGGGTGGAATGCAATGATCATCACAGAGAGCAAAGCCTGGACCTGCTCTACCGATGTGTAAGAGGTAGATGATTTGCATACTTTGGAACTCCTAACTCCTATTGGTCAGATATCACCTGCATTCCTTCACAGGCCTAATCCCGGTGTACCTGGGGATCTAGCTCTTCATTGTGTCTCAGGCATATAGTGCTCAGCTTCCTTCTGTGATGTCAGGGGTTGCTTTGGCTCTGGTCCCCACTGTCCTTTCTTCCATACACACCTCTGAGGTTCTTGTGCATGTGTCAGGTCCTATGCTGGTGGACTCGGTACAGGAGAACAGGAAATGATTCCTGCCTGACCTGAGCCCAAGCTAGGAGGTGGTCAGTGTGGATTGCGCAGGGGCCTAGATCAGGTGTCTAAGGTCAGCACCCAGCTCCACCAAGTATCTTAACTCTGTTGAGTCTTGGTTCCCTCATACACAAAATGGGAACAATAATGGGACCTACTTCGCTGGGATTAACAGAGGTCAATAGTGGAGATAATTCCCAGACAACTTGGGCCCACTCTCTGTTGTGTTGTGAGCTCAAATAGACATCAGCAGTTATTATTTCCTGACTTTTGGGCTTTACCATCTTTCCATGGCAGCCAGAGTTTCCTGGCTTACTGGCCCTGGATCTTGAATCTGTGTTTGGTTGCTGACTCCTTTACCATAGGGTCACTGTTTTGAACTGGCCCAGGTTACACGCCCCCAGTGAGTCCACACTGGGGTAGCCGGCTGAGCTGCTCACTCCTGGGCCTGATCTGAAGAGACATTTTGCCCAAGAAGATATATGAATGACTAATCAGCACATGAAGGTGTGTTTAACACCATTAGCCATTAGAAAAATGCAAATCAAAACCACAGTGTGATGCTCTGACTGGTGTGACTGGGCTGGGCATTGTCCCGCAAACTGAAAGGTCGCCAGTTTGATTCCCCGTCAGGGCACATGCCTGGGTTGTAGGCCAGGTCCCAGGTTGAGGGTGTGTGAGAGGCAACCGATCCACGTTTCTCTCGCACATCAATGTTTCTCTTCTTTTCTTTCTCGCTCCCTTCCTGTCTTTCTAAAATAAGTAAATAGAATCTTTTTAACCATCCCCTCCATCAATATGATGCCATTCACAACCTCTAGGGTGGTTATAATGGAAAAGACAGATAGTAAACAGTGCTGATGAGGATGTGGAGAAATTGGAACCCTCACGAACCGATGGTGGGAATGGAAAATGGTATATCCACTTAAAAAAAGTTTGACAATTTCTTAAAAAGTTAAATATATGTCTACAATATAATCCAACAAATTTACTTGTAGGTATCTACCCAAGAAAAATGAAAACATATAATTTACACAAAGATTTAAATGTAAATGTTCATAGGAGGTTTGTCCAGAATAGGCCCAAACTGATCCTTCAGCTGGTGAATGGATGAACAAAATGGGGTGTATCAGTAGAATGCAATACACTCCAGCCATCAAAAAGAATGAATACACACTAATACATGTCACAGCATGGAAACATGGATGAAGCTTCAACACGTTATGCCAAGTGAAAGACACAAAAGAGTACATATTGTATGATTCCACTTATATGAAATTTCTAGAAAAGACAAATCTCTAGAACAGAAAGCAGGTCAGTGGTTGTCTAGAGCTGGGGTGAGAATGACAACCAGCCCCGTGTGGGGGTCAGAGAGGGCCTCCTGGTGCAGAGAATGACACCTGGTAGAGAGGAGAGCAAACGGCAGGTGGTCATTAGGGGGCTTTGTGGGGTGATGGAGATGTTCTCAAATTGGACCAAAGAGATGTTTACACCACTGTATAAATTAAAAAAATAATTTTATTAAACAGTCTACTTACAATGGGTAAATTTTATGGCACATAAATTATAGCTCAGTAATGATAAAACAACAACAACAAAAAATTCCCTAACATTTGTTCAAGATCACTCGAGTAGCAGAGTAGGGATTTGGACTCAATACTCCTTTCGGCTCTTCTCGCGGGTCTTCGCCACCTGTTCTGTGTATGGCTTGTCTCCCCAACAGATGCACAGCATTTGGAGGCCCAGGAACGTGCCTTTACATCTTTGGGCCTCACCTCATGGTGTTCTCAACAAATCCTCGGAGCAGAGCTGATAGGACATCATCCCATAACGGGATTATTCTGCACAGGAGGGGGCCGCGTGGGGCTGCTCTTTCTCCAAATGCTGCCCGGAGTGTTGAGACGTGAGGGGCAGATAGTCCATCAAAGGCGCGCCGCCCAGAGAGCGGTGTAGTGACAGGGCTGGCTGACAACGTGAGACAAAGAGCTGTGCTGTTGAACACTGCCCAGAGCAACCTGTCTCTCCCTGCTCGGTCAGGCCGGCTGTTAAAAGGACCGCAAAAGGCTGCTGGGGAGATGACAAGAGCTTAAGAATTTGCTGAATGTGTTACCCTTGATAGCAAAAGTAAACCCGAATGACCTTCCCGGGACACCCAGGGGAGATTACTAATACAGGCCAGACCCGAGTCCAGGCAGGAGTGGAGATCCATGTTGGGAGACCTCACAGTGGCCTCACGAGTATTTGCTCCACTCGGGAGAGTTAATGACGTTTTTGGAAAACAATAGTAATTTTTTTGTTTTCAAAATTTAAAAAGGTGCCATCAGGAAAAATTATCCCAAACTTGAAAATGAGTGAAAAGGGACCAAGGGATGTCCTCTTAGCGGCTTGCTGGCATTGTCTAGCATACTCTGTGAGGTGTGCACTTCTCACCAGCTTTCTACTCACGGGGCTATTTTCTAACCATTGGGGTAGCAGTGAATGTGTAGAGACCTTGATAATAATGCAAGTGATTCTTGGCCACCACAAGGCAAATGAGAGTCATTCCATAAATACAGAAAAGGTAACCCCAAACATTATATTTATTGACCTTTCAGATATTAACCAGTTTTGCATCTATTAGCAAATTTTTTTCAGAATTTCTCGGTGCCTATAGATACCTCTGTTCAAATTTTTCATTGAAATAGTCTTAACATCTTGTGAATTTTTTCACTAATTTATGAGTCAAATGAAATCTTTGATACACATTCCTTTTATGTTTGCACGGAGGTCATGTTTTGAACTTTTGAAGATACTTTAGCAGTGTTCATAGACACAGTTCAGGTTCACAGCCATGGTGACCAAGAGTGTACATGGGCATCTGATCAGAAAACTGAAGGTGTTCCTCTCCCCACCCTATTTTCCTGGAATTGCCCTGTTCCTTCTCCATCAGTCTGCTCTTCCCTCCTCCAGGCTGGCTCTGACCTGCACGCTAGACAAGTTGTCTCTGCTCGGAGCTGTCGCAACACTCTCTGGACTTGCTTTCTCATAACACTGTACCAGGGTGTCCAGCCTTTGGGTGTCTCTGGGCCACACTAGAAGAAGACTTGTCTTAGGCCATACATGAAATACACAAACACTAACACAAACTGAGCAAGAAGGGTTTTAAGTAAATTTATGATTTTGTGTTGGGCTGCATTCATAGCAATCCTGTGTGACCTGCAGGCCATGGGTTGGACACCCCTGCTAGGCACACCTGACCCAAAATGGTAAAAATCCAACCAAAGGCAGCAATCAGACCAGTTCCAGTGTGTGGTTTGTGAAGAAGTAGTGGACAGAGTAGACCCTGCCACTGGTTCTGGCCATGGGTACATACCAGGCACTAGGGCGTTATCTCCTGGGGGTCAGCAGACAAGCGCAAGGACCAGGTGGCAAGCTTGGCTTGGGTACCGGCTTGGAGCCCCCCTACCCTTTTGTAAAATTTCAGGGCAGGCTGTTTCCCCCTGCAGTCAAACTGCCCAAAGTTTGGTGAACCACAGCTGGTCCAAGGAGCTAGGAAACCAGTGGTGGTAACTTTTTATGTCAAGATTAATAATATTTTGCCCTGGCAGGGGGGCTCAGTTGGTAGGAGCATCGTCCTGTATCGACTTCTGTCATGGCACTTTCCTAGGTTGCGCGTTCCACCCCTGGGTACAGGAGGCAGCTGATCAATTTTTCTCTTTCATATCAATGTTTCTTTCTCTCTCTCTACCCCCCACCCCTTCCCTGCTTTCCCTTCTCTCTGAAATCAGTAAATACATCCTCCGGTGAGGATTTAGAGAACAGATCAACAATACTTGTGCTGCACACTTAAAACAGTTGTTCAGAGGGCAGGTCTCATGTTACGTGTTCTCACCACAACAAAAACAGCGCCGAACTAAACTAAAAAGGGGCACAAAGACTGTTTGGAGGAGATGGACACGCTTAGCACCTTCATTTTGGCAACAATTTCATGGTATCTGCACATGTCCAAACTTGTCAAATTATACACATAAAATGTGCAGTTTTTTGGTATTTCAGTTATACCTCAGTAAAGTTAAAAATTTTTAACAGGAAATTTATAAAAATTAATAGTTTAATTGTGGTCAGATAACTAAGGGTCCTGAGCACATAGAGAGAACTTGTTGAGAACCACTGCAAGTATTCAGACGAACATATCCTCACCCTCACCTAGGCACTGACATTGTTTTTTGTTATCAAAACCAAGTCTCAGAGAATGTCTTTCATGTACTTTGAAAAATGAGTTTATAACTTCCTTTTTCTAGCTTTCAGGTAAGATTTAGCTTAATATGAGCACTCATTGAGTACTGACACTTCACTTGGGTTAACACGGCCTAGCAATTTCTCCAAGTCAAATGAGGCGGGCTTTGTACATTTGTGGAAAATGGGAATAAATACTTCCATATTTATAAAATGCTCTTATTATTTAAAAGCAATGGAAAGGCACATGCATGCATGCATGCTTATATATACATACAGAAAATGAATGCAGTAACAACAAGATATTAACTTCACACTATTAATGACTTTTAAACTCTCACCATTAGATTTAATTAGATTTAATTAAAAATAATTTGTAGTCTCTAAATGTTGAATCACTATATTGTATACTTGAAACTAATATAATATTGTACACCAAATATACGCAAATTAAAAAAATTAAATTTATATTCTGTGTACAAGAGACACACTTAAGTTGACATAGAAACTTTAAAAATAAAAATGCAAGTGAAATAGGCCCAAAATACATGCTAATGGGGGCACAGAGAGAATGAGGTCATCAATATTAACATCAGACAAAGGGAAATTTCAGGGAAAAATTATGTGGAGCAACTGCCTGATTTATACATCAAAAGATAATTTGCAACAATTATTCACACTTCTTTCATTGCCATTGGAGGCCTAGAGTTTTTCATTTTTCATTAGTATTTGTATGTTTTTAAATAAATTGTCTCTGAGACACATCTGTCAGGCAGATGCTGTCCTCACAGTGTAGTGGTCATTTGTGATCTAAACGACCAACCTGTAAAAGTCATTTTTATTGCATTTGCATATTGAGTCACACAACTTCAAAACACCTAGTGGAAACTGTTAGAGATAAAGGGAGAACTGACTAAGGCTTTTGCTATAATAAAACTCTAATACAGTCAGTGGAATCACAGACAGAGCAAGTAGGCAAAGCTACATAAGGATATATAGAAAATCTAGACAATATGAGTAATAATCTTTGCTTAGTAGATGCATATGAAAAATTAAAGCACACAAATAGGAAAAAATCCTTTTCAAGGTCAATGGACTGTTTAACAGACGTCAATCATTCATGCGGACAATGACTGAAGAGAGTTCAAGACATTCTGAAGAGTAGGCATTGCTCAGGATGTGTTCTCTGGCCACCATGCAATACAACTAGAAATAGAAATAAACGTTACATACTTTAAAGCTAATGTTTTAAAACTTGAAAATTTAAAAAATGCATTTCCAAACATTAGCGAAAGAAAAAAAATAAAAGCCACAGTTGCAGACTGCTTAAACAATGACAGTAAGAATATCACCTCTTAAACTCTGGGGCATTGCCAAAGTTTTGCGGTAGATGCCTTTTCTTTCCCGTTATTTGCTACCTTCCCTGTGATGGTGACTTGATGCCCCCTCGCCACACTTGCCATTTGCTTGGCCATTAGAATGTGATGGAGTAACGAATCTGTCCTGTCCAACCAGGGCTTGAAGAGCCCTGCCACTGCCCCTTCCTTCCCTTCTGCCCCCAGCCCAGCATCACCCAGGGAGGGGGCTCTTTCTCAAGCTTGCGTCTCAGGATGAAGAAACTGATCAGAGCCACAGCTAACGCGCAGAGGACATGTCATGTGAAAAAGAACCCAGCCTTGGATGTTGTAAACGGGTGAGATTGCGGGATTATTTGTTCCTGCAGCAGAACCCGGCAAATGCTAATAGAGCTGTATGCAGGAAAGAGAATCAGAGTCTCAAGGATGTTTATTAATTAAAGCAACAACAAAAATAAGCATCTTCTTCCAGAATAAGAGAGAAATATAGGGAAAGCTGGTGTAAAGTTTAAAGCAAAAATTAATTAGAAAAGTGGAGAAATGACAAATCCAAAATCCATTTTTTCAATGGGGCCAATTACATTGGCAAACTCCTCATAACTATAATCAAAATAAGAGGTAAGAGAAAAGAGAACCAACCCCTGAAATTAAAAAAAAAAAAAAATATATATATATAATGAGAAGTGGATTTGGGCAAAGATACAAAAGGGATTATGAAAACTTTTAAATAAATAAAATGTACATCTCTATACTGATAAATTTAAAAGTTCTGATTAAATGCATTTAAAAAAATACGAATGATTGAGTTTGTAGGAAAAAAGTTGAGGGTCTACAAAAAACAAAAAGCAGGGAAGAGGTGGAAAAATTGCTACTGATCTATTGTTAAAACTGGGCCCAGAGAAATTTATCGACAAGTTCTTTCACATCTGCAAGGAACACACAATTTCTGTGCTATTAAAACTATTATAAGGGAGGAAAATAAAAGTTTCACAATGTGTTTCAGAAAACTACTATATCCTTGATAGAACCTAAAAAAGAGGCAGCTATAGACAAAATGCACAACTGTATAAATGTAATAACCCCATGTGAAATATTAACAAATCAAAACTAGAGCTATATTTAAAAATACACTTGTCCAAATGAATTTATCTGGAAGTATAAGAATGCTATAATTTTAGAAAATTTATAAATGTAATTAATCATATTACTATAAAAAGAAAAGTACAGTGTCAAAATATCAAAATATGAAAAATATTGTTGTCTAAGAGCATTTGATAAAATCCAAAATCTATTCCTGATTATTTTTAAAAAGCTCTTCATAATTTAAGAATTTAAAAATTAATATCTCGGGGAGCATGGGGCGGGGGCCGGGCAGGGTTGGGAATATAAGACAGAAACCTGTACTTGAACAAGAATTAAATAAAAATTATATTTAAAAAAATAAAATAAAAATAAAAATTAATATCTTGAAATTAATAGCACAGAAATAAAAAACATTTTCCTTTAAGTCAAAAAACAAGACAACAATGCCTACTGTAACCATTATTATTAGGCATTGTGCTGGAATTTAAGGAATGGTTATTAGAAAATGAAATGAGAGGTATAAATATTAACAAGAAGGAAAAATATTTTTTTGCAGACAACAATTGCTTATCTGGAAAACCAAGGAAACCAGATACACTCTAGGATAAAATAAAGTCTACATAATTTAAAAATGTAAAAAAAATAAGAGTTAGGACAAAAGTGTATGCACACACACGTACCAGAGTCTTGGTACATGTACAGTCATACCCTGGCACAAACAGTGGAAACATGGGCACACTCAATTTTTAAAAACTCCTACATAGCAGAGGACACTAAATAAAACATAGGGAAATAGTGAAAACCCATCCTAAGTGTTAATACCCTAGATAGACAAAGAACTCTGACAAATCACTGGGCACTTCATTCAACCTCTGTGTGTTGGGTGTGTACCCGTTGCCAGGCACGGCTATGGTGTCTGGGGGCACACAGTGAACAAACAGGTATAAATCCCTGTGTCTACCGCCCACCTCCTCAGGCACTTTGTTTAAAAAATTGCAAATACTAATAAAAAATGAAAAACATCTTGACCTCCATTAGCACTTAAAGACATATGAATGAAATGTGTTATTAATTTTTCACTATTTACATCAGTAGAGATTTTAAAAAGTTGATTATACTCAGGGCTGGCAAAGGTGTGGGGAACACCCTCTCTGGCGTGCTCCGGGAGGGTATAGGTTAATAGAAACTTTCTGGATGGCTGTTTGGCGGTCCTAAGAAGCTTGACTAGCAATACCTCTTCTAGGAATTTATATCAAGTAAATAAACATATAATAGAAAAAAAATTTTAGTCACAAGGATATTTATTGTGCAGAGTAAAAAAGTTAGAAACATTTTAAATTTGTCATATATAGAATGGAGTACACATAAGAAATTATGTTGTAGAGGAATATTAATACTGCAGAAATATTATTAAATAAGAATGTAAGTCATAGTCTATACTGAATGACTCAATTTTAAATGAATAAATACAAATATATGACTTTAAAATGTTGGAAAGAGAGACAATAGAATATTGTGGTTCTTAGTGGCACAATTTTAAATGCTTTTAATTTTCTTTCTTGTGATTTAGGCAGTATAGATTTTTTTAATTTTAAAGATGAGTATTGTTTCTCTTTAAAGCTAACATATAGGTTAGAAATATCCCTATGCCTTAGAGGTTTTATATTTCATTGGCTCGTATTTAATTATCGCAGATCCACCTCCTTGGTCCCAAACTAGCCCACCCTCAACACCAAATTAATTCTCACGGGCCCGGGAAAGGCTCTCAGGAGTGACCGGGTCCCACAGGGTGGGTTCGGGATGAGGCAGCGCAGGTGAGCTCAAGAGCAGGGCTGGATCCCATCTTTAAGAAGGTTTTTATAAAAATATATTTTATTGATTATGCCATTACAGTTGTCCCATTCCCCCCTTAACTCCCCTCCACCCTGCACACCCCTCCCCCACCATTTCCCCCCTTTTGTTCATGTCCATGTGTTACAAGTACTTTAGATTCTGTATTTCCCATAGTATTCCCTCCCCCTGTCTATTTTCTGCCTACCGTCTATGCTAGTTTTTCTCTGTACCTTTTCCCCCCCTCGCCTCCTCCCACTCCCCTGTTGCTAACCCTCTATGTGATCTTCATTTCTGTGGTTCCGCTCCCGATCTAGCTGTCCTCTTAGTTTGCTTTTGTTTTAGGTGTGGTTGTTAACAACTGTGAGTTTGCTGTCCTTTCACTGTTTGTATTTTTATCTTCTTTTTCTTAGATAAGTCCCTTTAACATTCCATATAATAAGGGCTTGGTGATGATGAACTCCTTGAATTTGACCTTATCTGAGAAGCACTTTATCTGTCCTTCCATTCTAAATGAAAGTTTTGCTGGATAAAGCAATCTTGGCTGTAGGTCTTTGGATTTCATGACTTGGAATACTTCTTTCCAGCCCCTTCTTGCCTGTAAGGTCTCTTTTGAGAAATCCGCTGACAGTCTGATGGGTACTCCTTTGTAGGTGACTGTCCCCTTATCTCTTGCTGCTTCTAGGATTCTCTCCTTCATTTTAATCTTGGCTAATGTAATTATGATGTGCCTTGGTGTGTTCCTTCTTGGGTCCAACTTCTTTGGGACTCTCTGAGCTTCTTGGATTTCCTGGAAGTCTATTTCCTTTGCCAGATTGGGGAAGTTCTCCTTTATTATTTGTTCAAATAAGTTTCCCACTCGTGGCTGTTCCTCTTCCCCTTCTGGTACCTCTATAATTCAGATGTTGGAATGTTTAAAGATGTCCTGGAGGTTCCTAAGCCTCTCCTCACTTTTTTGAATTCTTATTTCTTCCTTCTTTTCTGTTTGGTTGTTTCTTTCTTCCTTCTGGTCCACTCCCTTGATTTGAGTCCCAGTTTCCTTTCCATCACTATTGGTTTCCTGTACATTTCCCTTCATTTAAATCAGTTTAGCCTTCATGTGTTTCTCTAATTTGTGACTAAAGTCAACCAATTCTGTGATCATCCTGATCACCAGTATTTTGAACTGTGCATCTGAAAGGTTGGCTATTTCTTGGTCACTTAGAATTATAGGCTCTCTCGGCCCCTCAACCCTGAGAAAATCTTTCCAGTTAGTGCTTTCAGGCTCTAATTCCCATTGCTGGGGCCCTAGCCTGAGCGGTCTGTCTCACTGTTTGCTCCTTTGCTTGGTTTATCTGCACATGAATGTGTGACCGCAGTCAGCCAGCCGCCCTGTGTCCTCACTGGGTCCACTAGTCGCCACCCCATGCCTGGGATCCACCACCTGCCTCCGCCTCCACTCCTGGGTTGGTGGGACCAAACAATCTTTCCTGCCCAACCCTGCTCTGCCCCTGACTCCGCCCCTCTTACTGGTCTGGCTGAATGATTTGTTATTGTCGGACTTCCATACAGTTCAATTTTCACTGTTATGGCTGCATTTTTGTTACTAAAACTTTGCTGTCTTTAAATTTAGTTGTGGGAGGGGCACAGTGTTTCCACCTACACCTCCATTTGGCCGGAAGTCTCTTTTGGCCTTTCCTCAGCACCAAGTCTTACACATGCCACTTGTAAAGCTTCTAGGGAAGGGCTGCACTGCTGGGAGCCTATGCAGTGAGACAGGAGTTGTAGCCCACGTGCAACATTTGTTAACTTCAGTGGTTAGACCACCAAGAAGGGGTGGTTTTTTTTTTGATATTTTGTTCATTTTGGACTTTTACATTAATTTTTATTTTTAAAAATATTTTATGGAAGTATTACTTTTCCTTGACTACTGTTTTTGGCACCTTCCCTCAAATTTGGCACCCTAGGTGAGCACCCCCATCACCGCACCCCGCCCCCGGCCCAGCTCCTGGACAGTCCTCTGCACACCTCATGCTCCACAAACAGCATCTCTACGTGTGGCTCTGCCTCCTATCTAGCAGTCACAGAGCACTCCCGGCCACCTAGAAGCAAGTGTGTGCTGTGGGGGAGGGGTGGTAGCATCTCAGCCTTTCCGTGAGCCCTTCCTTTGACCTGCTCTCTGGAGAACATCACCTGAATCCTAATGATAGTATGATGAACAGGTTGGGTAGCAGAGAATCCTGTGGGTCTCGCAGTGTCAGTCATTCTTCCCAGCAGCAGACTTTCCTAACGGCAGCCAGACACATGGCCACCCAAAATAAAGACCACATTTTCCCAGACTCTCTTGTAGCCAAGTGTGGCCATGATGAAGTTCAGGACAAGAGAAAGCAAAGCGGAGGGCTGTGCGATTTGTAGGACTTCTCTGTGAAGGGGAAGGCCACTCGCTTCTTTCTTTGTCTTCTTCCTCTGTGTGGAATATGGGTGTGAGGACCAGAGTGGCAGCATCTATTTTAATAGGACCAAAAGATGAAAGTCATTATGGAAGATGGTAGAGACTGGTGGAGAAACAGACTTCTAACACCACTGTTATCTTAGGCTTCCTGGTACTTGCAGATCAGCTCGGTCTTAGTTCATTCTGATTGACACTACGGTGATGTCCCTCTTGTAGATGAGAAAACTAGATTTAGAGAGTTCAAGTACCTTGTATGGTTTGACCAGTTATTAAGAGACAAGTCAGAGTCAGAAACCAGCATGTCTGTCTCCAGTGCCCTAGCTCTTCAATCCTGTTCTCTTAACCTTTCTGGCACCAGAGAGATTTCCAAATCTGAGCAAAGGGCTCTGAGTCCTCAGTTTCAGATGCTCATTCCTAGGCTCTTCCCCAGCCAAAGCCCTAAACCCCTCTGGGGCTTCAGTGTTGAAAACAACCAGGAAGAGAGAACAGGGGAACAGGAATTCTTCACGAGTGTCTTCTGAGTTACTGCCCATACCTTGCTGTGTCCCCAGACCACTGTGTGACACCAATGCTATGTATTTGTGTCTGTCTTTGGGCATCAACCATTGTGACTCAGGACAAAGGTTGCAGACTCATAAGTTGTTCCCCCGGATGTACAGGCAAAAAAGCTTTTACCAGCTCCCCTCCCCGACGAGTGACCACTGTCTCAGCATTAATGCATCCGATGGCACCGAGCCTTGGTGGCCGGAGCGAGGACAGTCGCCAAGCGGGGATTGAAATTACATTTTTATTTACATGATTACTTTTCCACAGCTTGGTTTCTTGCAGGCTTTTGACCTTTTAGGCCACACTATTTAGTCTGGACAGAATCCTTGAGTTACTTTACTTTTTTCTACTCTCAAAGAACTTGATAGATGTGTTATCAAAATATTCATCTGTGGTGTCACTCTATCAGGTCTAAAAGTGAAAGTGTTTTTTTGTGCTCAGCATGCAAGACAGTGTACACATTTTCAAGTGTAGACTTGGTAACGTTTTGGAGAAGAATAATCAGTGTTATTTTAGGAAGACCCTTGTTAGAGCTGGGTGAGCCTGGACCCTTAGTGTAAATCCGAAGGATGAAATTTGAGCCTGCCTGTAATGTAAACTCATATTATCATTACAATGTGCAGTCACAGCATTAATAAAAACAGATCGTCCTGAATAAAACACAGGGTCAGCCTGCACGATAGATGTGAAGAGAGCATTATAGGTCATTGTTCTCCTTCATTGTAAGTATTACGTTGTAGTTACTGCTAAACTTTTTCAACAGCTTCTAAGGAGTCTGTTGTTAATTGTCTTGCAACTGTTCTCACAGTCCCCGCTGCCACTTTTGCTCCACAGTGCTCCCTCCTCGTCACACACCGATGACGGGGGCAGAGCCTGAGTTGTCAAAGCAAAACCCCAGGGATATGTCAGGGCACAAGTTTCAAGTCATTTGTTCTGCCTTTCACTTATTGTCACACAGTAAGAGAGTAAAGTCTCACAGAGGGTTTTTTTCCCCTGAATAAAATGTAGGGCCATGTCCTCAGCACCATAGCTTAGTTTCGGAAGGGCAGCCCTACATGGGCTGCTGAGTATAAACTCTAAGTGACTTCCTGTGGACTTCAGGAGTGAGGGACAGGAGGATGACCCGCAGGGGAGTGAGGCAGCTGTATCCATGGTAGCTGAGCTGGAGGAAAAGCAGGCATTGTCCCTTCTGGGCCAGCGGGGGTGCTGGTGTGTTGTACAGAATTTTCCAGGATTCCCTCCGCAATGCGGTTCTGAGTGAGTGGGCCACCAGAGATGTGTGTAAGGATGACGCTGCCGTCATCACACTGCCAAGGCAACTGTGTGCCTTGTTGATGATGTGCCGGCTCACCTTGTTGGAGTTCAGTTTCCACAGGATCTTCCCCTTCAGCTTTTCCGGGTCACAGGTGTGTGTAGTCCTGAGGGGAAGGGTTGGCTTCTTCTGTAGATCAGGCATATCCTCAAGATTACAGGTCTGAGGGACAGACATGGGTCCCTCTTTCTTCTTGTAGGTCCCATTGGCTACTCAGACAACGTTTGCCACTTTTGTCCTTGCTTTGATGGGGGGAAGAATTTCCAGAGGTCCTAACCCCACTGTTTTCTCAGACATCACCCAGGAATGACATTTTATAAAGATAATCTCAAATTATACTTCTCTCTCCAACCAGAGAAAAAGATAAAGATAAAAATAAGATGGAAATTGCCCAATCACCCATTTAGGTGTCCGGGCCTTACTAATGTTTGTTAAGTAAGGGTACTAATTGGGGTGCACCTCTGTGTCACTGCACGGACATCAAGGAATCTCAGTCAAATGGTTTCTTAGTTCAATATTTCAGTTTCCTAAGGCCTACTTACCTAGGACCAATCAAGGTGGCTGTTGATTGTGGCTCTTGAAAAAGTGCTTGACATTGAGACAAGCAAAGAGAGCCAGTCACCTGTTTGGGCAGAGATGGGCACCTCACATGAGCGGTCATCAGACCTTTTCTGACCTATCCCTGCTCTCCCTGCCAGGCAGACTCTTCCCTGGGACCAGCCAAAGCTTCGGGGGTGGGGGAAGAAAAGTAAGGAAGGTGTTCTTCATCCTCCAGTCTTTTTCCTACTTTGTGTCATCTCCTTCTTATTCGGTCACCTGAGGACTTAGTACCCGCTTAATCCTTCAACCGAGTAATCACTGGCAAGATGCTTTGGAAAGCCCACTCCACTCCACGTGTCAGCCGTGGAAAATTGACCCCACTTGCCCTACTGCAGTGCAGTTAGCTGTGGCAAACCTCAGCAGTTCCTGGGTCATGGGCTGCATGGTCATTATTCTGGACTTCTCAGATGATGTACTTTGTGAACGTCAAGATTATTTTAATGATTGAATGTCATAGTCCACGTTCCCAGTTGCAAAGCAACCAGATTCCACTCTGATTAGTTTAAGCAGTAGGAGGATTTAGTGAAGGGTATGAAGAAACTCACAGAATTGGGAGCAGGGCTAAAGCAAGGGGCTTGGTGCTCAGCTGCTAGGAGCCCAGCTCCCTGTAGAGAAAATGGCCTGATGAGGAAACCACTGTCTCTGCCACTGCCAAACACTAAGTACCAGAGATTCATCTTTACTGCACCAGCTTCTTCCATCTGTTTTGAAGCCATTTCTGCCACAGGATGTATTATATATAAATTTTACCCAGGTTCCCTGATTGGTGGATACCCAGGTCACATGCTATATTTTAGCTGCAAGGGAGGCAAGTAGCTTCAACTGTAACTTCTACTCTGGGAGATATGGACATTTCAGCTAACACAGGGAGGTCATTTAAAAGTTGATGGGAAGGAAGTATATGACAAGTGTCCAATACAGGCCTGGAGTTCTTTACTATGACCAAGCTTTAACTCCTAAGCCCCTGAAATGACCACATTCATGTTAGACATACATAAATATGGTACTGAGCAGGCTGACAATTCAAACATTTTCAATCAAATTCTCACTGAAATTATTATAAAAGATTTCCTGCAGTCATCACATGTTCAGTATTCTCAAACATTCAATAAGTGTTAATAGGTGAATAAATGTTTTTATGTTAAGTGTCCTTTTTTCTTTAATGAATACATGAAAAACTATTTGAACCCAAATTTTTGGGTTGAATTTCTAGGTTCTCGTTTTCACATGCTCCCCTACCTGCTGCCAATAGTCCTTCTCACCCAAGAACATCCTTTATCTGTTGCTATGGCAACTTTGTTTCCCTATGGGCACAGGATTCAAAAAAATACCTTGGTAATTGTTTGTGCACATAAAAACAAGCTGATATTCAAATATTGAATACTAAGTATTCACTCAAATATTGAAATGGCCATTCTGATGATGGTTGAAGACATGAGGATAGTTCAAGTCAGGACCGTTCCAGAAAAGTATTATATGATCTTGGTATACACCCATGGTACAATGGATATAGCATTTACTTCAGGAAGTTTTATAGCAGTAAGTACTTCATCAGGAATTTTATTTTTCTATTTTAAACATTTCTTGAGTGCCTACTATGGGTCAGACATTGAACTAGGCCCTTGAATTATATTGCACAAAGACTGTGCAGTTTAATAGCACGAGACAAATAGGTAAGCAAAACAATGCAGTGAGAGTCAGAGGTTCATCCTGGCCTGTGTGGCTCAGTTGGATGGAGCACCATCCCATAACTAAAAGGTTGCAGGTTTGATTCCTAGTCTGGGTACATACCTAGGTTGTAGATTCAATCCCCAGTCCAGGTGTGTACGATCCCTGATCTAGGAGCATGCAGGAGGCAACTGATGGATGTTCCTCTCTTGCATCAATGTTTTTCTCTCTCCCTTCCTCTCTCTCTAAAAAGCAATGAGAAAATGTCCTCAAGTGAAGATTAAAGAAAAAAAATGTTAGAGGTTCCAAGATAAAAATCTACAAGTCTACTTAACGACACACTGCCTTATAATCACACAACAAAAATAAATATATCTCTTCTCTTCCTAAACACAGAGTAACTACAAAAAAGTTATATTAATATCTTGTCCCCAGAGCATAGCAACTCTCCATCAAGAGTATTTTAAAGTCTCCGACATCTGCTCTTCTGTTTAGACTTAGTTTCACTTTGCAGGTGGTAAGACGTCCACGTGCTCCTAGAGCCCAAAGGCAGAAGAACTCCCATAAACACAAAGGAAAGCAGTGCAATCACGTTAGCTTGTATATACGATGGATTTGTAATCAGAAGCTCTTAGCTCAGTCCTTTCCTGATTCTCTCTCAGGCATCCAATCACTGACAAGGACTTTTTCATAAGAAACCAACCTACACCCTAAAATCTCCTGTGAATCTAAGAAAGATGACTCCAGTATTCCCCCTGAATCTCTTTCGTCTCTCTTCTCTATCACCTTATTCGAGGGCACAGTGTTTTGTCTGTCTCCTGTCCTGCATTGAGTGTTCTGTTCCATCCGTGGTGCCTTGGCCCTGGAAGACCAGCCACCACATCAGAGTGAATGGACAGGGAACAGACCAGCGAAGCGTGCAGAGCAGTTTCCTCGGTAGGACCACAGGTTTCAGAGTTAGGCAGGCTGCCTGGGCTTGGAATCTGCCCCTGCTACTTAGAGATTTTAGGAACCTGAGCAAATCATAAAATCTCTCTGGCCCTTAGTGGTTTCATCTGTGAGATGGGAGTAGTTAAAGGTCCATGCGTCACAGGCTTGCTGAGTGTAGGACTGCTTGGGACAGTGTGTGCAAAAGACGTGGCACACACTCTGCAACATGGTGCGAAGCCCATGGCTAGTCCTCAGCGAGCGGTGGGGTCATCGTGATGGGTGTGGCTGTGGAGAATCCCATGCTTCGGTGCAGCGGGCACCCTGGCATCTCGGGGGATGCCGAAATTTCCAGATCAAACAAGCTATACACTTGGCCTTTGGCTGCTATTTGCCTCTCTCTCATGTTTCCTTTATAATATAGAATCAATGCCTCTACCTGTCCCAAATCTCAGTTCATTTGTGACCCTTTGAGAGGGTATTTTTGTTCTTACGACTGTAGTTCAAATTTTTGTTTCTCTGCTTCCCACTTCCCTGAAAGGGTATTTGGTAAGAAAATATCCCCAGCTTAACTGGAAAGCCCAGCCTCTTAATTCATCATGAAACATAGAAACCTGATAAACTGGCCTCATTCAATTAAGAGCCCCATATCACTGCACTGCAGAGTTTAAGGAGTAAAGGAAGTGTGGGCAGGTGGGGTAGGGGACGGAGAATGGCAGAAGATGGTCCCACCCCCACCCCAAACACAAGCACAGTGCATTGTCTTAAAATAGCCAGTTTTTTTTCTGTTTCTGTTCACGTGGAGGCTCTTCTGAAATTGGCCCAAGTGGAAAAAAACACAAAGCCCTTCCGATTTGTCCTGCTTTGTAACATTAAGTTGGGACAGAGCACGTGATGGGGTGGGGGTAGTTTCATAATATAGTAAGTGGAACCTTTTAGCTTCAGTAAATGAGTCTGACTCAGGAATGCAGGCGATTGTATCTCTAAAGAAATCAATATTAAGATGCGCAATTGCTCCCCTGGTATCGAAGGAATTAGATGATCTACATGCTAAATGACAAGCCTCTTGATAACAGGGCTTATGGGACCTGCATTCCCAGCCAGGGCTGCTGGGGACCAGCCTTGAGGTCCCTAAGGCAGAGGTAATCTAATTAGAACAACAAAGACCAGGTCTGTCTGAGGGGCCGGCAACCCTGGCAGTGGGTGGGGTGTCAGGAGGTGAGGGTGAGTGTGGGGGGACTCCATTGGGTCTTGGGTTGGCAGGGAGGGGCTTGCCGAGACCAAAAGCATCCAGGTAGGGAGTTGCTGGCCAGGGAGTTTAGGAGGGGCAGGGATGCCTGAAAAAGGGTGGGCAGAGGTCAACTCTACAACCAGAGCTAATCTCCACTTTGGCTCCACAAACACTGCCACGCTGGCTCCCAGACTCCAGCCAGACTTAGCGGAAGGAGTGAGCAAGTCTCCAGAGGCCCTCCAGACAGTCACAGAGAGAAGAAAAGGCCTGGGAAGCACATGTGGGCTCATTCGACAGAGTTCTCTACCCGCTCTGTGAGTCCCCGCCCTCCTCCAGNCTGAAAAAGGGTGGGCAGAGGTCAACTCTACAACCAGAGCTAATCTCCACTTTGGCTCCACAAACACTGCCACGCTGGCTCCCAGACTCCAGCCAGACTTAGCGGAAGGAGTGAGCAAGTCTCCAGAGGCCCTCCAGACAGTCACAGAGAGAAGAAAAGGCCTGGGAAGCACATGTGGGCTCATTCGACAGAGTCCTCTACCCGCTCTGTGAGTCCCCGCCTCCTCCAGGCCCAGCCTCTGGTGGAATTTTCACCTGTCCGTAGCAATACACACACACACACACACACACACACACACACACACACACACATACATATATGCATGCCGTGAGCTGCATGTTTCAGCAAACTGAACTTGTTTCATTTCAAGATCCGTCCTCTGTTCCCATATCATGTCCTTCTCCTGTTTGGGGTGGTAAATGCTCCCTTTTAAAAAGTGAGAGGATGGTGATGGTAGCTAGGAGAATTTTTCTTGCTTTGGTGTTTTTCCTTTGGCTTGTTTTTTTCAGATTTTGTTTCTTTGTTTTTAGAGAGAGGAGAAAGGAGGGAGAAAGGGAGAGAAACATCAACATGTGAGAGAAATGCTGGTCTGTCGCCTCTCCGTCAGTTGCCTCTTGCATGTCCCAAACTGGAGACCCGGCTGGCATGTGCCCGGACTGGGAACTGAACCAGCGACCTTTCAGTCTGGGGGATGACGCCCAAACCACATAGCCACACTAGTAAGAGCTCCTTTAGTTTGTTTTCAATGCTCTTTCCTGGTATGATTAGAAGTTTCTATGGATTACAAAATTATCCATTTTTGAAATTTTGTCAGACTTTGGAAAACAAAAATTTATGAAACTATCTTGTTAAACAGACTTCTCAGTAAATATTTTTTAAAACATAGCCTCATAAGTTCCTTTTTCTTATGCAAAAAAATTAGCCCTAATAAGCCTTGCTCCTAGTTCCTACATCTTCAACCTCTTTCGGCTCCCAGGGTGGCAGGTGCTTCCAGGCCCGTGGAATTCCTGGGCCACGAGGCCTTCATAAAGCCACCAGTTTCCCCATTTTTTTAAGAGCAGAAGGGCCTTTTCGTGTACTTAGATGATTCAGAACCTCAGTATGTGCCATAGACTTGGGACAAAGGGAGCTCGGAGCCCTGCCTACCAGGTCTCTTCATCTAATGGCCTGACCCACCACATCTGAGGACCTGGGCCCTCTGGGTCCTCTGTGGGCACCTGGGCCCTCTGGGTCCTCTGTGGGCACCTGGGCTTGGGGGCAGGGGGTGCTCAGTTCTGGCCCAGAGGGAGAGGCCCTCCTTTCCTCTTTCAGGGTGTTCATGGTGTGGAGAGGCTGAACCGGCTCATCACTTAAACATAAAGCTTCGAGCCCTGAAAAGCTGAGTAGAGATATAAGGTGAACCTTCACAGACCCAGGGCAGTAGAGATGCTGGGTCATTTACTCTGGTCTATTTCAGGGGCCTTCCTACTCATCTGGGGGACCACAGGTGGTGTCCACGAACACAGTTCAGCTCATAGGTTCTGTTGATACCATCACTCAACTCAGAAGTGAAGGAGTGTTACTGGGGGGAGTGGTGAATGATGGAGAGGAAAGGCTTCATGATCTCCTGACCAGTTCTGTGTGCAAACAAACACTGGCAGTCCTGGAACACTGGAAAGAAATTGGAGAAATATATGAGGTGGCCTTAATGGTGGTAAAAGGTCCTGCGGTTTTATGCTTCCTATCCCCACCCTTTAATGCAAATGCCTGAGGTTCCGAGAGAGGGCCACTGTATAAATAATTCGTTGATTTGGTATTGTTTTTATTCATAACTACATGACCGATAATTGTATTTTCTTTTGGGGTAAGAACACGCTTGCAGGATTTTGCTAAGGGAAAAAGATTATGAACATTTTTGGATGGAAAGAGAAAGCAAAACTCCTTAGGGATATTATCTGTATCTGACTTCCTTGCTAAGTTCTGAGGACCTGCTTCTAGAATAAATGACAGCGTACATCTGTGCAGCTTGCATGAATACTGTGTTTGGAAGGCTTCCTAATCTCTCCCCTTAACTTAGTGAAGTGCCAAGAATTTACATTAAATTGATTTTCTTAAGCATGCAGTTGGGTTTGGTTTTTAGAAAATGCTGCTTTTGTCTGACCCCTCACTATGACTAAGTTTAGGAGGTTGTGGCTGAATGAAATAAGAGAGGAGGAGGCAAAAGAGAGGGGATCTCCAAGTTCTACTTCTCTTCTAGCTGTAATAAAATATACAGTAGTTTAATGTAATAAACATTAAAACTAAATTCACTATTCACTTTGGCTTCAAATTGTTGGAAGCCTATTGTGTCCTCCCTATTCTAGGGGGTGGGAACCAAGGAACCTTTCCTAGTTGGGGAGAAAAGACCAACACAAAGGAGCAAAGCAGGTGTAGAGCAAGACTGCAAATAAATGCTAAATTGTGTGGTCCGTCACTACTCAGTTGCCCTCTGTGTGGGCTGTAGTAGTCTGGAAAAGAGCAATAGGCCTTATGATTTCATCTGATGGAGGGGGAAAATTGTGGGGAGTATTCCAGGCAGGAAAACACAAAGAAGCTCAGAAGCAGAAGTAAGAAAGACACAGACGTAGCTCAGTGGAAGGGTGAGTCAGAGTCTGACTCCAGCAGAAGACCCTGGTTCAGGAGATAGAAAAAATGAGGTTGGATGGGTAAGACATGCCTGGATCATCGTGAGCCTTCCCATCCACGCCTGTGGCCCTTCTCCATTCCTTTGTCCAAGAAAGACATCACTAATCACAGGTGGCACTATGGCCTCTGCATTGCTCTCCAGGCAGCCACAGGCAGATGATCGGTTGGGCCTCCAGGATGAAGTCCATTTTCCATCCCCGTCCCTGGCCAACATCTTTAGGCCATGTCCATAGGAATTGGGGAAATGTTAAGTGAAGAATGGCTGAACAAAGAAGGCACGCGACCCCAAACTGCCCAGTCCCCTTGGTTTCGGCCTTTCTCGACTCGGTTATGTTTTGCGCTGGAGCTAGCTAGGCATGGTGGAAGGAACAGCGGAGTAGGAATCCTGGGACTTACATTCTAGGTCCAGTTTGGCCACTAACTCCCCCAACTTGTGCCTTTCCTCATCGGTAAAATGAAAGATTGGAAGGAATTGATGGGTAAGGTCTGTCCTGGCATTGCTTCTTTAGAAGCCAACAAATGCCAACAGAAAGACAGCCCCGCTGAGCCTCACTGGTGCCTCCTCTGGGGAGGGACTGGAGGGCAGTGCAAGCCAGGCCGGCCATGTGGGGAAGAGGAAGCTGAGGCTCCGGCGAGCTCATGGCCGGAGTGAACAGCTCTGGGGTAACTGCGCCTCGGTGTTGCTGGACACTGTTGGTGTCAGATGGCCCGTATGTTACACAACGTGGTTCAGGCGCCGTGAGGTCTCTCAGAAGGGAGCCGATGAAAGGCCGCATCTGGAAACAGCTTTCTGTGAGGTTCCAGCCTAGTGGAAAATTTTCGTATATCATTGTTTTCTTCCCTCTGGACCACACGTCCATGTCCTCAGCTTCGTGTGGCTAGTTGGCAGATGTCCCCACCCAAAGGGACAAAGCAGCCTTTCTCTCTGACAATGTCCCCTGCTTCCCTCTGAGACAGGAAAGCAGGGTTTTTGGAGACATGGGCTGCAGCAGGATGAGGTCATCGCTCCAAGCGGGGGCACTGCACTCCCTCCACCCGAGGAGCAGACCTGAGGTTGGGACTCGGTCTGCCATTGCAGTATCAAGACGTCAGCTCTTGGGAGCCAGCTTGCCAGTAGCTTTGGTAATGCAGGAATGCAGATAAGGTGGAGAGACTTGGAGCCATGGTATTTGAGTGTCTAGCAAGGCATTTTGCAGGCCTGAATTGGCTTAATTTATTAATGTGTTAGTACTCAGGCAGGAACACAATGAGATCCTGCGCTTCCCTCTTGAAATGTGCCTCTTCTCAACCTCCCTGTATACCCAGCCAAGGAATTCAACGTGGCAGGAATGATGTCTGTCTTTTAACTTGCTCATGTCTAGAAAGCTCTTTCATTGATGCTTAACAAAACAGATATCCTTTGTCTATTGTCACTTTCAAAACAACATCTTGGAACCTATGGCTAGAGACAATAAAGGGGAAAACTATGTATTCCTTATTGACATTGTACATTTCATAGTTCTGGGACACCCAGTAGTTCATGGACAGAAATCAGGAGTTTATGGAAAGGGAGTGTTTCTCTCCTTCTCTTGCGTTGGGTTTTGTCATATATATCCATGTATCCATCCATGTTAATCTATTTGTTTCTTCTCCTATCTACTTATCTGTCAATCCATCTATCATTTCATTCATTTACTTATTCTGTTATCTAGCAAATGTTGCCTGAATTTGCCATGGCGAATAAGAAGACAGACTCAGCCCCCCCCCCCTCAACAGGCCCACAGCTGGAAGCAGCACCTGTCTGGGCGAGTTGTGTTGGTGGGCGCTCTTGTGCAGGTGTTGGACCATAGGTGCAGCCAGTGTTCTGTAGGCAGGGTAGATTCTTCTGGGTGTCCAGTGCTTGTTGCTTAGTGTTTTTGATCTTTTAAAAACCAAGAAAAATATTTGCCCTGGTTGGTGTTGCTCACTGGATTGAGTGCCAGCCTGTGAACCAAAGGATCCCTCGTTCAGTTCCCAGTCAGGGTACATACCTTGGTTGCAGGCCAGGTCCCCAGTAGGGGGCATGTGAGAAGCAACCACACATTGATGTTTCTCTTCCTCTCTCCTTTCCTTCCCCTTTCTCTAAAAATAAATTAATAAAATCTTTTTTAAAAATCAAGAAAAATTTTGGTATGGCTGTGGAGTTTTTGACCCTATCTTTGGGATTTGTATACCTAAGCTGCCCAACTTACATATATTCTTCTGAGAATAATGAACAGAACTGGAGTCTTATAGATCCTTCTGTCCCTCAGTGTGGTGGATAGACAGAGTGATTTGGGGCTGTCCAGCTGGCCACTCACAGTGACCTCCCTGAGCCTGAGTTTCTCTTCCCTCCATTGCAGGTGATAACAGTCTTTCATCTGTGTCATCAATGTGAGGATCACACGAGATAAGCAGCATTGGTGACTAGTTTAGGGCCTGACATGTTACAAGCCCTCAACAACAGGAGTGCTCATTCTTTTTTAAAAAGATTTTATTTAACAGGAAGCTAAACAACAAAGCAAACAAAATATCACCAAAGATACTGAAATACAGAACAGGCTGACAGGGACCAGAGGGGAGAGGGGAGGGAATTTCAGGGGAAAAGGGGAAGGGTTTACAGGAACAAGTATAAAGGACATGTGGACAAAAACTAAGGGGGGTGGAAATGGGAGGGAGGTGGGGAGCACTAAGGGGGGTGGGCTGGGATGGGAGTAAAAGACAGAAAACTGTACTTGAACAATAATTAAATTAAAAAATGCTTTAAAATATTTTATTTATTAATTTTTGAGAGAGGAGGAGGGAGAGAGAAAGAAAGGAAGAGAAACATTGATGTGCAAGAGAAACATCAATCAGTTGCCTCTTGCAGGCCCCGACCTGAAGACCTGGATGGAACTCAGGCAAGTGCCCAAATGGGAATCAAACTGATGACCTTTCAATTCGTGGGGCAACACCCAACCCCCTGAGCCACACCAGCCAGGGCAGGAGCTCTCTTTCTTGTTAATCCTAAGAGTGAATTGGGACAAAGCTCTTGTTTTCATGGAGGACTCAGCTGCTGTCAGTAACTAAGATTTGGACTTTATGCATTTTGCATTTCTTAGCAAAAATTGAGTCCCTTACCATACCTCCCATAATAACAAACAATCAAGGCAGAGTTTGAAGCCAAGTAATGGTGATTTTTCATATAGTAACTTACAGATAGGACTCGACACTCTACAGCTGTGGGCAAGAACGGGGAGGAGTGCCCAGGACGAGAGGAGATGGAGCCGCCTGTGTGTGCTAAGCAAAGAAAAAAAAAAAAGCACAGCGGGGGTCCTGCTCTGGGCAGAGGCCTGGGGATGAATAAATGGTTTCTGCTCAGGGTCTCATAGTCCTGCAATCAGGGAGGCCACTGGGCTGTGTTCTCATCTGAAGGCTTGGCTAGGGAAGAACTCACTCCCAGGCTCCTTCAGGTTGTTGGCACAATTCATTTCCTAGCAGCTGCAGGGCCGAGGGGCCTGGCTTCTTGCTGGCTGTCAGCAGGAGGTGAGCCTCAACACTTAGAGGCTGACTGCAGCTCCCTACATAGCTACCTGCCTCACCGAGCCAGCAAGGAGACACTGCAGTGACGGGACTCCATGAGTAAGGTAGTGTTTCATAATACAACATAGTCATGGGAGTGACATCTGTCACCTCTGTCATTCTGTTGGTTAAATACAAGCTACAGGTCCTGGCCACACTCGGAGAGAAGGGATTATACAGATGTGAATACTAGGGGGTGAGGTCATGGGTATTCTAATGACAAAGATCAATTGTAAATTCTCACCGTCCCCATGCCCCCAAGAGTCTCTGCTTCAAACAAGCCACTTCTAGAGGGGGTACTCACTTTTCCTGGGCTCTCTTCTGCAAGATCTGGTCCTCAGCGCCACCCCCAACCCTTATCTTGGCCTCCATAGATAGCCTCAGCCTCTCTCTGGCACCATCTTCTTTCCAGTCACCACACACACAAGGCCCTTCATGTCACCCTCAAGGGTGTTCTTCCTCCCTTCAGTCATGTAATTACTGCCATATCCTGTCAATTAGTTCCTAATCATCATTCCAATGAATCTGTCCTTTCTTTGTTTTTCATTGTCACCGAGACCAGCTCCATCTAACTTTTCCTTCTCTTTTGTCAGAACTATCACGGTAACCCCCCAGTCTACGTCTGTGCTTCCCTGTTGAGCCCTCAAATCCGTTCTCACATTCTGTCTTCCCCAGCACCATCTCCCTCCGCCTTTTCATTCTGAGGGTTACAAACACGTAACATTCCATACCTCTGTGGCCTCGCACACCCCCTTTTATTTCTCCGTAATGCTCTTCTCCCACTCAGTTCCTACCATTTTACCTGCCTAGAAAACACCAACTCATCCTTCAAAATTAGCCAGGATCCTGACCATACACAGAATAGTTCACTCCCCTAACTCCATTTTGATTGACTTCCGCTTACTTTCTCTTTCTGTTTTTACTTCACTTCAATTTTTCAGACACATCACTAAATGCACCATGTCTTGCAGTTCCGGCACATTGGCCACTCCCTATGTCCTCCTGTGCCTGAGGGAAGAAAGTCACAGTTTTTTAATCTTCATCTTCCCAGCATCAGGCACAGGCATCCCATGCTTAATGATCAAAAAAGCTGGTGAACTGAACTAGCAGTTTTAAAATTATTTGGCTGGCTTTAGGAAATTTGTCGAATATTACATAATGCAATGCCTATTTGGTGGGGGGGGGACTATTTTAAATTTGGTTTCTGACTTTTACATTCAGCATTTTAGAATTCACTTATCCGCTTATTCTTTCCTCAGCTAGTTTTTATCTGTTATTAGTTCTTCTCATTGGGCTCAATCAGCTGCATGGTTCTCAGTCAGGAGCTCTTGTTTTTCTTTCCAAGCGTTATCTCAATCCTGTGACCACAGAGAGCATTCTGCAATAAAACCCACACTTTTCAAACAAGCATTTAGCCTGAAGAGCAAGAATTCAGAGATTTCCAAGTTCTGGCATTTTTCTTCCCTTGTTCTGACCACAGGGTCCCAGCTGAAGGACAACTGTCTGTACCGCATGCACTCTCCCGTGATGCCACAGGGCATAGGGCCCAGACACACTGCCCTGGATGGGCCGTTGGCTCCGTGGTAAGGACCAGGCACCTGCATGGTGTGGAGGGCACAGCCTGGGTCACTATCCTTGGCTCGGTTTGTGAGTTCTGGAGCCTGACTCCTCCCTTCAAATCCAGCCCCACTACTGACAACTCCTATGACTGTGAGCAAGCGATTCGGTCTCTCCGTGCCTCAGTTTCTTCACCTGGAAGACTAGGCTGATATTCACCATCCTCATTGGGTTATTGTGAGTGTGAAATAGAATAGTGTATATAAGACTTTCAGAAGAGAGCCATCCACTTTCTGACATGGTAGGCATGCTCCAAACTTTAGCTACTATCATTACCCCAGAATTTCTGTGCTTTTGAAAGGCCATCAGATGAAGTCATCATAGTTTCTGGGACTGGGTCTCCTCAGTTTTAAGAGGTGAGTTTTCAAAAGAGGTATCAAGGAAATTTGCAAAAAAAGAGAAAAAATCAATGCTCTAATAGAACAGTTTCCAAGAGATTAAAATGTGTTAAATACTTCATCTTTCTTGTCTAACAGAATGGGCAGTGTCTCCTGCTTATGAGATTTTTTATAGAGACCAATTTACAGAATTCTAAGGGCTTCTCTGAATTGAAAGATCCTTTCCACCTTTCTTTCACCCTATTGCTTTTTCATTTAGAGCAATGTCTTCAATCGTAGACTGGATTTTTTCATCTGCTGTGGGGTCCTTGACATTGTTTCCACTTTGTTCTTCTGCAGCCAGTGTTGGGAAGGTGGTGATGGGCTGATTTGGGCTTCTCCTCCCTTACGGTCCCTTGCAGGGCCATATCCATGGGAAGAGGTCAGGGTTGTGGGTGTGTGTGCGCGTCTGGGCTGAGGCATGGAGGTAGAGACATGTGACAGTCTTCTGTGTAACAGGAGGAGGAACACAGGAAGATGAAAGGAAGCCATTGGGAAAGAGTGCCCTAGAGACACGGCCAGCAAACCTCACTGACAGGTGCATGATTGAGTGAGCCCGGCCAGGTCTAATGCTTTCCACCCACCTCCCGTTCCCAGGGGAGCAGAACTGGTCGGCAGCAGGGGTGGTGGGTAGGGGGGGACTCAAGACTCTTGGAGCCCAGATCCACTGACCTCATGCCAGGTGCTGGCTGGGGTGCCCTGTGGCCTTGACCTCTCTCCATCACCCTGCGATGTTGGCAGTGGTGTCCCTGTTGCACACATGAGAAAGTTGTAACTTTTCAAAAATTACACTCTCACTGAGGGTCAGAATGGGGTTCAAACACAGGTGGCTAGGACAGCAGAGCCTGTGTTCCTGTACAGTGGGTCCCTGTAGCTGAAACGAACGGGCAAGGCTCACACCCGTCTGATGCAGGAGACAGTCACGTGTGAGAACACACAGGTAATACAGCTGTGTCTCTGGGAGTCTTGGGACTGTGGCTCTTATAGGCACCAAGACAATTAATTTCCTGAGACCCAGGTAGTTGTCAGAGGAGTTAAAAAATCTGTTAGACAACTTTTCCCAGGAAACGCCTATCAGCTACAATGATTCGAGATAAGGGTGAGCAGATGTCAGAATAGACCACCAAGGAGCCAAGAAGCCTAAGGAAACCTGGAAGGATTCTGAAGGGGAAGAGGAACAGGCAGACTCAGATTCCGGGGGCACACGCAGGACCAACACCTATCAGAGACGTGGACGTGTTTGTGCTTCTTGTCCACTCATCTCAAGTCGGAGATTCCTGAGAGGGCGCCTGGAAAACGTCCGCCCCATAAAAGGAGATCACATTCTGTTTCAGCAGGTTGTCACTATTCTTTGCTTTTAAATAGTGACGGGAAGAAATGAGGAAGGGGCACTCACCTCAGCCCCCATGGTCTGTGCTGCTGGGTCGAGGGCGTAGGCCTGTATGATGACGCGGCAGGGGGCGTGCAGAGATGCCCCTGTGTGAGCTTCGAACTGGTCACACAGCAGCTTCATGCACCCTCAGCTGTCAGCACAGAACAGAAGTCTTACAGTCCAGAATTTCCAGGTGAATCTTGCCCTTGTCCAGGGTCCGGCACAAATAACGCCCCTGACGTATGCACTGGTAATTTATACCAAATCTTTTATTACAAAATCACAAGTATGTAATTCTGTAACATAATGATATCACACTCAAGCACACATCTATGACATTTTAGATGATATTTTAAATGTTCAAATTGCTGTCCATCTTGTGTGAGACATTCATGTGCCCTACCAACCACACTCAATGGTGTAACTTCTGCCAGACCATGTTTTTTAAAAAGCCTATTACATACAAGTCCAGGAAGCTCAGAGTGTCCCAAAGAAGTTGGATTCAAGGAGAAACACACCAAAACACATCATAAATACATTATCCAAGATTAAAGATAAGGAAAGAATCTTAAAAGCAGCAAGAGAAAAGGAGATAGTTACCTATAAAGGAGTTCCCATAAGACTATCAGCTGATTTCTAAAAAGAAATCTTGCAGGCAAGAAGGAGCTAGAAAGAAGTGTTCCAAGTCATGAAAGGCAAGGACGTACAACCTAGATTACTCTATCCAGCAAAGCTTTCATTTAGAATGGAAGGGCAGATAAAGTGCTTCCCAGGTAAGGTCAAGTTAGAGGAGTCCATCATCACCAAGCCCTTATTATATAAAATGTTAAGGGACTTATCTAAGAAAAACAAAAAGATCAAAACTATGAGCAGTAAAATGACAACAAACTCACAACTATCAACAACTGAACCTAAAAAAAACAAAACAAAATCAAACTAAGTGAACAACTAGAAGAGGAACAGAATCACAGAAATGGAGATCACATGGAGGGTTACTGGTGGGGAGGGGGAAGACTAGGGGAAAAGGTACAGGGAATAAGTAGCATAAATCGTAGGCACAAAATAGACGGGGCGGGGGGGGAGGTTAAGAATAGTATAGAAAATGGAGAAGCCAAACTTACATGTAAGACATGAACTATGGGGGTTGGGGAATGTTGACATTCCCCATGGGGAGGAAAAATGGGATAACTCTAATAGCATAATGAATAAAATATACTTAAAAAATGAAAAACCTATTCATCAATTTTAGCAACTAGTTGACTTTAGATGACTTTCTTTACATGGCGACTTTGAATCACACACACATACATATATTTGTATATACTTGCATATATTTGTATATTACATATAGTATCTACCATATAACATTATATATTATATTATGTATATACTCCACTGGAATCTATTTATAAATAGACCAGTGATGCTGTCTGTCCGTTATAACCAAGAAGCTAACAGTGTATAGAAGCACTGATATTCTGCTCTCGAACTCACCATTGAGTTCCTTAGCTGCTTTATTCTGGGCTATTAGCAAAGTGAAAGGGTGTTACGACTCTGTCAATGAGTCCCAGGAGAAAGTTTTGTCAGCAAAGTTTTGAAGCTCTGACCCCCCACAGGTCAGATGACAAGCGTACGTTGACCCTGGGTGGCACTGTTCAAAGACACGCCAGTGGAAACACAGTCTGTGCAGCAATCAGCTTTAGTCACCTAGTGAGTGTGAACGATGACATCCATCCATTCATTCAACACATTTATTGCAACACTTAAAATATTTAAAAATGTGAAAGTCCTCAAAATAACTTCTTTCAAATTACCTCAGCATCAAGACCAAGCATAAATTATTGCTTTGAATTTTAAATAGATCTTCAATTTAATTTATGAAAAACCTGGTATAACTCCACAGGCAATGTTTTATCATCACAATATTACTGTCACCTAGCATGTATTAAGTATTCAATAAAAGTGTTAAATGACCTCTATTTCAATTTAAGCAGTATTCATTGTGTGTATAAATTTATGTGCACAGGTTTGAAAATGCAGCCAGGAATTAATCACTTCCAACCTTTGTGTAAATGTCTTAAAAGTGACATTTAATTTCCAATTAGGAGTATGGACGTGGAAGCCATTTGACTAATGAGACTCAGAGAATCACAGCATGCCTCTGATTGACCAGTGGATTGTGACTTGGATCGAATTCTCTCTGCTGTGTTGTCCTGGAGAAGTCTACTGTTTCGTGACTTGCACAGACTAGAGATTTACTGGCCTGGACAGCTGGATGGTGTGGAAAGAACTAATAGGGAGAACATGAAATATTTGACCTCAAGCACATTTTAAAAATGCGATGGTGTTGATAGCCTTTTTTGTTAAGTTTTGGCCCTGCACCTTCGCATTGTGTATATATATATATTTTTTTTTGAGGACAAGGATGGCCAAGTGATGATGATGCTTCATCAAAAACTCAGATTTTGCTGGCATCACACACACAGATTGCATTGTGAGCACTTTCATCTGAAACCAAACGACGTGCATTAAGAGGTTTGCTGTCCCGTTTCCAAAGGGAGGTTAGAGATGGCAGAAAGCTCCTGTTTTAATTTGATTGATTAGTGACCTACATTCTAGATGGTGTACCCCTAAAAATGCAGAAAAATTGCCCCTCCTCAGGTTAGAGATTACTGAGAAAATAGCCATGTTAGAAAGACACGGATAGCTATTAATTAATGAACTATATTAATTGAGCTGTGATCCTGTTTAGCAGGTCATTAAACCTTCCCAGCCATCTTCAGAGGTAGGCATCGTTCTGGTTATTGACGGCTGTGTAACAGAATTACCCCGAATCCAGTGGCTTAAAAGATCACCGCCCCTCTTTTTTTATTACCACTTNCTACATTCTAGATGGTGTACCCCTAAAAATGCAGAAAAATTGCCCCTCCTCAGGTTAGAGATTACTGAGAAAATAGCCATGTTAGAAAGACACGGATAGCTATTAATTAATGAACTATATTAATTGAGCTGTGATCCTGTTTAGCAGGTCATTAAACCTTCCCAGCCATCTTCAGAGGTAGGCATCGTTCTGGTTATTGACGGCTGTGTAACAAAATTACCCTGAACCCAGTGGCTTAAAAGATCACCCCCCTCTTTTTTTATTACCACTTCAAATGAGTTTTCATTGATCTATGAGTGACAAAATCTTGGGTGCGGATATGAACATGCAGGAGAAGCAAAGTTGGGGAAACAGACAAATGGTTTTACGGTGATGGTGTTAGAGCCAGAGGAGAATCGACTGGCGGGAGGGAAGGCGGAGGAGTGGACATGAGGAGTCCCGGAGGGCGCCGCCTGAAACTCAGAAACAAACGTTGAAGAAGAGCGATGTCTGGCTAACAAGGGGGAGCAGGCCCGGGTGTCGGATGAACGGATGAACGGAGGCACAGGGAATGAGGGCCAGAGGTCGGGGCAGAGTGGGTGTGAGGACAGACTGGGGCTGGACTGGAGGGGCCCCATGCTCCTCTGTCTCTGTGTCTGGAAAGTGGTGATAATTTTCGCTTTTTTGGTTTGTTTATCACGTCTGGGCAGCCCCTGCCATCTAGCAAACATAGAACAAAAGTGACGGGTTTTCAGGACCCTGTACGAGTGGCAGCAGATGAAGACAGCAAGGGCTAAGGCCTCAGAGGGAGGAAGCGTTCCCGCTGGACTGACTCCTGTAGGCTGTGTTCATAGACCCGTTCCTTTAGGAATTCCTGGAAGTAGGGGTGGGGGCACATTACGGGAGCCCATTACGGGGTCCGAGTGGACGCCATCCATTTGCTTGTGACATTCATGCAGGCTCTCTTAGCTGGTCCAAGTGGGATGTTCCCCGAAAATGAAAAGGGGAGAGTTCAGGAAGCTCTGCTGTGGGCTGCATGGGGCAGATCATGCAGGATCTGGATCGTGGGAGGAAGTGGACTTCTGGCTCTTTCCTCAGTCCCGTTCTGTAGTGATATGGTGGGGGAGGGGCGGGTGGGCCCACGGGAAATGAGTAAAGAATGGTGGTGGGACTTGGGTTGGTTTAGGCCTGGCTTTTCTGAGTTTGGGGAGAAGACATGATGTCTTTTTTTTTTTTTAATAAACAATCTATTTTATTAGGTTAAATTTGGGTGAGTTTGTCTTGATTGTGTAGAAACATTTTGAAAGGACCCCAGCGGTCTCTCTGTGACGCTGGCATTGAGGAGAGTTTCTATGCTGGCCAGTTTTGGTGGGGGTTTTCCTGGGAAAGTGGAGAGGCTGCATCAGCCCATGTTAACAGCTGCCACGTCGATGCTAGACTCCTAGAGTCTCCTGCGCTCCTCTCTTCCCGAACGGAGAGTGATTTCCCCAGTAGGCGGGGCCCGGATCAGTCCCGGAGCAGGACCACACAGTGCAGGGCTCAAGCCAGGTCCGGCAGCATCCTCTTGTGGTTGGAACCCTGTCCCTCCTGCCTCAGAAAGCCTGACGATTGCCCCCCAGGAGGAAACCAGACCTGCGGGCTGCAGGCAACCCCGATTTGTGCCTGGCCACTGAGGACTTCGCTGGCTGCTTAAGGAGCAGTCACCGACTGGACAGGAGTGGAGGGTGGGCTGGGAAACATGGGTGGCTAAGGGGTCTTTGTATCTCTCTTATCCCTGAGACCAAAGGGATAAACAAAGACCCTTCTAGTAAACACCAAAGCACACACTATTCAATTCAAGTTCTTTCATCTTCCTTCACGTTTGGAAAAAAAATTTCTCCCTCTCCGTCTTATTTCCTCCCCTCTCTCCAGTCATCGCTATTTTTTCTCTTTCTCATTCTCTCCTGCTTTCTTACTTGATTTCTCTCTTTCTAGAGAAAAAAAAAGTATTGGAAGGCGAAAGAATGGGACCCCCTCTCTGTGTACCTCCCACCCCTAACTGCTAGCTCTCTGACCTATGCACCATTCATTTGAGTACCGTTTGCTACCCCAACAGAACAGAGTCACCCGAGGGTACTTAATGTTAATCCTCCTGTATCCACGGCCCCACTTGTACAGAGGCCTGGAGAGGCTGGGCGAACACACAGGGCCTGCCCTGGGCCTCGCATCTGCCTGAGCACACCAGGCTCCAGTGGCCTCTCCCTGGGAGTGAGGCGGGGCCCCTGTTGCAGCTGCAGTAAATGGAAGCAGGCCCTGGTGCGCTCTGCCTTCTGCCTAGCACACGTGCTCCTGGTCTCAACAGGCAAGGGACACCCAGCAGTTTCAGTTCCAAGCGCCTCACTGGGCCGCCGCCCCTGCATGTTAACCTGTTGCTTAAATGCAGAGCTGATGCTTTTCTCACTCAGGGAAGGGTTCTGCCATTTTCAGCTGTGTGCGGGTATTGTTCTGACACCGACTCTGCTCTCCACGTGTACATGGCTGCTCTGCTACAAGATGAGTGAGGTTTGAGAAGGTGCATAATGCCATTACAACCCCAGCTCACTTCCTGGGGCCGGCGCAGAGCCTGCTGTCCTTCCTCCCCTGCCTAGTTCTCTAGTTTGTAAAACTGCGTCCTGCTTTGGATTGAGAGGTTGACGGGCTTACAAGTGGCTCTGTCACTTCCTATCATCTGATCATTGCCGATACTCTTTAACTTTTCTGGGCCTCAGTTTTCTCATTGTAAAATGGGGACATTGGACTGAGTCAATGGTTTTCAAATTCTCTTCTGTGACCCTACCTCCAGGAGAGAGAGGGGAAAAAACATGAAGAGTGGGCTGTAGGACACTCCCTGACTCTACCCAGGGCAGCCTAGGCTTCTGCAAACATTTCCTTCTGCTGCTGAAAAGAACTGGCCAATCGCTGGCCTAGATCAGGGTCTGAAACACTTGCCTAAAAATCGTCCTGAGGGGCTGATTACAAATACAGTTGCTCAGGTTCCTCTTCTGGGCATCTGAGTCAGTGGGTAGAGGGTGGGGCCCCTCTCCTAGGTCCTGCCAAGTTCTCACTCAGCCTGAAAGCCCACCACAGCGCCAGGTCCTGCCCAGCCAGGTAGAAGGATAGATGCCCCCAGGCCCAGGAGCCACGAGCCAGAGGAGGAAGTGGGAGGGAGCACAGAATGGCTTTGTCCATTGTGAACTATCTGTATGTGTTCCAGAGAGCAAACCAAACTGTGCTCCTGGGTGTGGCTCCGTGAGCCAGCCCAACACCATGGCCCATGGGGAAGGAACAGTCGTTCTCCTTTACACACATGTACATATGTGTACACACATATGCATACCCTAAGCTGAACGTTCCCCCTTCTGAGTTGAACTTTTTTCCTCTCAAAGTCACCCTGGGTGCTCATTTAAGTCTGATTTTGCCTGCATGGAATGTCGGAGAGACGGTGATGTACATGAACTAAGTGCAATAAAGATAAATCAAGCAGGGAAAGGGGGTGGACAGTGACGGGTACCTACTCATGTGGGGCGGCCCCGGGAAGGAAGGCCTTTCTGAAGAGGTGCCATTGGAGCCAAGACCTGCCTGTCACTTTCTGGGGGAAAGTGTAGGGGGAAGAGCAAATTCTGGTGTTGGGAGGAATCCTAAACAGGACTGTGCACACGAAACTCGACATACAGCTAGCTCTTAAGAACAGGAGATACATTTTAAGTCTGTGCCAACACAGAACAATGGTTTATTTTTGACTAAAAATGTGTGCATTGGGTCCATGGAGCAGGATGGCACACAGATGATTTCTTCCTCTTCAGATGGTACGTCTCCATATCCACTCGGTTGGCCAAGAGTCGCAGCTTCCATCCCGTCTCTGGGCTGCTGCCGCGTTTACCTCGTCTTCTGGAAGGTGCCTACTGTTTTCAAGTCTGACGAGAACGTATTTGGAACACTGGGGCCACCTCTAGTCCTGGCCTTCAGTCCTCAGCTGAGAGAGTAATGTTGTCAACCAAAGTTCCCCTCCTAGAGATGATGCGTGTATTTATTTTTTAACCTGTCCTGGCCATTGGCTCTTTGTGACCATTCTCTCACGAGTCCCAAATCAAATTTGTATGGATCACTCATGCGAAAAGCCTTTTACAGGGAGCGGTGGGCAGAGACTTGTGGGGGTGGAAGGGGGTTGGCCTGGGGTGAGTCTGACTCTGAATAAACCCCCCCTCCTCTCAACTCTCTCTCCCTTCCCTTCACCTCATTCCATGAACAGCAGAGGTTAAACGGAAGCAGGTTCTCTATGCAGTGGGGATGTCTAGAAGCAGGATGGATGGCCAAGGACTCAAATAAGTCAGAGAATCAGTCAGATGGACATACCCCTTTGCTTTTGATTATTGAAGGTGTTAGAAAATGGGAACCATCCTTCCCGGGAACCATCCTTCCCAGGAACCTCTGCGCTTCCCCCTTCTCTCCCCACCCGTATGCAGGGTTCAGACAAATCATTCCATTGTGACTGCTGGGGGCTCTGGCAGGACCTGGTGATGAGGCAGCGGGGAGGGAGAGTGAGGCCCTGAGCTGAGCGGCCCACGGGGAGGACAGGCCAGGGGAGTGGGGGAGAATGGATCCCCAGGGGGGTTGTTGACAGCCTCCACGCAGCTCAGGAAGCTGGAAGTTTTATTTCATTCCATGTGTCCCCACAGGGAAATTCTAGGGCCTGGGGCAACACAGCATTTGTCATTTTGACACCTTCCCATAGCTTCTCAAGTCTTGATGGCCCTCCTGGGCCTCTTCACAGGTCATCCTCCTTGAAGGCCCTTTGCCTTGGTGCAAGTCTCATTGCTAGAAGCTGTTAGGAAGAGGCTCAGGTCCAATGTCTGGAAAATGCACACATTTTCATTCTGGAGTGTGCAGGGAAGTACATAGGCAGTGTCCCCTGGGTGGGTTTAAACCCCAGCTCCTCACATGTCAGCCAACAGGGCCTTAGTTGGTTGACTCAGCAACACACCACAGATGGGAGAAAGTGACAGCTGATCCTGCAGCGTTGTCCCAGGGAGTGGAGCCAGGTCTGCACCTTGCAGCTGTCCATCTTACCGGTCTTCCAGGCTCTCTGCTTGTGGGAGAAACAGCAAAGTCTGCTTCATCAGATCAAACACTCCTGCAGAGGAGGCAGCAACCTGAGGTTATGTGCAAGGAAGCAGTACCTTCCTTCTCCAAAGAGGTCGCTGTTTGGGCCCCCAAGGAATGTATGGCAAGGACCCCAGAAGCACAGCGTGTACCTGCCCAGTGACTTGGTTGCCAAATTTAGCCATAAAACTCACAACTAAAAGGACAACGCTGGAATGCAAATCAGAAATTCTTATGGAACTGGGTGTGCATCTGTGTGAGATTAGTGCTCTTGACCGGAGGGCCTTTTTTCTCCTCACGTTTGGGCTTCGTGGTCTGCACACTAGTGTCGACTTCTGTGCCAGCCTATAGCAGCAACAGGAATCCATTCTGGGAGGACTTCTTAACATGGCACCACATGGGGCCAGTCCGGCCTCACTGGCTGAAGGCCCCTGGGCCCAGTTCCTCACCTCTTGGAACCCCAGCCTCCTCCTCCGGCTGACTCCTACCCGTCTAGCAGCATGGTTAGAGGAGCCTCTGAGACGCAAGGCCCGGCCCTTCTCGTCATTCGGGTTGGTGCATTCATCATGCCCGGATCTTCCCTGGACGTGAGCACACACAGCCTTTCTTCACTGATGGAGGGCTGTGATCGGTGGGGCACAGCTGGAAAACTTGCAAAGACAAGATCCGTTGCCAGGATGAGTTCTAACCCAAATGTCGAACGTGTCACGTGAAGGCCGATCAGCTCCAACTGACAGGAAGCTTGCTTGATGACACTGGGTTGGTTATCGTCACAATGAGGACAGTGTTTCCCACAGAGTAAGGTCCTCAATAAACATTTGTGGAATGAATGACTACGTGACTAAGAATGTTACTCCATTCCCTGAATACTTCTGAGGGCTACAAAGTGATTTAGCATGATTTTTTCCATGCCAGGAGTTTTCTGGTGTAGGCACTAAAAGTCACTTCAAATGACTCATCATCCTACCATGGCTTGCGGTGCTTCCCCACTGGCAGGTCCCCGGGCAGTTTTCCTTGTGGCCTGGGTAACAAGTCCTCAGGTTGTGGAAGTCAATCTCCATTCATGAACTGAGGCCAGTGTTGGCTTCAGCCAGCTCATGCCATTCCTCCCTCTGGGTTACCTACCTTCTAAATCCTTCCGTTGACTTGTGAACTAGTCAAATATGATGCCACGCAAGGACTTTGGGCAGTGTAACACCTGGTATGTTTTAAAGAGCTCTCATTCTCTGCTCTCGCAGTCAGGTGACAATGCAGCCTAAATGAGCCTTTGGGACTCCAGCGTTCAGGGGAGGGTGGCTATCCCCTCCCTGCTTCTTCTACCTAATAGGGGATGGCAATGCCCTGTGCTGTCCCTTGTGCCCCGTGGAAGATCTCAGGCATGGCCCCCGACTTCCTGACCCCCTTAAACACGTGTATCTGATTTCTTTGTCATCCTCCCCAGGGGAGAGTCTATTTTATAATTTCTCACCCACTTCAGTGTGTGCTGCTGTGAAGCCAGGGGTTTGCTCTCTGGTTCCCTTTTACCTCCCACACCTTTTTCTGGTGAGTTGTAACGATGCAAGCGCGTCATGAAACTTTCTTTCTGCAAGAACACCTGGCTGTCTCAGGAGAATGTCTTTGACACTTGATCTTCTCTCCAAGAAGGATTTTCCATGAATACTTTAAGCCTGTTGGAATACCCTCTCTCAAAATCCATTTATTTAATTTGACCCCCTTCCCTGATCAGTTGAGTGGCCTGGTCCCAAGACACCCTTTCGTTTTCATATTCTTGTTTCCCACACCTCTACTCCCTGTAGGAAAAGCCTTAGATTGGAAGGAAGACAAGCCTTTTCTTTCTGCAGGCTTGAGAGTGGCTTCACTCTTGCTCCCTCGCAAGTAACAGAAAGCGTGCTCGCTTTTAGGTCTCAGGAAACCTTTTCGCTTGCTGGGATCAGGCATTTGAGTTCAAGCTCCACAGCATCTTTTCCCACGCGGTTTAATTTTATTCCTCACAGTCACAAGTAGCCCAAGAGGTGATACCCCTGCATTTTAGATTTTGGGATTTTAATAAGGGGGGCATGCTTTCAACAGATTATCTTCTTCCTTAAAGAAAAGCAGACATGAGCACCAACCCAAGCAGCTCCAATCTTGTGCGAAACTGCAACTTCATAATCCACCATCCGTTTCCGTTCTTGACAACAGAGTGAGCTGTCTTCCTGCGACCTTCCTCATTCCCCTGTCGCCTTCTCACACACACTCCACACCATGTGTTTGCACGCAATGTCCATAAAATGGCTCTGACGCTGGGCAGTTGAAGCTCATACCCCAACCTGCTCTTCCTTGTCCAACACAGCCTTCTGGGAACAGGTCACTGTGCTTATTAAACCCCCTTCCTGGGGAATGCGAAGGAAGCCAGGGACCCTCCAGATGAAAGTCTTATTCAGGAAGCTGTGCACATTTCACATGCAGTGATACCTGGAAAGTTGACAGAGGACTTGTCCGCCCTGGAAACAATCAATTTGTAAAGTGCAAAGCGGTGCCATACTTTGTGGAGCAAAGCCCACCTGCATTTGCATAATGTCCCATCGTGTGGTGCCAGGGCCGCTGAGTGCCACGCTGGAGGACAGCGGAGTTAAGCTGGGATGGCTGCCCAGTATTTTTCATCAATACCAACAGCATCTCAGGGATTTGGGTTTGTTAAGATTTTCCTATTTGGGAGAAACAATCACGATGGCATCTGAGGGGCTCGTAAGACTATGTTCAATTTTTCTGCAATTTTTTTGATATAAGCAATGTTTATTTCTTTATCAGTTTTCCATTGTCGAGTCAGGGAAAATCATGATGACACTGAGTCAGTCTTTTTGCTCTGTGTTTCTCCCCTCCCCCAGTCTCCCTATGCCCTGCCCTCCAACAAACGACTCTTGCCTTACAAGTGAGGTATTTGGGGCCACTCGACCCCTGTCAGGACGTGAAAGCACTATCAAGTAATCGGTCTGTCGGAGCAGTGGGCATAATTTCAGTGTAAGGATACCTGCTGCTCTGTGAGGGTGTTATCACTTCCCCTTTCCCTCCGAACCACTCTCCTGGGTAGAAGGCCATGGCTGTTATTTCTCATAACTTCCCAAGATGGGAACCAGGACGCAGCAGGATTTTTATCTAAAACCACCCAGGAAGTCAATGACACACACTCTTACGAGGACTTGTGTTCTGCTTGCTGTGACAAAGTAAGAACTTGGGTGACGCTGCCTTTTTCCTTGACTGTGTTTGTCTTAGTGAGCCTGCTGCATTGCACCCAGAGGCAGGTATGCATGATAAACAGCCGACAACAGTGGGGACTGGGAGTGGGAGACAGCTTCTAGCCCAACTCTGGCATTTGCCAAGCTATATGGCTCCCGGCAAATCTTTGAAGCTCTTGGGCTCAAATGTCCTCTTCTATAAAGTAACAGTGGAAGACAGTGGCCTCGAAGGTTGTTTTCAGCGTGGGCCATTTACTTCCTTATGATTGACATGTGACAGTCACAGGTTAAGTGGGTTCTTAGAAAGATGACTGAGTGCCCACTCTGCCTGGGACAGTGCCCCTTTCCCCTTGACCTCCCAGGGTCATTTTGTATGGCCACTCTCAAAGATGTCCCAGAGTGAGTGATTCTTATAAATAAACCAAAAAATAGTAGATGGACCCAAACTTTAATTAAATATCAATAGAACTGCTGAGCCCCGCCCCCAGACCTGTGTGCTTCCCTGGCACTGTGTTTCAGAGGGCCACCATTCTGAAAAATGAAAGCTTGCGATTGCTCTCACTTCACGTTCTGCAGTCTCATGTGTCAACTCTACAGCTGGGAGAAGGGTCAATGGCACTTACTCCTCAGTGCTCATTGGGCATCTATCGAACACTCACCTGTCTTAAAATGCACGTCAGCAGGAATGTAAGCTTTGCATACCTGGCTGTTGGCAAGCGGGGACTTCACAGTTTGATTCACTTTGTTTGCCATCATCCAACATAAAAGTATAATTTGATCTCTTTACAAATGGAAGTTGGTGCTATAGAGCAGGGAATTTGTTTTGTTAAAAAATCAAGTGGACAGGGCCCTGGGTAGCTCAGTTGGTTAGAGCATCATCCTATTACACCAAGGTTGATACTCAGTCAGGGCATATACAAGAAAGAAACCAATGAATGCATGAATGAGTAGAAAAACAAATCGAAATTTCTCTCTCTCTGCCCCCTCTCCTCTCCCTATAAAGAAAACCAATGACAACAATATCAAAAAAACTGGGCAGAAGTTTCTTTACTCTCCAGGGAGGATGAGGGGGCCACTCGGGGCAGTGTCTGATTGTTCTGTACATCTTTGGTCACACCCTTGCCTCTCTGAAGGTTCTTTTCTGCAGGGCGATGTTATCTTGATTTTTCCCAAATGACTGCATGGGTGGTGTGTGAGCAGGGCAGTGACCCCACTGGCACGTCTTCTGAGGACTGTGGCCTGTGGACATGACGCTCAGTGCAGTTCCAGCTGGTGGGGTTTATGTCTCTCTTCAACTGTGGCACATGAGCACAAACCATAGGACTGAAAGTAAGCGGCCATGTCACCTTCCCAGTCACCCCGGTGGATCCTCAGGCAACACCTATGGATTGGGCTGTTCACCCAATACAGACATTCCCTCTCCAGAACTCAGACAGGAAGTCATGCTCCCACTGATGGGAGGCTCAGCCCTTCACAAAGCAGCCCAGTCCAGTTCTGCACAGCTCTGCTGGTTGGGCCAGGTCATGCCAGGCCCTGGGCCCCACAGGCCGGGGTGGTCACATTTCAGACCATGACATCTGAGCACAACCAGCCTGCATTCTCCAGGATGGCACGAGGCACTCCCTAGGACAAGGAGCTGTGAGCATGGAGCCAAAACATGAACAGAAGGGTTTGCACACCAACCGGTATTTGAGGCTTCAGGGTAAAGGAGGAGAGGTACTCAGCCAGGTCTCCTGAGGGAAATTCCGGCAGTGGAGATTTCTTTTTTTTTCCTCTGTTTTTTTTTTTCTGAATGCCCATGCTTCCTTCTGGTGCTCCAGGGGCTGAGTGCCCCCACTTTGCAGGTGGCATTTTGAAATGTGACCCTGGGGACTGCACTCCACTCTGGCCCACAAACGGACTTCTGTTCCCCTCCTGGAAGTGTCGTCCCAATGGTCCATGTTGTAAGGCACATGCCCAGGGTGTTTGGAAAGTTTTTCAGTAAATATCTGACTGGGACTAATGTGCTGATTTACAAGTTGTAAGCATCCCTTTACCAAGGAGAACGGCTGGCGGAGGTCTCCGAGGAAATGCATAGTGATATATGGTGCCACAGGGTCCCTTAAAGCCATTAACAAGCCGGGGAGACAGATGCACAGTAGAAGGTGAAAAGAGCACCTCGGGGAGACCAGCCATCAACATCAGAGAGGCGGAGAGAAGGCAAGTGCGAAGTGTAATAGCTGAGCGGGGTCAGCAGTTCGGTGAGACTTCTCTCGCGAGACCTTGGGGCCCAGAGAAGAGGGGCCAGGGCAGACACCCAATGGGCCTTCGGGGATGGTTTTGCCAGGGGTGATGGCCCAGGAGATAGAGGAGCTCTGAAGTGCTTCATCTGCCAGAACTTGCCAAGTGGGTTCAGAACCTCAAGGTTGTTAAACTATGAACTTTGAGGAAGAATTATTGAACTCAAAAGTTGTGGTCCATTGAGGGAAAGCAGGCTAGATGGAGTCCAAGTTGGCCTGTGCAACGATCCAGGGCACTTCCCTGGGTTCTAATGTCTCCTATCATTGGCTCTTCATGTCTCCCATCAGATGACCCCAGAGGCATGGTCAGTCCAACTCGTTTCATCAGAGAGGCAGTGGAGGTTGGTAGGGGACTGGCAAAGAGTGGTAGGGCTCTGATAGACTTGCATCCTTAGAGTTTAGAGCTGTGCAATTGGGGACAAAATAATCAGCCTCTGTGAGCTTTGATTTATGCATCTGCACCATGTGGATGACCATGACCATCACTGAGGGTTACTGTGAGGGTTAAACCAAGTCCAAGTCCATGTGCGGTGGCTGACCCAGGGAAGTCACTCTCTTACTGAGTGTCCAAGGTGAATGCATATTAAGTGAGATAAGAGGTGCATTGGATGGTGGGTGTGGGGCAATTTTCTGGGGAGATGAGACTGGAACAAAGTAAGAGGACCCCAACGCATGATTCTCAGTGCCTGCTAGGAGGACCTGCAACTCACAGAGGTCCGGAATTGCTTGGGTTCCATGTCCCCACCTTCTGTGGGTGCTCTGTCTTGGTCCTTGGTGGTGTTGCTCCAAGCCAGTCAGGAGAGAAGCTACCTGCATGCCTCGGACTGGCCCCTGTGCTTCTCGCTTCTGTTTCCTGAGGCCAATTCTGAGCTGGGAAAAGACACTCCAGCCACTATTAGGGGACTGGCTGGAAGCAGCACACGTCATTTGGGTCTGGGATAAACATCATTTATGAACCAGAATAGAATTTATACATTCCATGCCCAGGAGGGGCAATCAATTTCTCCCCGTGACTTGACTTAGGCTGCGTCTACTCTGGTGCGTAGAATACGAAGGCATGTTATTTTTCTCTGAAACTTCCTATAGAACTTAAATGAATTAGATGCTTTCATAATCCTATAGTATTTTCATTGAAAATAGATTAAAAAAATTAGTTCCGAGAATTCCCAACCTGGGGTTGCCGTAACGGTATGTAAGAAAGTTGAGTTTGAAAGTGACCTTGCTTAGAAATATCACTGAGTGAAGGCAAAGGCCTAAAAATTGACCAACCACGGGAAACTCTGTCCTTAGGAGGTGTTGCCAGTTACAGAACAAAGGACACGAGCCCTGGTCACGGGCAGCTGGCCCAGATCTGCTGTTAACCGTGGAAAGGAGTTCTCGGCGGTGCACCTGTCTTCCATGAACACCGTGGAGTCACAAATTAAGACCTTCCTCCCCAGCCCTATCTTTCCTCCCGAAGCAATGGGGGCTCTAACAGTGCAATCTATTTTTGCACAGGACATTATATCATGTCCTGTCACGATACCATGTACCTCCAAGGACATGAAGTCCCACTTCAGAACCAATTTTTCTCAATGATCATTTCAACAGTCCTTCTGTGGTAGGGGCAGCTTTTGAAGGCCAGTGTGTGGAGGGGGGATGAGGAAGGTACCCACCTTGTGGGGTGAACACACTGCTTCTCGCTGGGCCCAGTCTCTTCAAGAACATCTGTTCAAGTCCTGTTCTCCCTCAGTTTCCCAGCTCATCTGTCTGCAACATGGTCTGAAAAAGTCTATTTGTGGAAACAAAAGGCGTGCGCATTCTCTAGCTCGGGGTCAGCAAGCGTGTTCGGTAAAGGTCCAGACTCTAAGTACTTTTGGTCTAAGTGATCACACGCATGTGGATAATTGAGGCAACACCCCAATTAAGCTTTATTTATGGACGCTGAAATCTGAATTTCATGCAGTTTTCATGTGTCATGAAATAGCATTCTTCTTGATTGGGTCAGCCCTTCAAAAATGTAAATATGAATTTGTAGCCCTACAAACATAGGCCGTGGGTCAGATTCAGCTTGCTGTCTGTAGCTTGCTGACCTCTTCTCTGAGAACTTGTCCCATTCCTCAAACTACAGTAACTACTTTTTCTCCAGCATAATCCTCGTGCAGTAGGAATCGTGCAGACCGCGCCTCCTCTCGATGTCACTGATAACCCAATGAGTGACCATAAAATGAGGGTGGGTTTTCTCTTGTTCGAGAGGCACAGACAATCCCAACCCCCACCCAAGGAAACAAAAAGAAGATTGTGCACGGGTACACACGTCCTGGAAGGCCACCAAGCAAGCCCTCCATGTGTATAAGCCCTGTGGACATGGTAGGGAGTAAAATTTGGGTAGGAGTGGGCTCTTTTTAAAATTATCAGAGGCAGCTGAGTTCTACTCCCTCTGTTTAATAATCACAAAGCCGGACTTACAGTTCTTATCAAACCATTTTGGTGGGGTCTGCATCGTTTCACCAGTTTCAACAAACTGTCCCAACGTGGAGGAAGATTAGACAGAGTGTGTTTACTTTGCGGAGTTACGGCTGTGTTCTCGTGGAGAGAAGGAGATATGGAAATAGAAGATCACTCCGTCTGCTCTCTGATGGGCTCCGTGACTGGGCAAGGGTGGCGGCCTGTGCTCAGGTGGATGGGAGTGAAACTCCACATGGACTGGTCCCCTCTGGAGAAAGGGGGCAGGGTGCTCCACTGCAGCTGTACTTGGGCTGCCAGGCCTGTGGAACAGGGAGGGGTCAGGGGGCAGTGTGGTGAGAACTCTGCAGCGCTGGAGCTGGAGGAAGCAGCTGTTCCTCTCACCTAGAAGGGACCCAGGGACAGGGGTGTGGTAACTCAAGGTCTCCCAGGGTGAGGGGGCCAGGGACAGACCAAAAAGCTCAAGGAGGTAAACCAGCCCAGGGTCCCTTCCATCCCTCACTGAATGGAGGTGCCCGCTGACCCCTCAACTCCCCGAAGTGGCCAGGCTCCACTAGGCTCTCCCTAGGCACTGCAGCAGGCAGGCGTGGTGGGGTGACCGCTGAGCCTGCCTACCACCTGGGGCTTGAGTTTCCCCTGTCTCCCCCCTGCTCCCCCCCAGGCCTGCAGCTCTCCAGGGTGCAGCTGCCCCAGTACAAGTCAGAGGGCAAGGGGGGTTATCTCAGAACCACACTAGCTTTCCACAGAGGAATATGTTAGAAAGATCTTAAGTGAAGCGCTCCAGTGGAAACCCGGCTGTGAGGAGAAGAGGACACTGGCGAAAACATGGAAGAGTTTTTCTGAAGCGGGAAGAGGCGCAGTATGATACTCCAGAGGCCCGGGTCGGGCCAGAGCCCCGGCCACCCGCTGTGCTCCCCCTAGTAGGAGACTTAGACACAGGCCCATGCCCACGATGCCCCCACCCTACCCCCTGCCAGGGACAGATGACACATGGCTAGGCCTCAGCTCAAGACCCCTAGCATCGACTGTGTCCTCACTGTCCCTCCTTAGGCCTCTGGCTCCTCATCTGGGAAGCCCAGTGCGGGGTGAGGTGGGCCGAGTCCTTGATCATGCTAGTGTTTCCCCTGAAATGCTGGATGCTGTCTGCATGGCTTTTGATCAGAACAACTGTAATCCACAGTAGGTGCTAAGAATGCCGTGACTGGCTGTGGAATGGGCACATAACAGCAAGAGGACCGAAGGGGAAAGAGGTGGACTAGACCGTTTTTCCAAAACATTGACTCCCAAGCTCATGGTGCACGTTGATTTTAAAAAATTGCACTTGCTCTGAGCCAGGATTCATATGTTTTTTTCAGTGAATCTTTATAAGAACCACATGAAGATATTAAAGCTGAGCGAGAAACGTCTGCCCCAAGTTATAAAGCCAGTAAATGGTAGGGCCAGTGTTTGAACTCGGGTCTGCTTGACTGCAAGCTCCCCATTATGCTGTAAGACAAAGACAAAGTAAATCAACCTCTCGTTTACTTAAACCTCCCCTTCCCACCCCACCCCCAGACACCCTAAAACCCACCTTCTGTTCTCTCTCCTACTGATTATATGGGGTGGGGCAAAAGTAGGTTTACGGTTGTTCTCATGGATAATAATACAATAATTAATCAACAATAGTAAAGAATAAACTTTGTTTTGTGAGGTGGCAGCTGTAACCCTACCTCTGCCCACCCTGTACATCTTTCCTGTTGAACCCGGATGTGATCCCAGTGCCCGAGGGGCAGCTCTGCTGGCCAGGGAATCTCCACACCCCCAGGGCCATGCAGGAGGAAGAAGACGAGCTGGTCTAGGGCAGCATCTCGGAGACGTTCCTGGTAGCGTGGGCTCTGCTCTGTGCGTCTCTCTGTTTCTTGGCCTGAGTTGGCCATATGTGGCCAGGGCGCACAGCCTCTTGGATTCACATGCCGCCCCTGAGTGCCGTTAGGGAACTACATTATCACCAGGAGCTGGCTGCCAGGAAAGACCAGGTGGACCATTTCAGTGCTGATGCACTGTTGTGTCAGGGGAGCCACAGCGGAAGGGAGAGGGAGGGACGGCCCTCAGGGGTTCCAGTGTGTGTGTCCAAGGACTCTGAATGCCTGCCGCCTTCACTCTCTTCCCCACTGTCACCAGGGCTGGTGAGGTGCTGCAGCTGTGCTGGGGTCCCTGTGAGCGAGGCCTGGAGAGCAGCCTGGCGGCTCGAATTGGAACGCTGTGTGGATCAGGCAGATGGGAGTGGGCGGGAGAGTGTGTGGGGGGATCCTCGGGGACTGGTTCCGTCCTGAGATTTCGGTTTATCTTGGGTGGAAAAGGAGTTCCCCTCCAGTGGCCTGGCCAAGAATGTTGATGTCACAGGGTAAGGGAACAGAGTTTGATTGTGTGTCACACAGAACTGGGAACGGGTGCTCAGCCTAGAGGGACACCCTTATCAATTAGGTAATGTCTGCTCATGATTGAGGGACTGCATGAGGCAGCACTCCAGCTGTGGGTATGTCAGCAAACATCTGCAAGTCGCACCCACACTTGTGGGGAAAGGTTTTCTTTGGATCATGCTGGTCCGGGCTCTGGAAGACTGGTGCACCCAATGGCATCACAGGGCGTCTGAAGGAGAGGACATGGCAGAAGTGTGGACTGGGCATGGGAGGCAGCTGTGGTTGGGATTTCAGTTCCATTTCCAGGAGCTACAAGTGTGCTTGTGCAGAGATGAGGCCTGGAACCAAGTTTCTTCCCCTCTTCCCCCAAGCCTGCCTCCCTTTCCCCCACTTTTTCCTCCCATTTTCCCTCCCCTTTCTTTTCTCTATCCTCCCCTCTCCTCTCCCTCCTTCCTTCTCTTCTTCCCTTTCTTTCCCCTGCCTCCCTCCCTCCCTCCCTTTTCTTCCCTCATTTCTCCTTTTTTCCCTTCCTCCCTCAGCCCCTTTCTCCCTTTCTTTCTTTCCCTCTATTTTCTCCCCCCACCCTCTGTTTTCCTCCCTCCCTTCCTTAAAGCACTAATATTTAATGATGTCCACAACACGTAAAACATGGTGCTAAGTAATGGGCATGCAGCTAAAAACAGTGCTTGTCCTCAAGGGGATAATAGTTAGAGGCATAAAATTCAGATAAAAACTGATAGATAGATGTAAAAAATATGTAAAACAATACAATGATAGAAGTATATAAGCTCTATGGTAGCCAATGCCTATGTAATTGGTTTTATTTCATAGTCTCTCTTTAAAAAAATACGATATGGTATAGAATTCAAAATTTAAAAATTAACAAAGTGATCCTTAGTCTGACCAGTCAGTAACAGAAACGTCTGAAGAAGACCTTGATGTAATATGCACATGTCTGTACATGTGCTACATGTTCAGGATCCGAAACAACAGGCTATAACCGTCTGTAGTGTCATGTGCTCTTTTTGCAGAACATATTACTGGCATATTTCCAGATTAACAAACATACATGTGTCATGTTGGTTATATAGCAAGAAGTCCCTCAGATGAGCTCTACCAATCCTCCATTCCTAAGAATTAACATTGTTCTCAGTTGGGGGATATGATTTTTTTTAAACATAGCAATAACAATTGTAACTAAATATTTACAAGTTGGTCAAATTTTTCCTTAGGGTAAGTCCCTAGAAGTGGCATTTCTGTAGAAGCGTGCAAACATTTTGAAGACTTTTTGATACATAATCCAACTGCCGCCCAAGAGGTTTCTATCAAAAAGTATTATTTACTTAATGTTTCCCAATTCGATAGCTGAAAAATATATCTAGTCTTTAAGTGAACATATCTCTTACATTGAAAAACCCTAAATGTTTCAAATTTATAGATTTGACTTTTGAGATTTCTATTTTATTAATTTTCTTTCTACTGATTGTGGCATTCATATATTTTATGTGTTAGAGTCACTAATATTTTGTCACATATATTAGAAATATTTTCCCAATTTGTCATTTGCCTTTTAGGGTTTTTTTTTTAAGATTTTATTTATTTATTTTTAGAGAGAGGGGAAGAGAGGGAGAAAGAGAGGGAGAGAAACATCAATGTGTGGTTGCCTCTCACGCGTCCCCTATTGGGGACCTGGCCTGCAACCCAGGCATGTGCTCTGACCGGGAATCGAACTGGTGACCCTCTGCTTCACAGGCCCGTGCTCAATCCACTGAGATACACCAGCCAGGGCAAGGTTTTTTTTCTGTATAGGAATTTGGTTTTATAATGTGATGCAATTGATCGATTATTTCCTTTATGGTTGCTGCTCTTGATGTTGTCTTTATAAAATACCTCTCTACCATAAATTAATATAAATATTTACATATACTTTCTTTAACTTTAATTCATCTGGAATTAATTCTGAGTCTGGTATAACTAAGGATGTGACCTTGTTCTTTCCAAATGATTGCCCAGTTGTATGGTATTATGGTAAGTTTTATTATGCTTAAAACTCCAAAATCTGTAATTTTATTGCTTCCTATTTTTAACATTTGTATATTTGTCACTTGTCTTAAGTGGTTGTTGTTATGTGTCTGCCCATGTTTGTCGGTCTTTTCAAAGCATTAGCTCATTTCTCAATTTTGTTATTTTTAAGTCATTCATTTCTGCTCCTCTTTGCAAAATGTTCCCTCTTATATTTTTAAATATCTTCTCTATAGCTTCATGATTTGAATTTATTATTACTTTATTTTTATTCTCCCTGTTTAAGAATTAAAAATTTAGGGCTACAAATAGTTTTGTTATGGTCTGGGGCACATTCCATACATTTTGTATAGCGTATTCTTACAGACATTCTAAATGTCTTACAGACATTCTTTCTAAATTATTTGTGTGGCTGTTTTATTTGCTGACAATAGAATTTTAGGGAAAACATGCTTACAGTTTCTAAGTAGTTGGGATTTAATTTGAATAATTGTCTTTCATTTCTGGTTTGTTACATCGTGGCCAAGAGTATGGACTGGAGATGTTTTTTGACCTTCGGGAAATTTTTGAGATTCTTTGAGAAAATCTGGTTCCTCACTGGTGTTTCATTTAAGAAAAGGAAAAAAACACTTAAGTTTGGAATTCTAATTGTATTTGTGTTTCTCTCAGGTTTTTCAAGGAGCCCTATTACCATTTATGTGCAGAACCATGACCACCCCCTCCTATGCTACCAGAACTCCCTTGGCCACCCCGTCCCAGTCCCTTAATCTCATGTCTTGCTCCTCCTTGTCTCCTCTAATGTCCATGGCATATCCCTGACACATCAGGTCTCACAGTGTCCTGTTCAATGTGGAGTACAGTTCTTTGACTTGTATTTTCTCCCTCAGATCTGTCCTGGATGTTGTTAGCCATCCTCAGAAAGTGGTGGGGGAAGGAGAAGCTAAGCAGACCATGGAGGGGGGAACACTGTCACTTGCATGGTCATGTAGACCCCTTACAATAACAGCCGTGACCACAGCTCTCCAATTACAAGCCATCCTTCTGATTGACACTCTATCTTTGTGTATTTATGTGTTTATCTCTACAGTTTAAACGGATTTTCCCACCCTCTATTGACTTATTTACTAGGTGAGCTCAACCTACTTACATTTATTGTTAAAATTTGCTTATTTCATTTTAAAATCTGCCTTCTTCTTTTGTGATTTCTGGTTTTCATACTTCCTTGATTTTTCTTTATTTTCAGTTTTTAAATGAAGAATATATCCTATTTTCTTTTATTATCCTTAGCACGGAGTCCATTTTACATTCCAGTAGCTATTGCCATTAAGTCATTCCAGACCATCAGTCATTGTTAGGAAGGTGAGGGCGGCTTAGGCTCTGAGTTGCCAACAGGTGAGCTGTGTGGGTGGCCGTGGCTCCAGGCTTCACCTACTCGTGAGGGCTGAGTCCTGTTCTTTGTTCCATGGTCGAAAGGTGGATTGACATTCACCATTGTCAGTCCAGTTTAGAGTAGCTCTCAGGCTTTTACCCCTGTCTTACTGCCCCGCAGGGAAGGCATTCTTTCCCATCTGGCTCTACCATACCCTGAACCGTTGGAAGATGAAAAAGTCACAACTGTAAGAATGCATGGCTTCAAAGGTTCTTGCCCCCATCACCCCAGCAACCCCTGTCTCTGGAGACTGTCACTGCCCAAAGCATCATAGGTCATCACCAGTCCTCTCTCTTTGCTTTCTGGGATCCTGTTTTCTAAGACTTCATGGAGGAAGGGACATTAATGTCTTATACAACTTTTGGCTGCTTTGTAGGTCAACAGTGCAATGGGAAGAGAAAGGTGGAGTCAAAGTAAGTTTGCACATTTGGGGAGCTCAGAAGTGGGGAGAGCCTTGCATGGTTATCCAAAGTGGGCAGTGGGTCAAATGGCATTGGATGTGGATGCCAGTGGAGGGGGTAGGACCTGGGGTGAGGCAGCCCTCTCTAGTGAAGGCAGTCCCTGGGAGGGGTCAGGTGAGGGCTTGTTCTGGCAGAACTCTTTCCCTGAAGGGGGTCTGGATGGTACCTCCCAGCAACCCCGCTTATTCAGGTATCCTCATTCATCGAAGTTTTGCACATTTCCAGGCTCTTCACTGGACTCCAAGCTTCATGAGAGCAGATACTGTGTCTAACTTGTCCAGTGGACATCCCTCATTCCTAGCAAAGTTTTTAATAGGCTCTTAATACATGTTAATTTAGTGGGCTATAGACGAATGAATGACAGACAAATCTGTAGGTATGGGGAAAGGACTGAGGCTGAGAGGAGACAAAGAACTGTAAAGAGGAGAGGACTGCCTCCTTGCACATAAGAAAGATGTTATGAGATGCAAGAACACTATTCAATGATCTTCACATCCACAAAAAGGGGGGGGGAGGCTGTAGAGTAATTCCCCATTTGAGAAATACATCTGGTAATTGTGGGAAGAAGATTTACGACCTTCAGTTCCAAAGAGGAACATAAAATAGTCATCTGGTGACTTCTACCCTTCCAGGGCTTGCAGCTCGCCCTCATGATTTTATGGCGTATCTGCATCCCAATACACCTCTATATTGTGTCTGTTTATTACAGAGAATTCAAATGAATTTGTAGAAGATAGATAGATTGATAGACAGACAGAGACTGATCACAGGTCTCAGCACGTGTCAACATTTGATGTTGTTGAGTATCTCGAAAATCAGACTGTGGAGTTTGTCCTATAATTTTAACTAGAAAGCTCATGAGGGCCCCTGTTTGCTTTCACTGTCTCCTACCCCATAAACGGAGCCTCCTGTGCAAGTCTCTGTCCATTTAGTTGTGTTGAGATGTGGCTCCAGACCCATTTGCTTCTTGCTTTCTCTGTTCCTGGGCCTCACCCCTGCTCTCTGAAGACTAAAGCACTGAGCAAAGCAAAAAGAGGCCATGGAGGGGCCATGCAGCCGATGAAGGCAGCAGAAGCTCAGATCGCTCCTGCCTCCCAGCCAGGGGACCTGAGCTGTGCCGTGCCTGTCCCTCTTGCTCTGAGCCTGCTGCATGGGTGGATTGCATGGTTGTCCTTCCTGCAGAGGGAAAGACACAGGCAGATTTTCTTAACTACAAATGCCCTCATCACAGACTATTTTTCAGGCACCATTCTTCTTGGTTCCATGTTCAAGTGCAAAGTCCACAGATGTCCATCCCAAAGATACTGTTCCTTACTCACATTGCCCTGGGGCCCCAGCCCTTCTGACAGGAAAGGTACCATTGCATATTGGGTCCCTGACTTGGTTTAGTATTAAATCTTCACAGAGTCTCAGGGGTAATATGTTTATCTCCATTTTACACGTGAGCAAGCTGAAGTCAAGGAAGGGTTCATCTTCCCAAGGTCAAGGTAGGGGTCAGAGTAACTGTGGAAGGATATTCCTGACAACAGGTCCAGTTGGAATCTCAGCAGCGTCTTCTGCCTGTTATACTGCCATCCCCTGAGAACACAGGTGACACTGACCACAGTGGTGGAGCCAAAGCACCCATGGGCCCTGGTGTGAAGAAGCCACCAAGATGAATCATGGGAAGGCTGGAGGAGCTGAGGCCAACGGAGGCCTGGTCACCTGCTGAGACAACCAGAGCTGGATGCCAGGGGTGGGATGACAGGCAGGACAGAACCTGTCCACAGACCCAGGGCTCGTGAAGCCACCTCCTCTCCTCACTTCCTGCCCCTTGTAGTAGACAGCTGCTTCTGGAAGCTGCCTAGGGTCTGTTTGCAAGGGAAACCCAGTCCCGAGAGAAGGCTTAGGCTGCTAGGAAAATAAAAAAGAAAAACAGAATAAAAATTTCTATATTTTTATTTTAGAGAAAATCATACTAAGACTGAAAAGATTTTTGGACTTTTTACTGAAAAGATTTCTGGACTTTTTAAAATAAACAGGAGCATTTTCCCCATCCGCTCTCCACAATTCCCGCATACAAAGGAACTATGAATTGTAAAACAAACAAACAAGCAAACAAACAAAACCAGCCCCAGATAATTGCACAAAGGGGTCTTTTGCTCAGAACTGAACCTGTGCCCCCTGAGCTGGGTGAGCTGGACTTGTTTTCCAGCCCTGGGACCCCTCGTACAGGGCACAGCCTGTGCTCCCATGCACAGTGGCCCCTCGTGTGTGCTCTCGGGCCGGCGGTCTGCACACGAGCAAAAACACGCCTCCTGCATGGATGGATTTATCCATCGTCCCGGTATCAGCACAGAGATGCCGCTATAGCACATTAAATATTTACAATCATCGGAGACAAGACAGGACACAGCGCCGAACCAAGATAAGAAAACTGTTTTAAAATATTTACAATGAACACAACTTGCTCCTTCTGGTTCTTTTCTTTGGCCTGGCATTTTAGGTCTCTGATCCCTTTATTGTATTTTCTGGTAGGCTCTCTGTAGTTTGCAAATGCCTGACAAAGCTTTGTGAGTCAATTTGAAGAGGACTGTCGTGTATATGAGTGACACTTGGGGAATTTTATTCCTGGGCCTGCAGACGGGAGGGTGTTTTGCAGTCTTGCTGATGCATGTGTCTCCTATGCCATTGAACCAGTACCAGCCACGAAGATCCATTTGCATTGCTCTCTTGAATAGTTGGTTATTTTAGTCATCACAGTTAAACAATGTGCTAGGAATTAGTTCATTCCTAAAATGTTACTCATTATTACACTTAGAAGCACAACTTCATTGTGTTTGACTTTCATCTCTGTAATCTAGGATGAGGAACAATGGAATTTAGGAAAACAAAGACTGGAAAGGTAATTTGAGCCTGTTTAATGATAAAGATGAAAATAAAGCTCCAGCTGTGAAATACTGGCTATCCAGAGAGACGAAAGATGGTCAGCATTTGAGATGGGGTGCCTGAGAATTCTCAGGGACCACGATGCTTTCTTTATGTGATGGGTGCCATACTTGACCTTGATGTGGTGAGACTGGCACTCCTTTGCATCCTTGGGATCTTCTGATGTCCTTGCTCCCCAGCGGTTTCTGCCCCTGGGCCCCTAACGGCCTCCACTCTGGGTATGAGTCTCTGCACGTTTCTGGTGTGTATTTATATCGAGGTGGCTGTGTTGCCAAGGAGCTCTGAGAGCAAGCAGAGCGGAGATAACTTCTAATCCACCTTTCTGTGATAATGTGGCGCAAAGTGAAGAGACCCAGGGCTTCATCCTCTGGTCTGGCATTGCCCTGGGAGGGGTGGCCTGAGGGGTGTTTTTTGCAAACCTAGCAGGCACCAGGCATAGCTTTTGCCTTGGAAATGCTGATGCCCACACATATGTGGTACAGCAAAAGAGAAAGCTGGGAAGGAGGAGAACAAGCACAAAATGGATTTGTAGGCAGAAAGAAATGGATTTTAGTAACCGTTCATAAGATTTAGACACCTGGAGAATTGAAATCTGGGAATGTTGGAACCGGCAAGGAGCCAAGGGTGCTGGGAGTAGAGAGGAAGCCCCTTGTCCACAACCACAGTGGGGCTAGTGACGGTGAGACTGAGAGCCCAGCCCAGGATTCTTTGCTCCACATTCCATGTATGCAGGGGGCTTCTAGGGCAGTGAGGTGCCTTCCCTACCAGCACAGAGCTGACACAAGGGCGCTGCCCTGCAGGATTCTCTCTTGATGGGCCAATGGTTCTCCTACCAGGCAATTGGTAGAAGAGCCAGGAGCTGTACATAGGAGTGGAATCAGAGGAGACATGGTTGGCGTGGCAGGTGTGGGGAACGGTCCATTCTGTGCCCTATCAAAGCACCAACATGCCTGGCATTGGGCAGACTTGGCTTTGCATCCTAGGCTCACCCTGGCATGAACCTGGGTGACTTGTTTAAGTTTGGGGTGCCTCCATTTTCTCATCTTTAAAATGAAGATCAGGAGACATTTGCGGACTTGTAAGGCTTACAGAGAAAATGGGCATGAAAATCATTTGTGATGGAAAATGTACTTTACAATGGAGAGTTTTGGGTTCTGAGGAGTCGGCCTTTAGTCACACCTATTCATTAAGAAGCACCCCACACTGATAGCTGGCCATTCTTTTATCCTTGCCATCCTTACCTTTTTCTACTTTCCCTAGACCGATCTCTAACTGTCATAGTGTGACGTGGGACACAAGGACAAGGGCTACAGGTCTATTAAAGTGACGTAGGTACCGGTTCATGAGCCCATGCATTGTGGCCCAGACGGTACTTTCCAGGGTGGTCCCTCTTTACTGGGACCCAAACAAGCTGCCCTCCATGGTGGAGCAGAGAAGAGCTGAGGATGTCCTGGGCCTTTGCCTAGAATTTCTGATGTCTCTATCACCTCATAGTACAGCCCCTCTCCCCAGGACAGAATGGTCTTTCCATAAGGAATTTTAATAAAAGTCAGTGGAATAAGAAACAAGATTGAGAAACGATTCACAGCATATGAGGAGCCATGTTAACAAAGCAGCCATGACTAGCCGTAGCACCGAGCTGTCCTGGGCTCTGAATCCCAGTGTCTGGACCTGCCCTCTCAGCAGCATTGGACTTGAGATGTGCGGGCTTAGAGTCAAAGCTCAGTGTAAACCAGGCCCAACAGTCCAACCTGATCCCGTGCGGGCCCTAAAGGGGTTTTGTGTTTTGTGAGGAAGCTATTCTCTGAGGGTTCTGGGTTCTGGAACTGGTAGGATTCCTCTAGTTCATCTGGCTGGTGGTCAGACTGTGGCACCATTGGGATCACGTCCCCAGTCTGCGGGCAGCAGCAGCCCCTTCCTGTGAGTGGGCACACTGATGAGTCCATCACTGAGGCTCCGAGTGGCCAGAGACCCTGAAGAGCTGACCAGGGATGGGCTGGTGAGTAATGGAGCTCACAACTGGGCCTCCGGGAGTGTGTCGGAGGACAGAACTTATTGTTCTCTGAAAACAAACAGCACAGCGCTGGCTCTGAGCTGGCCTCTTTATGGAGAATGCCTCCCACTTCCAGACTCTTGTCCATCTGTCCCTGTGCTCAAGTGCCATCAGGCTTCACCTTCCCTGTGAGCTCGTCTCAGCCGATGAACATGTAACGAGTGTGTACTGTGTGTCCACAAAGTGCTCTAACTCATGTTGACTTGTCGTAAAGCTGAGTAAAGGCTTTGATTTGGGCTGGTTTCCACAGTCAGGGAAAGTCCAGGAGGGGCAGTGATGTCGTGGGCCCTGGTTATCAGCCTACTAGAAACAGGACATCAGGCAGTGGTTAGGGGACAAGGGGCAAAGAATGTGAGTCTCAACTCCCACCACCTGGTGAAGGACTGGCGAGGCCAGGCAGCTGAAGGTGTCAGAGCCATGGCCAGGGTCCAGCGCAGATGCTTGAGTCCATGGAGGGTTTGTGTACAGGGCAGGGAGCTGGGCAGCAGCTCTGTTGTAAGCCTGCATCATCTCTGAGGAGCTCTGAGAAGGTACAGCGGACAAGTCATGGCTCAGAGCACAAGGTCCAGGTCTGGGGCACCAGGACTGACCCTGGGTCGGTCGGGGCATGACGGGGCCTCCAGGAGACACATGAAGACCTTCAACCACAAGGGTCTGAGTCCCTCCTCTTGGCTTTTCCAGATCCTATCGTCCTTTGAAGATCAGCTCAAGGCTCCCTCCTAAAGACAAAAATTCCGGTCTCTCCAACCACAGAGACCTCTTCCTCTATGGATTCCCTAGAGCTCTCCCTCCATTGCTCTCATTTTGACCCAGAGGAATGTCCTGCTCTATGCCTTCTGCATTCAAGCCAAAGCTGTCAGAGGCAGGTGCTAACTAAAATGCTCATTAGACACATTTTGCATATCACACCTCACCCCAAACTTACCCCACATCAGATTAAGTACCTCCCAGCTCCTGACAGACACAAGGTGGCATTGGAGGTCCCAGCTGACTCCAGACACCAGCTCTCTCCTAGCCAAGGGCACTGTTGGCTGGGGCTGCTCCAGGCAGGAGACCAGTGGGACCCTGGCTTCAGGGTTGGCTCAGGATACTTCTGAGTGAACTTATTAAAAAAAATACCATTTGCTTGATGACTTTTGGAAAGTCAGAACAGGTGGAGAAAAATTTAGAAACAGGAAAAAAGCAGAGAGAGATTCTATTTAGTAAGATTGCTTGCCATTGACATTTTCCCTTGCTCGGGTTCATTCTTGACTTTGCCTCCCGTCTGCAGCGACACTTTGCCAACTAAGAAAGGGTCACCTGATGGGCGACTCACTCAGGGCTCCTGGGCTCTGTCTGGAAAAGCTCTCCCTCTTCCCCCCATCCCTGCCTCCCACCCCACCCCCTCCCCGCTCAGAGCCTTTGTTGATGCTGACAGCTCGCCCCTGGGCCATCACTCATCCTGCCCATGGCAAACTTTGGAGAAAATAAAAAACCCTGCTCCCCTAATCTCATTAGAAGGGCTGCAAATTGAATTTAGCCCCTCTCAGTGTCCCCTCAGCCGGCTGTCATTAGGAGCGGAGGCTGGGCCCTGGCGGAGACCCAAAGCCCAGCTAACTGAATTTGAGATGCTGTGGTCTTGACGGGCCAAGGGAGGTAATTGCTGAGCCGTGGGGCTCCTGGTAACATTTCAGGCCGGGATTACACTGGGGATCCGGAGCCCCCATCTGCATCGGGGTCGGGGGCACTGAAGAGTCACCCACTGGGCTTCCAGGGGTCGGATTATTGATAAAGAGATCATCCCCAGTGGAAGGTGGGGTGTGGTGGGGAGGCTATATTTGGTTACGATGCAAAGTGGGTGTTATAGGTGGGGGGAAAGGAGACCCCAGTCAGTGAGGGTCAGCAAATCACCCAAAGTTAGAAATAATTTGCGGAGAGTGTTGTCTAACGAAAAGAAAAGGCAGCTTGGGGAGACTGATAGATAAACCTCACTGAATATGAGGACAAGAGACACTGAGTTTTAAATTGTGGGCATCTGTATGTTTGTGTAAATCTTCATATTCTACTTTCTGGATCACTTGAACTTTGTTTCCTTTGTTTTTCCCCTCAACATTAAACCCCAAGCATGGGGGTGGGGTGGCTTTCTGTGATTGAAAAAATGACAGTTTCGTGAAAAATGTACACAAACTTCCTGCATCCCGTAATCCGGCATGTCCCAGGTTCATGTGGGTGACAGATGCTGACTTCGATTTCTGAGGTCTTCTTAGTTCCCAGATCCATCACGGTAATTTCAGTGCGGTTGAAAATCCAGTGAAACCCCATTTTGAAGAGGCGACTGACAATAATTAACCACCTTCTAGACCCAGATGGTGGGACTAATAAATGCTGGGCCTGGGATTTGAACTGAGGACTGCCTAGTTCCACCCGTCCAGAGGCCTCACTGGCTTAGGTTAGTGGTAGTTTTCCCACCCTATGCCATTGCCCTAAAAAAGCTGCTGGAGAGGGACCTATGGGTCGCACAGACATGGCCAGGTTGAGAATACAGCCACAGGGCTGGAGGGCTTCGGTCCGCTGCCAATTGTCTGTGTGACCTTGGGTGCTCCCCAATCTCTCTGCGCCACCCCCCACCCCGCAACGTAAGGCAAGTCACAGGACCTGCCTCTTGGGTTTCCTATGAGGATGAATTGAGCTCATGTCCATCCTCAGCACACTGTGGGCCCCTCGTAAGCGCCACCTGGGTGATACTAAATTATAACCATTGTTTTAGCAGTGCCGCGAAGAATGTCCACTCACTTGCCTATTTAATGCTCTCAATTTGAGGGTTGTCGCCCTAATGAGGCTACAGTACTATCAGACCCCTGCTTTCCTTCCCTAACATTCCCAGGTTTGGAGTCACGACACCTCACACTTGCATTATCAAGCTTACTCATAGATGCCATTTTTGGTGACCTGGAAACAGTGAACCTAAGGCTTCTCCTGCCCTGGATACACCCGTGGCTCTCCCTGCACTCTCTAAGGCTCGGCGAGGTGAGAGCTCCCGCTGACAGCCCTTCCGTACCCACGGGTACCAAGGACCCCTCTGCAGACGGCGTTTGGTCAGTTTCACCACATTCGGTGCTCACTTTTACTTGCCTGTGGGTGGCTAGCATGCCCATTCTTAAATGAGAAAAGAACATTTAGGTTTTGTTCTCCATATTTCACCAGGCCTGCAGCATTAACTACAGCCTTAGAATGCATCTAAAATGTGGGTTTTGCTACATTTGACAAGACTTACTGAGGTCACTAAAAGCTTCCCTGTCTGTCACTGTATATCCCAATGGTGCTCAGGTTTTGAATTCAATGACCCTTTATTGAACACAGAGGAGGTGCCCAGCTCCGGGTTGACAGGCTTTTCCATATTGTCTCATTTAAGTCACCATCAATTCTTCGAAAAGCTTTATGACTTACATTGCAGAGAGAAAGGCAGTTTCACAAAATTTAAAAGGATTTTCTAGGATCCCACATTTCCTAAGTGGAGGGCCTGGGCTTTGAACCCAGGTATCTGTGGCTCACGCCATCTCTAGGGCACTCCCTACTTCAGAATATTACCTTGGCTGCACCCAAGCACCCTCCATCTGGTTCATCAGGAAAGCCACTTCCGCTCCTCAAAGTTGGCACCATGATGAAACCTATTTGTCCTCCTGGGCTTAATCAAATTCCTTTTTTGTGGATTAAAAAAAAAACAAAAGTGGGCCACACAGAGGGCAGGTGGGTTGTCCCAGGTCACACAGGCAGTTTGTCCCATGTGAGCCAAAACTGTGTTCATGTGTTTGGTCAGGCCCCTCACACTAGTCCCCAAACTGCCAGACCTCAGAACTTCATTCACACCAGGGCCCCAGTCAGCCTGGGGTCCTAGGGTCCAAAAGCTGTCAGGACAACGCTTCCTGTAAAGGGACATGATTTCTTTAGTGTGGGTTCCTTCCTGTCACTCAGATCCTGGAGCTTTCGGGGTCCATTCAGACCTCTGGATAATTTTAAGGCTAAAATCACAGCCTGATGGAGGCTGGGAGGGCGCACTTTCTGGGGTGAACCGTAGGTGGGGAGTAATTAGCCAGGCTCAGGGGACCCACTATACTTGCAGGTCCTCTCAAGACCCAGATGACACAACCCCTGCGACTCCAGTACTACTCGTTGGCTTCCCCTGCATTTGACTTTTCTGAGCCATCTCTGGACCCTTAACTGAAGGTTGCAAGTTCTTGAGGCTTTTTGGAGAGAGGCCATCCGACCACCTGTGCCCCAGACCAGCAGAAGCACAAGGCCGGGCTGAGGTCATTTTCATGTGGTTGAGAATTAGAAACGGCCCACGTGGGAGGGAACTTTTGAAAGAATATTACCCAATCTCTCACTTTTAGGAAGCCAAGGCCCAAATTGGGGTATAAGTTCCCCAAGGTCATAGAACAGCAGCAATTAAGGGCTCAGGAGCCAGACTGCCTGGGCCCAGCCCCTGCGACCACCACTTGCCTCTGTGTGCCATTGAGGAAGGGAGTTACTCTCTGCCTAGGCTTTGATTTCCCATCTGTAGTCAGAAGGAATCATTGTACCTGTGATGGATTAGAAGTAGATCTAAGTTCTTGGTTACTTCTCCACTCAAACGATGCCACTTATTTCCTCTCTCCTTAAATCTGAGCTGGCTTGTCATTTTTTGACCAACAAAATCTAGTAAAATGGCATAGTCCAGTTCCAGGCCTAGTCTTTGGGGGGGGGGGGGGGCGGGGTCAGCTTCTGCCTTTGCTGCATGGAGCCCAAAACTGCCACAGAAGAGGCTGCCGTGCCAGGTGGAAGCCCAAGCCAGCCCTTGGAAGAGGTTGTGTGTCTGGGGGACAGAGGCCTAGGGAGCCGTTAGCTCCAGCACCCCCCACCCCTTAGTTCATCCTAACTGAGGCCCAAACATTACAGGGAGGAGATAAACTGGGCATCTCTGTGCCTTGTCCCAGCCCCTGACATGTGGGATCATGACATGCAATAACAACTGTGTGGTCTTCAGCCACCAAGGGTGGGTACTTACATGGCCCTGGATAACCAGAACATGCCCCTCAGAGGTTTGGGAGAATTATGATTCGATGCACCTATAAAAGCTAGGATGGTGTCTGACATAGTCGGCATTCAATAAAAGTGAGTTATCACTCATTCCACAAACATTCCCCACTCTGGTTGCCCCCTGCCCCATCATTTCTGCCCCTGGGAGGGAAGTCTCCAGCCTCTCACTGAGATGGGACTTCTGCCAGCGTCTGGGTGGGCCTGGAGGGGTTAAGTCCGTGGATCCTGTCCCTGTCGCTGGGGATGAAAATTCAGCTGCTATTGATTCCTGGTAAGCATGATGCCCTTCCCAGGTCAGAAGAGAAACCCAAACCATTGTTGAGCAAATAGAGTATTCTGTTCACTGCACCAATTAGGCTGACCCTAGGGGCCCTGGAGCCCCCTTCTCCCCCATTTGCTGTGACAGCTGCCATGCTAATGACCCGCATTGACATGATAATTAAGCCATTACACAAAGTGGGACTTTCCCAGTGCAGGGGAGCTGGGTGACCCTGGGCTGGGCAAGGCCTGGGGGTGGTTCCAGGGCTAGGAGGTGACATGCAGTGCCTGGGTCATCCCAGACTCAGCCTCAGGGGCAGCTGGGCTGGGGCACTGCAGCTGCTTCTCTGGTGCTGGTGGCAGGAGCAAGGCAGGCGGGACCAGCAGGAGGACCGCTTTCAACCTCTCTTTAGCCTCAGGAAATCTTTAACTGGCTGAAGCTTGAAAGGACTCCCCACCCCTTTATGTACCCCACCGTGTCATCTCCTTTCTGGAAGGCTTGGAGACCTGGAAGGGACTGATGGGCATATGGGAACAGCTAAGGACGGGGAGCCTTGGCTCTTAGCTTTGGAGGGAAGGGCTTGGTGACCACCCTCCTCATTAGCCCTAGGGAAAGTGACCCTTTCTGTAAGTAGACAGTCATGGTGCAGACATACCTGGCTTCTTGTGCCACCCCACAGTTTACCGGGACTCATAGAGATCCTGACCAGCTGCAGCCCCTTTGCAAGAGTACAGACTTGCAGGCTATGTGGACTAGGCTCGAACCCCACCCTGCAACTTCACTGTGTCATCTGGGGCAAGTCAGTGTGGTCTTCCCTCCTCTGTAGAACAGACTCATGAGGACTGCCTTGTCCAACCGTGCTTGACATGGAACAAAAGTTTGCAAGAAAGGTCTGAGACAGCACTTTACATAAATAATGAGCGACAGAACCTTACTGACAATATGAAGTTTCTTCATAAAGATGAGTTTCATCCACAGAAACAACTGGGTGGATGGAATAGTCTAGGAGGTCCATATCAAGACATGTCTAGAAGTACCTTCAAATACCATGAGCGTTGCCCCTGGGGGCAGTGAGGCTGTGCGTAGAGAGTGCCCCATATGTACACAAGGAGAGACAGAGAAACAGAAAACCACTTACTGGGGGCAGAGAAAGAGGAAGAAGAAGAGAGTCCTGCTTCAAGACTACCAGCCATGCCTCCATGAGAGGTGACTAATTGAACATTTATCCATCCATCCATCCATTCCTTCATCCATCCACCATTCAAACAGACATTAGGGACTTAAGACAGAGAACTGAACACAGGCAAACCAATGCCTGGCTTTATGAATAGTTGGTCAATAAATGAATGAACGAACAAGGCACAATCCCTGTCCTCACGATACTATGCACAATGAGTGTGAGCCTCTCTTACCCAAGACAGCTCAGGCTAAGCTGTGATTTCTAGGGAACAGAGGGACACCTGATGTGCACAAGGTAACTGCACAAGTACGTGCTCAGGTAGACAGGCTCGGAAGCATAGGGTTATCAGTGGGCCAGTGAACAAACCTCAGTGTTGGACTCAAACCTTGGCATTCTCAAGTCCAATCAACATTTAGCAGGGGGAGTGCCGTGATTGATTAGTAATGTCTGCCAGGGGCACAGGCATGGGGAGAGACGACCCTTCATGCCAGGTTATTGGTCATCATGGATTTATGCAAGGTCTAATTTCTTCTTGTTAGAGAATTTTGTGAATTTTCTAGGATAATCCAATCCTGTTCCCCTCATACTGTGAGCCACTAATATTACAGTTTGTTCCAAGATCATGGTTTTAATTCTTTTCTTCCCCCAGCCAGTTGCCACTCAAGCTCACAAAACTGTGTTACCAGGCAGAAGAAATTTGACTGCCTTAAGAAAATCTAATTTGATTAATCGAAGTAGTGAAAAAGAAAGTCAAACTTTTTTGTTAATTAACTCAACAAACATTTACCGACAAGCGCCTACTATGTTAAAAGCCTTGGGCATAAAGACACAGATGACTCAGGTTCCTCGGACTGTCATTGTCTTGAGGCTGTGTGTGTTAGGAGCAAGGGTGAGTGTAAAGAGACAGGACCCCTACTGACACGCTCGTACATCACCTGTGCAGAGGAGACAAGAGCCAGGGAGATTAAACTTGTTGTGGATTAAGTGTTCTTTGGAGGGAAGCCCGAGTGGGATGTTTTTGTGGCTGCCCTCATCTGTGCCATGGGAGCTAGTGCGGTTCTGGGGATGGAGCTCGAGGCTTGGAGTTGAGCCGTCAGGATTTCTCATCTTCTGTCAGCCTTGGCTGCCTGGAGGAGGCTGCCCCATGCTTAGGAGTGTCTGGGCAGAGGCCGTGAGATGAAAGGAGGGGGACAGTGACCAGAGGATCTCTTTGGACACCAGGATGTGCAGAGTCCTTCAGTTTCTGTTCTGGTGGCCTGTGTACATTTTAAAAGATGGGATGGGAAAGATGCTTGGGAGCCTTTTCAGTGCCTGGTACACTCACACCTCGCTGCCCATAGTCTGACGCCTGGGCCAGCACTAGCAGCGTCACTTGGGAGCTCGCTAGACATGCAACGCCTCAAGCCCGAGCTCAGACCGACCAAAGCCGAACCCTGAATTTAGGAAAGATCCCAATAACTTCTATGCACATGGAGAGTGAGGAACACTGGTTTATATGACACAAACATCGCCTGTGTCCTCCCCCCTGCTCTGGTGTCACTGTGAGCTCACTACATCACACCTCTTCTCTCTCTGTCTCTTTTAACTTTCCTATTTGCCCTCAGTAATTAGTTTCTACCCCTCCTTTCTAGATTTGCACCCCAGTGTATGCCCCTTGTCCCACGCTGCTCCTTTGTTTCTTCGGCACCAAGGAGAGCCCTCCTTGGCCACAGCCAAGTGGAGCCCACCAGCCATGGCTCGGTGGCAGGAGGACAGTGCATTTACCCTGCTGGGCTACCCGCTCCAGTGGATTCTGCCCCCTTCCCATGCTGTCTGTAGGCTTTCTAAGACAAAAAAAAAAGAGAGAGAGAAATCCACCATGCCATGGGAGCATGAGAGGTGAGAGAGAGGCAGAGGGAAAAGACCTTAGGGAGTGGTAGGAGGCAAGAGAGCCAGGGAAGCGACAGAGAGAAGGTGTTCTGCACCCAGAAGAACAGGTGGCATTTAGAGTTGGACAGTGGGATTATGGTCCCCCTCTTTGTTATTCTCTTGCCGTCATTCCTTCTTTGAATCTTTCGTTCACTAGATATTCACTGAGGTGCCAGCTTTGTGCCAGGTCCTGTTCCAGGTCCTGAGGATATCGAGGGACGTGAGCCACACCTGAAGCACAGGTGAGTGGGAGCGGTGGGTGGACATTCAATTGGAAGCAGCTGCAAACGCCCTGGCCTCCCTGCCCTCACTGCTGTGGTATCTGAATGCTAATGTGGCCTAATGCGTGGAAACACTATATGAAGCAGAAGGGTCCTCTGCTTTACCCGTATTTCCTTAGGATTCATTTAAGGAGGTGCCTGCATTCCTGGGGGGTTTACACACACTCTCATTTCACCGTCACAGCCCTGTGAGATTGGTGGCAGACTGAGCAGTGAGTCAGCCACCAATCTGGGGCTGCTGAGTCAGCCCCAGACCCTGCATTTTTGCTGACTAAAGGGTGGCTGGTGGCAACAGGGATGCTGACTGGACATTTCGGCTTTGAGTTGTATTTTTGGAACTGGACTGAATTCACCGGAAGTGGAACTATTTCGCTGTCCCCTAAAGAAAGAAACCCCCCGGAACACCTTCCCTCAGAGTAGACTGTCAGTCACTCCGCCACCATCGGCCGAAGTGCACGGCGAGCCTGGAGACAGCCAGGCTGGTGATGGGCTTGTCCAAGCCCAGGGGCCCCGGGAGCAGCCATATCTGCACTTGAGGCTATCAGGAACACTCTGCTGGGGGCTCCGCTTCACTTGTCCCTCCCTCCCTGTGAGGTCCTGGGGACTGTCAAATAAATGACAAGACTCATTTTACAAGTAGACCAGAAGTCTGCAGTGGTGAGTCCTGAGCTGATTGCCTATCTTATCTTGAGTCATCGGTCTCCCCTCCAGGCCTCCACAAACAGCTCAGTCTTGGCAGCCAGGGCCCGATGGGGTGGGCATTTCCCAGGGCTCTGCTCTTTCCTGAGCCACCTCTGAGGGGCACTTAGCAACTCAGAGGCCTTGTGGCCAGAGTGGCAGGAAGACCTGGGAGTTGAAGTTCTGCAGGTGGCTCCTAGGTTCTGATAATGATGGCAACCCAGCCATGATGACAATGATGATGACAGATAAGACACAACTGCGTTTACCATATGCTAGGTTCTGTGTCATGGGCTATTCTCATGTTACCTCACTTCTCTTAGGTCAAGGGACTGAGGTCGGAGAGGCTGAATAAGTTTCCTGAGTTCACGCGTCTACTGAGTGGACAAGACGAGACTTGAACCTCAGTGGGTTGGATTCTAGAGTTCCTTACCCTCTTGTTTGGGGCAGGAAATCACCTTTCTTACCACCAAATTACACAGGATTAATGTAGGAGGGTGGGGCACCCACACCTAGCCTCTGTCTCAACTTCCTCTTGAGATCCTCCCAGCTGTTTCTCTCCACCACCTTTTGCTGCTTAGCACCAAACACACTGACTGGGACCTTAAAAAAAATTACATGACAGTGGACCTGAACACAAGAAACATCGACTCAGCCAAGTTTGTATAGAGCTGTACAGCCTTCTGATCTTAGCAGAACCAGTTCTTCCCTCCTAAGGAGCAAGGGGGTGTCCAGAGGCAGGGCTGTAGGGAGCCACCCCACTTAACCAAGAGAGGTTTTCCTTACAGCAAAGACCGTAGGTCCTGGGGCCAGGCCTTCCTGGGCTGCAAGCCCGACTCCACACTTGTGGGTTCCCTGAGCCTGAACAGAGAACCCCGGCCTTCTGTGGCATTCTCGCATGTCAGGCGGGAATCAGGGTAATCCTTGTTTCGCTGGGTCATTGGAGGATCGATGGGACAATGAGCACGAAGCGCTTTGTGGGGTGTCTGGCCTATGTACGTGCTGGATAAGTGGAGTCTGTTATCTGTTTGTGTAGCAAATGTTAGCATCTATTTTATATATTGGGCTTCAGCCTGAGATTTCATTTTAACCATCTTCTTTCAAGCTCTCAGTAGGTGTTCTGGTTTTCTTCATAGACATCTTACATATTTCTCGCAAAGTTTATTACCAGTGTTTGAAGTTTTCGGTTGTTATTTTCAGTTGGAGCTTTTCTCTTATAACGCCTTTAAAGTTTTTTCAATGATGAGATATTTTACATGGATCAAAAAAACTTTAAAAGTCAGCATTTCAGCCCAAGCTAAGTCGGTTAAATCCAGCCCCTTCGTCATGCGGAGCATGTCTGCCGGGCAGAGGAAGGACCCTGTGCCAAATCGGCTGATCTGGGGGCAGCCCGCCCGCTTCCTTGCTGGGAGACACGGGCACCCCCTCCACGGTGCCGAGCAGGGTTGTCGAATTTGTCACCCTGAAGTTCCTCCTCCTCCAGTACAGGCCTGTTTTGCACACCCACAAACACCCAAACTGGTAACATGCTGATTACTGCCTTTATGCTTCCTCTAATAAATGGAAACAGCTGTACTGCTGGCAATAAACATTAATAATTTCCCACTTGAGGAGGCACTGATATCTATTTAGATAAAAAAATATACTAACAGTCTTAAGTTGTTTCTGATTTGTTTGCATTAAAACTGCATGGTGATTATGACTATGTGTGATTTGCGTCTTTAAGTTATTTCCCGATTATTTTAATATATATTCATACAGTAGGACCAAAGGGTTTGCACGTTTTTTAAGTTTTTAATACTAACAGATTGTGCTTCAAAGAAGTCACACCAGCACACACTCTCACATCTCCTGCAGCACCGATTAATATCTAAACTTTACAAAGTTGAGACTTTAAGTCGTTGTCACTACGCCACCCCCTGGGGCGCGGGCTCAGTCCGGCAGCTCACCTGGAGACCTCATTTAAGTCTGTCTTCTAGCCAGTGAGAAGGAGAGGCCATCCAGTCATGTTTTACATTTTCTGTATAGATTTCGTATTTTTTGTTAGATTGACTTCCAGCCAACTTACAGTTTTGTTGCTATAATACATTTTTCTAGTGTATTTTCTAATTGGCTTCTCAGGTACATAAGAATATTGTGCTTGTTGATGTTGATCTTCTATGGAGTGATTGTTGAAAGCTGAGTTCTCAGAGTTTTCTATTTAACCGACAAATAATGAATGGGGCTTCGTTTCTTTCTTTGATTTCTTACATCTCCCACTGTTTCCCTTGTCCTTGCGCATTGGTGAGAACTTCACTACCAGAGGGACTAGGAGAGGCGGTGAGAGGCTCCTTGTCTGTGCTCAGCTGGGCAGTGAGTGTGTCTTATGTTCCACACTCGAGTGTCACAGTTGGTGTGGGTGTGTGCAAGGTGTGGGAGTTCTCTTGGATTCATGGTTTGCTAATGGTTTCATAGCATAAATGCTAAAAAATTTCATCATATTTTTGTATTTATGGAGGAAATTACATGATTTGTCTCTCCATTACTCAGAAGATGATCCATTTGTGTAAAATCGGAGTTATTTTACTTGTAAGTTTTATAAAACTTTCTAGTAACACCATCTGTCGTCCTTTTTGCCCAGGTGATTTTTGTCTATTCACTTAGTTTCTTTTAAGAGTTTATGGTGGATCCAGCTTTGCTATTTCTTTGTCAATTTTCTCAGTTTACTCTGTCTAGAAGGTTGAGGATTTCATTTCCGTTTCTCTTAAGATTTAAAAAATCTCTACTCCTTCTGCAGGTGTGACTTCCTTTTCCTTCTTCCATCTGTGTGATTGTCCATTCGTTGTTTAAGTCTGTTTGTGTCAGGTTTTACGCAGCTTGAAGCAAAAGTCATTCTAATGGACAGAAGAAAAGACACAGGGGAGGGTGATGTACATGGTGCTGCAGTGGTTGACTCAGAACTGTTTTCCAGGACACCACGACTCTGTTCACGACCCCCTTTACTCTCCCTCCATTGTCCTTCAAGGCTCAGGTGAGATGTGAGATCCTCCAAGAAGCCTTCCCTGGCTGTGGCCACCCCGTGAGCCTGGATGCTCCCCTCAGGCTGCTCTCTATGAGCTTTCATCAGTCTGCATAGAAACGAACTGTTTCTCCCATAAGACCGAGCGCTCATTCAGGGCAAGACAATCATATTCATTACTGCGCCTCCAGAGGCAGGCAAGTGCCTTGCATGTAAAAGTGTTCAACAAACACTTTCTGAACAAGCAGTAAACAGAGCCGTGTGGCATCCCTTAGGAAGGGGGAACTGAGATCAGAAGGGCTCCCGAGGGTGCACTTTACCCAGAATGCATCAGTCTCAAACTACAAAACTATACCCACATGACCAGGCAACTTTCCCTCGGCCTGTCTCTTGCCTGTCACTCTGTGTCAGGCTGAACCTGGGGATGTGGCCAAGCGGCTCATGGCAACAAGTCCTTGGCTGGCACCGCTGGGATGTCCTCTTCTCACTCCAGGTCCCAGCCCCAGACACCCTCTTCTCCCTCTCCTCCTACCCTTGTCCCTGACATGAGACAGAGAAATAATGAAAAGGGGTAAGGCTACACTTTGTAGCCAAAGTGTCTTTACTTTAAGTCTTGCTTTGGTCTCTCCCAGCATGTCCAGTCTGGGGCAATGTGCTTCTCCTCAGTGCACCGCAGTTTCTTCCTTGGAAGAATCTTTCTCAGCTTCCAGACTCGTGAAATTCCTGCCTCAGAGTAAATGCTCCACGATTTTCCTATGCGGCACCTCAAGCCCTTCTGATGTTCAGAACTAAAAGTATTTCCCCCTCTGTTCCCCATCTCTGGCCCCACGATGTGAGTGTTGGAGTGCCCAGGAAGCTGCACACACCCCTTCCCGAGACCCCTGTAGTGGTGACTATGTATTAGGCAGTCGGACACAGGTCTCTGTTATTCGGGGCCAATTTACCATTTTGCTATTTGCACCTCCCTCCACAGCCTTATTCTCTCTGTCTCTCGTTTTCATTTTACTAGGTGGAGCAGGCCCCTGGTTAGAAGCATCCCCAGAAGCAATTTCATGGGACACTTAATCCTTTCCTTGTTTTCTAGCCCTGACAGGGCAGAAAGCCAGGTGCTCTCCCCTTGCCCTTCATGGGTAACTCAATTAGAAGAATTAAAAGCTTTGATTACATTGTTAATTTGGAAGCTGTGTGCCTCTCACCCAGTGAGAAGCCAAGAGAGCCTCAGCCACAGATGGTCTGCAAATGCCCTGCCCCCTGGACAGCCCCACATCAGGTAACCCTCTGCACCCCTGGCCTGTTTGCCTGACACAGCACAGGGCCCTCACAGGACTCTCGTGGGACTTAGGCAACCACCCCAGGAAGTGAGAGGGACAGGTTCCTTCTGTTGCTTGTGCTCTCCCAGAGCACCAGGGTCTCAGGGGCTCAGAGAGGTCAGTGACTTGCCCCAGGCCACAGCCAGGTGGTTCAGGGGTGTGGCAGAAACCAGAGCACAGCCCCATGCACACCCAGGCTGGGCTCTTCTCACTACCCCATGTAGCGTGAACAGTAGCCTATGGAAGGGGGCTCTGTGTATTTTCCAGAGTATTTCGATTTCTGCAATGAGCACAGACTCCACTCCACAGGCATGCTTTGCAAAGACGGCCACAACACTATTCCATCCTATGTGCTCTCGTCTAATAGGACCTTGCCCCTCCCCCACACCTAGTGGTTAATTGCCCTCTCTTTGAGCTGGAGCTGCCCTTAGTGACTTGCTTGTAACCAATAGAAGGTGGCAGAGCAATGCTGCTTGACTCGAGAGGCTAATCGGAAAAGGCCAGGCAATGTCCCTTGGGTTCTCTTCATTCACTTGCTCTCCACCTGCGCCCTCTTGGAATGTTCCCTCTTCGGATTCAGCTGCCATGGTGTGAGAATGTCAACCCACAGGGAGTGTGGTACCAGTTGACAGTCCCAGCTGAGCACAACTCTATGTCTGCCCAGCCACCAGACATGTGAATGAGGAAGCCTCTGGATAATTCCTGCCCCCAGCCATGTGTGTCTTCCCACCTGACGTCCCAGATGCTTTGGAGCAGAAGAAGCCATTGCCGTGTTGGGAGACAACTCTCCATGGGCCTCTAGCATTTCTGCATGTCTTGTAAAAAGACACACAGGCAGCTTTTGTTCCAGACTCTGCTTTACAAGATGCTTGTGTAATGAACATCACAGAAGAAAGAGATTGTACTCCCCTCTGAAGCAAAGGGTGGGTGTGCTTGCAGCCTTGGAAAACAGAGAGAGTGTTAATACCTCCCTCTGGAGTTTATGGCAGGCACGCTTACTTCCTATTATAAAAGATCCAGGTTCCCTAAACTTGGGGTTCCTCCCCTAGAGTGCAACCCACTGTGTGTGCAGACAACGCCTGCTCTCTTCCCATAACCCCATGGGTACTGGGCCTCCAGGGACCGACATAAGGAAACACTGGTATCTAAATGACTGCTGGTGCTGTGATAATGTCCTTTGCCTCCCACCCAGGAGCCTCTTGCTTTCTACCTGCACCCACAAAGCTGTGATAGGCTAACCTGTGCATCTGCAAGTTGGGTGAAGGGTCCCAGACCCTCCACAGTTCGTAATGCCCTCGTGTGCCCCTTTGGAACTCATGATCTCCAGAATCCATGGATGCAGTATAATGTTATGATTTTTTGTTTTGCATCACTAAGTTCACAGTGGCTTGGCAGCAATGGATTAACCAGACGCAAACGTAATCAAGGCCAATTTCTTTTCTTTGGGGGAATATACAGTCTATGAGGAAGAGTAAGACATGCTGCACCTAGAAACTGCATGCAGGGCCACCCTGCACAGGGTGCCCTGGGTGGGCCAGGGCAGGTTCTCAGACGCTCCCTCCAAGTGTCCATCTATGTCCACTAACTCCTCATAGCAGCTGAGGAGACGTGAGGAAAAAGGGTCATTCTGGCTCAACATATAAAAACAGACATATAAACATGTCTGATGAGGGAGAATGGCCCTGGGGGAGGCTGAGGACATGGGGATTTGGAACAGGACACAGAAGAAGTGACCCAGCCAGCCTGCTGCTGTGTTTGCATCTGGAGGGAGGGGTTGCAGGTGTGAATCCAAAGAATTTCATGTCTAAATGCTGAGGCCCTTTGGTGTCCAAAGACCTTGCCTTATGTGGCACGTTTCACTGAGCATAGCACAGAGACTGGGATGTCAGTCTCACTTTGCAGGAACGCTTTCAAAGGAGGGGAGAGCTCAGGAATCAGCACGCAGCGTCAGTGCTGGAGGCGCAGCAAGAGCGTCAGCCGCACAGTTGCCGGGGCTGCGGCTGCTGGTGGTAGCAGAGACATGAGCAGTTGTCCAGCTGTGCTTGTGGTGAAGAGGCAGCAGTAGTGGCCCAGGAGGGGACTTTCAGCATCGGGGACGGGGGGTGGCACTGCTTGGCAGACAGTTGGGGTCTGGATTTGTGGTCTTGGTGGCCAGTGTAAGAGCTTTGTCCTTTAATCAGCCAGGATAGGTTGGTCTATATTTTGATCTCAGAGGACTACAAAGTCACAGTGGCTTAAAACAATGTGGGTACTCTTGTGGGTCAGTCGAGAGAGGGCATGAGGACTCAGACTTCACTCTGTAGAGTGGTTGCTCAGGGACCCAGGCTGACGGAGGCCCCTCCATCTTATCACTCTGCTGTCTCCATGTGAGGTCCCAAAATTCCCTGTCGCAGGAGAAGAGAGAGCAGCTCTTAAATGCTTCCACCAGCAAGTGACACATATCCCTTCCTCTTACATTTCATTGGCCAAAGCAAGTCCGATGGCCATGGCTCATGTCCAAGTGTGAGGCATAGCACGCAGTCCCCCTCCATGTTCTTAAAAGGAGACATGAGCAGAGATGTGGTCTTGCACCGCTCCCACAATGTCATAAGAGTGCTTTGGAGCTTAGGCTTCTTCTTTGCCAGGAGACCCCTCCTGGCTGGAGGAGGAGGGTGCACTCACCATCTTCCTTTTGCACGATCAGCACACAGGTGCCCCGGGCAGAGGCCTGCTGGAGTCATGGAAACCTCTCCACCCACCTCGGGCTCTTGAAACTGCTGAGGCCCATTGTTTGCCACACCATTCTTGTTCCATGGTGTAGGAGCAAGACCCGAGAGACGGGCAGTGCAGCACTCCCTGAGTGTGCCCTGAGCAGGCACGTCCTGTTCTGGTCTCTTTCAATATTTCTGGTTCTTTCCAGGAGGAAAACTATGGGAGGAGTCTAGTCAGTCTGTAACATCTCTCTAACACATGTTAACCTCTGTTTTTAATGAGGAGAAAACAGGTCCGTGCCCTAGACTCAGGTAATAGTGTTCTTTCCTCAGTATGTCTATTTTTTATCATTAACTTGCATGAAGAAGCATCAGTTTTCAACCTCACTTTTGTTATATCTTCTTCTTGAATATGCTTACTTAAACTTGTATAAAGAGAGTGGGCTGACAAAACGTTTCAAGAAGAGTAGTATGGTTGTATGAAAGTTGGCAAAGAGGAATCTACTAACACACTCATTTCCCCAGCACAAACCAGGGCAGGATTTGAACTCGGGCAGTCTGGGTCCAGAACCTGTCTTCTACGTGGGTGACTGACACTGCTAGCTGTGCCACCTTAAGCACAAATCATGCAAAGTTTCTGGGCCTCCATGTAATTGTCGATAAAGTAGGGATAGTGACGGTGCTCGTCTCCCTCGAGTTTATGCGAAAGCCAAATGGACCCATCACTTGGCATTGGCTTTGATTGTTAGTCCCTATGCTGTTCCCGGTGTTCCCCTGCATCCATTTCTTCCTCTGCCTCCCTTTTGTGGATCAGGCCTGTGACTAAAGTTCACGGGAAAGAACCATGGAAGTCTCCTGGTTTATTCTGTTTTTATTTATTGGAGGCAAACGGTTTCCTTAAAAGTTAAATCATTGCATTAGTGACCACTAAACTAGGCCAAACTGGCTCTGGCCTGCCTTGTGATCAATGGTATCAATGACAGTTGCTGCTGAAAAATAGGCAACTTGGCTGGCGGCCCCAATTCTCCCAGTTCATTTCCATGATCAGTTGTCTATTGTACTTGGTCACGTTCAGATGGCAGTAGGCCTGGTGGTGGCAGCTCTAGGATCGGGGTCAGGGTGGAGGACAGGAGACAAGTTGCTGGGTTGGGCGTGAGACGTCCCAGACCTCAGAGCAGGAGCAGAGACCGGCATCCGAAGCTGGCGCCCAGTGTCTCATTCACAGGGGAGTGACAACTTGGAACACCAGCTTTCAGGTGGTCCCTGGCTTCCACACCTGTTCCTCAGGACCTTGGGCTCACAGTCCCCCAGATTCCCAGGTGTGTTTTCAGTGAAAAATCATATAAAGGCTAATGAGCTTGGGCTTCTGAGCTACCCACTCCAGGGCTGAGACCCCCCAGATCATCTGTTGTGTGACTGAGCTCTGGCAGGTGACCAAACCTTTCTGAGCCTCAGCTCCCTCCCATGTAAACTGGAGGTGCTACTATCTACCACTCAGGGTCGTTGCAGAGATTCAGCGAGGTTATGTATGGAATCCAAATAAACCCGAGACCCTCTTCTGAGTGGAAGGGTATGAGGTAGGATGTTGCAAATATAATGAAAAAAAATCTCTGTTTTTACCCCTTTTCCTCTTGAATCAAATACATCTGCCCACTCATCAAATTGCCACTCATTTTATTTTTTATCACAGATTTCTTTTATTCTCCCCTCTTTGAGTATTTTATTATTTTTTCATTTTCCAGTAGTGATGCCCTTAGAATGGCATTAGTATCTATCACCTAAAGATAATGATAAATGATTGGTTACCAGACCAATTTTCAACTGGTGCATTATTTATTTTTTACTCAAGCAATTATGGTTTTATCCGGCCTTATTCTGTGGCAGCCTGTCTCAACTGTTCTTCTTAAACAGTAAATCCATGGCACGGTAATAAATGTTACTCATACAAAGAGTTCATGAACTGACAAATTCGGGAAATACTGGGTTAAACAAAGTTAAATAAAAATTTTTTTCACTTTGGAACTTTCCCAAGCCTTTACTATACTAATGCATAAAAAGAATAGGCTAGGATCTGGCAGTTCCCAAATGCTTTGGCCTGTGGAACCCTCTTTGCCATGGAGGAGAGCAGGAAAGCACGTGCGTCTTGTGGAACTGTGTTTCTCAAACTTTGCTGTGCTCATGAATCGGTCAGGGGCCTGGTTAAAATGCAGATTCTGATTCAGGAGGTCTGGGCTGGGGCCTGGGATCCTGCATTTCTGACAAGCTCCCAGCGGACGCTGATGTTACTGACCTGCACACCAGACCTGCAGAAAGAAAGACTACAGGGCGATCACTTCACCTGCAACCTGAGGGCAAATTCTCTCCATTAGGCAACTCTGCAGAAGAGTGTGTTCTCCAATCAAACTGTACTTCGGAGCAGTGAAAACCACATGAACCAGCAGTCAGAATATCCAGTTCTGAGGGAACCAGGGAAGCCGGTGCTGGCTGGTTGAACTTGGAGATGACATTTCGCATCTCAGTTATCTGATCTATAACATTCATCCACTTTGCACTAGTCCCATAGAGTCACTGTGAGGATGAAATTAAGTTTTGTGAAAGAGTACCTTGTAAAACCCCATTGGCTATCCCAACACTTGTTAGAAGGTTAAGGCACCTTCACACCTAAGCTAGAATTTTGTGTTGGGGTCACATTTATGGTTGCCATGACCCCTTTAGTTTTCCACAAAACGTGTGCTGGGCCCAGACTCACCCGCTCCCCGCCCACCAGCCAAGTCTACACCAGTGATGGCGTGGCTCACCCTTTGTGCTAACAGGCTGAGTGGCTGCCTGGAGCTCCCCACTGGCAAGCGCTCTCTCTGGCCTCTGGGATAAATGGCTTCTTGGTCAATCAGCAATTTCTGCTGCAGGTGTTGGAAGAATGGCACAGATGATCTCCTCTTGCCCTTTCCCCCGGGGACCTAGAGCTCCACCTCGCTTTATAAACTGAGAAGGCCTCCCTTCTCATAGTCCATGAGGCAGCTACGTGGGTAGCCAGCACAGCCATAGGCCCTGCTCTGCCCTCCCTCTAACTGAATCTGGTCTGTGTGGGGGGCTGGGGTAGGGGAGGTATCAGGCCTCTGCTCTGGGAACAAAGGTGTAACCCTACTCTAGGGAGGCCCCTAAGCCTCAGGTTTTTCCTGATCTCACTGATGCCTTATTGTCCCCAAACCGGCCTTTTCTCCTGTCAAACCTCTACTTGCCCGGGATGGAAAGGCTGTCTTCACACAGGGGACCATCACAAAAGTTGTGCTCTGTGGGTCAGTGCTCAGCTGCTTCTCCCCTGGTCCGTCACCTTCTATTGAAAATGTTCCTATTTCAATCCATTGCAGCAGCCTTGACCTTCCCTCCAGACAAATGGTGCTACATTCTCCATCACTCTGACCAAGGGCCCCATGTTCTTAGTGACTGGCCTCGCTCCTCTGCTCCCTAAGCCCTGGCCAGTCCCCATCCAGTGGCACCAGGTTTGGAGGGGCAAATGCTGCCAGGGGAATGCACCCCACAGTCCCCTTCCCAGACACACAGAGAGGGAATGGGTGTGTGTGCCCCTCCCACCCATCCCCCTTCCTGTGGCCATGAGCAATTGGCTCAGGGATGAGCCACCACCCCAGCCAGGTCATAGAAACTCAGAAACTGTGAGTGGTCTTGTTCCCCCTGGCACATGAGAAGGCAGAGGAAGCCGGTCTTTGGATACAAAAGGAGGATGGAGAAGATGCAGGAAAGGTGGGGAGAGGGGAGATACAGGCAAAGGCTCTCGTCTCTTCGGGGCCCAGGTTCTGCCCTGGACTTGGTCAGATACCACTGTCCCCTGATCATAAAGCCACCATTTCCCTTAAATCAGCACCTGGGTGCTTCTAACATAACTAAAAGAATTCCAGCCACAGGCCTCCACCACTTCTTCCTGAGCAGCACATCTCAAATCTGAGGGTTGATGTCCATTGTAACCTGTCCTCATCCAGAACATCACTTCTTCACACTCAGATTACAGCAGTAATCACCTTGCTGGTATTCATCTACTTCTTCACTCTTACAAGATTATTGTTTTTCTGAAATAAATATAAAGAAAATAAACATAAGACACTCATGTCATTCTCCTGTTCAAAGAGTCCCGATTCTCCCTAATTAAGCTCTGAACTCCTTTGCCTGATAATCAGTCTCTTCAAGATTCCCAAAACACGGTCAATGCTCTCTACTTGATGTATAAGTTTCAAGGAACATAAAGCCAATATGAACTGGCTTGAAAGCAACAAAAGTAAAACAGCAGATGCTGCTGACTGGCTCACTCAGTACTCCTGCCAGTGCTCTCCTTGGATCTTCCAACGCTGGAGACGATCGGAGATTGAAGACTGCGTTTCCCAGTACCCCACATGCTGGAGGAGAAGCGTGGCCTTTCCCAGTCCTTCCCTCTACCCCACGAGTCACTTCCTCGGCCCAGACTCCCCTGCTCCCACACTCACATATCTACCTTGGGCATCATCGCTAAGGCCACATGGCCAAGGCCATAAATCTGTGCCCTTGTTTACTGTGGCATGTCCTCTCCCTCTAATCCAATCTCCCCTCTGTGTGTTCTCGGTGCTCGCTCATTCGGTTTGACAGCTATTTAATAAACCTATTTGCTTCCCTTTGACATGAGGCAGAAGTGGTGGGTGTTGAAGAGCCGTGAGGCCTTCACGGACAATGAAACCCTTTCCCACTCAACACTCTCCCTGCTCAGCACAGATAAATTGTGGAGAACTTGAAATTAACCCAGCTATCTTCTTTTCTTAAGGAAAAAAAAAAATCACTGGAGACCCAAGAAGCAGAGCAAGGAGAGTAAGTGAAAGGGATGGCAGGAGAAATCACATTTCCTGGCTCTGAGGTCAGAGGTGAGCCGGATCAGGGGCCTGTGAGCCTTCCCTCAATCTAGCTTTTATCACTTCAAAGCAGAAGGTCTTAAAGGAATGCCCTTTATGACTGATTCTGTCTTCAAAAACATGAAAGCAAAAAGCATATTTTCTTAAGCCTACTTGCTGGAAGCCAAGCGATCTCTCCAAGATGCTTGCGGCCCAAAGCCCTACAACCAGCGCCCAGTGCTGTGTGGGAGAAGCAGCGCCAGCCCCGGGGATCAGCAGTGGGGGCTGAAATTCCGACTCTGCCTCCCTTGGGGTTTGTGACTCTGGGCCTTTATCTCAGCTCTCTGAGTCTTGGTTTCTTTCTGTATAAAATGGGTATGCTGTTGGCCTCCCAGGGTTATCGTTAGGATTACAAGAAGGAGCAAACGTGGACATTCTGAGTACATAGCATTTGCTCCACAAACTGTAGCTAGTTATTATCATTTATTGCTATCGTAGTAATAAGAGGCAAACCCGCTCTCCATTAGGTCTCCAAATAACTGGGTACCCCTGCTTTTTATTGGGTTGATTTGTGTTTTATGTGTTTATTTGGTTTTTGCTTGCATTGGTGAGTTCACGTGTGCAGCAACAGCCACTCAACCCTGCAATCCCTGCGGTTTCTCCTTTTGTCATTCCACCCAGGACTCCACCTAACACATCCCCTTCCGTGGGTACCCAACTGTGCCCATCACCAGTACAAGTTTTAATAACCATACCCTACAGCATGCTAAGAACTCTTCACCCTCTGCCTACCACTAGTAACTGGTTCTCATTGGCCATTTATCTGGCTCCAGAAAGATCCCATTTGAGAGTCCATCCCTTGGACCATTTCTGGTTCCATTTGCTGGAATCAGACCAGCATCAGACCAGTGGGAAATGTGTTGCAGAAAGTTTCCTGCCATGTTGTCTCTGGTGACAAACTTGCAAAGAAGTGAGGAGGGCGGGGCCAGGCAGAGGGAGAGGCCGACCCACCATGGTGTTGTGACTGAGGCCATGGCTAATCCTCTGGGCAGCTTTGGAAAAGAGAAGAAATGTCCTTAGAGTGTTGCAAAGGAAGGCCAGGGGTCAGGCCTTTGAACCCTCTCACTGACCAGTCATTAGTCACTGCCACGTCCTGCAAGGCAGATGACCAGGCAAGACAGTTTCCTGCAGCAGGAACAACGCCCAGGAAGAGGTGCAGACGGTGGGTTGTCCTGGCTGATAGTCCCAGCAGCTGGGGCTGAAGGAACACAGACCGTAGATGGATCCAGTCCCAAGGATGGCATCTGGGCAGAGCACCGTCGTATCTACTATATCGTGTACCCAACACGCCCCTGAAGAAAGAAAACATCTCCTCACCCCAGTCTCTGCCCTCTCACCTTGCCCCCCAAAACATCCACCCCTGGGGGAAAAGCATTGCTCTTATTTCTATTACCACAGATGACTTTGGTGAGTTCTGCACGTCCATGTAAACGGAACCACAAAAGGCATCGCCGATAGTGTCTGGCATTTATAATGAACTTGAAATTTGATCACCTTCTTGTGTATGTTTAGAATTTTCATTGAAATATTCCATTGTAGGTATATACTGCAAATTATTTATACATTAAATTATGTTACCTTACTTTTATTGTTGAGACTATTTTATTTATACATTAACTTATTTTTTTTACTTTATTTTTATTGTTGACACTATTACAGATGTCCCCATTCCTCACCTCCACCCCTTTACATTAACTTATTGATGGGCATTTTTGTTATTTTCCATTTCTCACTATTAAGAGTACAACTGTTATGGACATTCCTGAACAAGTATTTGTGTGGACATATGCTTTCATTTCTTTCAGATAAACAGTTAGAAATGGGATGGTGGGTCATGGGGTGGCTGTCTTCTTAACAGTTAAAGACTAAGTGCCCAAACTGTTGCCCCAAGTGGTTTTGCCATCTTGCCCTTCCACGGGCAGCACCTGGGAGCTCCATTCTCCCATGTCCAGCTGATGTACTTTCGGTATTGTCAGCTACCGTGTGGCTGTGACTCGATAATTCCCCGTGGTTTCTGTCTTGCGTGTCCTGATGAGGGATGATGTCGAACACTCTGCATGTGTTTACAGACCATTTGTATGTTTGGAAAGTCTCTATTCAAGTCTTGAACTTGGTCTTCTAAAGTGTGCTTTATATAGTCTAGATGCAAGTTAGATGCACATATTGTGAATGTTTCTCTCACATTTTGGCTCATCTTATTTTCTTAATGGTGTCTCTTGATTAGCAGAAATTTTTATTTTGTATGAAGTACATTTTATTTATTTTCTGGTTAGTGCTTTTTTGTATCCTAAGAAATCTTTTAACTATCCCCAGGTATGAAGGTGTCAGGGTATTCTATATTTTTTTACGGAAGCTTTATTGCATTACTCTTACAATAAAGTCCCTTTTGATGCAACACTGTGCTGTTCAGGCATAGACATCTTTAGCAGAAGTGAGCAGTGTGGGACATGGGAGGGAGCTGGCTGTGGAGCAGTGAGTGGAAGTCAGCAGGTGCCTGACCCAGACCATCAAAGCCTCCCAGCACCGGGTATACCCCCTCCTCCTCTCTGGTTGTGATCTGGCCTCTCCTCTCCATTAGAGCCAGAGAGGCCAGCCCTGCCTTTTAAAAAGGGGACCTGCAAATGGAATTCACACAGCGCCATGACCCTTGATGTACAGTGTGGCAGGCTGCACCCAATGCGCGTCCAAGTGCACAACACACATTCACAGCTGAGAGTTTGCCTGTCCTGCCCTGTGACACCCAGCCCTTCCCAGCAAGTCCACAGCCTGCTCACCCTGACAGTGTTCTGAGATGTGGGGCTGAGACTCGGCAAGGGCACCAGCTCACTTCGGGGTTTCTGAACACACTTGTTTGGTGTTTGCGAGGTCAGTTTCAATTCTCCATGACTTTGGCTTCACCCCTTCTCACCTTTGAAGATTAAAACTAGGAGGGGGCTGGTGCATACTGCACAGCTATGATTCCCAAGCCCCTGAATCTACTCCTTGGCCTTTTTTCGTCTAAAGCTCTTTTAGAATAACATAAGGGAAGCATGTGCCCTGGAAATTGGGTCATTGCCAGTCCTTTCAAACCATCTCCACAGAGAATCTGCTCACCCTAGCCCTTCCTTGGCTGCCTGGCCCAAAGCTTCTGCCCTGTGACACCTAAGCCATTGCTCACTGGGTCAATGTGAGTCATGTGACACAGGACACATGATCTGGGAGCACCAATCAGAGGCTGACTGGCATTTTTCCAGTGGCCCCATGGAAAGATAAGCTCCTTCTATGATCAGATTCATTCTTTTGAAAAATTGATCTGCAGCTCATGAGAAGAATTTGCAAATATGCAATCAGAGCTGAAGCAATACGCAGCAAGGAAAAGGTCAGGGGGCTGAAAAGGGCCATGTGTAAACCCAAGTGGCAGAGAAGCAGGAGCCCTGAGCAGACAGAGCAAGCTGCTGGCAGAGGTGGAGCATGGAGCAGTTATGTGGAGTCAGAAGTACCAGGCAGGGACACTGGTCCCATGCCCGCCTCTGGCCCAAATTCCACACACAGGTTTCCTGCCCAGGAATCTATCAACGTACTACCAGCCCCTTTAGTGAAGAGGGGTCTTGTAAGTATCTGTGTTTCCATCACCAACAGGTTTGACCAAAATGGAAAGAAAGAGAGGAGGGCTGAGGGAGGAAGGTAAGCAAATGACCCAGAATAAAGGCAGGAAGGTGGCTTATGCTCACTCTCCAGTGTAAATGTTTCCCATGGAAATTGTTTGGGGGCATGTTTAACGTGACCTCATTCCATTCCCAGTGACACTCTCCTTCTGACTTGCCCATGAAGAAAGGTCAGTGAGAAGATACCGCTTGCCCTGAGAGGAAGGTAAGTGCATTTTCCATGATTCAGGGAATCTGGGCCACAGAGCAGTAGATCCCATAGTATCAGGGATGCGTGTGTGTGTGTGTGTGTGTGTGTGTGTGTGTGTTTAAGCCAAATCTTTCAAGTGCCCACTTTTAGAAGTATATTCAGGCAAAAAGAACTCAGAGGAACTAAAACACGACTCTTGCAAACAGCTGTCCTGCCTGTTGGGGCTATGGGACACTCACATGGCATCTTTGCAAAAGCCCACAGTGTCAGTCCTGGGAGTAAAGTGCTTTTTGTGAAAACCACTTATGACAGGAGTGACATTCTGATAAAGGTAGTGGTCACTTCATGCCCACAGAGCGACGCCCAGAGAGGACGGGCATTCTCTGGTTTGTGCTAACAGAGCGCAGATCACGGTTGCGTGCCTGGGATAGTCAGACGTCACACCCAGTTGTGTGCACAAGTGAACCCCAGGGATGCCGTCAGTGAGATTTATTCACATACACACACACACACACACACACACACACACACACCTGAAAATGGAGGATGTATCAGGGAGGCTCGGCAACAGTGGGTCCCTGGGAATCAGCTCTTCAGAAGAAAGCTCTCAACTCACCAGGTGTGACTCTCTGGTCAGTGAGGGAAAGCACAGCAGCAAGGGGCAGAGGAGTGTCCTATCACTTCCCTTTAGTGGCAGAAAATCAGGAATCGTGTGCCCTTGATGTAGGGCACAATGAGGAGAAAGGCCCCACACCGGAAGTAAAGGATCGTGTTCAAAGGCGAAGGTAGACCCTGGGACCCCCCAGGGCTCCCTGACTGTGTGGGGGGAAAGCATGCTATATTCTGAGAAGGTTCGAGCTGGAAGGAACTTGAGCAACCCAAGCCCAAGTCCCTTGTTTAACGACAGGTGGGGAACATGAGACACAGAGACCTTTATGCAAAGATGAAATGTTGATGCTAAGTTTATTGGGCAGAGATCACACATAATGACATTCTGGCTACAGCACTGAACACCTTAGGACAAAGACTGTGATAAGTCTGGAAATGTAGGTAAGGCTGTGGCATGAAGGGGCCCAGGCAAAGACGGAACGCTGGCCAGCGGCTCCCAGCAAAGCCCAGTTAACCTGTTTATGTGTCATGCTTCTGTTTGAAAGTCTGTATCTCCAGCTGGTTTTGTGGGTCCAAAGTGGGCCGTGTTGACAGCAACGTCTGTGTCCCAGAAGTGGCTTAGAAACGTAGGAGCTTGGACCCCCGCTGTCTCACAGCCAGCCCACAGCAGGGTCCCTGGGTGGTGCCTGAGCATGGGGTGACAGTGTACGAAGCACAGCTCCTGCCTGTCACTGGCATGACTCTTTCTGGAGAAAAGAAGGTGCCAGTCAGTCCCACCAGCTACAATCCAGCAACAAGGGAGCCCCACCCCGGATTTGCATCGGCATCATTACTCTCCTCCAGCTGCTGCAGTCCGTTACCACAGCGTAATGGCTTAAAGCAATGGGGACTTATTCCTTCACAGTTCTGGGGGTCAGAGTCCAAACGCGAGGTGACCGCTGAGCCGCTCCCCTGCGAGGACTCTGGAGAGAGCATTCTTCCTGCCCCTTTCAGCTTCTGGTGACTCCAGGTGTCTCCAGGTTTGTGGCTGCATCCCTCCAATCTCTGTTTCTGTGTTTTCGGTGTCTCCTCTGCCTTACTCTTATGTGGGCATCTGTCATGGGGTTTGGGGCCTGTCTGGATAATCCAGGGTGACCTTATCTCAGATCCTTAATCACATCTGCAAAGACACTTTGTCCAAATAAGGTGACAGTCACAGGTTCTGGATGATGCTTTGGGGGCCCCTACTCAACTTACGACCACCTCATGGGGGTCAGTGGGGAGACAATCTCCAAGATTTGAGGGCCTGCCACAAGAAAAGAGAGAGGGCTGGACACCACATTGTTGGAGATGACTTTCAGCTCTCAGGTTCCCACGATTTGTCTCAAGTCAGTCAGCAAGGGCCCTCACAGGCCTCAGTTATCAGAGAGAAGCAGAGAGAACCGGGAGGAATATGCTTTCACAATCTCCCAGGTCCTCACTGGAGGGAGAGCAGAGAGGACAGTAAATGAATTCAGGTTACCTGGCGAGCCCTGTGCTTCAGCAGTGTTGTGAAAACATCGCTGTAGAAGTCAGCCTAAGATCTATCTCCTTTCTGTCAGCAATGCATTCCCCTCTTGGCCTCTCTGTCTCCTGCCCCTCTTGCAGCCCCTGCCTCCTGATGGCTGGGTGTCCGGCCACTCCCGGGCGGGCCAGTTCCAGCCCCCCTCCAGCCTCCCTCCCTCTGCTGACCAAGGACCTGGCCTGTCAGGCTGTCCAGATGCAGGTCCCCGTGCTAATTAGGAGCATTATCACTTTGCCGAGAAAGAACATGGACCGAGGGAGAGGGCCCTGTTAAGTGTCCAGGACATCAGGGCTCCTGACTGCAGGCGGCTGAACCCTGGCATCTGCTTGACAGGCCACACGCCCAGTGCTGGGAGCAGAGCTGAGTCCGCACGCGCGCCATTCGGCATCCCCTGAACACAGCCGAGGGGTGGCACCCACCCACGGGACACAGATTTTTTTCTTTTTAATGCTGGTAACTTACATGAAATGTACCATTTTAATCCGTTTTATCAGTGGCCCAGAGCACATTCACACTGTTGCACAACCATCATCATCATCGTCCATTTCCAGAACTCTTTGCATCTTGTACAACTGCAACTCTGTCCCCATTCAATGACTACTCCCCTCCCCTCCCCCAGCCCCTGGCCACTTCCATTCTGCCTTCTGCCTCTACAAATCTGAGTACTCTAGACACCTCGAGTAAGTGGGATCATACGGTCATATTTGTCTTTTATTTGCCCAGCATATGTCACTTAGCATGATGTCCTCAAGGTTCATACATGTTGTAGCAAGGGTCAGAGTCTCCTTCTCTTAAAAACCAAATAACAATTATCCCATTGTATTTAAACAAAGTACCACATTTTCTTTACCTAGCCATCCGTCAATGGACGTTTGGGTTGCTTAGGGCACCGATTTTTAAAAGTAGGTATTCACTTTAAATTCTGAACTCACTTTGGCAGGAGGAAAGAAATCCCTAAATAGCCTAAAACGGAGCAGTGCACAACATTAAGGCCATCTTTGACACCCACTGAAGGCAGCTCAGTGCATCTGGAAAATAAAAGAAGAAATCACCTGTTTACATATGTAAAAGCCGCCAACTTTTGCAGAATGAGAGAAGATAGGAGAGCTCTGGGGACCCAATAGTTATGTCAAAAGTTGGCTGCGTCATGTCGTTTACAACAAAGAACCAAAGGGCAGTAGAATTCCCTCAGCCATTCAGATGAGACTGAATAATTTGGAGGGAGCTTTGGGAATTATAAATTGTGTCTCACAATCTTGCGTCAGGTGTGTAGAAGGGGGAGGGGCAGGCAGTGGTTTGCCAGAGTTTCCAAGATTCAGCAAAATGGGGGGCCTCCCTACAAGGGCCTCAGGGACCTGCTTGTCCCAGGGTACATGCTTAGAGAGACATCGATTTAGGTATTAAGTGGCAAGTATATGGCCCTTTTATTATAGTATCTGAAAATTGCTCTTAAACATTTTCCCAATGAAGCTATGTTTATTTTATCTGGACAGTCTATTTATTTTGAAAATCATGAATTATTAAATTTCTAGTTGATGAGGTGGTGGATAAAAGGGACTTTATTATAGAACGAAAACAAGAGCCCTGGCCGGGTGGCTCAGTTGATTGGAGTGTCGTCCATATACCAGAAGGTTGCAGGGTTGATTCCTGGTCAAGGCACACACCTAGTTTGTGGGTTCAGTCCCCAGCCAGGGTGCATATAGGAGGCAACCAATAGATGTTTCTCTCTCTGTCCCTGTCTCTCTCTCCCTTCCTCTGTCTCTAAAATCAATGGACATCCTTGTGCAGGGGCCTTGCTAATCTCCTCTCTATTGTCCTGATTTTAGTGTGTGTGCTACCAAAGTGAGTACAGAGAGATGCAAATTAAAACCGCAACGAGATACCACTTCACACTGGTCAGAATGGCCATCACTAACAAAGCAACAAACAACAAGTGTTGGAGAGGTTGTGGAGAAAAGGGAACCCTAGGGCACCGTTGGTGGGATGCAGACTGGTGCCGACACGGTGGAAAACAACATGGAACTTCCTCAGAAAACTAAAAATGGACCTGTCTTCTGACCCATTGATTCCACTGCTAGGATTATACTTTAGGACCCCTGAAACAATAGTTCAAAAGAACCTATGCACCCCAGTGTTTAGAGCAGCACAATTTACAATAGCCAAGTGCTGGTAATGGCCGAAGTGCCCATCAGGAAACGAGTGGGTCAAAACACTGTGGTCTTTTACAGGGTGGAATTCTATGCAGCAGAAAGGAAGGAGGAGGAGCTCTTCCTTTCCACCTCTCACGGCAGCAGGGATGGAACTGGGGAGCATTATGCTAAGCCGGGTGGTGAAAGACAAATACCATATGATCTCACCTGTAAGAGGAACCTAATGGACAAAACAAACAAACAAGTAAAATAGGATTGGAGGCAGGGAGACAAGAAGCAGACTGAAAGTGACCCGAGAGGAGGAAATAGGGGGATAAGGGTGGAAAAAAGGGGAAGGGGTTAGTCAAAGAACATGTACGAATGACCCACGGACATGGACAAGAGGGTGAGGAATAACTGTGGGAGCGGGGGTGGGCTGGGCCAAAGAGGGCAAAGGGGGAAGAATTGGTACAACTGTAATAGAATAATAATAAAATATTTAATAGAAATAAAATCAATGCACACATAGACATATCTTTGGGTGAGGATTAAAAAAAGAAAGGGAACAAGAAATGATTTTCATTTAAAAAAAAGAAAACCATACATGGTATTTATTTTTCCAGTGGGTAATTTGTATTTCTCAATTTTACCAGCAAAAATATATGACAAGGAAGACTCATAAATGCTCAGCCATGTAGTAACTCAAGTCACGAGAATTCTCTAGGGTGCGACTGGCCGCATTCCATCGTGGTGAGGGAGACCCCAGCGTGACGCTACACCATAAGCACATGAGGCATGGCGCCCACGTGGCCGGGGTTAGTGGTCAAGAGAGGGTGCTGAGTCGCAGTCTGGGGATGCTAAACCCAGCTCTGTAGTGCCCCCATGAGGCTACTACCCGTACTGGAACACAAAGCTAGGAAGCACAGCCCCTCCTGCTAGTCCATCATGCTGCAGTAAAGACACAATTAGGCAAACCCAGCCTGCATGCTTTCCAACATCCAGAACCTTCCAGGATTTAGCTTCCCAGAGCTCAGTGTGACCTTCCCTTTCCTCCTCTGTCCTTCCTCGCCTGCAGAATAGACACACCACCCACCTTGCCCTGACTTTGTTATTATTCCAGGTGAATTGAGATGGACCCGAGTCTTGGCATTTTCCCCAAACACCAAAGTCTCTAACATTTCTCCACGTACCATACTGAAGAAAAAAACGGATGTTATTAAATGATTTTTGAGGCATCTTTAGTGGCAGTGTCTATCCCTCGAGTTCAAAGGGTGGGGACCATGGGGCCTTTAAATCAGTACTGTGACCATTCCAATGGGGTCTAAGGTAGCTCTTTAGAAGACAGCTGTCTGGGACTAGGCAGTGTCCAGTGGCCAAGGGCGCTAATGCCGTGAGCTGTGGCTGTCGGCACCCACTTTGTCCTTCAAAATAAACCCTCAAAACCAAGTTTTGGTGAGGAAGCTTACCTAAAGGGTGAGTAGCCGGTGGTTTTCGCTGGTGGTGGCCTTGAGCTAACCAAGTTCCAAAGTAAAGGAAGCAGGTCTGTGTTAGCCTGGGGAGTGTCCGCTGCAGACACCAGCATGTCCTTTCCTCCTGGGGAGGGGACCACAGAGGCATCTCCTCCTACGCCTCTGTCCCTGAGGCCCAGGTTCCTCAGGACAAATAGGAACCAGATGGAGTGTGTCCAGGCACTCTCGGTGGGGTTAGGGGACACCTGCCCTGCACTTGCATTTCTGAAGTGCTCTCTTTTCCTCCGTGGCTCGTTGGGAGCCTGACATGAAGGGCCATCATGCGTAATTTTCATTTCCACTCTGCTTCTGCATTTCTCTTTGAAGTAGGGGGCCCTGTTCCTAATTGCACTGTTGAGACTTGCTAGAAACCATCACGACAATGATGATGATGACAACTGAGGCTACCATGTCCTTTCCATTTTCTACGTGCCTATCCCTGAACTGTGGGCACCACAGGACCCCAAGGACGTGAGACTAGACCCCAGCTGCCTGCTCCACCGCACGGGATCTGAGACACACTAGTGACACGGTAGTGTGCGCTGACAGTGGGAAAAACAGCAGTGTGATTAAAGGCATGGATGACAGCCTGGGTGTTACCCCTTGGAAAACCTGAATCAACTAAGGAGCAGCCTTCCGGGTGGCATGCTGTCCAGTGGATCTGGAGGCCAGCCTGACCTTACTCCCACCCCTCTGCCGACGCCCCACCTGCCAACACACATGTTGTCGTATTGTTAGCAAACCTCATGTTATACCCCCAATGTGGCCCTCGGAGACTAAATTCTGTCTGGGTGTGCCCTTTGGGGGAACAACCAAAACAAAACTAACAGTTACAAAAGTGAAAGCAGCACGGAGTGGAGGAAAGCCATAACTTACTGGAATGCCACTCTGCCCCGACCACATGTGTGGGCCGGGCATGTGGCTTGCCTCCCTGGACCTCAGGTCTTCCTCGGAAAATAGCAGTAAGAACAAGGAAATGAGACAACGCAATGAACAGGCACTTAACAAATAACTTGAAACTCCACTTTTGAAAATGGACTATACTTCAGTTCCCTTTGTAAAGCCCGGAACACACATTTTCTTACTCACACTGGAAAACTAGATAATGTGTTTTTGAACAGGACCCGAAGCCCTCATTTAACATGTGATGAGAATCGGCTGTAGGCCTTCTGCATCACTCCCATCCAGCTCTGAACACCTCTCCAAAGGGAGGCAGGTGTTCTGGGTCCTGGGCTCGTATTGGCTGGTATCTGCGTGCTGCCCCCAGCTTTGTCTGAATGCTGGTTGAAGGAACTCTGTCCAGAGTGCACTCTGTAGTCACTTCTATAAACATATTTCCTGTCACCTGACCGGCCCAGGTCTCAGGACTCACCCTGGGCTTTTCTGTGGCAGCCCCCAGCCCCTGCCACCATGGCCTCCCTGCCCAGCAGCTGCAGACAGAACAATGCCCATTGGGAAGGCCCTCGGAGGCCCAACTCTCCACCATGAAGCTCTGGGCCAACCCTGTCTGACTGCTTTGGAGGCCACCGCAAGGGGTTTGCGTGGCGGACTAGGGAGGGACTTCTACAATTAAAAAGAAAAACAAAGTGGTCAAAGACCAAAACTGTAGGGTCCGGAGGGATTCCCAAGGGCAGCTAGTTGGAAAAAACCACTCGCCCCCTCTCATGTCCCTCCCCCCACCGCCACCCCCAGCCTTATCCGAGAGCAGCCACCCCTATCTGTAAATGGCGACCATGGAAAATGTACCCTGGCGACTTTGTGTGAAAGATAGGCAAGGCTCCTAAAAAATCTTCTCGGAGGCTTATCACCTTCTTCTGGCTCCACAGCGGGCTCAGGCTCCGGGGCTGGAGGAAGCTGCCTGTCTGTGAGCCCAGACAGGGTCTCATCAACAACTGATAAGGCCCTCTGTGAGCAGGCAGGCGCTGCGGGCTCACTGGCCTCCGGGATGCCAGAGACATTTGTAGAAAACACACAGGGTCCAATGACCTCTGTGAAGCCGGCTGACATACAGGGTTGGCTGAGAAGGAGGGCGGCCCTGCCCCCACCTGAGAAAGGAGCAAATCCCAAAGGTCACTACACAGGCCAGGGGACAAATGTCTGATGGTTAGCTGGAGTGTCCATGCGCTGGCCGCACTGGTATGCCGAGTGGATGAACCACGAAGTAAGCGCCGACCTAATTCAGATTCTGAACAACCAAAAGTCTCCTGGAATCAGAACTTCCGCAACCGTATCTGAAGACAACGGATGTGAAAATGATGGCCTCTCCGACTGAGAGGCCTTGAGGGTCCCTTCCAAACCGACCGCTGAGTTCACCAAGGCACAGCATCCGAAAGGAAGACGTGCCAACTCTGCCCTCTTACCAGCCAGGCAGCATTAGATACGTCCGCTTCCCCAGGAAAATGAAATGTTTGCTCAGACTGGCTCTCATTTTGTGAAAAGGTTGATAAATGGTAGAACACTGTATTTTTAAAAACGCTGTTTCGTTAAAAACACAATGCTCAGGCTTTCTTCAGCAGTGAGGGTGCTGATGCACGCTACTCCTTCCAAAATTGCTGATTCCCTCTGAGCACGGCGAATTCAGTTGAGCGAAAGTGCACCAAGTTCCTTCTACAGTGGAAAAGAGCAAAGATGAGACACAGCTCTCATACAAAGAACGGTTTTGACAGGCAGGGGCTGTCAGAAAGGTGGAAACATCCATCTGCACGTGGCAGTGAAGAAGCAGCCATCACTGGCTGCAGGTGCCAGGCAGACACGGGGTCACCATGAGCCCCCAGGCCCACAGACACTTGGCAGCAGAGGCTGCGAGGTGGTGGCTGCTCCCAGACACAGCCTTTCCTAGACCTGCCTGTGCTCCCCTCGCTGTGCTGGCTGCCAGGGCTCGGCCTCTCCGTCGACTGGCGGGTGACTCTTTCTCTGATCTTTCCACTTCCGTTCTGAAATCACTCCCCCAGTTCTTTCCACAATTAGGTAAGGGCTAATGACTGCAATAAATCTCTTCAAAACCTCACTGGTTCTGCTTTCCTGATTGAATCCTGACGGATACACCACAAAAATAGCCTTGGCATGCTGGCACTAACACGGACCTTCCAGTACGGTTGCCAAGCAGACTGCGGGACACCCAACTACCTTTGAATTTCAGAGAAACAATAAGCAATTTTTTAGCATAAGTCTGCCCCAAATATGGAAAGGGATATACTTATACTAAAAAAAAAAAAAAAACCCTTTTGTTTCTCTGTTACGCAAATTTAACTAGACATTATATATATTTATACATATTTTAACTGTAATCTGTGTATATATATATATATATAGTCCCTGCCCCAGGTGAATTTGTCAGTCCTACCTTAAAGTTTACCTGGCTCACTCTCCTCAAGTCACAGAGAACAAGCCTTCAGCCCAAGGCTGGTGAGGGCAGTTGGCTAAGGGGGCCCATCCGGCAGCAGCAGAGCCCTGGGAAGAGCCCAGGAGGCCTGCCCTCCAGGCCAGGCGGGGTGCTTCTCTTGGTGGGTTGATGAGAGAGCTGATATCTGGACCAGAGGTTTGCTGTCCTTGTCACAGTAGTCTGGGTGAGATGGGTTTAATTTAGAGGATCTGGCGGCATACATATTTGGAGATGATTCTGAGACAGGCAATGTAGAGTGAGTTTCTTGGACAAAGATTTTGAACTTTGGGTTGTGTGTGTGCACCAATTATATTTGTGAGGAACCTCAGTGGCCAGAATCTGTAAGACTAGACGTTTTGCCACAAGTTCCTGGTCTTCACAAAGGGTCATGGAAGGGACCTGTGGGAGGGCAGACCAGTCCCCCTTGCGATGACACCCGTGTTTTGGATGGCTGCCTTTTGTCATGGCTCAGATCCCAGTTAGCACAGGCTACTTCCGGGAGGACAAGCCACCAGGAGAAGGGAGGGAGGAAAGAAAATGGAGAGAGAGATGGAAGAAGGGGAAAATGGGTTACTAAGTGGGATAATGGATGAAGAGCTGAATTTACTAAGATGCAAACAGCAAATACAAGATACTTTTTCTGATAGCAGCCTCTTATAAAAATGAGGGGGCACAGAAGGAGGCAGGGGTAGGGGCAAGTTAAAACAAGGATTCTGGTGTCAAGACTGAGGGGTTTAGGCTGAACAGGTCGCTTTGCATGATTTCCTTACAGACAGAGGCACACAGATATCCCACCTTTATATCGTTGAAACTATTTTAAGATAGTAAAGGGTAACCGTGAAGGCAAGTCTGCACTGTAAAGTGTGTGTAGAAAGGACGGTTGCTGTCTCATTCCGCACTCTGTGAGGTATCCTGAGTTAATAACAATAATTGCTAAGTATTAACTATGCATCAGGAACTCTGATCTCCATCAACCCAGCTGTGGGACATCACATGTGTTCCTTGATTTCTCCTAAATGACACTTACAATGGGACATTCTGTAAAGTAAGTGTTTACTATAATTCTGGGGGTCAGTGAGGAGCGATTGCGTCAAAGGCAAGTGGATCCTCACCGTTTACAGTCTCTACAGTTGGGAACCCACGCACTTGCTCTAATCGATTTGTAACGCCCAATCCACGCTCGAGGTGCTTTCGTGGTGGTTCACAGACACGTCACAAGAACTTCATATCACCCCACAGGCATTCCCAGATGGCAGAGCAGGGTGACACTCTGTCTTCTTTCTGGCTCCCACAGTGTAAACTGTGGTCTATCAGTGCTAGTCTTTTCACAACTTTGTGCTTTTTGTTGGTGGTTTTTAATTGTTTAAAATGTCTCTGAAACATAGTTGCTGGCTAGTGTTCCTGAGTGCAAGACACTGTGATGTTTCATACAGAGGACAAACCAACAAAAAAAAGCTTTTCTACTTTCAAAAAGTTTATTGAATTATTGGGGTGACATAGGTTAATAAGATTACGTGGGTTTCAGGTGTACAATTCTGTACCACATCGTCTGTGTATTGCACTGTGTGTTCACCACTCCAAGGCCAATCTCCTTCTGTCACCGTATATTTGGCCCCCTTCCCCCTTTTCTACCTTTCCTGACCCTCCTTTCCTTCTATTAACCACCATACAAAGTAAGCTTTTTACAATCATGAGTTACAGTTCTGTTGGGCATGAGTTCAATGTTAATGAATCAACAAAATGTTGAATAAGGTGTCTTTAAACAGAAACACACACAACCAGGTTATATATTGATTAGTTGTTGAAAATGTTATGACCAGAGGCTCATAGGAACCGAGCCTTGTACTTCCCCCAGGTAGTTTTCATGGTTTAAAATTAATTAATTCAGGGAGCGCAGCAGCTTTAGGGAATATAACTAAGACCAATAAAGAAAATCAACCGTATAACACAAAGATCTTAACAATAGATGTTGAACAACTCCATTACTTAGAGTCCCTCCATCATACCTTTCATGGGGAACTCGGAGGAAACCATCTTTTCTCTCCAGTTTTCAATCCCCAGCTTTCTCTCTGGGCTGAGGCTCTCCGCCTCTGCCCTCGTCCTCCTTCCCACCTCCCTGTCCTGGGACCTGCTACCCTCCTTCTGGAGACCATGCTGGAAGCCCGGGCCTGGATTTGTGAGGCAGAGATGCTTGTTTCGCTCTACCTCACAAGCTCCCATGCCGCGCTCTCTGTGGTCTTACAACCAAACGGTCCCGCAGGGCCTCGCATGAAACAAAGACAGATTTTCTCTGGGCGAAATCTGCCAACTTTACAATTCACCCTTTTCTGCCAGACACACACATCCATGCGTGTATCTTCTGACTCTTATTGGATGAGCTCGCTGATGGTACAGTGGGCACAGTTGCGCCACGAATTTTGCGGGGAAACAAACTTTCAAGAAACGCATTCAACCGACTTCGTACTTTTGCCAGTGCGAAGAGTAAAGGTGGGGAAATGGTAAGGGTGAGAGTCCTAATTCTCACGTCAGTGCCTCTTTTTAAAGGAGGCAGAGGGAGGTGATTTAGACAAGGCGATTTTGCCCCAGGCAAGCAGGGGAGGAGCTGATTGGATACTTTTGTTTTCTGAACTAGTCCTGTCACCTAAGAAAAAGTGGACAGTGTCTTTTTAGGGCCCCTTTGTGTCCTCACCAAACCACTCCGGCCCCCATAGGGAACGTCAGCAAAATTCCAATCTGCTGCACAGAGACCAGCTCACAGGGCNCAGTGCCTCTTTTTAAAGGAGGCAGAGGGAGGTGATTTAGACAAGGCGATTTTGCCCCAGGCAAGCAGGGGAGGAGCTGATTGGATACTTTTGTTTTCTGAACTAGTCCTGTCACCTAAGAAAAAGTGGACAGTGTCTTTTTAGGGCCCCTTTGTGTCCTCACCAAACCACTCCGGCCCCCATAGGGAACGTCAGCAGGATTCCAATCTGCTGCACAGACACCAGCTCACAGGGCCTCAGATTCAGGGCCTCAGTCCACGTTCAATGATTTCTTTTTCTTTTTTGTCTTGCCACATTGAGGAATCTGCTCTCAGAATGCCTGGCTGCGGACCGTCTGCTACTTCTTATTACCGTGGCTTCTCAGAACCTGAGAAAACATGATTACAGCCACTGTTCAAACACAGAAGAACATTGGATTTAAAAACAGGAAATGCAGTAGTTTAGACCCTGTTAACTGCTTTTCAAGAAGTAAAAAGAGGGTGAAGAGAATGGGTTCATAAGAGAGCAGCTAAATATGAATGAAAAATGTATCACTATATACAGCTATGGCTTATAATTTTTTCTAAATGAGCATTTCTCTGCCAGTGGTTCTATAGCCAATGGAGGGCCTTCAACTTTGCTTTTTCAGTTGTGAGGGGAAGCGCTTTGGGATGGTTGAGGTCAAGGTGTAAAACAGGATGATGGCAGATGATACATCAGAAGTCTATGAGTTTTCTGACATTTGGCAGTAGTCTGTCCTGGGAGGAAAATACACATTTTTCTACAATGTGTTTATTGGTTTTTGTTTTGTAAATAAATTCTTTGACATGTAAGAACTGCAGAAGATTCCAGTGGGAGGAACCGCAGACTAGAAATAGATTGTGCTGGACTTGGAAGTCAGCAAGCGCTGTGACAGATAGTGTAATGGAACACGGAGTGGGGGGGTTAATTGGACTGGGAATTCACGAGGGGGCAGGGGTGGTAACTCTGAAGTGAGTTGGGAGAGAATAACATGTTAGCTTTGGAATAGGATGAACATATGAGTCAGCATAAAGTGATTTTGGAGATCATCACTTGTGAATACGCTTAGATGGGATGTTATTTTTGGCAACAGCGGCTATTATTTTGCTTTTCTAAATATTTATAAATTGTTTCAAAAATCCTTTATCAACTCTCCGTAGTGAGTGCACAGTGTATTCAGTCTGGGCGGGTTTGTGTACGAGAATGTGCAGGAGGAGGTGCATATAACCCAGAAAACCCGCCCTGTGTTCTCGTTCAAGGCAAATGCCCTAGATTCTGGCTGGATTAAAAAAAAATCCTAATACTTTAAAAATATACTAGAAATGGAGTTCTAGCTCAAAATGGCATTGGCAGGTAGCTCTGTGTTTAATATTATCTAACTCCTCAGTAAATTAAATAGGAATCCCAGAAAAGTGATGAAATGTTGCTGGTAGGGTGGTAGAAATGATTCTGCATTTTACACTGCCCCCAACTCAGAGTCTTCGGTGTGTCTCACCCAGAGAGTTAGGCATGAATCTTTCCTTCGATGACTGAACACAGGTGGACTACTGTTCCCATCTGCCTACAAACATCTCTGCTCCGTCTGACATTTCCTACAGTTACAGAGAAATGCCAATTATCACCTGGGTAGAAGGCGCAGGTAGGAAACTTTTATGTGAGCATTGGGCACGAGATAGGTAACCACCCTGAGAAACCATTGTGGATACGCACAGACCCAGGGAAAGAGTTGATAGCGTGGGAATTATGCTTGTTCACGCATTGCATAAGTTCAGGGCACCAGACAGGTGGACATCGGACATAGGAAATGATGTCAGCTTAGTAGAAAAGAGACACATTAATTAAAACCCTGGGAATTAGATTGAAATCTCTGCATCTCACTCAATACAGATCTGAAAAGGGAATCAGACTATCACACAAGCAGGGAAAAAGCAGAGCCAAGGGCTATTCACACTCCCAGTATCCAGAAAGATGTCTCCTCTCTCATAGTTCATTTGTTAAACAAATGTCTGTGATTTCCCTGTTGTGGGCCAGGCCCTGTTCTAGGCGGTAACTGAGTAAGAGAAGAAAATCAATGTTTTTTTAAAGCACTGTAAAACAAAGGGAAAAGAGCACTATAATAAAGACTTAGTAGAAAAGTATAAACCTTGGAAATATCTACTGTAAGTTTCAGGAAAAAAATCAAAAAATGAATTGGCACGTTGTAAAGAGCACAAAAGAAAATACCCTCAGTAAGTAAAAACAAGCCTACTATATTTCAAAAAAAATCCAAAGTCAGGAAAAGATGAGGTTAAAAAGTCATAAAAGCAGGTATTACAGATTGCAGAGAAAGAAGTAAAAAACTATGCAAACAAATGCAAGTCAATAGAAATACAGAATAGGGAATCACAAATCACCATTTTAATAATGGTATTTACAAGGGAGAAAACAGAACTATTGCATAATCAAAAAAAGTTACATAAAGCAATAATCAAATGTATGTATCATCGAATACAACTTTTCTGAGCTGAAGAAAGATCTGGAGATTAAATGAACTGACTACCATCCAGGTAAAAATGATCAGTTGGCCCCACACTTCTTGGAAAAAAAGTTAAATGACAAAAATAAAGAAAAAACCGTGATTATCAGGATAAAAAAATCAGTTCCCTATGGTAGAAGACAAGCAAGGTTAGTCTCAAATTCTTCTACATGTCTAATTCTGGATGACATAAAACCACATCATAGATTTTCAAAGGAAAAATGTTGTAATCTAAGGATCTTATACCTAGTTAGGCTGGCTTTCATGTATAGCCAGAGAAAGGGATATAGGGCTTCAAAAATGATATAGCATATGTAGTATTTTTCTTGAAAATAATTGATTAGAGACAAACTACCAACATTCAAGCCTTGAAACAAAATTAGGTGATGAACTATTGAGATGTGATAGCATAACAATTAAAATTAGTGGTGCCTGAGAAGAAAGAAGAAAACAATTAAGACAAAAACAGAAATTAATAAAACTGAAAAGAGAAAAACAATACAGAACATCAGTAAAAGCTTTGAAACGCTAATTGTATTTATAAAGCTATAGGCAGATTGACATACGAGGAAATAAAGAAAACACTAATTACTAACATCAGAAATGAAGGAGGGAATATCAACACAGACCTCATAACATTAAAAGGATAATACAAGAATATTATAACAATCCTATGAATAATGTACATGAAATGGTCCAACTCCTTGGAAAATAAAAACTACCAACATTCACCCACAGGGAAATAGATAATCTGACTAGTCTTATATTTCTTCAAAAAATTGAAAATTTAGTTTAAACCCTTTCCAGAGTAAAAACTCCAGTCCACATAGTTTTGTTGGTATAGTCCAACAAAGACTGAAAGGAATTCTACACACTATCTTCCAGAGATAGAAGAAAACACATCCCAAGTCAGTTCATGCAGCCAGCACTATCGCGATACCAGACAAGACAAAGATAGCCCGAGTAGAGAGAGACATATGTCTGTCCCTTATGAGTGCAGTCATAAATTCTTAATAAAACACTATCAGACCAATTCTAGCAATCTATAAAAGAACTAATATATCACAATAAATGGGTCTTATTACAGAAATACAAGGCTGGTTCAACATTCAAAAATCAATCTATATAATCTACCATATAAACTGACTAAAGAGTAAAAACCACATGATCACATATCAACTAATGTGGAAAAAACATCTGACAAAACCCAAAACAAAAAAAATACCAGGACTAATAAATGAGTTTAGCAAGGATACCCCCAGGATCCAAAATCAACTGTATTTCTATGTATTAGTAATCAACACCTGGGAACTGAAAACAATTCAATGTCGTTTTAGGAACTTGGAACAAGAGAAAAGCTTAGGTATAAAACTAACAAAGTGTGTGTAGGACCTGTACCTTAAAAACTATAGAGTCCTGATGAAATATCAAAAGAGACTTAAGATAATGAATATCTACCTGAAATTTACAGCAAACATTTTATATAATAATAAACAAGAAACATTTCTCTCAAAGTTAGAAGTAAGACAGTAATGCTCACTATTACCTATATTAATGTTGTACTCAAAATTATAGCCTGTCAAAGGTTGGATTCTCTGGAAGCAGGTGTCAGATATAGGGTGTGGGGTACAAGATGTTTCTTAGGGGTCACTCTGCATGCTGGACATATTGTCCTTCCCCACAGAGGGCTCTTTATGGTACATTTTCAAGTCTACAGCAGGGGTCATCAAACTTGTTCAGTCAAGAGCCAGAGGGAATATTGTAGGCTTTGTTTGCTAAGAGGCAACTTGGTGGCTGTTGTGTAGGCACTTACAAGACAACCATTCTGAAGTGTAAAAACCAGTCCTAGCTCATGGGTCACACAAAAACAGGTGGTGGCTGAATCAAGACTGTGGGCCCTCGTTTGCCAATCCCTATTCCAAAACAAAGCAGTAAGAGAAGAAAAAAGAAATAATAATCACAAAGTTGAAAGGAGGAAGAAAATTATAATTATTTCTGATGATATGATTATTATTCAGGAAAAGTGAAGGAGTTAACTATTCAAATTTTAGAATTCAGAAAGAAAGGTAATTGTAAAGTACTCACAAATTATAAAATACCACTAAACATGGACAAATTATAAAATACCACTAAACAAATTATAAAATACCACTAAACATTTCAAGCCAGTGGATCACAAATTTTAAACAGCATCTTTAGGAAGGGCTCTTAAATGCAGATTCCAGGGCCCCCAGTGCAGATTCTTTCACTCAAGAGTTCTGGGTTGAGGGCCAAGGGTTGATATAAAAAATAAGCCTTCTAGGCCCTGGCTGGTGTAGCTCAGTGGATTGAGCTAGGGCCTGCGAACCGGAGTATGGAGGTTCAATTCCTAGTCAGGGCACATGCCTGGGTTGGGGGCCAGTTCCCAACAGGGGACCCACGAGAGGCAACCATACATTGATATTTCTCTCCCTCTCTCCTTCCCTTCCCCTCTAAAGATAAATAAATAAAATCTTTAAAAAAATAATAATAAGCCTTCTAGTTGATCCTAATGTGAGCAGCCTACATTTCTGTTTTAAATCTTCACATTAATCTCTTCTAAATTGATGTTTCTCACCTTTTGGGGAGCATAAAATGACTGTGAGAATTACACAAAAGTTATGAACATCCCCACTCACCTACATATTGTACAGGAGTGAAAAAAAGTCTCCCACTGCATCGGACTCTTTAGAAGGCAGCTCGAGCCTGGCTTCGCTTACACAGGAGACTTGGGCTAAAGTACTGGGTTCCATTTGCTCAAACTTTGAAAAATTATTAGGAAAAACTTTGGAGGGCAGTGGAGAGTAAACAGAGAGGACTGGCCCATGGTAGAGTTGGTCTTTGTGCAGACACATTTGGAGGCAACTTTCTCTACTGTCATGCCTCAACACACTACCTAGTCACCCACCCACCGACTCACTGTCACCGCCACTCATAACCACGGGATGTCTGTCCTTCTTGGGTCTTACAGTTATCTTCCTCTCTATGTACCTAAGGGCACATTCGGCCTGTGAGCAGGAGGTCTGGAAGGTAGGAGAAAGTGGCAAATACAGCCAGAAATCTTATATGGGTGGGGACAGAAAGTCGAGGGAAAAGTTCTGAACTTATCCTAAAAGTAATGAAAAATAGTTAAATGAGGGGGACCTGGGGGAAAGTAGGGTGACAAGAAGAGAGTTTTCATGTCACTCTAATGTCTTTTTAAATGAGTAACGGGACATTTGCATGTTTTTTATGATTATTACTTGGGACTTTGTTCACATCATCTCACAGTTGACTGAACACTCCCCTCTGACCTCTCCCTCCTCGGGGACCCACTCAGGTTTAATGGAAGCTTTTGTCTCTATCTGTGCCTCTGACAGCTGGGAGATTAGCAGGGACTTGGCTAATTAGGATTTAACTGTTCTCTAATGTTCCCGTGGGTTTGTCGATCACAATCTCATTTAAAATGGATTCAAAAGTTTTCAAAATCTTGAGAAAGGAGGCTGTGTCAGGACTGATTTGATTTTCTTACAGAATTAAAGCCAGAATCAGACTCACCGGATGGTCCTTTCAGTCACATTCCCTAACAAAACGATAGTTTGAACTGAAAATAAGCCTCATCCTCCTTAGGTTCAGGGGCCACGGAGTGAGAGGAAAGTGAATTGGAAGGTTTCCATGGAGACATGGGATCTCTTGGGTCTCTGGTTAAAGCAGCCCTCCAGTGACATGCTCCGACATGCTCCCAGGTGTTTTAGGGGACACATGAGGAGATAAGCCTCATGATGTGACCTTTAGCCCCTGAAATTCACTGAAAGGTACCATTCAGCTTGATTGCCTACTTTTTATTTATTCGGACAGTCAGTCATTCCATAACATTTTCCTTTTTTTTTTTTTTTTTTTTTTTGTGCCAGGCAGTGAGCTAGGGCTGAGAATAGAGATGGAAGGGTCTGGCCCCTCAAGAAGCTGATATTTTAAACTGGGAGTCAGGTATGTAGACAGTAGGCATGCTGTGTGTGACACACGTCTTAGTAGGGTACAGCACGGCGCAATAGGGGCACAGAAGGAAGACCTACGTCATGAGACCACCGTTCAGGAAAGACTCCAGAGGAGGTAACACTTTGGTGGGGTCTTGAAGGATGAGCAAAAGCTTCCCAGAGGAAAGTAGGGGCAGAGAATCCCAGACGGGGGAACAGTGTTTTCAAAAGCGTATATCATGGGTGTTTTTTTATGCCAGGTAAAAAATTAAGAAATTTAGCTTTTTATCATATTAGAGCAATATGCTCTGAAGTTAAGACATGCCACTCAACTAGCTGCATGATCTTCGGTTAATGGTGGAAGATTTCTGAGTCCTGGGGTCTTCACCTGGAATAGGCAACCAAACGTTCATGTGCCAGAGGGGTCTCACATGTACCAGGTGCTTGAATTGTGTTATATATAAAATTAGTTCAGCTCTGGCTGGTGTAGCTCAGTGGATTGAGCGTGGGCCTTCAAACCAAAGGACCACAGTTCGATTCCTAGTCAGGGCACATGCCTGGGTTGCAGGCCAGTTCCCAGCAGGGGACTCATAAGAGGCAACCATACATTGATATTTCTCTTCTTCTCTCCTTCCCTTCCCCTCTAAAGATAAATAAATAAAATCTTTTAAAAATAGTCATTTATCTCTCTTCCACATAGAAGTCCAGATGCAGGCATCCCGAACTGATTAAAGCACCCAGACCCCTCTGCCTGGAATAGAGATTCTATCTTCAGGTTCTTCTCATGTCCAAGGTGGTCATCAGAGCAGCACTTGTGCTCTGAGCAGCAGAAAGAGCAGAAGGGAGGACCTCCCAGCAGGATCCACTTGAACCTTAAAGCAGCCTTCCTCAAAGCCCACACGAACTTTCCACTTGAATCCTATCGGCTGTCATGTGCCCTCATACAGTGCTCCAGGAATTCTGGGGTATGGAGTCTTTTAGGGGTCACTTCTCCATACAAATGAAATCAGGGTTTTGCTATTGAGAAAGAAGGGGAGAGTGGACATGGAGTGGCCACTGAAGGTCACTGCCACAGTGCTTAACTAGTGTTGGTTCTATTCCAACTTTGGCAATTCCACACGGTTTAAGAGGAAAAACCAAGTTTCGAAGTAAAACACACTTGGATTCACACCCCAGCTCCGCCACTTGTTCACTGTATAAACTCGGGCAAGTCACTGTATGCGCTCTGAGCTCTATCATTAATAAAATGAGGGCAGTAAAGCTGGCCTGCCAGGTGCCAGGACAGCTGATGCCTGGAGGCTCCTCGGCAGATAGAAACCCTGCCTCCCACCAGTGCCCTCTCGCCCACCTGCAGAAACACAGAGTGCCAGACATCAGTCCTGCCTGCCAGTCAGCTGCCCTCTTCTGTCCCTGGGACAGGGGCACCAGGGGCAGGATTCCGTGAGTGGGTCAAAGGCACAGTCAGCTGAAGAGTGCAGGTTCAACATCTGGAAGGGGAAAGGCAGAGAAGGGGCAGAGAAGGAAGGTCAAGGTCAAGAGAATGCAAACCAGAAAAACAAGAGCATAGCGAGGGATTATGGGAGATAGAATCCAGGGATATTTGTGCCACTAGAGAAGCAAGAAAGGATGTCCCATGGGGTGAGGAAACTCTGATTTTAAAATATTAAGGGGTCAGTGTTAAGTAAGAGATGATAGTTTAGAAAGCCTGGACCCTGTATGAAATGAATCTGACATTAAATGTAATTAGTAGGTGTATGATCTGTCCAGTGTAAGCTCCCTGGGAGACAGGCCCAAACACAAAAGCATCTGACAGTGGTCTCTAGAATCTGGTGACCTTGAAGAAGTCTGCCTACGGCATGGACAACAAGCAATTCACTTTGCAAACATACTAATTTCTGATATTGGGTTGCAAAGAATAGCAACCTACAAGACATAATTCAAATAAAAGGGGAGTTTCTGGAAAGAACACAGCTGACCACTTTATGGCCATCTGAGATCAGAGACTCTGGACCTTGTCAGCTAGGAAGGAGGTTGCTTGCTGCCTCATCTTGCATTTCTGTTCCTCTCTGACCCTGCTTCATTTCCTGTCTCCCTTGGCATGCTGTCTTTTCCTGCCTTCTCCTAGCTTTTGAGCTCCTTCTTACCCTGAACTCTCTGCAGCATCTCACTGACATGGTGATGACTCAGACTCTGGCTCCACAAGTCTGTCCAGTTCAACTGTCCATACCTTATGACAATGATTTACAAGTCTCTCGTTTAAATTTAGAGGTTGGAAATCTTCTCACTCAACCCAGCTAAGCATTATTTCCCTGCAGGAGAAGTCCACGTGTCACTTAATCAGCTGTCACTGCAAGGTAGGGCAGAATTACCGAGCTCTGTGCATAACCAAACCTCCCATTCTCCTGGACTCATGATGAGAGAAACAAGTGTAAGCTCAGGACTTACAGTTGCATAGTCACCATGTCACCATGACCGTTACCATCACCACCATCACTGTTACTCCCACCACAACTGCTCCCCTCATCACTTCAACCTCCCCCACCATCAGCCCCACTGCAGCCATAGCGTCACCACCACCTCCATCCTCATCATCACTGGTACCACCACCACCAGCGTCCCCACCACCGTTTCCCTGAAATCATTTGCTACTGTCACCACCACTCCCTTCCTCATTAAAACCAGCCACACCTTCACCACCATCATCACACAACCACTAATGCCACCTCCATCACCAGCATTTCTATCACCTCCATCACCATCCCCTCCACAATGGCCATCATTAACACCATCACCACCCACTACTGCTGCCCCTAGCACCACCTCCATCACCACCACTACCACATCAACACCACCACCACCTCCACTACTTTGCCTCACCCCCACCACAGTCTTCACCTCTGTCACCATTTCTACCACCACCTCCAACATTACCATCAGCACCTCCACCACCTTCACTATCTCTGCTGCTTCCTCCATCCCCACTCCCAGCACCACCATGACCATCGTCACCATCACTATCTTTGCCATCATCACTACCACCTTCACCACTACCACCACTACCTAGACTGGGAAATAAGGACTCTACTGTGGACAACCTACTCTTAGTAGAAAGGAGGTTGAAGGAGGGTAGGTGCCTGTGAATTTTCCAGCTCATCTATGCCCATAGTTATTCATAGTTATCTAGCCCTGAAACCATAGAGTTGTCTTGTCCTCCCTACCTGGTTGGTCACCAACTACTACAGATTCTTCCAATTTGCTTACATCTCTTCCTACTTTTCCATTTCTGTTGCCATCACCGCTCATTTCACAAATGGATGATTATGGCTGTTTCCTAACTGGCCCTCTGCCGCCCATCTATCTCCCTCCAAACCTTAGCTCCTGTCCTGCCAAATGAATCTTTCTAAAATATTGATTTCATTGCTTTTCAACTCTTCTCAAAACAGCCAGTTTTTCCCATCCAGAACAAAACGCTCTGGATCCAGATGACTTTTTACATCTTATTCCCCAGCACTTTAGGATCCTGCTTCGCCAACATGCTCGTTATTCTTCCAGCCCAACCCAGTCCCCCCCATTGCCCCACTGCCGCCCCAACGTGTCCTCGTCTCTGTCTTCCATAGCTCTCTGTTTCTGTACAGATTCTATTTATTCCCGAAACTTGGCTTAAGTCAGCCCTCTTCCATGGCATTTAAGGAATTCCTCTTAAGTATTGGTACATTACAAGACTCGGCTTCAGGATGACAGACTAAATCCTCATCTTCATCTCCTTAGCCCTGAGAAAAATGATGGTAAAACCACAAAAAGGCATAAACCTACAACAGCCCATGACAAGAAAGAGGCTGGCTAACAGACCCAAGGTTTTAACAAGTTCCCAGGTGATAGAGAGTAAATGCAGAGGCACCATCAGTGGCTTGAGGCTGAGCAGGGGAAACAGCGGCCGTGAGGAACAAGGGGACTAGAAGCCACAGAAGCCAGAACCTCTGGGCTCTGGGGGAACCACATGCATACAAGAGTGGAACTAAGAAGCAGGGCTGAAACCAGGGAGTGAATGAAAGGACTATAAACACAACAGCAAATGCTTCCCTCCTTGCGGGAAACTCAGGCAAGTGGGCATCTCTCCCCGGCCCAAAATCAAGGGCATTTTTCTTAAAAAGGAAAGAAAAAAGTTACAATGTACTTGAAGTACATTAAGGCTGTGACTGAAGGTGTTAGTGCCTAAAAGGGAAGCAGTCCTCAGCCTGGTTTCTGGAAGGCTTTCAGCATAATAGTCAGCTCCCTATTTTCCATCTTAAAGCAACGCCTGCATTCAATAACAAGCCTGCCCACTATGTGGAGAATTCCCATTCACCTTCCTAATCCGCACTCTTGAACATCGAGATGTGCTCCAAGGTGTTCAAGACATATTAAGGTGTTTATTAAGACATTATAAGAAAAATGGCACTTTGAAAGAGAAAGCCCAAGTTGAACATGCACATAATTCAAGTTCAGTGATTAAAAAAAAAACCTAATCAGTAGGTACCATGAGATTTGAGGAGCTATTTAATCTACAAAACAAGAGGAGGGAACCACGCAAAGGAATGATGACAGGCACAAGAGAGTAGTTTTGGAAATAAAAAATATAATTGGCGAAATAAAAATTTAATAGAAGCATTGGGGGAAAAGTCTAGAAGACCTTGTGGAGCATAAAAGTAAAAAGGCAAAGGGATGAAAAGGTGAGCAGGAACGTTAACAGACACAGAGCGCCAAAGCTGGAGGTCTGACATCCAACCGAGAGAAGTGCAAAATGAAGTAGAGCAGGTAGATGCAGAGGACACAATATCGAAGGGACAAACGAAGACATTTTCCAGAGCTAAACAGGGAAGTGAGCTTCAGAATGAAAAGGTTTGCAGCGTACAAAATGGAATGACTGAGAAAAATGTACACCTAACACATCACTGTCAAAAACAGTTGTTTTCATTTATAAAGCCAGTTAAACAAGACTACATAACTTTTGAAAAAAACATATGCATATATAATGCTTAATCTTTAAGTCATATATGTCTTTAATAAAAATATAAAATATGTATTATACATACCTTTAATAAAAATAAAAACAGCCCTGGCTGGTGTAGCTCAGTGGATTGAGCACGGGCCTGCGAACTAGAGGATCGCGGTTCGATTCCCAGTCAGGGCACATGCCTGGGTTGCAGGCTGGTTCCCTGCAGGCCAACTCCCAGCAGGGGATGCACAAAAGGCAACCATACATTGATGTTTCTTTCCCTCTCCTTCCCATCTAAAGATAAATAAATAAATAAATCTTTAAAAAAATAAATAAAAATAAAAACAAAGATGATGGCGGAAAATGAAGGGAAAATATAAGGCAAGATTAATGCTGATTATGAAGACAACTCTACACTGGCCACTTTGATATCTAGCAGGGTAAGCCCTCCAGCTTTGTTCTTCTTCAAAGCTGTTTTTGCTCTCTTTAGTTCTTGGCATTTCTTTACAAACTTTAAAACTACCTTACAATTTCCAAAAAGAAAAATTTGAAAAGCTGCAGTTTTGCTTGGGATTGCACTGGACCTGTAGATTGGCTGACTGGGTGCACACGCCTTCCAATGATGTTTGGCTTTCCAATCCCTGAATGTAGCACAGTTCCATTTATTAGGTCTTGTCTAATTTCTTTCAATAATAGTTTATAGTTTTCTCGGTAATAGCCCTCTATATCTCATATCAGACATAACTCTAAATATTCAATATTATTTTTACTCTATTGTAAATGATAGAGTTTAAAATGTCATTGTCTAACAATCTATTCAACTGACATTTATAATGCTTTGTAATATTGATATTATATACCCAATCACCTTACTAAATGTACTGATTAATTCAAATCTATAGATTCTTTTGCATTTTCTGTACACAGTAGGATGGCCTCTTGCTAATAATGGCAGTTTAAAATTATTTCACCTTTTATTTCCTTTTCTTGCTTATTATGCTCACTTAAAACCCTAGAACAATGTTGAATAGAGGTGAAAATTGTAGTATTTTTGTCTGCTTCCTAATCTCAAGGGAAATATTTTTTCCACATTTTACCATTTAGATATAATTTTGCTGCAATTTTTATGGGTATCATTTAGAATAGAAAGGCAGTTCACTTCTAGTCTTAAGTTGCTAAGAGTTTTTATCTGTGTATCTGTGTGTTTTGTTGTTGTTTATCATGAAAGGGTAGTGAACTTTTATGATTTCTTTTTGTAGCTGTTGAAATAACCATCATTTTCCTCTTTTATTCATTGCTTTTGGAGTGATAAGCTAAATCTGACTCGGTTCAAATGTATTATCCTTTTATTTATTGTTGGATGCAGTTTGCTAGCATTTAGTTTGCATCTATTTCTATTTTTTAATTTATTTATCACGATTTTCTATTTCCACTGTACCTCATCTGGTTTCCATTTTCACACTGGTTGCTAGGAAGCTTAGCACTAATCTGGAACAGCACAGCAGGTGGGAAAAGAGCAGGGCGTCCACCTCCAGAGGGCTGCGGCTCCACTACTTACCAGATTAAATGGCTTCATTCTCCTGAAGAGCTTAGAACTGGGCTTGGTTAAACATATCAGAGTTTAACAAAATAAGTTCTTCAACATCCATTTTTGTGTTCACCTCACTCATAGCTCCCCTGCATGTTCTTACCTTTGTTCTATCCTTTTTCTATGTCATCTGATTTCTCTATTTCAATGGTTAATATGCCATGACAAATACATGGTGATTTTTAAAAGATTTCTCTAGTGTTGGGTCTTTGGGTTGTTAGTAATGCTTTCCTGTTGCATATTTCACTGCGGTTGGCATCTTTTTGCTTCATACCTTTATATTTCTGGTATTTCCTGAGAACAGAATGCTCAGGGTTAGGATTGGTGTGTCAAAGGGAATGAATGTATTAAAACTTTTTTCTGTTTAATATTCTTCCAGCAATAAATAAAATGGTTGATGTTATCATACTCCCATCACTGTTGAGAATTCTCTTTTAAAATCACATAAAGATCAGAAGTTATTTTTAAATGAGACTTTTATCCAGTGTGGGCAGTGTTGGTCTTCAACTTTGGAAATGTCAAAGTTCCAGAAGTTTCTTTTGCTCACCTAGCAGATATGTGTAATGGAAGAGTACTTCCAAAGAGATGGGAACTCAAAGAGTGTTATCAGTTGGCTGTTTATATATACTGTTGCACAACTTCTGTGTATTGTTACTTTCTAACATTACTGTATTAGCATTTTCTCAGGTGCTTATAAGCACTTTGAAGAAAAAAATCGGCACTAATGGAATAATACTCCACCAGGTGAATATGTCATATTTTACTTAGCCATTCCCATGCTCTTATTCAAACTGTTGCTATTATAAATAATGCTTCAATAGACATCTTTGTGCATCAAGTTCTTCCACCATTTTTGTATAGTTTTCTTAGACTAGATAGAATTAAGGTCCAAAAGTAGAATTTCTGGGATAAAGCAGGAGGATTTTCAGGCTCTTGATACATTGTCAAATTGAGCAAAGGTCATTTGAAAAGCAATTTTAGAAATGTTGCCCTGGCTGGTATAGCTCAGTAGATTGAGTGTTAGCCTATGAACCAAAGGGTTGCCGGTTCGATTCCCAGCCGGGGCACATGCCTGGGTTGCATGTCAGGTCCCCAGTAGGGTGCATGTGAAAGGCAAACACACATTGATGTTTCCCTCTCTCTAAAAATGAATATATAAAATCTTTAAAAAAAGTCAGATAAATGTGGCTTAGGGGAAGGGAAGGACGGATTTTCATTTTCTTAGGCAGAAAATATTCCTGCAGAGGCCAATTCACAGCGCGGCTGCTGAAGCATGAGCTGCAGGCTCCTCTCACTTGCACGGGCTCCTGCCTGGGCCTGTGACCATCATCAGTGACGTGCTCACAGGGGCAGAGGCTGTTTGTTTGCTTCCCAAGTTGCTAAAGCAGACACTGTGACCCAATTTGCAAGACTGCTGTCCCTTTCCTCTCCATCATCTACTTCATCACACCTCCCATCATGTTGGTAGTTTTGAAATGTCATGGGCATTTTGGGGACATGCCTAAGAGGAAGTTACATGTTTTTTCTCAACAGGAGCCCCCCAAGTTGTACAGATTTTCAAGCTTCACAAAACTCACATCTGCTCTTGAATTTCTACTTAAGCTATGGATGTGGAAAAATGCCAGGATCCATACGCTGGACTTGGGAGCTCACATTCCCAGCCTAGCAACCTTGATGGTTTTGAGAAAAGTCAAGAGCTGTGCTAGGGACCAGCTCTTGGGTACAAGAGCGGGATACAGGCTCTTAAAACTCTATTTGTTGAAAGCTGGCTTTCCTGGACAGATGGGAAAGAAGCCTGCCAGAGGCGGGGCCTCTGAGAGGAAGGCTCCATCAGGATCCTTGCTCTGATTCCAAGAACAGGATCCAAGTTCCTTTCATCTGGGTGGCTGTGCTCCTAGCCCTCGACATCGCTCCAGTGATCAGCCAGAAGGTGGGGCTCCCCAAGGCATGATGGCAGGTCCAGGGCCTGGTGGCACCAAGATGCCAAATAGACATCAGACAACTGCCCTAGGGTGGTTGGGATGCTCAAGGCCTAGGATATGTCTACTGGCATCCTCCAGGCCTTGATTAGGGAAAGGGAGGGAATAAGAGACAAAAATATATTCTCACACACAACTCTAGCCTCCATCCAAAGTCATTTAGTTTTCCTTTGCTCTTGTAAAAAAAAGTAGATATGGCAATAATGATAAACTGAAGAAGAGAAACTGAGGCCCCACAGAAGTGGGGGGCAGGAGAGAGGTCCTTGGTTTATAGGGGATCTGTCTCATTTCTTAGTGTCCCCGCCTACTGTTTGGATTTACGGTTCTGAACTGTTGGGACAGGCCTTGCTCTTTCCCAGACCCCGTCTTTGCTGTTGGGAGGAAGGGCTGTTCAAGACAGACACAGGGTCTGAGATGCAGGGGGAAGACCGGTGAGGGGAGTGGGATGAGGCTGAGGACTCAGGGGTGAGGTCACCATTTTCGCAATGTGTGGTCAGAAAGCCACCGCTCCTAATCCCTCAATTTTGATGCTCACATTAAAGCAAAACAGACTTTGAGTCTTTTAAGATAGAACTTGGTGTATACGAGAATAGTCGGTAAATAGTCTCCCTGTGTCCACCAGCCTGCTCTGTCCACAGGGGCCCAGCTGTAACACTCCAGTGCCACGTCTGAGGAAGACTCTCAGCCCCGATGCTACATTTCTCCAGGCCCTTGGAGTGTAATTACCATTAAGGTTGAAAAACGAGGGCGATGAGCAGTCGTGGCAGGCTTTTTCAAGTTTACGTAAACACTGGCTGCGGAGAGCCAGCTGGGACATCGGAATCAAAGCCTCCTTGTCACATCAGTGCTTTAAATCTCGAAGCAACTCCTGAGGATCATCTGGCCTCTGTGAACACAGCAGCTGATAAAAGGCCCCTCTAAGCTCATTTCTTATCTGTTCCCACAGCACAGGCTGCCCTAAAGCTGCCTGCTGGGGAACCCAGCCAGCGGTGCACGTGGCAAGTGCCATCGAGTCCTGAGATGAGACAGGGATATAGGACAGCCTTCTGGGGGGTGGGCCTGCAGGTGTATGGGACTCGGGAAGGACTAGGGACTGTGGACTGCGAAGTTCCTCCATGGTGATGTTGATCCCCTGCTGGACCACATTTGTTATATGTTGTCAAATGCACTCCCCGGGCTGCAGAAGGGCGGCTGGCTGCCTGTGAAGACTGAGGAGAAAGAAGAGGGATGGGTCTGTGGCCTTTGTCTTAAACATCCGGGATCTGTGACTTGAACAAAAAGGACAACTGGGCCCAAGAGGTCTTCCCCGGGTCTTGTCCACCAGCGAGTTCTCCAAAGTGCTTTCGTCTTTGAACAGTGAATGTTGACATGAGCCCAGCACCCCCTGTGGGCCTTGCTGGCTGGCACTGCTCTTGAGTAGGATGTGGAGTCATGAAGACAAATATGAAAGGGGAGGCAGGATTCCTTAGTTTCACACCAGCAAGCCAGGAGTAGCCATGGAGATGGTTCCATGGAGGGATTTCAGTCCCCCAAACCAATTGTTCCTCACCTGGAGGCCGTTCCAGACAAAAGCCACCAATGTGAATTGCCTAGGACAGCGCCAAGCATGTCATAGTCCATCAGCAAAGGCTGGGCACTGTTTAGCATCTGCCCTGCATTTCTTTAGGGTGGATGGCTCTGAATCACCTATGCTCCAAGGAAGGTATAATATGTGGAGCAACACCTGCATTCAATAACAAGCCTGCCCACTATGTGGAGAATTCCCATTCACCTCCCTAATCCACACCCTTGAATATCAAGGTGCACTCCAAGGTGTTCAAAACATATTAAGGTGTTTATTAAGACATTACAGGAAAAATGGCAGTCTGAAAGAGAAAGCCCAAGCTGAACATGCACATAATTCAAGTTCAAGAGGCCAGGTTTTACTCCAGCTCTCAAGATGGTGATATTAGGTCAGTTTCTAAAATAATCCTTGGGAAATTTTCTAAAAATGGGAGAAAGAAAAAATCAGAAATAATTTCTTTACAGTGATACAGCCTCTATTATTTGTAATTGAAAAAAATGTGATAAGTTTCTGATGACACTGACAAAGCGGAATACAGATGGCATTAGGTTTTTCCATGGATCTGCGACTGCCACTTGGTAGATTCTTTTTTCACACAGTGACATCCATCCTTGACTTTGAGACCTGAAATCTGAAATGGTTTATGGACCATCTTCTTACCTTCTTTAGGCACTGCACCAAAACCACACCAGTTATGTGGTTTGCCAATATCCTTAAGCAAAGCAATCAGTATAATATAACCTACTAAACTAATCCAAAAGCAATGATCACGAAACCAATTCTGAGCTCATTCCTCTGGCCTAAGCAGGAAAGCATTGATTCACTTGTTCATCCACTGATTTATTCATTTAGTATGTTCTAGAAATGGCTTCAGTTCTTGGACACAGAGGTAAATAAGACCCACTCTCTACTCACTATCTCCCACAACCACACAAGCAAACACTTACATATACAGGATCCTATAGTGCAAAGGGGAGACACTCAGTCAAACGAAGAGTCACAGTACCAATGTGATAAGTAGCTCAGCAGCAGTCTGCCCAAAGTGCTCCAAGATCGCAGAGACAGGACTAACCTACTCTATCAAAGAAGGCTTCCCAGAAGAGTGGAGCTTTGTGCTGGTCCTTAACTGTGGTTTGCTCGTCTCAACATCAGTGAGCCAACCAGACAGGGGAGGCCTGATGTCCAGGGGCAAGCTCGCCTGATGAGAACATGATGACAGAAAGAGAAAGAAACTGAGGAAGGGAAACCAGAGAAAATGTATTGTCATTTTAAAAGTATGTTCTAAAATGCACTAATGACCACAACTTCCTTGGAGACTTATTAAAACAAAATAAGAATTTATTGATGAAAAAAGAAAAGGCTAAATATGACATACAGTGAACAAAGTTCAATGGAATTGTCAAATCTAAGTATGTGGGGGGTGTTGCTGTATAATTCTGTCAACTTTTCTGTGTGTTTAAATTTCTCAGAATATAATGCTGGGGGAAAGTCACTTTGCATAAAGTTTTCCTGAATGGCATGCGCATTTAGATTTTATTTATCTATTTCTAGTTGTTCATTGTCATTTTAAGTAGGATGTGAAAAATATTTTTGAAGCACTTTATTCTGAAATCCCCTAAAGAGTAAATTAGGACCTATTTAGGAGCACAGGGATTCATTGACTCTAGGATGAAAATTCCTACCTCAGAGATTTTATTTTGAAATGAAGAGGTAATTGAAGTAAAATCTGAATGGCCCGTAGAACCTTAACTGCAGATGAAAAATAGGTGAAGACTTTCCTGTCAATATGGCAGGATAACCACACACATTTACCTCCTCTCTCTGTCAGAAGCTGTTTGAAATGGCATGAAGTATATCGCTAAAAATAAATTCATAACAACCAGAGAAATAGGAAGGAATATCACTAGTAGACTATATATATTCGGGGGGATTCCTAGAAGTTAGAAAGTAATAAGGTCAGATTAACTGGAACACCAGAGTAGGACAAACATTCGGGGTGGGAGGAAGGCTGTTTCAGAGGAGAGACCTGTTCTTTCCCAGAGTTCTAGGATCTCCCACTCAGAGAAAACAGATATGGAACTGGTGGAAACCCTGGCCACGGGTCACCCTCAGGACAGTCAAGAAAGAAACTGCCTGCTGAGCAGCTGGGTCTGTTGTGCCCCCTCCCCCTGCCACGTGGCCATGGTGATGCCTCCAGTGCAAAGCCTTGAGGACACTTCCCACGGTGGTCAGTCCCCCTTTAGGGGCCACAGGGGGAGGATGTACTATTTCTTTTTTTGAGATTGGAAAGAGACAGGTAGAACAGCACTCTAGAAAATTCTGGTCCTACATAATAGCCCTGTGGGGGACATGGGTGGGGAAAAAGGTGGCTCTTCCAGAAATAAAAACACTGAAATACTCTAGAAGTAAGGTCAAGTCAAAGTCACTTTGATGGCTATGGGACCCCAGCTTGTCTTCCTCTTCTACGATGAAGAGAAACATACCCATCAGCAGGCTCAACCTGCAGCTGTGTCTTCCAAACAGGCACACAAAACAGAAAGCCTCACCAGCCTCCAACACCCATCGCCATAGTCTTTCATTCATGATTATCAATGAGCAATTAAAGATCATCAGATGATGGAGAAAAACCCAAGGTAACAAAAAAAGAGCCAAGATAAACAGACAAGATGATCAGTGTTGAAGAAAACCAAAGTTATGAGATATGGAAATTTAAAATTTTTAATTAGTATCCTCCAAAACTTTCAGGAGGATATTTCATTCATGAAACAAGAGCAAGAACAAGGTGCTGTGGACACCACAGCTCTGAGACCTCATTAGAATATCTAAATTTACAAAGAATAGCCTCATTCATGCCCCCATAGGTTTCACTACTGAACTCATTTTGTTTGTATTAATCCCTTCCCTTTCCAGGAGGTCAACCCAATGGTTATCCTTGACTCCTTTAGTGATGGGACTCTGATAGATATTTAAGGATCCCAAAGTCCCATTCTGTAAAACATAAAGTGCCTTGTCCCCATCCTGCTCATGATTCATCACAAGTATTATTACCCCAACAAGCTCATGATCGATAGGAACATCTTCATTTGTGTGTAAATGACATCCGTCTTCTGGGGCCTGTGTTTTCTCTCACTCCTACACCTGCAGGGACTTAAAGAGATTAAGTGGGTCTTCTCAGTGCATCCCATGAAATATTGATTAAAGGTCTAGTTGAAATAAGTGTATTAATAGAGACTTAAAGCACTCAAGTGAGTAGGAACACCCCGAGGGGCCACGTTTCTACCAAGCAAGTGAGACGAAAATTGGATACTTTGGAAATGGTGAGAATGTTCCTGGGTACACAGATCCTTTTTGCAATGTCACACGGCAAAGTCGGACTTTTATCAAACGACCCCAGTGATAAAAGCCTGGCTCTTGGAGGGGCGACTAAGGTGTGGGAGGGGAGGGGAGGGGATGTTAAAAGTGAAATAAATAGGAGACAAGCAATGACATCATAAATTATTTCTCATCAAACTCATGTAAAGTCATGAAACTTTTTCTCTCCCTTTTTATTGGCTCTCCTTCCCATTTCCACCCAATATCAGTAAAAATGAGCTGCAGTTTCCGGGGGAAAAAATAAGGAGAAAAAAAATCCTCATGTGTCCCAAGGGCCTGAAATGCCTGCCATTCACTGCCTAAGTTTTATTTCTTTGGGAAAAATCCTCTCAAACTTAGCTTTTTGCTCTGGTTTTGGGGGTACACTTGGTCTCTTTTTTAGAATCCAAGGAAGCTGGTTATATTTTTTTACTTAAAAATTATAAATGTAGTGAATGTAAGAGCTGAGAGAGATCTTAAAGAACTTATGATCCTTTTAATTCTTCAGATCTACATACAAAGCCCTGTGTGAGGACCATGGTAGGGTGGCGGCAAAGACCGGTCTAGATCCTGGGTTCCAGCACATCTACCAGTGGCCCTCCGTCGGGGACAGTATTGTCCCCCCAGGAAGCATTTAGAAGTGTGTGGGAGCCTATTTGATTGTTATGCCATAACCAGGGATGCTACTGGCCTGAGAACTTGGCAACTAAAGATCCCACACTGTTCAGGGCACTCCTCCTGAGAAGACCTGTCCTTCCGGAGATGCCAATGGGCTTCTCAATGTGGAAAACAACAACATGCGTAACCTTCTCTTTATCGCACCATGCTGATTCCTTTTGATCGTTTTCCCCGGGTACCTCCATGGGCACTATTTTTACAATATCTTTGTCAGCCTGCTGCCTCTCTGTAATGCTCTCTTAATATCTCAGTGCCCAAGAGCAAGCCCCTTCTCCTCCTCCATCCCCAGAATGAACTTCCTGCCTCTAACCTCCAGGAGAGAACTAACTCCAACATAGTTCCTGTGGCTCAAAGGGCCTCAGATCCCTACCAGGCAGGCTGGCCCTGAGAGTATTTCTGAACTTTATCCAAGATGTCAGCTTCTGTCCTGAAGGAATAAAAATTGAGACTATGGGGAGAGAAATGGAGAACACTAACATGACCATGACCACGGCTTGCCACTTTAGCTTTGAAAAGTTGAACTTCCCCTATCCTGAAGGTATTTAAAAGAAAACATTCTGTGGGGATCTGTGAAGATAAATAATATCTGCCTCAAAGATGATGTATAATTAAGAGCAAGGACAGAATATTAGAAATCTTGTTTTCAGCTTTGTCACCACCAAACTACAACAGCAGTGTATTAGGATAGTTCCAGTAAACGCTGTAACAAACAACCCCCCAAACATTATTGGCCTAACAATGTATTTCTCGCCCATGCCCCAGTCCAATCAGGTATCTAACCATCAATGAGATACTTTAAGGATGCCAGTTCTTCCGTGTTCTAGAATGTCCCAAGTCCACCACAGGATCCTTTGCATTCAAAGAATGAGTGAGAGAAGAGAATTTTTCCAGGCTTAGGACGGCACACATCACTTGTGCTCACTTCCCGCGGGTAGTCACAGAACTCTGATCCAACAACAAGTTTAGTACCTGCAGTCTTCCCAGGGACCCAGGACAAAGAAATGAGACCGATGAGCACCTAGGCAGCCTGCCGTCCTTCAAGCACTGTCACTCACTGATTGAGCAACAGGATCTCCAAGTTCACGGCCAGTCTGTGATTCTCGAATAGGAGAATGGCCCTAGCACAGTCCCACAGACATGGTCTGCCCATACAAGGCATACTACCTACTGTTCTGCTCTTGTCTAAGACTTTTCTTTTTGATACGGCATTTTATTTATCTTTGACTTTCAGCGGTGCCCCCAAACAGTGAAGGGCTGCACTTGATAAAGCTGCCTGAATAACCAACAGCAAATCAGGGTCCCTTCCAGCCCTGATATCCTGTGATCCGTTGGGTCATGTTCCTCTGTTAGCAGAAGAGTGGTCCAAGAATTCCCAGGGTTGGAGAAATCCTGCAGGTGTCTCCTCGTGGCTTCAACTTGCACATGGGCTGAACACCATGGTTATTGCTACAGTTGTCAGAGAAATCGAGACGCTAACGTTGCTCCTGAACTTCATGTGTGTGTTTTTCTGAAGGTTCCAGAGCCTGGTTGGCAAACATTGCTGAAATGAGCATAAATTAATAATCTGTCATTGATGTGTATCTGAGCATTACTATCAAGATTTGAATAAGCATGTAAATCAACAATAAATTGGAAATAAGCTGGTTAACTGTCAAATAAATCAGCCCAATGCCATTTCCCTTGGTGTCTTATTTTCTTTGCTTTGTTTTACATTAAGATAAGAGATATAGAACGTCAGCCTTCATGATTTTTTCCACTTTATCATAATAATTAATCCAGCTCTATTGTTAACATATTCTAAAAGTTAATCTGAGAAGAAGTTCAGATAAGATGCCACGTTTTTTAGCTAGTATCTTGTGACAAGAAACAGGTATGTGCATTTGTTAATGGAGATCAGATGTGATGTTTTCACAGCTACAACTGTGAATGTGTGTGTCAGAGGAAGAATTTTTATGTATAAATATTTTATTAAGAGGTTAATAAAGAATTTGCAAAAGGTAATAACTAAAGTATCTTTTAAAAATCCCTTTTCCTTGGTCTCATTTTATAATTTGACTTTAAAAAAACAACTCTTCTTGTAACATTTGTTGTTCCTACAACTAATGTATATAAACTGAGATTTGCAAGAAAAAATTTTCTTTAGAAGATCCTCTCTGGAGACTGCATGTTTCGTCAATCTCTATGCATGCTCACCAAACATTCCATTAGATTAACAGTTGACTGGTATCACCTTGAACCAGAGCTGGGCAGCTCGGTTATGTAAACAAATTAAGCAGGCTGGCATAATTTGGTGAAATAACCAATACCACAGATCCATTTTGTTTTAAATCTTTTTGTAATATTTGTATCTAATTTCAGTCAGTTGAAAGTCAGCAATTATATTCAGCTGACATTCTAAAATAAATTAATGCATCACATTATATCATGACCAAGTTACCATTACCCTAAGAATGTAAGGGTAGTTTTATCAATTAATGTCATTTATTAAATTAATAAGTGAAAGCTAAAAGATAATATGACCATCCCCAAAGATGCCAAAAAAGATTTTCTTGAAAGTTAATAGCTCTTCATGTTAAAAAGTCTTTAAAAACTAGAAATAAAAAGGTGTTTCCTTGGTATACAAAAGGGCAGCTTTGTTAAATCAACAGCCAACACCCATTTCCCCATTCAACACCCATTTAATGATGAAACACTCCAGCATTTACCTTAGAGTCAAAGGCAAGCCATGGGTCCCCATTATCACCATGATTACTCAACATCATCCAGTTACTTTTTGCTAAAGAAAGAGGACAAGAAAAAAAAACTAGGTTTAAGTATTAGAAAGGAAGAGAAAAGTATCACGCAGGAGAACACAAACCCAGTAAGCGCATCTCTTTTCCACATGTCTCTCGTGTTAGCTCTAACCTCCCCACCCCCGCCTCCCAGATCAGTCGTTTATTTAAGTTGCAGGTCTAACCCCTAACTCTTGACAACTTTGCACTTGAGAGTTTTAACTACTTTATGTATTTATTTATTTGGTCACTAAGTGTTGGAGTAGAAAGACAAAGAGCTGGGGCACTTGGACCTACGTCACCCAAAATGGGATCTTGGGAGATGTAGGACTAGTAAGTGTGCTGTGGAAAGGGAGTTTTGTGGCTGAATAAGTTGGGCGAATTCTACATAAAACACCTTTTTGCTGCCAGACCTCTCAGGTCCTCCAGAGTACAGCTCTATGTTCTGAATCCCCAAGAGCAAGGCTCGTGTGGTGTCCCCAAATGTGTTTGAGTTCCCCCTTTTCTGGGAAGTGTCTAAAGGGATCGAAGCCCCATGGAACGTATTTTGGGAAACACTCTTGTAGGCATAGCCCCTCATTTCACAGAGGAGTAAACTGATGTCCAGAGAGAGGAAGGGACTTGCGAAGGGGGTGCAGTGACTCCGCAGCCAAGGAGGGACTAAAGGCCACGTGTCCCGCTCTCAGGGCAGCACTTGTGCCCCTGCCTCCTGCCGCCTCCCTGTTTGATGTGCTTCTGTGACAGCTTCCTCCTGACCCCACCCGGGAGGGTCAGGTGCTCTATTAGTGTGCCAGGGCTGCAATAACAAAATATCACACATGGGGGAGCTTAGCAGCAGATCTATTTTCCCACAATTCTGGAGGCCAGAAGTTCGAGATCAAGGTGTTGGCAGATGTGATTTCTCCCGAGGCCTCCTCCTTGGCTTGCAGACGGCCACCTTCTCACCGTGTTTTCACATGGTCTTTCCTCTGTGTCTGTGGCCAGCCTTCTGTCTTTGTAAGGATGAAAGTCATTTTGGATTAGGACCCAACCACATGACCTTATTTTACCTTAATCACTTCTTTGAAGGCCTAACTCTGAATATAGTCACATCTGAAGTAACGGTAGTTAGAACTCTAACATGTGAATTTTGGGAGGATGCAGTTCAGCCCACAAAACGTGCCATCACTGTGCCTGCAGTGCCCTGTGCCTCCCTTGGTCACAGCATGCACGTCACTGAGTACATGTAGATGTGATGTGTCTCCCCTCCTAATCTGTGGACAGTTTGAGAACAGGAGCTGTGTTTGTATTACCATCAAATAGTACAGCTCCTAGACCACTGTAGATGTTCAGTGAATGTTTGCTGAGCACACGAATTATGAAGTCAGAGGACCCCACTGGGTGCCTGTGGTCTCATTACCAACAATGTGGTTGCTGAGACAAATGGGGGTGACAGGTACCTGCCTTTGTTTTGGTGTGAATTCAGTGAACTCTGTCCCTGGCAAAGTGCCTAGCACATCAAGAAGTTCCATAAATGTTAATTGAATCTGAGGTTGTACCTTCTTCCAAGATATCTATAAAAAGCCAATTAATAGCAGTGATTACAAATGCTTAGTAATGAAATTGCCTCATAAAAACAATAATGATGAGGCATGCTAATTGAGGCCACATATTATGTAAAGGATTTGCCATCAACAACAATAGTCCATGAATTTTATCCCACAGGCCGAAGCCAATTTCAAATCTAGGTAATTAAAAGCCTGTTAGCCAAAGACTCTGTTTCCTCCTGGCATGCCATGGAAGACACTGTGTGACATTATTTTGCTTTTGGGGCAAAATAATGAATAAAAGAATGCCCTCTAAGGGGCTAGGTCTGTTGCAATTTTCTTAGGACACTTGAGCTCAATGTGCTGCAGTTGGCCAAGAACATTTTATTTATTTTTATTTTTTAAATTTAATTCTTGTTCAAGTACAGTTTTCTGTCTTGTATTCCCAGCCCTGCCCCCCCGCCCAGTGCTCCCCACCTCCCTCCCATTTCCACCCCTCACCTTAGTTATTGTCCATGTGTCCTTTATATTTGTTCATGTGAATCCTTCCCCTTTTCCCCTGTGATTCTCTCCACTCTCCCCTCTGGTCCCTGTCAGCCTGTTCTGTATTTCAGTGTCTTAGGTCATATTTTGCTTGCTTGTTTGTTTTGTTGTTTAGCTTCCTGTTAAAGGTGAGATCATATGGTATTTGTCTTTCACTGCCTGGCTTATTTCATTCAGCATAATGCTTTCCAGTTCCATCCATGATGATGCAAAGGGTAGGAGCTCCTTCTTTCTTTCTGCAGCATAGAAATTCCATTGTGTAAATGTACCATAGTTTTTTTGATCCAGTCATTGACTGATGGATATCTAGGTTGCTTCCAACTCTTGGCTATCGTAAATTGTGCTGCTATGAACATTGGGATGCATAGGTTCTTTGGATTGGTGTTTCAGGGTTCTTAGTATATACCCCTAACAGTGGAATTGCTGGGTCAAAAGGCATGTTCACTTTTAGTTTTCTTAGAAAATTCCATACTGTTTTCCATAGTGGTTGTACCAGTCTGCAATCCCACCAACAGTGAACTAGGGTCCCCTTTTCCCCACAACCTCTCCAGCACTTGTTGTTTGTTGTTTTGTTTATGATGGCCATTCTGACTGGTGTAAAGTGGTATCTCATTGTGGTTTTAATTTGCATCTCTCTGATAGCTAGCAATATTGAACATCTTTTCATGTGTCTCTGGATCCTCTGTGTGTCCTCCTTGGAGAAGTGTCTGTTCAAGTCCTTTGCCCATTTTTTAATTGGGTTGCTTGTCTTCTTTGAGTGGAGTCATGTGAGTTCTTTGTATATTTTGGAGATTAAGCCTTTGTCTGAGGTATCAGGCCAAGAGCATTTTAAAACTTCGATGCTGTTTAAGGAAAAGATTTCACTCTAGTTTTAGTCAAAGAAATATCTTTAGGGTGAAGACAGGTCCAGCTCAGGACACAACAAAGATCTCTGGAGGCACCAAAATTGATTTGCCCCATATGTATCTGTTATCTGTTGCCCTGCCAATGCTGCGTAACAAATCACCCCATGCCCCTCAGACCCTCAGCTATGGGGAGTATAACTGATTTATGGCTCCAGTTGCTGTCCTTCTGGCTTCATCCCCAAGTTATGAGGCTACACTTCACTCACTGACCACAGTGGGAGTACTAACACAGATCTGCTTCTGTGGGATGTGGTGTTCCTTTCCCAATGTCTGTGGTGCAAAGACTCCCCCTCGGGTGGGCTGGAACTTCCTTAGTCCTGCACTGCAGTCGGGGACTCTCCCTAGTCAAACCTTCCCTCTTTCTTTCATGGAGGTCAGACCTATGTGTCAGTCTGAAGGCTCTCCCTAACTCCTCTGTCTCCCTCCTCTTTATCCTTCAACGGTGTTTCATCCAGTAAATCTCCAGGAC